>NC_030836.1:3750000-5000000 GCF_001704415.2 Capra hircus
AAAGTGGAACTTGGAGCTGATCAGCGCTTTTCTGTCCCACCATGTTATCCTTTTATGAGGACAGGCATTTTATGCTGAGTCTCAGTAACATATTTTAAAGGTTTTTCAGTTATTCAGCTTTTGTATTTTCAATCTGAAACAAGTATGCAGGGATAATGGCTTAAAATATTCATCAGGCCTATATTTTCATAATTGGTTCCCTATTGTTAACTTTTTTCTTTTGACCTATGCTTATTAAAAAAAAAATCACCAAAACCAGTAGGCTTATAGTCTAGCCTGACAGATTCATTCTTGTCCAATTTTTTAAAATTATTATGTGAATTTTTCATATCATTTAACTTTTGAGTATCAGTTGATTCAAAAGTAAAATTAGAAGTTTAGATTAAATAATCTCTAAGGACTCTTTTCCTCAAATTTTTAAAAAAATCTTGTGGTTCCTAAAATGAGTGAATGACCAACTGCTGATTTGTAAAGCAATGTTTTCCCTTTCCTTTATCTTGTCTGCTCTGCTGACTATTCTTTCTCTTTTTATAGCCTGAACCTAAATACTGGAGATTTACCCAGAAAATTAGTTAAACAGCCACTGTAAATGAAAGTAGTGAAATTCTATAACACCTCTACCAAAGTATTTGAAATGCAAAGTAAGAGCCAAAAAAGAGTTATAAAGGCCATTATGAGATATCAGACTAAGGAGGACTTGTATATACAGACATTCTGAAGTATTCATAATCGACTCAATTTATCTTTAGAAAACCTGCATTTTAGTCTAGATTCTGGCACATAATGGTCACACAACCCTGAGTGCATAAACATAGTTCTCTGGAGTCAGTTTATTCATGGGTCAAAATAAATCAATAATTTGTCCTTCACCATATCCTCTGGTAGCTTTCCAAGAACTGGATGGGGGAGTTGAAGGGGGAGAGTAAAATAATATACAAAAATAACTAAAACCCAAGACCAAATGGGAGCATCTCAAATAAGGTGTTGTTCTTCAAAAAAGGAATTATTTCATGCAGGGTGGGTGAGTCAATGGGTAGTATATCATTCTGAGTAAGTATTAATATTAATGGATGCTGACAATTTTTTATGACTTCAAAATAAAGTGTTTCTATTGTTTATTCATCTCATAAAATTAATAAGTAAACATTACAAAAATAATAATATCCACGATTATTCAAGATTAGTTATGTACCAGCAACAAACATTGCTTGATACCTCCTCAACGTCACCTCATTTGATTTGTATCATCTTTCTATTAGACAGAAATTATTACTAGCCATTTTAGAAATGAGCAACTATCAGAAAGGTTTACAGTAAGTCCAAGATCATGGAGCTAAGAAAGGAGAAAAAGAATTCTAATTCCACAATTTCTACTCCTAAATATCAAGCTTCACAGAAAATACAGGCAAACATTTGTAGTACCAGACAAGAAACTAACAATCATAACATTTGTTAGGTTATATACTCTATACACATGCATATATATTTATGTAGTGTTCAACATGAAAACTTCAAAAAAAGCCAAAGTTTTAAGATGAAAAGTAACAGTGCCCAACTTGTCACTGTCATTTTTAGTTTTCTCTTGTGTAATAAGAAGAAGGAAATGGCAACCCACTCCAGTATTCTTGCGTGGAAAATCCCATGGACGGAGGAGCATTGTAGGCTACAGTCCATGGGTTGCAGAGTCGGACACCACTGAGCGATTTCACTTTCACTTTCATGTAGAGATTCTTATATAGACCTTCATAAATTTGAATAGATATATCTCTGAAACTCATTTTAAATTGACTCCCCAGAGTTTAACAAGTCTGTCATTATTATATATTTAGCTTAACTCCATAACAATAAAAAATCCTATGATATCTACATAAAGCAACATCTTCATGTAATTTTCAATTAAATATATATATGAATGCCTAACATCATAATAGCAATGCTAAAACAAGCTATCATTGATTGAATATCAGCTTTGATACAACTTTAATTCATGACATTTATACATGTTAGTTTTATTTGTGCTGTACATTCGAGAAGGCTGAATCTTAGAACAACCGAGTAACTCACTCTATGTTACATAGCCAGTCATAAAAGGGAATTGATCTAGAATCTGTGACTGTAAAATCAGTTCTCTATTCACTAATGACTTCACTCTGCTTCTTTCTGTGGTTTGTGTCCTTTCCTTCCCAGCACAGAGTTTAGCTTTGTATACACATAACCACAGTGGCCCAATTTGGAAAGTGACTATCAAATTTTACTTTTCTTTATATTCCATGGCTATAAAATCTGGTTTTATAAGCTGATGCCAAAATTCAGTGAACGGAACAGTCCAAAGAACATATAGATTTTTTGTTTCAGATAAACCCAGCAAGGCAAAATTATCTACCACTAAGGGAACTTGCAAGTTGTACTTTTGCTCTGTTTCCTTCCAACCCATTGATTAAGGCATTAGTCTCAGTTCGATATATCTTTGTAGGCTTCTTGTTATTTCAATCATATCCATGAAGTAGAACATTTAAAAGCTTTCTATAAGAGCTTAGGCAAGTGAGGCAAATCAGAGAAATAAATACTCATGTTTTCTTTAAGCTTCTTTTTCCTATTGAACTACAGGGAGAGTTAATTTGGATAATTTGTATTAGAATTTACTACTACTTTAGTTTAAATCTAACAGTAAAGATTGGTTTATAAATGTATAATACATGGTATGGTATTTCTAGTGACTGTATCAAAACCATTCGCCTGGATATATGTCATGATATTAATTAATCTAAAAACATCTCATTCCTGTTTTCTCTTTTTCTTCCTCCTTGCCCCATTTGCCTTTCTCTCTTTTTCTTTTCTATCATAGTAAATATCTCTGAGGGTTCAGGATATCTGAAATAATGGGGAAAACAAGTCTAGTCTTTCCTAGAGAGTACTGGGTTAGACACTCTGCCCAGCTGATCCCTACGGTAGCACTGATGTCATAGCAACCGTATCCGTGAACCCATCTCACACTGCCCTCTGCAGTCCTCTCTCTCCATTTGGTCCTCTGGTCTCTGCTTTTCTACCTTCCTCCCTTTAACTCTCTGGGTTCTTGTTTACTGATGGTAGGGGACGTGTATAAGAAATATACAAATATTAAATAATTTATCTGTGATTCATTCAGCATGAGGGAAACATGAATTATATTTATATGGACTTCATGAAGTCATCCTAGATTAGTAGTTGACAGTATAAACTTTGGGACCAGGAAGAACGGATCTTGAATCTTACTGTGGCTATTAATTAGCTACATCAACTTGTTCCTAAACCTTTGGACCTCAAAATGGGGATTGTATAAGACCTTATAGAGAAGTTATCACAGCTAGCTAGAATTTAAATGGCAAGATATACACAGTGTTAGGCTTCCCTATTGGTTCGGACAGTAAAGAATCTGTCTTGCAATGCAGGAGACTCTAGTTTGACCCCTGAGTCAACCCCTGAGTCCGGAAGTTCCCCTGAAGAGGAAATGGCTACCGCCTCCAGTATTCTTGCCTGGAAAATTCCTTGGACAGAGGAACTTAGAGGGCTACAGTCCACAGGGTCACAAAGAGTTGGACACGACTGAGTGACTAACACTGTTTTCACTTTTATACATAGTATTTATTATACTGACTTTTATATAGTAAGTGCTCTACAAAAGATAGCTGTGTTAGGATGAGTGTCATGTTTCCAGAGAGGCCTTTTCTGCTAAAAGGGCAAGTTTTGAGAGTCAATGAAAGCCTGGGCAAATCTCTCCTCTAAGCACTTTCTAGGAAAATGGAGCTATTGGAAGATCTGCCATTTCTAGTCTGGATTCGAGCTTGTTATTTTCCTTAGTAGAGACTCCATATCCCACTAAATGTCACTAATCACAAGATTCTATATTTCCAGGACACTTGGGGATCATCTATGGCTTGCAAGTTTTATGGATTTCTTATTCCAGTGCACTAGCTGTATCACACTCACAAATCAAAGTGTACAGTGAGTTACCTCACTTTCTTTACTCACACAATCAACAGGTGAGAGAGAACACCCTTCTGCACAGATCACGTAATTGTTTTTACTTTCTTCTAGCCCTTGTACAGTCTCACCTGATGACAAGCACAAGAAAAAACTCTTTTTTTAACCTTTGGCTTTCAACCAATTCTGGCAGAGGCTATTAATAAGATTTTCTCCTAAAGTGGTCACCAACATCCCCACCTGCAGCACTTGCCCCCCTCAGCCCCTGGCGAGCGCAGTGAAGTACACAGTATTTGCCTCCATGCATCACAACCCCCATGCTCTGAAGGCTTTTATGAGTTCTTTTCACCTCCTTTTTCTCTCTGAGTTACCGATGTTGAAGGACCTAGTATGCTTTATGGTCTTTATTTCCTTGACTGTGGTTTCTTAGGCTGTATTTGTAGATATTCCCTTTTTTTTTTTTTTTCCTCTGCAGGATACGCTTCTTAATGCCTCCACACCACTACACAGCTGAGAGAAGTAGGCTCCGGGATTGAAATATTTGTCCTTTTCCTTCTCTTTAAGCCAGATTTGCAGAATCATCCAGTCGAGGATTAAAGTTTATGCTGAAAGGGTCATACATGAGTCACTTAGTGGTGTCTGACTCTGCGATCCCATGGCCTGTAGCCTTCCAGGCTCCTCTGTCTGTGGGATTCCCCAGGCAAGAATACTGAAGTGGGTTTCTGTTCCCTTCTCCAGGGGATCCTCCTGACCCAGGGATCGAACCTGGGTCTCCTGCATTGCAGGCATATTCTTTACTTTCTGAGCCACCAGGGAAGCCCCTTCATCCTGTGGACAGTCTGCCTTCAGTTGTACAGGCAGTATCTACTTCCCAAAGGGTCTCAGAATTCAACTTCAAATGTGTATGATCTGTTCCCAGTAAAAAGCTAAATTCTAAAAAAGTTTGGCTTTTTTCCTAGGTACATTGCCATTTATAGAGGGCTACTGAATTATTTGTGTATAAATGGGTCCTGTAATAGTTTTTAAGTTCTTATGGGAAGTCAGATGGTGTCTTATTTATGTTTTTATATCTATAACATTGAACACATTTCTCGAATAAACCCAGAAATAAATATTTTATTTTGTTTTAAGGAAATATCTGTAGTCTGTGAGAGGACACCAAAATTATAAGCTAGAGAATTATGTGGAAGTCTTCACCATTGACTATCATTTCTCAAAAAAATTTATTTTAATAGTTAAAAAGTTTCAGTCTATTTTTATATTGCAATAATGGGTTATATTATGGTTTTTGAATTATTTTCAGGTTTAGTTCAGTTCAGCCGCTCAGTTGTGTCCAACTCTTTGCAAACCCATGGACTGCAGCATGCCAGGCCTTCCTGTCCATCACTAACTCCCAGAACTTACTCAAACTCATGTCCATTGAGTCCATGATGCCATCCAACCATCTCATTCTCTGTCATCCCTTTCTCCTTCTGCTTTCAATCTTACTCAGCATCAGGGTCTTTTCCAATGAGTCAGTTATTTGCATCAGGTGGCCGAGTATTTTCAGGTTAGTTATTAATATATTCAACTTCTATATTCTAGAGAAGCCCTCCATATTTTGTCTTATTATCATCCTTGACTATCTCAAGGGTAAAAATAGTTTGAAACCGGAATTACAGAGCAACACATGGTTTCTTTCTCTCTTTACTGAACAGTGCAACAGCTCTCAAATTCTGTACTGTCAGAGTTTGTCATTGAAAATATTCCCTCTCTACATATAATAGGCTACAAACTTGAAAGGATTTCAGATTCCAAAATGGAGCCCAGAATAGTCATCTGTTGTGTGGCCTTGTGTGATTTTTCAGGCCCGCTTCAGTTTGTCTCAGCATAAGTAAAGTTATCACATGCATGATAATAATATCCCTCCCCACCCCCCCAAGTACACAGGATTGTCAGGAAGATTAAATAATACAAAAGAAAATATTTTCTAAACTACGAAACTCTTTTAAAGTACAAGATATCATTATAATTTGTGGTTTTTAAAATAATATAGCACCCAAACTTTTGAAATTCAATTAAACATAATGAATAAGTGCCAATCATCTGCCTAGTTGTTGCTCCATCTGTTGAAAGTGAAATCAGAAGTTTTACACCCTTTTATATCCTTTAAGAAAAATTCCTAAATGTAATCTCTATCATCTAATGGGAACTTTGCTCTAGGATATTAGCTCACAGTGTGAATCTCTTGTAACTTTTGGCCAATTTCAGAATCTAACTATCAGATTATGAAAAAGTTAAATTAGCATTGCAAATTAAGCATTAGAACTCAATTAGATCTCAAAAACTATGGTGGTCTGAGCAAATTAATGCTTTTGAACCTGCAGAAAATTGAAGCTGTAAGTTTGGAATCTTTTCCAGAATTAAAATTTGTGATCCCTGGTTCTTCAGTTAGTCAATCTGATAAATTTATAGAGCAAAATTATGTGCTTAGCAAGGATTTTATTCATTTATCATGAGAAATAAGAGGGAAACTATTTCATGCATTAGAAAGAGGAGCAGATTTTTCATTAGAGACCTTGGATTTGAATCTTAGCTCAACCACACTTCAGTTGTGGGTGGAATCTACCTCTAGGCAAGTTGCTTTTGCCCTATGAGTTTCTATTTCCTCAATTATTGAACTGTTTTTGAGAATCAAATGAAATGATATTCATTCGCTAAGTCCATATAGGCATTTATGTATATATGTATACTTTAACTTTCAAAGATATAAGCAGAGTAATGTTTCCCATTGAAGAAGAGCATACAGAAGCCATGGAATATAGCTAAGTATAAGAAAAGCATCACTGACTCAATGGACATGAATCTGAGCAAACTCTGTGTTATAGTGGAGGACAGAGGAACCCCATGTGCTACAGTCCATGCGGTTGCAAAAGACAGACACAATTTAGTGACTGAACAACAAGAAGACAAGCATATTGTATCCAAAAAATCACAAGGAGATCTGTGTTTGAGGAATGTCACAGAAGAGATTGGGAATTACTGAAAGGAAACTAAATAGAAAGATGCCTGAGTATGGAGGACTTTGTTAATAATATTAAAGGGATTTGGTTTTATTATTTATGTAATGGGGAGGATTTGAAAGGCTTTACATAGAAAATCAGACTGGTATAAATCCTTCATCATGTATCATGACCTGATAATAGAAAGAAGTGCTAGTAATCTAGTTTCTACAGACCATTTCCATATATGCTATCCCACTCTCCCACCTCGTTCAACACGGTCATTTTCGTGATCCCCGAATACAGTCAAGCCCTTTCCTAACTATTAGCACATCTTATTGCTGTTCCCTCTGCCATCAATATTTTGATCATGCCAAGTTCAGCAAAATGATGTCACTTCTTCAGAGATACCTATTCTGATGCCCTTTTTAATGTTCTCCCCCTAACTTACTCTGTTGAAAGCGCTATCACACTACTGTTAGATTTGTGGGGGACAAGACTGAAGACTGGAAGGAAATTTAAGAAGACAGCTTTATAATCTATGTGAGAAACAGTGAGTCTTAAGTTAGGAATAATTTAACTAACCTCTATCTTGATCACTCTTTGTAATATCTGAGCAATTTTCTATCAGTGTCCTACCTCATGAGAGAATGAGTCTGACTCAATTCATGTATTTGGCACAATGATAAAGGCTGCTCTTAACAAGACTCTTTATCTGCAGCAAAGTCATGACAAGCAGCCCTTTCCTTTGGTCTTGGGCATGGCATCATATAGCGGCTGCTGTGCACTGACTTTCAGACTTTCAGAAGAATTGTTAGCCCTGATTGGACGTGATGCATTACACAAAAAAAGTGGACGATGCGCTGTGAATCTTAAATGATATTGGCTTGAACCTAGACTGCATATTAAAAAGCAAAGACTTTACTTTGCCAACAAAGGTCCATTTAGACAAGGCTATGGTTTTTCCAGTAGTCGTATATGGATGTGAGAGTTGGACCATAAAGAAAGCTGAGCACCAAAGAATTCATACCTTTGAACTGTGGTGTTAGAGAAGACTCTTGAGAGTCCCTTGGACTGCAAGGAGATCTAACCAGTCCATCCTAAAGGAGATCAGTCCTGGGTTTTCATTGGCTGGACTGATGCTGAAGCTGAAACTCCAATATTTGGCCACCTGACGTGATGAGTCAACTCATTGGAAAATACCCTGATGCTGGGAAAGATTGAGGGCAGGAGAAGGGGATGACAGAGGATGAGATGGTTGGATGGCATCACCGACTCAATGGACATGAGTTTGAGTAAACTCCAGGAGTTGGTGATGGACAGGGAGGCCTGGCACTCAGCATTCCATGGATCACAGAGTCGGACACAACTGATCGACTGAACTGAACTGAAGCATAAAATGTTAAGTATAATAATAGCCTACTGCAACTGCTACTAGGTGGAGACCCAAGACATAGATTCTGGGGCAATAATATAAACTGAGGCAATACAGTCTGTATTCAAATATTTAAAAATTATAAATCAATCTGCTGCTGCTGCTGCTGAGTTGCTTCAGTCATGTCCAACTCTGTGCGACCCCAGAGATGGCAGCCCAACAAGCTCCCCCGTCCCTGGGATTCTCCAGGCAAGAACACTGGAGTGGGTTGCCATTTCCTTCTCCAATGCATGAAAGTGAAAAGTGAAAGTGACAACTCATTAAATAAAATATGTTCTGTTCAGTATCATTGACTCAGTGGATACAAGTCTGAGCAAACTCTGGGAGATATTAAAGGACAGGGAAGCCTGGTGTGCTGCAGTCCGTGGGGTTGCAAAGAGTGAGACATAACTGAGTGAACAACAAAAATGATTTTTATATATTCAGTTCAGTTCAGTTACTCAGTCATGTCTGACTCTTTGTGACCCCATGAATTGCAGCACACCAGGCCTCCCTGTCCATTACCAACTCCTGGAGTTCACTCAGACTCACGTCCATTGAGTCAGTGATGCCATCCAGCCATCTAATCCTCTGTCGTCCCCTTCTCTTCCTGCCCCCAATCCCTCCCAGCATCAGAGTCTTTTCCAATGAGTCAACTCTTTGCATGAGGTGGCCAAAGTACTGGAGTTTCCGTTTTAACATCACTCCTTCCAATGAACACCCAGGGCTGATCTCCTTTAGAATGGACTGATTGGATCTCCTTGCAGTCCAAGGGATTCTCAAGAGTCTTCTCCACCACCACAGTTCAAAAGCATCAATTCTTCAGGGCTCAGCTTTCTTCACAGTCCAACTGTCACATCCACACATGACTACTGAAAAAAACATGTTTTATATATTACATCTTGTCAAATTGCAAACATGATTGAAATGAATAGTTTCATTCATTTCAATGCAATGATGTTGCATTGAAAAAATTACTGTTATTCAAAAATTACTGAATAAGAAACTAGATAGGAAAAGAAAAGCCTGATTTTGATGTGTAATGAAACATATATAATTGGAAAGATAAGACTAGTTCAAAAACAATTTAAATGACCTCAATACAAGTTCACACAACTATCCTTTTTTTTTTTTTTTAATTTACAACTAAATATGTTTGTGTGTGACAGTCACTCAGTCATGTCCAACTCTTTGTGACTCCATGGACTGTAACCTGCCAGGCTCCTCTGTCCATGGAATTCTCCAGGTCAGGATACTGGAGTGGGTTGCCTTTCCCTTCTCCAGGGGATCTTCCCAATCCAGGGATGGAACCCATGTCTCCCACATGGCAGGTGGATTCTTTACCAGCTGAGCCACAAGGGAAGCCCGAATATGTATGTCTATTTTATTATTACTCTGTGAAATCTTTATCAAATTGCTTTTTTCCTTTTATTTAAAAACTTCCCTTGCTCAAATTCTCCCTTTGCTCAGCACACTTTCTTCACCTCAGTGGTAGCATTATTTATGCACTTTCAAACTATTTGGACATATTTGCCTTGCTTTTCAAAGATATAGGGTATGGATAGGGTAAAAATGTTTTCCTGGGGTCTAGATGATATTGAGCATGAGAGAAGATGTTTTGGTGTATGAGATGTGTTGTGCCAGAACTAAGCACAAGATTCTGAAGACCTGAGACATCCATGTGTTTTTTAGTAATATTACTTATGTGTGTCTGTAAAACCTAGTGTTATCTAAAATGTAGAGTTCAAAGTCAAGAACAAAGTAGGTCCTACTATATAGCTCAGGGCACTGTATTCCATATCCTGGGATAAATCTTAATGAAAAAGAATAAGGAAAATAATGTATATATAAACATAAGTGAATCACTTTACAGTAAGGCTGAAATTAATACAACAGTGTAAATCAACTATGAGTCATTACAATAAATTTATAGAAAGAAAAATAAAATGTAGAACAATTGACAAAAAAATGAAATGCATGAATATTTAACTATAAAAAAAATAACAGAAAATGAGGATGAAAACCTTTCACCAAATTGAAGTTTGGCTTGTCACACAGCCAGAAATCCTGAAACAGAAGAAAATTGTACACACCACTACAAACTCTGAATTAATGCTTAAAGGAAAACTTGGAGGTGAAAACAAAAAGCAAACAAGTAAACAGAAATCAAATATTGTCAGAAATTAAAAATCTCATAATGTAATTGGGGAAAAGAACTGGAGGATACAAAAGCAGAGGTATTTGCTTTCAATAATAAAAATGAAATAAAATATTATTAATCCTAGAAATAACCTATATTACAAAATGCTCAAAAGAAAATAGATCTGATAAATAATATATTACATCAAGAAAAGATATGATAATCAGCCTTAAAACTTAGATTGAAGGTAGAAGAGAGATAAATATATAAAATAAGCAATAAATTTTCAATATATGCATGAGTGGAATCAAATTATAATCAGTGAAGTTCCTCCAGAATACAGTTGTCTAAAACTACATTTTGAGAGCATATAATATGTAACCAGGAAAATTAATGCAGGACAGTCCAGTTCAGTTCAGTTCAGCCACTCAGTCATGTCCGACTCTTTGTGACCCCAGGAACCACAGTACAACAGGCTTCCCTGTCCATCACCAACTCCTGGAGTCCACCCAAACCCATGTCCATTGTGCCAGTGATGCCATCCAACCATCTCATCCTCTGTCGTCCCCTTCTCCTTCTGTCCTCAATCTTTCTCAGCATCAGGGTATTTTCCAATGAGTCAGATCTTTGCCTCAGGTGGCCAAAGTATTGGAGTTTCAATTTCAACATCAGGCCCTCCAGTGAACACCCAAGACTGATCTCCTTTAGGATGGACTGGCTGGATCTTCTTGCAGTCCAAGGGACTCTCAAGAGTCTTCTCCAACACTACAGTTCAAAAGTATTAGTTCTTCTGCACTCAGCTTTCTTTATAGTCCAACTCTCACATCCATACATGACTACTGGAAAAGCCATAGCCTTGACTATATGGACCTTTGTTGGCAAAGTAAAGTCTCTGCTTTTGAATATGCTGTCTAAGTTGGTCATAATTTTCCTTCCAAGGAGGAAGCGTCTTTTAATTTCATGGCTGCAGTGATTTTGGAGCCCAGAAAAATAAAGTCAGCCACTATTTCCACTGTTTCCCCATCTATTTGCCATGAAGTGATGGGACCAGATGGCATGATCTTCGTTTTCTGAATGTTGAGCTTTAAGCCAACTTTTCCACTCTCCTCTTTCACTTTCATCAAGAGGCTCTTTAGTTCCTCTTCACTTTCTGTCATAAGGGTGGTGTCATCTGCATATCTGAGGTTATTGATATTTCTCCTGGCAATCTTGATTCCAGCTTGTACTTCCTTCAGCCCAGTGTTTCTCATGATGTGACAATATACAGCCTTGTCGTACTCCTTTTCCTATTTGGAACCAGTCTGTTGTTCCATGTCCAGTTCTAAGTGTTGCTTCCTGACCTGAATACAGGTTTCTCAAGAGGCAGGTTAGGTGGTTTGGTATTCCCATCTCTTCCAGAATTTTCCACAGCTTATTGTGATCCACACAGTCAAAGGCTTTGGCATAGTCAATAAAGCAGAAATAGATGTTTTTCTGGAACTCTTGCTTTTTCCATGATCCAGCGGATGTTGGGCAATTTGAGGTTCCTCTGCCTTTTCTAAAATTACCTTGAATATCTGGAAGTTCACGGTTCACACATAGCTGAAGCCTGGCTTGGAGAATTTTGAGCATTGCTTTACTAGCGTGTGAGATGACTGCAATCGTGTGGTAGTTTGAGCGTTCTTTAGCATTACCTTTCTTTGGAATTGGAATAAAAACTGATCTTTTCCAGTCCTGTGGCCACTGCTGAATTTTCCAAATTTGCTGACATATTGAGTGCAGCACTTTCACCATATTATCTTTTAGAATTTGAAATAGCTCAACTGGAATTCCATCACCTCCACTAGCTTTGTTTGTCGTGATGCTTTCTAAGGCCCACTTGACTTCACATTCCAGGATGATTGGCTCTAGGTGAGTGATCAAACCATCGTGATTATCTTGGTCTTAAAGATCTTTTTTGAACCGTTCTTCTGTGTATTCTTGCCACCTCTTCTTAATATCTTCTGCTTCTGTTAGATCCATACCATTTCTGTCCATTATTGAGCCTATCTTTGCATGAAATATTCCCTGGTATCTCTAATTTTCTTGAAGACATCTCTGGTCTTTCTCATTCTGTTGTTTTCCCCTATTTCTTTGCATTGATCGCTGAAGAAGGCTTTCTTATCTCTCCTTGCTATCGTTGGAACTCTGCATTCAAATGAGTATATCTTTTTCTCCTTTGCTTTTCACTTCTCTTCTTTTCACAGCTATTTGTACAAAACATATAGCAATAAAATTATTAGATTTTAAGACTAAGAGAATCTTCAGATCTTTCAGGGAATTTATCCTGTTTCTTACAAAGAAAAGAAAATTAGATTGGTATTGGACTTTTCAGCATCAAGTTACAAAGAGAGGTACAAAGTAAGGTGATATTGGAGCAATGATTTTTTTTTTTAATAGAGAAAATTGGACAGAAGCCTAGAATTTTACATTAATCAAGATATCATTTAATGATCAGAATATGTATATGTATCTTCAGAGAATTTCATACATTAATATAAAACCTAACGAAACAAGATCATGGATGTTTAGTAAGAAGTAAAAGAAATAAAGTGTGAGCTTTCTTGGAATATGTCTTCTTATACAATTTTGACTTTTTAAATGAAATTAATATTTGACCTAATTGAAAAATAGTTATATATTAAATACCTATATATTTAAATATATAGGAGACAATCCTATTAAATTTACACATAAATATAAATAATAATAAGCAATCCAATTAATAACATAAAGAAAAAAAATGATGTCTTATTATGCCCTCTGAGATATAATCTTAAAACAAAAAGTACTAACAATAGAATGTTAATTTACTTAGATGATTTGGTTCTGATGATACTATTAATGCAGTATTCTCAACTTTTTTTTTTTTTTTTTTTGCTTGAGACATTGTGTAAATATATTGTTGAGAACCTTGTTTCTCACTGTAGAAGGAAGGAGATTAAAAATTAACAAATAAATAAATGAACAAGTAGAAAAGAAAGAAATGGAAACTTCTTCACAGAAAATTATCAACTTATAAATGTAGAAGTAATGCTAAAATTAGAAAATCATCATTTCACAATACTCATTGTAATGATTCATTTTGGTGATGATCATCAGTTTATGCTTATCCAAGAGTATCAACTGAAATATTATTAGATATCAACAACAAAATTTACTTTTTAGCTTTCAACTAGCAGTCATCATAACAAAATTACTAAATTTAAATCACTATTAATTGAAAATTGATATACCTCTCAATGTGTTGTACTGAGGACAAAATATCACCTATACAGTACTCTTGTTAAAAGTATATTTAACTTGAATCTAATCAGACAAGCAAAAGTGAAGAGCATTTTTGTCAATCAAATACTGTAGATGCCTTAAAATATTAGTGTAAAAAAAAAAAACAATGATGACAACAATAGAAAGCAGGTTAGTGAATGTCATTAGATTTGAAAAAAAATTGAAGAAAAATTATAAGTAAGTGAAACAATTTAATTAGAGACAGGGAGGGACAGCTACAAAGGCAATTTGGGGACAATTGTGGAAATTCGGATACGAATTTCAATATGTCTTTCATATGAAAAACTGGACTGTAGCAAGGTTAAGTTTCTTGAATGGATGAGCTATACTATGGTTTTTATGATAATTTCTTATTCTTTGGAGAAATATGCAAAGGCATTTAAGGTTAACAGTCATCATGTCTAGAACATCTGAAAAAGGATATATTTCTGTGGGGTGTGGTGTTGGCATGTGTGTATGTGTGCAGTGGAGCAAGGTGAAGTTTATATTCATTGGATGATTCCATTTCTCTGTAGATTTCAAAATAAAATTTGGTTACATTAGTAAAGTGTTACATTTGTAAATAAGATATTACTATTTCACAGAGACAGCTGCAGAATTTTTATGATGACAATGCTTTTTTCCCTTAAGTACCAAACAGTAATGATGATAATAATAGCTTGATCCTTACTAGGCATTAAACACTGCTGTTCTAAGCATCTTACACATAGGATGTCATTTAAACTTCCATTAGTCCGTCGAGGTAAATAATAGTATTATTCCCATTTTACAGATGAAGATGCCTCCATAGACAAGCTTAATCTAGAGCTTCTCCCTTAAAAGTCATAAACAGCACCTATTTGGACTATGTCTGTGTGTGTGTGCTGTCACGTCAGTCGTGTCCGACTCTTTGCGGCCCCACAGACTGCAGCCCGCCAGGTTCCTATGTCCACCAGGCAAGACTACTGGAGGGGGTTGCCATGCCCTCTTCCATATTTGGAACAATCTGCTATAAATGTACTACCAGCATTGATTTGCACAGCCTCATTATATCTATTGATGATATGCATATATGTGTGCATATCTACATATACATGCATTTATATCTAATATGTGCTCATGCACACATATGCACATGTAAACAAGGAATAGCTATCTAAGCCTTTGTTTTGATATGCATCTTTAAGGCAATAGGCCAAGTATATAGTTCAAAATAAAAGGCTAGGAAATAGGACAAGTATATTTTGTTTACATGACAGCAGTTAATATTAGATGTTTCATATTCAGGATCCAGAAATAATTGGTAGGCTAACTCAGCATTATTCAGGTAAAATTTTCATTCATCTATTCAGTCCATGACAATACACACTGAGTACCCTTGTGGTATGCATTGGCTTCTTGGGTGGCGTTAGTTGTAAAGAACACACCAGCAAATGCAGGAGACAAAAGAGATGAGGATTTGAGCCCTGAGTTGGGAAGATCCCCAGGAGGAGGGCATGGCAACCCAGTCCAGTATTCTGGATCACTTGGAGAACCCCATGGACAGAGGAGCCTGGCAGTCCACAGTCCATCAGGTCACAAAGAATCAGATGCAACTGAAGCAATTTAGCATGTACTGTGGTAGAAGCCAGGATTATACTGATAACTAAATAATTCTATCTTTCCTCAAACATCTCATGGGCTCTAAATAATTATGAAGCACAATGATCACTGTTATGGATTTGGAGAATCATGAACTTATTGAGAGTCTGAAGGATTTCACCTGGGGTCATTAATTATAAGTGAAAGTTTTATTTAAAAAGATAACATTTGATTCAACCTAAGAGTAACTAAAAATTTGACAATGGGATACTCTTTATACTAGTTTTGTGAATCTTATTAAAATAGGTTTATGTTTTATAAAAGTGAGTTGAGCAGTTCAAATCCATGACAGTGCTGAGAACAGGAAGAAATGCTGCTTCTACCAAAAAGAAAGCACAAAAAGATTTATGGATAAAAGTTAAAAAAGAAAAAAAGAAGGTAAAGATAGTGTCTCTCCCTAACTGTTCCCATTTACCTAACTGGACATTTTGACCCATGATTTATCTGCAAAAAGATAACATTCAAGTTTATTTAGTTAGCATTTTCTAACTTGTCAGATGACCTAATTTTATTTAGATATTTTAGAAGAGATGTTAAGGAAATATTGATATCAATAATGGGAAGAGTCTTAGAATGTTTGTTCTTTAAAACACTTGAAAATTTATCACCAAACTCTGGAAAAATTCATATCATTTCCGATTTTGATAGAATTCCTTTCCATTATGGAAACTGAGGAATAGATTAGACACAAGTTGATCTACTAGCTGGCTAAAAGCAAATGCATTTCGATGAAGTCCACATTATATAAGATCTATTTCTGCCCGTGAACCCAAGCAACTTTCAGAGTAGCCACAGGCGAATCTGTCACCCTTACTGGAATAACTCTGAAGTGGATGCTCTGTGACTTTGAAGATAAGAGAAAGAACCACAAAATCCAGGGCTTTGCTCTTGTGCAACTGATGTTTCTTCCATTGTTTTTATCTCTCTCCTATTTTCCTGCCAAAAGTTCACTTTCACATGATTTTGGCCTATAACAATGGTCACTTCCTGCTTTCAAGTAAATTTTCTCAGTGTTTTCCAGCACTCAGAATGCGCTTTCTTTCCTTTTTGTTATGTCATCTCATTTAAAATGTTTCATACTGATGTTTCATTTTCAGGCTGTTTAGGTTTCTTTTCAATATTGCTGTAATGCCACTTCTAAAAATTATCTATGCTGCCAATTAGGTCTTTTTTTTTTCAGTTTAAGTTGATTATTCTATAATAATTGCCCAGCTAAGACTGAAAAAATAAAATGATAAGGCAAATTGTCTTAAGCTATGGGAGCCTTTAAATTGAGTACAGCTGTGTTATATCCAATCTCAGTTTTCAAGGAGATTTGTGCCACCACATTATACTGTTTCCAATTTGGCAAACTACTCTCATTTTATTGGGGCAATGATGATTCTTAGTGGAAATGTCTTTGCAGCAGATACATGACAACTGTATTATAAAATGATTCTAGGTCCATTAAGAAATGTTGAATATTATTAAGGATACTATTCTTAATCCTCAAAAAAGCATATAATGGGATAAAAATGATTGAATGCCCTGGAGTATCATTCTTTGTAAGAAAATTACTTCAATAATGAGCACATTTTAAAAAGTCACTTACCCCAGAGTTGGCTTCATGATTCTCCATTGGGTCATTATAGATCAACGTCAGGGAGAAAAATTTCATGTCTGGTTTAATGACTTTCTATAAAATCAGGGCAAAAATTAAGATAAACAAAACACACTAAACAGTATGTAGCTTGAATTGTAAAACTTGCATATTAGGGTTGTTTAATGTAATGCCAAGGCAAAGGAATGCCTTTACCGTCTTTGGAAATATTAAAGGGAATTCCTAAGAAAATGCCTACTAAGTTGTTTTCCATCTTCAAAAGGAGCATGAGCCAAACAAAAAATAGGGTTCAAATTCACCTGTTGGAAAGCAGGGAGTCAGCTCTAAAGACCTCTTAAAATGAGTTCCAGCTCTAAAATTAAAGAAAATAAAATACCTTGCTTTAAGAGTGTTGAACGATGTACATGTACTTTCGGTGATTTGTCCACTAGTGATGGTTGATTTCCATTCTCATTCAATGCACACTGTCTGGAACTCTAGGGGCAAGCAAACTTATGGACTCACTTGAAGTCTGAGCTTGTACACCTTGATTCATTAGCACCAAGCGAAATGAGCTAGCCATCTGAAACAAACTACATCATAAACTCTTTGGAGGGACAAAAGTTAGTCATTTAGGTTTCAATACATATTTTGTTGGAGTCAAAGACAGCAGACATAATAAACTACTGAACACTCTTGCTTCACTGAGATTCTGTGAGTCTATAAAAGAGTCTTACAGAAGAAAGCAATGGATAGATTCTTTCATGTTTGACAATTTAATCTTTTAGAATGATATCAAGTTTTAGAAAAGACTAAATAAAATGACTGAAGCCTACAGAAAGGAAAGGTTATTTTCTTTTATTTTCTTTCTGACCTGATTTGCTAATCTCAGATGCAACCCACCGATTCTTTTTCATTAAGGCACTAACCACCATGGTAAACACTTTATATTATTACTCAACCTGATCCGCATTTCAGCCAGGATTCAAGGAGTGACGGTTTTAGAATATCATTAACAAAGAGTTCTCCTCCAACAAAATATAGAGTTTTCAGAATGAAAGACTTGGCTTAAAGTTGTCTTGTTTAGTGTAAATAGCAAAAGATAAATCAGGTATATTCCCACTGTGGAGCAAGTAGAAGATGGTAGTGTATTTTTGTAGGCATAGAAATGGGAATTAAATAACCCATGTATCTTCTGTCTGTAAAGCGAGGAAACTTTGGAGACCAGACATATTTGCTTTCTGCAGGGCTTGAAATGCTGACTTCAATTTAGAGAAGAAAATTGAGCAAAGGGAAGATTTTGGAGTACAGCAACAGTACCAGTGGTGGAATCCCAACTTATTCAAATGAAGCTACTGCTGTAAGACAGGGAGCTGAGTTTTTTAAAAATGGGGCTGATTTTTTTTTTCCCCACACAGAGAATGACTAAATAATACAATAATGTATTTCTAGCTGCAATTTCTAGCATTCTCTTAGACATGAGGGAGGGAGACAGTTTTGCAATTTTATAAATGCTTCCCAGAGGAAAGAACATGATACAACATAGATGTCTTTTATAAATGTCAAGTAGACACATTGCTGGATTACAGTATATATAGAACCTGGGCAAGGCTGCTAATAGAATATGAATATTGAATGTCCTTTGGAGAATAACTATTTTTCCTTTAAGCAGAGGATTTTTTTCTTCTTTTTGAAGCTATAACAGAGTTCACTCAGGCCCCAAGAATCCTTGATTATGGGTTCAGATGAATCATTTGAAGGGTAAGAGGACTGGGAAAGACAGAGAAGAAAGTCTGGCCAAGTTACTGCCTTTGATCTCAGTAGGGGCCAGTAGATCCATTAGGGCATCTCTCATTTTCTCTGAGCCCTGGTGAGGAGAGCCTGAGTCATTGTGAACCTCTAGTCTGAATCAGGTTCCTGACTTTCATACTTCAGGTTTCAGTACTCTATAGAATGCTTGAGTTTCATCCACATCAGTCAGTAGGCTTCCTTAACCTGGAGTGGATTCAGAAAATATCTGTAGTTTAATTAGTTCTTTAATACAGATGAGAAAGTAGAATGCTTTTCCCTTCAAACATTTATAAAATGTGAAAATTGTGGTATTTAATCCAATACAACTTGCCTAATTTTCAACTTTGATGTCATAGGGCAATATCCTTTCCTGCCGGCTAGGTGCCAAAGGGTTAGTGCAAGTTTGCATGCCTGAGAGACAGTGGGGCCAGTCAAATTGGAACCTCAGAGTTTAGAGCAGAGAAGGGTTTTATTGCAGAGCTATGCAAGTAGATAGTTGGCTCTTGCCTCAAATAACCCTGAACTCCCTGAAAAATCTTTGCAAATCACTTTTTTCTTTTAATCACTTTTAAAAGCCAGGTGAGAGAGCGCGTGTTGAAGGGTATGAGGTCAGCTTGTGCACAGTTCCCTGAATGACTGATGGGGAGGTAACAGGGTGGTGCCACAGGGGTTAACATCATATTCTGAAGCTACATAGGCCTGGGACTATGTGCTCATGGTCAACAAGTAGTTAACATCTTCCATTTGGTGGGGGGTTTTCACACCTGCAAAGCAACTCAGGAAATGTGTATTGAATACTATTATGTAGGTACATCAGAAAGGAGCTAAAGCAGAGGATGTGGGCAAAGTGTATCCAGGAAGGCCCCATAGCATCCTACTTGGTTACAAAAGAAAGGGGGAAAAATATATCTCACACCACTTTTCTTTGAGGCTCATTTCTAATTGTGACTTGCTCATATTTGGCCATATGTATATTTACCAGTAAGAGTTCTTCAGTTTAGTTCAATCTCTCAGTCATGTCTATTTGTGACCCCATGGACTGCAGCACACCAGGCTTCCCTGTCCATCACCAAATCCCAGAGCTTGCTCAAAGTCATGTCCATACAGTAAGAGTTCTTACATAGGAAAAAATAAGAAAAAGGACAGAAAAAGAATCCTTATTTAGTCATTGTCTGCCTTGTTTCAGTGTATTAGCGCCTTATATATTTATTTATCCTCTAAGAAACCCAAAGAATGCTCTATATTTCATGATGGATTAGCAGAAAAAATGCTCCAGATCCTGCTTTCCATTCTCTGTTTTGAAACTTTCTGTATCTGCCCCTCCATACTTAATCTATCAGCTTTGCACACAGGGTCACCTCTCAGCCTCATCTCCCTTCCACAGATGACTTAGATGGTTGCCTGTGTTTCTCTACTGTGGTTCAGGACTTCACCAGGTGGTTGTGTCACTTATCAGGTCTCTGGGCCATAATCCTGTGATGTCATTCTCCAAATTCTTGAGAAGTACAGTCTCAGGTCTGTGATGGTCTCAAGCTTCAGTACATATTTCTTGTTCACCATCTTCAAGCACATGGAAGAAAGGCCTTTCTTCACTCTCTTTAAAGTCAGAGGTGACCATGCAATGTGATTTGGCCAATTAAACGTGAGAAAAAGACATGTGTGTCCTGTTTGTAGGAGTTTTAAGAATCATTGCAAAATATGCATTCTCTACTTTCTTCTTGAGTCATCAGTCTGGGACCCTGATCGCTCAGGATCCCTGAGTGGCTATGAAGGCAGAGCCTGCTTGAGACCTTCATTGGACAGCTAGTGTGCATGAACAATTAATGCTTATTATTTTTAAACCACTGAAATTTTATGTTGTTTTTATCTTTATTGTCTCTGTTATAATATCAGAATTATGCAGCCTATTCTGTCTAAGTCTTGTATATTCTGTCTAAGTCTTGTATGAGTTAAATGATTTAGTGGTTTTTTTTGGGATAATAGACTACATAGTACCATTCACTAGTGCTTCGTTATTTGTACATTTATATGTTCTAGAGTGAGACTTTAGATCTATCAATTTCTATTTATTTTCCTTTTTTCAAATTCCCACATCATTAAAAAAGAACAAAGGCCCTCGAAGTAGAACTCTGTCTCCTGCGTGGAACAAAATTCCTAAAAAGGTAATTTTAAACATGTTCAGATAAATATCTTGTTTAAGTTTCTTCCAAGGAAATATCTGCAAAACTTCAGTGCCAGATGACTGTATCTCTAAGAAACACTTTGGTATTTACAAGGCCAACATAAACGTGGTAAGGAATTTGGAGATTGTTTTCAGAGCATAAGACTAAAAGAAAGAGCTTTTAAAAGTTTTCAGCTGGTGTATATCAGCATGTCCTTTTAAATAACAGAGAGGAAAAATGCTGAGGGCTTACAACTTTGGTATTTTATATAAAAGAATAATGTTATTTATCCTAAGGTCACTGATTTTCATCTCCCTTTAAGTCAATTTGGTAAGGCTTTTGATGGCTTTTACAAAAAAGTAGGTGGTCTGGACTTACTGTCAAATAAATAGATATGTAGGTCAAAATGGGGATTCATTAGAGATACTAAGGGAACATTTCATGTAAGTTAGGTCCAATAAAGGACAGAAACAGTATACACCTAATAGAAGCAGAAAATATTAAGAAAAGGTGGCAAAAACACGTAAAAGAACTATACAGAAAAGATCTTAATGATCCTGATAACCATGAAGGTGTGATCACTCACCTAGAGCCAGACATCCTGGAGTCTGAAGTCAAATAGGCCTTAGCAAGCATCATTATGAACAAAGCTACTGGAGGTAAAGAAATTCCAGTTGAGCTACTTCAAGTTCTAAAGGGTGATGTGGTGAAAGTAAGCAGTGGTCACAGGACTGAGAAAGGCAAGTTTTCATTCCAATCCCAAAGAAGGTCAATGTCAAAGAATAATCAACTATGCCTCAATTGCACTCATCTCACAACCCACTCCAGTATTCTTGTCTGGAGAATCCCAGGGAGAGGGGAGCCTGGTGGGCTCCCATCTATAGGGTCGCACAGAGTTGGATGCAACTGAAGTGACTTAGCAGCAGCAGCAGCACGTGCTAGCAAAGTTCAGTTCAGTTCAGTTCAGTCGCTCAGTCATGCCTGACTCTTAGTGACCCCAGGGACTGCAGCATACCAGGCCTCCCTGTCCACACCAACTCCCAGAGTCCACCCATACCTATATCCATTGAGTTGGTGATGCCATCCAACCATCTCATCCTCTGCCATCCTCTTCTCCTCCTGCCCTCAATCTTTCCCAGCATCAGGGTCTTTTCAAATGAGTCAGGTCTTCGCATCAGGTGGCCAAAGTATTGGAGTTTCAGCTTTAGCATCAGTCCCTCCAATGAACACCCAGGACTGATCTCCTTTACAATGGACTGGTTGGATCTCCTTGCAGTCCAAGGGACTCTCAAGAGTCTTCTCCGACACCACAGTTCAAAAGCATCAATTCTTTGGTGCTCAGCTTTCTTTATAGTCCAACTCCCACATCCATACATGACTACTGGGAAAATCATAGCCTTGACTAGATGGACCTTAGTGGACAAAGTAATGTCTATGTTTTTTAATATGTTGTCTAGATTGGTCATAACTTTCCTTCCAAGGAGTAAGCATCTTTTAATTTCATGGTTGCAATGATTTTGGAGCCCAGAAAAGTAAAGTCAGCCACTGTTTCCACTGTTTCCCCATCTATTTGCCATGAAGTGATGGGACTGGATGCCATGATCTTCGTTTTCTGAATGTTGAGCTTTAAGCCAACTTTTCCACTCTCCTCTTGCACTTTCATCAAGAGGCTCTTTCGTTCTTCTTCATTTTCTGCGATAAGGGTAGTGTCTGAGGTTATTGATATTTCTCCCGGCAATCTTGATTCCAGCTTGTACTTCCTCCAGCCCAGCATTTCTCATAACGTATTCTGCATAGAAGTTAAATAAACAGGGTGACAATATACAGCCTTGACGTACTCATTTACCTGTTTGGAACCAGTCAGTTCTTCCATGTCCAGTTCTAACTGTTGCTTCCTGACCTGTATACAGGTTTCTCAAGAGGCAGGTCAGATGGTCTGGTATTCCCATCTCTTCTGGAATTTCCCACAGTTTATTGTGATACACACAGACAAAGGCTTTGGTATAGTCAATAAAGCAAAAATAGATGTTTTTCTGGAACTGTTGCTTTTTCCATGATCCAGTGGATGTTGGCAATTTGATCTCTGGTTCCCCTGCCTTTTCTAAAACTAGCTTGAACATCTGGAAGTTCACAGTTCATGTATTGCTGAAGCCTGGCTTGGAAAATTTTGAGCATTACTTCACTAGCATGTGACATGAATGAGCTTAATTGTGCGGTACTTTGAGCATTCTTTGGCATTACCTTTCTTTAAGATTGGAATGAAAACTGACTTTTCCAGGCCTGTGGCCACTGCCGAGCTTTCCAAATTTGTTGGCATATTTAATGCAGCACTTTCACAGCATCACCTTTCAGGATTTGAGATAGCTCCCAAGTCAGGCTTCAATGGTAAGTTATCCATGAACTTCTAGGTGTTCAAGCTGGATTTAGAAAAGGCAGAGGAACCAGAGATCGAATTGCCAATATCCACTGGATCATTGAAAAAGTAAGGGAGTTCCAGAAAAACATCTATTTCTGCTTTATTGACTATGCCAAAGTCTTTGACTGTGTTCATCACAACAAACTGTAGAAAATTCTTAAAGAGATGGGACTACCACACCACCTTACCTGCCTCCTCAGAAATCTGTATGTAGGTCCAGAAACAACAGTTAGAAACAGACATGGAACAACAGACTGGCTTCAAATTTGGAAAAGATTATGTCAAAGTTGTATATTGTCACCCTGCTCATTTAACTTACATGCAGAGAACATCATGCAAAACGCTGGGCTGGATGAAGCACAAGCTGGAATCAAGATTGCCGGGAGAAATATCAATAACCTCAGATATGCAGATGACACCACCCTTATGGCAGAAAGTGAAGAGGAACTGAAGATCCTCTTGAGGAGAGTGAAAGTGCTTAAACTTAACATTCAAAAAAAAAAAAAAAAAAAGATGGTGGCATATAGTGTCTTCACTTCATGGGTACTAGATGGGGAAACAATGGAAATAATGACAGACTTTATTTTCTTGGGCTCCAAAATGTGCACCCATGAAACACAAATACGTTTGCTCATTGGAAGAGAAGCTATGACCAACCTAGACAGCATATTAAAAAACAGATACTTTACTTTGACAACAAAGCTCTGTGTAGTCAAAACTATGGCTTTCCGGTATGTATGGATGTGAGAGTTGGATCATAAAGAAAGCTGAGCTCTGAAGAAATGATGTTTTTGAACTGTGGTGTTGGAGAAGACTCTGAGAGTCCCTTGGACTGCAAGGAGATCAAGCCAGTCAATTCTAAGGAAATCAGTCCTGAATATTCATTGGAAGGACTGATGATGAAGATGAATCTCCAATACTTTGGCCTCTTCATGTTAAGAGCTGACTCATTGGAAAAGACCCCGATACTGGGAAAGATTGAAGGTGGGAGGAGAAGGGGACGACAGATGAGATGGTTGGATGGCATCACCAGCTCGATGGATATGAGTTTGAGTAAGGTCGTGGAGTTGGTGGTGGACAGGGAAGCCTGGCATGCTGTAGTCCGTGGGGTCATAAAGAGTTGGACACAACTGAGCAACTGAACTGAAGACTACAATCCAGGTAAATGGGGCATCTTATACACAGCAGGCATTGTGTTCATATTTGTAAAAGTGGAAAGGTAAGTTCTTGTGCATCTGAATGCAGTCCTCTCTCCTTGATGTTTTAATTTCCTTTGTACTACTTCTAGTCAATTCATTGAAAACAACATTTGAAGGTATCTTATTCATGAATAGATTTAAAAGACACCCTTCTTTAGGGAAATATCTGTGCATTCTGAGACCTTTGACATACTCCTTGACTCTCCTAGGTCTTATTTTTTGCATTTTAAAATTGAAGTATGGTTGATTTACCATACTGTGTTAGTTTCAGGTATACAGCAAAGTAATTTGGTTATACATATACATATGAATGCATCTATATTATTTTTTACTATGCTTCTCCATTATGATTTATTACAAGATATTGAATATAGTTTCTGTGTTTTGCAGTAAATCCATGTTGTTTAATTTGTTTAATTTTTTTGCATTTTTAAGATATGACAATATCTATCTTAGCCTATTTTTGTTCTAGGATTTGGAAAGAATCATCTTTAGCCCATAGATTTAACTGTCCTTCTCACTTTTCAAAATCTAAATACTTTGTCCTAATGGTGTAACTTCTTTCAAATACCATCTACTCCTTTGTCTATTTTGTTAGACTTCATTTTTTTTTTTTCCCCTGAAATTTCAAATGTTATAATTTCAGTTCAGTGTACTTTATGGGCAGCATACCACAGATGAAAATTGTGTAATCACTTCACCATCACCATCATGAATAAAGATAATATCATAGCATTTAACTGATAAAAGTCCAAAGTGCATGTATCAGTAAATATAACCTGTGCATGAAAGCTAAGTCACTTCAGTTGTGTCCAACTCTTTGTGACCCTATGGACTGTAGCCTGCTGAGCTCCTCTGTCCATGTGATTTCCCAGGCAAGAATACTGGAGTGGGTTCCCATTTCCTACTCCAAGGAATCCTCCAGATCCAGGGTCAAAGCTGTGTCTCTTCCGTCTCCTGCATTAGGAGGCAGGTTCTTTACCACCAGAGTCACCTGGGAAGCCCTAAATATAATCTAGTTGGACCTAATAAATAATCCAGCATGGCTTCCAAATGGAAAAAAAAAAAAGTTCTGTAAATAAAATAACATATACAAACAGCTATTTATAAAAGCACATTTAAACAAGCATTAGATGTTTATAAATGATATTTATGTTGCAAATATCACCACCAATTTTGAAAAATATGCCCTCTCATCACAATGTGAGTCAAGAGGATGATAAACTATTTGAGGGAAGAATACTCCTGCATAACTCCCAGAAGAACATCTAAATGCTCAAGTATACCAAAAAGTGAATGTTAAAAAAATCCAAGGTAATTTTTTTAAGCCCATATACTGATCAGTTTCTTCATTTAACTTTTTCTTTATAGTTGGTTATAACATTTTACTTTCCCACTAGGTATTTTGGACCAGTTGAGGGTACACATTGCTAGAAGCAAAAATGAAAGAGGAGGCAGTACGAGTGTCAGTGCACTAGAGCAGTGTCAAAGAGAAAGGATTACTTCATACCCGTCCTCCACTGGCATCCCGATGTAAGTTCTGAGAAAATGTAGAAAGGAAAGATATTTTATAGTAAAGCCTATATCACTGCTGAATTTTAGCAAAACCAAAGCCCCTGAAATAATAAGACAATGTGTTCAGGTAGGAAAAATAAACTTTGGTCAACTCCTCATTGAGACTGCCCCCAACTTTTAATTCCTAATGTGCCTTTGAGGATGTTAATCGTCATTAATATTAGCATCAGCATAATCAACATGACTATTATTATCATTGCTAGGCACAGTTATGAAATGCCAATCTGTTTGTTGCATATTTAAAGCAAGTACAACAGATATGTGGCCTTCCCTGGTGGCTCAGGGTAAAGAATCCTTTTGCCAATGCAGGAGACGCAGGTTCAATCCTTGGGTTGGGAAAATCCCTTGGAGAAGGAAATGGCAACTCATTCCAGTATTCTCGCCTGGTGAGTCCTCTGGACAGAGGAACCTGGTGGGCTACAGTCCATGGGGTTACAAAAGGGTTGGACACAACTTAATAACTAAACAACAGCAACAACAACAAGACAGATATGTGCTATAATTTCTAGAAGACCAGCTTTTAAATCTAGTTTTGCTTATATATGTTTTATATATAACATTTGTTCCTTCTTAGATGTATAATTCTATGAATTTTGACATATATATATAAGTATATATATATAGTTCTGTAGCAAACCCCCAAATTTTCTCTGTTCCCTTTAGTAGTTAATCTTCACCTCTAACCCCTAGTACATAGTACAGATTGATACGTATCTGTCTCCATAGTTTTACATTTTCCAGAATGTCAAATAAATTTTGTCTTATATATTTAACTCATCAAAAAACTTTTAACTTTCATCCATGCAGTTTCATGTTTCAGTGGCTTATTCATCTTTTCTACTGAGTAGTTTTCCATTGGAGAGGGCAATGGCATCCCACTCCAGTATCTTGGGTGGAAAATCCCATGGATGGGGGAGCCTGGTGGGCTGCAGTCCACTAGGTCGCTATGAGTCGGACACGACTGAGCAACTTCACTTTCACTTTTCACTTTCACGCATTGGAAAGGAAATGGCAACCCGCTCCAGTGTTCTTGCCTGGAGAATCCCAGGGATGGCAGAGCCTGGTGGGCTGCCATCTATGACGTCTCACTGAGTCCGACACAACTGGCATGACTTAGCAGCAGCAGCACTTTTCCATTGCATGGTTTACTCCATAGTTTGGTTATCCATGCAGCAGTTGATTGATATTTGGCTTTTTTTCAGGTGTGCACTTAGCTCCTACGATAATAAGATTATGCTCAAAATCTTGCATGTTAGTCTTCAACATTATATGAACCAAGCTGGAATTAGATCAGTGGGAGAAATATCAACAACATTATACAAGCAGATAATACTACTGTAATAACAGAAAGAGAAGAGGAGTTAAAGAATCTCTTGATGAAAGTGAAGGAGCAGAGTGAAAAAATTGGCTTAAAACTAAATATTAAAAAAACTAAGATCATAGTATCCATTCCTGTCACTTCATGGCAAATAGAAGGGGAAAAGGTGGGAGCAGTGACACATTTCCTCATTTTGGGCTCTAAAATCACTGGATGGTGATTGCAGCCATAAAATTAGATGTCTGCTTCTTGTTAGGGAAGCTATGACAAGCCTAGATAGTGTATTGAAAAGCAAAGACATCACTTTGCCGACAAAGGTCTGTATAGTCAAGGCTATGGTTTTTCCAGTAGTCACATATAGGTGTGAGAGCTGAATTGTAAAAAAGGCAGAGGATGGAAGAATTAATGCCTTCAAACTGCGGTGCTGGAGAAAACTCTTGAGAGTCCCATGTACAGCAAGGAGATCCAACCAGTTAATTTTAAAGGAAATCAACCCTAAATGCTCATTGGAAGGACAGATGCTGAAGCTGAATATCCAATATTTTGGTCACTGAATTCAAGCAGCCAACTCATTGAAAAAGACCTGATGCTGAGAACGATTGAGGTCAGAAGGGGAAGAGGGCATCAGAGGATGAGATGGCTGGATGGCATCACCGATGCAATGGGCATGAACTTGGGCAAACTCCAGGAGATGGTGAGGGATGAGGAGGCCTGGCATGCTGCAATCCATGGGGTCTCAAATAGTTGAACATGACTGGGTGACTGAAAAACAACGGGTGTGCACAATTATAAATAAAGCTGATATTAACTTCTGCAAAGCTGATATTAACTTCTGCAAAGAGGTATTTGCTTTTAACTAACAGCATTCAAATTATGACTTTAACTCAATGCCATATGAACATGCTATGAACTATAACAGGGCCTTAATATTTTTGATTGAAAAATGATTAATAATTACTTTGACAACAATGTTTCATATAATATATATGGAACAGCAATAATTATTAATACAGAGACTGAATTCATCACATATATATGAATCATAATATAGTAACACTTGTTCTACTCATTAACAATAGTCATCAAAAGTAGGGGTATAGAGAAAACCTGTAAAATAAACAGTTATTATGGTAACATCATTAGCATTGTTGACATTACAGTGGGAATGTTAAGTCTCTCTCCTAAATTCTACTCTCTTCTGTTTTTACCTTGGCTCTGTGCTTTCTAGAGAAGACTCTGACTGAACAAGGGACATTATATGTGCATAATGCCAAGAAATCAAAGGGCTTTGCTGATCAGTTCTGCAAGCATGTTCTGAAAAATGAGAAGCCTCAAGATGTCCCTTCTCCCTACAAGTGGTCAGGAGGTCCACGTCTCCCCGATTAGCCTGTCCCCATTCTACTTCTGCTCGCCAGGGAAACAAAGCACTTCTGTACCCATGAATGTTATTCTACCAAGTATGTTCCTTTAAAAAGACAAAACTAAAATCAATAAACTCATGCTATGATCTGTTTTCCCAGACTTCACTACCTAAAATTTTGGGAGCTTAATTACGCTAGCCTGGCCTTACAGGGAGTATTTAAAATAGATGCATTTGTTATACATCTATAAATAGATGTGTTTAAAACTACCTGTAAGGTCAGATGGCAAAGGGTTAAGGTTATTGAGAAACTTTCCTTTCTTCTGCCTATTTACCCCATATGATAGTGTTGTCTTGTGTTCTGTGTTCAGTGTTTTTTTTTTTTTTTTTTGCTAGTTTTCTCCATGAATACTAAGATTCGTGTTACAAATGTAATTGTGCTTTCTCAATTGGCACCCTCTGGAGTGTTCCTATGTCTTCTACAGAGTTATTGAGGCTATTCACTGCAGCAGATAGTGGTTTGATCATTATTACAAAATCAATAAACTGAAATGAACTTAGATGGCCTCTGTAGAGCCCAGGATAGTTCTCTTCTTGACTCAAGGTTATAAACTAAGACTTCCAGGAGGTTTTGAATATGTATACATTAACTAAGGCAGCTTGAAATTCATGTTGTCTTGGGCTAACCATAGGTTTACTGATTATCTAATTTATTTCCATTCCAACATCAAAGCTTGGTAGGATATCTATAACTAACTGCCAGAGGAGGCATCAGTCTAGAATTTTCATCTTCAGCTAGCTTCTTTTCCCCTTCTCATTTTTTCAGAGAAATATCAACAGAATGTAGAATACTCTTCTCCAAAAAATGAACATATTAAGTGCAGGTTATTGCCTTCATCCATAGCAATTGTAACACTTGGTATTCTTTGGAAATGATAGACCAAATAGCTCAAGGTCACTCTGAAACCTGTTTATACACATATCTTAACAATTTTAGTTGACAGAAGTCTTTTAAATAGTCTTCAATTAAAAGATGGAGAATGAAAGTTCTGTAACATCTGTTTCCTTCTAACACACTCATCTGCCTTTGTCCATAAGCCTATATATATTTTAATACAGTAAATGATACTTCATGTTTTAGCTGTATTAATTGCAGAGGCCATTGTTACTGCCCTGTCAAAGTCACTATTTATAGCCCTTGATAGATACAGAAGTTGTAACATGAGAGTATTTATAGAAATAATAGGAAATATTATTTCAGTCTAGCAATAATGGCTATTACCAGCAAGCACGAATAATCCACTAGACCTTGTTAAAGTATCTACTGAATTTTGAAATCAAGGTTTTAGGGCCGGTCTTACTTAGGTCTGGCAACCTGAGAATGAGCGTATTTTATTTATGCCTCAAAACATCTTAAGATAAACAATTTTTCTGTGATTTTTCCAAAGCTCTTGGTTTCCAGGCAGAGTTTGGGGTGGCCCTGGAAGCTGTGAAAACTCCTCTGTTAAAACAATAACTATTGTTCTTATGGGTAGACACTTGGAAGTCTCCCCTTATTAAGTGACAAGAAACTGAGGATTTTCAGCTCTGTCTAGAGATCAAAGGTTCTGAAAAACTTGACAAGTAAAAATTCTGAGTAGGAGGAAGACACTATGATCTCTGGACATTTACCAGTACGAACGATGTGTTTGTTTGTCTTTTTTTAACATAACAGTAAAAGATTTATCATAATTTATTGTAATTTCTTACCTGGTTTCTCTTTGCCAAAATGGTCTTTGTGTTGTCATTTTATTTATTTGCTCCAAGACTTGGTAGTGTGTGGCAGGCACACTGTTTTAAACACATTGTTTTAAACAAATGAGTGACTCAAAGTACAAGACATCAGTTTCACTTAAAAGTTTACTCAGTTTTTCTGTAATAAACTGAGTTCTTTTTCTACAAACTGTTTTTCTGTCTTTTCAAAAAATATAATATTGCAACTGTAATCACAATTCTGTGCATCAGCTTTACAGAATTTGTCTTCTAGCATCAAGTTTGCACCTTTGAACCAACCTCTTCCCAATTTCTGCAAACTTGTTTTTCACTTTACATTTTTATGTGAACCAAGTTACTACCCACATCCTAGATTGTCAAAGCCAGAACTTGAGCTATCATAAATATCCTCTTCCCTCACTATTCCCAATTTATAATCATTATCATGTATTACCTAATTTTACTTCTCTATATATTTTTTCACCTAACCCAACACTCCCACTATCTCTGATATTCCTTAGAACTTGGACTCTAGCTGTAGTTTCCTAATTTGTCTCTACATCACATTCTCTGCCTCCAGTACAGCCTCACTTGCAATTCAACATAGACATTTACTTTATTATAATTTCTAGTCATCTTTCAAATTTCATCTCATTCTTATGTCTCCAAGAGATCCTCTTTACTTCTAACCCTTGTCTGGAATCAATTTATACAGTCTTCTCCTACAATCCTATATCTGCCCTATTGAGTACATTTGCCATGACACACATTACTTTGTTTTACTCTTCTGTCTCTTTCACTGGAGTGTAAACTCTTTTACATCAAGGATAATAATATATTTGATGCCATATATAAGCCATTTGAAAAATATTTAATGCATGGATAAATGAATTAAAAATGGAATTAGCAAAATGCATTATGAGAACTGTTGCACTAATAACTTAGAACTGATTTTTTAAAGGCAGTCATTAAGTCCAAAGCTTGGATGAGAATTGAATATTTTTGTAAGATAACATTCTATTATATGAGAAGTAATGAGAGCTGACTCTTTCAATTCAGTCATCTGTTGGGGGAAGAAGACACTGGACTCTAGACCCAGCTGGGGTCAGCAAATATTTACTGTAAAGGATTACACAGTCAGAAATTTTAGGCTTTGAGAACCATAAAGTATCTGTCACAATTTGTTGTTCAGTGAACAGGTCCTGCCTGACTTTTCGCAACCCTATGTATTGTAGCATGCCAGACTTCTCTGTCCTCCACTGTCTCCCAGAATCAGCAGTCTTATGTAGATAAATTACAATACAAACTTTTAAGGTTTTTGGGCCAAGCTCTGACATCCTCTGTGGATAATTGGTCTCTTTTAAGAAACACCTTTTATCCTGCTACTGGGCCTTAGTAGAGCCTGCATCCTCAACCATGTGTCACCAAATTACCACGCATCTGGAACATCTATTATGAATTGAGTGTCGTATGATCCATTGAGTCATTCCTTTGGGTGTGTTGAGAATCAAGGCATTGGAAGTGGTACATGCAAGATTAAACTCAAGAAGGCCCTGAAGGCACAAATAACCTACATGCAGAAGTGGCCTAAATGTCAATAGTCCTCACTCCTGCTGTATTAGCTTCTCTCTTTCAGCCTGTACCTATGGGAGTTTCCCAAGATCAGGTTACTAAGAAAGAAAAACTTTTGGCTTGGATTACAGATCTTACAGAAGGTTCTTTATGACATATAATCATCATCCAAAAATGAACAACTATAGCACTACCATCCCTTTCTAAAGCATCCTCAAAGTACAGTGGTGAAGGGAATTCCTCCCATTTGGTAGACTCTTGAGCAATGCACCCAGTTGTTCATTTTTCTTGGAAGAAGCAGCCAAATGTACATTGGATTTATACACTATGATCTATGATTTGGCTCAATAATTGAGGACTTACAGGGAAATGATTAGAAAATTGGTAATATGGAGGTCTGGGGAAGATGTATGTAGATAGACCCATCTGAATAGGCAAAATTGTGAAGATATTTGTGTCCCATGTGAATGTTAAGCAAAATGTTAACCTTGGCAGAAAAATATTTTAATAATCAAGTGGATAAATGGCCTATTTATGCAAACCAGTCACCTTTTTCCCTTAGACATTTTTGTCATTGTCCAATGCATTCAGAAAACTAAGATCCTGGCATCCAGTCCCATTACTTCATGGCAAATAGATGGGGAAACAGTGGAAACAGTGACTGACTTTATTTTTCTGGACTCCAAAATCACTGCAGATGGAGATTGCAGCCATGAAATTGAAAGACGCTTACTCCTTGGAAGGAAAGTTATGACCAACCTAGACAGCATATTAAAAAGCAGTGACATTACTTTGTCAACAAAGATCCGTCTAGTCAAGGCTATGTTTTTCCAGTGGTCATGTATGGATGTGAGAGTTAGACTATAAAGAAAGCTGAGTGCAGAAGAATTTATGCTTTTGAACTGTGGTGTAGGAGAAGACTCTTGAGATTCCCTTAGACTGCAAGAAGATCCAACCAATCCATCCTAAAGGAGATCAGTCCTGAGTATTCATTGGAAGGACTGATGCTAAAGCTGAAACTCCAATACTTTGGCCACCTCATGTGAAGAGTTAACTCATTGGAAAAGACCCCGATGCTGGGAAATATTGAGGGCAGGAGAAGAAGGGACAACAAAGGATGAGATGGTTGATTGGTATCACCAACTCAATGGATATGGATTTGGGTGGACTCCAGGAGTTGGTGATGCACAGGGAGGCCTGGCATGCTGTGGTTCATGGGGTCACAGAGTCTGACACGACTGAGTGACTGAACTGAACTGATCCAAATGCATTCAGAACAAAGTGCACATAGTGCCATAAATGGAGGTGATATATGAGCTTAGAAACATGAACCAGGGAACCAGTTACCAATAAATGGTGACTGCCCAATCTGCCCATAGAGACCTCCACTGAGCTTCCAATATGGCACGATTTCCTGGGTTACCTCTTAACAGGTTAAGTACATTAGATTGCTCCTGCTATATTAGCTTTTCTCTTCCAGCCTGTACCTATGGGAGTTTCCTAAGATCAGGTTACTAAGAATTCATATCCGCCATTCTGCTATTCATTTATTTTTGTTGTTGTTGTTTCCTTTGGTTCCTCATTTTAAATTAAAAAGAACATATTAATTATTTTTTATTTTTACTATATATTTAGTATATTTTCTCAATTGTTTCCCTGGATATTACAATTTATATTTAACTTAAAGTTATTTAATTCAAATACTATCAATTAATTTTAATAATATACAAAAATTCCAATATAACTGTTTTGTCCTCCTTCTTTTACAGTTATTGGCATATAAATTATTTCTTTATGTATCCTAATTCCTTTAACAAAATTTTGAGATTATTGCATTCTGCAAATGTATTTTTAAATTATATTTATTTAATTTATTTTAATTCATTATTGGCTTACAATATTGGTTTGATTTCTGCAATACATCAACATGAATTAGTCAAAGGTGTACATATGTCCCCTCCCACTTGAACCGCCTAAAAGAGTAGCAATTATCTTTTAAATAGGAGAAAAATGTTACAAACAAAAATTAATTTTGAATTGAAAATATGCACTTTAAAGAATATAAAATTTTGGCTCTTTGGGGACTTTTGCTATTCTATACAAATTTTAGGATTTTTTTTTCTATTAAAAAAGAAAAAGAGACACATTTACCTGTTATGTCTTCAACTACAGAACATAAAAATCAGAGGAAGTATCTATATTACCTACATGCATTTCCAAAAAAAAAAGGGCAAAATCAATCAGTAATTAGAAAACAGTATCCCAGTAATTCAAGGATACATTATTAACTCATTCCTAATTTTGTGGATATTTTAAGTCAATCAGATTTTTTATGCTTGATAATTCTGAACCTCACTTGATTACTACATAGGAATAAAAGGTTTAAGAAGATTTTAAATAATATTTGCAATCAGAAAATTTGGGGAAATTTCCTTTTTTTCACATTTTGACAAAGATTGGATTTCAAACTATTATCATGTTTTAAAAGAATGATGTTTAGCTAGTTGGATGGAATATTTTTCATTTACTTGAATGAGAGGAATTAAGAATATAAGTTTCCTATTTAGATAAATATTGTATTCCTGGAATATAGAAGAAACAGAAAGAAGCAAAATAAATTTATAAGTTCTAATAGTATCACTCTGGTGATTCTAAAACATGACCTTCAAATTGTTTGACTGTCTTCACTACAAGAGTTGGAGTCTATGGTCCATCTCATTAAATCAGGTGATTTGTGGCTGTTAACCAATAGAGTAATGATGTCATATGACTTTTAAGGTCACAAAATAGTGAAATGGGTTGCTATTTCCTTCTCCAGGGAATCTTTCCAAACCAGGATCAAACACAGATCTCCTGCATTGCAGGTGGATTCTTCAACTGAATCAACAGAGAAGCCCTAATAACACATATGTTTTCAAAATTTGAATGTTAGTTTTCATCTTGCTTATTGAAAGATAGACCAGTATTTATTTAACAGCAAGGCCATAATTATAATCTATATAATCATGTTGTTTTAAATGTTTATGTGCATTCATATCTCATATTTTGAGGATTAAGTGCCAAGGAGAGATGATTTGCTTTGTATAATGCTATGACCAGGAAGTTAATCATTACAATTTGATCATAATGGATAATGATTGTAATTATTTAATTATGATTTTCATTTTACTCATGTATGTAATACAGTTAAATGCATGTTGTGTGTTTGAAAGGGGGAGATTATATGTGAGAGGAAAGCCTGGGAAATAAACTGAGGGCCTCTTTCAAGACTCAGTTCAATAGTCACTTGGTACATTAAAATCTTCCAAATACCTCTTCTAGGTGTTAACATAGCAAGTTCAGGCATCTTTCCACAGTTGGAGAAGGATTTGGGGGAACTGGGTAATTTAGTTTAGATACTGCAGGAGCAGATCATAACAGGATACTAGTTCAAGTAATTACTTAGTATGTGAAGAAGATTTGGTATTAGAGTAATGAAGTGAGATAAGCAGGAGAAGGAAGCCAGTAATGCACGGAGCATTGTAAAGGCAACTGACTGTGTTGCCTTTAAGTGACTGGGACTGAATCTTGTGGGGAAAACCTTTAGAGAGCTGACATGAAAAGAGTTCTAGCACAAGCACGGCCATCACTACAGGATGCTGTATCCTCATCCTCTCAGTTACCGGCTGCGGGCTTTTCACTGGTAAAAGCATTTCTGATTTCTGGCCTACTTTGGAGAAAACCCTCAAGCACAGAAATGGCTTTATCATCAGAAGGGACTGGGCTGGGTGCCGGGGTTGGGGGAAGATAAAGTAGGAAGCTAGGATTCACACACACACACACACACACACACACACACATATATATATATATATATATATAGTAAATGATATATATTATATTATTATAATTATTATATATTATTATAATTATATAATACATTTTAATATATATATACACATTATATATATATAATATATATATATATTATATATATATATATATAATAGATGATAAGGACCTCATATATACCAGAAGGAACTCTACTCAATATTCTGTAATGACAAATATGGGAAGGAAATCTAAAAAAGGGTGTAGAAATGTCTAGTTCTTTGGCCCATTTTTTGATTGGGTCATTTATTTTTCTGGATTAGAGCTGCATAAGGTGCTTGTATATTTTTGACATTAGTTGTTTGTCAGTTGCTTCATTTGCTATTATTTTCTCCCATTCTGAAGGCAGTCTTTTCACCTTGCTTATAGTTTCCTTTGTTGTGCAGAAGCTTTTAATTTTAATTAGGTCCCATTTGTTTATTTTTGCTTTTGTTTCCAGTATTCTGGGAGGTGGATCATAGAGGATCCTGCTGTGATTTATGTCGGAGAGTGTTTTTCCTATGTTCTCCTCTAGGAGTTTTATAGTTTCTGGTCTTACATTTAGATCTTTAATCCATTTTGAGTTTATTTTTGTGTGTGGTGTTAGAAACTGATCTAGTTGCATTATTTTACAAGTGGTTGACCAGTTTTCCCAGCACCACTTGGTAAAGAGATTGTCTTTTCTCCATTGTATATTCTTGCCTCCTTTGTCAAAGATAAGGTGTCCATATGTGTGTGGATTTATCTCTGGGCTTTCTATTTTGTTCCATTGATCTATATTTCTGTCTTTGTGCCAGTACCATACTGTCTTGATGACTGTGGCTTTGTAGTAGAGCCTGAAGTCAGGCAAGTTGATTCCTCCAGTTCCATTCTTCTTTCTCAAAATAGCTTTGGCTATTTGAGGTTTTTTGTATTTCCATACAAATTGTGAAATTATTTGTTCTAACTCTGTGAAAAATACAGCTGGTAGCTTGATAGGGATTGCATTGAATCTGTAGATTGCTTTGGGTAGTATACTCATTTCCACTATATAGATTCTTCCAATCCATGAACATTGTATATTTCTCCATCTATTAGTGTCCTCTTTGATTTCTTTCATCAGTATTTTATAATTTTCTATATATAGCTCTTTAGTTTCTTTAGGTAGATATATTCCTAAGTATTTTATTATTTTCATTGCAATGGTGAATGAAATTGTTTCCTTAATTTCTTTTTTTACTTTCTCATTGTAGTGCATAGGAATGCAAGGGATTTCTGCGTGTTGACTTTATATCCTGCAACTTTACTATATTCATTGATTAGCTCTAGTAATTTTCTGGTGGAGTCTTTAGGGTTTTCTATGTAGAGGATCATGTCATCTGCAAACAGTGAGAGTTTTACTTCTTCTTTTCCAATTTGGATTCCTTTTATTTCTTTTTCTGCTCTGATTGCTGTGGCCAAAACTTTCAGAACTATGTTGAATAGTAGCGGTGAAATTGGGCACCCTTTTCTTGTTCCTGACTTTAGGGGAAATGCTTTCAATTTTTCACCATTGAGGGTAATGTTTGCTGTGGGTTTGTCACAAACACATGAAAAGATGCTCAACATCACCCATTATCAGAGAAATGCAAATCAAAACCACAATGAGGTACCATGTCACACGATTCAGAGAGGCAGTGATCCAAAAGTCTACAAGCAATAAATGCTGGAGAGGGTGTGGAGAAAAGGGAATCCTCTTACACTGTTGGTGGGAATGCAAAGTAGTACAGCCACTATGGAGAACAGTGTGGAGATTCCTTAAAGAATTGCAAATAAAACTGCCTTATGACCCAGCAATCCTACTGCTGGGCATACACACTAAGGAAACCAGAATTGAAAGAGACACGTGTACCCCAGTGTTCATCACAACACTGTTTATAATAGCCAGGACATGGAAGCAACCTAGATGTCCATCAGCAGATGAATGGATAAGAAAGCTGTGGTACATATACACAATGGAGTATTACTCAGCCATTAAAAAGAATACTTTTGAATCAGTTCTGATGAGGTGGAAGAAACTGGAGCCTATTATACAGAGTGAAGTAAGCCAGAAAGAAAAACACCAATACAGTATACTAACACATATATATGGAATTTAGAAAGATGGTAATAATGACCCTGTATGCAAGACAGCAAAAGAGACACAGATGTATAGAACGGACTTTTGGACTCTGTGGGAGAGGGAGAGGGTTGGATGATTTGGGAGAATGGCATTGAAACATGTATACTATCAGGTAAGAAACGAATCGCCAGTCTATGTTTGATACAGGATACAGGATGCTTGGGGCTGGTGCATGGGGATGATCCAGAGAGAAGATATGAGGTGGGAGGTGGGAGGGGGGTTCAGGATTGGGAACTCATGTACACCCGTGGCTGATTCATGTCAATGTATGGCAAAAGCAATACACTATTGTAAAGCAAAATAAAGTAAATATAAAAATTAAAAAAATAAATAAAATAAAAAAGAGTGGATATATATAAATAACTGATTCACTTTACTGTACAGCAGAAACTATACAATACTGCAAATCAACTATATTCCAATAGAAATTAATTTTAAAACGTTTAAAAAGATAATTTAAGTAAAAGAAGGGAATAGGCTTGAACACATAGAATAAGGCCTGGGGATATGGACTGGGCACAGAAAAAAAACACTGATGCACATTTACAGGTTAAATTTTTGCATTCAGTTGAGTGGAGGTTAATTTATACACTTACCCATTTTGCTCATGCATTCAAAATATTTTTGACAAGAGACTGCCATTTCACTCATGCATTTAAACTATTTTTGACAAGTGACTAATACATATCAATACAAGTCTTTGGTTCTGGCCACCAAGATGTGAATGAAAAGAAAATAAGCAAAATTATGCCTATTTTGAAGTGGGTGCAAACATGCTGTATCTTCATTGCCTAGATTACTACCTGGCATTCAGTAGGCCATATAAGTGTGGAATGACAAAATAGATGAGAAAGAAAATAATAAGCCCATAAACAAACAAACAAACAAAAAATTACCCCATAAACACAAAATTTATATTGCTGTTGTTTGGTCACTAAGTCAAGTCTTTCTCTTTTGGGACCTCATGGACTGTAGCCCACTAGGGTCGTCTGTCTCTGGGATTTCCCAGGCAAGAATATTGGAGTGAGTTGCCATTTCCTTCTCCAGGTGATGTTCCCCATCTAGGGATTGAACTCGCATCTCCTGCATCAGCAGGCAGATTCTTTACCACTGAGCCACTAGGGAAGCCTCAACATTTATGTTGTCTGATTGTAATAAAAGATGTGAAGCAAAAACAAACATGTGATATAAAAATGGTGACTAAATGGGTTGGCAACTTTGGATCCTGAGATAGAAAAGGTTATTTTGGAGTATGGCATTTGAATATATCAGTTCAGTCACTCAGTCATCTCCGACTCTTTGTGACCCCATGGACTGCAGCACGCCACGACTCCCTGTCCATCACCAACTTCCAGAGTTTACTCAAACTCATGTCCATTGAGTTGGTGATGCCATCCAACTATCCAACAATCTTATCCTCTGTCATCCCCTTCTTCTCCCACCTTCAATCTTTCCCAGCATCAGGGTCTTTTTCAATGAATCAGTTCTTTGCACCAGGTGACCAAAGTATTGGAGTTACAGCTTCAACATCAGTCCTTCCAGTGGATAATCAAGACTGATTTCCTTTAGGACAGACTGGTTGGATCTTCTTGCTATCCAAGGGACTCTCAAGAGTCTTCTCCAACACCACAGTTCAAAAGCATCAATTCTTCGACACTCAGCTTTCTTTATAGTTCAAATCTCACATCCACACACGACCACTGGAAAAACCATAGCCTTGACTAGACGAACCTTTGTTGGCAAAGTAATGTCTCTGCTTTTTAATATATTGTTTAGGTTGGTCATAACTTTTCTTCCAAGAAGCAAGCATCTTTTAATTTATTGGCTACAGTCACGATCTTCAGTGATTTTGGAGCCCCCAAAATAAACTCTGCCACTGTTTCCACTGTTTCCCCATCTATTTGCCATGAAGTGATGGGACCAGATGCCATGATCTTAGTTTTCTGGATGTTGAGTTTTAAGCCAACTTTTTCACTCTCCTCTCTCACTTTCACCAAGAGGCTTTTTAGTTCTTTTTCACTTTCTGCCATAAGGGTGGTGTCATCTGCATATCTGAGGTTATGGATATTTCTCCCAGCAATCTTGATTTCATCATCCAACACAGTGTTTCTTGTGATATATTCTGCACATAAGTTAAATAAGCAGGGTGACAGCATAAAGCCTTGATGTACTAATTTTCCTATTTTGAACCAGTCTGTTGTTCCATGCCCAGTTCTAACTGTTGTTTCCTGACCTGCATACAGATTTCTAGGAGGCAGGTCAGGTGCTCTGGTATTCTTATCTCTTTCAGAATTTTCCACAGTTTGTGGTGATCCACACAGTCAAAGACTTCCCTCTCAAATGTTCTACTTGATTAAAGTAAAAGCTAGCCTTTGACTATACTTCATTGCATACATTTGAATATCTCTAGCACAATGAACTAATAGGAGATAGCTGAACTTATCTTTTATCTCAGTAAGGAGAACACTAATTCAACATAACTTTGGTAGTATCTGTAATGTAGAATGGCAAAGTTGTATTTTAATGAGAACTTGAAGTTTGGTTTAAGGTGAATTTTTCAATGTAAGGACTTGATTAAGATTTGGTATTTATTATGGATATATTGGTTTAGAATTCATGGAAATAACAAAGCAAGGATTTTGAGTTTGAGCCTTAAGGCATAATCTATCTGTTGAGACTTTCTACTGAAGTGTCAGTGGTTCTTTGAGAAGCTCCTATAATAAACAATAAATTACTTGCCTGGACAAGAGCGTCCAGGAATAAACACTAATATGTGTAGAGGTCCCAATAGAGCAGTTCCCTATAATTCAGATGGTTTAAAAAATCTGCCTCCAATGCAGGAGACCTGGGTTCGATCCCTGGGTTGAGAAGATCCCTGGAGAAGGGAATGGCAACCCACTCCAGTATTCTTGCCTGGAGAATCCCATGGACAGAGGAGACTGGCAGGCTAGAATCCATGGGGTCACAAAGAGTGGAATATGACTGAGCAACTAACACTACACTTATGTAAACAATAAGATGTGTGGAGGTCCCGATATAGTGATTTATCAGGTCAAATATACTAGTAAACAGGAACCAAAGCAACAAGTTCCTACAGTGGCTTTATTTGATCTACAGTGCCTCAGTTCTCTGCTTTTTTAGGTGCCCTAGTAACATCTTGAAAAATAGAAAATCTAAAATGGACATAATTTTCAAACCATTGTAAGTATTCCATTAACTTTATAGTTAATCATCAGACAAAAATTTCTTAAATTATGGTTGAACATTGCCATTTTACAATCAACTGTTGAGTATCTTTCTAAAAGATAGTGTGGAGGCATTATCAGACTAACGTACACTTTTCATTTAAATGATACAATCTCTAAAATATTCTATCTAATCCACATTTCCTGGCCACCATTAATTTTACCAGTAAAGCAAACTTCTAAATTGTTAGCAACACATCTGGAAATGAGAAAAAGATTTGACTAGTTCAGTTCAGTTCAGTTGCTCAGTCATGTCTGATTCTGCCACCTCATGAAATGTAACACACCAGGCCTCCCTGTCAATCACCAGCTCCTGGAGTTTACTCAAAGTCATGTCCATTGAATTGGTGATGCCATCCAACCATCTCATCAGTTCAGTTCAGTCTCTCAGTTGTACCTGACTCTTTTTGACCCCATGAACCACAGCATGCCAGGCCTCCCTGTCCATCACCAACTCCCGGAGTCCACCCAAACCCATGTCCATTGAGTTGGTGATGCTATCCAACCATCTCATCCTCTGTCATCCTTTTCTCCTATTGCCTTCAATCTTTCCCAACATCAGGGTCTTTTAGAGTCAGCTCTTCGCATCAGGTGGCCAAAGTATTGGAATTTCAGCTTCAATATCAGTCCTTCCAATAAACATCCAAGACTGATCTCCTTTAGGATGGACTGGTTGGATCTCCTTGCAGTCCAAGGGACTCTCAAGAGTCTTCTCCAACATCACAGTTCAAAAGCATCAATTCTTCAGCACTCAGCTTTCTTTATAGTCCAACTCTCACATCCATAGATGACTACTGGAAAAACCACAGCCTTAACTAGATGGACCTTTGTTGACAAAGTAATGTCACTGCTTTTTAATATGCTATCTAGGTTGGTCATAACTTTCCTTCCAAGGAGTAAGCGTTTTTCAATTTCATGGCTGCAATCACCATCTGCAGTGATTTTGGAGGCCCCCAAAATAAAGTCAGTCACTGTTTCCACTGTTTCCCCATCTATTTCCCATGAAGTGATGGGACCAGAGGCCATGATCTTCGTTTTCTGAATGTTGAGCTTTAAGCCAAATTTTTGACTCTCCTTTTTCACTTTCATCAAGGGGCTCTTCAGTTTTTCACTTTCTGCCATAAGGGTGGTGTCATCTGTATATCTGAGGTTATTGATATTTCTCCCAGCAATCTTGATTCCAGCTTGTGCTTCCTCCAGCCCAGTGTTTCTCATGATGTACTCTGCATATAAGTTAAATCAGCAGGGTGACAATATACAGCCTTGATGTACTCCTTTTCTTATATGGAACAAATCTGTTGTTCCATGTCCAGCATCTCACAGATTTGACTAAACGGAGTTTAAATAGCTACAGAGGTAACCACCCACCCACCATGAGAATAGAGGCCCAAGGCATTTATGCCTAAAAATGCTTTTAAAAATCCAAACTGTATAGTAGCTATGAAGGATAATTCCTGCAAGCAGAGAGTTCAACAAGTGTAAGTGTCCCTGGAGGAGACAGAACTTAGCATCCAAGAATCAAAGAGTGGTTGTAATTCAGTGAACATATTTGAGACACATTTGAGATCATTTTGGAAGGGAGGTTAAAGGTCAAGTTTTACAGTGTTTGCTGTCCCACCTAGAGAGTTTATTTATTTTTTTTTAATTCTAGGAGAAAAATCCAGAATAGAAAAATGGAGGCAGTGAGAGAAAAGAGAGGAATAAAGAAAGAGAGATAAAATACAAGTAAATCAAAGATATGGATTTAAAGAAGGTGAAGGGGATGAAATTTAGAGCACAGGCAGAGACATGGGTTTTGCAGGAGTAGGTATACATCCATATTGGACCAGAACAAACTTAGAAAAAGATTCAGATCCAGGCTGGTTTATAGACTTATCTATCAGAATACAATATAATCTTGTTCTCTTTGCTTCTGTTAATATATTGTCAGTTAAGTATGAAGCAATTTTATTAGTTTACACCAAATGTAAGGGCTTCCCAGGTGGCACAGTGGTAAAGAATCCGCCTGCCAAAACAGGAGATGCAAGAGATGAGGGTTCAATCCCTGGGTCACGAAGATGCCCTGGAGTAGGAAATGGCTACCCACTCCAGTGTTCTTGCCTGGGAAATTCCAAGGACAGAGGAGCCTGTGGCTATAGTCCATGGGATCACAAAGAATTGGACACAACTGGGTGAGTGAGCACACACGGCCTGCATCATACGTAAGAGAGGCTATGGCTGTTTTGAGAAGAAAAAGTAACATGAAACCAAATATCAAATTAATACTGGAGTAGTGTTATGTCCAGGAGAGGGCCTGCATGGTCAGAGTGAGAGCATGATGGAGAATGCTTGGGGGGCACACGGCCTCCCCTCCATCATCTGCAGTGATCCAGCACCTGTTTTGTGTGCTCTGCTCAAACAGAAGTACCAGAGTTCATCCAGTTCTGATGCAGTTCAGCCTAAGTAACACTCCTCTCAGATGTGTTATCTTCCCACTCTCAGTGACTTACATCAAAGCATTCTTCCAACTACCTTTAATAGTGACTCTTATTCAATGTATTGATAAATGAAATACTTTTGTTCTTATATTCTTAGAGATGCTTTAATACTCCAGATACTTTATTTCTCAATGGAGACTGACATCCTAGGCAATTTCCTGCCCCTTAATTTGGCTTTTGTCTTTTTGTCTGTAGTTATATTTTCACTTGATTCCTAATCTAGGCGCTCTTGCAGAGTAGAGATTATATCTTATTCATATTTGTAGTTGTTGCTAGAATTAAGTAGGCTCTGAAAAAAAAATTGCTGAATGGAAATGCTAATCCAGGGGAAAATTATTGATAAGGAGAAAACTAACAGGCCAATATAATTGTTAAGGTTAAGTTGGCCAATTCTCCTAAAACAAATCAGTTTTAAAGAACTGCACAGCAAAATAACTCATTGTTCTTTGGGAAAATTTCATTTTGTTCATTGTAAATTATTTGCTTATGACATTTATTTTAGGTCTTAATTCAAAACTGTAATTTATGGGAGTTGTAATGATGGTGGAAGTAGAGCCTGGTTCCAGTAGAGTTGTGGTTGGCACTGTTCTGGATCAACTTTGCTTCATTGTGTGAGGCAGACTAAGAGTAAGTGCACAGTCAAGGAATTATCTGGGAAGTAGTCAAGATAACGACTGGTAGAAAGAGGGCAAGGAGATGAGAAGGGAGTAGCACAAACGATTCTCGACTGATGTCATGAGCTGAGAACTGTGGACAATATATCCCCAAGGAACTGTGAGTAATTCAATACCTCTCTTAGTAGTTTACTGGTATCTCCTTGAGATTTTGATTTGTATTTTCTTGATGACTAATGATATTGGGAATTTTTATGTCCTTACTGGTCATTTGTATGTCCTCTTTGGTGATATGTCTGTTCAAATCATTTTGTTGTTATCATTGAGTTTGTCCTTTTGTTGTTATTGTCTTTTAATTTTTACTTTGTAAGAAGTCTTTATATAACCTAGATCAAATCCTTTTTGCATATATAATCTGCAAGTATTTTATCCTATCCTTTGGATTTTCTTTTAGCTTTCTGGACAGAGTACTTTAAAACACAAAAGCTTTCAATGTTATGAAACTATTAGTCAGCAATTTTTTCTCCTTATTGTGTGTAATTCTATTGTCATATCTAAGAAATTATTGCCAAATTTATTATTATGAAAATATATCTCCATGTTTTCTCCTGAGTTTTATAGTTTTAGATCTTACACATTTTTGATTGATTCTGAGTTAATTATTATATACGGTTGAAGTTAGGGGTTCAACCTCTTTGCTATTACTTAATTTATAAGAAAAAAATACACCTTGATGCATCCTTTTCCATTATCAATCCAAGAATCCACAAAATAAATTTCTACTATAAAAGCAAGCATAAATGTTGAAGAAGAGGTTTTAAATATATCAAAACTTTTATTTATTTATTTACTTACATCATTATTGAAATGTACAAAGGTATTTGGGGCTTCCTTGGTAGCTCAGCTGGTAAAAAATCCACCTGCAATACAGGACACCCTGGTTTGATTCCTGCATCAGGAAGATCCCCTGGAGAAAGGAATTGATACTTACTCCAGTATTCTTGCCTGGAGAACCCCATGGACAGAGGAACCTGGCAGGCTACAGTCCATGGGGTCACAAAGAGCCAGACATGACTGAGTAACTAAGCATAGCACAGCACAAAGGTATTTGAAAATAAAATAAAATGATGTGGATTTGAATTATGTTTCCTTTATCTATCATTTTGTGACATTGCAAAACTTAAAACAGTTTCCCTGATCTTAGAATTTTCTGTCTAAAATAGAAATTATAATGACTATATCATAGATAGTATCCTATTGAAGCTTCAGTTCAGTTCAGTTCATTTCAGTCGCTCAGTCGTGTCCGACTCTTTGCAACCCCATGAATCGCAGCACGCAGGGAAACACCCTGTCCATCACCAACTCCCGGAATTCACTCAGACTCACGTCCATCGAGTCAGTGATGCCATCCAGCCATCTCATCCTCTGTCGTCCCCTTCTTCTCCTGCCCCTAACCCCTCCCAGCATCAGAGTCTTTTCCAATGAGTCAACTCTTTGTATTGAAGCTTAAATGAGACGATTTCTGTCAAATACCTAGTGCAGTCCCTTCAGGTAAGTGTAAACATAATTTATTCTCATCTCCACCTTCTCTTTTACAGTCTGTTTCCCGTACCACTTGCCTTAGTTCTCTGCCTGATTTGTTACTACGTCTTCCCTGGGTGGATGAACTTTATTGACTCCCTCCACACAATCCTGACACGTTTAATGTTCCCATTCTTCAACAGTAAAGTTAAAGTGTATGTGTAATAGTAGTAGGAAAAAAAGGCTTCTTAAAAAGTGAAAATACCAACATTAGAATAGAAGCAAAAGTTCAAAGGTGTCAGAGAAACATAACAAGACAAAACGCTAAACTGAAAGTGGTTTTCCTTTCATTCAATACATCTATAAGCTCCATTATGGTCCCGATTCCGTTAAGCACTGGTCATACATAATATGTGTAATACAGACATGATCCCAGCTCTCCTGTATCTGGCAGTCATTGCAGTAGACTTTCCCAACTACAGGGTAGATAATTCAAGTAGCATTTTTAAACTCATCATTACATCTCAATGGTCTCTACTGTTTTAAGGATATTAGAGAAAAAAATTTCCCCAGCCAATTTGCCCTACATATAATCCCTGATGACCTGGAACTTTAAGGGTGACCGTTGAGTAACTGTCATCAATAAGCATACATAAGTCCTTCAGGTGGCTTTTTATTTGGACAGGGACCTTAAAAATCTATGAAAGGTAGTTATTGGGAAATTTCAAGAGTTTTTTTATTATTACACTAACTAAACCAATTTCAAAAAAGTCCCTCTATTTCTCTCTCCATCATCCCCCCATTCTCCCATATACATGCATCCAAATCACTCACATAGTCACACCACTAGATAAAACATTTTAGAGGAAAACATAGGCAAAACACTCTCCGACATAAATCACAGCAGGATCCTCTATGACCCACCTCCCAGAATACTGGAAATAAAAGCAAAAATAAACAAATGGGACCTAATTAAACTTATAAGCTTTGGCACAACAAAGGAAACTATAAGCAAGGTGAAAAGACAGTCTTCAGAATGGGAGAAGATAATATCAAATGAAGCAACTGACAAAAACTAATCTCAAAAATATATAAGCAACTTCTGTAGCTCAATTCCAGAAAAATAAATGACCCAACCAAAATATGGGCCAAAGAACTAGACATTTCTCCAAAGATGACATACAGATGGCTAACAAGCACATGAAAAGATGCTCAACATCACTCATTATCAGAGAAATGCAAATCAAAACCACAGTGAGGTACCATGTCACACCAGTCAGAATGGCTGTGATCCAAAAGTCAACAAGCAATAAATGCTGGAGAGGGTGTGGAGAAAAGGGAACCCTCCTACACTGTTGGTGGGAATGCAAACAGTACAGTATGGAGACAAGTGTGGAGATTCCTAAAAAAAACTGGGAATAGAACTGCCTTATGACCCAGCAATCCCACTGCTGGGCATACACACTGAGGAAACCAGAATTGAAAGAGACACATGTACCCCAATGTTCATCGCAGCACTGTTTATAATAGCCAGGACATGGAAGCAACCTAGATGTCCATCAGCAGATGAATGGATAAGAAAGCAGTGGTACATATACACAATGGAGTATTACTCAGCCATTAAAAAGAATTCATTTGAATCAGTTCTAATGAGGTGGGTGAAACTGGAGCCGATTATACAGAGTGAAGTAAGTCAGAAAGAAAAACACCAATAAAGTATACTAACACATATATATGGAATTTAGAAACATGGTAACTATAACCCTGTATGTGAGACAGCAAAAGAGACACAGATGTATAGAACAGTCTTTTGGACTCTGTGGGAGAGGGAGAGGGTGGGATGATTTGGGAGAATGGCATTGAAACAGGTATAATATCATATATGAAACGAATTGCCAGTCCAGGTTCGATGCAGGATACAGGATGCTTGGGGCTGGTGCACTGGGATGACCCAGAGGGATGATATGGGGAGGGAGGAGGGTGGGGCATTCAGGATGGGGAACACGTGTATATCTGTGGTGGATTCATGTTGATGTATGGCAAAGCCAATACAATATTGTAAAGCAATTAACCTCCAATTAAAATAAATAAATTTATATAAAAAATAAAAGAAGTTACATTTCCCATTTATGTTAACATGGAAACATGAATAAACATCACCGAGTTATGTGAGACAGAAGTTATATCAAAAACTCTATAGCTACAAGATCTTCACGACCAAGATAATCATGATGGTGTGATCACTAATCTTGAGCCAGACATCCTGGAATGTGAAGTCAAGTGGGCCTTAGAAAGCATCACTACAAACAAAGCTAGTAAAGGTGATGGCATTCCAGTAGAGCTATTTCAAATCCTGAAAGATGATGCTGTGAAAGTTCTGCACTCAATATGCCAACAAATTTGGGAAACTCAGCAGTGGCCACAGGACTGGAAAAGGTCAGTTTTCATTCCAATCCCAAAGAAAGGCAATGCCAAAGAATGCTCAAACTACCACACAATTGCACTCATCTCACATGCTAGTAAAGTAATGCTCAAAATTCTCCAAGCCAGGCTTCAGTAATACGTGAACCGTGAACTTCCTGATGTTCAAGTTGGTTTTAGAAAAGGCAGAGGAACCAGAGATCAAATTACCAACATCTGCTGGATCATGGAAACACAGCCTTTGACTGTGTGGATCACAATAAACTGTGGAAAATTCTTCAAGAGATGGGAATGCCAGACCACCTGACCTGCCTCTTGAGAAATCTGTATGCAGGCCAGGAAGCAACAGTTAGAACTGGACATGGAACAACAGACTGGTTCTAAATAGGAAAAGGAGTACGTCAAGGCTGTATATTGTCACCCTGCTTATTTAACTTATATGCAGAGTACATCATGAGAAACGCTGGACTGGAAGAAACACAAGCTGGACTCAAGATTGCCGGGAGAAATATCAATAACCTCAGATATGCAGATGACACCACCCTTATGGCAGAAAGTGAAGAGGAACTCAAAATCCTCTTGATGAAAGTGAAAGAGGAGAGTCAAAAAGTTGGCTTAAAGCTCAACATTCAGAAAACGAAGATCATGGCCTCTGGTCCCATCACTTCATGGGAAATAGATGGGGAAACAGTGGAAACAGAGTCAGACTTTATTTTTTGGGGCTCCAAAATCACTGCAGATGGTGACTGCAGCCATGAAATTAAAGGACGCTTACTCCTTGGAAGAGCAACCTAGATAGTATATTCAAAAGCAGAGACATTACTTTGCCAGCTAAGGTCCATCTAGTCAAGGCGATGGTTTTTCCAGTGGTCATGTATGAATGTGATAGTTGGACTGTGAAGAAGGCTGAGCACCGAAGAATTGATGCTTTTGAACTGTGGTGTTGGAGAAGACTCTTGCGAGTCTCTTGGACTGCAAGGAGATCCAACCAGTCCATCCTGAAGGAGATCAACCCTGGGATTTCTTTGGAAGGAATGATGCTAAAGCTGAAACTCCAGTACTTTGGCCACCTCATGCAAAGAGTTGACTCATTGGAAAAGACTTTGATGCTGGGAGGGATTGGGGGCAGGAGAAGAAGGGATGACAGAGAATGAGATCCCTGGATGGCATCACTGACTCGATGGACGTGAGTCTGAGTGAACTCTGGGATTTGGTGTTGAACAGGGAGGCTTGGCATGCTGCGATTCATGGGGTCGCAAAGAGTCGGACACGACTGAGTGACTGAACTGAACTGAAAAAGAGCTTATGAATGTAGGATAGCTGGGGTTTGTAAACATATTTGGAAATGAACAGAAATACCTCTGACATGTTTCTATATGATTGTTTGGAGCATTTGAACTTATTTTAACTCTAAGAGTATGCAGAGGATTTTAGAGGCGATCTAGAGGATCACTGACTTGTAGATCTTATATTCAGCTTTGCTTTTACCATCAGTTTCCCGGGCCCATAATTCTTTTCTTTCACCCTGCCTTTATTATGAGTAGTTAAGTCTATGATCTAGGACCATGTGCTGTCTACAAACTGGTAGGGTTACTGGACTAGGAGAGGAGATAGAATTCTTTCATCATGAATGTGACTTCAAGTTAATGTAGCTTAGGTCACTTTTGAGCCCCATCTAATGATAACTGCTTATTTTAGTGGAATCTCTATAACCATTGATAATTAGCACAGTTTGTTGAGAAAGTCCCTCTCCCATTATCCTTAAACATTTAGATATATAGATATATCTTAATATAGATTAAATTGAAGACCATTTGCTTATTTGCATGATACAAAATCATTCATTACTGTGGGGAGCAGAGATCAAAACATGTATGTCTAGCGTCATTCATGATCCTTCTTTAACTGCTGCACCCATTAAATTCATGTTTTCTCTGTATGACTAAGCTAACTTATATGCTAAGCAAATGCAAAGGGAGCAGCAATATGAGGTGAGGGCTGGGAGTCTTTCTAAATAGGGACTCTGGCTCATGAATCATTGTCAACCAGTCTCCCTCTGGACCCTCCAGGGGCAGTGACAGATAAGCAGTTCCACAAGTCTTGAAGCAGAAACTAAGAAAACAAGCAGACCGCATAATGTAAAGAACTCTTTGGAGCCAGAGGAGAGTTTGAGTTCAGTCTCTACTCCCTATTAATTTTTCAACTACGTGTAACCTGGGTTAGCCTCCACTCCCTTTTCTCTAAAATGGATGTGCCAGTACTTGCTTCAAAGGGGAACTCTATAGATTACCAGTGATAATAAACATAAAACTACAGAATGCTCTTTTGTATAAAGTATGCTTTCTTTCTTTCCGTATGCATACTGATCCCATACATAGAACTCAATAGAGAAACTAAATCTGATGAAACAAAAATATTCAAACTTTTGGCTCTCAGCAGACCACTCAGTAGATGCAGGGAGTCCATATGGTTCCTATTTCTCATCCATCAGCAGTCATTACTTAAGGTAAATGAAGCCAACTGAATTTTGGCCATGTCTGATATTGCTATATTCACTTAGAGCAGCAATAGTGAGTTCAAAGCAGTAAATATGTGAAGAACTAAATTTAGAGGAAGCTCATAGGAAAAAGAGATGGGACACTTATTTGATTCCCACAGCCATAATTTGATTGTCCATGAGTAGGTTTGTGTGTGTATACATGTATCTAAACTGCATGTATGGATGTATATATAAATATATATATATATAAAGCATATATTGTTTAGCTGCTAAATCATGTCCAACTTTCTTTTGGGACCCCCATGAACGGTAGCCCATCAGACTTCTCTGCCCATGGGATTTCCCAGGCAAGAATACTGGAGTGGGTTGCCATTTCTTTCTCCAGAGGATATTCCCAACCCAGGATCAAACTTGAATCTCCTGCAGTGGCAGGCAGATTCTTTACAACTGAGTCACTAGGGAAGTCCAGGTAACATAGTTGCTGGTTTAGTCACTAAGTCATGTCCAAGTCTTGTGACCCCTGGGACCTCTTGCAACCCCACCAGGCTCTTCTCTCCAGGAAAAAATAATGGAGTGGGTAGCCATTTCCTTCTCCAGGGGATCTTCCCAACCCAGTGATCAAACCTGGGTCTCTTGCATTGCAGGCAATCTCCTGCATTACAGGCAGATTCTTTACCAACTGAGTGACCAGAAAATACATGATATTATATACATATTGCTGTGCTTAGTCGTTCAGTCGTGTCCGACTTGTTGTGACCCCATAGACTGTAGCCTGCCAGGCTCCTCTATCCATGGGATTCCCCAGGCAAGAATACTGGAATGGTTTGCTATGCCCTCCTCCAGGGGATCTTCCAAACCCAGGGATCAAACCCAAGTCTCCCACACTGCAGGTGGATTCTTTTCTCATCTGAGCCACCAGGGAAGCCTGGTATATATATCATATACATATACAGATATACGGTTGACTCTTGAACAATACAGGTTTGAATGGTGTACATCCACTTACACATGATTTTTTTGAAATAAATACATGCTACAGTACTACACAATTGATGGTAGTAGAATCTGCAAATGTGCAATCATGAATATGGAGGGTCAACTCTAAAGTTATGTGTACATTTTTGTGTAGAAAAATAGCACCGCAAATCTTGTTAGTCAAGGGTCAAAGGTACTAATACAAGCAATGTATTCAAGGCTTCCATAGTATTATATGCATATATTATATAAATTATTTACATAAGTATAATAATATACCATGTATATATGTGTACACTATATATGTGTGAACCTATAACATGTGAATGTATGATTATATATCTATGTGCATGTGTCACTCAGTAAGTTCAGTCACTCAGTCATGTCCAACTCTTTGCAACCACATGGACTGCAACACGCCAGGCCTCCCTGTTTATCACCAACTCCTTGGAGTTTACTCAAACTCACATCCACTGAGTCAGTGATGCCATCCAAGCATCTCATCCTCTGTCACTGCCTTCTCCTCCCGCCTTCAATCTTTCCCAGCATCATTTGAAAAGGGTCTTTCTAAATGAGTCAGGTCTTCGCATCAGGTGGCCAAAGTATTGGAGTTTCAGCTTTAGTATCAGTCCTTCCAATGAATATTCAGGACTGATTTCCTTTAGGATGGACTGGTTGGATATCTTTGCAGTCCAAGGGACTTTCAAGAGTCTTCTCCAACACCACAGTTCAAAAGCATCAATTCTTCGGCACTCAGAATTTCTTTATAGTCCAACTCACATCCATACATGACTACTGGAAAAACCATAGCTTTGACTAGACGGACTTTTGGTGGCAAAGTAATGCCTCTGCTTCTTAATATGCTGTCTAGGTTGATCATAACTTTTCTTCCAAGGAGTAAGTGTCTTAATTTCATGGCAATAGTCACCATCTGTAGTGATTTTGGACACCCCTCTCCAAATAATGTCTGTCACTGTTTCCATTGTTTCTCTTTCTATTTGCCATGAAGTAATGCGATCAGATGTCACAATCTTAGTTCTCTGAATGTTAAGTTTTAAGCCAACTTTTTCACTCTCCTCTTTCACTTTCATCAAGAGGCTCTTTAGTTCTTCTTTGCTTTCTGCCATAAGAGTGGTGTCATCTGCATATCTGAGGTTATTGATATTTCTCCCAGCAATTCTGATCCCCCCTTGTGCTTCCCCCAGCCCAGCATTTCTCATGATGTACTCTGCATATAAGTTAAATAAGCAGGGTGACAATATACTTCTTTCCCTATTTGGAACCAATGTGTTGTTCCATGTCCAGTTCTAACTGTTGCTTCCTGACCTGCATACAGGTTTCTCAGAAGGCAGGTCAGGTGGTCTGGTATTCCCATCACTTTAAGAATTTTCAACAGTTTGTTGTGATCCACACAAAGGCTTTGGCATAGTCAATAAAGCAGAAATAGATGTTTTTCTGGAACTCTCTTGCTTTTTTGATGGTCCAGCTGGTGTTGGCAATTTGATCTCTGGTTCCTCTGCCTTTTTAAAATCCAGCTTGAATATCTGGAAGTTCTCAGTTGACATACTTTTGAAACCTGACTTGGAGAGTTTTGAGCATTACTTTACTAGCATGTGAGATGAGTACAATTTTGCAATAGTTTGAGCATTCTTTGGGATTGCCTTTCTTTGGAATTGGAATGAAAACTGACCTTTTCTGGTTCTGAGGCCACTGCTGAATTTTCTGAATTTGCTAGCATACTGAGTGCAGCACTTTCACAGCATCATCTTTTAGGAGTGTGCATGTTACAAATGTATCTAATATAGAAAATATTTTATGTATTCATAGATAGTATATAGAATGTTATATATACTATATATTATTTTGTATTATAGTTTCCATGTCTGCTTATTTGACTTTGTTCATTTTAATTGAAATGGCATATATGGCATTCTTTAATTTAACCAGACGAGTTCTGCCAATCTGCAAACAGCTATTTGAGATCATAGTGGCATGCCTTTCTTTTGGAACAGTAAAATCATGTTCTTCACATGTATGATTTGCAAATGTTTCTCTTAACTATGAAAGATGTTCACTAAAAAGAATAAAATTAAAGCTATCTTTTTTCTAGCTCTCAAAAAATTATAAAAAACTTAGCACCAAGTGTCCTGAGGACAGGCATGTACACTTGATCCTCAAGAGTTCTATGAATCAGTTTTAATAGATATATCTACTAGAGAGATCATTTAGCTTTGAAAATTAGTATTCAAGTGGATTTCATGGTGAGATATGAACATATAATCATGATCTAGGCATCAAATTATACCTCTCAAAAATTCTAAACTGTATAAAGTTGTAAACGTGTGTGAGTTTTTAGGACTTGCTTTAGTGCTGTTTATGGTAATATAAAATTTGATACATGACAAAAATACAATATGAACATTTCAACAACAAAATAAAAAGGGATTTAATTATCATGTCTCCCATCAAAAACACACCACAGATGTTCATCTAAAAATGCATATCTTTAAATTAGAATTCTCTACAAATAAAAGTGATTCATATTCTGTTGCAGGTCTTAAGATAAATTGTGTCACTTCTTTCATGATAATCAGCTACCATTTTAATTAGAAGTTGTCATTCACCTCAGCACACCAATATCTGGAAAAGATCAAGCAACAATTTAAGCAGCTGTCCCATGCTTTGCCTGTCATCTTCGGCCTGACTTTGAATTCTTCTCCCTCATTTTTCCTCTCCTTTAGATAAACCCCCTCCTCCTTTTCGTCACTCCCACTGAGCTGTCAAGATTTGAAATACTGTGATATGAAATCACTGCCTCTATGAGTTGAAAAAAAAAAAGGAGAGCTTGCACTAGATTTTGATCAAAGAGAATCATTTATAAGATAGATGCAGCAAAACCTCAGGGAGGCTTTTTTTTTTCTTTTTTTTTTTTTTTTTACCTAAAGCATAGGGTTAAGAGTAATAGCAAAGAAACATATTTTTAAACATCTTTTTGCACTTAACTGTATGATTAAGGCTTGTATTATATGATAATTATCAATTTTTTTGCCTTGCTGTTCAGCACCACCTCAGAAAGATGTCACCTATGAAGATATAATTCCAGTAAAAATGGAAAGGATGAGGGACATGAGAATTACAACTCTCATTTCTATGAGCAGCAACTCATAGTGAATAAAGAGAGCTGACACTATTTTGCAAGGGCAGGAGGATCTCTGGAGAAGACCCATAGGTTGCCATACAATGATTCCAAAATTTTGGGGGACATCGTAGTTATTTTCAATTCTCATTGTTCTCACCTCAACTACAGCTTAGTATACCTCAAATGGGCTCACAACACTTACATTAGACTACACTTGGGCAAAAGTCATCTAACACAAAGCCTACTTTATAACTAATTGCTGAGTATCTCTTGTGTTTTATTTAATACTGTCCAAAAAGTGAAAAACAGAATGGACTGTGGGTGCAGAGTTGGTGTAGGTGTGTTGGTTGTTTACTGTCCTGACTGGGAGAAGTTAACGAGGAGCTAACGAGGAGCTACCTAACAAAAAGCTGAGCCTCACTGTGGCTGACCAGCACCTGAGAGTACCCTACTGCTTATCACTAGCTAGGGAAAAGATAGAAATTCAAAGTATGATTTCTACTCAATGTGTATCACTCTTTACAATATTATAAAGTTGAAAAATTGTTAAATCAAACCATTCTAGGTTGCAAAATGCCTGTAATGGGAGGACTATTTCAAAAGAGTTATTGGATGTGTGTTGGGAAGAATCAAATCTGATTAAGGTAGAATGCTGACAATGGGGAAACAGCTGGAGTACGGACTTATTTCCAGAGACTACTCAGAGTATGGAATGACACAGAAAAACCAAAGTCACTTTGTACTGGAAAATTCAATGTTCAAACACAACAATATAAGTCAAAATGCAAATCCAGGACTTCCCTGGTGGTGCAGTGGATAAGAATCCACCTGCCAATGCAGGGGATATGGGTTCGATCCCTGGTGCAGGAAGATTCCACATGCCATGGAGCATCTAAGCCCATGTGTCACAGCTACTGAGCCCGTGTGCTGCAATGACTGAAGCCCAAGTACCTAGAGCGTGCGCTCCACAATAGGAGAAGCCACCACAGTGAGCCCCCACCTGCAACCAAGAGTAGTCTCTGCTCACTTTAACTAGAGAAAGTCTGTGAGCAGAAATGAAGACCCAGCACAACCAAAAATAAATAACAAAGGAAAAATGACTTTGAAATCTTAAAAAAATGTTAATCCAATGACTGCACAATGAAATCATGTTAGGATCATAGAGCTAGACTTCAGTAAAATAAAGTAGAATAGGGTACTATATCTGATTTCTCAGCAGTGTTTCCCTAAAACCTAGCAAATTTCTCATTAATTATTTGTTAAATGAAAATGAGTGAGTTTTGCAGGTTTGTAGGTCTTCTTTATATACTATAAATTTCCTGATTTGTGAAAGATTCAAAAAGAATTAAAGTGCTATGGGTAAAGCATCCACAGCAAAAGTTTGAAAAAAGAATAGCAGTGAAATTTTTAATTGGATTAAAAAGCATTTTAAAATAAGTGTGAGAGAGATATTTGTTCACAAAGGAATGCCCCCAAATGCAAAGCAGTGAAGAGGATATATAGTGAGGATATCCGCATTAAAAATGTACACACGTACATACACATACACATACACATGCACGCATGTTTTAGCAGAACAACGTATGTTTCCTGGGTTTCCCCCTTGATTGCTGTCATTTTTGATATGAGCTATTTCTCTTCACATACCACATTGTTCCAAGAGCCTCGCAGTTTAAGCAGTGAAGGTAGAAGGGAACTGGCAGTGGCAGAGGTACTAGAAAGATCTCAACGCTTAGCACTTGTTACTCCCAAGCAGATAAAAGTAGCTGACCTGAAAGCAAGATCAAACTAGGACAATGAAAATTATCAAGATAACGTAGGATAAAGGCCAAAGTTGTTGCTGAGATCACCTGCTCTTTTCTTATTTAGTCTCCCTATGAACCTTGAGTCTTTTCTTCTATGTTGTCCAAAAAACAGAATGGAAGTAAGTAGATATTAGAAAAAAGATGGAAACTATGCAGTCAATTATTTTGAGATATCAGAGTCTATGCGGGACACAATAATAAAATATGTTCCATTATCTGAAAGGACAGAAGAGAAAAATTGGGGCTGTAACTGTAGAATATGGGGCTATATAAAATAGCAATGCAAATTTTTCAGCCATGAGGATTATACAATACTAGGATGGTGTATCAAAAGACTTCAGAATAGCTTTCCATGGATGCTTTTACAGATGATTTTTTCTTTTCATGAGCAACAATCCAGATTTTCAAAAATAGTTCTGTAAATAAGGGATTGGATTTGATGAAATAAACTGGTTTTGAAATAAACTAAAAAGATTGTTTTTCTAGATAAGAAAATTTGGTCTGATATTGTGGGGTTTTTTATTTTTTATTTATTTATTTTTGCTTGGTTATGAAATTTATTTATTTTTTGTCCCTAAATGATTTATTCTGCAAGTAATTTTAGAAAATGTAATGTTACCCAAAGATTTAATCAGAGCTCTGTTCCAGCAACTAATGCTGATGTTCATCACTTTTGTCTACTTCAGTTTATGGCTCTGAAGAGCTCTGAACTTGGATAAAATATACTATATAAATAATAAGATACATGAATTACTTAAGTGTCATATAACATTTTCATTAGTGATTAAAATATGGGATTTATTCATGTTAATGACAGATTGATGATGCAAATTTATCTAGGGTTATGTTGCTTAATTTAAATGTATGAATTTTAAGATATACAATGAAGATCTAAAATTTTTCTTTTCCCTTTAATGTTAGAAGATAACCATTGTACAGTTGTGATTGTGGCTGGGATAGGAGACTTTGTGATGAGAAAACTCTACTTTGATATTCATATTGAAGATTATTATTCACTTTCAGATTGTGATCTGTGCTTGGAGACCATAGTGGTTTCCTCAAATGAACTTATGTGTCTCACTGTTGTGATAAGTCAAATTTTTCTAGCTGCCTGATTATTTCCATAGCAGTGCAGTAACTTAAATATCTGTGTGTGTGTATACTCACACACCTATTTGTTTATCTGTGTACGTATATACATAATTTGCATATATTACATTCTTGTATAATATATACATATTACATAATATGCATATATTCCAAAGTAGATATGAACAAGTATACTTTTTGGAGTTACTGGTATTATCACTAAGTGGAGAAAACATATTATAATAAAAACACTCAAATTAGGAACAGAAGGAAACTATTCCTTTTTAACAGGAAACATTTTCTATTAAAAAAATCTATAGGTAATACCATATTAAATGAAGAAACACTGACTGCTTTCCTCTTTACATCAGAAAGGAGTTTGAGATCCCCATTCTTACAAATTCTATTCAGTATTGTATTGAATACATTTTTTTCTATTTTCTATTATGGTAACATGTTACCTACAACTGATGACCATTTTACTTCTTTCCTTCCACTTGAGATGCCTTTTATTTATTTTTCTTGGTTAATTGTTCTTGCTAGTACTTCCAACATTATATTGAATAAAAATGATGAGAGTGGATATACCTAACTTGTTCCTGATATTAGAGGGAAAGTTTTCATCATTTCACCACTGATTATGGTATTAGTTTCAGGCTTGTTAGGTTTCCTGTGGGACTCAGTGGTAAAGAATCTGCCGACAATGGAGGAAGAGGAGGGTTCAATCTGTCGCAGGAGATGTGGGTTCAGTCTCTGGGTCATGAAGATCCAGTATTGTTGCATGGTGAATCCCATTGACAGAGGACCCTGGTGGGCATAGAACACTTGGCGGCAAAGAGTCAGACATGACTAAGCACACATGGGCACATGCGGGCTTGTTATAGATGGCCATTATTGTTTTGAGGTATATTATTTGTAAGCCCACTTTGTTGAGAGTTTTAACATAAATGGCTGTAGATTTTTTTCAAATGCTTTCTCTGTCCTATTGAGATAATAGTGTGATTTTTATCACCAGTTTTGTCACTGTGGTATATTGATTGATTTATAGATGCTGACCATCCTTACATCCCTGAAAATAAATCCCAAGTGAGCATAGTGTACTATCCTTCTTCAGTTCAGTTCAGTCACTAGTCGTGTCCAACTCTTTGCGACCCCAAGATCATAGCACGTTAGGCCTCCCTGTCCATCACCAACTCCCAGAGTTCACTCAAACTCATGTCCATTGAGTTGCTGATGTCATCGAGTCTTCTCAACCTCTGTCATCCTCTTCTGCTCCTGCCCCCAGTTCCTCCCAGCATCAGTCTTTCCAATGAGTCAACTCTTCACATGAGGTAGCCAAAGTATTGGAGTTTCAGCTTTAGAATCAGTCCTTCCAAAGAACACTCAGGACATATCTCCTTTAGGATGGACTGGTTGGATCTCCTTGCAGTTCAAGGGACTCTCAAGAGTCTTCTCCAACACCACAGTTCAAAAGCATCAATTCTTCGGTGCTCAGCTTTCTTTACAGTCCAACTCTAACATCCATATATGACCACTGGAAAAATGATAGCCTTGACTAGATGGACCTTTGTTGGCAAAGTAATATCTCTGCTTTTTAAAATGCTATCTAGGTTGGTCATAACTTTCCTTCCAAGGAGTAAACATCTTTTAATTTGATGCTTGCAATCGCCATCTGCAGTGACTTTGGAGCCCCCAAAATAAAGTCTTCCACTGTTTCCACTGTTTCCACATCTATTTCCATGAAGTGATGGGACCAGATGCCATGATTTTCGTTTTCTGAATGTTGAGTTTTAAGCCAACTTTTTCACTCTCCTCTTTCACTTTAATCAAGAGGATTTTTAGTTCCTCTTCACTTTCTGCCATAAGGGTGCTGTCATCTGCATATTTGAGGTTATTGATATTTCTCCCAGCAATCTTGATTCCAGCTTGTGCTTCTTCCAGCCTAGCGATTCTCATGATGTACTCTGCATATAAGTTAAATAAGCAGGGTGACAATATACAGCCTTGATGTACTCCTTTTCCTATTTGGAACCCGTCTGTTGTTCCATGTCCAGTTCTAACTGTTGCTTCCTGACCTGCATACAGATTTCTCAAGAGGCAGGTTAGGTAGTCTGGTATTTCCATCTCTTTCAGAATTTTCCACAGTTTATTGTGATCCACACAGTCAAAGACTTTGGCATAGTCAATAAAGCAGAAATAGATGTTTTTCTGGAACTCTCTTGCTTTTTCCATGATCCAGCGAATGTTGGCAATTTGATCCTCTGGTTCCTCTGCCTTTTCTAAAACCAGCTTGATCATCTGGAAGTTCACTGTTCTCATATTGCTGAAGCATGGCTTGGAGAATTTTGAGCATTACTTTACTAGCGTGTGAGCTGACTGCAATTGTGTGGTAGTTTGAGCATTCTTTGGCACTGCCTTTCTTTGGGCTTGGAATGAAAACTGACCTTTTCCAGTCCTGTGGCCACTGCTGAGTTTTCCAAATTTGCTGGCATATTGAGTGCAGCACTTTCACAGCATCATCTTTCAGGATTTGAAACAGCTCAACTGGAATTCCATCACCTCCACTAGTTTTGTTCATAGTGATGCTTTCTAAGGCCCACTTGTCTTCACATTCCAAGAGGTCTGGTTCTATGTGAGTGATCACACCATCATGTTTATCTGGGTCATGAAGATCTTTTTTGTACAGTTCTTCTGTGTATTCTTGCCACCTCTTCTTAATATCTTCTGCTTCTGTTAGGTCCATACCATTTCTGTCCTTTATCAAGTCCATCTTTGCATGAAATATTCCTTTGGTATCTCTAATTTCCTTGAAGAAATCTTTAGTCTTTCCCATTCTGTTCTTTTCCTCTATTTCTTTGCTTTGATCACTGAGAAGGCTTTCTTATCTCTTCTTGTTATTCTTTGGAGCTCTGCATTCAGATACTTCTATCTTCCCTTTTCTCCTTTGCTTTTCACTTCTCTTCTTTTCACAGCTATTTGTAAGGCCTCCTCAGACAGCCATTTTGCCTTTTTGCATTTCTTTTCCATGGGGATAGTCTTGATCCCTATCTCCTGTACAATGCCACGAACCTCCATCCATAGTTTATCAGGCATTCTGTCTATCAGATCTAGTCCCTTAAATCTATTTCTCACTTCCGCTATATAACCATAAGGGATTTAATATATGTCATACCTGAATGGTCTATTGGTTTCCCCACTTTCTTCCATTTAAGTCTAAATTTGGCAATAAGGAGTTCATGATCTGAGCCACAGTCAGCTCCTGGTCTTGTTTTTGCCGACTATATAGAGTTTCTCCATCTTTGGCTGCAAAGAATATAATCAATCTGATTTCAGTATTGGCCATCTTGTGATGTCCATGTATAGAGTCTTCTCTTGTGTTGTTGGAAGATAGTGTTTGCTATGACCAGTGCGTTCTCTTGGCCAAAGTTTATTAGCCTTTGCCCTGCTTCATTCTGTACTCCAAGGCCAAATTATCCACGGCCACTATCCTGTTTATACATTGTTAAATTCAGCTTGCAAATATTTTGTTGAGGAATTTTACATGTATGTTCATCAGGAATGCTGGCTTATAATATTATTTTTTTGTGTTGTCCTTTTCTAGTTAGGGTATCAGGATAATACTGACCTGGTAAAATGAGTCGAAAAGTAGTCTCTCCTCTCCTGTGTTATGAAAGAGTTCGAAGAGGACTGTTATTAATTCTTCTTTGAATATTTGGTAGAATTCACCAGGGAAGTCACCTGTCCTGGACTTTTGTTTGTTGGAAGATTTTGATAATTGATTCCATTCCTTACTAGTAATTAGGTCTATTTAAGTTTTCTATTTCTTCGTAATTCAGCTTTTAAAGATTGCACGTATAGGCATTTTTCCGTTTCTCCTAGACTGTCCAATTTATTAGTGTATATTTGTTTATAAGTCTCTCACAGTGCTTTATATATTTGTAGTGTCAGTTGAAAGGTCTCATTTCACTTTTGATCTTATTTATTTGAGCCCTGTTTTTCTTGTGAGTCTAATTAAATGTCAATTCAATTTTTTCAAAGAGTCAGCTCTAAGTTTAATTAATCTTTTTATTGTCTTTTTATCACCATTTCATTTATTTATACTCTGCTTTTTGTTATTTCCTTCCTTCTATTAACTTTAGGATTCAGTTTTTTTTTTTTTTTAATAATTCCTTGAGGTATAGTGTTGGGTTTTATATTTGAGACTTTTTTCTTATTTTTTGAGGTAGGTATTTATTGCTATGCATTTACTTCTTAAAACTGTATCTTATTCTTTTCCTGCAAGTCATAATATTGGGTATATTGTCCATTTTTCATTTGTCTCAAGGTATTCTTTATCCCTCCCTCAATTAGTTAATTAGTTCATTGTTTGGTCAGTAGCATGTTGCTTAATCTCCATGTATTTGAATTTTCAACTTTTCTTTTAAAAATTGATTTCTGGTTTCATGAAATTGTCATCAGAAAAGATGCTTGATCTGATTTCAATCTTCTTAAATATATTAAGACTTGTTTTGTGTCTAATGTATGTCTATCCTGGGGAATTCCCTATGTGCCCTTCAGAAGAATATGTATTGTTCTGCCTTTGGATGGAATATTGTCTATATATCTATTAAGTCCATCTGCTCCAATGTGTCATTTAAGACCACTTCTTATTGATTTTCTGTCTGTCTATTTGCCACTTTAGATTTGTTAATATTTGCTTTACACATTTAGGTGCTACTAAACTGAACTGAACTGAACTGAAAATGACTCTAGAAAGGTTTATTTCTTTCAAATAGAAAAGTTAGGAATTAGGAATTTTGCTTCTCATCTGGCAATCCCATAGCATTAATTACTCAGAGATTCAGTCTCCTTGAATTTCATTTCTCTGAATCCCAAGATGTAGTCTCCTCCTCATAGGCTAGACTGGGGGCTAGAATTATCATCAACATATATGTATTTAAACATATGAATAGAGAAGGGCCAAAGGAAAAAAGTAGTAATAAACAATTTCCTGAAACTGTTATAGAACACTTCTACTTTATGCCATTGGTTAGCATATTGTTACCTGGATATTATGGAAAACTATGAAAGTGAGACATTTATTCTTGGGGACAACATAGACAGCTGAAGTCCAGGTATTTTATTACCAGGGGCAAAGGGAAGGATAATAGCAGGGGAAAATGTCCAAAATAGGTCATAAATAAAAATGGCTTATCAGTTAAGCAATTTGTTTACCAGTATTCTTGCCTGGAGAATCCCATGGACAGAGATGCCTGGTGAGCTACAGTCTATACGTTCACGATGAATTGGACACAACTGAAGTGACTGAGTGTGCACACACTCAATCTTGTAATAGTTAATTATAATTAAATTATTCATCTCTTTAACAATTTTTCTTAAGCATCTACCATGTGGTAGATACTGTGCTTTGCTTCAGAGATTCAAAGTTGCATTTTTCACAATTATTCCCTTGAGAATACTACATTCTAGTTCTAATTATGCTTTTATGAACTGCATAATTACACAGATCAGTCTTCATGGATTATTTAAACTTAATTTTTAATTAAGCAAAGGATAAATGAAATCACTCAAACTATTGAAACACCTGTTTCTTATTTTCTCTTTTCCTTTGCATTCTACATTTTTTGTATACGTTTCAAAAGAAAAATAAATGTTTCATTTCCATGATTAGATGATTCCTCTGCATCATCTGCCTGCTGAATACACACAATAATTCTGCCAAGACTCCTCTGGAGGTTAAACTCATTATCTTGATGAATTTACTAAGCTTCAGATATTGCCCTTTGTTTTGCTGGCTCAGCACACTGTTTTTATAAACACACCAAGAAAACATTAATATCTTAGAGGTAGACACATATTAAGCAACCTCTTAAGACACTTATAAATTCAGAATGGCAAATGATTAATTCACTATGAGAAATATAACTGTCATAGGAACAACAACATGTGCACCTTTCATGATCAGCCCATTTTGTCTCTCCAGGAATTGTATTTGATTTCACATACCTGTCAATAATGAGAGCTGCCACAGTTTCAAGGACTGGGAAATTTTCTCCTTTTATCTAATGTGAAAAAGAAAACAAAATAAAAATATGGCACCCGTACTCATTATTGTTCTTCACTGAAACAAAACCGATAAGGAGCACGTGTGTGTGTGCATGTGTATGTATGTGTATAAGATTTATGGAGTTATGTCACCAAAATGATGACATAGGAGACCCCTTCCTCCAGCCTGCCACAAAGTGCATTAGACATCTATCCATGAATCAAAATTGTTCATTAAAAAACTGGGATAGCTCCAGATTCCACTTAAGAAAGTTTAGTAACACAGTGAAACAGAAGAAAAGAAGGAAGAGCGTCATTTTGCTTGTAATCATCACATCCCCCCAAGCTAACTATACACAGTGCCAATAGGGAACCTCCCAGTTAGAAAGAGTTATCCTCTCTAGGAAAAGTGAGGTGAACAATGGCTTCCCCAGCTTTTGGGGGATCCAAAATAAGGTCCTTCTTTGTTTTCACGCACCAGACCAGCAGAGCTGAAACTTATAAAGATAGCTGTGAATAAGGAGAAAAAGTAGTGCTACCAACAGCAGCCAAAGTGGGAGTGATCGGGTGCCGCAGCAACCTCCTAAGCAGCCAACCCAGCAAATTTTGCTGCAGGAGAATCTGAGTCAACATATCTGCAGTGGATTGCCTGCAGATTTCACAAGTTTTCACCTCTGTGGTATTTCCATTTGCTGATGCCAGTCACATAAGTCCCTCTCAGTTCCCTCTTTCTTTGCCTCTTTTCATTGCATCTGTTCAGTTCAGTTCAGCCTCTCAGTCATGTCCAACTCTTTGCTACCCCATGAATTGCAGCACGTCAGGCCTCCCTGTCCATCACCATCTCCCAGAGTTCACTCAAACTCATGTCCATCAAGTCAGTAATGCCATCCAGCCATCTCATCCTCTGTCGTCCCCTTCTTCTCCTGCTCCCAATCCCTCCCAACATCAATCTTTTCCAATGAGTCAACTCTTCGCATGAGGTGGCCAAAGTACTGGAGTTTCAGCTTTAGCATCATTCCTTAAAAAGAACACCCAGGACTGGTCTCCTTCAAAATAGACTGGTTGGATCTCCTTGTAGTCCAAGGGACTCTCAAGAGTCTTCTCCAACACCACAGTTCAAAAGCATCAATTCTTCAGCGTTCAGCTTTCTTCACAGTCCAACTCTCACATCCATACATGACCACTGGAAAAACCATAGCCTTGGCTAGACGGACCTTAGTCGGCAAAGTAATGTCTCTGGTTTTGAATATGCTATTTAGGTTGGTCATAACTTTCCTTCCAAGGAGTAAGCGTCTTTTAATTTCATGGCTGCAGTCACCATCTTCAGTGATTTTGGAGCCCCCCAAAATAAAATCTGACACTGTTTCCACTGTTTCCCCATCTATTTGCCATGAAGTGATGGGATCAGATGCCATGATCTTCGTTTTCTGAATGTTGAGCTTTAAGCCAACTTTTTCACTCTCCTCTTTCACTTTCATCAAGAGGCTTTTTAGCTCTTCACTTTCTGCCATAAGGGTGGTGTCATTTTCATATCTGAGGTTATTGATATTTCTTCCAGCAATCTCAATTCCAGCTTGTGCTTCATCCAGCCCAGCGTTTCTCATGATGTATTCTGCATATAAGTTAAATAAGCAGTGTGACAATATACAGCCTTGACGTACTCCTTTTCCTATTTAGAACCAGTCTGTTGTTCCATGTCCAGTTCTAACTGTTGCTTTCTGACCTGCATAGTTACAGTTTAATGCTAGCAGGCTCAAGACCAATAAGAGCAGGCATTTCAAATTAAATCTAAAGGCAGAAAAATGTCTATGTCCCAAACTGAAAGCATGAGAAGTAAGAGGAATTTTCTCTTACTGGTAGTCAGCCTTTTATACTATGTTAGCCTTCAACTGATTGATGAGGCCCAATGATTTAGACAGCCAATCTGCTTTACTCAGTTCACCAATTAAAATGACAATCTTAATCAAGAATATGCTCATAGACACAGCCAGAGTACTATTTCAAATATCTGGGCACCCCAGTGGTCCAACCTAGTTAACACATTCACCAGCACAGTCCCCATGAAAAAAGGATACTTTAAAAAATAAAGTGGAGGAAGTGTTATGGAGAAAAATTTAAAGAGAAGAAACAAACAAACAAAAAGCAAAAATAAAGATCAATATGCCTGTCTGGACTGAGTGCCCTATCTTTGATTACTGCTTATTCTTTGAAGGCAGGATTTAAGGCTTGTTCAACCTTCTATAACCAGTACCTTATGTGGATTCTAAACCTTATATAATTTAAAAGTTGCATTAAAAAGATATTATAAAATGATTTGACATTAGAATTAGGATATAAAAAGACATGACTTCTCTGAAATAAGGTCATAAAATCATAGAGCGAACTGACTTAGATATAAAGATAAAAAAAAACCTATATTGACAAGATGAAAAGATATCTATTGAAAAATTTTAGGGAAACTGCTCAGATGATTAGAGAGCTTATGCATATATTAGCTAAAAACTTTCTTTACAAATAAATATATATTTGAAATATTATTAAAATACTGAAAACATGCCTGAATTTCTGAGAAACACAAAATCTTGTAATAGGAAAAAATGTGGATAGCATTGGTAATAATAGCAAAACACAAGTTTAGTCCTGGATAACTGCCATTTACGCATTTAGGGAACTAATCAGAATGTCAAGAACTACAAGATACATAACGTGAGAATAGTTTGATCATAATGAATACTCACAATTTTGAAGTTTTAAAATTAAGATTCAGGAGTAGGTAGAGAAGTGAAAGTATTCTAAATGCCTCACTGAATATAGTAGAAAAGTCCATTTTGCCTTAGTCCATTCTGGCTGCTATAACAGAATAACATAAACGGTGGTGTATAAGCAGCCAATGTTTCTTTATCACAGTTTTAGAGGATGGGAAATCCAAGATCAAGATGCTGGTAGATTTACTGTCTGGTGATAACTCTCTTTCTGATTCATAAACAGTGTCTTCTTTCTGTTTCCTCACATGACATGAGTTGAGAAAATTCTCTGGGGTCTCCTTTAAAAATGCACTAATCTCAGAATTGAGGATCTGGTTTCACTTGTGCAGTTGACCAGAGCAAGGAAGTCCTAGTAAATCCTAGTAAATCCAAGGCCCATATAGGTTTCATGACTCCTAAATTGAGTCACATTCAAGACTAATGGAAGACAAGAACGTCAGTCTGGAAGTAGAGGCACAGAAAATGAACAGAATCTTTTCACAAGCCAGAAGCAAAACTATGTGTCTGAATGTTTTGTAAAGGGTAGGTAGTCTGTGTGTGTGCCTTCAACATCAAATAAAACCAGTACATTAAAAAATTCATGGGGATTTTACCCTTAAGACATAATCTCCCTGCTGAAAGACTTTGCCTGCTATTGTGTCCCCACTGGGGATGAGGATTTCAACCTATGACTCTTAGGGGTGGGCAGTGTACATAAGCAGTCTATAACAAGAATGAACAAAAATGATTCAGTTATTGAATTTGATAAATTTAGGGTAAACTTCAGTCATCGTCTCACACTGGGCTGTCATTGTCCTGAGGGCAATTCCAATGTGATTCATATGAGGTCTCGTATAAAAGTGTTAAAGATGATCTGCCTTTCTGGAATAACCTGATTCAGTGACTGTGAAAGTTGCCATCATAGTTTTGAACTCCCGAGGGTTTGAGATCTAGGTTATGAGAGAAAGTTTGTTTTGAAGCCTAGAAAGATGGCCTTTTTATCTGAGAGAGAGAGGACCCACCTTATAATCCTTTTAGCAATACTGCTGCTGCTAAGTCGCTTCAGTCATGTCCGACTCGGTGCAACCCCAGAGACAGCAGCCCACCAGGCTCCTCCGTCCATGGGGTTTGCCAGGCAAGAGTACTGGAGTGGGTTGCCATTGCCTTCCCCTTAGCAATACTACTTTAGGCAAATCACTCAAACTCTCTAATCCTTAATTTTCTCATCTATAAGATAAGAAAACAAAAATCCAAATTACTTCAAGGAACTGTGATGAAGAGCAAAGTAGGCAATATTTTTTAAAGCACTTGGCATTAAACCTAGAACATCAAAGTATTAGTCATGACAAAGAAGAAGATGATGCTGATGATGAAAGATGAGCATAATTTCTCTATTAAGACTTCCTCAGTGCTCACCCCTCCAGGTACTTTCCAGCTATATTTAAAGGACAATTGTCTACTTATTTTTATTTTTGTTTAATGGTAGTAAGGCCTAGTTGCCTGGCTGCCTTATGACTGTTTTATGTGCTTTGTATCTGATTTGAAAGGGGGAAATGGGTAGTGATTTTATTCACTGGGCAACGTCATCATTTTTTCCCCTTCTGGAAATGTCTGCTTCTCTTGCTTTCTTGCTTTCCTGATTTCTTGTTTTCTTTTTTTTTGTTTGTTTGTTTTTCCTTATTTATTTATTTTTTAGCTTGTTGACCAGAGAAATGTTCAATGTTTCAATTCAGAGGACACTTTTGTTTCTCTTTAAACAATTGATAGTCTTCCTCTTTATGGTAACTCCCTCAATGCATACTCATAATAGTTATGTTTTTGCTGTTTTCTTGTTTCTTTTGTTGTTGTTGTTTATATTTAATCATGGTACGTTTGTAAGCTTGATTTCACAAGTTATTATAGGCTGTATGGACTCAGAAAGAAGCAGGGTGACTATAATAAAATGTTAAGATATGTCACAGACTATGAAATAGGTACTGAGATCACAATACAACACCAATTCCATTGTAATCTGTGATGACTATACTCATATGATAAACTCTCTGCAGACATCTCCAATATTCAGTTTTCTCACCCAATAAATGAGGGTAACATTTTCTCAGTTACCTCAGGGAATTGCTGTGAGTATCTAATAAGGAAATAAAAAGAAAACCCTTTGAAAAGAATAAAGAGCTTTTGCTGTGAGTTTGGGGAATTGTTAATTATTTATGTTATTAGGCCTAATTAGGAAGCAACCTTAAATAATTTATCCAATTCTATAGATGAGGTTCCTTGAAATGATCTATCATTTTCTCAACAACTAGTGTAATTTGTTTTATAACTAAAGCAGGAATATTGAATTCTTGCTATGAACAACATTTCCTTTGAACACAAACCAGCCTTTGAAATCAAGACTTGACATAAGTCATCTCTGCATAGAAACAGTTATGGAAAAGATATGTAACATTTAAACATGCTCACATTTTTTTCTTTCTAATAATTTTAAATGAAAATATATTTTATAATACCTATGAATTCATGAACTTAGAAAGATATGTATTGTTCTTTTAATGTATAATCCTACAAATCCGTAATAATCATAATACTTTGAGAATTCCAAAATTGATAGTGTCTGTTTCTCTCATGACTAATAATGAGATATGATTAGACCTTGGGCTTCCTTAGTGGCTCAGATGGTAAAGAATCTGCCTGCAATGCAGGAGACCTGGGTTTGATCCCTGGTTTGGGAAGATTTCCTGGAGGAGGAAATGGCAACCTACTCCACTATTCTTGCCTGGAGAATCTCCATGGGTAGAGGACCCTGGTGGGCTACAGTCCATTGGGTCACAAAGAGTCAGAAACAACTGAGTGACTAAGCACACAACTTTACACATGATTAGATTTTATTTTAGTATGTAATTAAGTTAATTTTATAGATCTCTTTCAGGGTCAAAGTGTGTGTGTGTGTGTGTGTGTGTGTGTGTGTGTGTGTATATATATATGTATATATAATACATTAGATACTGATAAGTATTGTTATATATCAATAAAGAAGTGAAGTGAAGTCTTTCAGTCGTGTCTGACTCTTTGCGACTCCATGAATTGTACCCTACCAGGCTTCTCCGTCCATGGGATTTTCCAAGCAAGACTACTGGAGTAGGTTGTCATTTCCTTCTCCAGGAGATCTTCCTGACTCAGAGATTGAACCTGGGTCTCCTGCATTGTAGGCAGATGTTTTACCGTCTGAGCCTAGTAGATCATATTATATAGTACTTCTGAGCTAGCATGCTAGTGTTTTATATGCTTTAAATCATTTAATTTTTAAAGAAACCAATGAATTATGTACTATGATAAATGCATTTGGAGATGAATGGGAGTCTTCAAATAATAGAAACTCTGAATTCTGAGATGGGGGTTTTGTCTGTTACTGGTACGAGTGAACATTATGCTGAAGTTGCATCTGGCAATGTTTAAAGAATCTAGAGGCTAGAGCCAGTGACTGCTACCATTTCTGGACAATAGCAACAACAAACAAAAAAACAGGGGAAGGACTGCCCTCCCCTACTTCTACCTCACAGTCAGTCTCCATGGCCAAGCCTGCCAGGCGGTCATCTGACGAAAGAAGACATGCCATCTGCAGCATCCCAGCTCTCACATCAGATAATATAGTCGGGTAACTTTGGAACTAAGAGACAGCAGTAACTAACTGGCACATTGGTTAATGACTATAAGAGTACTAAATAATGCATAATTTGCAAGAGTGGGAAAAATATAATAAAATAATCTGTTTAACACAAAAGAAGGCATGAGAGGAAGAGAAAAAGAAAGAAAAGAGGATACAATGCAGAAGAAGCAGATACAAAGCATAAGAAGAGGTAATATAATCTGACATATCAATAACTACATTTTAAAATAATTTAATTTGACTCTGTTCATTTAATAAAGTAAGATGGTCAGGCTGGATTACAACAAACCTAAACTATATATTGTATGTAAAAGGCATACATTAAGTATGAGAACATGAAAAGATTGAAAGAAAAAGGGTGGAAAAAAAATATGCCACACTAATGTTAACCCCCCCAAAAAGCTCTTATGACAATATTAATACAAGTCAAAGTTTAAGTTAATAAGTGTTACTAGAAATGAAAGGTGCATTTTATAGTGATCACATTGCTATACAATGGGCAGATAAACAAAACTTCTAGTTATATATACCTATACAACAGCTTTAAGTAAAAATTAACCACAAAATTATAATTAATGTATAATGAACAAACTATAAAACAAAAATTCACAAGAAAAGAGAATTAAAACAACTCACAGAGTGGATAATTTTAACATATCTATTTCAATTATAGATAGCTAAAGCAGATAATTTTTTTAATCTCATAGATAATTTAAATATGTTTAACAAATATAATTATAGAAATATCTGCTGTACAGTTGCAGAATAAATATTGTTTTGAAATGGTCTTCAAGATATTATCAAATTGATCAAAATTTGGGTCATAAAATAAAACCCAACAATTGATTAAATCATACAGATTATACTTCCCAAATAGAGTGAAAATTAGAATTTTATAATAAATAATAACAAAGAAATCCACAAATATTTGAAAATTGGGCAATATATATCTATATACTATCAAAGTCAAAAAGCAAGTCTGATGGAAAATAAAATATACTTTGATTTCAATGCTAATAAGAATAAAACATCTAAAAATGTGTGAGTTTCAACTGAAGTCATGTTTAAAGAGAAATTTGTAGACATACAAACAGAGGAATAAAGACTGGAAAAGAATGATCTCAAAAACTAGATTTCACTGAACACATAAATTTTATGAGAAAAGAGAATTAACCAAAATAATAAATCAGGGATATAGAAAGTGAACATATAATAGAGAACATCAACAAGTCCAAAAGTTTTTGTTGTAAAAGACTAATAAAATTTGTAACCTCTATCCAGGTTTTTCACAGAAAACAAAACTATAAAAAATACAATAATAGTAATAAAAATGGTAACTTCACTAGAGATTCTAAAACTATTGAAAAGATAATAGGAAAGTATTATAAACAACTTTAAAAGAACAAATATTTAAATTTGGATGAAACAATTGACAGATTTAAGAGTCAAGAAATCTAAATATCTATAATAGCAACTGAATCACTAATAAATACTTACTGCAAAAGAAATTTCCAGATCTACATGACTTGATCAATAAACTCTTAAAAAATGTTAAAGAAGAAACAATATCAGTCTTAAGAAGGTATTCTAGAAAACAGAGAAAAAAGAGAATACTTCAAAATTCATTTCATGAGGCTTTCATTAATACCAAAACCTTAAAGTCATTACAATAAAGAAAAATAAATTTATTTCCTCATAAAAATTAAACTTCTAAACAAAATCTCAGCAAATCAAATTCAAAAAGTGTATTAAAAAGGATAACATAATACATCTTACCTATGTTAAGTTTATTCCTGACACACATGGATTTTTTTAATGTAAAAAAATGCCATAATATAGGGGGAAGGGGTCTGAAAATATGGCAGAGTAGGGAGCACCAGGAATCTGTTTCCCCAACGAGACAATAATTGCACTGAAAGATTCTGTCTTAGGTATCTATTTGGAACTCTGGAATCTATTGAAGACTTAAAATTTCCTGGGGAAGACTTGGAGGTAAATTGTGGTTAATTGCAATCAGTGTCAGCTTTCAGTACAGTAGCAACTACTCACTCCCACACCACCACAGGACAGGTAGCTGTGTACCTGTTATTGCTGGGAGAAATATCAATAACCTCAGATATGCAGATGACACCACTCTTATGGCAGAAAGCGAAAAAGAACTAAAGAGACTCTTGATGAAAGTGAAAGAGGAGAGTGAAAAAGTTGGCTTAAAACTCAACATTCAGAAAATGAAGATCATGGCATCTGGTCCCATCACTTCATGGCAAATAGATGGGGAAACAATGGAAACTGTGACAGATTTTATTTTGGGGGGCTCCAAAACCACTGCAGATGGTAACTGCTGCCATGAAATTAATAGATCCTTGCTACTTGGAAGACAAGTTATAGCCAACCTAGACAGCATATTAAAAAGCAGAGACATTACTTTGCCAACAAAAGTCTGTCTAGTCAAAGCTATGGTTTTCCCAGTAGTCATGTATGGATGTGAGAGTTGGACTATAAAGAAAGCAGAGTGTTGATGCTTTTGAATGGTGGTGTTGGAGAAGACTCTTGAGAGTCCCTTGAACTGCGAGGAGATCCAACCAATCCATCCTAAAGGAGATCAGTCCTGAATATTCATTGTAACGACTGATGCTGAAACTAAAACTCCAATACTTTGGCCACCTGATGTGAAGAGCTGAGTCATTTGAAAAGACCCTGATGCTGGGAAAGATTGAAGGTAGGAGGAGAAGGGGATGACAGAGGATGAGCTGGTAGGATGGCATCACCGACTCAATGGATATGAGTTTGAGTAGGCTCCGGGAGTTGGTGATGGATAGAAAAGCCTGGCCTGCTGCAATCCATGGAGTTGCAAAGAGCCAGACAGGACTGAGCAACGGAGCTGAACTGAACTGAACAGGCAGCTGTGCACCATTACTGGAACTGCTTGCACACAGCTTATGGGAGCCAGGATGGTCAAAAATAGCCTATTTTCCACATATTGGAGATCTGTTCTCTGATCACTGATTACTACTTCTGATCACAGTCTTTTGTATGGGCATAAGTTCTGATTTCTTTAGAGTAATCTACCAATGAGTGGAGTTGTTGAATAATATAATAACTGTATGTTTAAAATTATAAGATACTACGAAACTCTTTTCTACATATTGTAGTGTCTTACGTTACCCAGAACAATATATAAGTTTTCTAGTTGCACTACACCTTGATCTATACTTGGTATCATTGTATTTTTATTTTAGTGCAAAGTTGGAATTCGTTGTGGTTTTAATTTGCGTTTTCTACATAATAATATTAAACATCTTTCCCTATGACTCTTCAAATATAAATATATTTTTCTTTTTTATATATGATTAAATAACTTCTACGTTTTATGGGGTCTTTTCCTTCCTATTAGTGAACTTCTCTGGGCCTTGGATTGCACTTTTTCATTCTTTACATATCTAAAAAAAATTATGTATGTGTGCTTACATGCATGCATAGTTGCTTCAGTCATGTCTGGATTTTGTGCAACCCTATGAACTGTTGCCCAGCATGTTCCTCTGTTCATCCAATTCTCCAGGCAATAATACTGGAGTGGGTTTTGTGCCCTCTTCCAGGGGATCTTCCCAACCCAGGAATTGAACCTGCATCTCCTATGTTTTCTACATTGGCAAACAGGTTTTTCACTACTGGTGTCATCTGGGAAGCCCTAATTTTTTGTGTACCAGACATTAATTATGATTTAAAGAGACACTGTATCTATTCTCTTGCTCTGAAGATTTCTATTCTATTACCCAGTTCAATAACTTGTTGATTACCTGTGTTGACAAAAGCAATCAATAAACAAACTATAACAGGAATAGAAAGAGGTTTATTTGAGTCAAACTGAAGACTAGCATGGAAGTGCTTCTATATATAGATATATATACACACACACACACATTTATAAATAGAGAGAGAACACTCTGGGGAAGTGCTCTGGAGAAGCATGGTTTTCAGCACAGTTTTATTAATATATATTCTCAGAACAAAGAATAAATAAGCCAGGGATTAAAACTCCAAACTTGGTCTTTCCAAACTTGGTCTTTCCTAGATCACTTGAATTTGTTTTCACTTTAGGGTGGGTCTGGAGTAGTCTATACTCTTGGAAACAGCCTTATTCCTAAAGGTAAGTCTTTCTTTGTCTCAGTTGCCCCTAGTGTTAAGGAGTTCTCTCCATCCGAAGGCAGATCTCCATTGTACCACATTGGTCCTACAATGTCTCTGTTGCATTTTAACCTTATAGCAATTGCTTTCTGGTAAGCGTTGTATAGCCTTATTTTGTGCATGCAAACCTAGCCCAGGGAAGGAGTCACAGAGGGAACATTCACTTTCCAGTTCTATACTCCAGTAATTTCAGCCCCTACTGTACCTACAAATCCTGATCTCTGATTCTTCAACTCAGCAGGACCATCAGGCTCTAACTGGACTTCAGCTTTCTATAGTTATTTGGAAATATTCTACAGAAAGAAAACAAAAATGGTCATGAGGTTTATCAATGAGTCCCCCTTCTCCCAGGGATTGCATTCTTAGACTGGGTATTGTACAGTTCCTGGGATACTTCCATTTTCTTTTATTTTACTTAGATTATGATGCCAGAAAATTTCAGGGTCCCAATTCAGTAGTCAGGTGAGCTTAAATATGGATCTTCCCAGGTGGCTAGGTGATAAAGACTCCACCTGCCAATGCAGGAGAGACAGGTTCAATCCTGGGGTCAAGAAGATCCCCTGGAGAAAGAAATAGCAACACACTCCAACATTCTGGCCTGAGAAATCCCTTGGACGCAGGAGACTGGTGGGTTACAGTCCATGGTGTTGCAAAAGAGTTGGACATGACTTAGTGACTAAACAACCACAAAAAACCAAATTTAAATATATATATATATATATATATGTGTGTGTGTGTGTGTGTGTGTGTGTCTGTGTGTTTTTATACAGAGACAGAGAGAGCTATACATATATAATATATATTTGGCTTCTGTGGTGGCTCAAAAGGTAAAGAATCCACCTGCTACATGGGAGACTTGGGTTTGATCCCTGGATTGGGAAGATGCTCTGGAGGAGGGCATGACAACCCACTCCAACATTCCTGCCTGGAAATCACATGGACAGAGAAGCCTGGCAGGCTACAGTCCATGGTGTTGCAAAAGAGTCAGACACGACTTGGTGGCTCAGATGGTAAAGAATTGTGGGAAACCTGGGTTCACTCCTTGGGTTGGGAAGATTCCCTAGAGGAGGAAATGGTACACCACTCCAGTATTCTTTCCTGGGGAATCTCCATGGACAGAGGAGATGGCTGGCTATAGTTCATGGAGTCACAGGGTCAGACATGATGGAGCAACTAAGCACATACATATATATTATATATGCATATGTATAGCTGTTATATATATATATATATATATATATATATATATATATATGTCTATGTATCTGTATATGTATGGTGGTTTAGTTGCTAAGTTGTGTCTGGCTCTTGTGACCCCATAGACTGTAGCCAGCCAGGCTCCTCTGTCCATAGGATTTCCCAGGCAACTATATTGGAGTGGGAAAATGGGATGCCATTTCCTTCTCCAGGTGATCTTTCTAAACCAGTGATTGAACTTGCCTCTCCTACATCACAAGTGGATTCTTTATGCATCATAAAGCCGCATGTATATGTATAAATTTGTGTGTGTGTGTATAACTTTATGTATATGTATAAGCCTGAAGTAGAGTTATCTTTCAAAATCCCAGATGTATCTTCTCCAATATTTTGCCTTCTTCCAATTTCACATTATCTTAATGCTATTTTTCAGTAGACTGCTGTTTGTTGAGATGTGCTATAATATTTCAAAAATAGATAATCCTAAAATTTGAAAACTTTACTTTTTAATAGGTAGGTTAATTCAATTTTCCAAAACTATCTTCTAAATGCTCAAATATTAGTGTGGTAGAGTGTGATAAAAATGTTGATAGCTCCAGAAAAAAATAAAATAATTAAATTCAACAAGCTGATGTAAATCCATTTTACATGTCTTTGCTACTGCTAAGTCACTTCAGTCGTGTCCGACTCTGTGCGACCCCATAGACAGCTGCCCACCAGGCTGCCCCGTCCCTGGGATTCTCCAGGCAAGAACACTGGAGTAGGTAGCCATTTCCTTCTCCAATGCATGAAAGTGAAAAGTGAAAGTGAAGTCGCTCAGTCTTTACTTAAACAATAGCACCCATTATCATATCCTTCTCATCATGAAGTGAAGTTGAAAGCTATTTTTTTCTTTTTTTATATATGAATTTTATTTTTCTTTTTTTTATTTTCTTTAAAATTTTTATTTTTACTTGATTTTACTTTACAATACTGTATTGGTTTTGCCATACATTGACATGAATCCACCACGGGTGTACATGCATTCCCAAACATGAACCCCCCTCCCACTTCCCTCCCCATAGCATCTCTCTGGGTCATCCCCGTGCACCAGCCCCAAGCATCCTGTATCCTGCATGAGACGTAGACTGGCGATTCGTTTCTTACATGATAGTATACATGTTTCAATGCCATTCTCCCAAATCATCCCACCCTCTCCCTCTCCCTCAGAGTCCAAAAGTCCGCTTTACACATCTGTGTCTCTTTTGCTGTCTTACACTCAGGGTCATCATTGCCATCTTTCTAAATTCCATATATATGTGTTAGTATACTGTATTGGTGTTTTTCTTTCTGGCTTACTTCACTCTGTATAATTGGCTCCAGTTTCATCCATCTCATCAGAACTTATTCAAATGAATTCTTTTTAACGGCTGAGTAATACTCCATTGTGTATATGTACCACAGCTTTCTTATCCATTCAACATCACTCATTATTTTTTCATGTTTATATATGCTAAGTTGTTTAGTCACTAACTCATGTCCGACTCTTTGCGACCCCATAGACTGCAGCATGTCAGGCTCCTCTGTCCTTCACTATCTCCCAGAGTTTCCTCAAATTCATGTGCATTGAGTCAGTGATTCTATTTAACCATCTCATCGTATTTCACCCCCTTCTCCCTTTGCCTCCAATCTTTCCCACCATCAAGGTCTTTTGAGTCAGCTCTTGGCATCAGGTGGCCAAAGTTTTGGAGCTTCAGCTTCAGCAACAGTACTTCCAGTGAATATTGAGGGTTGATCTCCTTGCTGTCCAAGGAACTCTCATTAGTCTTCTCCAGCACGACAATTCAAAATCATCAGTTCTTCAGCACGTAGCCTTTTTTATGGTACAACTATTTATGGTACAATTTACATGCACACATGACTACTGGAAAAACCGTAGTTTCGATTCTCTGGAATTTTGTTGGCAAAATGAAGTCTCTGCTTTATTGTTGTTTATTTATTGTTGTCTATGTTTATCAAAGTTTCCCTTCCAAGTAGCAAATGTCTTTTAATTTCATGGCTGCAATCAACATCTGTAGTGATTTTTGGAGCCCAAGAAAATAAAATCTGTTACTGATTCCACATTTTCCCCTTCTATTTCCCATGAAGTGATGGGACTGAATGCGAATATCATAGTTTTTGTTTGTTTGTTTGTTTCGTTTTAATGTTGAATTTAATAAGTAGTGGGTACATTTTTTCCAAGAATGAAAATTTGTCCATGTGTATCCAAAAGTACTAATATAACTTTTGACAACATTAAAAACCTAACTTACACTTAAAAATATTGTACCTTAAGCAATCACGCTAGTGTTTAGCAGCTGCAAAATATATAGAGTTTATAAAACTTCTGGTTATAAATACAACTGTATTTTTAAAAAGAAAAAGAAAAGTCTATTCCCAGTACTATATTTCTTGTACTCTCTGTCAAACAGTAATCTTCCTGTTGCTGAGTCAGCAGGAAATTTATTTTAGTAAGTCATACATAGTACATTAATTTTCACTAAATCCTAAAACCTAATTCAGTTATTTATATAAGCTGTATATATAATATCCAGTTATATGGTGGTGTATATTTTCTATAATGTTATTATGTCTCTGAACTTGCTTTGGTGGATCTGTGTAGAAATCTTTTGTTGTTATCTTTTTGTCATTATTCCTTACATGATGTATATTGTCCTCAAGGGTTTGCAGGATTTTACAATACTCAAATTATAATTTTCCTGTTCCCTCAAAATATACAGCTTATAACATATCCTGCAGCCATAAGTAGGTCCAGACTTTCCTGTTTTATGCCAGAGGATGCAAGTCAGTTTGGATGAATTAATTGTGACTTGTGCAAGAACCATGAATAATGACCAGTTCATTTCAGTTGCTCAGTCGTGTTCGACTCTTTGCGACCCCATGAATCTCAGCACACCAGGCCTCCCTGTCCATCACCAACTCCCGGAGTTCACTCAAACTCACGTCCATCGAGTCAGTGATGCCATCCAGCCATCTCATCCTCGGCCGTCCCCTTCTCCTCCTGCCCCCAATCCCTCCCAGCATCAGAGTCTTTTCCAATGAGTCAACTCTTTGCATGAAGTGGCCGAAGTACTGGAGTTTCAGCTTTAGCATCATTCCTTCCAAAGAACATCCAGGGCTGATCTCCTTCAAAATGGACTGGTTGGATCTTTTTGCAGTCCAAGGGACTCTCAAGAGTCTTCTCCAACACCACAGTTCAAAAGCATCAATTCTTTGGCGCTCTGCCTTCTTCACAGTCCAACTCTCACATCCATACATGACCACTGGAAAAACCATAGCCTTGACTAGACAGACCTTAGTCTGCAAAGTAATGCCTCTATTTTTGAATATGCTATCTAGGTTGGTCATAACTTTTCTTCCAAGGAGTAAGCATCTTTTAATTTCATGGCTGCAGTCACCACCTGCAGTGATTTTGGAGCCCCAAAAAATAAAGTTTGACCAGAAACAGTATCAAAAGCAAGGAAAATGGTAACAGAACAAGATGGCAGAGTAGGTGGATGTGGAGCATACCTCTCTCCATGGATACATCAGGAACACATTTTCAGACAGAAATGCATGCAGAACACCAGCTGAGAGCAGACAGGAGGACCTGACCAGCAGAAAGAATATGTAGAACCATGCAAAATTCGGTAGAATAAAGGGATTAGGGGGGAAAACAGAAGTGTTAGTAGGACTGGACCTGCCCTTAGCAGGTGGGGGAACTGAACAAGGGTCCGATCCCCACATCGGGGCAATTGTCTGAGTCAGAAGAGAAACCTTTAAGGCTGAGAGTGAAACAGCTGATCTGTGGCAGCCTAAATGGAATGAGAATCAGATAGTCTTTGCTGCAGCCATGCATACCCCAGACAGGGGTGCAGGTCCCTGGAAGGCACAGCGGCTGGGAGCTGGAGTTTAGGGATTGTGGAGCAATCCCAGGGTGAGGGCTGCTATTGACTGCAGAGAGATGGATCAAGGGGATGTGAGGGAGAAGATTGTGGTGGGAAATGCCTGTGGAGGAAAGCCAGGCACCATGGAAGCAAGGCAATAGTGCTGAGTCAAGTGTAGGTGGTACAGCCATCACCATAGCCTCTCTCTTCCCACACAGCAGCATCCACAGCTGAACAATAGAGAGGCTGGCCCATTAAGCACCTGATGCACTGAACTACAGAGCAGGAACCCAGCCAGGGGGCCTCTTTAAGTGACTGATGCCCTGAACAATGGAGAAGGACCCCACTCAGGGTGCCCCTTAGAGTGCCTGATGGACTGATCTACAGAGTATGACCCCAGCCAGGGGGCCCCTCTATGTGCCTGACGCAACTAACAACAGAGAAAGACCCCAGGCAAGAGAGCCCTCTAAGTGCCTGAATGGGTGAAGCTACAAAGAGCACTGGCCAGAGAGGCCTTCTGATCGCCTATAAGAGGCTCAAGTAAAGACCCTGATAGGGCCATAACCCCTGCGACGGAGGCAGTCGGTGTCCCTGCACAAGTGGTGCCTCCAGAGCCCCACAAGCCAAGCAGCTGCACCACCTTCATGCCCAGCCGTCACTGGGTCAGAGCGGCCACAGGCAAAAAGTCTTGCGCCTATGTGCCCAGGAGCACTTTGGTTGTGTCCAACTGATTGCAACCATGCGGACTGTGGCCTGCTGAGCTTCACTGTTGGGGGTTCTCCAGGCAAGAATACTGGAGAGTATTGGCTAATACTGGTTTCCATATCCTTCTAGAGCACTATACTTCCTGCTGCCCTAGTTGCCAACTCCCTTGAGTACCTGGTGTTGCCAGAACCCCTAAGACCAAAGCAGCTGCACCACCTCTACACCTGGCCCTCCCTGGGGAAAACCCAAGTCCTCCAGGGCAGCCTCAGGAGCAAACCCACATGTAGAGGTGGAAATAAAGCCACAATTGAAACCCAGGGGCAGTGTGACTAAGGAAGAAGACTCAAAACCTTCCCATAAGCTGTACAATTTGCAGATTAAATCTACACAATCAACTAGGCACTCTGTGTTTATGGAATATATAAAAGGCCATTGAGAGTTCCCACAGAAGAAAATGCACTACTTCTGATAGCAATGGACATTGGAGGCAAGAATACATGGGAATAGGACCAGACTAGAATCTGAGTTGTCTCCACAGCAGGTCCAGAGACCAGTTCAGTGTTGGAGGGCATCCTAGGGAGGTAAGGTAGACTGTGACTCCCAGCGACAGAAACGACTCTGACAGCAATGACTCAAGAAAAACATTTATTATTCTTATGTTTTGACTTGACCTGTAGATTCTTTTTTTCTTTTCTTTTTTTTTTCCTTTTCCTCCCATCTGATGTAGCTGTCAATTTTATTGACACTATGAAATCTAATTTAGCTTTTGAGCTTTTTTTTTTTTTTTTTACTCAGTCACATTTTTTATTGTTATAAACCTCTGCCTCTACATTGGGCTTTTTCAGTTCTGTGTAGTTTTCCTTTTTTCTTTCTTTCTTTTTTGGTTCTTCTTTTTTTTTTCTTTTCTTTTCTTTTTTATTTTAATTTTTAATTCTTTTAAACTTATTATTTTTATACATTTATTCCTTTCTTTGCTTTTCCTACTGTTATTTTCCCCTTGCAGTTAATCTTTAATGTATATAAATCTTCTTCATCTATCTCTATTTAATTTTTCATATCTATTCTTTCTTTCTTTCCTTTTTCTCTTAATTTCTTTTCTTTTCTTTTCTCAGTAGATGCAGAAAAAGCCTTTGACACAATTCAGCACCCATTTATGATTAAATTTTTCAAAAAATGGGCATAAAAGAACCTACCTCAATATGGTAAAAGCCATATATGATAAGCCTACAGCAAACATTATTCTCAATGGTGAAAAGCTGAAAGGATCAGGAACAAGACAAGGGTATCCATTTTCACCATTATTAATCAACATAGTTTTGGAAGTCCTACCTACAGCAATCAGAGAAGAAAAAGAAATAAAAGGAATCCAGATTGGAAAAGAACAAGCAAAGCTCTCACTGTTGGCAGATGACATGATACTGTACATAGAAAACCCTAAAGATAGTATCAGAAAATTGCTAGAGCTAACCAGTGAATTTAGTGAAGTCACAGGATACAAAATCAATGCACAGAAATCACCTGCATTTCTACATACTAAACAACAAAATATCGAAAAGAGAAATTAAGGAATCAATCCCATGCACCATTGCAGCAAAAAGAATTAAATAGCTAGGAACAAACTTACCCAAAGATACAAAAGAACTGTACACAGAGAATTATAAGACACTAATGAAATAAAGATGACAAAAACAGATGCAGAGATATTCAATGTTCCTGGGTAGGAAAAATCAATATTGTGAAAATGACTATACTACCAAACACAATCTACAGATTCAGAGTGATCCCTAATAAATTACCAATGGCATTTTTCACTGAACTAGAGCAAATAAATTCACAGTTCATATGGAAACACAAAAGATCCCGAATAGCCAAAACAGTCTTGAGAAAGAAGAATGGAGCTGGAGGAATCAACCTTTCTGACTTCAGATTGTACTACAAAGCTACAGTTATCAAGATAGGATAATACTGGCACAAAAACAAAAATATAGACCAATGGAATAAGATAGAAAGCCCAGAAATAAACCCATGCACCTATGGGTACCTTATTTTTGACAAAAGAGGCAAGAATATACAATGGGGCAAAGACAGCCTCTTCAATAAATGGTAATGGGAAAACTGGACAGCTACACATAAAAGAATGAAATTAGAACACTTCCTAACACCATACACAAAGATAAACTCAAAATGGGTTAAAGACCTAAATGTAAGACCAGAAACTATGAAACTTAGAGGAAAACATAGGCAGAACACTCGGTGACATAATTTAAAGCAAGATCCTCTATAATCCACATCCTAGAGTAATGGAAATAAAAACAAAAGTAAACAAGTGACACCTGATTAAACTTAAAAGATTTTGTACAGTAAATGAAACTATAAGCAAGGTGAAAGGACAGCCCTGAGAATGGGAGAAAATAGTAGCAAATGAAACAACTGACAAAGGATTAATTTCCAAAATATATAAGCAGTTCAAAGAACTCAATATCAGAAAAACAAGCAACCCAATCAAAAACAACAGGGGAAAGACCTAAACAAATTTCTCCAAAGAAGACATACAGATACCTAACAAACACTTGAAAAGCTGCTCAACATCACTCATTATTAGAGAAATGCAAATCAAAACTACATTGAGGTATCACCTCAGACTGGTTAGAATGGCCATCATCAAAAAGAGTCTACAAACAATAAATGCTGGAGAGGATGTGGAGCAAAGGAAACACACTTGCACTGTTGGTGGGAATGTAAATTCATATAACCACTATGGAAGATGGAACGGGGATTCCTTAAAAACCTAGGAGTAAAACCACTATATGACCCAGCAATCCCACTCCTAGGCATATACTCTGAGAAAACCAAAATTGAAAAAGACACATGTAACCCATTTTTCATTGCAGCAATATGTACAATAGCTAGAACATGGTAGCAACCTAGATACCTATTGACAGATGAATGGATAAAGAATTTGTGATACATATACACAACAGAATATTACTCGGCCATAAAAAGGATTACATTTAAGTCAGTTCTAATGAGGTGGATGAACCTAGATAGAACCTGTTACAGAGAGTGAAGTGAGTCAGAAAGAGAAAGATAAATATAGTGTTCTAATGCATATATACAGAATCTAGAAAAATGGTATTGAAGAATTTATTTACAAGGCAGCAATGGAGAAACAGACATAGAGAATACACTTATGGACATGGGGAGAGAGGAGGAGAGGTTGAGATGTATGGAAAGAGTAACATGGAAACATTCATAGCCAACAGGAATTTGCTGTATGGCTCAGGAAACTCAAACAAGACTCTGTATCAACCTAGAGGGGTGGGGTAGGGAGGGAGAGGGGAGGGAGATGGGAGGGAGGTTCAAAAGGGAGGGGATGTATGCATACGTATGGCTGATTCATGTTTGACAGAAAACAGCAAAATTCTGTAAAGCAATTATCCTTCTATCAAAAAACCTTTTTTTTTTTTTTTTTAAAGCAAGGAAAAGGCACACTGCCAAGACTGGAAATCCTTCACCTCATGGCCATTGGCTTGCAAAGTGAATGTAAACCTCTGAGGATTAGAGATAAAGTTTTGTTTGTTAGATTCTCTTGAAAAAGTTGGTTTCTTGTTTACAAGATAATATGCCAATGTACTGTGAGAACTCAGAATTGCTTTACCAGAGTAGGATTTTTGGGACTTGAATATAACCATTAACAGAACCCCAATTATAGGTATATACACCTATATCTAATAAACACTGTATACAAAACAGGAATAGATTTCCTCCTTTACATACTTCTTATTGTTTTCATGTGAGGTCTTGATCTGCAATAAATAAATTAAGGAATGTGCTTTACATATATGAATTTCCCAATAACAACCAAATTAAGATGAAATCAAGTGAAAAAATGCAAAATTTAGGGAAATTTTGAAGTTGGTCAGTCGCGTCCAACTCTTTGCAACACTTTGGACTGCAACCCAGCAGGCTCCTCTGTCCATGGGATTCTCCAGGCAAGAATACTGTACAAAAAAGATCTTCACGACCAAGATAATCACGGTGGTGTGATCACTCACCTAGAGCCAGACATCCTGGAATGTGAAGTCAAGTGGGCCTTAGAAAGCATCACTACAAACAAAGCTAGTGGAGGTGACAGAATTCCAGTAGAGCTATTTCAAATCCTGAAAGATGATGCTGTGAAAGTGCTGCACTCAATATGCCAGCAAATTTGGAAAACTCAGCAGTGGCCATAGGATTTGAAAAGGTCAGTTTTCATTCCAATCCCAAAGAAAGGCAATGCCAAAGAATGCTCAAACTACCGCACAATTGCACTCATCTCACATGCTAGTAAAGTAATGCTCAAAATTCTCCAAGCCAGGTTTCAGCAATACATGAACCGTGAACTTACTGATGTTCAAGCTGGGTTTAGAAAAGGCATAGGAACCAGAGATCAAATTGCCAACATCTGCTGGATCATGGAAAAAGCAAGAGAGTTCCAGGAAAAACATCTATTTCTGCTTTATTGACTATGCCAAAGCCTTTGACTGTGTGGATCACAATAAACTGTGGAAAATTCTTCAAGAGATGGGAATACGAGACCACCTGACCTGCCTCTTGAGAAACCTATATGCAGGTCAGGAAGCAACAGTTAGAACTGGACATGGAACAACAGACTGGTTCCAAATAGGAAAAGGAGTACGTCAAGGCTGTTTATTGTCACCATGCTTATTTAACTTAGATGCAGAGTACATCATGAGAAACGCTGGACTGGAAGAAGCACAAGCTGGAATCAAGATTGCCGGGAGAATAATCAATAACCCCAAGTAAGCACATGACACCACCCTTATGGCAGGAAGTGAAGAGAAACTAAAAAGCCTCTTGATGAAAGTGAAAATGGAGAGTGAAATAGTTGGCTTAAAGCTCAACATTCAGAAAACGAAGATCATGGCATCTGGTCCCATCACTTCATGGGAAATAGATGGGGAAAGAGTGGAAACAGTGTCAGACTTAATTTTTTTGGGCTCCAAAATCACTGCAGATGGTGATTATAGCCATGAAATTAAAAGACCCTTACTCCTTGGAAGAAAAGTTATGACCAACCTAGATAGCATATTCAAAAGCAGACATTACTTTGTCAACAAAAGTCCGTCGAGTCAAGGCTATGGTTTTTCCAGTAGTCATGTATGGATGTGAGAGTTGGACTGTGAAGAAAGCTGAACACTGAAGAATTGATCCTTTTGAACTGTGGTGTTGGAAAAGACTCTTGAGAATCCCTTGGACTGCAAGGAGATCCAACTAGTCCATTCTAAAGGAGATCAGCCCTGGATGTTCTTTGGAAAGAATGATGCTGTAGCTGAAACTCCAGTACTTTGGCCACCTAATGTAAAGAGTTGGCTCATTGGAAAAGACTCTGATGCTGGGAGGGATTGGGGGCAGGGGCAAAAGGGGACGACAGAGGATGAGATGGCTGGATGGCATCACCGACTCGATAGACATGAGTCTGAGTGAACTCCGGGAGTTGGTGATGGACAGGGAGGATTGGGATGCTGCAATTCAAGGGGTCACAAAGAGTCGCACACGACTGAGCGACTGAACTGAACTGAGGGAAATTTTTCCTTCAAGGTTTTAATTCTCGCCTCTGTACCTTCTTTTCTTGGCTTACTTTGCTCTACTCAAATATGTATTGCACTCCCCAATCTACTTTCCTTTATATACTCTGCTTTTTCTCACATAGCATTGATCATCTTTAATCTACTAAAATCCCTCTTTATTTATTATATTTAGTGTTTCTGTCTAATTTTGTAAGCTTCACAAAGGGCAATTTTTGTGCTCCTGTTCATTGATTATTGAGACACATTTCCTTGGGCTATTTTCATTTCTACACTTTTAAGTAAAGGCACTACAGCCTTTTAATCTGGATTATCTTTTCAAGGATTTTGTATAGCAATCACTGTTGGAAAAATGATTGATGGTATCTCTCTTCAAAACAGGGGGAATTTTTCTTTTTATCCCAAATTTAATAAATATAATATCTCTTTCTAAGGCAAAAGTTGACATCTTTGCTCACATTCTCTTAAAAAAGACAGGTTTACTAAAGCTTGAGCTTCCTCAGAGTGATGCAAACTCACTGTGTGTAGAACACTCTGAAGCCACTCTCCGTCCTTCTGAGTGGATTAAGGAGTGAGGGGAACTAGTATTAACCAAAAGTCCATGTTCCCAGCTGTGCTGTGTGTAGTAAATTCTTTTTGACCTAAGTGGCTTGTTTTTTCACCATCAACATACATGAAATCGTGGCACACTAACTTGTTAGCTTACAAGTAGGGAAAAATCCTAAGCCTTTAAAGATATAACTTAAGCCTATGAAAGCGTAGAGCTCACTGAAAGTATTAAATAAATAAATGTTGAGTTAATGAATACGTGAGTGAATATAAGAAAGAAACAACAGCACTTATGTAAATATAGAATTGTGTTTGTAAAATGACAGACCTTGAACTTCATATTTTCTTTAGACGAAAATAAAATTACATGTCAACAAGACAATGGAACAGAATGGACAAGAGTCAGGGTTCGTACATCAAACAAATATTAATTGTGTCACCAATTATTCTCTGTGTGACCTTACACCACTATTTATCAATCTTAATTTTCTATTTATAAATTGGGAGAAAAAATAGTACGCATGTACAGATTGTTGAGTTAGATTAGATAACCCAGAAAGTTCTCTGAAAGTGAAGTAGTGTTAGTCAGTCAGTCATGTCTGACTCTTTTCAACCCCCTGGACTATAGCCTGCCAGACTCCCCTGTCCATGGAAGTCTCCAGGCAAGAATACTCGAGTGGGTAGCCATTCCTTTCTCCAGGGGATCTTCCTGACCCAAGGATCAAATCCAAGTCTCCCACATTGCAGGTAGATTCTTTACTACTGAGCCACCAGGGAAGTCTGGTGTTGAGTTAGAGTAGATAACACAATAAGTACTCTACTGAAGTTTATTACAGTTATTATTTTTGCTCAGATACCTTTTTGTCTTCCATACTATATGAATAATAATTTGATTGACAGAGTTTATAACTACCTTGTGTAATAAATTATCCCTTCCTCTTCTTATCTCCCAGATGCCAATGAACTCTATTTAATGCTTTTCAAACTCATAGAACTTTTTGAATCTGTAGCTTGACAACTTTCATGCTTCTGAAAAAGTTCTTAGCCCTTATCTTTTCAAATATTGCTTATGGTTTGCTTTTTTTCCCCTTTCTTTCAGTTTCTTCCCTTCTCTTCCCATTCCTTCAGTCATCTTTTCTCCTCTCTCCTCTCTCCTCCTTCTTTTTCTTCCTTCCCTTTTATCTTTCTTTCCTTCTCTCTCTCTCCCCCCTAGTCTTTTTCTTTCTTTTATATTCTAGGTCATATTTTAAAACTTCAAAACATTAAGTTATGTAGCAGATAAATGTATGACAGATTTTAAAAAATAAATATCCCTTGTGTGTCTTATGTTCTTTAATGTATTTTTAATCATTTTGTCTGTGTGCTTCATTTCCAATATTTTCTCATGATTTATCATTCAATGCCTTCATCTACTTCTAACAACTATTAAGTCCCTTAAATTCTTTTTATTCTTGTACTTTTTTGTTCTGGAATTTTATTTTTTTGTTTCTCATTCTCTAACAAAGCTTTGAATGCTTCCTTTTGTTTTTGTTAACATATTTAGCATAGTTATTTTTAGGTCTCTGTGTGATAATCCTTTATCTCACTATTCTGATAATTTGTCTGTGTCTCCCATTGATTTATTGGATTTTGGTCTCACCTTTTATCATAATGTGATTGATGATTTTTGTTTGAATGATGAACATTGTATTTTTACAATGTAGAGGGTAAAAGTTTGAACACTAAGTACAATGTTCTTTTCCTTAAGAGAAATTTTCTATTTGCTTTGGGTATTTGACTAGAGGCACTCATTATCAGTCCATTCTAAAGGAGATCAGTCCTGGGTGTTCTTTGGAAGGACTGATGCTAAAGCTGAAACTCCAATACTTTGGCCACCTCATGCGAAGAATTGATTCATTGGAAAAGACTCTGATGCTGGGAGGTATTGAGGGCAGGAGGAGAAGGGGATGACAGAGGATGAGATGGCTGGATGGCATCACTGACTCGATGGACGTGAGTTTGAGTGAACTCCGGGAGTTGGTGATGGACAGGGAAGCCTGGCGTGCTGCAGTTCATGGGTTTGCAGAGTTGGACACCACTGAGAGACTGAATTGAATTGAACTGAACTCATTATTTGGATCATATGAATCTAATCTTAGGGAACAAAGTAAAGCAAAGCCTTGGTTCAATCCTTGAAGCAGTTTTATTTGTATCTCTTTCTTAATCTTAAAATGTATTCATTTGGGGTCCCTTTCCAAAGTGCTTGGGAATTTCCATCTATGAATAGCCTTCAGCTCTACTTTTTGTCCTATTAGACATCTAAGACAGTTAACATTCCCCCATTTTTGTGTTCACAGATGTTTTCTGAAATGAACAGACACCTTGGGGGCAATGGAGTCTCAAATGCTGAACAGCACTTCCACACATTCGTCTCTTAAATTTCAGCCTATAATTTTTCACTATCTTGTTAGCTTTCCAATATCTTCAAACATTTATATGTATATTCTACATATAAAATAAACACATACACATGCAAAATCTTAACTTGTATAGATGTTTTCAGTAGGTGAGTTGCCATTATTGGAATAACAATGCACCCTAAATTTAAACTTATTGTTTTATATATGTAGACCAGTGCTTCATTAATAGGGGATATTTCTTAAAATATAAATTACTTTGGGTTATATATTCATGAATATCTTACTGTAATGTAATGGAATTGTATTTATAATGTATCTTATTATACAAGAAAGATAAAAGTTTAAATAATACAACTTTTGAAAAAATTATGGAATGACTATAATATTTTTAAACTCATGTCTGTAACCAATCTTGAGAACACAGAAACCCTTGGAAATAGAAAAATGGTTATCAAGTTAAGGAGAAAAGAAAAGAAGGGTCAGTTTCCAAGGCTTTTAGGAATGAGTGAAATGATGCACTGAAGTCTGTCTTAAAACTCCAGGTAACCCTGAATTGTCCAGAAGAAACAAATGTGCGATGGTCTTACAACAGTTTCATTTTTATTATCATAATATCAGAACACAGAGGGTGGAGCAAGGAAGAGAGAAAGGCTGGGTGGGGAGAGTGGAGAAAGAGATTAAGTGTGAGGGCAACCACGGATGACAGAGGGGAGTGCTGAACAATGTGGTGAGGAACAGGGAAGACAAACCTGCATTCGTATTTTCTGCCTTGGGCCAGCAGCCGTGCGCATACTCGAGTGAGTATTCGCAGAAGGGACAAGGATCTCTGCTTCCACTAAATTTGCCTGTGGATACACACTAATGGAACAGTGTAACAGGTAAACCCCCATCTCATCTAAAGCCTTACTGTCACACCTGAAAACTTTCTTCTTAGTTCAGGAGTATTTTATTTCATTTTTATTAGAGTTAAAAGAATGTTAACAGTCATTAAATCATAATTTGCTTTACAGGCCACTGACCATGACTTTCTGCCCTACTTATAAGCAAAACTAAAAATTCAGCTCAGCTCACTGTCTAAATTATTTAACAACCAAAAGAGAAGCTTTTCTTAATGCAAATGATGTCAGAATTGCGGTTCCACTTCTGGACTGTTGTTTTAAATATTTGTGAAGAATAGTTTTCTTTTTAGTGAACAATCTGGAAATTATAATTTGCACTTTCTATAATGTTTTAAAAAGGTACTCCTTGAATATAGGTAGCAGTGTGTACACGTCCATCCAAAACTTCCTCCCTACCCCTGTGCACACTGCTGTAGAGAAGGCACCAACGGGACAAGGTGAGGGACAGCACTGAAGTGTGTATATTGCCATATGTAAAATAGATGACCAGTGAGAGTTCGATACACGAAGCAGGTCACTCAAAGCTAGTTCTCTGGGTGGGGAGAGAGGTAGGTGGGGTTTCAGGATGGGGGATACCTGGACACCCACGGCTCATTCATGTCAATGTATGGCGAAAACCACCATGACATTGTGGAGTAATTAGCTTCCAATTAAAATAAAGTAATTAATTTTAAGAAACAAAAGCAAAAAAAAGAAAAGATAACCACGGACATACTGTATAGCACATGGAACTCTATTCAATGTTATGTGACAGCCTGGATGAAGGGGACTTTGGGGAAGAATGGATACATGTATATGATGGCTGAGTCCCTTCACTGTTCACCTGAAACTAGAACAAAATAGGTAATTGGCTATACCTGAATAAGAAAATTTTTCAAAAACACTTCTTGACTAAAATTTATTTTAATGAATTGGTAAAATTTAGATCAAAGATATATTTTGTATTATTTTATCTTATACATGTGCAAAGCAATTCCCTTCCCATCAACTGTTTGCTGTATTAACTATATTGCCTTTTTTTTCAGCTTTACTGAGCTGTAACTGACACGTAGCATTGGGTAAGTTAAGGTGTATGATTTGTTGATGTGAAACAAATTTATTGCAAAATGATTTCCAAATTAGATTAGTTAACACCTTCATCATCTCATATAATTTTTATTTATGTGTAGTAAAAACATTTAAGATATACTCTCATTTAACAACTTTCAAGTATATAATATTAACTCTAGTCACCATGTTGTACATTGCATCCTCAGAAGTTTTTCCTCTTATAATGGGAAGATTATTCCTGCTGGCCAGTGTTTCTTCGGGCCTGGCAACCAACATTTTGCTCTGTTTCTGTGTGTTCAACTTTTTTAGATTCCACATAAAGGAGATATTATATAGTATTTGTTTTATTCTTTCTGAAACATTTCATTTAGTATAGTATACTTAAATCCATCCATGTTGTCATAAATGGTAGCATTTCCTCTTTTCTTATAGCTGTATATTATTACATTGTATACATATTCTATGTAGATCCATTTATCCATAAATGAACACTTAGGGTGTTTCCATAGCTTTCCATATTATGAATAATACTACAATGAATATGGGAGTGCAGCTCCTCTTAGACTCTGATTTCACTTTCTTTGCATATATATCCAGTGGAATTGCTGAATCATATGGTAGTTCTATTTTTAATTTTGGGAGGAACCTACATACTGTTTTCCACCAACAGTGGAAAGGATTCCCTTTTCTCTACATCCTTGCCTAAACTTATTTCTTATCTTTTTAGAATAGCCATCTAACAGGTGTGAGTTAATATCACATTATAGCTTTGCTTTGCATTTCCCTCGGGATTCCCTGGTGGCTCAGAAGTTAAAGTGTCTGTCTGCAATACGCGAGACCCAAGTTCGATCCCTGGGTTGGGAAGATCCCCTGGAGAAGGAAATGGCAACCCACTCCAGGATACTTGCCTGGAGAATCCCGGGGACAGAGAAGCTTGGTGGGCTACAGTCCATGGTGTCGCAAAGAGTTGGACGTGACTGAGCGACTTCACTTGCTTATTTAGTAGACATTGATTAGGGATAGTTTTGCATATTGGATGGCCATTTGTATGTTTTCTTTTGAAAAATATTTATTCCCCTCCCAATATTAGGTTGTTTGTTTTCTTGTTATTAAGTTGTATGAGTCACTTACAGATTTTGGATATTAACCCTTTATTAGGAAAATGATTTGTAAATATTTTTTCCCATTCCATATGCTGTATCTTCATTTTTTGTTAGTTCCCTTTACTGTGCACATACTTTTTAATGTTATGTCCCACATATTGTTTTTCTTTTTCTTTCTTTCCTTTTTTTTTTTTTTGTAATTCTGTTTTTTTTTTTTTTTTTTTTTGTAATTGCCAAGTTTATGTCAAGGAGATATTTCCCAGATTTTCTTAAGAGGCTTTTAAAGCTTTGAGTCTTATGTTTAAACCGTTAATTCATTTTAATGTAGTTTTTGTCATTGGTGTAAGGAAGCAGTGCAATTTCTTTTTTTTTTTTTTTTTTGGAATAAGAATATTCATTTTCCCCAGCACCATTTATTGAAGACACTATTATTTTGCCATTGAGTTCTTAGTTCCCTTGTCAAACACTACTTTATGATATGTATAAGGGTTAATTTCTGTGCTCTAGATTCTCTGCTCTAGATTCACATTTGCCTATGTATCTGTTTTTAATGCCAATACAATACTGTTCTGATTACTGTAGCTTTGTAGTAGAGTTTGATAAGTGCACCGCCTCAACTTTGTTCTTTTTCATGATTTCATTGACTACTTGGACTTCTTTGAGATTCAATATGAATTTTAGGATTGCATTTTATATTTCTTTGAAAAATGCCATTGGAATTATGGTATCAATTTCATTGAACTTATAGGTGGCTTCAGCTATAGGACATTTTAAATAATTTTCAATACATGTACATGAGATAGTTTTCCATTTTTGTATCTTAAGTTGCTTTTATTAATGTCATGTTTTTCACCGTGCATATTCACTTCATTGATTGAATTTAAGTATTTTATTGTCTTTGTGCTATTGTAAAAAAAATGTTTTTGTTATTTCTTTTTCCAGTATTTCACTGTTAGTATATGAAAGCAGAACTAATTGATATATAACAATTTTGCATTCTGCAACTTCGATTATTTTAACAGTATTTTAGTGGTGTCTTAAAGATTTTCTATTTATAAGATTATATCATATGCAAACAAAGACAAATTTACCTCTTTCTTTCCACTTTAGATGACTTGATTTCTTATTCTTGCCTAATTGCTCTGACTAGGTTTTTCAGTAGCATGTTGAATAGGAAAGGTGAGGGCAGGGGGCACTTTTGTCTTATTTCTACTTCTAGAAAAAAGATTTCAGTCTTTCACTATTGAGTGTGGTGTCAACTGAAGGCTTGTCATAAATATGATGTTTATTATGTTGAGGAACATTCCATCTTTACTCAATTTGTCGAGAGTTCTTATCATGAAAGGATGTGGTATTTTGTCAAATGAATTTTCTGCATCTATTGAGACGACCCAGAAAAACATGCAATTTGAAGTACAAAATGGAACTTGGAGTACAAAATGAAGCAGGGAAAAGACTATTAGAGTTCTGTCAAAAGAACACACTTGTTATAGCAAACACCTTTTTCCAAGAACTCAAGATATGACTCTACACATGGACCTCATCAAATGATCATTACTGAAATGAGACTAATTATATATATTACAGCCAAAGATGGAGAAGCATTATAAAGTCAGCAAAAACAAGACCTGGAGGTGACTGTGGCTCAGAGCATCAATGCTTTATTGCAAAATGCAGGCTTAACTTGAAGAAAGTAGGGAAAACCTATTAGGTATGACCTAAGTCAAATCCCTATGATTACACAGTGGAAGTGACCAATAGATTCAAGGGGTTGGATATACTAGACAGAGTGCCTGAAGAACTACGGACGAGGTTTGCAATATTGCACAGGAGTTGGTGACAAAAACCATTCCAGAGAAATGCAAGAAGGCAAAGTAGCTGTATGAGGAGGCTTTACAAATAGTTGAGGAAATAAGAGAACTGAAAGTTAAGGGAGAAAGAGAAAGATATGCCCAGCTGAATGAGATTTCCAGAGAATAGCAATGAGAGATAAGAAAGCCTTCTTAAATGAACAGTGCAAAGAAACAGAGGAAAACAATAGAATGAGAAAGAGTGAGATCTTGTCAAGAAAGTTGGAGATACCAAGGGAAATTTTCATGCAAGGACGGACACTATAAAGGACAGAAAAGGAAAGGACTTAAAAGATGCAGAAGACATTAAGAAGAGGTGACAAGAATACACAGAGAACTATAGAAGAAAAATCTTAATGAGCTGGATTACCATGGTAGTGTGAGCACTCACCTAGAATGGGACATTGTGGAATGTAAGGTCAACTGGATTTTAGGAAGCATTACTATGAACAAAGCTAGTGAAAGTAATGGAATTCTAGCTGAGCTATTTAAAATCCTAAAAGAGGATGCTGTTAAAATGTTGCACCTAACATGCCAGCAAATTTGGAAAACTCAGCAGTGGCCACAGGTCTGGAAAAGGTCAGTTTTCATTCCAATGCCAAAGAAGAGCAATGCTAAAGAATGTTCAAACTACCATACAATTGCACTAATTACATATTCTAGCGAGGTTATACTCAAAATCCTTCAAGCTAGGCCGTGGCATTATGTGAACTGAAAACTTACAGATGTGCAAGCTGGGTTTCAAAGAGACAGCTGGACCAGAGATCAAATTGTCAGCATTCATTGGATCATATAGAAAGCAAGGAGATTCAGCAAAACATCTACTTCTGCTTCATTGACTACACTAAAGCCTTTCACTGTGTGGATCCTAACAAACTATAGAAAAGAGAATTCTTATGAGATGGGAGTACCAGACCACCTAACCTGTTTCCTGAGAAACCTGTATGAGACTTAAGAAGCAGCAGTTAGAACTGGATATGGGACAACTTGACTGGTTCAAAATTGGGAAAGGAGTACAAGGCTGTACATTGTCACCCTCCTAATTTATCATATGCAGAGCATATCATGAAAATGTCAGGCTGTATGAATCAGAAGCTGGAATCAAGATGACCAGGAGAAATATGAACAATCTCAGATATGCAGATGATACCACTCTAGTTGGAAGGACTGATTCTGAAGCTGAAGCTCCAATACTTTGGCCACCTGATGCCAAGAGGTGACTCATTAGAAAAGACCCTGATACTGGAAAAGATTGAAATCAGGAGGAAAAGGGGATGTCAGAAGATGAGATGGTTGGATGGCATCAACAACTCAATAGACATGAGTTTGAGTAAACTCTGAGAGTTGGTGAAGGACAGGGAAACCTAGTGAGCTGCAGTCCATGGGGTCACAAAGAGTCAGACATGACTGAGAGACGGACAACAACCAACAACCACTCTAGCAGCATAAAATGAAGAGAAACTAAAGAGTCTCAATGAAACTGAGAGTGGAGAGTGAAAAAGCTGTCTTGAAACTTAGCATTAAAAAACTAAGATAATGGCATTCATTTCCATCACCTCATCTTAGAAGGGGAAAAGGTAGAAGCAGTGATAGATTTTAATTTTGGGGTTCCAAAATCACTGTAGACAGTAACTACATCAATGAAATTAAAAGATATTATATCCTTGGAAGGAAAGCTGTGACAACCTAGATAGTGTATTAAAAAACGGAGCCATCACTTAGTCCACAGAAGGCTATATAGTCAAAGCTAGAAGAGGTGGCAAGAATATACAGAAGAACTGTACAAAAAATATCTTCATGACCCAGATTATCACGATGGTGTGATCACTCATCTAGAACCAGACATCCTGGAATGTGAAGTCAAGTGGGCCTTAGAAAGCATCACTATGAACAAAGCTAGTGGAGGTGATGGAATTCCGGTAGAGCTATTTCAAATCCTGAAAGATGATGCTGTGAAAGTGCTGCACTCAATATGCCAGCAAATCTGGAATACTCAGCAATAGCCACAGGACTGGAAAAGGTCAGTTTTCATTCCAGTCCCAAAGAAATGCAATGCCAAAGAATGCTCAAACTACCACACAATTGCACTCATCTCATACACTAGTAAAGTAATGCTCAAAATTCTCCAAGCCAGGCTTCAGCAATACATGAACCGTTAACATCCTGATGTTCAAGCTGGTTTTAGAAAAGGCATAGGAACCAGAGATCTAATTGCCAACATCTGCTGGATCATGGAAAAAGCAAGAGAGTTCCAGAAAAGCATCTATTTCTGCTTTATTGACTATGCAAAAGCCTTTGACTGTGTGGATCACAATAAACTGTGGAAAATTCTGAAAGAGATGGGAATACCAGACCACCTGATCTGCCTCTTGAAAAATCTGTATGCAGGTCAGGAAGCCACAGTTAGAACTGGACATGGAACAACAGACTGGTTCCAAATAGGAAAAGAAGTATGTCAAGGCTGTATATTGTCACCCTGCTTGTTCAACGTAGATGCAGAGTACATCATGAGAAACGCTGGAGTGGAAGAAACACAAGCTGGGATCAAGACTGCCAGGAGAAATATCAATAACCTCAAATACGCAGATGACACCACCCTTATGGCAGAAAGTGAAGAGGAACTAAAAAGCCTCTTGATGAAAGTGAAAGAGTATAGTGAAAAAAGTTGGCTTAAAGCTCAACATTCAGAAAATAAAGATCATGGCATCCGGTCCCATCACTTCATGGGAAATAGATGGGGAAACAGTGGAAACAGTGTCAGACTTTATTTTTGGGGGCTCCAAAATCACTGCAGATGGTGACTGCAGCCATGAAATTAAAAGACACTTACTCCTTGGAAGAAAAGTTATGACCAACCTAGAGAGCATGTTCAAAAGCAGAGACATTACTTTGCCGACTAAGGTCCGTGTAACCAAGGCTACGGTTTTTCCAGTAGTCATGTATGGATGTGAGAGTTGGACTGTGAAGAAGGCAGAACATCGAAGAATTGGTGCTTTTGAACTGTGGTGTTGGAGAAGACTCTTGAGAGTCCCTTGGACTGCAAGGAGATCCAACCAGTCCTTTCTGAAGGAGATCAGCCCTGGGATTTCCTTGGAAGGAATGATGCTAAAGCTGAAACTCCAGTACTTTGGCCACCTCATGCGAAGAGTTGACTCATTGGAAAAGACTTTGATGCTGGGAGGTGTTGGGGGCAGGAGGAGAAGGGGACGACAGAGGATGAGATGGCTGGATGGCATCATTGACTAGAAGGACGTGAGTCTGAGTGAACTCCGGGAATTGGTTATGGACATGGAGACCTGGTGTGCTGCGATTCACGGGGTCACAAAGAGTCGGACACAACTGAGCAACTGAACCGAACTGAACTGAATGGTTTTTCCAGTAGTGTGTATGGATATGAGACGTGGACCATAAAGAAGGCTGAGTGCTGAAGAGTTGATGTCTTTAAATTCTGATGCTGGAGAAGACTCTTGAGAGTCACTTGGACAGCAAGGAAAAAATCCTAAAGGAAATCAACCCTGAATATTTATTGGAAGGACTGTTGCTGAAGCTGAAGCTCCAACACTTTGGCCACCCAAAGCAAAGAGCCGGCTCACTGGAAAACATCTTGATGCTCGGAAAGACTGAAGGCAAAAGCAGAAGGGGACAAAATAGGATAAGATAGTTAGATAGCATCACAGAATCAATGGACATTAATTTGAGCAAACTCTGGAAAATAGCAGAAGACAGAACATCATGGCACGCGTGAGTTGCAAAGAGTCAGACATGACTTATACTGAACAACAATTGCTTCTAATAGGTTTCTTTTTTTTTCTTTTTTCCAGATTTCATTGCTAACGGACTCCCTATGCTTTCAGTTGCTCAGTCGTATCCGAGTCTTTGCGACCCCATGTATTGCAGCACACCAGGCCTCCCTGTACATCGCCAATACCCGGAGTTCACTCAGACTCACGTCCATTGAGTCAGTGACGCCATCCAGCCATCTCATCCTCTGTCGTCCCCTTCTTCTCCTGCCCCCAATCCCTCCCAGCATCAAAGTCTTTTCCAATGAGTCAACTCTTTGCATGAGGTGGCCAAAGTATTGGAGTTTCAGCTTTAGCATCATTCCTTCCAAAGAAAACCCAGGGTTGATCTTCATAGGGACTGGTTGGATCTCCTTGCTGTCCCAGGGACTTTCAAGAGTCTTCTCCAACACCACAGTTCAAAAGCATCAATTCTTCAGTGCTCAGCCTACTTCACAGTCCCTCTCTCACACCCATATATGACTACTGGAAAAACCATAGCCTTGACTAGACAGACCTTAGTCGGCAAAGTAATATCTCTGCTTTTCAATATGCTATCTAGGTTGGTCATAACTTTTCTTCCGATGAGCAAGCGTCTTTTAATTTCCATAGCTACAGTCGCCATCTGCAGTAATTTTAGAGCCCCAAAAAATAAAGTCTGACACTATTTCCACTGTTTCTCCATCTATTTCCCTGGAGTAATGGGACCAGATGTCATGAACTTTGTTTTCTGAATGTTGAGCTTTTTAAAAAAAAAAAAATTTATTTTTACTTTATTTTACTTTACAATAAAAGCAAGGTGAAAAGACAGCCTTCTGAATGGGAGAAAATAATAGCAAATGAAGCAACTGACAAACAACTAATCTCAAAAATATACAAGCAACAGATGCAGCTCAATTCCAGAAAAATAAACGACCCAATCAAAAAATGGGCAAAAGAACTAAATAGACATTTCTCCAAAGAAGACATACGGATGGCTAACAAACACATGAAAAGATGCTCAACATCACTCATTATTAGAGAAATGCAAATCAAAACCACAATGAGGTACCACTTCACACCAGTCAGAATGGCTGCGATCCAAAAATCTGCAAGCAATAAATGCTGGAGAGGGTATGGAGAAAAGGGAACCCTCCTACACTGTCAGTGGGAATGCAAACTAATACAGCCACTATGGAGAACAGTGTGGAGATTCCTTAAAGAATTGCAAATAGAACTACCTTATGACCCAGCAATCCCACTGCTGGGCATACACACCGAGGAAACCAGAATTGAAAGAGACACATGTACCCCAATGTTCATCGCAGCACTGTTTATAATAGCCAGGACATGGAAACAACCTAGATGTCCATCAGCAGATGAATGGATAAGAAAGCTGTCGTACATATACACAATGGAGTATTACTCAGCCGTTAAAAAGAATTCATTTGGATCAGTTCTGATGAGATGGATGAAACTGGAGCCAATTATACAGAGTGAAGTAAGCCAGAAAGAAAAACACCAATACAGTATACTAACACATATATATGGAATTTAGGAAGATGGCAATGATGACCCTGTATGCAAGACAGGGAAAGAGACACAGATGTGTATAACGGACTTTTGGACACAGAGGGAGAGGGAGAGGGTGGAATGATTTGGGAGAATGGGAATTCTAACATGTATACTGTCATGTAAGAATTGAATCGCCAGTCCATGTCTGACGTAGGGTGCAGCTTGCTTGGGGCTGGTGCATGGGGATGACCCAGAGAGATGTTGTGGGGAGGGAGGTGGGAGGGGGGTTCATGTTTGGGAACGCATGTAAGAATTAAAGATTTTAAACTTTAAAAAATAAAATTAAAAAAAATAAAATATTGTCGGTACAAAAAATAAAAAAACATTGTATTGGTTTTGGCATACATTTACATGAATCTGCCACGGGTGTACATGAGTTCCCAAACATGAAACCCCCTCCCACCTCCTTCCCCACATCATTCCTCCGGATCATCCCCGTGCACCAGCCCCAAGTATCCTGTATCCTGCATCATACATAGACTGGCAATTGATTTCTAACATGATAGTATACATGTTTCAATGCCATTCTCCCGAATCATCCCAGCCTCTCCCTCTCCCTCAGAGTCCAAAAGTCCGTTCTATACATCTGTGTCTCTTTTGCTGTCTTGCATACAGGGTCATCATGACCATCTTTCTAAATTCCATATATATGTGTTAGTATATTCTATTGGTGTTTTTCTTTCTGGCTTACTTCACTCTGTATAATCAGCTCCAGTTTCATCCAACTCATTAGAACTGATTCAAATATATTCTTTTTAATGGCTGAGTAATGCTCCGTTGTGTATATGTACCACAGCTTTCTTATCCATTCATCTGCTGATGGACATCTAGGTTGTTTTCATGTCCTGGCTATTATAAATGGTGCTGTGATGAACATTGGGGTACATGTGTCTCTTTCTATTCTGGTTTCCTCAGTGTGTATGCCCAGCAGTGGGATTGCTGGGTCATAAGGCAGTTTTATTTACAATCTTTTAAGGAATCTCCACACTGTTCTCCATAGTGGCTGTACTAGTTTGCATTCCCACCAACAGTGTAAGAGGGTTCCCTTTTCTCCACACCCTCTCCAGCATTTAATGCTTGCAGACTTTTGGATCGCTGCCATTCTGACTGGTATGAAGTGGTACCTCATTGTGGTCTTGATTTGCATTTCTCTAATAATGAGTGATGTTGAGCATCTTTTCATGTGTTTTTTTAGCCATCTGCATGTCTTCTTTGGAGAAATGTCTATTTAGTTCTTTGGCCCATTTTTTGATCGGGTCGTTTATTTTTCTGGAATTGAGCTGCATCTGTTGCTTGTATATTTTTGAGATTAGTTGTTTGTCAGTTGCTTCATTTGCTATTATTTTCTCCCATTCAGAAGGCTGTCTTTTCACCTTGCTTATATTTTCCTTTGCTGTGCAGAAGCTTTTAATTGTTCATTAGATCCCATTTGTTTATTTTTGCTTTTGTTTCCAGTATTCTGGGAGGTGGATCATAGAGGATCCTGCTGTGATATATGTTGAAGAGTGTTTTGCCTATGTTCTTCACTAGGAGTTTTATAGTTTCTGGTCTTATGTGTAGATCTTTAATCCATTTTGAGTTTATTTTTGTATGTGGTGTTAGAAAGTGATCTAGTTTCATTCTTTTATAGGTGGTTGACCAGTTTTCCCAGCACCACTTGGTAAAGAGATTGTCTTTACTCCATTGTATATTCTTGCCTCCTTTGTCAAAGATAAGGTGTCCATATGTGTGTGGATTTATCTCTGGGCTTTCTATTTTGTTCCATTGATCTATATTTCTGTCTTTGTGCCAGTACCATACTGTCTTGATGACTGTGGCTTTGTAGTAGAGCCTGAAGTCAGGCAAGTGATTCCTCCAGTTCCATTCTTCTTTCTCAAGATTGCTGTGGCTATTCGAGGTTTTTTGTATTTCCATACAAATCTTGAAATTATTTGTTCTAGTTCTGTGAAAAATGTGGCTGGTAGCTTGATAGGGATTGCATTGAATCTGTAGATTGCTTTGGGTAGTATACTCATGTTCACTATATTGATTCTTCCGATCTACGAACATCGTATATTTCTCCATCTGTTAGTGTCCTCTTTGATTTCTTTCATCAGTGTTTTATAGTTTTCTATATATAGGTCTTTAGTTTCTTTAGGTAGATATATTCCTAAGTATTTTATTATTTTCGTTGCAATGGTGAATGTAATTGTTTCCTTAATTTCTTTTTCTACTTTCTCATTATTAGTTTATAGGAATGCAAGGGATTTCTGGGTGTTGATTTTATATCCTGCAACTTGACTATATTCATTGATTAGCTCCAGTAATTTTCTGGTGGTGGAGTCTTTAGGGTTTTCTATGTAGAGGATCATGTCATCTGCAAACAGTGAAAGTTTTACTTCTTCTTTTCCAGTTTGGATTCCTTTTATTTCTTTTCTGCTCTGATTGCTGTGGCCAAAACTTCCAGAACTATGTTGAATAGTAGTGGTGAAAGTGGGCACCCTTGTCTTGTTCCTGACTTTAGGCAAAATGCTTTCAATTTTCACCATTGAGGATAATGTTTGCTGTTGGATTGTCATATATAGCTTTTATTATGTTGAGGTATGTTCCTTCTATTCCTGCTTTCTGGAGAGCTTTTATCATAAATGGATGTTGAATTTTGTCAAAGGCCTTCTCTGCATCTCTGCATAAGAAGGCCTTATCTTCTATTGAGATAATCATATGGCTTTTATTTTTCAATTTGTTAATGTGATGAATTACATTGATTGATTTGCAGATATAGAAGAATCCTTGCATCCCTGGGATAAAGCCCGCTTGGTCATGGTGGATGATCTTTTGAATGTGCTGTTTTTTGTTAAGGATTTTTGCATGTATGTTCATCAGTGATATTGGCCTGTAGTTTTCTTTTTCTGTGGCATCTTTGTCAGGTTTTGGTATTAGGGTGATGGTGGCCTCATAGAATGAGTTTTGAAGTTGACATTCCTCTGCAATTTTCTGGAAGAGTTTGAGTAGGATAGGTGTTAGCTCTTCTCGAAATTTTTGGTAGAATTCAGCTGTGAAGCCATCTGGACCTGGGCTTTTGTTTGCTGGAAGATTTCTGATTACAGTTTCAATTTCCGTGCTTGTGATGGGTATGTTAAGATTTTCTATTTGTTCCTGGTTCAATTTTGGAAAGTTGTACTTTTCTAAGAATTTGTCCATTTCTTCCACGTTGTCCATTTTATTGGCATATAATTGCTGATAGTAGTCTCTTATGATCCTTTGTATTTCTGTGTTGTCTGTTGTGATCTCTCCATTTTCATTTCTAATTTTATTGATTTGATTTTTCTCCCTTTGTTTCTTGATGAGTCTGGCTAATGGTTTGTCAATTTTATTTATCCTTTCAAAGAACCAGCTTTTGGCGTTGTTGATTTTTGCTATGGTCTCTTTTGTTTCTTTTGCATTTATTTCTGCCCTAATTTTTAAGATTTCTTTCCTTCTACTAACTCTGGGGTTCTCCATTTCTTCCTTTTCTAGTTGCTTTAGGTGTAGAGTTAGGTTATTTATTTGACTTTTTTCTTGTTTCTTGAGGCATGCCTGTATTGCTATGAACTTTCTTCTTAGCACTGCTTTTATAGTGTCCCACAGGTTTTGGGTTGTTGTGTTTTCATTTTCATTAGTTTCTATGCATATTTTGATTTCTTTTTTGATTTCTTCTGTGATTTGTTGGTTATTCAGAAGTGTGTTGTTCAGCCTCCATATGTTGGAGTTTTTAATAGTTTTTCTACTGTAATTGAGATCTAATCTTAATGCATTATGGTCAGAAAAGATGCTTGGAATGATTTCGATTTTTTTGAATTTATCAAGGTTAGATTTATGGCCCAGGATGTGATCTATCCTGGAGAAGGTTCCGTGAGCACTTGAGAAAAAGGTGAAATTCACTGTTTTGGGGGTGAAATGTCCTATAGATATCAATTAGGTCTAACTGGTCTATTGTATCATTTAAAGTTTGTGTTTCTTTGTTAATTTTCTGTTTAGTTGATCTGTCCATAGGTGTGAGTGGGGTATTAAAGTCTCCCACTATTATTGTGTTATTGTTAATTTCCCCTTTCATACTTGTTAGCATTTGTCTTACATATTGCGGTGCTCCTATATTGGGTGCATATATATTTATAATTGTTATATCTTCTTCTTGGACTGATCCTTTGATCATTATGTAGTGGCCTTCTTTGTCTCTTTTCACAGCCTTTGTTTTAAAGTTTATTTTATCGGAGATGAGTATTGCCACTCCTGCTTTCTTTTGGTCTCTATTTGCATGATATACCTTTTTCCAGCCTTTCACTTTCAGTCTGTATGTGTCCCTTGTTTTCAGGAGGGTTTCTTGTAGGCAGCATATATAGGGGTCTTGTTTTTTTATCCATTCAGCCAGTCTTTGCTTTTGGTTGGAGCATTCAACCCATTTATGTTTAAGGTAATTATTGATAAGTATGATTCCATTGCCATTTACTTTATTGTTTTGGGTTCGGGTTTATACACCCTTTTTGTGTTTCCTGTCTAGAGAATATCCTTTAGCATTTGTTGGAGAGCTGGTTTGGTGGTGCTGAATTCTCTCAGCTTTTGCTTGTCTGTAAAGCTTTTGATTTCTCTTTCGTATTTGAATGAGATCCTTGCTGGGTACAGTAATCTGGGCTGTAGGTTATTTTCTTTCATCACTTTAAGTATGTCTTGCCATTCCGTCCTGGCCTGAAGAGTTTCTATTGAAAGATCAGCTGTTATCCTTATGGGAATCCCCTTGTGTGTTATTTGTTGTTTTTCCCTTGTTGCTTTTAATATTTGTTCTTTGTGTTTGATCTTTGTTAATTTGATTAATGTGTGTCTTGGGGTGTTTCGCCTTGGGTTTATCCTATTTGGAACTCTCTGGGTTTCTTGGACTTGGGTGATTATTTCCTTCCCCATTTTAGGGAAGTTTTCAACTATTATCTCCTCAAGGATTTTCTCATGGTCTTTCTTTTTGTCTTCTTCTTCTGGGACTCCTATAATTCGAATGTTGGAGCATTTCATATTGTCCTGGAGGTCTCTGAGATTGTCCTCATTTCTTTCAATTTTTTTTTCTTGTTTCCTCTCTGATTCATTTATTTTTACCATTCTATCTTCTATTTCACTAATTCTATCTTCTGCCTCCGTTATTCTACTATTTCTTGCCTCCAGAGTGTTTCTGATCTCATTTATTGCATTATTCATTATATATTGACTCTTTTTTATTTCTTCTAGGTCCTTGTTAAACCTTTCTTGCATGTTCTCAATCATTGTTTCCAGGCTATTTATCTGTGATTCCATTTTTATTTCAAGATTTTGGATCATTTTCACTACCAATATTCAGAATTCTTTCTCAGGTATATTTCCTATCTCTTCCTCTTTGGTTTGCTTTGGTGGCATTTCTCCTGTTCCTTTACCTGCTGACTATTCCTCTGTCTCTTCATCTTGGTTATATTGCTGCGTTTGGGGTGGCCTTTCTATATTCTGGGAATATGTGGAGTTCTCTTTATTATGGAGTTTCCTCACTGTGGGTGGGTTTGTATCAGTGGCTTGTCTAGATTTCTTCGTTAGGGAGGCTTGTGTTGGAGTTCTGGTGGGTGGAGCTGGATTTCTTCTCTCTGGAGTGCAATGGAGTGACCAGTAATGGGTTATGAGACGTCAGTGGTTTTGGAATAACGTTGAGCTCCCTGTATATTGAAGCTCAGGGGTGTGTTCCTATGGTACTGGAGAATTTGTGTGGTATGTCTTGCTCTGGAACTTGTTGGCCCTTGGGTAGTGCTTGGTTTCTGATGAGCTCCTATTGATTAATGTTCCCTGGATTCAGGAGTTCTCTGATGTTCTCAGCATTTGGACTTAAGCCTCCTGCTTCTGGTTTTCAGTTTTATTTTTACAGTAGCCTCAAGACTTCTCCATCTATACAGCACTGATGATAAAACATCTAGGTTAAAGATGAAAAGTTTCTCCACATTGAGGGACACCTAGAGAGGTTCACTGAGTTACATGGAGAAGAGAAGAGGGAGGGGCTAGTTAGGGGTGACTGGAATGAGATGAGGTGAGATCGAAAGAGGAGAGAGGAAGCTAGCCAGTAGTCACTTCCTTATGTGTGCTCCATAGTCTGGACTGCTCAGAGGTATTGACAGACTTATACAGGGAAGAGGAGAGGGAGGAAGTAGATAGAGGTGGCCAGGAGGATAAAAGAGGGAAATGAAAAAGAGAGGACAGATCCAGCCAGTAACCAGTTCCTTAGGTGTTCTCTACCGTCTGGAACACACAGAAATTCACAGAGTTGGGTAGAGAAGAGATGGGGGAGAGAAGAGACAGTGGCCACCTGGTGGAGAAAAAGGAGAGTCCAAAGGAGGAGAGAGTGGTCAGGCCAGTAATCTCGCTCTCAGGTAAAATTGGGTAGTGAAGTTTGGGTTTTTAAATGTACAAAATTGACAACAGAAACCAAAAATTAAAAATCTAGAGTAGAGGTTGGATTTTCAAAAATACAATATTAAAGAAAAGAAGAAGAAGAAAGGGGAAAAAAGAAAAAACAACAAAAAAAAACACAAAGCCACAAGAATTATTAAAAGACAACAACAAGCACACAAAGACTATATATGGCATTTGCTTTACAAAAAAACAGGGTTTTTTTTTTTGAAAAGTAATAGTAGGTTATAAATAAAAATTAAAGGAGAAATAGAGGACTTAACAATTTTAAAAAGTTAGAAAAAAAAGAACGAAAAGAAAAGAAGAAAAAACAACAACACAACAACATCAACAAAAGACAAAAAACAACAACAAAAAAGAAAAACAAACAAACAAACAACAACAACAAAAAGAATGATTGTAAAAATAGTAAAAATATATCTGACCCTTTCTCTGATGCTGTGGGCAGTGTGGGGTCAGTTTCACGGCAGTTCCCTTTGTTTAACTTCTTCTGTTTGCTGGTCTCTTCAGTGTCTGATTTCCATCCTGACACAGGGCAGGTGGTGGTGGACACTTTTTTTTTATTTTTTTTTAGGCTCACTCATTCAGTCGCGTTGTGGGGAGGAAGAGATGCTGCAAACAAATAACACTGTCGTGTGCACGCAGTGTCTCAGCCCCGCTGTGTCTGCCCCTGCTCGCAGCGCACAAATGGCTCAGGCCTCTACGTTGCTCTGCCGGAACTGTCTGAGGCCCGGAACCGTCTGAGGTCGGGAACCATCTGAGGCCGGCCCTAGGCTGCATGCACCTCCCCGGTCTAAGCCGCTCAGGTTCAGCGCTCAGGTAGCCTTCAGAGGCGCAGATTCAGTTGGGATTGCGTTTTGTGCCCTTCCCAGGACCAAGTAGCTCAGGTGTTTGGTGAGTGCCATCCCTGCAACTTGTCGCCTTTCGCATCGCTGCTGTTCAGTTTTCTGGGTGTACCTCTGGCGCCCCTTGTGAGGCGGATGGTGACTGTCCAGAACCCCCAGAAGTCTTAGCAAAGAAGCCTGCTTGCAGTTTGGTAGGTAAAGTCTCTCCAGGGCTGCGATTGGCCCCTTCCAGCCCTTACGGCTCTGGCTGCCTGTCACTGGCAGGGGATGTTCTGCAGCTGGCTAGTTCTGTTTCGCCCTTTGTTCTATGTGCAGTCCTGGTGGTCTTATGTTCAAGCTTTTTGCGTGGTAGCTATCCCACAGTCTGGTTTGTTAGCCCAAGTTAGTTTGTGATTCTTAAAAGCACTTCAGCCCACACCTGCCGTGCCTCCCTGCCCTGCCCCCATTTGCTAGTGGCGGATACAGGCATTTGCACTGCTTTTCCACTGGGGGAGTTACTGTTGGGCTTGTAATCTGTTGGTTTTAATTATTTATTTATTTTTCCTTCCTGTTAGGTTGCCCTCTGTGTTTCCAAGGCTCGCCACAGACTCAGCAGGGAGAGTGTTTCCTGGTGTTTGGAAACCTCTCTTCTTAAGCTTCCCTTCCCCGGATGGGATTCCCTTCCCAGGATGGAGCTCCCTCCCCACCTCCTTTGTCTCTTTTTTAATTTTTATATTTTTTCCTACCTGTTTTTGAAGATAATGATCTGCTTTTCTGGGTGCCTGATGTCCTCTGCCAGCATTCAGAAGTTCTTTTGTGGAGTTTGCTCAGCGTTGCAATGTTCTTTTGATGAATTTGTGAGGGAGAAAGTGGTCTCCCAGTCCTATTCCTCCACCATCTTAGGACCGCCCCCCTGAATGTTGAGCTTTACGCTGACTTTTTCACTCTTCTCTTTTACTTTCATCAAAAGGTTTTTTAGTTCCTCTTCACTTTCTGCCATAAGAGTAGTACTAAGCTCAAACTTTTGGTTCTCCTTGGCCATGGATTTAGGTGGCTTTCTGCATGTACTTCCTAGGTACCTGCCAAAATTCACTCTTTCTTGGAGCATATACAGGGGGCCAGCCATGTAGTGGAAGTATGTACAGGCAAGGCTCTGGAGCATTGGAAGTATGCAGGATTCCCTTATGGCTCAGACAGTAACGAATCTACCTGCAATGTGGGAGACACAGGCTTAATCCCTGGGTCAGGAAGATCCCCTGGAGACGGAAATGGCAATCCACTCTGGTATTCTTGCCTAGAGACCTCTATGGACAGAGGAGCCTGGTGGGCTACAGTCCATGGGGTCGCAAATATTCAGACACAACTTAGTCACTACATTTTCACTTTTCAGAAATCAACTGAGGGAATCAGCAGATAAGGTACCCCAGTGACTTTTGTGTGGATGTTCTGACAGAATCTGTGATGTAGTTAGTAGGGTTTGTATCCTTAAATGCATTCCTGAGCTCTGACTACTATTCTTCCAGGCACTTATACCCTCTACCCCTCAACCGTCACTATCTTCATGCAGTTCACAAATCAGTACTCTGGATGGGACAGAGAGAAATGGTATTGTTTGGCAGCATCCTATACAGCTAGGGGAGACTAGTGAGTATACACACACACACACACACACACACACACACACATTCTTTCTCTCTCTCTCTCTCTCCTTTGGCCCCTGTCCCCTGGCCGCATGCAACCTTGAAAAAGGTAAGATGCAGTTGAAGTCAATCTGTTCCTCTTACCCTCTCAAATGTGTCTAATCTTGCAACTTTTAGCTCCAAGTGTTTGTTGGATCTTCACTGGATCCTGTGATTCCACAAATATTGTCTTGCACATGGGTGATTATCTAAGGCAGTGTTCAGCATAGCCTCCCAGACTGTGGTCATGAGGGACTGAAACTGATTCACAGGCCGCTTCCAAGTTCTCTAGCCAGAACTGAGGTTTGTCTGCCCATTATTCCACATGGAAGTAAGTAAGATTCCTCCTGCATTCCTTGGCATATGGTGCTGGATCTCACAGGTCCCACAAGTGTATTAATATTTTTGCTCCTGATAGGATATTAAATTTAATTATTTTCCTTGGCAGAGGGAATATGTTAAGGGGCATCTTATTAAACCATTTTGTTTAGTATATTGCTTTCCCAGGATGGGGAACACGTGTACACCCGTGGTGGATTCATGTTGATGTATGGCAAAACCAATACAATATTGTAAAGTAATTAGCCTCCAATTAAAATGAATAAATTTAAATTTAAAAACATATTAATTTCTTTCCATTTCATGAATTATGAAATAAATAATTTTTAAGAAACTTAAAAAAACACAGAACACTTTCAAATCAACAAAAAGTATTTTATATATGCACACTTCATATACATGTTGCACAGCATCTCAAGTTCACCATTTAGAGTACTTTTCACTTAGAATATCTTCTGTTTATTTCATACAATATAAGTGTACATTTGCTGAATTACCTAAGACAAATAGCTAATTAAGCTCAGAGCATAGATACAATTTCTATTGAAAAAGAGTGCCATCTTCTTTGTTTTTTACTGCTTTTCTTTTTTATTGTTATTTTATTCTTTCTAAATTTTTAGTTGTTTTTCTTGCTCTTTCCTTCACTCCCTTGCTTCCCTTCTGCCTTCTGCATAGATTTCTTAAGTGTCCCAAAACATAAGACATATTAACAATTCCCAAAATATTCAGATACATGTGACAAAAATAATATAATTTAAGACATTAAAATTTTTTAATCTGTTTTCACTAGCTTTGTTTCATCATATTCCACTGTCTTCACTGTGGATGATGTATATAACATGTTACTATATATTCTTAAATATATATTGTATATGGACATGCATTTTACACATCCTTATGTATAGTTAAACAGCTATACATTTGTCTGACATTAAGGATAGGTTAAAAGAAACATTCAAATATTGATAAATGTGTTTAAAATCATTTATAATAGATTGACTATTAAGGAGAATTATGAATAAGTTCCAGAACTGTTTTGAGCCCTAAATCATAAAACATAAAATATTTCTTTTTATTTTGCAACTCTTTCTATGTGTCTTGCTGAGATATATATATTAAATAACTTTCTATAGTAAATAAACTTTATTGAAAAGAGTACAATGGTAGCAGCAGAGAAACCCTGAAAATTTTCAGTCCAGGCCACTATTACTGCAGGGGCAAATTTGAGATGATTCAGTCACTGAATATGACTGCTCAGTAAAGTACAGCTTCTTCTTAAATCAACCTTAAAGATTCCAAGTTGAAGATATGCTTTTAAGAAAAAAAGAAAGTCTCAAGATATCCTTCTTGGGAGGTATTTTCTATTGGACAACAGATTCAGCATGCTTTAAAAGATGTGCTAAATGTACACGGACTATACTGTAAATATTCTGATGGATTGTGAAATGGACAAGGTGCCTGAACTGCTTTATTTCAAACTTGATTACACACACACACACACACGCATGTTAAGTCACTTCAGTAGTCTCTGACTTTTTGAACCCATGGACTGTGGCCAACCAGGCTCTTCTGCCCATGGGATACTATAGGCAAGAATATTGGAGTGGTCTGCCATGCTCTCCTCCAAGGGATCTTTCTGACCCAGGGATCAAACCCATGTCCCTTATGTCTCCTGCTTTGGTAGGCAGATTCTTTACACACTAAGCCATCTGGGATGCCTAGATATAGATAATATAAATATAGATTCCTCTGAGTACATAACCTGTTTATTTGATCTAGAATACCTCTAAAAAGTCAAAAAGATAAGACACAGAAAGATGAACTCCCCAGTTTAGTGGGTACCCAATATGCTACTGGAGATCAGTGGAGAAATAACTCCAGAAAAAATGAAAATACAGAAGCAAAGCACAACACCCAGTTTTGGATGTGACTGGTGATGGAAGTAAAGTTTGATGTTGTAGGAGTAATATTGCATAGGAACCTCAAATGTCAGATCCATGAATCAAGGCAAATTGGAAGTGGTAAAACAGGATGGCAAGAGTAAATGTCAACATTTTAGGAATCAGAAAAATAAAATGGACTGGAACGGGTAAATTTAACTCAGATGACCATTATATCTATTACTGTGGGCAAGAATCCCTTAGAAGAAATGGAGTAATCATCAAAGTCAACAAGATTCTGAAATGCAGTACTTGAATGCAATCTCAAAAATGACAGAACGATCTCTGTTTCCAAGGCAAACCATTCAATATCACAGTAATCCAAGTCTATGCCCCAAACAGTAATGCTGAAGTAGCTGAGGTTGAACGGTTCTATGAAAACCTAAAAGACCTTCTAGAACTAACACCCAAAAGGATGTCTTTTTCATGATAGGTGACTGGAATGCAAAAGTAGGAAGTCAAGAGACATCTGGAGTAACAGGCAAATTTGGCCTTGGAGTACAGAATGAAGCAGGGCAAAGGTTAATAGAGTTCTGCCAAGAGAACGCACTGGTCATAGCAAACATGCTCTTCCAACAACACAAGAGAAGACTCTACACATGGACATCACCAGGTGGTCAATACCAAAATCAGATTGATTATATTATTTGCAGCCAAAGACGGAGAAACTCTATATAGTCAGCAAAAACATGACTGGGAGCTGACTTTGACTCAGATGATGAACTCCTTATTGCCAAATTCAGATTTAAGTTGAAGAAAGTAGGGAAAACCACTATAACATTCAGGTATGACCTATATCAAATCCCTTAAGATTATACAGTGGAAGGAACAAATAGATTCAAGGGATTAGATCTGATAGACAGAGTGCCTAGGAACTATGGACAGAGGTTCATGACATTGTACAGGAGGCAGTGATCAAGACCATCCCCTAGAAAAAGAAATGCAACAACGCAAAAATGATTGTCTGGGGTGGCCTCCCAAATAGCTGTCAAACGACGAGAAGTGAAAGGCAAAGGAGAAAAGGAAAGATATACCCATTTGAATGCAGAGTTTCAAAGAATAGCAAGGAGAGATTAAAAAAAAAAGCCTTCTTCAGTAATCAGTGCAAAGAAATAGAGGAACACAATAAATTGGCAAACTAGAAATCTCTTCAAGAAAATAAAGATAACAAGGGAATATTTCATGCAAAGTTGGGCACGATAAAGGACAGAAATTGTATGCGTCTAACACAAGCAAAAGATATTAAAAGAGGTGCCAAGAATAAACAGAAGAAGTTTACAAAAAAGATTTTCATGACCCAGAAGACCACGATGGTGTGATCACTCACCTAGAGCCAGACATCCTGGAATGTGAAGTCAAGTGGGCCTTAGGAAGCATTACTACAAACAAAGCTAGTGGAGGTGATGGAGTATCAGGTTAGCTATTTCAAATGCTAAAAGATGATGCTGTGAAAGTGCTTCACCCACTATGCCAGCAAATTTGGAAAACTCAGCAGTGGCCACAGGACTGGAAAAGGTCAGTTTTCATTCCAATCCCAAAGAAAGGCAATACCAATGTGTGCTCAAACTACCACACATTTGCACTCATCCAACACGCTAGCAAAGCAATGTGAACTTCCAGATGTTCAACCTGGATTTAGAAAAACCAGAGGAACCAAAGATCAAATTGGCAACATCCATTGGATCATTGAAAAAGCAAGGGAATACCAGAAAAAAAAAAACAAAAACATTTATTTCTGATTTATTGTCTATGCTAAAGCCTTTGACTGTGTGGATCACAATAAGCTGTGGAAAATTCTTAAAGAGATGGGAATACCGACCACCTGACCTTCCTCCTGAGAAGCCTGTGTGCAGATCAAGAAGCAACAGTTAGAACCAAACATGGAACAACAGACTGATTCCAAATCAGTTTAGGAGAATCTCAAGGCTGTATATTGTCACCCTGATTATTTAACTTATATGCAGAGTACATCATGAGAAATCCTGTACTGGATGAAGCACAAGCTGGAATCAAGATTGCCAGGAGAAATATCAATAACCTCACATATACTAATGACACCAGCCACATGGCAGAAAGTGAAGAAGAACTGAAGAGTCTCTTGATGAAAGTGCAAGAGGAGAATCAAAAAGTTGGCTTAAACCTCAACGTTCATAAAACCAAGATCATGGCATTGAGCTCCATCAGTTCATAGCAAATAGATGGAGAAACAATGGAAACAGTGACAGACTTTATTTGGGGGGCTCCTAAATCACTGCAGATGGTGATTGCAGCCATGAAGTAAAAAAAAAAAAAAAAAAAAAGCTTGTTCCTTGGAAGAAAAGTTATGACCAACTTAGATAACATATTAACAAGCAGAGACATTACTTAATCAACAAAGATCCATCTAGTCAAAGCTTGGTTTTTCCAGTAGTCATGTATGGATGTGAGAGTTGGACTATAAAGAAAGCTGAGCACTGAAGAATTGATTCTTTTGAACTGTGGTGTTAGAGAAGACTCTTGAGAGTCCCTTGGACTGCAAGGAGATCCAATCAGCCCATCCTAAAGGAAATCAGTCCTGAATATTCATTGGAAGGACTGATGCTGAAGCTGAAACTCCAATACTTTGGCCACCTGATGAAAAGAACTGACTCACTGGAAAAGACCCTGATGTTGGGAAAGATTGAAGGCTGGAAGAGAAGGGGATGACAGAGAATGAGATGGTTGGATGGTATCACCGACTCAGTGGACATGAGTTTGAGTAAGCTCCGGGAGTTGGTGATGGACAGGGAGGCCTGGAATGTTGCAGTCCATGGGGTCGCAAAGAGTCAGAATTGTCTGAGTGACTGAACTGAACTGAACTGAACTGAACTGAACCTTTCCCTAGAGTGTGGATTAAAATTTGCTACAGAAGTAATGAAAAGTGAGAGAAGCAGTACTTAGCTGCTGGCATTCAAATATAAAATTGGAATAAGATAATAGATTTGAGAAAGTACATTTTGGTTAGTCTGGAGTCTTAAAATTGTACAATTTTAATATATTTTTAAAGATATTTTTCTGTAAGGCTTAGCTAGAAAGTTTAGTATCAAGGGAAGGAAAAACTAAGCTGGGGAAAAAAGTTTGAAGCAAAAATATGTTTCTCCTTTCTGACTTTGGTGAATTGTGAAAAGGAGAGAAAGTTACCAGTAATAATCCCAATTGCTTTGAGGATCGAATTACCTGATGCCAACTCAGGATATACTCATATAAATTAGCCTTTAAGCATATTTCTTCCTTTTTTTTTTTTTTTTGAGAAAATTGGTTGGTGGGAGGTGGGGAACAGATAGTTCAGAGAAAAACATGAAAATTCCTCTCTCAATAGCTATCTATGCCTATAAGGACTCTGATAATTCACATGGGAAATTATCACATTGTGGTAGCACATATCTATTTCTCTCACAACTTCCTAAAAGAAATAATCAGTTTGTTTTTATTCCCAAATTAATCCATAATGAGCTCACCTAGTGCATCTCTGGAATGGTAATTTGGAAACTGTGATGGAATGAGAAGAGAGGGTTTCAGTCAGTTCAAATATGTCAAGGAAATCACATCCTGTGTTTAACATACAGTCAAGGCAAAAAAAAGGGGGGGGGATTACAATTGAAAAGGAAGAAAAATTAAAATGTGAAGACAAAGGCCAAAATGAGAAGAATACAGATTCATATATCTAGTCAAGCTTCGCTATTTAGCGTCTAGCTTGTGGAAGCAGAACTCATAAACAGTCAATATCCCAAAGCCACTAGAATTGATTTGTGCCTTAATCAACAGCATTCTCTCTTCTCGTCCAATCTGACTAAACTTCTGTGACTGTATTGACTGTTTTAGAATTAGAGATCATATGATTCACAGTTAAAATGTGCTGATTCAAAGAAAGCCTGGCTACAGAGCTTAACAGCTTAGACCAATAGCAATCTCCAGATTTCAACTGAACTGAGTAGTCATAGAATTATTGACAAATTATGACAAAATCTTCCCTTCAAAAGAACCATTTAAACACATTGTAGTCCCAGAAATGCAATACTGCAAAAGTATTTAAACATGACTAATACTTTTAGGACAGTCTGAGTAGGTTTGGCAGGATTCCTGAGACCTACTAGGAGTGATTGTTACAAGACTCCAGAGATTGAAAAATACCAAACAAAATTTCTGGAAATATGGTTCCAGAACTAAGAATTATCTGTTCTGAATTCAAAATATACAAAAAAAATGTGTAACATAACCATATCACATTGAATTTCATGCCCATATTTTATTCATGACAACAACACATATGTTTCAGTTGGAATTTTTTATTTTTATAGATCATCCAAATGCAATGTAAGAATAGAATGTTTGTATTAAAATAATGCATCTTTAAGGTGACCAACACATTCTTAACTCATGTGGAATTCACACCTTAGTGAGATGTAATTCATAATATATAAAAAGGAGATAGTGGAAAAGTTTTTTTTTTCTTTTTAAATATGAATTTATTTATTTTAATTGGAGGCTAATTACTTTACAATATTATAGTGGTTTTGCCATACATTGACATGAATCTGCCATGGGTGTACATGTGTTCCCCATCCTGAACCCCCCTCCCACTTCCCTTCCCATCCCATCCTTCTGGATCATCCCAGTGCACCAGCCCCGAGCACCCTGTCTCATGCATCAAACCTGGACTGGCGATTAATTTCATATATGATATTATACATGTTTCAATGTTATTCTCCCAAATCATCCCACCCTTGCCCTCTCCCAGAGTCCAAAAGACTGTTCTATACATCTGTGTCTCTTTTGCTGTCTCGGATATAGGGTTATCGCTACCATCTTCTAAATGCCATATATATGCATTAGTATATACTGTATTGGTGTTTTTCTTTCTGGCTTACTTCACTCTGTGCAATAGGCTCCAGTTTCCCACCTCATTAGAACTCATTCAAATGTATTGTCATAAATGGCTGAGTAATATTCCATTGTGTATAATGTACCACAGCTTTCTTATCCATTCGTAACCTGTCAGTCTGTCTACCTATCTATGATGGACCCTCATCTCTCTTTCGAAGGTGCTATTTACACAAGACCAGCATTTACATTATGAAGCTGAAAGAATAGTTATCAACGTGGAGTCACTGAGATGTTCTCTGGTTGTTCTTGTCCTGTGCTTGGTCCAACTCTGTGTGACCCCATGGACTACAACCAGCCAGGCTCCCCTGTCTATGGGGATTGCAGGCAAGAATACTGGAGTGGGTTGCCATGCCCTCCTCCAGGATCTTCCCAACCCAGAGATCGAACCCAGGTCCTCCTCATTGCAGGCAGATTTCTTTTCTTTTTTTTTTTTTTTTAATTTACAATATTGTATTGGTTTTGCCATACATCAACATGAATTCACCACAGGTATACACGTGTTCCCCATCCTGAACCCCCCTTCCTCCTCCCTCCCCATACCATCCCTCTGGGTCTTAGTGCACCAGCCCCAAGCATCCAGTATCATACATTGAACCTGGACTGGCAGTTCATTTCATATATGATATTATACATGTTTCAATGTCATTCTCCCAAATTCTTTACATTGTGAGCCACCAGGGAAACCCCTGATTGTTCTTAGATGCTGTGTATCCTAAGTACATGAACCTCCCCTCCCTGCCTCTCACATACACACAGGGTTACAGCTTGCAGAAAATAAGAGATTTTATAACCCCCCTTAAAATTTTTGAGAACTTCAACCGTTATAAAGCCTTGACTTCCTGGGATATGCTTTAGCAGTTGTTAAGTATAAACATAGTGTGAAATTGATCTCCTTTTAAACTTTTCATATATATACGTATAGCATAATTTACAAAAATTATTTACAAACTAGTATGCATTACTGAAGATCTTAGAGAAATATATATATATATTATATATATGTATGCATGTATGTATATATTATGAGATGGCTGGATGGCATCACCATTGCAATGGACATGAACTTGGGCAAACTTCAGGAGATGGTGAGGGAAGGGAGGCCTGTTGTGCTGCAGCCCATGTGGTCACAAACAGTCGGACATGACTGGGCAACTGAACAACCGCTATATATATATATACATGCATATATATAACAAATAACATCATTAAGGGGCCAAATTCTTATTATTTCACTTGGTCATTCAGTACCAGTGATTCTGATTGGTCCTTCATTTTATTTTGCAACTTGTCTCAGTTTTCCTAGCTTCTCCATTTTCTTCTTCCTCTATTTTGTCTTGTTATCAATTATCTTATTGCAGAAACTAGGGATAACTCACCAATATCATTTGAGTCTGTAGGTTTTGTGTATGCACATCAAATATTTAAAACTTGTTGAAATTTAATTCTTTTCCCAGGATATAGTCAATTATTTAAATGTACTATGCCTGCTTTAAGAGAATGTGTAGTTTTGAGTTGTGTAGTTAGATCTTTTACAACTGTCCATAAACTGTTGATTGCTAGTTGTGCTACTGATAGCATATAGTCTATTTTCTTACAGATGTTTGTCTGCCTTTTTCTTTTTTATTTTTAAATTGAGATATAATTGAAAAAATTTTGTGTAAGTTAAGGTATGCAATGTGGTGACACAATATTCATATATTGCAATATGATTACCAAGGTAGCATTAGCTAACACTGCTATCATATTATTTGATTATTTTGTATTATTTTATGGTGTGAAAAACCAGGATCTGTTGTTTTAGCAGCTTTGACATTTATAATACAGTATTGTTGATTATAATCTCTACTCCGTGTTTTTGAACTCCAGGACTTATTTATCTCTTAGTTGTAAACAACATCTCCCCTAATGAGGAAAGTGTTTTAAAATCTGCAAATATATTAAGGATTTGTCGGTGTTTCCTATAGTTTCCTATTTTTGCTTTATCTAGGTGATAATATTAAATATTTAAATTATTACACTGCTTGTTGAGTTTGTTTTTAAAGTTATGAAATAATTTTTATGTGCATACTAATACAATTGCCTTAAAATTAATTTATGATATAACTATATAAGTTCCTTCCAATGATTATTTGCATGCATTTGTTCATCATTTTACTTTTGATATTTTTGCATTCTTTGTGTTCAAGAACTTTAAAAAGAGGTTTATTTTTAAACACCTACTTAAAAATCTTTGCATACAACTTTTACTTTTCAAATTTTTTACTGGGAGTAATGTTAACTACTATTAATATATTATTATAACTCAATTAACATGTAACCATGAAGTGAAAAAGTAGAAATACTGATGATATTATATTAAGTTGAGTAAACTACATTTAACATTTAGAGCCACGTGGGAATTAATGTAAAAGTAAATACTCCTCTTGAGACTTGTATTTAAATAATGTGACACTAGTTTCACATTATAAATGCTTACATTGCCAAGAAACAGAGCTAAGAGTCAATGACTAATTGTACCTACACTCATGAAAAATAATCCTCATATTTTTATAGCTATTTCTAACTAAAAATACTAAATAATTTATTATTTTCAGAAATCATAATTTAAAGTATTCTTTTCACTTTTTAAATGTTAGCTATATAACTCCTGGTTCTATGTCCTCTTAAAGTAATAAAATCAAGATTACCTAAAGATTTCCAGAAAACTTAATGTTCTTAAACAGCCAAAGTGGTCTGATAAATAAGGTTATTGAGAAAGAGTGCAGTAATTATTTGAGAGGCATTGTCTGCAGTTACGATCATAAATACCATCTGTGACCATAAGTGTTTGCAGAAACTCACCAAAATTGAATGTGAACTCATTATCTACAAGTCTGTAGAGGACTACTGTGCCAATGCAAAACATCATACAATTATGATACTTCAATACATTTTTCTTCCAGTAATTTCAGTCCTCTTCAATTGTTGACAGAAACATAAGTCCAGAATGGCTACTTATAACATAATGCTTTATAGCCACCACTTGGCATATGACTGGAAATGTGAGTGTATCTAATTTATCCAATGAATATACACCAGAAAAAAATTCTTCCATATTTTTGTTCAACCTTCCAAAAGTTCTACTAATTAGACTCTGCGGAGGCAGGCTGCAAGCTCAGAATCAGACTTTTTATGGTCCCTCTATCCTTTTAGCCAAGAAGTCATAACCTTTATTTTCATGATAGCTTTGCTAATCCAGAGCTGTGTCACTGTCTGCTTTTAACATTTTCTATATAAACTCAACAATGTAGCAAATAAAACTATTCAAGCACATTCAGTGTCTGGATCAGAAGAGATAGGCTCTAAAATGCAAGCTAGCTTGTAATAGCTTACAGAAGTTATAAAAGTCCACAATTGAAAGCCATCTTGTATGTCAAGTTGTTACTTTCATTTCTCAGCAAATACAGAATGCAGACCATGAGGGGCGAGAGGTGTTGAATTGGTAACGCTAAGAGAATGCATTTGTCTTAATGTATTTTCCATTCATGTGGCACAAATTATGCTGTTCTCCATGTTTTTATTATTTCATTGAGGCACATTAGTGATACTATGTAAGACACCTAAAGGCTCAGTGATTTAACCCAGACATGAGTGTTCAAGATATGAGGTTTCAGCCAATTGAATTTCCTACTCATATATTGCATTTAACAGTTAAATGAAGTTGAATTTGGCTTATGAATACTTTGCTTTTAAAATTTACTCTCACCATAAACTTTACTTGCATAAACACAGTATACATTATTCACCTGTTTCTCTCTATTATTTTTCCACATAGTGATGTGAATATGTGAATAACATTACCTTCCTTAAAAAGTGGCTTAAAAATTGTTCCTTAAGGAAAGACCAAGATGGTCGAGTAGAAGGTTATGGAGCTTACTTAGTCTCATGAAGTCCTAAAAAATACATCCACATGTGGAGAAATTCTCACTGAAAACAAAATGGAGACTAGCAGAAAGACTTCTGTACAACAAAAGCTGTGAGCAAGATCCAGACAGAATCACACAGGAAAGGTGAAGCAGTGATCAGATGACCCCTGGGAGGGGTCACAGAAGAGGGGGAAGATTACAGAGTCTTGGAAAGCCTCACAGGGAAAAGAGTAGTTCGAGTCACATGTGAGGCACCTCTGCCCTGGGATATGACACTGGGAAGACAAGTCCCTTTAGCTGATTTGAAAACCAGTGAAAATAATAGGAAGGCTGTAAGAAACCTACACGCCATTCACAAAATGCATGCACACACTTGTTTATTCATGAAACAAGACAGAGGAAGAAATTCAAAACTGCCCAGGACTTTGGCCAATTTCTAGCCTGAACCACACACCCACTCTCAGCCCTTTTGCTCCAGGGCCCAGCTCTAGATTAGGGCATGGTCTGTAGTCACTCAGGGAAAGTGCATAACTTGGGGGACAGAGCTGACTCAGACTTGGAACAGCATCTGAATGGAGTACGGGCAGCCACTGCTGGGACTTACGCAGGCAGCACAACAGGAGTGGTCTGCAACACTGACCAGGGCCAGGCCCACTAGAGGGCACGCTGTGACACTCACCAGCTACCTGCTCAAGCTGCACTTGCTCTAGGACTGCTTTTCTGTGGGTACCAGTGCTGGGTTGGAGAGAGTGCACACATAGAGGGAATGGATTCAGCCAGTACTTGATCATCAGGGCGTCTGCTCCAGCAACCGACCCTGCCCTGATAGAGGGTGATGCCGGGCACTGGGCAGAGGAGAAGCCCTAGCTCACACCTGGCTCTGGTCCTAGCCATTCTACCTCTTAGCCCACCTCCTGTTAACTGCCAACACATAAACAGACATGATATGACTCCAGCTCACTTCAGGTCTAACTCTCCTACCAAAGTCACTGGGCACACGGAGACTGTATAAGGATGCTCTCACATAAGGACACCTTTCTAAGGCCTGAATTGTTAACTTTTTCTCCTTATTTCAAAGAGAAACAAAGATAAAACAGGAGTATTTATCCCAATTGAAAAATAGAAAGAGGAAAATCCTAAAAAAAAAAAAAAAAAAAAAACTAATTAAATAGAAATAATTTACCAGATAAGGAATTCAAAGCATTAGTGATAACAATGTTAATTAGTGATAAGACTTAGGGAAAAAAATATGACCACTGGGTCAGGAAGATCCCCTAGAGAAGAGAATGGCTACCCACTCCAGTATTCTTGCCTGGAGAATTCCATGGACAGAGGAGCCTGGTGGGCTACAGTCCATGAAGTTGCAAAGAGTTGGACAGGACTGAGCAACTGACACTTACACTGTCACTTTTTTCCACAGGAAAATAGAGTGATAATGTGTATGTATATATATATATATAGTGATCAAGAAAACTTAAAAAGTCCTTTGGAATTGAAGAATAAAATAACCAAAAATAAAAACACACTAGAAGAAATTAACAATAGAGTAGACGATACAGGAGAATGCACAAGTGATCTATAAGATATTGATAGAATAAGGGAACTCATCTAACCAGAAGAGCAAAAAGAAAAAATAAATTAAAAAATAAGAACACTCTTGAACAACATCAAGCATACTGACATTCCAGAAGGAGAAGAGGGAGACAAGGCTTTAAAAAATGAAATTGATGAAACTATGGCTGAAAACCTCCTGAACCTGAAGAAGGAACAGATAACCAGATATAGGAAGACAGAGGGTGCCAAACAAGATGAACCCAAACAGACGCTCACCAAGATATATTATGATTAGAATGGTGAAAGTTGAAGATAAAGATAGAATATAAAGGCACCAAGAGAAAAACAAAGAGTCACATACAGGGAACCCACAAAAGGATGTCAGTTGATTTTTCTGCAACAACTTTGCAGGCCAGAAGGGAGTGACATGATATATTTAAAGTGCTGAAAGGGAAAAGAAAAAAGAAAATGCAACCTAGGATACTCTACTCAGCAAGATTATAACTTTTAATTGAAAGAGAAATAAAGAACTTCTCAGATAAGCAAAATTTTGTTTAAAGGGTTCACCAATACTGAACACTAAATCTATTCTAAAGGAAAGGTTAAGGATCTTCTCTGATTGGAAAAGGAAATGCTATAAGAAGTAGTAAGAATTTACAGGAAAGGAAAAATCCCACTAGTAAAGGAAAATATACATTAAATTCTGTATCAGCCAGTTAAATAAGCTAGTATGAAGACTGAAAGATTAAAATTGTAAAATCCACTATAACTACAATAAACAGTGATGGGATAAATATTAAGATGTAGAATATGGCATTAAAAAAACACTGAATGTGGGAGAATGGAATAAAAAAATATAAATCTTTTAGAATGTATTGGAGCTATAATCGATGCCAATGTGAAACAAGTATATATAGTTATAGGTCAATGTATATCAACTCCATGGTAACTACAAATCAAAAACTTACAGTAGATACACAAAAACTAGAGAGAAAGGAACAGAAGAATACCACTAAAGGCAATCATCAAACCACAAGACAGAAACTAAAAGAAAGGAATACAGAACAACAACAACAAAAACAGAAAAGAAAAACAAAATGCCAAGGAGTACATATATATCAGTTATCACTTTAAATGTTAATAGACTAAATGTCAGATCAAAATAGTACTGACTGGGTTTAAAAAAAAAAAGCACATGAATTATTTAAATGCTGCTTACAAGAGATTCAGTTCAGAGCTAATGACATACACAGACTGAAAGTGAGGGAATATTTGCATATATTATGCAAATAGAAATGACAAAAAGTTGGGTAGCAATACTCATTTCAGAACAAAATCTATAACAAAAGATAAAGAAGGTCTAATATAGTGATAAGGGTTAAATACAAGAAGAATCTATATTTATATCTATCTATATCTAAACCTAATATAGCAGGAACTAAATCTATAAAATAAATATTAATAGACATAAAGGGTGATATAAAATAGTACCTACTGGAATTAATAGACATCTGTAGAATTTTCCATCCAAAATAGCACAATACGCAAACTTCTCAAGAGCCCATTGAATGAAACCCAATATAGATCATATACTTGGCTACAAAACATGTCTAAACAAGTTCAAGAAGACAGAAACTATCTCAAGTGTTTTTTCCAACCACTATGGATTAAAATGAGAAACAATTATAGGAAGGAAAAGTGAAAACACAAATGTGGAAACTAAACAACATGCTACTATACAAATCAGTGGGTCAATGAAGAAATCAAAGAGAAAAAAATCAGAAAATATACCAAGACAAATGAAAATAAAAATAGAGCTTCCCAAAATTTATATGAGAATTAGTTCTAAGAGGAGAGTTTACAATGATATGAACCTACCTTAAGAAAGGTAGAAAAAGAAATAGAAAAATCTCAAAAAAAAAAAAAAAACACAACAACTCCTACTAAGGAGAGGAATAGATTAAAAGGATTAGGTCTGATAGACAGTGTGCCTGAAGAACTATGGACCTATGGACAGAGGCTCATGATGATGCACAGAGGCAGTGATCAAGACCATCCCCAAGAACAAGAGATTCAAAAAGTCAAAACGGTTGTCTGAGGATTTCTTACAAATATCTGGGAAAAGAAGAGAAGCTAAAGGCAAAAGAGAACAAGAAAGATATACCCATTTGAATGCAGAGTTCGAAAGAATAGTGAGAGATAAGAAAGCCTTCTTCAGTGATCAACGAAAAGAAATAGAGGAAAGCAACAGAATGGGAAAGACTAGAGATTTCTTCAAGAAAATTAGAGATACCAAGGGAACATTTCATGTAAAGATGGGCACAATAAAGGACAGAAATGGTATGGACCTAACAGAAGCAGAAGATGTTAAGAAGAGTAGCAAGAATACACAGAAGAACTGTACAAAAAAGATGTTCATAAGCCAGAAGACCATGAAGGTGTGATCACTTACCTAGGGCCAGACATTCTGGAATGTGAAGTCAAGTGGGCCTTAGGAAACATAACTACAAATAAAGGTAGTGGAAGTGATGGAATTCCAGTTGAGCTATTTCAAATCATAAAAGATGATGCAGTAAAAGTGCTGCACCCACTATGCCAGAAAATTTGGAAAACTCAGAAGTGGCCACAGGACTGGAAAAGGTCAGTTTTCATTCCAGTCCCAAATAAAGGTAATGCCAAAGAATGCTCAGACTACCACACAATTGCATTCATCTCACACGTTAGCAAAGTAATGTTCAAAATTCTCCAAGCCAAATACAAAATTCTCTTGTATTATTCTTCAATAATACAAGAACTGTGAACTTCAAGATATTCAAGCTGGATTTAGAAAAGGTAGAGAAATCAGAGATCAAATTGCCAAGATCTGTTGGATCACAGAAAAAGCAAGAGAGTTCCAGAAAAGCATCTACTTCTGCTTTATTGACTATGCCAAAGTCTTTGACTGTGTGGATCACAACAAACTGTTGACAATTCTTCAAAAGATAGGAATACCAGACCACCTGACCTGCCTCTTGTAAAATCTGTATGCAGGTCAACAAACAACAGTTAGAACCAGAAATGGAACAAATTGATTCCAAATCGGGAAAGGACTACCTCAAGGCTGTGTATTGTCATCCTGCTATTTAACTTATATGCAGCATACATCATGAGAGATGCTGTGCTGGATGAAGCACAAGCTGGAATCAAGTTTGCTTGGAGAAATATCAATAATATCAGATAAGCAGATGACACCACCCTTATGGCAGAAAGTGAAGAACTAAAGCACCTCTTGATGAAAGTGAAAGAGGAGTGAAAAAGTTGGCTTAAAACTCAACATTCAAAAAACCAAGATTATGGCATCTAGTTCCATCACTTCATGGCAAATAGATGGGGAAACAATCAAAAAAGTGACAGACTTTATTTTGGGGGGCTCCTAAATCACTGCAGATGGTGACTGCAGCCATGAAATTTAAAAAAAAAAAATGCTTGCTCCTTGGAAGAAAAGTTATGACCAAATTAGGTAGCATATTAACAAGTGGAGACATTATGTAATCAACAAAGGTCCATCTAGTCAAAGCTTGGTTTTTCCAGTAGTCATGTATGGATGTGAGAGCTGGACTATAAAGAAAGCTGAGCACTAAAGAACTGATGTTTTTGAACTGTGGTGTTGGAGAAGACTCTTGAGAGTCTCTTGAACTACAGGGAGATCCAACCAGTCTATCCTAAAGGAAATCAGTCCTGAATATTCATTGGAAGGACTGTTATTGAAGCTGAAACTCCAATACTTTGGCTACCTGATGTGAAGAACTGACTCATTTGAAAAGACCCTGATGCTGGGAAAGATTGAAGGTGGGAGGTGAAGGGGACAACAGAAGATGAGATAGTTGGATGGGATCACTGACTAAATGGACATGAGTTTGAGCAAGATCTGAAAATTGGTGATGGACAGGGAAGCCTGGTGTGCTGCAGTACATGGGTTCACAAAGAGTCAGACATGACTGAACAACTGAACTGAACTGATGGAAAGTAATTAGAGAAAAAAAAAAAGAGGAAGTAAAGGAAAAGAGACAATAGAGAAAATCTATGAAACCAAGGACTATTATTTTGAAAAGACAAAACTGATATGCCTTTAACCAGGTTCATCAAGAAAAAAAAAGTATATATATGAAATAAAGAAAATAAGAAATAAGAAAATAAAAGGGGAGAAATGACAACCAAAATCACAGAGATTTCAAAAATTATTAAGATACTGCAAATGGTTATATATCAGCAAATTGGACAACCTGGAAGAAATGGACACAATTCAAGAAACATACAATTTTCTAAGACTGAAAGAGAATGAAATAGACAATATTAGCACATTGATCACTAGTAGTGAAACTGAATTTGTATTGAAAAAAAAAAAAACCCTCCAAAAGCAAAAAGTAGTCCAGGACCAGACAACTTCACAAGGGAATTTTACCAAACCTATAAAGAAAAGTTAATACCTATCCTTCTCAAATTATCCAAAAAGTTGAAGAGCAGGGAACACTCCCAAATTCATTCTTTGAAGCCACCATTCTGTAAATCTAACACAGAAAGACACTACAAAAAAGAAAATTAAAAGCCAATGTCTTTAATGAAATAGATTAAAAAGCCTCAACAAAATGCAAGCAATCCTAATTCAACAATGTAAAAAGAACCATATACGATAAACAAGCAGGATTTATTCCAAGGATGCAAGGATAGTTCAATAACTGCAAATCAACTAATGTGATACACCCATTAACAAAGTGAGGGCTAAAAATTGATCATCTCAATAGATGCAAAAAAGCATTTGACAAAATTAAATATTCATCACAGTAAGCTACCTTCCTTTGTACTACAGGATTCTTTCTCCTAGGGACCCAGCTATTAATATCTTTTTAATCAGTAGTTTCTAGATCTGAAAATTAGTTCAGGTTTTGGAACTGAAGGGATCATAACTTTTTGTTCTTTTAATAATTGTCTGTTCTTTCGTTCCAGAAGGTTTTCATTTGTTTGTTTGTTTTATTTTTAAATAAATGTTAGACTACCAATGAAAGTGCTATTTATCAAATTTACTTATATAGATGCCAAATTCTATTAACCACCTCAACTCCTCACAGGTCAAACCCCCTTGGCTACTCTTTGATGTTGTCAGTTGTTATAGTAATTACATATTCCTGGTTTCTGGTTGTTATAATGTGACTACCTGGCCCCTATTACTTTATTTTTTTTATTTTTTAAATTTTAAAATCTTTAATTCCTACATGCGTTCCCAAACATGAACCCCCCTCCCACCTCCCTCCCCACAACATCTCTCTGGGTCATCCCCATGCACCAGCCCCAAGCAAGCTGCACCCTACGTCAGACATGGACTGGCGATTCAATTCTTACATGACAGTATACGTGTTAGAATTCCCATTCTCCCAAATCATCCCACCCTCTCCCTCTCCCTCTGAGTCCAAAAGTTACTTTAGAATTTCCTTGTCTCCATGTGTGTTAATGGGAAGCTAAGTGACTCTTCTACAGTTATCCTTGGATTGCAGAGAATTATCACAGAATTTCATAGTGATATCAGTGTCATTTCCCCTATTTTATTCCTGATGCCTTTGGTCAATGATATGTACTCAAGACTTCTACCAGAAAATAGCACACTAGTGGAACTTCCAGTTTTACATCATGTTTATTTTCCAACATGCCCACTTCCATTAACCGCTTTATTTCTTCCACTATTATGTATCAGGACAACTTAGATATTTCTACTACAGTGAGTATGACTTGTCCAGGCTTCTAAGAGCCAGCCCAGTGGTGAATTTACCTCATCACCCTAGATCACTAACAGGGTGTTAAATATATATCAAAGAAATATCCCTTAAACAAAAAAAATCTTTATTATCTAGTCTTACACTTTGGCCTAATTGTTTGAAAGTGAAAGTAAACGTTGCTAGGTCATGTCCGACTCTCTGCAACTCCATGGACTATATAGTCCATGGAATTCTCCAGGCCAGAATACTGGAGTGAGTAGCCTTTCCCTTCTCCACAGATCTTCCCAACCCAGGGATCGAACCCAGGTCTCCCACGTTGCAGGCGGATTCTTTACCAGCTGAGCCACAAGGGAAGCTCATTGTTTAAGAACCCTTAAAATCCAATCCTAGAAGCACATCTTCAGCTCACATAAAATCCTTTTTGAAACTATTTACATAGCTTCTTTCCTCAGTTACCAGAACTAATGTATCCACAGCCAAATTATACTGGGATCTAACCCTTATTTTGGGCCTAGCAGCTAGGAAAGGTGTTAGGAGAATAGCCCTGAGCGGGGTACATATTGCCTTATGAGGAAGCAGCTTCTGAAACATATTCCAGAACAAGAATTACCTTCTCCTTCCAAGGGCACTGTTGACCACAAGCACAAAAGTTCTAGGTGAGTGTAGGTGGTTGGAAAGTCAGCATTCTTAGAGATTTCCATTCACACGTCCTTTTCTGAGTTTACAGGATCATATATTTTCCCCACTATGATCATCATCATTATATTACAGATCGACATTGAATGAGCATTCAAATGTCTTTGTCACTCCGTGACTTAACAAATAGGTCTTTAGTCTTCCATTCGATTACATTCATCCATCCTTTCACTCGGTGATGAGGTCTTCTCTCTAAGCTACCACCAAAGTTACCTAGTCTTTTAGACATTATCAGCATTTGGTTTATTTTCCTTCCATGGGGCATGAATACAATTTCGTAGCAATCATCCAATTCCTCCCTCCTTCCAGACATCATTGTCTCTATTTTATTCGAAATAGCTGCATCAACTCATCTGTCACAGCATTACGCACTTACGAGCAGAAGGTGGACATTTCATATCCACTCAATTGTCATTTTTTGAACTTTTTTTTCTAAGTCAGCCCTCTAGATCCTATCCAAATGTCTAAAGTAAATCAGAGATAAGAATGCTAGTCCATTATAAGTTTGAAATGAGAATAGATATTGTAAGTGCTTTCAGAATTGAGTTGTGGGCTATATATATCTTAACAATATCTTCAGGAGATATTGTTATCCAACCAGAATATGGTAATTGGAATGAAAGGAAAGAGTCTACTACACGCGTTTCAGACTCACCTGACAATTTTGTTGGACATTATAGGAAGTTGTATCTGAATGTCTCAAGTAAAGCAGAGTTCATGATGTTAGTCTAGGATAGTTTATTGGAAATGTAGGTAGATCTATCCATATAGACTTTCTCGGCTGCCACATCTCTTCAATCCATATTTACAATACAGTGACAAATACCTACATTGAGGAAGAGGGTCCAGAAGCCCTTGTTAGGCTGAATTAATATTCTTCATGTATCTGAAAAAGCTCCTCAGCAATGATCTCCTTAAAAGAGGAATGAAGAAACTGGAGAATTTTCTCAGATACATTTAATGCCATGATAAGATTAGAATCTGGGTGTATATGATCCCTAAATGATGTCTTTAACTGGTATTCTCCTACAATGACTCTTACTATAAAGAAGCAATAAGGGTAATCCCCCAAAACAAGTAAAATTTTTTTTGAAGAAGATCACAATTGCAAATATGGAAGTTTATCAGGTGCAAAAATATAAATAGTCATACAGATAACTGAAAACCCTGAGAATCTGGGGTATTTATTCTAAACTACAGAGCTGTGGATTGAAAGAGCTTTATGACCAGTAGTGTTTACATATCCTCCACTGGATGTTAATGGCTTTAATTGCTATAAGCACTTGCATCATGATGCTTCTGATAACATTCAGGAACAGTTGTAATAAATCTGCCTATAAGTAAGAACAAACATGTATTAACCTGAATCTCACAACTGAACCATTCTTATTCACACAAAGATTTAGGGTTCTAGACAAATACAGTAAAAAGCAAAGGTTATATTTAAAAATTTAGTGAGCTTAGTTGGGAGTGATAAAGAAAGAAGAGATAAATTGATTATCCCGACAATGATAGAAATAAAGGCCCAATCTCAGGGATCTATAAAGCAAGAGGAAATGAATTTCTATGTGTGAAGTAGTTAACATACGCAATTAAAGAAAACCATACTAAATTCTTAAAGATTTAATACAATAGAGGTTAACTTTTTTTCTCATATCACAATCTAAGCAGCTGTTATGCAGGTGACTTTCCAAGTGGTGACTGAAATGTACAGGTTGCTTCTGTCAAGTGCTTTTGCCATGCCCTGTGCCTTTTACAAACCCTCCATCTCAACTGTCCAATGAATAAGCAAGGAGAAATCATCCTCGGAGATGATCATAGGCTATTACAAAATATGATCCCACAAATGATATCCATGTCTCCAATCTGTAACCTACTGCACAACGAATCATGTGCCCTGATGTAGAATTTGTTTTTATCACATCAAGAACCTAAAACTACTTTGTGTGAGAAAGTTGAATTGAAATAAAATATAGAAATGCAATGAAGATGAGAATGAATCATATGTATGGGGGAAGAATTAGAAGAAGATATATTTTAAATTGGCTAAATGTGAAATTTCAAACCAGACGTACAGCTGATAGAGGAAAAGAAGATAGAAAGGAGCATGACCAGAAACATCGATATTGAACATATAAGGTGAAAATATGGTGTTGTGTCAGCATTATTAAGAGTTCTGTAATTGCCTATAAACCCGTATTTCTGAAAAACAAGCTAAAATTCAAAATCAATAATTTGGCTATAAATTTATAATCACAATTGTGATAATTAAGCATGTGCTACATTTTAAAAGCCTGTTTACTTTGTTGTTTTTTTTTAATCACAAACTCCTGTGAAAGACTAGTGAAAACTGAACCTCTACTTAGAAAACTGAAAACACACCTATTCACAAAAATGTCCATTCAATTTCAAATTCTCAAGTATTTCAAATTCCAAGAAAATGATTTTTCTGTTTTAGGATATGGAAACAAAGACAAAACAAACTACAAATTTTACTTGAGGTGCATGTCAATGTAAAAAGCACTTAACTCTTTATATGCTAGGAGAATGTGAATGTGCATCAAAATATTTTCAATCACAATTTAGATTAAGGAATAGCTCCCAGGATAAAATTATTGTATTCTCAAAGAATCTGGTATCCATAGAATTGAGGAACCAATTGGTCTTTTTCCAAATTAGCATTAATTATTCTACTGATTAAAAATAATGTTTTAGAGAAACCACATCAGAGCAGACCTACAGATGTCAAATAAGCATATGAAAATATTTTATATGTAATACAGTATGACATCAGGGAAATGCAAATTGAAACAATGAGATACCACTGCACACTTATGAGAATGTGCAAAGTTCAGAACATTGACAACACCAAATGCAGCAAGGATGCAGAGCAGAAAATAAATAAAAACAAAACAATCAAAAGAAAATCTTTCTTTGAATAAAAGGTTAGTGTTTTCTTTCAAAACTAAACATATTCTTACTATATGATCCAGCAACTGTGAAAGTGAAAGTTCCTCATTTGTGTGTGACTCTTTGCAACCCCATGGACTACAGTTCATGGAATTCTCTAGGCCAGAATACAGAAGTGGGTAGCCTTTCCCTTTTCCAGGGAATCTTCCCAACACAGGGATCAAACCCAGGTCTTCCACATTGCAGGTGGATTCTTTACCAGCTGAGCCAGAAGTGAAGCCCAAGAATACTGGTGTGGGTAGCCTATCCCTTCTCCAGTGGGTCTTCCTGACCCAGGAATTCAACCAGGGTCTCCTGCATTGCAGGCAGATTTTTTATCAACTGAGGTATCAGGGAAGCCAAAAGTTTACCCAAAAGATTAAACTTATATCCACAACATTACTTATGTCCACACAAAAACATGCATATAAACATTTACAGCAGTTTTGTTCATAATTGCCATAATTTGGAAGCAACAGATATATGCTTCAGTAGGGAAACGGCTAAACAAACCGTGGTACTTTCAGACAATGTAATATTGTTCACTACTAAAAAACCATGTGCTATCAACCCACGAAAAGACAGAAGAATCTTATATGCACATTATTAAATGACAGAAACCAATATGAAAAAGCTACATATTATATGCTTCCAACTATATGAAATTCAGGAAAACGCAAAATTGGAGACAGTAGAAAGATCAGTGGGTGCCAGTGCTTGGCTGGTGGGAGGAGAAGGATGAACAGGAGGCTCACAGAGGACTTCTCAGGGTAGTTGAAATACCATGTATGATACCATCATGGTGGGTACCTGTCATTATATATTTAACCACATATAATGTACAACACCAAAAGTGAATTCTAATTAAAAAATATTGGCTTTGGGTGATTATGATGTTTGACTGCAGCTTCATCAATTGTAATAAATGTACCACTCTACTGGGAGATGCGGATGAGGAGGAGGCTGTGCTTGTGTGGGGATATCTCTGTACCTTCCTCTGTTTATCTGGGAATATAAAATCCCTTGAAGAAGTCTTTTAAAAGGATAAGAAAGCTGTGGTACATAGACACAATGGAGTATTACTCAGCCATTGAAAAGGATACATTTGAATTAGTTCTAATGAGGTGGATGAAACTGGAGCCTATTATACACAGTGAAGTAAGCCAGAAAGAAAAACACCAATAGAGTATACTAACACATATATATGGAATTAAGAAAGATGGTAATGATAACCCTATTCAAGACAGCAAAAGAGACACAGATGTATAGAACAGTCTTTTGGACTCTGAGGGAGAGGGAAAGGGTGGGATGATTTGGGAGAATGGCATTGAAACATGTATAATATCATATATGAAACGAGTCACCAGTCCAGGTTCATTGCATGATACTGGATGCTTGGGATTGGTGCACAGAGACGACCCAGAGGGATGGTACGGGGAGGGAGGAGGTAGGGAGGTTCAGGATGAGGAACACGTGTATATCTGTGGCGGATACATGTTGATGTATGGCAAAACCAATACAATATTGTAAAGTAATTAACCTCCAATTAAAATAAATAATCTTCCTCAGGATAGCCTCAGAAAATTCTATCCAGAACAATATAAATCTAGTAACCTTAAGATGAACCACCTCCTCTTCCCAGCTTTCCTTACAAAGAACTTTCTTTGGGTGTTTTTTTTCTTTTTTTCCCCACAGATATCTCTTTTATTGGTCTTAACAATAACTTTGTTACTTAATTTATTGATTTCTTCATTGACCCTTTGATTGTCCAGTAGCATGCTGCTGTTTAAGATACTTGTTATATTACCATTTTTTTCTCTTCTAATTGATTTATAGTTTCATATCCTGGTGGTCAAAAATATTTCTTCATAAGATTTCAATCTTAATTTATTGAACTTCTTTTGTGACCTAACATAGGATCTGTCCTAGAGAATGTTCCATGTGCAGTTCAGAAGAATGTGTATTATGCTTTGGGATGGACTGTTCTAGATAGATAGATGGATAGATAGATAGATAGATAGATTTAATTTATATCTGATCTAATTTTCATTTAAGGCTGGTGCTTTCTTATTTATTTTCTGTCTGGATAATCTATCCCTTGATGAATGTGGGGTATTAAAATCCCTTAATATTATTATATTGCTGTCAACTTCTCCCTTTAGGCCTGTTAATATTTGCTTTATGTATTTTACACTACTATATTGAGTGCATAAAATCTTCAAATGTTATATATTCATGTTGACTGATCCTTTTATCACTCTGTAATTCCCACTTTGGCTATTATTACAATCTTTGTTTTAAAGTCTGTTTTGTCCGATATAAGTATAGCCACCCCAGATTTCTTTTTACTTCCATTTGTATGAGACATCTTTTTCTCAGTTCTTCAGTTTCAGTCTGTATGTGTCCTTATATTGAAGTGAGTCTCTTAAAGGCAGCTGTAGATGGGTCTTGCCTTGTTTTACTCATTCAGCTAGTTTGTCTTTTGATTGAAGCTTTTAGTCTATTTTCATTTAAAGTAATTATTAATGGTTATATACTTATTGGTATTTTGTTCTGGGGTTCTTGCTACTTTATAGCTACTCTCTGCTTCTCCTCTTGATTTCTTCCCTTGTGGTTTGATGACTTTCCGCACTGATATACTTAGGATCCTTTCTCATTATCTTTTGTGTATCTACTAGTGGTTTGCTTTGTTGTTTCTAAGAGGCTCACCTTTGAACATATTCCCAAACTCTACATTGTCGCTCCACTCATGTTTTATGTTTCCAATATATTTTACATGTTTTTATTTTCTGTATCTGTTGACTAATTAGTGTAGATATAGTTATTTTTACCACTGTTAGTTTTTAACCTTCTCACTAGCTTTATAAATGATTAATCTACTATATTTACACTGTATTTATTTTACCCATGAGATTTTTACTTTTATGTGTTTTCTTATCACAAAGTAGCGCCCTTTCTTTTTACCATAAAGCAGTCTCTTTACTATCCTTTACTATAACTGTCCTTATAAGGTTAGTTTAGTGGTAAGGGACTCTTAGTTTTAGCTTGCCTGGAAAGTTCTTTATGTCTCCTTTAATTCTGAATTGTAACTGGGCTGGAAGAGAATACTTGGTTGGAAGGTTTTTCTGTTGTTTTTGTATTTGTTGCATTTGAATATAGCATATTGCTGCTTCCTGGCTAGCAAAGTTTCTGCTAATAAGTTATAAGTCTTATGGAAGTTCCCTTATGTGTAATAAGCTGTTTTTTCTCTTGCTGCTCTTAAGATTCCCTCTTTAGCTCTAATTTTGAACATTTTAATTATAACATGTCCTGGTTTGGGTCCTTTGGGTACATGATAGTTACAATATCTGGGCTTCCTGGGTCTGGATTTCTTTCTCCAGGTTAGGGAAGTTTTCCCTGTATCTCTTCTCCTTCTGAGACCCTCTATAATTCAGATGTTGTTTTATTCAATGTTGTCCCACAGATCCCTTACAATATCTTCACTTTTAATTTTTTTTTCTTCTTGCTGCTCTGTTTGGGTTGTGCCTCTACCCTGTCTTCCAGATAACTGGTGTCTTTTTCTGAATCACGTAGAGTGATGCTGAACCCTTCTTGCATATTTTTAGTTCAGGTGTTGTTTTTTTTACTGTATTCTTCAAGTTGATCACTACTTTGAACTCTTTATCAGACAATTACTTATTTCTCTTTTATTAAAGTCTTTCTAGGGTTTCATTCTTTTTGGGAGGCATGTGCTTCTGTCTCCTCATTTTGCGTGGCTCTTTGTATTTGGTTTTACATACTAGGCAAAACAACTGCCTCTCCTATTTTTGAAGGAGAGTTCTGTATAATAGATGAACCTTACTGTTTAACCTTGCCCAAATTTTTGTCTCTTGAACCTTTGTGACTGTTTAAGAAGCCTGATTTTTTTCTTTAGAGGTTTCAATTTTTGAAGGTACCAAGCTATTTTTCACACCTGCTATTCTTAATTCTTGTTTTATTAAAATGTAAAATAACATCTGCATCAATCCTTTATAATGCAGCTTGGCAACAGGCAAAGATACAATAAAATTTTTATAACTTTTGTTATAGTAGTTGCTCATAAGGAAGAAATATCCAGAGCAAGGAAAATGCTTGAGAGTTATGTAATGTCAGTTGCATAAATTACTAAGAGTCCATGGTGGTCCAGTGTTTTGGACTCAGCACTGGCCAATTCATTTTGCTGTGCAGTAGAAACTGACACAGCATTGTAAAATAACTATACACCAATAAAAATTAATTTAAAAAATTAATGAGTCTATTTTATGTCATGTCAACTGTGTTAAGGTTTGTTCTTAGTAATTAGTATAAGAGCTAGCTGAGGAAGCAAGTTATATTATACAGATTTTGCAGATGAAGAAATTGAGGCTCCAAAGGTTAAATAGTTTTTTGATGGCACTCTAGCATATTCATACTGTGATTGCCACTGTTATCGTAGCATATCAGATAATCATATGGTTAAAAACAAGCAAGGAATGAAGGAAAGACAGAGAAGAGAGAAAGAGAAGAAAGACAAAGTGGAGGAAAACAAGGAAGGAAAATGGGAAGGAGAAAAAGAAAGGGTAGAAGAAGGAAAAGGAAATGAAGAAATACTATAGGGAAAACAACCAATTCCAAGAACTACACAATCTGTATAACACATAGATATAATAGAACAACAAAAATGATTCAATCTTTTTAAGATTTGCACTATTGGGGGTGTTATTATGTCCTTTCCAATGATCTGAAAAGTTACTGTCTCTTTACAACAATAATTAAAAGAGAGAAATATATCTTTCATATCCTCTTTATTTCCAAGTTAGCTAACACAGATAACTTTTTTGAAAGAGTTTTTTTTTTTTTTTCCCCCTTTAATAAAGCATTGCTTTAACCTTTCTTTTCACTTTGCCCCATCTCTACTGTGGTTCTTCCAGATGGTCTCAAGGGCAGCTGGGCAACAGCAGTTTCTAGACAGTACAATGAGTTCAGCTGAGCCTGGCATATTCAGTGGGCTTTTTTTTCTTTCTACTTAACACCTGGATGCCAATTTTGTACTCACTTCCCTGATGTGCCTTACATAATAGCTGGTCTAAGGGAAAGAAAAATCACCACTGCCACCCATGTGTGTGTTCTGGCAACGAACAGTGTGGCTTGTGGCTCTCATCATCAGAAGCATGCTGAGTTGCCACATAAGTGGGAGGGGGGTCAAGAGGGTTGGGAGGTCAGATGCTTACATGGTTTGGCTTCAAAAGGAAGGATAATGATGCTTTAAGATTAGGGCTATGTGTGCCATACACAATAGAGAATGAACCAATTATGAAGTGCTTCAGTTCATTATAATTGAACTAAGTGTGGTTTATAACCTAAATTACTTGGATAATTATACCTCCTTTCTTTACCTCACTGGCTCCCCCAGTTTGGCTCCACTAAAACTCCATTCTATCTCCATAATGTTAAAAAGCTCACTATATTCTAGTTACTGATTTTTTGCCAACCACTCCCTTCCCTCAAACATGCCTCCAGGAACACCTTGAGAACAGAGACTTTTTAATTACATATTTTTAGCTTTCAGAAACGAAAAGTCTTTTACATAATATAATCTCTCTCTGCCTCTCTCTGTCTCTCCCTATCTCTGTTTCTAATTAGCTAAAATAATTTAAATGTGATTTCCTGGAGTGTTTTAATTTTATTAGGGTCAATAGCAAATGACAGCAAAAATAAGATTACAGATATAGCTAAAAGCAAGTAATCACTGTATCTTAAAGCTAGTTAACCCACAAAACACGAGTCTGCACAAAACTGAAAAGACTAGATTTTTTTTTCCCCCAATTTCCACAGGTTGCAAAATCTTCTTTAAAATCACATATATTCTAATGTTTTATTTAATTTGCTAAAATAATTTCACATTATTAACCCCTGGAAAAAAAGTGAAAAAACTCCCCAGCAAACAATGGTGAATTATAGAAGAAGAAATAAACAGACTTTGGAGGAAGAAGAATTCCTAGATTTCACGACTGAAATCTTCCTTCCTTAGGGTTCACTAGATTTTGTAATGATCAACAAATATTTATTGTTTGGTTTTTCAATGTACTTTTTTCCTTTCCCAAATTCTATTTTAGCATATATATATATATATGCATATATATATATGCATTATGCATATAGGTAGCATATATGTGTATCATGTCTGACTTTTTGTCACCCCATGGGCTGTAGCCCATCGGGCTTCTCTGTCCATGGGATTTTCCAGGCAAGAATACTGGAATGGATTACCATTTCCTTCTCCAGGGGATCTTCCCAATCTAGGGATTGAACCTGGGTCTCCTGCATTGGAGGCAGATGGTTTAACCTCTGAGCCACCTGGGAAGCCCATATATATATGTATATATATATGTATATATATATATATAGATGGTATCTGTTAATTTTTTTGGATTGCTGACATATCAGGTATGTTTCCTTTACCATATGTTTGCCAAGTTAGGTCATACACAGTGTTCAGCCAAGGAAAAATATTTCCCTACAGTAATGTTTCCTCTAAGAATATTAATGGATAAAGTATCTCAGTAGAGACCACTCAAAATGAGTAACTCACAGAAATCAATTCCTAGTAGGGAAAATGAAGTGGCTTTGTGCTATTCCTTATAAGAATATTTTCAATCATCTGTCTCTCATTTCTACATTCAAGGGCATATTGAGAGGCATGCACTGAGATATATGTAAGATATTAGAGTTATAGAGATAAAAGACACTTTGCCTCCTCTCAAGGAAGTCACTGTCCAGTAAGGAAGATAGATTGGGAAATACAAAATCACATGCTAAATGCTATAGCGCAAGTCAAATATTTAACATGTTGTTGGAGAACACATCTGGAAAGTCTTCCAAAACTAAGAGAAGCTAAGGTAAACCTTGAGCGTGTTGTAGGGTTTATCTATAAATGAGGGGTGGACTATTCTAAAGAGAGGAAGTAGAATGGGCACCTAGGAAGCCCTGTGAGATCAGAACACATTTGAAGGAAGCTCAGTGAGGATTCTACAGAGACAAGCGGGGACTCGATCAATATTTTCCTTTAAAACTTGCTGTTTTATCTGTAGTACAAAGACTTTTCAAAGGCTATGGTAATGAAGTGACATGATAGTGCATATTTTTATACTGATCATAATAACATAAAGTAAGCAATAATGAGACAGGGTGACAACCTGGTCTAAGGTAGCAGAAACCATAAAACTATGTATGGCCCATGGTTGTTGAATATATAATTACTCTGTGAGTAAATGGTAGAAAGATGAGGATAGTGAAAGGGAAATATTAAAAAGAAATACAGAAATTAGAATAGATCTGATATACCTTTAGGGATCTATGGATATGAGGGATTTCCAATTTTCTTACACATATTATTATGTTTGTAGTTCAGTTCATTGCTGAGTCATATCTGACTCTTTGTGATCCTATGGACCGCAGTTCATACTGTTCATGGCGTTCTCAAGGCAAGAACACTGAAGTGGCTGGTCATTCTCTTCTCCAGTGGACCACACTTTGTCAGAACTCTCCACCATGGCCCGTCTGCTTGGGTGATCCTGCACAGCATGGATCATAGTTTAACTGAGTTAGACAAGGTGGTGGTCCATGTGATTATGTTTATAGAAGCACACTTAATTCAACTTAGTTTACCAAATTATTTTCTGTTAATTATTTTTTGATGATCCCTTATGATAATAGCAACCCACTCCAGTACTCTTGCCAGGAAAATCCCATGGACAGAGGAGCATGGCATGCTACAGTCCATGGGATCAAAAAGAGTCAGAAATGACTGAGCGACTTCACTCTTCACTCTATGATTATACAGTGGAAGTGAGAAATAGATTTAAGGAACTAGATCTAATAGAGTGCCTCATAAACTATGGGCAGAAGTTCATGACATTGTGCAGGAGACAGGGATAAAGACCATCCCCAAGAAAAAGAAATGCAAAAAAGCTAAATGGCTGTCTGAGGAGGCCTTACAAATAGCTGTGAAAAGAAGAGAAACAGAAAGCAAAGAAGAAAAGGAAAGATATACCCATTTGAATGCAGAGTTCCAAAGAATAGCAAGAGAGATACTGAAGCCTTCCTCAGCAATCAATGAAAAGAAACAGAGGAAAACAATAGAATGGAAAAGACTAGAGATTTCTTCAAAAAATTAGGGATACCAAAGGAAGATTTCATGCAAAGATGGGCTTAATAAAGGACAGAAATGGTATGGATCTAACAGAAATAGAAGATATTAAGAAGAGGTGGCAAGAATACACAGAAGAACTGTACAAAAAAGATTTTCATAACGTAGATAATCACGATGATGTGATCACTCACCTAGAGCGAGACATCTTGGAATGTGAAGTCAAGTGGGCCTTAGGAAGCATCACGACGAACAAAGCTAGCAGAGGTGATGAAATTCCAGTTGAGTTATTTCAAATCCTGAAAGATGATGCTGTGAAAGTGCTACACTCAATATGTCAGCAAATTTGGAAAACACAGCAGTGGCCAGTGGCCACAGGACTGGAAACGGTCAGTTTTCATTCCAATTCCAAAGAAAGGAAATGCCAAAGAATGTTCAAACTACTGCACAATTGCACTCATCTCACATGATAGTAAAATAAATTCTCCAAGCCAGGCTTCAGCAATACATGAACAGTGAAATTCCTGATGTTCAAGCTGGTTTTAGAAAAGGCAGAGGAACCAGAGATCAAATTACCAACATCCACTGGATCATCAAAAAAGCAAGAGAGTTCCAGAAAAACATCTATTTCTGCTTTATTGACTATGCCAAAGCCTTTGACTGTGTGGATCACAAGAAACTGTGGAAAATTCTGAAAGAGATGGGAATACCAGACCACCTGACCTGCCTCATGAGAAACCTGTATGCAGGTCAGGAAGCAACAGTTAGAACTGGACATGGAAGAACTGACTGGTTCCAAATAGGAAGAGGAGTACTTTAAGGCTGTATATTGTCACCCTGCTTATTTAACTAATATGCAGAGTACATCATCATAAACGCTGGATTGGATGAAGCACAAGCTGGAATCAAGATCGCAGGGAGAAATATCAATAACCTCAGATATGCAGATGACACCACCCTTATGGCAGAAAGTGAAGAGGAACTAAAAAGCCTCTTGATGAAAGTGAAAGAGGAGAGTGAAAAAGTTGGCTTAAGGCTCAACATTCAGAAAACTAAGATCATGGCATCCGGTCCCATCACTTTATGGTTAATAGATGGGGAAACAGTGGAAACGGTGGCTGACTTTATTTTTTGGGGCTCCAAAAGCACTGCAGATTGTGATTGCAGCCATGAAATTAAAAGACACTTACTCCTCGGAAGGAGAATATGACCAACCTAGACAGCATATTAAAAAGCAGAGACATTTCTTTAGTCTTTGTCTAGTCTCATGTCTCTAGTCTCATGTCTCTAGTCGTTGTCTCTAGTCAAGGTCTGTCTAGTCAAGGCTATGATTTTCCCAGTGGTCATGTATGGATGTGAGAGTTGGACTATAAAGAAAGCTGAACACCGAAGAACTGATGCTTTTGAACTGTGGTGTTGAAGAAGTCTCTTGAGAGTCACTTGGACTGCAAAGAGATCCAACCAGTCCATCCTAAAGGAGATCAGTCCTGGGTGTTCATTGGAAGGACTGATGTTGAAGCTGAAATTCCAATACTTTGGCCACCTGATGCAAAAAGCTGACTCATTTGAAAAGACCCTGATGCTGGGAAAGATTGAGGGCAGGAGGAGAAGGGGATGACAGAGGGTGAAATGGCTGGATGGCATCACCGACTCAATGGATATGGGTTTGGGTGGACTCCAGGAGTTGGTGATGGGTAGGGAGGGCTGACGTGCTGCAGTTCATGGGGTTGCAAAGAGTCAGACATGACTGAGTGACTGAACTGAACTGAACTGAACTAATTATTGGAAGAAACAGAAAAAGGCAGAGATAGATTATTTTAGTATCATGCTTGTTGAATTTGAGACATCTTTGGTACATATAAAAAGCTGATTTTATGGATCTCAAAATATAGAATGGGTTGAAATTGTATACTTGAGAGACATCTACATTTAGGAAGCAGATAGTTGAAATTCTGGGTATGGATAATGTTGTCCAAGATGAAATGTTAATATAACCAAAGAAAAGGCCTGAGTGTAGAACACCTGGTCAAGACCCTTGAAATGAACACAGAGTGACATATCTATCAAAAGTCCCCATTTCTCACTAGAAAAAGCAACCAAAGAACCTGAGCAGTGCTGAGAAAGAAAGAGGAGAAGAGAACCCCAGCAGGAAGAAAATCATTTAAAATGTCACATGTCTAAGAATATTCCATCAAAATTAATTCGACAAACCCCTATCATGAGGTATTGACAAAGTATGGGACTCCTTTACTCATAGGACTGGTTGGAAGAAAGCAAGAATGGCTGTGTGTACAGAGAAGCTTGGGAAAGGACAGAGAATTTAGTCATTCCATTTTCGGTTCGAGGTAGGAGATATTGGATTGGCCAAAAAGTCCCTTCGACTTTTGAAGTAAAAGACATAGTTTTCATTTTCACCAAGAACTTTACTGAACCAGATTTCATTCCACTAACTTCTCTTATTTTTCAGGCAAATTCATAATTCCATCTTTCCAAAGCTTTTTATCTTTTTGAGCAAAGAACTGTTCCAGATGCCTTTTAGTCTTCCACAGAACTGACTTTTTTTCCATTAAGAGAATTTTGTAAAGACTGAAATAAATGAACTCCAACGCTGCAATGTCTGGTGAATACAGCATGTGAATCAGAACGTCCCAGGCAAGCTGTGATTGTTTTTGCCTGGTTATCAGAGAAATACACAGTCTTGCGTTATTCTGATGGATGATTATTTGTTTTCTATTGACTAATTCCAGATACTTTTCATTGAGTGCTGCCTCAGTTGGTCTAATTGAGAGCAGTATTTATTGGAAATAATTGTTTGGTTTTCCAGAAGGAGTGTATAATAGATAACTCCCTTCCAACCCCACCATATACACAGCATCACCTTCTTTGAATAAAGGCCAGCCTTTGTTGCAGTTGGTGATGGTTCATTTCACTTGCCTCATGATCTCTTCCATTCCACATTATTGTAGAGTGTCAACTTTTCATCATCCATCAAAATTTGTTTTAAAAATGGAAATATTTTATCACGTTTCAGTAAAGAATCATGTGTGGAAATATTCTTAAGGTTTATTTTGTTTGTTTGTTTGTTTTTCTTTTGCTTAACTTATGTGGAATCCAAATATCAAAATGATTAACAAAACCAGACAGGTGCAAATGAGTTTCAATTCTTAATTTGGATATTTTGATTATGTTGTCTATCTCCCACATGGTGTAACATTTTTGTTGTTCTTTTTCAGTTGGTAAGTCATGTCCAACTCTTTGCAACTCACCAGGCTTCCCTGTCCTTCACTACCTCCCAGAGCTTGTTCAAACTCATGCCCATTGAGTTGGTGATGCCATCCAATCATTTCATCCTCTGTCGTCACCTTCTCCTTCTGCCCTCCATCTTTCCTAGCATAAAGGTCTTTTCCAGTGAGTTGGCTCTCCACATCAGGTGGCCAGAGTACTGGAGTTTCAGCTTCAGCATCAGTCCTTCTAATGAATATCCAGTGTTGATTTCCTTTAGGATTGATTGATTTCATCTTCTTGCTGTCCATGGGATCTTAAGTGTCCTCTCCAGCTCCACAATTTGAAAGCATCAAGTGTCTCAATTTGATCACTATCAACTTCAACTGGTCTATCTGTCCATGAAGCATTGTTCAGTGAGAAATCTCCAGCAGTAAACTTCACAGACTCTTTGACACATTTGATCATTCATAGCACCTTCTCCATACTCTACACAAATAGATTTTTGTGTGTGTTTCAGTTGTGTTTTTACCTATCTTAAAATAATAAAACATACTACGCTAAAAATTTTTTCTTCTACTTTCAGTATTAAAATTCACCAATTTTATGTTCTTCTAATGCACACTGATATTACAGCTGGCACAACACAATCTAACTAAAGTGTCTTGAAGTTAAAGACAACTAAATGCTACTAGAGCTACTTTCTGAGAAAAAATTGAATGAACCATTTTGCTATACTAATAAAATCCCTGCATTGAGTGAGAGAGAAGTTAAGTCAGAGAATTGGGTAGAGTTACAAAGTATACAGTGTTTTGATTTTCACTAGGAGATAGATCTCAAAGGATTTTGCAGTGATACGTGTCAAAGAGTGACTGCCTGTTTTCTTCTAGGAGTTTCATAGTATCTGGTCATGCATTTAGGTCTTCAGTACATTCTGATTTTATTTTTGTACACGGTGTTAGAGAATGTTATTGTAGCTGTCCAGTTTTTCTATCACTACTTTTTGAAGACACTATCTTTCTCCATTGTATATCCTTTGTATATCCTTACCTCCTGTGTCATAGATTAATTGACCATTGGTTTGTGGGTTTATCTCTAGGTTTATATCTTATAAAAAAGAATGAAATAATGCCATTTGCAGCAACATGGATAGATTTAGAGATTATTATACTAAGGGAAGTAAGGCAGGTGAAAACAAATACTATATGATATCATCTATATGTGGACTCTTAAAATTATATAAATGAACTTATTTACAAAATAGAAGTAGATTCATAGACTTAGGAAGCAAACTCATGGTTATCAAAGGGTGAAGGTAGAGGGGAGGGATAAATTAGGCATTTGAAATTAACATATAACACTGCTACATATAAAATAGATAACCAACAAGGATTTACTTGAGCACAGGGAACTGTATGCAGCATTTTGTAATAACCTACACAGAAAAAATAATCTGAAAAAAAAAATGAATCACTTTGCTGTGCATGTGAAAGTATTAAAACACAACATTGTAAGTCAACTGTACTTCAATAAAAATAAATAAGTAAATTAATAACGAATTAACTAATGGTAAGCAAAAAAATAAAAATAAAAAAACTGTAGAGTTAGATGACAAGACACTCATAAAGTATGGTTTGGTTACACATAAAGGCTCAGACTCTATTGGAGACAAAATAGAACAGCAATACCAGGTACTACACAAAAGGATAAAAAATACTTACATGAAAAGTGGCTCTTCTCCATAGCTAGGAATTTTTCTAAATGATCTGTGAATATTTGTGTCTGTCCCAGAGATATAAACTTGCTTTTCTAGTCTGAAATCTATTGATCACAATTTAAACAGATAGCTCAAAGAGATAAGGACCTGCTTTCACATACACATATCATATGCTTTTGCTTAGAAAGCAACATTCTCTGGGATTATTGAGATAATACAACATGAGGCCATGTGGTTACTTCTCTTTTCCAAGATATCATGGTGAAACTCATTCATAATTCTTCATGGTAACACTCTGCATGGTTTACTTTATTCCAGGGAAACTAAATATTGACTAAACAAGTCATATTTGCAATTACCAGTTGCCTGTGAAATAAAACAATCAGCATTGCCTAGAAGCCAATAAAATAAAAACTTATTTAAGAAAAATTAGATCATATTGTCTTAGGTACTTCCATAAATTGGCACTGCCTACTGAGACCTGAGTGTGAAAATTTAGAGACTGATGAATGTAAGCATGTGTAAAAATTAGTCAATACATATCCACGTAAATCTTTATAATCCTGTAGATTTCCAGAAAGGAAATGACTCGCTATTTATTCATCACTCTTCTCCAAAACCAGAAACTGGAATGATCAAATTTTGTCATCCAAGTTCAAAGTTTTATGAAGCATTCTAACTAGCTCCTTATGCACTCAGATGACATGAATAAGAGTGATATTGGGCAGAATTAGAAAGACTTTAGAACTATGGTGTGTCAGGATAAATATGTATTTTTATTTGAACAAGAAAATAGGGTGGACAAAACCAAATTATGGTTAAACAAAATCTCTTGCTCTGATAATGGAATGATGTTTGTAGACCTTAAAGTCTCAATGACTTGAAATCAACTAGATCTCCACTGAACGCGAATTCGGGAGATTTGTGATATTCAGGACATAATCAGGAAATGGCTTTAGATTAAGCTTTAAATTATTATATCAAATTTGGAAATACACATAACAAGACAAAAAGAACTTTAAAACTACAGATAAAATTTTAATATATTTGATAATTGATGAACTCTTGAAAGAGGGGTTCTCATGTAATCTCTTTTTATTATAGTCAAAGAAAAACGGTCAAAGAAAACAATGAAGGGATAAAAGCCTACCTTCACTTTTTCTTTTTCTCACTTTTATATTTTTCCATATATGTCAGAGAACTATGCAGCACACTAAATTTTCAAGGAAATTCCAGATTCCATGGAAGGTTCTTAAAGTGATTTTTTATTATATAGGACAAAATCCAGATACATCATTGTGTTGCATGTATCTGTATCTAGACACACACCCACACAAAAACATATATACAAATAAAGAATATATGTGTCTGTTTAAAATATTTAGCTTCTTTAGTCTATTGTGCATTTTGCATGTAAGAGAAAATAAGACTGAATTCCAGATTATTCCTTTATAAAATATAAATTATGAGCAGAAAGAAATACATTTAATTTAGAAGAGTAAAATCCACGCTGTGTTCATTATATTAAAATTACTTCTCTCTCTAAAGTCTGGTTTTAAGCACAGGACACAGTTTCTATATGATAGATGATAGGAATTAAGCAATCAAGTGGAAACTGTTAATTCATTCTTATCACATTTTATCTAATGAAAAAGAGAATCTGTGTGGTGTAGTAGCATGTGAATCTAATAGATCCAAGGATGAATTTATAAGGTTTGCACAGGGTTAAGGGAAATGAAATGTGGAAATGCCCTGGTCCTAGCTACAGTGAGAGCCTTTTACCATACCTACACTTGAAGGGGCAAGAGAGGGAGCAGTCTCTGGGTTTGTGATTTTAACCCTGGGAAAGGGATACACAGTAAGTAGTGTGGCCTTTAATCAAGCAATGCGTCCACTGCTAATTTTGGCCCAAAAGATATGTAGTCCAGGGAAAAATATCCCATGTTCATTCTTTTTCTATCCTCTTTTCTCCTGTGTGTACTTTACATTGGTTTAATCCAACCAGAGACTGAATAGCAATTTAACAGTTATATAATTCAGTAGCATGAGCTTTTAGGCCACAGAGCAAAATTAAATATAGCACATACATCTCAAGAGGCAAATTAGAATATTCAGCCCCAGAATAGACTGAAATTATTTCTTTTTTTATCATAGCTTTTCCTCCCTTTCCAAACCAATGCCTAGTTATCTTCAGTGCTCAATAAATATTTGTTGAATATATGAATGTCCAGAAATCTATTTTCTCCATTAAATAAGTCATAATTATTTTGTAAGCATGGAAGAAAGCTTCAGCTATTAAATGGGCTAGCTTCAAACTAGCATCAATTCCTAGGCATTTATAATCAATTTTTTCAGAGTTACCTTCATTGCCTTAGGAATGGTATCATAATATCTTTATTCTCTTTTACTTTTTTTTAAAGTTCTCTGTCTATCTTCTTAAGACTTACTTATTTTTTTTGAAACTATGGTTCTACTTTATTTTGGAAACATTCAGATTTTCTTGTTTTGGCAGAAAATTAATTTCCACCTGGATTTCTCATAATAGTATTCACTGCTTTATTGGTTATCTTAAATCTACTCATTTTACAGAAGCTCACTCTTTAAACATGTAGTTTACATTATATAGTACTGAGCTTCCCTGGAGACTCAGACAATAAAAAAGCTGCCTGCAATGCAGGAGACTCAAGTTTGATCCCTGGGTCAGGAAGATCCTCTGGAGAAGGGAATGGCAATCTAATCCAGTATTCCTGCCTGGAGAATCCCATGGAAAGAGGAGCCTAGTGGGCTGCAGCCCATAGGGTCGCAAACAACTGGACATGACTAATGCTTACTTACTTACATTATATAATTTTTTCTCAAATTTAGGACTCTCTCATAAATATGTAAACATATTTTATAAATAAATAAATGCTTCAGTTCAGTTCAGTCTCTCAGTCGTGTCTGACTCTGCGACCCCATGAATCGCAGCACGCCAAGCCTCCCTGTCCCTCACCATCTCCCGGAGTTCACTCAGACTCATGTCCATCGAGTCCGTGATGCCATCCAGCCATCCCATCCTTGGTCGCCCCTTTCTCCTACTGCCCCCAATCCCTCCCAGCATCAGAGTCTTTTCCAATGAGTCAACTCTTCTCATGAGGTGGCCAGAGTACTGGAATTTCAGCTTCAGCATCATTCCCTCCAAAACAATCCTAGGGTTGATCTCCTTCAAACTGGACAGGTTGGATCTCCTTGCAGTCCAAGGGACTCTCAAGAGTCTTCTCCAACACCACAGTTCAAAAGCATCAATTCTTTGGCCCTCAGCCTTCTTCACAGTCCAACTCTCACATCCATACATGACCACAGGAAAAACCATAGCCTTGACTAGACGGATCTTAGTCGGCAAAGTAATGTCCTTGCTTTTGAATATGCTATCTAGGTTGGTCATAACTTTTCTTCCAAGGAGTAAGCGTCTTTTAATTTCATGGCTGCAGTCACTATCTGCAGTTATTTTGGAGCCCCCAAAAATAAAGTCTGACACTGCTTCCACTGTTTCCCCATCTATTTCCCATGAAGTGATGGGACCAGATGCCATGATCTTTTTCTTTCTGAATGTTGAGCCTTAAGCCAACTTTTTCACTCTCCTCTCACTTTCATCAAGAGGCTTTTCAGCTCCTCTTCGCTTTGTGCCATAAGGGTGGTGTCATCTGCATATCTGAGGTTATTGATATTTCTCCCAGCAATCTTGATTCCAGCTTGTGTTTCTTCCAGTCCAGCATTTCTCATGATATACTCTGCATAGAAGTTAAATAAGCAGGGTGACAGTATACAGCCTTGACGTACACCTTTTCCTATTTGGAACCAATCTGTTGTTCCATGTCCAGTTTTAACTGTTGCTTCCTGACCTGCATACAGATTTCTCAAGAGGCAGGTTATGTGGTCTGGTATTCCCTTCTCTTTCAGAATTTTCCACAGTTTCTTGTGATCCACACAGTCAAAGGCTTTGGCATAGTCAATAAAGCAGAAATAGATGTTTTTCTGGAACTCTCTTGCTTTTTACATGATCCAGCAGATGTTGGCAATTTTTTCTCTGGTTCCTCTCCCTTTTCTAAAACCACCTTGAACATCAGGAAGTTCACGGTTCACGTATTGTTGAAGCCTGGCTTGCAGAATTTTGAGCATTACTTTACTAGCATGTGAGATGAGTGCAATTGTGCAGTAGTTTAAGCATTCTTTGGCGTTGCCCTTTTTTGGGATTGGAATGAAAACTGACCTTTTCCAGTCCTGTGGCCACTGCTGAGTTTTCCAAGTTTGCTGTCATATTGAGTGCAGCACTTTCACAGCATCATCTTTCAGGATTTGAAATAACTCAACTGGAATTCCATCACCTCCACTAGCTTTGTTCATAGTGATGCTTTCTAAGGCCCACTTGACTTCACATTCCAGGATGTCTGGCTCTAGATTAGTGATCACAGCATCATGATTATCTGGGTCGTGAAGATCTTTTTTGTACAGTTCTTCCGTGTATTCTTGCCACCTCTTCTTAGTGAGTAATAATGTACAGTAATTGAAATATTTCTATTATGTCTATAGTAGATTGACTATGAGGGACTGAATGTCCAATAGTGTTATGAGAGTTATCTACTATTTTTTATGAAAACAACAATATGAAAGAAACAGAGTAAAAGATATTGTAAGTGGTTAATATATACCTTTCTTAATACACCAAAGAAATACTAAAGCAATATGACAAATGATTCTTAATAAAAATTCAAGAAGGATGGAAATGGTATGGACCCAACAGAAGCAGAAGTATTAAGATGAGGTGGCAAGAGTGCAAAGAACTATACAAAAAAAGATCTTAACAACCCAGATAACCAGGATGGTGTGATCACTTACCTAGAGCCAAGCATCCTGGAGTGCAAAGTCAAGTGGGCCTTAGGAAGCGAAGCTGGTGGAAGTGATGGAATTCCAGCTGAGGTATTTCATATCCTAAAAGATGATGTTATGAAACTGCTGCACTCAATATGCCAGCAAATTTGGGAAACTCAGCAGTGGGCATAGGACTAGAAAAAGGTCAATTTTCATTCCAACTCAAAGAAAGGCAATGCCAAAGAATGACAGCAAACAGCCAGGTCGAATTGTGAGCTTTCTAAATATAAGTAAAAATATAAGAAGAATGTTAAAGCTTTCCTAGAAATTTTTGAGGATCTGAATTGAAGCTAGGCTTGCTGTAGTATAGTGAGCTTGGTAGAAAAAGGGGAGAGTGAAATAACTTAAGGATGAAGACATAGGCAAATGCACCATCGGGGGGCCTTTAGAGAACACCAGACAAGCACTTGGTATTTTCTGGGATACCATCAGATTCTTTACGAACACAGCATATACATTTCACACGGCAACTTTTTTGAAGTAGGTGTTACTATTTAGGTTTTAGAAGTCAGCAAACAGAAGCTTATCCAGGGTCACACATTTAGTAACTGGCAGAGTTAGGATTCAAAACCAGGTCTTTGAGTCAAATGATGCCTCTGTTCTTATGCCCTACAGTGTGCTATAGTACAGTGACCCTGTTTATTTGTTTTGCCTAGTAAATTAAACTTATTTAATACAAGGGAAGTCATTTACTTATCTTTCCACTTATTCATGAATACCCTATGTATGTATTTTTAATTAGCAATTAATTTTCTAGATAAACTTAGACATATATGAATTGAAATACTTCAAAATCATGATAAGAACATACATTTGTATTTGCAGTGTACCTTAAATACAGACAATTTCTCATTAGATTCAATTTTTTTTGTCCTCCTTGGTAAAATCTGATAGAAATAAAATAGAAGATTAAGAAAATACTAAAAGATTTTAGCATTAAGATCATGGCCAAACCAATGACCACACTTTACAGTTGAGAAACCTAACCATGTAGTTAACAGAACTTTTAATTCAGTGCAAAAAGTAAATGGATAACGTGCAAAACTGTATCAAAGATTTGACTGTTTTCCCTATGTAATATAGAACAACTATTTAAAAGCTGTGTCTATTTTTTCATGTTGAAAGACATTCTTGCTAGATGGTCTGTGAAATTTGAAATTACAGTGAAGAATCTGACATCTCCTGACAGAAATGCCTAAATTACATGAATAATAGAGAAATACAAGATTTAGAGCAGAAAGACTTCAGTTTGGACCACAATTCTGCCTCCAAATTTCTGTGTGATTTGGGGCCTATCTCTCTGTGGGTTATAATTGCTCTATCTGAGAAATGAGTGACTGGTCTAAGTTGATGACTTTATGCTAAGGTTCCCCTAGAGAAACAGAGGTTTTATATATATATAAGCAGGTCACTGAGAAGAGCAGGTGGAATTCTTGGGCAGAAAATGAAGCTGCAATCCACAAGCAGAATTTCCTTTTCTTCAAGGAAACCTCAGTTCTGTTCTCAAGGCCTAGAGATTAACATACTAACTGAAGAAAAATAGAGAAAGACAAATGTCATATAATATCACTTAAATGTAATCTCAAATAATGCTACAAATGAATTTATTTACAAAATAGAAAAAGACTCACAGATGTATTTATCATACTTATTTTAAAATACTTGCCTACTAATTCAAGCATCTGGATTGTTTAATTTATTTATTTTAATTGAAGGCTAATTACTTTACAATACTGTGGTAGTTTTTGCCATACATTGACATGAATCAGCCATGGGTGGACATGTGTCCCCACTTCTGAACCCACCTCCCACCTTCCTCCCCATCCCATCCCTCAGGGTCATCCCAGTGCACCAGCCCTGAGCACCCTGTCTCATGCATTGACCCTAGACTGGTGATCTAGTTCACATATGGTAATATACATGTTTCAGTGCTATTCTCCCAAATCATCCCATCCTCACCCTCTCCCATAGAGTCCAAAAGTTGTTCTTTATCTCTGTGTCTCTTTTCTTGTCTCGCATACAGGGTCATCGTTACCATCTTTCTAAATTCCATATATGTGTGTTAATATACTGTATTGGTGGTTTTCTTTCTGACATTTCATTCTGTATAATAAGCTCCAGTTTCATCCACCTCATTAGAACTGATTTAAATGCATTCTTCTTAATAGCTGAGTAATATTCCATGGTGTATATGTACCACTGGTTTCTTATGATTACAGGAGTGGAGCACATTTTTCTATTCTTTCACATGCCCAGTATTGTCTCCCATGTTATAAAAATAAGATATGATACATTGTAAAGACTCTGAATTTTGTTATTATACCCTGAAGTGTGTTAAGTTTTTTGGTTCTGCTCAATTAAATCGCTCAGTCATATCTGATTCTTTGTGACCCCATGGACTGCAGTATGCCAGGCTTCCCTGTCTATTACCAACTCCCAAAGCTTACTCAAACTCATGTCCATTGAGTCGGTGATGCCATCCAACCATCTTATCCTCTGTCGTCCCCTTCTCTTCCTGCCTTCAATCTTTCCCAGCATCAGGGTCTTTTCCAGTGAGTCAGTTATTTTCATCAGGTGGCCAAAGTATTGGAGTTTCAGCTTCAGCATCAGTCCTTTCAATTAATATTCAGGGTGGATTTCCTTTAGGATGGACTGGTTGGATCTCCTTGCAGTCCAAGGGATTCTCAAGAGTCTTCTCCAATTGCACAGTTCAAAAGCATCAGTTCTTTGGCGCTCAGCTTTCTTTATAGTCCAACTCTCACATCCATACATGACTATTGGAAAAATCATATCTTTGACTAGATAGACCTTACTAGACAAAGTAATGTCTCTGCTTTTTAATATGCTATCTAGGTTGGTCATAACTTTTCTTCCAAGGAGCAAGCGTCTTTCAATTTTATGGCCGCAGTCACCATCTGAGGTGATTTTGGAGCCCTCCCCCCAAAAAATAAAGTCTGTCACTGTTTCCATTGTTTCCCATGTGTTTCCCATGGAGCCAGATGCTATGATATTAGTTTTCTGAATGTTGACTTTTAAGCCAACTTTTTCACTCTCCTCTTTCATTTTTATCAAGAGGCTCTTTTGTTCTTCTTTGCCTTCTGCCATAAGGGTGGTGTCATCTGCATATCTGAGGTTATTGACATTTCTTCCAGTAAACTTGATTCCAGCTTGAGCTTCTATTAAGTCGTTAAATTATTGAGATGCTGCTCTCATCTTATAATTTGGTTGAATATTTTGTTAGAATGGGTCTATTTTGGGTTTCCTTTTATTTTTAGGATGAATATGTTATTGTTTACTCCTGATGCTGGGAGGTATTGGGCGCAGGAGGACAAGGGGACTACAGAGGATGAGATGGCTGGATGGCATCACCGACCCTATGGACATGAGTTTGAGTAAACTCCAGGAGTTGGTGATAGACAGGGAGGCCTGGAGAGCTGCGATTCATGGGGTCGCAAAGAGTTGGACACGACCGAGCGACTGAACTGAACTTTACTAGAATCTACTACTAAATTGGGCCTTTTTTGCATTTCAGTTAGAAAGTGTTCTTGCCTGGAGAATCCCAGTGACCGGGCATCCTGGTGGGCTGCCATCTATGGGGTTGCACAGAGTCTGATACGACTGAAGCGACTTAGCAGCTGCAGCAGCCTAAGTAAGTGTCAGCCAATGATGTGAAGGGAATTTATTTAGAGCCCCCCTTTTGGTGCTTCCTCTTTTCACATATTTCCCCTGTAATCTCCATTTTCTCTAGCTTCTACCATCCCTGTTCCCTGACCTCTAAGTCCCAAAACACTGCAACTGTCTGCTTGAGTTCTCGCTGCCTCACATGTGGACTGGTGTTGCGCTCAGGGAAAGTTATACACAGATGGATCTCATCCAATGTCATTGTCTTCTGTCCAGGGTCAGACCTCTTCCAGCCTCTGCCTACAATAACAGAGAAGAAAATTCTGAGTCCAAAATGGGTCTCTTCCTTTAGTTTGAAGCTTTGTGCTCTGTTTAGTCATGCTGGTTCTGTAGCTTTGTCTCATCTATCAGTAAAATAATTTTGCCTATAGACTGAATTATACATAATACCTCTTTCCCAAGGCTCTGTCTCTCAGGCTTGACCTTTAAAGCCATGTACATTCTTATGGAGGTAAAATGTTGCAGAGCAAAAAAAAACCATTTATCTAATTGAATATTTGCAGGAGCAATGTGACCAGACCTACACTGATAGCTGCAAAAACACAGAATTATTACATCTCCTCCGAGGTCTGATCAGTGCCAAGAAGTCTGCAACAACCAGCCATAGCTCCTCCACTTTTAGTACAAAAATAGTCCGAATTCAAACTCTTCTAGGGTTGGTTCTTTGGGAACCTAGTCCACTATGTTCTAGGTCTGCTGCCTTTCTAAGTAAACTTGCCATTCCCTGCTCCAACACCTTGTCTCTCAATTTATTTGCCTGTCTTGCAATGAGCAGTATGAGCTCAGATTTAGTAACAAAACTTTTGGTCACACAGATGTTTTGATATTTTCTCCCCAGCTTTTAGAATTGTTGCATATGGCAGGTTTAGTTCAATTAAAACTATTCTATTATCACCAGAATTAGAATCTGAATCAATTTCTTTGTGTGAACACCCAGGTGTGTTACTATCCTTGACTCTGTGTGTGTGTCTGTGTGTGTGCATGCTTCTGAGTTTCTCTCTCAATAATAGTTTTTAGTTTTGTTTTTTTTTTTTGCTTATCATAAATACTTAATTTCTTACAAAATAACTTCCCCAAAGGAGATGGAAGGATTAACAAAAGCTAGAAATAGTCCAATAAGATTTCTTCCTTTTCTAAAAATTTTTATTTTTACTTTATTTTACTTTACAATAAATTGATGTACAATGAAGGACTATTTTTCTAAAAAACCTATGCTAGAAACTAGAGTATATGAAGGGGTATAAGATCATTCCCTGTTATTAGAATCGTTTCAATTTATTTAGTCATTTAGCAAAAGTCTTGTGTGACTACTGTACAGTAAGTACCATGCTAAGCAATAAGGATATTGAAATAAGTGACTATAGATGTGTAAATCAATGAATGACAATATCATAACTCAGCAATATCATATGAAATCTCTAAAACAGATTTAAATATATTTTTGTGTTTGATTAGAGAGATAGTTCTATTTTATAAGCATAAATCAAACTTGCTATTCCTTTTACTATCTGAGAGACATGAAAATGTCAGTTTCCAGGGACTTATTCTGCACGATTTCAGGATATGATAATTCTTTTTTTATTAAGCTCCTTGAATGATTGTGATGTATAGTAAGGCTTAGGAATCAGTGTTTCATATCACGTATGCATATTAGGATACTTTTGCCCAGAGGCCCAGGAAAATTTTATTTCTAGTTGTAAGTAAAGGGATATTTTCTATATTAACTTCCCAGTTGTGTTTTGAAAAGTATCTCCATCCTTGACCTGAAAGACATTGGTATTACTAGCTCTGCCATTTTACAAAGTTGTGTGCCATAGTATTGCTTTAAAATTGTTCTAGGAAACTTAATACAGCACACAGAAAAATTACTGGACAATCACCTATAAATGGAAGAACAGAAAGACCCAGAATGCCTGAGGACAATGATTTTATCTGTTTTAAATCTAATGTGCTCATGTGCCCAGTCGTGTACGACTCTCAACCCCATGGACTATAGCCCTCCAGGCTACACTGACCACAAGATTTCCAGGCAAGACTACTGGAGAGGGTTGCCATTTCCTTCTGCAGTGGATCTTCCCAACACAAGGATGGAATCCGTATCTCTGGTGTCTCCTGCGTTGGCAGGTGTATTCTGTACCACTACACCACTTGGAAAGCCCTGTATCTAGTGAGTATGAAGCAATATATATTGATACATTTTGGATAAATGAGTGATTAGTTATATTGAATGAATAATTAGTTTTCATTCAATAATTATCTCTTTTGCATTGACTGTATTGGATAAGTACAAGCTGTGTGATGGTGAGAATGAGAAAATGAAACCAACAGTTCCTGCTTTCAAAGAGGTTTTTTTTTTTTTTTATTCTACTAGTAAAATTCTTATGCTGCCATATGAGGACATAAACATGTCTGCTAATTGGCCAGCCTCTTTTCCTCCGCAATGCTCGCCTTAGCTGCATGCAATTTAATTCAGTGGGAGGCATGTCTGGCTACATAAGTATAAAGGACTAACTTCTGAGCAACTAACTGGTCAAGGATGAGCATTATATTATGCTCTATAGAGCTGAGAAAAGAAAAAGTAGATTGAATAGCATGTTCATCAAAATGTCTGACGTAGGGTGCAGCATGCTTGGGGCTGGTGCATGGGGATGACCCAGAGAGATGTTGTGGGGAGGGAGGTGGGAGGGGGGTTCATGTTTGGGAAAGCATGTAAGAATTAAAGATTTTAAAATTTAAAAAATTTAAAAAAAAAATTTAAAAATTAAAAATAAATAAATAAATAAATAAACAAAAACAAAAATAAATATTTTTTGATTTTTCTTTTCACTGCTTTAATCTACACAGTGGAATAAATTCTCCTTCAACCTCTCAATGTCATTGCTGGAGTTAAAATCTTAAAATAATTGCTATAGCGATGGTAAATGTCTTCACTAAAAATTTGGTGCTTCACAAACTATACTATCAGAGTGGCAACTACTTCTTTCCCTGAATTCACTGTGCAAATTTAACATCATCTCCTTGAACTCAGAGAAAGGGGTATGATTAGGTGATTTTTAGCTAAATAACTTTGAAGAGAAAGCCTAGTAATGGGTAAGATAATTATAGCAGGCAAATTGGGAAAGGAGTCTCAAAAATGAATAGAGGAATTCATGCCAGGAGGCACTCTGGAAAAATAATTATATAAGAATGTTTTCTTAATAGCAATTAATCAAGTATTTAGCCAGACTCTGGACTTTCATTTAACTCCTGAAAAGAATTACACTTCTATTGATGTCCTCCTCGTAGGATTCAGTTTAAAAATGAACATATATAAGATTTCAATAGATGTATGTGGGATGAAGCTATCAGACATTATCTTATTAAAAATTCTGCTGAACTTTCTGGTTCCATTTCTTAAGAAATAACATTATAGGTAATATTTGAATTTCCTGTAATTTTATTTCAGAAACATTTCAAGAGAGTTGGTCTGAATTCAGGATTTAGGCCTAACTGACAAAAGGCTAGTGAGCCTCAGGGACAGTGTTGGCAGTGAAGTTGTCCCATGAAGCAGTATCAAGCTTCTCTCTCAAATGAGGAAACACTGAGACAGCTAGACCTTCAGAGAATTTCAGCCATGTATATAACTTATTCTGAATTAGATTTTAAAAGCTCAGTGCTAGTATTATTTCCAACAGATTCTAACACTATAACTTTTAATACATAAATAAGACTGTGATAAGAATGCATTCATGATAAACTAATACAAGCATCTGAACAATTATTTATATTGTTTCATATGCAAGCACAATCAACTTTAAAATAAGGCTGATTCTAAAGGAACTTGAAAGCAAGGACTGTTTACCTATATCTTTTAGAAAAAAATTATGTCAAAATAAATAAAAATAAATTACTTCTAAATAAATACATATATTCAAAGCCTAAAATTAAAAAAAAATTGAAGTTAGTTAAGAAATATTCAGCTTATAAACAAAATATCCAAGACTGAACAAAAAATATGTATCCTGGTATTTGCTATAGCACTTATGAGCCATAGTTTTAGACAATACATAAAATTATTATTACTGAGGATATTATGATATTAAGAGAAGATGGTCATTTTTACTTTAATTACTATCATCTGTGAGAGGATACAAAGCAGGAACTTGTCATTTATTTATCATTCTAAACATTTCCTACCTAGTGGATAAATATATAATGAAATTCTATTGGCATAGAAAATTAAAAAATGTCTAATTTAATTCAAGTCTATTGATATTTTAGTGATGTATTTTCCACTCTAGAAAATTTGTAGACCAGAAGCTAAACAAGGGAATATTATCAAAATGAATATTATCAAAATCAAAATTCATTCAGGAAGCTCTTCATTCTGACTTAAAGCAGCTCTGAACTAAGAGATATATCTCAAATTTGTCTATTTTTCTTCCTATCTATTATTACTTTCCTGGTCCAACGATGTACTTTCCTGCTTGGTCTCATTTCAGAACTTTTGACTGAATATGAAGTATTCAGAACTTCCTCTGAAAATATATGTCAGACCATATCTCACTTTCTTCAGTCATTTCCCTTTTCACCAGGAATTAAATTGAAAATCCTCACTGTTACTTTAAGTCCCTTAGGATTCTTACTACCTCACCACATGCCTACAGGTTAGCTCTAATCTCATCGACTTTCTTTTTCTTACAAAAAAAAAAAAAAAAATTCATAAAACATTTTTTTCCAACGTGAGGCTTTGGTTTTTGTTCTAGTCTTAGTTTGTAAAATTCTTTCTTTGCTGTAGTAAGTCTATTCCCTTCCCTCTTCTGTTTATCTTAAATGTTAACTCTTAGAAAAGTCTTTCATAATTATTATATGCACAATATATTTCTGTTTTTACACTTCTGTCTTTTCTCTCTATCTTTCATCACACTATTATTCTCCATCACACTTCCTGGGATTGCTGACTGCCAACTCAGGGATACTGACTCCCTAGATTCTAAGTAAATGACCTTTGAATCAGAATATATATGTATAATAAAAAGGTATAATTCTTTCTTGGAGGTATGCAACTCATGCTGTACATTATGGATCCTGTTATCTTTGCACACATAACTGATTACATTTTAAATAAACATTCCTGCATCTACTTGTTTACTCTGGCTCATTTATCAGCCTAGAAACTCCATAAGAGCAAAAGTCATATCCATTTACTTATATATAAGGAATTCCCAGGTGGTGCTAATGGTAAAGAATCTTCCTGCCAATGCAGGAGACTGAAGAGATGCAGGTTTGATCCCTGGATTGGAAAGATTCCCTGGAGGAAGAAATGGCAACCCACTCCAGTACTCACCTGGAGAATTCCATGAACAGAGGAGCCTGGCAGGGTACAGTGCATGGGACTACAGAGAGTCAGACACCACTGAGCAACTAAGCAAAGCATGAAGACTTGCATGTAGAAAGCCCCCATTAAATACTTTTTAAATGAATGAATGGAGTAACAACTTGATGGACAAGAAACAGTAACAAGCAAAATGGAGCATTTTTATATAACTTCTGAAAAGTGAGTTTTTCTTTCTAAGAAAATAAATGCAAAGAAACTTCAGAAGATACCGTTAGATAACTGACCAAATGACTGTAAGAATTTAAGCTTGGTTATTTTTTTTCCCCCAGAATCCTAAATTTTTTTCCCATATCCTAAATATTAAATTTTAAAGACCTGCAAATAAATTTTTAATTTTATCTTTTCAGCTTTATTGGGCTGTTATTGACATATAACATTATAAAACTTTAAAGTATACAACATAATGAGTCAATATTTCTATATATTGTTAAATGATTACAAGAATAAGTTTCACTAACATCCATCACATCATGTGGCTACAATTTTTTTTTTTTTTTTCCTTTTGGTAAGAACTTTTGAGACTCTAATTTCTTAGCAAGTTTTAAATATAAAATACAGTATTGTCAACTATAGTTAGGATTTACTTATAACTACAAGTTTGTAACTTTTGACCCCCTCACATAATTTCTCCACCTAGCAACTACCAATCTGATCTCTGCTTCTGTGAGGTTGGTTTTGCTTTTATTTTATTTTTTTCACATTACACATAAAAGTGAAATTATGCAATATGTAACTTTCACTTAGCATAATTCTCCCAAGTCCCATGAACACTGTCACAAATACCAGGATTTCCTTTATTTTATGACTGATTTTAAATTTATTGAATTAATTTTGACCTGAGATACTTTTGGAAAAAGTTCTAAAGTAGAAGTCATCCAAAATAGGAATGTTAAATAGGAACTGAATTCAGTATAAAAACATTTCTCAGGCTCTGATTTTTATTTTGATGACAGTAACTTTAATCTGTTATGTGGAAATTTTTGACAAAGGGTAAAAGACTTAGGGAGCCATTTATGTAGAGACACACATATGCACACATATGCAAGTATTTCTTGACCAGGCCAAGAATGGAAAATAGTTATGCTAGTGATTAGATAAACATCCCTCCAATATTGTACTTTCATTACCTCTTTATTTTTTATCTTTTCATTCCAATAATTGTATGGAGCACTGATTTTTTTTTTTTCTTAAATACCTCTCACTGTTTAGAAAAGTGCACTTGGTTATACAGTTTAACTACTCTAAAACATTAAGGACTTCCCTGGTAGCTCAGATGGTAAAGCGTCTGCCTACAATGCGGAAGACCTGGGTTCAATCCCTGGGTTGAGAAGATCCTCTGGAGAAGGAAATGGCAATCCATTCCAGTACTCTTGCCTGGAAAATCCCATGGACAAAGGAGTGTGGTAGGTTACAGTCCATGGGGTCACAAAGAGTCGTACACGACTGAGCGATGTCACTCAAAACATTTTAAATAGCTAACAAATAGGTGTTAGAAAGAGGAGCGTATGTCCCTTTATAACAATAAATATCAACTCCCTCCCAGTTTTAAGCTTTATAAGTCATCATTTTTGAGTACAGAATTTTGACAAGGCTTAAACATGTTTCCATATTTTACACAGTAGACGTAATACTAGACATTGCAAACCATCTCCTATGAGCCTCTTCTTGTAAATAAAGTTTTATTGTAACCAGGCATATTCATTTGTATTTTCCTTGGTTAGGCCTGCTTTTTCACTACACTGGTAATATTCTATACCTTTGACAAACACTATGTGGTCTAAAGCCTAAAATATTCACTATTTAGACCTTTAAAGAAAAATTTTCCAATCTCTGGAATAGTTGTAACACTCTCACTTTATGTCAAATGTCACCAGATGCTTAAATGTTTTCTGATAAATTTTTTTTCATGGGCTTTGAATATTATTACAAGACTGAAAAGTGTAACAATTTCTTGGTTGCATGAAGATACACATCAGCAAAAATACAAAAACAACCTGAAAGAATGAATCATCTTTCAAAAGGCCTATTTTAATTTCCATCTATGTGTGACTGTAATGAATCTAGACCAGTGAGCAAAAATAAAGAATAAGGTCAAGAATCATTGACAGTATTTGAAATTAAAGTCTGTTCTAGATGCTAAGTATAGAATTGATGCTTTGGAATTGTGAAGTTTGTTGGAAAAAACTCTTGAGGGTCCCTGGGACTGCAAGGGGATCAAGCCAGTCAATCTTAAAGGAAATCATCCCTGAATATTCATTGGAAGGACTGTTGCCAAGCTGAAGCTCCAATACTTTGGCACCTGAGCAGAAAGCCTACTCACTGAAGAAGACATTGATGCTGGGAAAGACTAAAGGCAAAAGGAGAAGGGGCTGGCAGAGGATGAGATGGTTAGATAGCATCACCGACTTAAGAGATTTGAATTTGAGCAAATACTGGGAGGTACTGGAGGAGAGAGAAGCCTGGTGTGCTGCAATCCATGAGGTCTCAAAACAGTTGGACATGACTTACCAAATGAACAACAACCAAAAGGTGAGAGTTCAAAAGACACATGGAAATTTTGGCCTTCACTGATCCCCCATGCTCAAAAGCATAGTTTAGAGAGAGCAATACATCAGGAGCAAGTAGACATCCGAAGCTGGTATAAAGGGCACTGTAGGAATTGCGTTGGAGAAGGCAAAGGCACCCCACTCCAGTACTCTTGCCTGGAAAATCCCATGGGTGGAGGAGCCTGGTAGGCTGCAGTTCATGGGGTGGCTAAGAGTCGGACACGACTGAGCAACTTTACTTTCACTTTTCACTTTCATGCACTGGTGAAGGAAATGGCAACCCACTCCAGTGTTCTTGCCTGGAGAATCCCAGGGATGGGGGAGCCTGGTGGGCTGCTGTCTATGGGGTCACACAGAGTCGGACACGACTGAAGCAACTTAGCAGCAGCAGCAGGAATTGCACATTCAGGTGAGAATAAAAGGAACTAAAGAAGGCAATGCAGGGGTTTAAACACCAGAGAAGAAACCAAAAATAAGAGCTCATGGAAAAAGAGAGATGGAAAGATCAGATTGGTAGTTGCCAGAGGTGGTAGGTGGAGGAATTATGTGAGGAGGTCAAAAGTTACAAACTTCTAGTAAAAAGTAAATCCTAACAATAGTTGACAATACTGTATTTTATATTTAGAAAGAGAAACAGATTGGGGCACCAGAGCTGAGTAATCTTATTACTCAGGTTCCCTTATAAAAAAGCCAAATCAAGAGCTGAGCAGCGCCAGCCTCCGTACTGATCAGCCATTTTCCAAATGACATTTTTGCCTTTCTTTGCCCTTACCGCAAATTGTACCCTCTCTCCCACTCAGCAGAAGCTCATTCAGTCCGTGATTGTTTTAATCCTTAGTCTTTTTTCCCCCATTTTTAAAACTAATGTTCTTTGAATTAATGAGCAAGACACTTGAAACTACTTTTGTGACCTGACTCCAGTGAGTCAGAATGACATTTGGTCTCTTTGCTCTGATTTGTTTTGGACCTTTTTATATTCTGTATTCTGACTTGAATTCAGTCCCAGATCATGGAGGCAATTCTTGTTTTAGCCCTTTATTTTTCCACAAGTTATTTCATATATTATAGAACTGTGATTATCAATTCTAAGAGGTTCAGTGTCCTTATTTAGTAACTTTATGATATAAAGTCTCCTTTAGTATCCTAACATAATTCACAGAAACTATTAAACACTTATTCATATTACTTAAAAATCAATATAATGTCCTAATAGTAATGATTGTAATTGTCATTCAATATGTAAATGCTTCAGCATAGAGACTTTGTAAAATGTAAGGAAATGGCCATATGCTTGCTCCTATAGATATAATGAGTATTAATGAATAAGCCATAAATTCAAATCTATAATTATAGAGGAGACTGAAATACCCCAAACTGACATTGCTGCCCATGCTGTGATCTTTCTAAAGGTGAGCAACCCATTTAAAATTCCAAACAAAATAAAAACAATGTTCCCTCTAGTTATAGAGTATCACATTCCTGAAAAATTTAATGAAAATAAAAACTAAGGAAAAACTAATGAGGATTAGCTTATATAGTGATATATTTTGATTATATCTTTATGAGGTGTTTTATGCATTAATACATATATACACATATTTCAAAGTGCCATGGAATGCATGATGCTGTTTTGATAAGTGGGATATTCTAAGACTACCATAGGGATACTAGCATTCTTGCCTATTACCTCCTTGCCATTGACAATGGTGCCCTCCTCACTGAGACAACAAAAATACCCTAAGGATACGGTACCTCATTAAGATAAAGCAAGAGGTAAAAAACCCAGAGCCCCTGCTTGGCCTCCGCTGCCTGCTCCTACCACCACGCTGCAGTTTTGGAGTGCAAACTAAAAGAGTTTAACACTACAAAAAATAATCCCCTAGGGAAAATTCCAGAAGTAAACTAATATCTCTAACATGATAGCTTATTTACAGGAATTAAATTTGCTACAGATAGAAGATAGAAACAAGAGAAGGGTTGATCATGACTTGAGGGAACATATTGGTGAGAAGCAGGACAGGCCAGGGACACAGCGTAGCATGGACACTGGGCCATATAGATAATTACCTCATGCACACAATATCGAGTTTAGCAGTAGGACTGGAACTGTCAATGAGTACTCACTGATAATGTACAGCAATGATTTTAAGTAAAAGAAGCCGAATGGCTTTTGGCAACTTCTTTATTTTGTATTTAAAGTTTCTGTTCAAAACATTGATAATGATACAGTTTAAAACAAAAATTAAACACAAGAGAAGACTCTACATGTGGACATCACCAGATGGTCAACAGTGAAATCAGATTGATTATATTCTTTGCAGCCAAAGATGGAGAAGCTCTATACAGTCAACAAAAACAAGACCAGGAGCTGAATGTGGCTCAGATCATGAACTCCTTATTACCAAATTCAGATTTAATTGAAAAAAGCAGGGAAACCGCTAGACCATTCAGGTATGACCTAAATCAAATCCCTTATGATTATACAGTGGAAGTGAGAAATAGATTTAAGGACCTAGATCTGATAGATAGAGTGCCTGATGAACTATGGAACATTCAATGTTCGTGACATTGTATAGGAGACAGGGATCAAGACCATCCCCATGGAAAAGAAATGCAAAAAAGCAAAATGGCTATCTGGGGAGGGCTTACAAATAGCTGTGAAAAGAAGAGAAGTGAAAAGCAAAGAAGAAAAGGAAAGATATAAGCATCTGAATGCAGAGTTCCAAAGAATAGCAAGAAGAGATAAGAAAGCCTTCTTCAGCGATCAATGCAAAGAAATGGAGGAAAACAACAGAATGGGAAAGACTAGAGATCTCTTCAAGAAAATTAGAGATACCAAGGGAACATTTCATGCAAAGATGGGCTCAATAAAGGACAGAAATGGTATGGACCTAAGAGAAGCAGAAGATATTAAGAAGAGGTGGCAACAATACACAGAATACTGTACAAAAAGATCTTCATGACCTGGATAATCATCATGGTGCGATCACTCATCTAAAGCCAGACATCCTGGAACGTGAAGTCAAGTAGGCCTTAGAAAGCATCACTACAAACAAAGCTAGTGGAGGAGATGAAATTCCAGTTGAGCTACTTCAAATTCTGAAAGGTGATGCTGTGAAAGTGCTGCACTCAATATGCCAGGAAATTTGGAAAACTCAGCAGTGGCCACAGGGCTGGAAAAGGTTAATTTTCATTCCAATTCCGAAAAAAGGCAATGCCAAAGAATGCTCAAACTACTGAACAATTGCACTCATCTCACATGCTAGTAAAGTAATGCTCAAAATTCTCCAAGCCAGGCTTCAGCAATACGTGAATCGTGAACTTCCTGATGTTCAAGCTGGTTTTAGAAAAGACAGAGGAACCAGAGATCAAATTGCCAAAATCTGCTGGATCATGGAAAAAGCAAGAAAGCTCCAGAAAAACATCTATTTCTGCTTTATTGACTATGCCATAGCCTTTAACTGTGTGGATCACAATAAACTGTGGAAAATTCTGAAAGAGAAGGGAATACCAGACTACCTGACCTGCCTCTTGACAAATCTGTATGCAGGCTAGGAAACAACAGTTAAAAGTGGACATGGAACAACAGACTGGTTCCAAATAGGAAAAGGAGTACGTCAAGGCTGCATATTGTCACCCTGCTTATTCAACTTATATGCAGAGTACATTATGAGAAACGCTGGACTGGAAGAAACACAAGCTGGAATCAAGATTGCCGGGAGAAATATCAATAACCTCCGATATGCAGATGACACCACCCTTATGGCAGAAAGTGAAGAGGAACTCAAAAGCCTCTTGATGAAAGTGAAAGAGGAGAGTGAAAAAAGTTGGCTTAAGGCTCAACATTCAGAAAATGAAGATCATGGCATCCGGTCCCATCACTTCATGGGAAATAGATGGGGAAACAATGGAAACAGTGTCAAACTATTTTTGGGGGCTCCAAAATCACTGCAGATGGTGACTGCAGCCATGAAATTAAAAGACGCTTACTCCTTGGAAGGAAAGCTATGACCAACCTAGATAGCATATTCAAAAGCAGAGACATTACTTTGCCAACATAGGTCCATCTAGTCAAGGCTATGGTTTTTCCAGTGGTCATGTATGGATGTGAGAGTTGGACTATGAAGAAGGCTGAGCGCTGAAGAATCGATGCTTTTGAACTGTGGTGTTGGAGAAGACTCTTGAGAGTCCCTTGGACTGCAAGGAGATCCAACCAGTCCATTCTGAAGGAGATCAACCCTGGGATTTCTCTGGAAGGAATGATGCTAAAGCTGAACCTCCAGTACTTTGGGCCCCTCATGAGAAGAGTTGACTCATTGGAAAAGACTTTGATGCTGGGGGGATTGGGGGAAGGAGAAGAAGGGGACGACAGAGGAAGAGACGTCTGGATGGCATCACTGACTCGATGAACATGAATCTGAGTGAACTCTGGGAGTTGGTGATGGACAGGGAGGCGTGGCATGCTGCGATTCATGGGGTCGCAAAGAGTCAGACACGTCTGAGAGACTGAACTGAACTAATGCATTTTCCAAGGAGATGATAATAATTACATTCATGGATTTGCCTTCTGTTTAAATTTTAAAAAGCAAATGTAAATTTTGTATTCTTTGTGCTTAAAGTACAGGTACTATCAGTAGAAAGTGAGGTTCCAAAGGTGAAATATAAAATGGTGAAATTCCAAGTTCTTGTAAAGTTTAAGAAGATTTTATTAACTTACTTCTGAAACCTGATATAAAATCTGTGGCCCAAATATATATATATGTATATAACCTGTCATTTTAGTAAACACATACGTCACCCACTATCAAGCCATCAGCCACTGTTGCCACACTGAGGGGAATTCAGATGGAGAAAAATTTGAAATGGTCCTGTGTAGTTAAGGTGTATATCAAAGAATATTTTCAGTGAGCAAGACTCTTGCATCTTTCCATAAATAGAAAGGCACTGAAATTTCAGATCTCTGGGTTTTTTTGTATGTGTTATTAGTAATCTTTTGACATTCAAGTACATGTTGTTGTTGTTGTTCAGCAAAAACTGCTATGTATCCTGGCTCCTCCCTGAACTCTTTGGAACAGTTCCTCAGAGATCTCTGAAAGGCTGGTTCCCAGGCTATAGTCTTCAGCCATGCCTCAAATAAAACATAACACTCAGCTTTTAGGTTGTACATTTTTTTTTTTCAGTCAACAAAGCATAACATAAACATAATAGAAAAAAAGCAAGTGGTGTGTGAGTTAGAAACTGAAACACAGGATAACTCAGGGATTTGCAAAGTCTTTTATCTACAAGAGATATCTGTGGGAGAACTAAACAGTCTTACAATTCTCCTTCTATTATCCTTTGAACCACACATGCTAGATCTTAAATATTCACCCTTTTGGGGGTTTCTTTGTGGGAACTTTTTTTAAAAAAATCTGCCAGTCTTACTATCAATCAGCATTTCTAATTTCTCTCACAGTATGAAGTCAAGTGAAAATAGCTTTGCTTTCAATTTCCAAATAAAGGAATGTCATAATGAAATCTTGAGGATTAAGAATGGCTGTGAGCTTTAGTTTTCAATTTCATATTACTACTCTTCCTAAAAGGCTACAAAGATAATACTTAAGAGAAAATGGCAGGTTAATCGGTGAAAGGGACATGCATCATGTAAACCCATGTGGGGGACACCTGGTCACCCTTCTGTCTGTGCTGTGGATTGCTGCCTGAGGATTGGGCAAGAAACAGACATAATCAAAAGTAGTCAGGCCTGGGGTAAATCACTTAACACATACATCCATTTCCTTATTTTTGTTAATGACAAAATGCTCTTTTTCTGCCAGAAAATAACTAGAAGACTTTATATGAGATTTTTGACTCATATTTTATTCAATATTATTTTCTTCTAAGAATAATGATTTTTAGGCATTTATACTCCAAGCCACTATCTATCAGGAAAGGCAAAAGCCTTCATAATGGCTAAATTTATTTCAGATGGTTTATGAATATATTTGACTATATTTCTCAGTGACTTTAGCAAAGCTGCAAAACCACAAAGCTTGATGCTTGAGATTATTTTTTGTTCATTCAGATAAAATTTAAAGTATGCTACAAATAATTAAAGTGTGGGTAAAGCCTTGTCCCTTGTAGACACTTTACAAACTTTTAAGACTATGTCATCATCTTTCCAACATAAATTACTCCCCAGCTGAAAAAATATATTAGTGTAAAACAGTGGAAACTGAGTCAGGTTGAAAAGTTTGCCTGCAGAAATCACTTAGGAACTTTATAAGGCAAAGCACAGGAAAGACTTTTACACATAAAATTCTGGCCTTTAGATGACACTGACTGAATATCACTAGGCCTAATGTCATCAGAGTTGGACATGAGTGAGACAGAGATCACAGTTCTCATTAAAATTGTCTGCAAAGCAAACAGCTAATAAATAAATAAATTAATTAATTAAAAAAAAAAACAAAGAAAGGAGATATGAATATTTGTAGGTTTAAGCATATAATTTGCTAGCACTTGGGCATTTGTTTCTAACAAAACTTTTCACTGTTGTCCATGAATATCAGTTACCATATAGGCTTCTCAGGTTGTGTTTGTTGCTTTTGTACCTTCTCTGTTGCAAGGATTTAACTGTACCTTGCTCATTAAACATGTGAAATATTTTCTAATATATCACTAAGCAGTAAATTAGCTTGACTTTGCACAAAGATTTCTCAAGAAGCTGTTCCACTTGATAATAAACTCTATCATTTTTACACTTTTCCTTCCCCTTACACACACATATATGTATTGTTTTTTACATTTAGTCTCACTTTGAATCAATCTAAAAAGCTAAAATACAAGATTCAAATTTAGAAGCACTAGAAAGACAGCACACCTTTAAGAAGATTTATAGAGAGAAATTGGATCTCTGTGTCAGATATTAGAAGGGTTTTCAAAATCATATCATGAAGTCCGATGATGCTAGCTTTGAGGATTAATGATAGGCATTTTTTCTTATTGATTTAAGTTTTATGTCACCAACAAGAGACTGAACTGGAAGTTACAAAGTATTCTCTAGTGAATATTCAACAGCAATCTTCTCTACTATGATGATTTATGTATGGCATTGCATTGAGCTGAAAGAATACATGGGCACTGCCTCCTGTTCCATTAAAAATGAATAGAGCAACATTGAACAAGTCACTTTCTTTAACTCGCTGATTTTAATATTCCATTCCCTCTAACCTCCTTCATTACTGATTATGACTTATTGTATATATATATTAACACATTTCTGTATGATGGACATGACCTCTATTATATCAGAAAATCAAAGGACTAGAATCATGTGCTCTCTATTGGATAGGACACAATTATTCAAGTTAAGAAATGTAGGTGTATGTGATGTCATTGAAAATGGCAGAATAGGGAACTCTGGGGTTCTGTTCCTCCCTGGATACACTTAAAGACTAGTAAAAACTGTCAGAATTAGTAGAATTGACAGAGACAGTCAAACATTTAGAGAAAGTAGGAAAATGCTTAAAGATAGCTTAAACAGGGTAGAAATTCATTGTGGCATTTTAGTTGACCCTGACATCATCCATTTTCCTAGCATTGTCAAGTTCTTGAGGATGGCAGCCCACATTCCAGATGCAAGTATCTGATTTTTAAAGTAAATAGAGCAGACATAGTTCCCAAGAAATAGTTTGCTTTGGCCTGACAGATTTCCAACATCACTCATGCCAGGGTTTCCCTTTGTTTTGCCTACCTGGGAATTCTATCAGAGGAGGCTCTGAAAACATTGAGAAATCAAGGAAAAGCGCCTGCCATACAGGGCAAAAAAACAATAGTTGAGGTACATAATGAACACATAGCCTGGAAAGAAAACATTGGTAGTGAGAATGTGGGGGAATGAGAGCTTTGAAAGGTTTCAGCATATACTGGGGCAGCTAGAAAGGCCATGTACATATGCAGGTAAGAAATATGCTCAGAACAGATCCGAAGAGATCATAACATTCAACTTTGGCTAATCTTCAAGTTCACTACAAGCAGAAGGTAAAAGTTAAGACGGAATTGAAAATGGGCTGGCTGCAGCCAAAAATATTCTCAGCAAAGTTGTCCAGGAGATCTAAAGAAGAGATAAAGTGAAATGAAAGTTGCTCAGTCATGTCTGACTCTTTGTGGAATTCTCCAGGTCAGAATACTGGAGTGGGTAGCCTTTCCCTTTTCCAGGGGCTCTTCCCAACCCAGGGATCAAACCCAGGTCTCGAATCCAGGTCTCCTGCATTGAGGGCAGATTCTTTACCACTGAGCCACCAGGGAAACCCAAAGAAAAGATAAAGATTGCTCTAAACAACAGCAACAAAACACTGAGGGAGCTCATCATCACTGGATTTATGCTAAAAGGGGTTATTCTTGTTGAAACAAAGGATGCTGATTAGTGACAGGAAAGCATATAAAAATAGACAACTTTTTGGCAAAACAAATATAAAGTTAAATTTAGAATAAACTATTGTAAATGGTGTTGGGTAAAGTACTTATAAGTCAATTATCAAAGTTAAAAAGAAACAAATGCATTTTAAAAATTACATCTCTAATATATTAATGATTACACAAAGTAAAAAACACACCAATTATGACAGTAAAAGCATAAAATGTTGGGAGAAGAACATTTATATCCATTTGAAATAAAATTATCATTAGCCTAAATAGGTTGTCATACTCTATGTAAGCCTCTGGTAGCCAAAAAGCAAAAGTCTATAATAGACACATAAAAGATAAAGAGAAACATATCAAGAATACTACTTCAGAAGATCATCAAATCACAAAGAAAGAGAGCAAGGGATGAAGAAAGAAACAAAGAAATTACAAAATAACCAGAATACAGTAACTAAGCAACAATAGTTAAGTCCACACCTATAAACACTTGCTTTAAATGTAAACGCACTAAATTATCCAATTAAAAGACCCAAGGGATTAAATTGATTAAAAACAAACAAAAAAAAATACTCATAATGCAGATAAATACTACCTATAAGATACTCATCTCAGTTTTAGTAACACAAATAGACTGAAAGTAAGGAAGTAGAAAAAGATATTGATTCAAATGGAAACCTAAAGAGAGCAAGTATAGCTATACTTAACAAACAAAATAGACTTTAATTCAGAAGTTATAATGAGACAAAGAAGTTTACTCTATAATGATAAAGCAATATAAAGTGATAACAATTCATAAACTTTACATAAAATTATAAATACATATGCATCTAATAACATAACATCTATATATTAAACAATTATTTACAACAGAATTCAAAAGAAAAATATGTATAAATAAGTTTTACCAAGGAGATGAAAGAGCTGTAACCTGAAAACTGAAAGTCATTGATGAAAGAAATTGAAGACAAAAATAGATGGGAAGATCCCATATTCATGAATTTTTGAAGAACTAATATTTTTAAAATGTCCATACATGGCAAAGCAACCTTCAGTATATCCCTATCAAAAGTAGAAGAAAAAAAAAAGCCCTAAAATTTTTATGGAACCAGAAAAGGTCCCAAATACCTAAAGTGCTCTTGAGAAAGATCAAAGCTGGAGGTTTCATACTTCCTGGTGTCAAACTACATAACAAAGGTATAATAATCAAACCATTGATTTATAACAATCAAACATTGATTTTACTCTAATCAAAACATTGGCATAAAAAACTACAGATCAATGAAACAGAATAGAAAGCCCCAAAACAAACCCATCAGCAGCAGAATGCACATTCTTCTCAAGTATACATGGAAGATTCTCCAGTGTGGACCATATGTGAGTCCACTAAAGAATTCAATGAATTTTAAAAGATTCAGATCATTCAAAATATCTTTTCTGATCATCTTGGAATGAAAGTAGAAATCAGGAACAGAAGGAAAAAATGGAAAATCCACAAAAGGGTAGAAATTTAAACATATATTCAAACAACATATAAGCCAAAAAGAAAATACTATGAAAACAAAAAGCAGGATAACAAAATGTATGAGATGCAGTGAAAGCAGAATCAGAGAGAAATGTGCAACTATAAAAGCTTACATTAAAAAGAAGAGCCTTGGATTGGAAACAAAGCGGTAGAGTAGAGAACCTTGAAATCATTTCTTCTTATGAGCATACCGAAAGCACAACTAACTGCTGAATAACCATCAACTACAAAGACTGGCATCTCTACTTTTATACTTACTATTTCATTCCTACCACTTGCTTTGGGTTTATTTTATAATTTTACTTTTAATTCTTTATAGCTTAAAGCTATAAATTTAGCTTATAAATTTGATTTAAGATCTTCTTTGTCACTATATTTCAAGTGTGACCCTCCTGCCACCTTATTTGGTTTCTTCTCTATGTCTTTGGATGCCAAGTATCTTTTTTGGTAGGTCCTCTTCCTAGCTTCTGGTGGTGGCCACCAATCCTTGGCACTCTTTGGCTTGCAGCTACATAACTATAATCTCTGCCTCGGTCATCACATGATGTTCCTCCCAAAGGTCACTCTCCACATAATTATCTTCTGATAAGGACAACTACTATTTAATTAGAGACCCAACCTTCTCCAATATGACCATATCATAACTGATTACATATGCAATGGCCCTTGCTCTTAGGACTGTTCACACACCAATGGCTGAATCAAGTCATAAGTACAAATGCAAAATTAAGGAACAAGAATAGTATACTAAGAATGACAAGGTTAGAATAAGGGTATGGATGTAGGAAGAGGTAAGATTTGGTAAAAATTCTATTTACCAAAGGAAGTATAATGCCTTATTTATTTTCCCCAGAACATGGTGTAGTGACTACTACCCAACAGATAAGTAGTAATGTTCATTATACTGAACCAAATCAAGGTATTATTTTTTGACTCAAATACATATTGACTATTATTGATTGCTTCCCTGGTAGCTCAATGGTAAAGAATCTGCCTGCAGTACAGGAGCCTTGAAGGACTCAGGTTCAATCCCTGGGTCAGAAGGATTCCCTGGAGAAGGGAATAACAACCCACTCCAGTATTCTTGCCTAGAAAATCCCATGGACAGAGGAGCCCAGTGGGCTACAGTCCATAGAGTTGCAATGAGTTGGACATGACTGAAGCAACTTAGCATGCACTCATTATTGATTGGAATCAGTAAACACTGACTCAAATAAATGGGACAGTTTAGGGTAACACTGTGTTTATCAATAGCTCACAGAATTGATAAGAAGTTTGGAAAACATGTCTAAGAAAATATAGGAGCCAGGATAACACTGGTGCGCTAAGCATTAAATAATCATATAGATCTGGTTAGTATTACTAGAATGATTTCAAACATGCAGATATTTGCAAAGCATATATTTTTATAGAACATATATGTTCTCCATGAGGACAAAGCATTTTATCTCTTCTGTATACTGATTCCAATCTCTATAATAGTACCTGGCACATAATAGAGGCTTAATTAATTGACAAACACATGTTTAGTTAATAAATATGTTTCCACCCATGTATTAGTACAATCAGATTGAAAGTTTTGAGAGATAAAATCTAACTTCCTGAATCTGGTCACATATCTATGAGGTGACTACTGCTCATATTGACTTATTATTTAATGGAGTCTGCTCACAAAGGGTAGAAGAAATTCCTCCAAAGATAACTGGGATTTGTTACTGCAAATTAGGTAAATATAATGATCTAAATACTACATATGAACACTAAAATGATCACATTGCCAGTCTGTTTACAAATCTAATGACTCATGATTTATCTATAATACAATACATACAGTGCAAATCAAAATCTAGTCTTGTCATTTCTTTCCAGCCTTAGTCCATATCTCTGTTCTCTTTGTACTTGAGTTTCCAGCCTTCTTGAATGTATCATAAGCATGCTATGTTATGCCATGCCTTTGCAACATATTGATTAGAGCATAAGCTAAGCTACTATTACAAGGAGAATAGTAAACACAGCAGCTCTAGTGAGGCATAATTTTATTTCTTTCTCACTGATAGTCCAAATTTGGGCACACAGTCCAGAGTGGACAAGGACTTGGTCCCTTCTACTGGGTTGCTCCATCATTTTTTCCTAAGATAGAGCCCTAATCTTCAGTTAAAACTAGTGCAACATCACTTTACTGCATTTCCATAAAAAAAGGAAAAATAAAAGATAAAAAGTAAAGAATAAGCTGTTTATTGATTGATATAACCTAGTAGATACAAACATGACTTCTGCTTACCTCCTAATATCCTCACCATGTCACATGTATTTAGATAAAGATTTTTCAGAATAATTATTGCAAGAAAGAGTGTGGACAGATACTGGAGGAGAATTAATAATCTCTATCACGAATATTTTTGCACATTTTCTGTTCCTGATATAGTAAATACTTCCTCTTCTCTGTGCCGATGGCATCTAGAAGTGTCTTCTATTCTGAGAAAATCTCTCAGCTTCTTCATGGATATTTAGTTGCTCTATTTTAGAACTTTAATATCTCAACTTTGCAACTTACTGTTTGCTTCTCCATCTCCTTGAAGACAAAGAACATACTTTTCCAAAGCCTAGGTCATTAGATTTTTTTGTTGCTGAAAAATCAACAAGTCTGAAGAGTGTATTTTACTCCTCAGTTCAGTTCAGTTCCGTCACTCAGTAGTGTCCGACTCTTTGCGACACCATGAATCGCAGCACGCCAGGCCTCCCTGTCCATCACCAACTCCGGAGTTCACTCAGATTCACGTCCATCGAGTTAGTGATGCCATCCAGCCATCTCATCCTCGGTCGTCCCCTTCTCCTCCTGCCCCCAATCCCTCCAGTATCAGAGTCTTTTCCAATGAGTCAACTCTTCACATGAGGGGGCCAAAGTACTGGAGTTTCAGCTTTAGCAGCATTCCTTCCAAAGAAATCCCAGGGCTGATCTCTTTTAGAATGGACGGGTTGGATCTTCTTGCAGTCCAAGGGACTCTTAAGAGTCTTCTCCAACACCACAGTTCAAAAGCATCAATTCTTCTGTACTCAGCCTTCATCACAGTCCAACTCTCACATCATACATGACCACTGGAAAAACCATTGCCTTGATTGGATGGACATTAGTCGGCAAAGTAATGTCTCTGCTTTTGAATATGCTATCTAGGTTGGTCATAACTTTTCTTCCAAGGAGTAAGCGTCTTTTAATTTCATGGCTGCAGTCACCATCTGCAGTGATTTTGGAGCCCAGAAAAATTAAGTCTGACACGGTTTCCATTGTTTCCCCATCTATTTCCCATGAAGTGATGGGACCAGATGCCATGATCTTCGTTTTCTGAATGTTGAGCTTTAAGCCAACTTTTTTCACTCTCCTCTTTCACTTTCATCAAGAGGCTTTTTAGCTCCTCTTCACTTTCTGCCATAAGGGTGGTGTCATCTGCATATCTGAGGCGATCTTGATTCCAGCTTGTGTTTCTTCCAGTCCAGCGTTTCTCATGATGTACTCTGCATCTAAGTTAAATAAGCAGGGTGACAATATACAGCCTTGACGTACTCCTTTTCCTATTTGGAACCAGTCTGTTGTTCCATGTCCACTTCTAACTGTTGCTTCCTGACCTGCATACAGATTTCTCAAGAGGCAGGTCAGGTGGTCTGGTATTCTCATCTCTTTCAGAATTTTCCACAGTTTATTGTGATCCACACAGTCAAAGGCTTTGGCACAGTCAATAAAGCAGAAATAGATGTTTTTCTGGAACTCTCTTGCTTTTTCGATGATCCAGCAGATGTTGGCAATTTGATCTCTGGTTTCTCTGCCTTTTTGAAAACCAGCTTGAACATCAGGAAGTTCACGGCTCACGTATTGCTGAAGCCTGGCTTGGAGAATTTTGAGCATTACTTTACTAGCGTGTGAGATGAGTGCAAGTGTGCGGTAGTTCGCTATCAAATTACAAAATATTATTCATGCTCATTAGTAAGATGGCAGTATATTGGGTAGCATTTATTGGGAAAGGGAGCTATTATACAAAAAACATTTGCCTTCACAGACTTACGAACAGAGGAAACAAACTTCCAGTTACCAAATGAGAAGAGCAGTGGGGGAGAGATAAATTAGGAGTTTGAACTTAGCAGATATAAAGTACTATGTATATGAGAAACAAGGTAATACTGTATAACTCAGGGAACTATTCTGTAATAAACCATAATGGAAAAGAATATGAAAAAATGTGTGTGTGATTGTGTGTGTGTGTGTGTGCATGTGTGTGTGTGTATGCGTGTGTGTATGAACTGAACCACTTTGATATATACCAGAAGCTAACACACATTGTAGATCAAGTATAATTCAATTAAAAAAATATTTGCCTTCAACTCTTCAATGGATTCACTGGAGCTTAACAAAGAAAACTACTTTTACACAGACATCTCTGGATACAAATTTTCCTTTTTAAGACCATTTTGGTATTCTTTATTTAAAACTTATATTGCCCACTAGTGTGTTGTTAGGAGACATTCAGCTGCAGAAGGAGCATTATAGTGTGTGCTTTGAATACAAGTAAAGAATATTTTAAGGATGATGTTCATATAAGTTAGTATGAAAAGTGATAGTCTTCATCTGAGACTGTTTACATTTCCTAGCAGAAAAAACTAAGACAGATGATAACTGAAAAAGCCATTGTGCATTTATGTTTCAATACAGTGAATGTAGTTACCACTAAACATGTTATTTTTCCTTTACAATAAACAGTAACAATTAAAATTTTATTTACTATTTGGCGCTTCAAAAAGTCTCAGTTTCTTTTTTCTAGTGTACACTGTTGTTAAATGATTACTTAATTATTGACAGCTTCCTGATGTTGAACAAAATTTTCAAAACATAATTAAATACAAACAGACTCAAGTTGACTGAAAAGTTTCCCCATACCAGCTTAACTCTTCTTGTCCAACCAGGTAAAAGAAGCAGAAAGGCAAGTACGCTTTAAAAAATAGTAATCACCATGAGACTGGGAGATTATTTGTCAGTTCTTTAGCTCAGACTTGAGAATATCTGGACAGAAATGAAAAATCCAGCCATACTGCAAATTTGATTCACATAAGCCACACACACACACACACACACACACACACACACAACTACTGAGCTAAGTAACTGTTCACTTTTTTTATTTTTATAACCCTAGATTCATTACAAAATAATAGAAATTATGTATGAGGCTTCATCTAGATACTTCAGAGCATTTGTTTCATTTACTCATCTTTGCATATCCTCCCTGGAATAATCTGAGCTCCTAACAAGGAAGACAATCACAAATCGTGTGTTATTGATCTTTGAACTCTAGGATGTTTTTCTTTTCTTTTTTTTTTTTATATGTGTTTTTTTTTAATTTTAAAATCTTTAATTCTTTTCTACTAATTTTTTTTTCTACTTTTTATGCTTATGGAGAACTCTTCTTTATTCTACCAGCAGAAGCCCATGATAAAACCTGAAAACTGGCCCAAGAACTGTACACCAAATAATAATAAGTGGCGAGGGGGAAGCTTGTGTTGCCCAGCTTAGTCAAAAACATTGAATCATATCTAACAGAATGTCTCAGTGTTATCAACAAAAGATAGATCTAATGTTCTTGAGGGCCTTGATAATTATTTATAAATTTAAAACATTTCACGTATCAGTTGATATATTTTCTTGACAACACATTTAATACACCAATTTGTTTCACGTATTAGCAAGAGTTCAACAGTAATATTTTTTGAAGCAGTAAATTCAGGATTAAACAGAGATTTAAGAAGAAACTGAAAAAACTCGTTCAGAATTGTGTCCATGTGACTTGTTAAATGATAATTGAAAAGTTTTCCTGCAAACTATAATTAAAGTTAATTGAAGATTTTCATTCACATTTTTTGATTAATTCTGTAGTCCTTTTCTTTTTTTTTTTTTCCCCCCTCCCCATAACATCTCTCTGGGTTATCCCCATGCACCAGCCCCAAGCATGCTGTATCCTGCATCAGACATAGACTGGCGATTCAATTCTTACATGATAGTATACATGTTAGAATGCCATTCTCCCAAATCATCCCACCCTTTCCCTCTCCTTTTCTTTTTAAAAATGTTCTTAGTCTTCACATCTTTGGATTTTGGACTTTAAGACTATTTATTCTTTCCATGCATCATTAGTACTCAAGTACTAACATGAGTATTATGGAATAGGAAATTTATCATGGAAGTTAGAAATCAAACAATTAAAGGAGGAAATAGGGAAATAAACACATAAAATAAAATGCTGAAGGATTGAAGAAAAATCATTAACTAACTCTGACACAGACAAATGAGGAAGAGTTTACAAGGAAATTTGGAAGTATAGCGCATCTGACTGCCAGAGTGGGATTATGAAGGAAGATTGATGCTTATGGCAGGCTGTTGCCTTTACATGTTTACCACATATGAGTTTCAGCAAAGCGTGTGGTAGTGGGCCTTACATGTTGATAGGCAGGACTGGAGTTCATAAAAGAGAGCTGGATGGGGGAAGGGCAGAAGCAAGGGAAAACTGAAATCCTCTAGACTTTCCATTTAAATCTCAATGCCTCTAACCAACAAACTGCCAACAAATTTCAGAACATATAGGTTCTGATTTTGTTTATATCTGCCAAACCTCATACAACTACTACTTGTGTCAATTCTATTTTGAAATTACGGAGAAAATTCTGGGAAATATAGTTCCCAATAAAATAAAGTTAATAATAGAACAATCTGACTCAGCCCAACCCTCATCAACTTGACATCCTGATACACCTGACATTCTGCAACTTAAATATTCAGATATAATACTGAGGTGACTATTAACACATTTTATATTAGTAGGGAAATGGAAGAGGGAAAACTGAAATAAAAATAATCTTCAGTTTCACAGACAGAGATAGATATACATGCATATAGATATAAACATGTAATTTATTCATGTATATGTTATATTATGTGTATATATATATGTATGACAGCACAAGTCACTCGGTTGTGTCCAACTCTTTACGATTCCATGGACTATACAGTTTATGGAATTCTCAAGGCCAGAATGCTAGAGTGGGTAGCCATTCCCTTCTCCAGGGGGATCTTCCCAAACCAGGGATCAAACCCAGATCTCTTGCATTGCAGGTGGATTCTTTACCAGCTGAGACACAAGGGAAGCCCAAGAATACTGGAGTGGGTAGACCATCCCTTCCCCAGAGGATCTTCCCGACCCAGGAATTGAACCAGGGTCTCCTGCATTGCAGGCAAATTCTTTACCAGCTAAGCTACATGGGAAGTCCATATATATTCTGCTCATAGGTGCTTTTTACTTCCTTTTTCCCTTACCACCTCTGAATATAGTCAGAATATATGCATGCATGCACACACACACACAAAACCCACGGCAGGCCACTAGTGACTCATGCCTTTGCCAGAGACTCCCAAACAGCCACAGGCAGGTCTGACTCAGTCTCTTGTGGGGTCACTGCTCCTTTCCCCTGGGTTCTGGTGTGTACAAGGGCTTGTTTGTGCCTCCAAAAGTCTCTGTTTCCCCCAGTCCTATGGAAGTCCTATAATGAAATCCCAGTGATCTGCAAAGTCAGATTCCTTGGACAGTCCCAGTCCCCTTGCCAGATCCTCAGTTTGGGAAGTCTAATGTGGGGCCTAGAACATTTGCAGCAATGAAAGAACTTCTTTGTGTAATTGTCCTCCAGTTTGTGGCTTGCCCACCTGGCGGGTCCATGGTAGGACTAATGGTGACCTCCTCCAGGAGGACTTAAGCCACATGCTGTGCCTCCCAGTACTGCTGCTGCCAGAACTCCCATCCCCGCCGCAGGCCATTGCTAACCTAGGTCTCTGCAAGAGACCCTCAAACACTCACAGGCAGGTCTGGCTCAGTCTGTTGTGGGGGTCACTGCTCCTTTACCCTGGGTCCTGGTGTGCACAAGCTTTTGTTTGTGCCTCCAAGAGTCTCTGTGGGTATGGGGTTTGATTTTAACATGACTGCGCCTGTCCTACCTGCTTGTTGCGACTTCTCCTTTGTCCTTGGACGTGAGGTACCTTTTTTATTTTGGTGGGTTCGATGGCTGTTCAGCAGCTGTGTTCTCACAGGAGAAGATGAGCACAGCCCTTCTACTTCGCCGTCTTGATTTGAGAGGACAAACACAGTCAGAAAGACATTTACTATGAAGAATTTGCTCACAAGATTTATGGAAGCTAGCAAGTTCCAGGATCATCAGGGTGAGTCAGCAAGCCAGACAAAAGCTGTTGGTTCAGTGCCAGTCCGATCAAAAGGACTGAAAACCAAGAGTCAAAAGTATAGTTTTGGTTCAAAGGTCAGCAGACTTGAGACCTAGGAAAAACAAATGCTTCAGTTAAAGTCCCAAGGCAGCAAAAAAGCCATGCCAGACTGAAAACTGTCGGGCAGGCAGAATTTCTTCCTAGTCAGGAAACAGTCAGACTTTTGTTTCTACTCAGTACTTTCACAGATCAGACAAGGCCCACCCACCTTAGAAAAGGCAATCTGCTTAACTCAGTCTACTGACACCAATATTAACATTATCTAGAAACACCCTCACAGAAACACCCAAAACAATGTTTGACCAAATATCTGGATACACTGTGGCCCAGTCAAGTTGCCCCATGAAATTAACCATCACACCTCCCAGATCTAACTCCAATCAAGATGAACTATTCTTAAGTCTGTTGAACTCTGCTATATGTTGAATGAAAGCCTTTCTCATTAAAGAAATCTACAATTATGTCATCATGACTGATATTCAAACTTTCCCTGTAAATTTCAAAAGAGGAAACTGTTAAGCTGAATGGTTTTCCAGTTGTTGGAACACATGGGGCTATTTAGAACAGAAATTTCCATAATTACTTAACCATAGCTTCGTACTGAAATCACCCTGTGGAACTTTAACATTAATAATGCCCTGGGCTACATAGATTCACTTATATATTCAATCTACTTATTTTGGAACAGGACCTGAACATGGATATAATTTGAAAGCAACTCAGTTAATTATGAAGTACAATCCAAGTAGAGAACAGTCACTGCTCTATATCCATCCTGAAATGTCAAAACTTGTTTCACACTCTCAGAAAAAGGAAGCTGAGCAAACTAGTTCAATTATTCTAGTTTTAATTAAAATATTTTAGTAACTGGATAGCAAAACTCTCATTGTCTTCACTGTTTTTTCACTTCACAGCATTGGTGGCCAGGTATTCAGAAGCAGATATACTATGTGACTTTCTGCTTTTCTCCCTGTCAACCAGAAAATATAATTCCTTGTTATAATGGCCATTTTCTCATATTTAGTTCAGTGAATTATTGAACTTTCATTTTCCACGAACACATGGACATGGGCAAACCCAAAACATCTTACCAGAATGCAATTCCTTATTTTGTCTTCAAATTATCTTTGAAACACTACTTAATCTCTGATACTGATAAACTTGTCTCATACTCATTACAGTTATAGTGAGGCCATAGATATTGGGTAGTCAAAATTGTTTTCTTTTTTTAGTCATTAAAAAAAAATTCCTTTGAATTTTTCTTAATTAGAAGTCTCACCTGGAACCCTCCTCTTGAACTAGCATTGATGCATACAATTGACAAAAAGAGAAATGTTAGATAATTGCAAGAAAATCGTTCACTTGCTGGAGCATTTTGTTTCTATCTAACAGTAAAACAGAGAACTTTTGTTTTGTTTATTTGCTTTGCATTTGTTTTCTTTCAATGCAAAATAGGTAGATTGGTAGATAGGTAGGTAGATAGAAACAGATAGCACCAAGAAATGATTTCCAGGAAAAAAAAAAAAAAAGACCAGTTGGTAGTTTTTTTTGTCTTTAAGTTCAATAATATCTTTAAAAGCTCCACCTCTGTGCTCCCTTATTTTCTAAGCAGAGATATTTTCAGTGGGTTATGAGTACTGACTATAACTTGAAAACCCTTCCTTTACAATAAATATCTTCATCAGAAGATATTCACCTCCAAAATGTGGCCAATAAGCCTGCAAAAAAGCAATGACCGTAATATAATTACACTCCTCCTTATTAAAATGTTCAACCATTTGCTACAGATGCACAGTTCATGGTTATGGAAAAGGGTAATTTGTTTAATAATATATTCACCCAGCTACACATAATGTGATTTAATCAGTACATTATATGCAGGCTTCAAATGTAAAGTAGCTCAAATGATCAAACTGAATGGGGGAGGGGGAAGATGGAAATTCATCTTCCCTCTTTTAAATCTTTTACCTTTCAGAAACTTCTAAAGACATATACTGAAGACCACCTGCCATATCAAACAACAGAATAATCGGTCTGCTGGAGGTAGACGAAATCAATGCTATTGTTGAGATTTGACATTGGTTTGTTCATAAGTTCATGTCATTTGATAGTAATATACCAGTAACGTCTTATTCAGACCAAAACTCTTCTTCCCTTGTATCCCATATTGAGTCTATTGTATATCCTTTAACACTACCTACAAAATATTTTTATTGCTGTTACCCTGGTCCAAGCCATTATTATTTCTCACTTGGATTCCTGCTATAGATACCTCTTTCATCTTCCTGCTTCTGATCTCACCTCTCTTAACTATATTCTAGTTCAGAAGTAAAAATGATTCTATTTAAATGAAAGTTATTTCTTGCCATTCCTTTTATAAAACTCTCCAGTGTCTCTTCATTTAAGGAAGCAAATACCAAAGACTTAGAATCATCTAAAATATCATTTGTTCCCAACTAATTTTCTGATTTGACCCCATATTACTCTCCACATCATTCATACTGATCCAGCCCCACTGGCCTTCCCTCAGTTGAGTCAACACACCAGACATCTTTCCTTAGACCTCAGATAGAATTTGCATCTTGATAAGCTACCTTTCTCTCAGATATCCTAATATTTCATTCCCTCATATCTTGTAGATATTTATCAAACATCATCTCCATCAAAGCCTTTTTGACGTTTTCTCTAATGGTCTTACCCCAAATTTTATGCCTTGATCCTCCCATATTCCACTATTTATTTTTCCTCTTAGTATTTATCTAAGGTAGGTATTTTCATTAAATATTTCAATGTTGTATTTCTAGTACATGGTGAAGAGGAATACTTGCTCAACTGGTGAGTAGGCTAGAGAGAGTGAAGACCAACAACCAACCTCGTCTACACCAATATCTTCAATGTGTACTGGAATACAGTTGTTCTCTTTTGCATGACCGTAGTAGTGAGGGGAAAATTGCCCCAACTTTGGATAGTAAGTTTAGCATGGCTTCACACAAAAAATCAGTTCCCAACTTCAGTTCACAGGATTGTAGGTCAGTTAGACAGTTCTGTTGATCTGTTCCAGGTTCATCTTGACCACTATTGCTCCTGGATATATGGTCACCTGGTGGGTTGACTGGGAATTCACTGATCTAAGATAGTTCCTGCTCGGATCAACTGGTTCTGTACCACAAGATTTCTTATCCTCCAGCACGCTAACCTGCACTTCGTGATTACATGGATACAAGAAAGAAAGTGAAGCACACACAAGCTCTTGAGATTTAGGCTCAGGATCAGCATATCTTCCTTTCTGCCATATTCTTTTATCCAGTAAAATCACCAAGATGGTCATATTCAAGAGGAGGAAGAAAATATAAAATATTTCATCCCTGACAAAGGAATCTTTGCAAAGCCACATTGTAGAGATAATTTACTACTTAAGTATCTCAATAATATCACTCATGGTTATAAATCATTAAATCCTGATAGTAATATGAAAAATCCAAGAGATGATGTCTTTGCACACCACACAATCATGTTACTGTCATTATTAAATTATTAATTGGGTATCTATTTTGTAGATTGGGTATCAACTATCAAAAGGCTCTGTTGTGACTAAGATTAGCTTATAATAGTATACATTCAAAATTTTCTTGTTCTACTTTCATGCTCTCATTAGTAGGTGTGAACTCTAACCCCTTATTAAAGAGGCATAATTAACATAAGGCAAATGGAAAGATAATTGGAATGAAACTGGTTATGTGCAACTTCAGCAGGAACTTTGCAGAAGAATCTGAAATAAAGCATACATAAAAATCACATTACAGAAATAATGAGATAGCGCTTCATACCAATTAGAATGGCCAAAATTTAGAACACAGGCAATACCAAATGCTGGCAAGTGTGTGCATTAAGAGAAATGCTCATTTGTTGCTGATGGGAGTGCAAAATGATTCAGCTACATTGGATGATAGCTTGGCAGATTTTCACAAAACCAGACATCTTCTTACCATATGATCCAGCAGTTGTACTCCTTGGCATTTATCCAAAAGAGTTAAAAACTTAAAGTCCATACAAAAATCTACACAAGTCTGTTTACTGCAGCTTTATTCAAGATTGCCAAGACTTAGATGCAACCAAGATGTCCATCAGTAAGTAAATGCACACATAAACTATAGTACATCCAGACATTATTGATCACTAGTAAGAAGTGAGCTATCAGTCCAAGAAGAGACAGGGAGGAATTAAAGTGCATATTATTAAGTGAAAGAAGTCAGTCTGAAAAGGCTGCATGCTGTTTGATTGCAACTCTATGACAGACAGAAAAAGGCAAAACAATGGAAACAGTAAGAAGATCAGTGGCTGCCATCGATAGACAGGAGAGACGAACAGGCAGAGCAGAGAGGCTTTTTAGAGCAGTTGAAGTACTCTGTATGATACTATTATAGCGGATGTATGACATTATATGTTTGTCTAAATCCATAGACCATACAACATCCCAGAGTGAATCCTAAGGTAGTCTATGGATTTTGGGGAATTATGATGTATCAATGTAGGTTCATCCTTGATAAGAAATGTACCATTCTGAGAGAGATGTTGATAAGCAGGAAGCTATGCATCTCTGCCTTCCCCTCTCAATTATGTTGAAAAACTGAAAGTGTCCTGAAATAATAAAATCTTAAAAGCTTCATTACAGAAATTAGTCTTTTTAAATAATTGAGTGAAAGTTGCTCAGTTGTGTCCAACTATTTGCAGCCCCATGGACTATGCAGTCCATGGAATTCTCTAGGCTAGAACACTAGAGTGGGTAGCCTCTCCCTTCTCCAGGGGATCTTCCCAACTCAGGGATCAAAGCCAGGTCTCCCGCATTGCAGGCAGGTTGTTTATCGGCTGAGCCACAAGCATTTTAATTGAGAGCAGTGGTCTTAGAAAAGAGGCTCAGTCTTTGCTACTTTTTCCAGAGGAAACAGTCAGATGCAACAAAAATATGCAACCATTGAAATATATGCATTCATCCTGTCTTTATATGCATTTAAACATATATTTTATTTATTATATTTCTGTTATTTTCTTTCAATTACCTATACTTTCCATCTTTGTTTTTTCTTCCTTTTCTCTAAGGTATCCTACAACTGTTTTTGTCTTTTAATTTTTCTGATCTTGACATCATGCTGCTCTGCTTTGTGCCATATTCCCTCTCTAACTGGTTTGGAAGCTTCAGTTTAAGAAAAGGACATAATTGTCTCATATTTTGCAGACATTAAATTATCCTGTGTTCCAAATATAAACACAGATGAAGCAACTCCACAAAGTAGATGAAATTTTGAGTTTTCTACATAAATGTAAACAGAAAATTCTCGAACAAGTAAGGAAAAAATAGTAGATTCAATGCAATTTCTGTTGTATCTTTCCCTGAATTCTAAAGTATTCATTTGCTTTGATTTAGTCAGGGATATAGGGCTTCCAGGTGGAGCTAGTGGTAAAGAACCCACCTGCCAATGCAGAAGACATAAAAACCATGGGTTTGATCGCTGGGTTGGGAGATTCCCTGGAAGAGGGCAAGGCAACCCACTCCAGCATTCCTGCCTGGAGAATCCCATGGACAGAAGAGCCTGAAGGGCTACAGTCCAAGGGTGCAAAGAGTTGGACACGACTGAAGTGACTTAGTCAGAGAAGGCAATAGCACCCCACTCCAGTAGTCTTGCCTGGAAAATCCCATGGACAGAGGAGCCTGGTAGGCTGCAGTCCATGGGGTCGTGAAGAGCGGGACACAACTTCATTTTCACTTTCATGCATTGGAAAAGGAAATGGCAACCCATTCCAGTGCTCTTGCCTGTAGAATCCCAGGGATGGCAGAGCCTGGTGGGCTGCCGTCTATGGGGTTGCACAGAGTCAGACACGACTGAAGCAACTTAGCAGCAGAAGCAACTTAATACAGCATGCAGCCAGGTATATGGAAGAGAATAATGCTACTGATCCTAATGTTACACCTTTAGGATAAATATATTTTCAAAATAAACCCCAAATAATGCTATAATATAAACAATGTATGCTAACAAAACATACATAAATTCTGCACAAATGTAATTAGTAAAAATTCATATGTGGCAATCCAGTAGTACTTTCAGAACACGAGTACTGAGTTTAGGAATAGAGTCCTGAATATAAGTAGCTGTTCTGCTGTGTTCTACAAACTATTTAACCTCATGTTCAGAGAAAGACTGGCTGAATTTTCCTTTATGGGCCTGAAACCTTCTGAATATACACATATATTTAATATTTCCTTCTCTTGGGGAAATCAGGATTATTTATGTTATTCTGTGGTAAGTTCCCCTAAGATCTGTGGTAATCTTTTCTCAGAAAAATAAAATCCATATTACCATAATGAATATAGCATGTATAGCTAGAAAAACATTTGTTTAAATCATTGTTCAAAAATTGTTGCACAGCTCGCCATCTATTGTTGCTACTAAAAAACAGAGAGGGGCTGGCCCCTTATACTCTCTCACATGAGGTAATTGAATTTGTTTGGGCATCATAACTGAAATAATGGCTACCCTCAGAGAGGTGAGGAAATGGGTCAAAATACCTCCACCCTCTGAAGTATTTTCTCATGTGTGATCAAAAGCACCTGGACAGGTCTCTGAAAATCCTGGGGTGATCCAGATTTGCTTTAATGCATTAAAAAACAATAAAAAGCCAAAAGCTAAAAACAAAACAAAACAAAACAAAAAACTGTTGTTATGTTTGTGTTGTTTAATAGTGCTTTTGGAGAAGGAAATGGCAACCCATTCCAGTATTCTTGTCTGGAGAATCCTATGAACAGAGTAGTCTGTCAGGCTACAGTCCATGGAGTTGCAAAGAGTCAGACATAACTGAGTTAATAAACAACAACAGTGTTTTTAATAATGAAAAAAGGGGCTAGTCTCTTAAGTCATTTTGTCTTACATTTTCTTAATGCTTATGAGGATTATATTAAGTGCTTACTATGACTCTGTCACATAATACTCTAGAAACAATAGCAATTAGTTATAATAAATTTAAACCACTCCCTACCACCCTGGAAGAGCTAATTTCAATTTACCCTACCAATAGACTAGTAAAATTTCAAAACAATCATGCATTGAATTTTGTGTATTTGAGTCACAATAGCCAGAAGTCAGCGGCCAGAGCAACTTCAAAGTTTCACCTCAGATATATTCCAACTACTGGGGTACTCTGGCTGTCTATATAGGTTATGCCAAAAAGAGCTATCTCAGAAGTCCCAAGTTCAATATAATATAGGAATAACGGAATTCTTATATTTCTCCATGCTAAATTAGGTTCTGGCTACTCTATTTCTATGCCCCAGCTGTTTAGTTAGTGCTTAATTGGGCAGCTATTACTAGTAGGAGAAAATCTTATGCCTTAGAAGCAGAAAGCTATCTTTGGTTCATCATTAGGCATCTGAATAAGTATATCAGGCCTGTGGTCTCTTTCAGATTCAGAGGGTCTATGATCCTTCCATGGTTCCTTGTGCCAGAGTATATGAAACATTCCAAGGCCTGTTTATCCAAAGTTCCCCACCACGACTGACCTGGATTTCCAATTCCCTCCTAATGTTACTGGGCAGAGAGTGTACAAATTTCAAGACTTAGATACAAGAGGAATTAGCAAGCTTGACTGAAATCTCTACATATGCCTTTTCACTTCAAATCAACTTGATTTACATTGGAACCATAACTCAGATGTTAATAAAAGACTACTTAATTAATCTGCATTCTATTGTTTCAAGTATACTCAGTTCAGTAAAGTTCAGTGGCTCAGTCGTGTCTGACTCTTTGCAACCCCATGAATCACAGCATGCCAGGCCTCCCTGTCCATCACCAACCCCCAGAGTTCACACACAATCTCATCCATTGAGTCCCTGATGCCATCCAGCCATCCCATCCTTTGTCGTTCCCTTCTCCTTCTGTCCCCAATCCCTCCCAGCATCAAACTCTTTTCCAAAGAGTCAACTCTTTGCATGAGGGGGCCAAAGGACTGGAGTTTCAGCTTTAGCATCATTCCTTCCAAAGAAATCCCAGGGTTGATCTCCTTCAGAATGGACTGGTTGGATCTCCTTGCAGTCCAAGGGACTCTCAAGAGTCTTCTCCAACACCACAGTTCAAAAACATTAATTCTTTGGCCCTCAGCCTTCATCCCAGTCCAACTCTCACATCCATACATGACTAATGGAAAAACCACAGCCTTGACTAGATGGACCTTAGTCGGCAAAATAATGTCTCTGCTTTTGAATATGCTATCTAGGTTGGTCATAACTTTTCTTCCAAGGAGTAAGGGTCTTTTAATTTCATGGCTGCAATTACCAACTGCAGTGATTTTGGAGCCCAAAAAAATAAAGTCTGACACTGTTTCCACTGTTTCTCGATCTATATCCCACGGAGTGATGGGACTGGACGCCATGATTTTCGTTTTCTGAATGTTGAGCTTTAAGCCAACTTTTTTGCTCCTCTCTTTTACTTTCATCAAGAGGTTTTTTAGTTCTTCTTCACTTTCTGCCATGAGGGTGGTGTCATCTGCATATCTGAGGTTATTGATATTTCTCCCAGCAACCTTGACTCCAGCTAGTGTTTCTCCCAATCCAGCGTTTCTCATGATGTACTCTGCATATAAGTTAAATAAGCAGGGTGACAATATACAGCCTTGACGTATTCCTTTTCCTATTTGGAACCAGTGTGTTGTTCCATGTCCAGTTCTAACTGTTGCTTCCTGGCCTGAATACAGATTTCTCAAGAGGCAGGTCAGGTGGTCTGGTATTCCCATCTCTTTCAGAATTTTCCACAGTTTATTGTGATCCACACAGTCAAAGGCATTGGCATAGTCAATAAAGCAGAAATAGATGTTTCTCTGGAACTCTTTTGCTTTTTCCATGATCCAGCGGATGTTGGCAATTTGATCTCTGGTTCCTCTGCCTTTTCTAAAACCAGCTTGAACCTCAGGAAGTTCACAGTTCACATATTGCTGAAGCCTGGCTTGAAGAATTTTGAGCATTACTTTACTAGCAGCTGTGACAGCCAGCGCACTCAGTGCAAGTGGCTGCGATGGCCGGCACACTCAGCACGACCGAGAGGAGCCACCCCGCATCCGAGGTCAGAGGCAACGGTTTAGAGGAGCCACCCCACATACAAGGCCAGGGTGGGGGGCTGGGACAAGCCACCCCGCGTCCGAGTCCAGGGGTGGCAGCCGGGAAGATCAACCCACGTTCAAGAAGTGGTGGCTGCGCTGGTGCAGGACCTAGAGGAGCTATCCCACGTTGAAGTTCAGGAAGGGCAGTGGTGAGAAGATACCCTTCCTCCAAGGTAAGGAGCAGCGGCTGCACTTTGTTGGAGCAGTCATGAAGAGATACACCATGCCCAAGATAATAGAAACCCAAGTAAGATGGTAGGTGTTGCAAGAGGGCATCATAGGGCAGACAAACTGAAATCATACTCACAGAAAACTAGTCAATCTAATCACACTAGGACTACAGCCTTGTCTAACTCAATGAAACCAAGCCACGCCCACGGGGCATCCCAAAACAGGTGGGTCATGGTGGAGAGGTCTGACAGAATCTGGTCCACTGGAGAAGGGAATGGCAAGCCACTTCAGTATTCTTGCCTTGAGAACCCCATGAACAGTATGAAAAGGCAAAATAATAGGATACTGAATGAGGAACTCCCCAGGTCAGTAGGTGCCTAATATGCTACTGGAGGTCAGTGGAGAAATAACTCCAGAAAGAATGAGGGATGGAGCCAAAGCAAAAACAATACCCAGCTGTGGATGTGACTGGTGATAAAAACAAAGTCCGTGCTGTAAAGAACAATATTGCATAGGAACCTGGAATGTCAGGTCGATGAATAAAGGCAAATTGGAAATGGTCAAACAAGAGATGGCAAGAGTGAACCTCGACATTCTAGGAATCAAATAAAATGGACTGGAATGGGTGAATTTAATTCAGATGACCATTATATCTACTACTGCAGGCAGGAATCCCTCAGAAGAAATGGAGTAGCCATCATGGTCAAGAAAAGAGTCCGAAATGCAGTACTTGGATGCAATCTCAAAAACGACAGAATGATCTCTGTTCATTTCCAAGGTAAACCATTCAGTATCACCGTAATCCAAGTCTATGCCCCAACCAGTAACACTGAAAAAGCAAAAGTTGAACAGTTCTATGAAGACCTACAAGGTCTTGTAGAACTAACACCCAAAAAATATGTCCTTTTCATTATAGGGTACTGGAATGCAAAAGTAGGAAGTCAAGAAACACCTGGAGTTACAGGCAAATTTGGCCCTGGAATACGGAATGAAGCAGGGCAAAGACTAATATAGTTTTGCCAAGATAATGTGCTGGTCATAGCAAACACCCTCTTCCAACAACACAAGGGAAGACTCTACATATGGACATCACCAGATGGTCAACACCGAAATCAGATTGATTATATTCTTTGCAGCCAAAGATGGAGAAGCTCTATACAATCAGGGAAAACAAGACCGGGAGCTGACTGTGGCCCAGATCATGAATTCCTTATTACCAAATTCAGACTAAAATTGAAGAAAGCACGGAAAACCACTAGACCATTCAGGCATGATCTAAATCAAATCCCTTATGATTATACAGTGGAAGTGAGACATAGATTTAAGGGCCTAGATCTGATAGATAAGAGTGGCTGATGAACTATGGAATGAGGTTCATGACATTGTACAGAAGATAGGGATGAAGACCATCCCCATGGAAAATAAATGCAAAAAAGCAGAATGGCTATCTGGGGAGGCCTTACAAATAGCTGTGAAAAGAAGAGAAGTGAAAAGCCAAGGAGAAAAGGAAACATATAAGCATCTCAATGCAGAGTTCCAAAAAATAGCAAAAAGAGATAAGAAAGCCCTCTCCAGCAATCAATGTAAAGAAATAGAGGAAAAGAACAGAATGGGAAAGACTAGAGATCTCTTCAAGAAAATTAGAGATACCAAGGGAACATTTCATGCAAAGATGGGTTCGATAAAGGACAGAAATGGTATGGACCTAACAGAAGCAGAAGATATTAAGAAGAGGTGGCAACAATACACAGAAGAACTGTACAAAAATGATCTTCACGACTCAGATAATCACCATGGTGTGATCACTCATCTAGAGCCAGACATCTTGTAATGTGAAGTCAAGTGGGCCTTAGAAAGCATCACTACGAACAAAGCTAGTGGAGGTGATGGAATTCCAGTGGAGCTATTTCAAATCCTGAAAGGTGATGCTGTGAAAGTGCTGCACTCAATATGCCAGGAAATTTGGAAAACTCAGCAGTGGCCACAGGACTGGAAAATTTCAGTTTTCATTCCAATCCCAAAATAAGGCAATGCCAAAGAATGTTCAAACTACCGCACAATTGCACTCATCTCACACGCTAGTAAAGTAATGCTCAAAATTCTCCAAGACAGGCTTCAGCAATATGTGAACCGTGAACTCCCTGACGTTCAAGCTGGTTGTGGAAAAGGCAGAGGAAACAGAGATCAAATTGCCAACATTCACTGGATCATGGAAAAAGCAAGAGAGTTCCAGAAAAACATCTACTTCTGCTTTATTGACTATGCCAAAGCCTTTGACTGTGCGGATGACAATAAACAGGAAAATTCCGAAAGAGATCATAATATCAGACCACCTGACCTGCCTCTTGAGAAATCTGTATGCAGGTCAGGAAGCAACAGTTAGAACTGGACATGGAACAACAGATTGGTTTCAAATAGGAAACGGAGTGCGTCAAGGCTGTATATTGTCACCCTGCTTATTTAACTTACATGCAGAGTATATCATGAGAAACGCTGAACTGGAAGAAAAACAAGCTGGAATCAAGATTGTGGAGAGAAATATCAATAATCTCAGATATGCAGACGACACCACCCTTAGGGCAGAAAGTGAAGAGGAGCTAAAAAGCCTCTTAATGAAAGTGAAAGAGGAGAGTGAAAATGTTGGCTTAAAGCTCAACATTCAGAAAACGATCCCATCTCTTCCTGGGAAATAGATGGGGAAACAGTGGAAACAGTGTCAGACTTTATTTTGGGGGGGCTCCAAAATAACTGCAGATGGTGACTGCAGCCATGAAATTAAAAGACACTTACTTCTTGGAAGAAAAGTTATGACCAACCTAGATAGCATATTCAAAAGCAAAGACATTACTATGCCCAGTAAGGTCCGTCTAGTCAAGGCTATGGTTTCTCCAGTGGTCATGTATGAATGTGAGAGTTGGACTGTGAAGAACGCTGAGGGCCAAAGAATTGATGCTTTTGAACTGTGGTGTTGGAGAAGACTCTTGAGAGTCCCTTGGACTGCAAGGCGATCCAACCAGTCCATTCTGAAGGAGATTAACCCTGGGATTTCTTTGGAAGGAATGATGCTAAAGCTGAAACTCCAGTCCTTTGGCCCCCTCATGTGAAGAGATGACTCACTGGAAAAAACTCTGATATGGCGAGGGATTGGGGGCTGGAGGAGAAGGGGACGACCGAGGATGAGATGGCTGGATGGCATCACTGACTCGATGAACGTGAATCTGAGTTAACTCCAGAGTTGGTGATGGACAGGGAGGCCTGGCGTACTGCGAATCATGGGATCGCGAAAGTCGGACACGACTGAGTGACTGCACTGAACTGAACTTACTAGCGTGTGAGATGAGTGCAATTGTACGGTAGTTTGATCATTCTTTGGCATTGCCTTTCTTTGCAATTGGGATGAAATCTGACCTTCTCCAGTCCTGTGGCCACAATTGAGTTTTCCAAATTTGCTGGCATATTGATTTCAGCACTTTCAGAGCATCATCTATCAGGATTTGAATTAGCTCTACTGGAGTTCCATCACTTCCACTAGCTTTGTTTGTAGTGATGATTTCTAAGGCCCACTTGACTTCACATTACAAGATATCTAGCTCTAGATGAGTGATCACACCATCGTGATTATCCGTGTCATGAAGATCCTTTTTGTACAGTTCTTCTTTGTATTCTTGTCATCTCTTCTTATTATTTTCTGCTTCTGTTAGGTCCATACCATTTCTGTCCTTTATCAAGCCCATCTTTGCATGAAATGTTCCCTTGGTATCTCTAATTTTCTTGAAGAGATCTCTAGTCTTTTCCATTCTGTTGTTTTCCTCTATTTCTTTGCATTGATCACTGAAGAAGTCTTTCTTATCTCTTCTTGCTATTTTTTGGAATTCTGCATTCAGATGCTTATATGTTTCCTTTTCTCCTTGGCTTTTCACTTCTCATCTTTTCACAACTATTTGTAAGACTTCCCAAGTCAGCCATTTGGCTTTTTTGCATTTCTTTTCCATGGGGATGGTCTTGATCCCTGTCTCCTGTACAGTGTCACAAACCTCATTCCATAGTTCATCAGGCACTCTATCTATCAGACCTAGGGCCTTATAGTCACAGGGGATCTGATTTAGGTCATACCTGAATGGTCTAGCTGTTTTCCCTGCTTTCTTCAATTTAAGTCTGAATTTGGTAGTAAGGAGTTCATGGTCTGAGCCACAGTCAGCTCCTGGTCTTGTTTTTGTTGACTGTATATAGCTTCTCCATCTTTTGCTGCAGAGAATAGAATCAATCTGATTTCGGTGTTGACCACCTGGTGATATCCATGTATAGAGTCTTCTCTTGTGTTGTTGGAAGAGGGTGTCTGCTATGACCAGTGCATTATCTTGGCAAAACTATATTAGTCTTTGCCCTGCTTCATTCCGTATTCCAGGGCCAAATTTGCCTGTAACTCCAGGTGTTTCTTGACTTCCTACTTTTGCATTCCAGTACTGTATAATGAAAAGGACATCTTTTTTGGGTGTTAGTTCTAAAAGGTCTTGTAGGTCTTCATAGAACCATTCAACTTCAGCTTCTTCAGCATTACTGGTTGGGGCATGGATTTGGATTACTGTGATATTGAATGGCTTGCCTTGGAAATGAACAGAGATCATTCTGTCATTTTTGAGATTGCATCCAAGTACTGCATTTTGGACTCGTCTGTTGGCCATGATGGCTACTCCATTTCTTCTGAGGGATTCCTGCCTGCAGTAGTAGCTATAATGGTCATCTGAGTTAAATTCACCCATTCCAGTCCATTTTACTTCAGTAATTCCTAGAATGTCGAGGTTCACTCTTGCCATGTCCTGTTTGACCACTTCCAATTTGCCTTTATTCATCGACCTGACATTCCAGGTTCCTATGCAATATTGTTCTTTACAGCATCAGACCTTGCTTCTATCACCCGTCACATCCACAGCTGGGTATTGTTTTTGCTTTGGCTCCATTCCTTCATTCTTTCTAGCATTATTTCTTCACTGACCTCCAGTAGCATATTGGGCACCTACTGACCTGGGGAGTTCCTCATTCAGTATCCTATTATTTTGCCTTTTCATACTGTTCATGGGGTTCTCAAGGCAAGAATACTGAAGTGGCTTGCCATTCCCTTCTCCAGTGGACCAGATTCTGTCAGACCTCTCCACCATGACCTGCCCATCTTGGGTTGCCCTGTGGACATGGCTTAGTTTCATTGAGTGATACATGGCTGTAGTCCTAGAGTGATTAGACTGACTAGTTTTCTGTGAGTATGTTTTCAGTTTGTCTACCCTCTGATGCCCTTTTGCAACACCTACCATCTTACTTGGGTTTCTATTTTCTTGGGCATGGGGTATCTCTTCATGGCTGCTCCAGCAAAGCACGGCTGCTGCTCCTTACCTTGGATGAGGAGTATCTCCTCACCACCACCCTTCCTGACCTTCAACGTGGGATGGCTACTCTAGGCCCTCCTGCATGTGGGCAGCCACCAATCCTTGGGCATGGGGTTGCTCCTCCTGGTCACCGCCCTGGCCTTGAGCATAGGGTTGCTCCTTCTAGCCGCCAACCCGTCAGGCTCTGCCCCAGGATTTGGACACGGGGTGGCTCCTCTCAGCCATTGCCTACTCAGTGTGGGATAATTCTCAGTGGGAAGAGATGATAGGTTATATTTTGTGCATCTTTATATAAATGTCTAGAATATTTGGAAAATCAGGAGTGGCAACAGGTCAGTTTGCATCCCAATCCCGAAGAAAGGCAAAGCCAGAGAATGCTCAAACAATTGCACTCATTTCACACGCTAGTAAAGTAATGCTCAAAATTCTTCAAGCCAGGCCTTAGCAATATGTGAACTGTGAACTTCCAGATGTTCAAGCTGGTTTTAGAAAAGGCAGAAGAACCGGAGATCAAATTGCTAATATCGTTGGATCATCAAAAAAGCAAGAGCGTTCCAGAAAAATATCTATTTGTGCTTTATTGACTATGCCAAAGCCTTTGACTGTGTGGATCACAATAAACTGTGCAAAATTCTGAAAGAGATGGGAATACCAGACCACCTGACCTGCCTCTTGAGAAAACTGTATGCAGGTCAGGAAGCAACAGTTAGAATTGGATATGGAACAACAGATTGGTTCCGAATAGGAAAAGGGGTACGTCAAGGCTGTATATTGTCACCCTGCTTAACTTATATGTAGAGTACATCATGAGAAACACTGGGCTGGAAGAAGCAAAAGCTGGACTCAAAATTGCCAGGAGAGATATCAATAACCTCAGATATGCAGATGACACCACCCTTATGGCAGAAAGTGAAGAGGAACTAAAAAGCCTCTTGATGAAAGTGAAAGAGGAGAGTGAAAAAGTTGGCTTAAAGCTCAACATTCAGAAAATGAAGATCATGACATCTGGTCCCATCACTTCATGGGAAATAGATGGGGAAACAGTGGAAAGAGTGTCAGACTTTAGATTTTTGGGCTCCAAAATCACTGCAGATGGTGATTGCAGCCATGAAATTAAAAGACGTTTACTCCTTGGAAAAAAAGTTATGACCTACCTAGACAGCATATTCAAAAGCAGAGATATTACTTTGCCAACAAAGGTCTATCTAGTCAAGGTTATGGTTTTTTCAATGGTCATGTATGGATGTGAGAGTTGGACTGTGAAGAAGGCTGAGCGCCGAAGAATTGATGCTTGAACTGTAGTGCTGGAGAAGACCCTTGAGAGTTCCTTGGCCTGCAAGGAAATCCAACGAGTCCATCCTAAACGAGATCAGTCTTGAATATTCATTGAAAGGACTGATGTTGAAGGTGAAACTCCAATACCTTGGCCACCTCATGCGAAGAGTTGACTCATTGGAAAAGACCTTGATGCTGGGAGGGATTTGGGGCCGGTGGAGAAGGGAATGACAGAGGATGAGATGGCTAGATGCCATCACTGACTCGATGCACATGAGTTTGGGTGAACTCCAGGAGTTGATAATGGATAGGGAGGCCTGGCATGCTCTGACTCATGGGGTCGCAAAGAGTCGGACACTACTGAGTGACTGAACTGAACTGAGATGAGAGTATCATTCAGTTCTGTTCAGTTGCTCCAACTATTTGCATGTCCAACTCTTTCTGACCCCATGGACTGCAGCATGCCAGGCCTACCTGTGCATCACCAACTCCCGAAGTTTACCCAAACTCATGTCCATTGAGTCACTGATGCCATCCAACTATTTCATCCTCTGTCATCTCCTTCTCCTCCTGCTTTCACTCTTTCCCAATGAGTCAGTTCTTCACATCAGGTGGCCAAAGTATTGGAGTTTCAGCTTCAGCATCAGTCCTTCTGATGAATTTCCTTTAGGATGGACTGGTTGGCTCTCCTAGCAGTCCAAGGGACTCTCAAGAATCTCCTCCAACTGCACTGTTCAAAAGCATCAATTCTTTGTCCCTCATCTTTCTTTATAGTCCAGCTCTCACATCCAAACATGACTACTGGAAAACCACAGCTTTGACTGGACAGACCTTTGCTGGCAAAGAAGTCTCTGCTTTTTAATATGCTGTCTAGGTTGGTCATAACTTGTCTTCCAAGGAGCAAGATCTTTTAATTACTGGCTGCAGTCACCATCTGCAGTGATTTTGGAGACCCAAAAAATAAAGTTTGCCACTGTCTCCACTGTTTCCCCATCTATTGGCCATGAAGTGATGGGACCAGATGCCATGATCTTAGTTTTCTGAATGTTGAGTTTTAAGCCAACTGTTCCACTCTCCTTTCACTTTCATTAAGAGCTCTTTAGTTCTTCGCTTTCTTCCATAAGGGTAGTGTCATCTGCGTATCTGAGGTTATTGATATTTCTCCCAGCAATCTTGATTCCAGCTTGTGCTTCTTCCAGCCCAGCGTTTCTCATGTTGTACTTTGCATATAAGTTAAATAAACAGGGTGATAATATACAGCCTTGATGTACTCCTTTCCTATTTGGAACCAGTCTGTTGTTCCATGCCCACTTCTAACTGTTGCTTTCTGACCTGCATACATATTTCTCAGGAGGCAGATCAGGTCATTTGGTATTCCCATCTCTTGAAGAATTTTCCACAGTTTGTTGTGATCCACAATTTCAAATGCTTTGGCATAGTCAATAAAGCATAAATAGATGATTTTCTGGAATGCTCTTGATTTTTGATGATCCAACAGATGTTGGCAATTTGATCTCTGGTTCCTTGCCTTTTCTAAATCCAGCTTGAATTTCTGGAAGTTCACAGTTCTCATATCGCTGAAGCCTGGCTTGGAGGCTTTTGAATGTTAATATGCTAGCATGTTAAAGGAGTGAAGCTGTGAAATGAAAAGATGCTTACTCCTTGGAAGAAAAGTTATGATCAACCTAGACAGCATATTCAAAAGCAGAGACATTACTTTGCCGACTAAAGGCCATCTAGCCAAGGCTATGATTTTTCCAGTAGTCATGTATGGATGTGAGAGTTGGAAGAATTGATGCTTTTGAACTGTGGTGTTGGAGAAGACTCTTGAGAGTCCCTTGGACTGCAAGAAGATCCAACCAGTCCATTCTGAAGGAGATCAGCCCTGAGATTTCTTTGGAACGAATGATGCTAAAGCTGAAACTCCAGTACTTTGGGCACCTCATGCGAAGAGTTGACTCCTTGGAAAAGACTTTGATGCTGGGAGGGATTGGGGGCAGGAGGAAAAGGGGATGACAGAGGATGAGATGGCCGGATGGCATCACTGACTCGATGGACGTGAATCTGAGTGAAATCCGGGAGTTGTTGATGGACAGGGAGGCCTGGCATGCTGCAATTCATGGGGTCACAAACAGTCAGACACGACTGAGTGACTAAATTGAACTGAACTGAACTGTGCAGTAGTTTGAGCATTCTTTGGCATTGCCTTTCTTTGGGATTGAAATAAAACCTGACTTTTTCCAGTCGTGTGGCCAATGTTCAGTAAATCTTTAATCCAATTTTTTTATTGATGGGTAGAGCTGTGTTCCCTCCCTGTGTTTGACCTGAGACCACACTATGGTGGAGATAGTGAAGCAATGGTAACCTCCTCAAAGGTCCCATGAACACACTGCCACACTCGGTGTACCTAACCATGCAGCAGGCCACCACTGACCCATGCCTCCACTGGAGACTCCTGGACACCCACCAGCAAGTCTGGGTCAGTCTCTTTTGGGGTCAGTATTCCTTTCTCCTGGATCCTGGTGCACACAAGGTTTTTTTTTGTACTCTCCAAGAGTCTGTTTCCCCAATCCTGTGTAAGTTCTGGAAGCTCTGTGGTGAGGTTACTGGCACCCTGCTCCAAGAGGGCTTATGTCACACTGAGGTCTGGTGCATCCAGAGCCTCTGCCCCTGCGGCAGGCCACTGCTGACCTATACCTCTACAGCAGACATTCTAACACTCAAATGCAGGTCTGTCTGGCTCTGTCTCTATGGGATCTCCTGGTATGCACATGGTTTTGTTTGAGCCCTGCAATCATCTCTGCTGAGTCTGGGATTTGATTCTAAACAAGATTTCACCCCTCCTACCATCTTGCTGGGACTTCTCCTTTGTCTTTGGGAGTGGGTTATCTTTTTTTTTTTTTGGTGGGATCCAACATTCTCCTGCTGATGGTTGTTCAGCAACAAGTTGCAATTTTTGAGTTCTCACAGGAGAAGATAAGCCCACATCCTTTTACTCTACCATTTTGATTTGATATTTCTATTTATCTCTATGCAATAATAGACATCATTAAACTGTAAGGCAGTTATAGTCATTGACTTATCTCTTCTTTTTAAAAATAATGGACCTAAAATAGTTGCAATCTGAAGTATATTTATTCATATACTGGTTTTATTAATCTTTCCTTTTAAAAATAGTATTTTGTGCTGAGAGTTTGTCTGAGAGAGCCAAGTAGGAAGAACTTGAGCCCACCTCCTCTCATGGGCACACAAAAATTACAGCCATTTACAGAGCAACTATTGATGAGAAAGACAAGAATCTAGCAGAAAAGGTCTTCCATAACTGAAGATACAAAGAATAAATCACAAAGATACAGGTAGGAGGGGTAGAGTTGCAGCATACTTAAGAGCCATATTCACCAAGCAGGTGACCCACAAATAGGACAATTACAACTGCAGAAGTTCTCCCCAAGGACCAACAGGTTTGAGCCCCACATAAATTTCTAAAGCCTGGAGGTCCAGCATGCAGAAGATGAGCACCCAGAATATTTGGTTTTAAAGGCCAGTGGTTCTTACTTTCAGAAGAACCAGAGGGTTGTGGGAAACAGGGACTCCACTCTTAAAGGGCAGGCACAAAATCTCATTATCTCAAATAATCTTTAAATCTCAAAACCCAAGCAGAAGCAGTAATTTGAAAGAAACCTATGTCAGGCACACCTGTTAATCTTAGAGATGTCTCAGATACAAGACACAACTAGAGCTCACCCTGGTAACATAGACACTGTTGGCAACCATTTGGGGAGCTGCTTCTACCACGTTGAGACAGGTACTGGTAAATGTAATTCTGGAATGCCCCTTCTAGCTAATTAACACTGGAAATCAGTCCCATCATAGCTCAGGGCTTCTTCATAGCTCAGTTGGTAAATCATCTGCCTAAAATGCAAGAGACCTGGGTTCAATTCCTGAGTCGGGAAGATCCCCTGGAGAAGGAAACGGCAACCCACTCCAGTATTCTTGCCTGGAGAATTCCATGGACAGAGGAGCCTGGAGGGCTATAGTCCACAGGATCGCAAGAGTCAGAAACGACTTAGAGACTACACCACCACCACCACCACCAGTCTGTTGGCACCAGTACTTAGGACATTACATAATGACCAAATGATTAATTCAAGAAGATAAAACAACTGTAAATATATATGCTCCTAATATAGGAGCACCTAAATATTTAGCAAATATCAACAGACATAAAAAAATATATCAACAGTAAATTTGACTAAGGAGGAAAAAATCTATTCCTCAGAAACAAACATATAGAAATATATACAACATTCACAGATCTGAAGAATTAATGTAGTTGAAATGACAGTACCCATGGCAGTCTACAGATTCAATGCAATTCCTTTCAAAGTACCAATGGAATTTTTTGCAGAACTAGAATAAATAATTTGAAATGTATAAGGAAACACAAAACACTCAGAAGAGTCAAAGAAATCTTGAGAAAGAACAGCACTGGAGGTATCACACTCCATGACTTCAGCCTATAATACAAAGCTACAGTCATAAAAACAGTGTGATACTGGCAGAGAAACTGATACAGAAGCCAATGGAATAGAATAGAGAGCCCCACATCTGGTAAATTAATTTATGACAAAGGAGGCAAGAATATAAAATGGGGAGAAAAACTCTCTTTTCAATAACTGGAGCTGGGAACAGTGGAGAGCCATATTTATAATAATGAAACTAGAACATTTTCTCACACCATATAAAAACAAACTCAAAATGGATCAAAGACCTATGTGTAAGACTAGAACTTGTAAAACTCTTAGAAGCTAAGAAAGGTAGTAAACTCTTCGACATCAGTGTTAGTAAGAGTGACTAATTCACACGGTAATTTTGAGGTACTGAAGCTATCCTAATTTTCTTTTAGCATCAGTCTAAAATGTTAATGAAAGTAAATAATACATAGTTAAATTTGGAGGCAACAGTTGTATCAGTGAACTCTACTGCTAAACAAATCACCTAAGCTTGCACTCTTAACTGGCAATACTTAAACCAATGCTGGTCATTATTATTAGACAGAAAATGAAAAAGTCTGAGTTCTTGGTTCACAGGGCATCATATAATTGACATTTTAAATGGTTCTGACAATTTTAGATTAAACACTTCATTACCTAACAACCATTCCCTACACAGCTAATAATAACCCAGTTTCTACAAGAACACTTAACAATCTTTACTGTTTTTCTTTGAGGCTTCTAGATCCTTCCGTTTTGATTATATTATTAAACTGAAGTGAAGTGTTGGTCGCTCAGTCATATTCAACTCCTTGTGACCCTATGGACTATAACCCACCAAGCTCCTCTGTCCATGGAATTCTCCAGACAAGAATCCTGGGGTGGGTGGCTATTTTCTTCTCCAGGAAACAGTTGAATCTTCCGGACCTAGGGATTAAACCTGGGTCTCCCATATTGCGAGGAGATACTTTACCATCTGAGCCACCACATCAACATTAAAAAAAAAAAAAAAAGTCATAATAAAAGAACAAAGAAAATGTAAGGAGAAATTTTTAGGCAAACAGCTCCTAACTACTTTTCTATCTCTGTCACAGATCGTGTACAAGAGAGTGTTTCTGGAATAAGAGTGTATATAAGTCCCAAATCGGAAAGACCTATTAAACATTTGTTAATTCCAAACATAGATATATTCCCCATGTATGCCAGAATAAACTGCTACTTTATTTTAGCTAGCAACTGAAACAAGTGACAAGACATAGGTGCTTCAATTGTAAATATAGCTATGAAATCACAATATAATCTTATGAATCACAAACAGTGATATTTAGAAATGCCTACAAAAGACAATGAAAACAATGGAAACACATTTTACTTATTACTTTTCCAATCTGCTTCTTTTCACTTTCTCTGTGTGTCTTTGCCACTCCTTCCTATCAGTTTCATCACTTTTCATTGTTTTTGCTCCCATTCTTTATCATTTCAACCTTCTTTCTTTTCTTTAAAGCTCCTACCTTTTAGATGAAAGAAGAAATACATTAACCAAATAGATTATTTTCTTTCATTTATATCACTAAGTTTCCTTTACTTATGCATATAAGGAGCCAGAAGTAGAGAACCTGCCAAACATTTAACTTAAGTGTTAATTTATATCCCTATGAGTATGTTCTCCAGCTGATATTTTATTTCCTGCCAATGGACCTGTGGTTTTCAATGGATCATACTTTTCACTCACCCAACAAAAGATATTTATAAAGTACAGTGGACCACAGCCTTGTCTAACTCAACAAAACTATAAGCCATGCCATGCAGGGCCACACAAGAAGGACGGGTCACGGTAGACTGTTCTGAGAAAACGTGGTCCCCTGGAAAAGGGAATAGCACACACTTCACTATTCTTGCCTTGAAAACCACATGTCAGTTCCCTTCAGTTCAATCGCTCAGTAGTGTCCGACTCTTTGCGACCCCATGAATTGCAGCACGCCAGGCCTCCCTTTCCATCACCAACTTCCAGAGTTCACTCAGATTCACGTCCATCGAGTCCACAATGCCATCCAGCCATCTCATCCACGGTTGTCCCCTCTTCTTCCTGCCCCCAATCCCTCCCAGCATCAGAGTCTTTTCCAAGGAGTCAACTCTTCGCATGAGGTGCCCAAAGTACTGGAGTTTCAGCTTTAGCATCATTCCTTCCAAAGAAATCCCAGGGTTGATCTCCTTCAGAATGGACTGGTTGGATCTCCTTGCAGTCCAAGGGACTCTCAAGAGTCTTCTCCAACACCACAGTTCAAAAGCATCAATTCTTCGGCGCTCAGCCTTCTTCACAGTCCAACTCTCATATCCATACATGACCAGAGGAAAAACCATAGCCTTGACTAAATGGACTTTAGTCGGCTAAGTAATGTCTTTGCTTTTGAACATACTATCTAGTTTGTTCATAAATTTTCTTTCAAGGAGTAAGTGTCTTTTAATTTCATGGCTGCAATCACCATCTGCAGTGATTTTGGAGCCCCAGAAAATAAAGTCTGACACTATTTCCACTGTTTCCCCCATCTATTTCCCATGAAGTGATGGGACCGGATGCCATGATCTTCATTTGCTGAATGTTGAGCTATAAGCCAACTTTTTCACTCTCCTCTTTCACTTTCATCAAGAGGCTTTTGAGTTCCTCTTCACTTTCTGCCATAAGGGTGGTGTCATCTGCATATCTGAGGTTATTGATATTTCTCCCAGCAATCTTGATTCCAGCTTGTGTTTCTTCCAATCCAGCATTTCTCATGATGTACTCTGTATATAAGTTAAATAAGCAGGATGAAAATATACAGCCTTGATGTACTCCTTTTCCTATTTGGAACCAGTCTGCTGTTCCATGTCCAGTTCTAACTGTTGCTTCCTGATCTGCATATAGATTTCTCAAGAGGCAGGTCACCTTTTCCAGTCCTGTGGCCATTGCTGAGTTTTCCAAATTTGCTGGCATATTGAGTGCAGCACTTTCACAGCATCATCTTCAGGATTTGAAATAGCTCCACTGGAATTCCATCACCTCCACTAGCTTTGTTTGTAGTGATGCTTTCTAAGGCCCACTTGTCTTCACATTCCAAGAGGTCTGGCTCTAGATTAGTGATCAAAGCATCATGATTATATGGGTCATGAAGATGTTTTTTGTACAGTTCTTCTGTGTATTGTTGCCACCTCTTCTTAATATCTTCTGGTTCTCTTAGGTCCATACCATTTTTGTCCTTTATCGAGTCCATCTTTGCAAAAGATACCTTTGCCCAAGGTATCTCTAATTTTCTTGAAGAGATCTCTAGTCTTTCCTATTCTGTTCTTTTCCTCTATTTCTTTGCATTGATTGCTGAAGAAGGCTTTCGTATCTCTTCTTGCTATTCTTTGGAGCTCTGCATTCAGATGCTTATATCTTTCCTTTTCTTCTTTGCTTTTTGCCTCACTTCTTTTCACAGCTATTTTTAAGGACTCCCCAGACAATATTTTGCTTTTATGCATTTCTTTTCCATGGGGAAGGTCTTGATCCCTGTCTCCTGTACAGTGTCACGAACCTCATTCCATAGTTCATCAGGCACTCTATCAGATCTAGGTCCTTAAATCTATTTCTCACTTCCACTGTATAATCATAAGGGATTTGATTTAGATCATACCTGAATGGTCTAGCAGTTTTCCCTACTTTCCTCAATTTGAGTCTGAATTTGGTAATAAGGAGTTCATGATCTGAGCCACAGTCAGCTCCTGGTCTTGTTTTTGTTGACTGTGTAGAATTTCTCCATCTTTGGCTGCATAAAATATAATCAAGCTGATTTCTGTGTTGACCATCTGGTGATGTCCATGTGTAGAGTCTTCTCTTGTGTTTTTGGAAGAGGGTGTTTGCTATGACCAGTGCATTTTCTTGGCAAAACTATATTAGTCTTTGCCCTGCTTCATTCCACATTCCAAGGCCAAATTTGCTTGTTACTCTGTGTTTCTTGACTTCCTACTTTAGCATTGCAGTCCCCTATAATGAAAAGGACATCTTTTGGGGGTGTTAGTTCTAAAAGGTCTTGAAGGTCTTCATAAAACCGTTCAACTTCAGCTTCTTCAGCATTACTGGTTGGGGCATAGACTTGGATAACTGTGATATTGAATGGCTTGCCTTGGAAATGAACAGAGATCATTCTGTCGTTTTTGAGATTGTATCCAAGTACTGCATTTTGGACTCTTTTATTGACTATGATGGCTACTCCATTTATTCTGAGGGACTCCTGCCCACAGCAGTAGAAATAATGGTCATTTGAGTTAAATTCACCCATGCCAGTCCATTTTAGTTTGCTGATTCCTAGAATGTTGACATTCACCCTTGCTATCTCTTGTTTAACCACTTCCAATTTGCCTTGATTCATGGACCTGACATTCCAGGTTCCTATGCAATATTGCTCTTTACAGCATCGGATCTTGCTTCTATCACCAGTCAAATGCACAACTGGGTGTTGTTTTTGCTATCGTTTCATCCCTTCATTCTTTCTAAAGTTATTTCTCCACTGATCTCCAGTAGCATATTGGGAACCTACTGACCTGGGGAGTTCCTCTTTTGGTGTCCTGTCATTTTGCCTTTTCATACTGTTCATGGGGTTCTCAAGGCAAGAATACTGAAGTGGCTTGCCATTCCCTTCCTCCAGTGGACCACGTTCTGTCAGACATTTCCACCATGACCCGCCGGTCTTGGGTTGCCCTGCAGGCATGGCTTGGTTTCACTGAGTTAGACAAGGCTGTGGTCCTACTGTGATTAGATTGATTAGTTTTCTGTGAGTATGGTTTCAGTGTGTCTGCCATCTGATACCCTCCTGGAACACCTACCATTTTACTTGGGTTTCTCTTACCTTGGGTGTGGGGTATCTCTTCACAGCTGCTCCAGCAAAGCACAATCGCTGCTCCTTACCTTGGATGAGGGGTATCTCCCTACCGCCGCTGTTCCTGGCCTTTAATGTGGGATAGCTCCTCTAGGCCCTCTTGCGCCTGGGCAGCCACCGCTCCTCGGGTTCCTCCTCCCAGCCACTGGCCCTGGCCTCAGGCATGGGTGTCTCCTCCCAGCTGCCGCCCTTGACCTCGGGCTTGGGGTGGCTCCTCAGGGTCACTGGACCTGGCCTCGGGCACGAGGTGGCTTCTCCCAGCCACCCCTGACCTCAGACGCAGGGTGTCTCCTCCCGGCCGAGGCCCAGACCTCAGACGTGGGGTAGCTCTTCTCGGCCCCTGCCCTTAACCCGGATGCGAGGTGTCTCCTCCCGGCCACTGCCCCTGACCTCAGACGCGGGGTAGCTCCTCCTGGCCGCCACTGACCTCGGACGCAGGGTAGCTCCTCTAGGCCATTCCTGCGCCATTGCAGCCTGGCACTCTAGGCTGCTGCCCCTGACCTCGGACGTGGGGTAGCTTCTCTCGGCCGCGCTTAGTGCACCAGCCCGGCTCTTGAGAACCCATGAACAATAGGAAAAGCAAAAGACAGGACAGTGAAAGATGAACTCTTCAGGTTGGTAGATTTCCCAAAATGCTATTGGAAATCAATGGAGAAATAACTCCAGAAAGAATGAAGATAGGAAGCCAAAGCAAAAATAACACCCAGTCATGGATGAGACTGGTGGTAAAAACAAAGTCTGATGCTATAAAGAGCAATTCTGTCTCAAAAATGACAGAATGATCTCTGTTTGTTTTCAAGGCAAACCATTCAATATCCCAGTAAGCCAAGTCTTGCCATGACCAGTAATGCTGAAGAAACTGAAGTTGAACAATTAGTTCTATGAAGACCTCCAAGACCTTCTAGAACACCCAAAAAAGATGTCTTTTTTATTATAGGGGCCACGAATGCAAAAGTAGGAAGTCAATGGACACCTGGAGTAACAGGCAAATTTGGCCTTGGGGTACAGAATGAAGCAGGGCAAAAACTAATAGAGTTTAACCAAGAGAACACACTGGTCATAGCAAACTCCCTCTTTCAACAACACAAGAGAAGACTCTACACATGAATATCACCAGATGGTCAATATTAAAATAAGAATGGTTATATTCTTTGCAGACAAATATGGAGAAGATCTATACAGTCAACAAAAACATGACTGGGAGCTGACTGTGGCTCAGATCATGAACTCCTTATTGCCAAATTCATACTTAAATTGAAGAAAGTAGGGAAAACCACTAGACCATTCAGGTATGACCTAAATCAAATCCCTTATGATTATACAGTGGAAGTGAGAAATAGATTCAAGGGTTTAGATCTGATAGACAGAGTGCCTGAAGAAATATGGGGAGAGGTTTGTGACACTGTACAGGAGACAGGGATCAAGACCATCCCCATGGAAAAGAAATGCAAAAAAAGCAAAATGGGTGTCCTAGGTGGCCTTAAAATAAGTATGAAAAGATGGGAAGTGAAAAGCAAAGGAGAAAAAATATATATACCCATTTGAATGCAGAGTTCCAAAGAATAGCAAGGAGAGATAAGAAAGCCTTTCTCAGTGATCAGTGCAAACAGAGAAAAACAATAGAGTGGGAAAGACTAGAGATCTCTTTAAGAAAATTAGAGATACCAAGGGAACATTTCATGCAAAGATGGGCTCAATAAAAGACAGAAAATGTATGGACCTAACAGAAGGAGAAGATATTAAGAAGAGGTGGCAAGAATACACAGAACAACACAAAAAAAACATCTTCTTGACCCAGATAATCAGGATGGTGTGATCACTCACCTAGAGTCAGACATCCTGGAATGTGAAGTCAAGTGGGCCTTAGGAAGCATCACTATGAACAAAGCTAGTGGAGGTGATGGGATTCCAATTGAGCTACTTCAAATGCCAAAAGGTGATCCTGTGAAAGTGCTACACTCAATATGCCAGCAAACTTGGAAAACACAGCAGTGGCCACAGGACTGGAAAAGGTCAGTTTTCATTCCAATCCCAAAGAAAGGCAATGCCAAAGAATGCTCAAACTACTGCATAATTGCACTCTTCTCACATACTATTAAAGTAATGCTCAGAATTCTCCAAGCCAGGGTTCAACAATACGTGAACTGTAAATTTCCAGATGTTCAAGCTGGATTTAGAAAAGGCAGAGAAACCAGAGATCAAATTGCTAACATCTGTTGAATTATCAAAAAAGCAAGAGAGTTCCAGAAAATAATCTATTTCTGCTTTATTGACTATGCCAAAGCCTTTGAAAGTGTGGATCACAACATACTGTGGAAAATTCTTCAAAAGATGGGAATACTAGACCACCTGACCTTCCTCTTGAGAAATCTGTATGCAGGTGAGGAAGCAACAGTTAGAACTGGACATGGAACAACAGACTGGTTCCAAATAGGGAAGAGAGTACGTCAAGGCTGTATATCATCACCCTGCTTATTTAACTTATACACAGAGTACATCATGAGGAACGCTGGGCTGGATCAAGCACAAGTTGGGATCAAGAATGCCAGGAGAAATATCAATAACCTCAAATATGCTGATGACACCACCTTTATGGCAGAAAGCGAAAAAGAACTAAAGAGCCTCTTGATGAAAGTGAAAGAGGAGAGTGAGAAAGTTGGCTTAAAACTCAATATTCAGAAAACTAAGATCTTGGCATCTGGTCTCATCACTTCATGGTCAATAGATGGGGAAACAGTGGAAACAGTGGCAGACTGTATTTTGGGGAGCCCCAAAATCACTGCAGATTGTGATTGCAGCCATGAAATTAAAAGACGCTCGCTGCTTAGAAGGCAAGTTTTGACCAACCTAGATAGCATGTTAAAAAGCAGATACATTACTTTGCCAACAAAGGTCCGTCTAGTCAAGGTAATGGTTTTTCTAGTAGTCATATATAGATTTGATAGTTGGATTATAAAGAAAGCTGAGCGCTGAAGAATTGATGCTTTTGATGTTGGAGAATACTCTTGAGAGTCCCTTGGACTGCGAGGAAATCCAACCAGTCCATCCTGAAAGAGATCAGTCCCTTGTGTTCATTGGAACACCCCTTGTACCTATGTTGAAGCTGAAACTCCAATACCTTGGCCACTTGATGGGAAGAGATGACTCATTGGAAGAGACCCTGATGCTGGGAAAGATTGAAGGAAGGAGAAGGCGACAATAGAGGAAGAGATGATCGGATAGCATCAACAACTCAATAGACATGAGTTTGAGTAAACTTTGGGAGTTGATGATGGACAGGGAGGCCTGGCATGTTGTAGTCCATGGGATCGCAAAGAGTCAAACATGACTCTGCAACTGAACTGAACTGATAAATCATTAAGCCTTGCTTTATCTCTTGGATTTTGGAATGCAACTGTGCAGTACATTGTCATTGATTTTTAGTGGAGTTAAATAACTTTATAAGGTTGATTTTTCATATTATCAATTCTAGTTCATGATACTATAAAACACTTTGCCCACAATTTCCTGAATCTCATATTTTAAAAGTAACGTTTTCTAAACAGCCCTGCCATGACATATTTCTGTTAACATTATATTTAATTACTTCAACTTGTTAGAAATTCAATATTATTTGTACAATCTAATAAATTATAAGAATGCTTAAATGAATAGTATTATGAGTACAATTATCAGAATTGGGTATGAATGACAATTCAATTGAAATTTAATATGAATAAGATTTACTCATGAAATTTCAATATGTGTATTTTGCTGCATCTTTATATTTTTCCATCAAATTTTTAAAGAGAATCTCTCTAGAATTCCTATACTTTTGCCATGTTTTCATCATTACAGCTACTAGTATTTAGCCATAGTGCTATGCTGTACTACGTCGCCTCAGTTGCAACCAGCACTTTGTGACCCTATGGACTGTAGTCTGCCAAACTTCTCTGTCCATGGGATTCTGCAGGCAAGAGTGTTGGAATGGGTTGTCATGTTCTCCTCCTGGGGAATCTTCCCATTTAACAGTAGAACATTTTATATAGTCTAGGTAATCTGTTAAGGATTACATTCATTTTATCTATTCAAAACAGCAATTCTCTGGCATAGACACTATTTTTTCCATTTATAACAGAATTCTGAGCCTCTATAAAATTAAGCAACTTGATAAAACTCGCATATTTTGAATCTGAATCTGACTCAAAAAACTATATTACTCTTTACTGCTTGATTTTGTATCCTTTAGCAATTTGATTATGATTAAATGTGTTTTATTATTCCTAAATCAATCACTGAGAAATAAAATTGAATTGTTGTAATCATTTTATCCAGCGGCTTTCACCCATAGGAAATTTTGCCTCCAAGAGTATATTTGGCAAATTTGGCTAGGGCTGGGGCAAAGAAAGAGGCTACTTGTAGCCAGTGGATAAAGGACAGGGAAGTTGCTAAACATCCTACAACACTTAGAACAGCTCCCTCAACAAAGAATTGTCTGGCCCACATTGCTAACAGCACCATTGCTAAAAAATCCTACGTTTGGGTTTCAATGAATGTCTAATTTATTAATTAAGCACTCCCTGACTCCTCTTCAATATTGCAAGATATTCAAAATGCAGATTATACTAGAGAGAAAGTCTTCAGAAACAGGAATCAAAAACAAGCTTGGATTATTGATTTTTCCAAGGATATACTTTGATCAAACAGTAATCTTATTTTCTACCTTGCCTTCTCAGACACCTGTAGAATGATAATCTATGCAATCTTTCACAAATTATAAAAATTAATTTCATGGCATTTTTGTGTGTAAAATATATTCCTCACAGTAATGGTCACAGGCAGTAGCATGTGACTTTCTAACCTAATTCACGATAGACCTTTAAATGTGACCTTCTCTGGGAACTGAGGGCAGGGCAGAACTACAATCCTGCTTGTCACTGCCACCTTATTTTTCTTCTTGTCATCATTTTTTCTGTCTCAACCAGAGTCCTTTATCACTGTCAGTTCATTTCTGAGGAATTCTTTGTTTAGTGTTTCAATATGTGTGTGTGTGTGTGTGTGTGTGTATATATATATATACACACATACAAATATACACTTATTTGTATTATTGTCTTGATCCACTATATAACAAAAGCCTATATTGTGGATGTAATGAATGACATAATCCTTTAACAGCAAAACCATCTTCAGAGAAAAACCACAAAGCAAATGTTCAGATATATAGTCTATATTTAACCCCTAGGAAGATCTCAAAACTCTATTCCTGAAACACAAGCAATATTAGCATATAAAAATACTTGTCCACCTGTAATCACAGAACAACACAATCAAAATGAGTTATGTTGATATTGCTGAATGAGTTCCAAGAGCGGTACAAATGGAGTTTTGAAACCTGGTTTCCTAGCATTTTATATCAACACTTCACCACACTTGCCAAACATAGAACTAATAACATAAGAGGTTGTGATTATTCCAGTGGAAAAGTAATGTAGTATTTAATTAACTACATTTATTTGCTGGATAATTAAAATCATGAACTATAGTGATAATTTTAAGCTGGTTTTATTTACAAGAAATATAATAAAAAAAGATTTTGATATCTTTTCATTACAACAATGTCAAATTATTTAAATAAAGTTTTTTATCTTTTAAATAAGCTAATGCTTACTATCAATCAGTAAAGAAATATAAAATCATACCATTTATGAAGCTGTTTATTCTAACATTAAAAAATTGTGAATAGCAATGCCCTTGCTCACACTGTTTCTTTCCTCGACATTCCCAAATTTAAATTTGTGTCTGAAATTCTTAACTGCTCTCTTAATCTCTTCTACTCACGTGGTTATAAAGGCCTATACAAGTAGGCCTATACTTCATTTTATTATGCTATGCAGATATTTTGCTTTTTACATTTAAAGTCTTGTCGCAACTTTGGGCCAAACAAGTCTACAGACACCATTTTTCGTATACCGTTGGCCTACTTCATGTCTATGTGTCACATTTTGATAAGTCTCCTAATATTTAATTTATTATTATTATTATTTTACTTTGATCTGTGATCAGTGATCTTTTAAATTTTGAAATAAAGCTGATTTGTAAAGTTATATTAGTTTCAGGTGTACAACAAAGTGATTCAGTTACAGATATATATATATACATATAATTATATAATCTGTGTATATATATATATATATATAATTATTTTCCTTCATCAGTTCAGTTGAATTCAGTCCCTCAGTCGTGTCCAACTCTTTGCGACCTCATGAATCGCAGCACGCCAGGCCTCCCTGTCCATCACCAACTTCCAGAGTTCACTCAGACTCACGTCCATCGAGTCCACGATGTCATCCAGCCATCTCATCCTCGGTCGTCCCCTTCTCCTCCTGCCTCCAATCCCCCCCAGCATCAGAGTTTTTTCCAGTGAGTAATCTCTTTGCATGAGGTGGCCAAAGTACTGGAGTTTCAGCTTCAGCATCATTCCTTCCAAAGAAATCCCAGGGTTGATCTCCTTCAGAATGGACTGGTTGGATCTCCTTGCAGTCCAAGGGACCCTCAAGAGTCTTCTCCAAAACCACAGTTCAAAAGCATCAGTTCTTTGGCCCTCAGCCTTCTTCACAGTCCAACTCTCACATCCATACATGACCACTGGAGAAACCATAGCCTTGACTAGACGGACCTTAGTCGGCAAAGTAATGCCTCTGATTTTGAATATGCTATCTAGGTTGGTCATAACTTTTCTTCCAAGGAGTAAGTGTCTTTTAATTTCATGGCTGCAGTCACCATCTGCAGTGATTTTGGAGCCCAAAAAAATAAAGTCTGACACTGTTTCTACTGTTTCCCCATATATTTCCCATGAAGTGATGGGACCAGATGCCATGATCTTCGTTTTCTGAATGTTGAGCTTTAAGCCAACATTTTCACTCTCCTCTTTCACTTTCATCAAGTGGCCTTTTAGCTCCTCTTCACTTTCTGCCATAAGGGTGGTGTCATCTGCATATCTGAGGTTATTGATATTTCTCCCTGCAATCTTGATTCCAGCTTGTGTTTCTTCCAGTCCAACATTTCTCATGATATACTCTGCATATCAGTTAAATAAGCAGGGTGACAATATACAGCCTTGACGTACTCCTTTTCCTATTTGGAACCAGTCTGTTGTTCCATGTCCAGTTCTAACTGTTGCTTCCTGACCTGCATACAGATTTCTCAAGAGGCAGGTTAGGTGGTCTGGTATTTCCATCTCTCTCAGAATTTTCCACAGTCCATTGTGATCCACACAGTCAAAGGCTTTGGCATAGCCAGTAAAGCAGAAATAGATGTTTTTCTGGAACACTCTTGCTTTTTCCATGATCCAGCAGATGTTGGCAATTTGATCTCTGGTTCCTCTGCCTTTTCTAAAACCAGCTTGAACATCAGGGAGTTCACGGTTCATGTATTGCTGAAGCCTGGCTTGTAAAATTTTGAGCATTACTTTACTATCATGTGAGATGAGTGCAATTGTGTGGTAGTTTGAGCATTCTTTTGCATTGCCTTTCTTTGGAATTGGAATGAAAACTGACCTTTTCTGGTGGCTCAGAGGTTAAAGCATCTGCCTGCAATGAGGGAGACCTGGGTTCTATCCCTGGGTCAGGAAGATCCCCTGGAGAAGGAAATGGCAACCCACTCCAGCACTCTTGCCTGGAGAATCCTATGGACAGAGGAGCTTGGTGGGCTACAGTCCACGGGGTCGCAAAGAGTCGGACACGACTGAGCGACTTCACTTCTTTATTTTCCTTCATAGGTTATTACAAAATGAGTATACCTTCTTGTGCTACATTTAGACCCTTGTTAGTTATCTATTTTATATATTGTAGTGTGTATATGTTAATCACAAACTTCTAATTTATCACTCTCCCCTACCCTTTCCCCTTTGGAAACCATAAGTGTATGTTCTATGCCTGTGGGTCTATTGCTGCTTTGTATATAAATTTATTTGTATCTTTTTTTTTCACATTCTACATACAAGTGATATATTGTATTTGTCTGGCTTATTTCAGTTAGTATGATAATTGCTAGGTTCATCCATCTCTCTTCGAATGGTGTTATTCTTTTTTATAGGTAGGTAATATTTCATTGCGCAAATATATCACATCTTATTTATCCATTCCTCTGTCAATGGACATTTAGGTTGCCTCCATGTCTTAGCTATTGTCAATAGTGTTGCAATGAACATTGAGGTGCTTGTATCTTCTTGAATTACAGTTTTCCCAGATGTATGCTCCGGTGTGATGGGGTTGCAGGATCATACAGCACATCTTTTTAGGTTCTGAGAAATGTTTATACTGTTCTACATTGTGGCTATATCAATTTATATTCCCACCAACAGTATTGGAAGGTTCTTTTTTCTTCACATCCTCTCCAGCATTTACTATTTGTAGACTTTTTTATGATGACCCCATTCTGACTGGTGATATCTCATTACATATTTTTGATTTGCATTTTTCTATTAATTAGTGATGTTGAACACATTTTCATATGCCTTTTGTCCATCTTTATGTCTTCTTGGTAGAAATATCTATTTTGACTTCACCTACTTTTTTATTGGGCTGTTTTTTTCCCCCCAGTATTGAGCTATATGAGCTGTTTTGTGTATTTGGAGATTAAATTTTTGTCAGTACTATTTTTTGCAAATATGTTCTCCCACTACAGATGTTGTCTTTTTATTTTGTTTATGGCTTCCTTGGTTATGCAAAAGCTTTCAAGTTTAATTAGGTCCCACTTATTAATATTTATTTTTGCATATATTTCCATTACTCTTGGAGACAGATCCAAAAAGACAGTTATGATTAATGTCAAAAGTTGTTCTGCCTATGTTTTCCTCTAGGACTTCTATAGTCTCTGCTTTTACATTTAGGTCTTTAATCCATTTTAAGTTTATTTTTGTGTATGGTGTCCAAAAATGTTTTAATTTAATTATTTTACATGTAGCTGTCAAGTTTTCCAAGGGCTACTTATGGAAGAGACTTTTTTTTTCCCCTCCATTGTATAGTCTTACTTCCTTCATCATAGATTAATTGATCACAGGTACGTGGGTTTACCTCTGACACTTCTGTCCTGTTCCATTGACCGGTGTTTCTGTTTGGCCTGTATATTTGTGTTTATGGCCTTTTAAGATGGAAGAATATTAAGGCTATGAGCTAAGGAAGACAGGAGGCCTCCAAACGCTAGGAAAAAGCTAAGAAATACATTATTTCCTAAAGCTACCAGAAAGGGACATAGCCCTGATGACACCTTGAGTTTGGCCCAGTGAGATCCGTGTTCAAATTCTGGTCCACAGCATTACCTAGTATTCAAGATTAAACCTGGTCAGATTTTAAAAGATCTTGAATGCAGGATGGTAGAGTAGAAGGACTTTGAGGTCACCTCCTCTCAAGCGGATATCAAAATAATAACTAACTGCTGAGTAACCATCATCAAAAGCACTGGAACCTACCAAAAAAGATACTCACATCCAAAGACAAAGAAGAAACCATAATGAGACAGCAGGAGGGGCCCACTTGTGTTATAATCAAATCCCATCCACCCCAAGAGGACAACTCACAAACTGCCAAATAATTATGTTGTAGAAATTCTCCCACAGGAGTGAGAGTTCTGGCCTGTGTAAGCTCATTCTATTAACTAAAGAACCAACAAAATGGACAAGTGAGAACCAAATGGCATCAGATAAACCAAGAGGATCAAAAATAATAGCACAATGTTCAAAAACTTAAACCGTCATTGGAATAAAAACCTAGAAAATTAATCTGTGTGTTAAACCTAAACAAAGTGATTACCAGCTGAAATAAAACACTTAAATAATGCCCAGAGTTTCCAACACAATAGACAAAATGACCAGTTTGCCAACTTAAAACTAAAAGTTACCCATAATTCAAAAAAATCAAGAAAATTATAATTTGAATCCACTCCCCCTTCAAAAATCAAAATAAATATAAACCAGATGTTGGAGTTACCAGACAAGGATGTTTAAACAAGTATCAAATGACTCAACAAGCAATTTTAAATTCACTTGAAATGACAACAGCCAACAGAAAATCTCAGCAAATAAACAGATGTTTGAAAAAAGAATCAAAGAAATTATATAATTGAAAACTCAAACAATAGAAAGGAACAATGAAAAATCTTACTATAAGGACACAAAAATAGAATGGATATGACAGTGGATATAATCAGTAAACTTGAAGTAAAGCAATACAGTTGATCCAATCTACATTACAGACAAAAAGTTGACTGAAAATAAATATATATATAGACAAAGCCTCCTATCACTGGAGTTCCAGGAGATGAAAAAGAGAATGGAGCTGAAAAAGTATTCAAAGAATATTAGTTAGACATTTCCCAAATTTGGTAAAGGATATACACAAATTAAAGACCTGAGAGAACATTAGGTAGGGTAAACAAACACACAAATTCATAACAAATCTTAAAAACATCCAGAGAAAAACAATATCTTACCTATAAGGAACAATAATGCAAACGGAAACAGGTTTTTCTTTTTTTTTTTTTTTAATCTTAATCCATAGAGGTCAGAAGGAAGTAGATCAGTATATTGGGGGGAAAAAAATGGCAATTGTAAATTCTGTTTCTGGTAAAACTATCTAACTATCTGTCAGCAATGAAGGGGGAAATAAAGACATTCTCAGATAAGATACTATTTAATTTATTTTTCACTATCAGATCTAATCTTGAAAGCTGGCTAAAGGAAGTTCTCTGAGGAGAATCAAAATGATAAAAGAAGAAATCGTGAAACAAAAGGAAAGAAAAAGGAACACTAAAAATAGTAATAATATGAATGAACACAATAAAGTGTCTTCCTCCTTTAAAGTTTCTTAAATCTGACGATTGCAAAGGACAAAGTTATAATCATCTAATACTACAAACTGTTTCAAAAACAAAATATAACCAAATTCCCTGGGAGAGAAATCTGGAAACTAGTTGAGAAGCCCCTATTCTCTGGGGGAGTGTAAAATCAGCCACATAGTAGTCAGAAGAAAAATTCAAAGTAGCATCTCACTACAATTCTTCCCCCTGAGCATCATCATATATGACCAGCAGGAAATCCATCAGATTGCAGTTTGTCTTCGGGGATACAAAAATACTGGACCACTCAGTGTTCCAACTTTCCCAAGGTGTCTCACAGAAAATTGGCTTCTGTCTTGGCTGTCTCAGAGCATGTATAGGACCTGGCAAATACTAGATGCCTGGAAACCAGTCAGAACAAAGGTGGCAGTTTGGATTGGCCTTAAGTAACACACTGTCTTCCTGGCTCACTACAGATCAAGCAGATGAAAAATCCCAGCTGCTTTCTTCTCCTTGGGGAGGGAAGAAGTTGACTCTGCACGTGATGCCGGAAATTTTCTGTGGGCTGGCCAAAGCACTGACTTCTGTCTTGCCTTTTAGAATATTTGTAGGATCCAGCATACTCTTTCTACTTTGGGGGCCAGAAAGATGGTTGTTTGAACTATCTGTTGCCATAGTCTCTCCAGCTGGCTCAGTACAGAGCAAAGTGATGAAACCCCCAGCTCCCAGATCTTCCCTGGGGAGGAAGAGCAGGACAGAGTGGTGACCCAGCTTTTCCAGAGGAACCGTCTTCAGTCTCACTCACCTTAGAGGGCTGATAGGAAGTGGCATACTTTTGATGCTCAGGGGATACTATAATCAAAAAGTGATCACTGGACCCGCACAAAGGTTTGAAAGCTCCCCAAATCTCTGGACAAGCTGATTAATGAAGTTTTTCTGCCATATGAGCCCAGTGTATGAATATGGGAGGAAGATCTGTTTATCTAATGTGCAGGAACAAGATGAAGTGTGCTAGTGTGAGTGTGCTTAGTTTCTCAATTGTGTCCAACTCACTGTGGCTCCATGCACTGCAGCCCACCAGACTCCCCTGTCCATGGGATTTTCCAGGCAAGAACACTGGAGCAGGTTGCCATTTCCTCATCCAGGGAATCTTCCTGACCCAGGGATTGAAACTTAATCTTGTTCATCGGAAGGCAGATTCTTTATCACTGAGAGATCTGGGAAGCCCAAGAAAAGAGTCAAAGGAAATAAAAACCAAGGGAAAATGTCCCCCTAAAATGAACCAAATAAATCTTCTGAAACTTATTTTAATGATAAGGATATATAAAATAAATTTGACAGAGAATTCAAAATAAACATCCTAAAGATGCTCAGTAAGGTAAGAAAAAATCATGAGCAAAGTTAAATTTTGACAAATTATGCATCAATACACCCTCCCCCAAATAGACATCTTGGAGTTGAAGAATACAATAACTGAACAGAAAAATTCATATGTCAAAAAGACAAAAGGTAACAAGTGTTGGCAAGGATGAGGAGAAAAGGGAACAACTGTACCTGGTTTCTGGGAACGTAGAATGGTACAGCCATTATGGAAAACAGTATGGAAGTTCCTCAAAAAATCAAAAATCTGTGTAATCCTATGACTAGGTAATTATCCAAAAGAACTGAAATCATAATCTTGAAGAGCTACTTGCACCCCTACATTAATTGCAGCATTACTCAAAATAGCCAAGATGTACAAACAAATTAAATATCTATCAATGGATGAATTTATAATAAATGTGGCATATTACACTCAATGAAATTTTATTTGGCCTTAAAAATGAAGGATATCTGCAAAATGTGACACTATTAGGCAAGCCTGGAAGACATTATGCTAAGTGAAATAACACAGTCACAGAAGGAGAAATACTCTAAGATTTCACTTATATATGAGGTAGCTAAAAGAGTCAAACTTATAGATGTAGAGTAGAATAGTGGTTGCCAGAGAATGGGGGAAAGGGAAATGAAAAGTTGCTATTTAATGAATATAATGTTTCAGCTATAAATGATGAAAAAGTTCTAGAGATCCTCTAGAATACCCTCATGGTTATATTTAACAAGACCATATTGTACACTAAAAGATTTGTTAAAAGGGTAGATTTCATGTTAAATATTATTAGTACCAAAAAAAATAACTGTATGTGAAAGTTCATAACAGCTTTTCCATAACAGCCAAAAACTTAAAACTAGCCTACAGTAGGTTTATAACTAAACAAGTTGTGATATATCATACCATGAAGAGCTATGCTAAAAAAAAAAAAAAGAGCAAGTTATTGATATATAACAACTTGAATTGACCTCAAGGGCATTATACTGAAAAACAAAAGTTGATATCAAAAGTTCAAATATCATATGATACAATTATCCAATATGTATGAACTAACAAAATTATAAAAATGAAAAATAGATCAGTGGTTTCAAGGAGTCAAGGAGAGCACTGGGAGAGGAGAGTGGATTTGGATCTAGAAGAAAATAAGAAGAATATGTGTGGTGATAAAAGCATGTATTTTCTTAATCAGTGTCAATATCCTGGTTGTGATAATATACTATAGTTTTAGAAGATTATGAGCCTTGTGGCTCAGCTGGTAAAGAATTTGCCTGCAATGTGGGAGTCCTAGGTTCGATTCCTGGGTTGGGAAGATCCCCTGGAGAAGGGAAAAGCTACCCACTCCAGTATCCTGGTCTGGAGAATTCCATGGACTGTATAGTCCATGGGGTCGAAAAGAGTCGGACACGATTGAGCAACTTTCACTTCACTTCACTTCACTTCACCATGGCGAAAAACTGCATATAAATAGCATACTAACCTCTCTTTTCTACTTCTTATAACTATAGTTAAATCTGAAATTACCTTCAAAAAAGTACAGTTTAACCATGTGACTCTGGAGAAGGGAATGGCAATCCACTCCCGTGTTCTTGCCTGGAGAATCCCAGGCACAGAGGAGCCTGGCGGGCTACAGTCCACAGGGTCACAAAGAGTTAGACACGACTGAGTGACTAATACACACTAACCATGTGAATTGAGGATTATTCTCACAGTGGTTTCCACCCTTTTTGGCTGGTTTTGTGGAAGAACATTTTTCCACAGACCAGAGTCAGGCGACAGTTTTTGGATGATTCAAGGGCACTTATATTTATTATGCACTTTATTTCTATTATTATTCCATCAGCTCAACCTCAGATCATCAGGCATTAGCTTCTGGAGTTGGGGACCTCTGCAGAAAAGATTGTATAGAATACATGCTAACTTTTCTTTATATATTTGTTACAACTCTCCAGTGAAATCATTTCAGCCTGGAGATTATCATCCACAAACCTACCCTAAAAGAATAGCTACAAAGAAATCTCTAAGCAGGAAAGATATTTTATTATTTCTATCAGTTTTTATTTCACATATTATGCAGCTAAGTTGTTTGATCCTTATCCAGCAACCAGTCTTAAGAAAAAGGAAAAACAGAAAATCCACTGCTGTGGAGGTTCCAAGGTCTCTGATGTTCCAAGTCTTTAACAGGTCTGCATTAATGTCTTTACCTTTCAGTATCTTATTTTTTTATATATATAATGTCAAATTTTTAATTATGGAGGGGACTAGGGAAAGATATGTATACTTTATTTTCTGGAAATAAAAGTCACAATCACCATTATTTATCAAAGGCAAAAATAAGTATAATTTAATCCCTATATACCATAAGCTAGTGCTTTAATTACATTATCTTTTTTCATATTAACTTTATAAGATAACATTTACATGAATGGGAAGTATTTTAATATGTATAACTCAATTTGGACAAATGTACTATCCTTCTGTCTACAAATACACACAAACAGATAAAATTCCTTTGCCTCTAATTTTTTGCTTGCACATTTTCAAAGTAAATACCCTACCCTACCCCAGGATACAAGGACTATCTGAAGTACTTTCTACAATTATTGATTTAATATATATTTTATAGAATTTCTGATAGATGGAATCAAATAACATACACTTTTTGTGTCTAGATTATTTCAGTAGCATAATATATTTTAAAGATAAAACCACTATATTTCTGGGTAGGATCTTCACTGTGTTCATAAACAATAATCTGTTTATCCATTCACCTTTTGACAGTCATTGGGTTATATCCAGATATTTTTGCTATTAGGAACAAAAGTATGTGGACATATATTTTATTTCACTTGAGGTAATTACCTAGTAAACGTGTAGTCCTCAACATTCCATGGTAAATATCTGCTTAACTTTGTAAGACATTACAAAATTACTTTCTAAAGTAGTTGCATCATTTTGATTCAACAACAGAAATATAGATGAGTGTTTTAAAATAAACCACTTTATTATTTGATTTTTTAATTTAATTTTTATTTTATATTAAAGTGTAGTTGATTTACAATGATATGTTAGTTTCAGGTGTACAGCCATGTGATTCAGTTCTGTGTGTGTGTGTGTGTGTGTGTGTGTGTATCCATTACTTTTCAGATTCTTTTCCCAGGTTATAACATGATATTGAGTACACTTCCCTGTACTATATAGCAGTATCTTCTTGGTTAACTATTTTAAATATAGTAATATGTATCTTTATTTTTATTTTTTTATTTTTTAATATAAATTCATTTATTTTAATTGGAGATTAATTACTTTACAGTATTGTATTGGTTTTGCCATACATCAACATGAATCCTCCACAGGTGTACACCTGTTCCCCATCCTGAACACCCTCCCTTCTCCTTCCCCGTACCATCCCTCTGGGTCGTCCCAGTGCACCAGCCCCAAGCATCCAGTATCATGCATAGAACCTGGACTGGTGATTCATTTTATATAGATGATATTATACATGTTTCAGTGCCATTCTCCCAAATCATCCCACCCTCATCCTCTCCCACAGAGTCCAAAAGACTATTCTATACATCTATGTCTCTTTTGCTGTCTCGCATGAAAGGTTATTGTTACCATCTTTCTAAATTCCATATATATGCGTTACTATACTGTATTGATGTTTTTCTTTCTGGCTTACTTCACTCTGTATAATCAGCTCCAGTTTCATCCACCTCATTAGAACTGACTCAAATGTATTCTTTTTAATGACTGAGTAATACTCCATTGTGTATATGTACCACAGCTTTCTTATCCATTTATCTGCTGATGGACATCTAGGTTGCTTCCATGTCCTGGCTATTATAAACAATGCTGCGATGAACATTAGGGTACACATGTCTCTTTCAATTCTGGTTTCCTCGGTGTGTATGCCCAGCAGTGGGATTGCTCAGTCATAAGGCAGTTCTATTTCCAGTTTTTTAAGGAATCTCCACACTGTTCTCCATAGTGGCTGTACCTAATCCCAAGCTCCTAATTTATCCCTCCCCACCACTTTTCCCCTCTGGTCACCATAAGTTTGTTTCCAAAATCTGTAAATCTGTTTCTGCTTTGTAAATAAATTCATATGTATCACTTTTTAAATTAGATTCCATACATGAGTGCTATCATGTGATATTTGTCATTCTCTGTTGATTTACTTCATTTAGTATGGTCGTCTCTAGATCTATCCATGTTACTGCAAATGGCACTGTTTCATTCTTTTTATAGCCGAGTAGTATTCCATTATATATAAAATATAAATTAAATCAATAATTGTAGAAAGTACTTCAAATAGTCCTTGTATCCTGGGGTAGGGTAGCATATTTACTTTGAAAATGTGCAAGCAAAAATTTAGAGGCAAACGAATTTTAAAAAATATTTTATCAGTATTTCTGCCTATCTCATAGTTATCTCAGTCACTCATTAGAAACAGCCTCCACAAATCAATTAACAAAATCAATTTACCTTCTTATTTTCTTTGTTATTTGAGCTGCATATGGCTCTTTTTACTCTATGGCTTCTTCTCAGATGCCTTTCATGATAAGATTTATGAATGAGCATTTGCTTACAGTATATCACAGAAGGAATGAATAGACATTTCTGTCAAAAAGTATTCTTTGCATGAAATTAGACAATAATTTTTGAATCTTAAACTCTTTCATATTGCAATGATTCCATCCTAGAATGAAAATACTTTTGTGAAATATAACTAAGATGAATTAGAAGAAATTTTAAGGAGCATATTTTTATTCAAAATAATTAAGCTAGCATAAATTTTAATATTACCTCTTACTCCTCTTCTTTGTCTTTGCCAGACACTTACTTTTGGAACTTATCATCAACCAAGAGATTTCAAAGAAGGAGCCATTTTATATATTATTCATAGCAAGGGAAATAAATACAACCCTTTGTAACATAACAACATTCAGGAGTTTAGTTACACCCAGATACCAAAAAGTCAGGGTAATTTCCTTTCATTATAATTATATAATCTCATTCTTCAGCAGAAATCTAAAGTTCCTCTAAGTTTTGATCAGGGAGACAAAACTGAATGTCTGGAACCTGACGAGATAGTCAAGGTATATTGAAATTGTGCTATTTGGGGGTTACCCAAGGCATGAAGCTCTCATGGAATTCGTGATATCAGGGCTTCCCTGATAGCTCAGTTGGTAAAGAATCTGCCTGCAATGCAGGAGACCCTGTTTGAATCCTGGGATGGGAAGATCCACTGGAGAAGTGATAGGCTACCCACTCCAGTATTCTTGGGCTTCCCTCGTGGTTCAGCTGGGAAAGAATCTGCCTGCAATGCAGGAGACCTGTCTTCTGTCTCTGGATTGGGAAAATCCCCTAGAGAAGGGAAAGGCTACCCACTCCAGTATTCTGGCCTGGAGAATTCCATGGAGTGTATAGTCAATAGGGTCGCCAAGAGTTGGACACAACTGAGTGACTTTCACTTCACTTCAAGGCATGAAAGAAGCACAAAGGTTAATGTTGGAATAACGAAGATGCAGCATTCCTCTAGAAAAACATTCTCACTACAAGTGAGATGCAAGTTGAGCAACCTGCATGAAGTAGGAGTACCTCTTTTTCATCCTCTCCAAAGGCTGATATTGTATAAATTGTAGTTCGTGACTTCAGTCTGAATAGATAACTACTTCCATTCCTGAATTGTCTCTTGTGTGTTGATGTGGCTAACAGCAGCAAGCTCATTTTTTGATGTGACTGTATTAACAACTTTTGCTTTCCTACTTTTGCATTCCAGTCCCATATAATGAAAAGGACATATTTGGGGGGGGGGGGTGTTAGTTCAAGAATGTCTTATAGGTCTTCATAGAACTTACAGCGTCAGCTTCTTCAGCAGTACTGGTCAGGATAAAACTTGGATTACTGTGATATTGAATGGTTTGCCTTGGAAACAAGCAGACATCATTCTGTTGTTTTAGAGACTGCATCCAAGTACTACATTTTGGACTCTTTTTTAACTATGATGGCAAAAGTAAGAAGTCAAGAAATACCTGGAAAAACAGGCAAATTTGGCCTTGGAGTACAGAATGAACCAGAACACTGACTAATAGAGTATTGCCAAGAAAACACATTGGTCATAGCAAACACCGTCTTCCAACAACATAAGAGAAGACTCTACACACAGACATTACCAGATGGTCAATATGGAAATCAGACTGATTTTATTCTTTGCAGCCAGAGATGGAAAAGCTCTATACAGTCAGAAAAAAACGAGATCAGGAGCTGACTATGGCTCACATCATGAACTTCTTATTGCCAAATTCAGAATTAACTTGAAGAAAGTAGGGAAAATCACTAGCCCACTCAGGTATGACCTATAAAATCCCTTTGGAAGTGAAAAACAGAGTCAAGGGATTAGATCTGATAGACAGAGTGCCTGAATAATTATGGACGGAGGCTCCTGACATTGTACAGGAGGCAACGATCAAGACCATCCCCAAGGTAAAGAAATGCAAAAGGGCAAAATGGTTGTCTGAGGAGGCCTTACAAATAGCTGTCAAAAGAAGAGAAGTGAAAGGTAAAGAAGAAAGGAAAGATATACCCATTTGAATGCAGAGTTCCAAAGTATAGCAAGAGGAGATAAGAAAGCCTTTCTCAGTGATCAGTGCAAAGAAATAGAGGAAAACAATAGAATGGAAAAGACTAGAGATCTATTCAAGAAAATTAGAGATACCAAGAGATAATTTCATGCAAAGATGGGCTCGATAAAGTACAGAAATGGTATGGACCTAACAGAAACAAAAGATATTAAGAAGAGGTGGCAACGATACACAGAAGAACTACACAAAAAAGATCTTCACAACCCAAATAACCACAATGGTATGATCACTTATCTAAAGCCAGATATTCTGGAATGCCTTAGAAAGGGCATTTCACATATAATGAAAAGGGCCTTAGAAAGCATCATTATGAACAAAGCTAGTGGAGGTGATGGAATTCTGCCAGGAGCCAGCACCGGAGATCCCACCCATGACAAGGTCATGTGGAAGAGACCTGACGAGCAAGACAGATTAGGACTCGAGAGGCCCCCTGGACCTGCTCGAGCATCTACCCCAAAACCAGAATCTGTCTGTCTTACTATTTTGTGCCTTTCACCAACTCTTCTGACATTAACAGGGGGCTATCCCTGACCACCTTCCTCCGGAAAAAATCAACTTAGGGCTCTAGTTAATAAGTCTCTTGGGCATTAAAGGAATATTTCAATTCAAATCCCCTCTGATGGATTTCTAGCTTGCTTGTTGGGTTTATCCAAACTCTTGCAGCTACGCATGTGAGTGTTCACAGCCTCTCAACTGTGAGAGACATGGGAAGCCTAAAACATTCCAAAAATATAGAGCCTTTTGAAGAGTTAAAAATTATTAGAGTAGTGCTGGTTTAGGATTTCATTGTTGAGCCAATGCTTGCTGCCAAGTTCCCATATCCTTCATCCACTGTGCACCTGGGAGTGCATTAGTTAACATAGTTGGAATGTAAGAAAAATAAGTAGTAGCCTTGGAATTAACCACATCAGACCTTTGAGCTAATTGGTTCTTTCTTTGTTGTAACTCACTGCACCTTTGCTTCGTGAAAATATAACTCTGTTTAATACTTTCTGAGGCTGACACAGATTAGAAATATAAAGAAAAAACATTTCAAGGGAAAATAAGTTTTCTGGTTGAGCAGCCTTTATCAAAAGAGGGTCATAAAATGTCCACAAGCCTCCAAGGCCAGAAGATAATGTACACAACATTGTTTATAGGAAAGGTATGTAGAAAAAAATCCTGGTTTTGATAAAGACAAAACAGATGTAATATTTGGGTCTACTCTGCATGACTTTGCATCTTTCATGTCCCTCTATGTACAAGTCAAGGTATAAAAGTTCCTTTTGAAAATAAAGTTATGGGCCTCACTCACTGAAGCTTGGTCACCTCGTGTCATTCTTTCTTTCTCCTTCTCCTCTTTTTTTTTTTTTTTTTTTTTCAGGCTGATCCCTTGGAGTGTAGAGGCTCTCTGAGTTCATTTCCCTGCCTGGGCTTCTAAAACCCTCTCGAGAAGGTGCTCTGCACCTTCTCCCCATCAAGAGGGCGCCTGTGGCCTACGTGAACAGAGCAAGTCACATGCTGGGGATTTATTGGCTTTCTGCATAAACCAAGGAATATCAACCTCTTTCTCTCCTCTATTTTCTTATCTGTAACATTCTTTCTTTATCTCTCTCTAAATTGCTCTCGCTGACACCATCTCCCGTGAGGGTACCCCTGGATCCTGCTGGGGCTGGACCCCAGCAGAATTCTACCTGAGCTATTTCAAATCCTAAGAGATGATGCTGTCAAAGTACTACAACAAATTTGGAAACTCAGCAGTGGCCACAGGACTTGAAAAGGTCAGTTTTCATTCCAATCCCCCAAAAAGGTAATGCCAAAGTGTTCAAACTAGTGCACAATTGCACTCATCTCTAATAAAATAATGCTCAAAATTCTCCAGACAGGCTTCAACAGTACATGAACCGTGAACTTCCAGATGTTCAAGCTGGATTTAGAAAAAGCAGAGGAACCAGTGATCAAATTGCCAACATCCGTTGGATCATCAAAACAGCAAGAGAGTTCCAGAAAATCATCTACTTCTGCTTTATTGACTATGCCAAAGCCTTTGACTATGTGGATCACAACAAACTGTGGATAATTCTTAAAGAGATGGGAATACCAGACCACCTTACTTGCCTCGTGAGAAATCTGTATGCAGGTCAGGAATTAACAGTTAGAATTGGACATGGAACAGTTTCCTAATAGGGAAAGGAGTACATCATGGCTGTATATTGTCATCCTGCTTGTTTAATTTACATGCAGAGTACATAATGAGAAATGCTGGGCTGGATCAAGCACAAGCTGGAATTAAGATTGCCCAGAGAAACATCAATAACCTCAGAAATGCAGATGACGCTACCTTTATGGCAGAGAGTGAAAAAGAACTAAACAGCCTCTTGATGAAAATGAAAGAAAAGAGTGAAAAAGTTGACTTAAAACTCAACCAGAAAACTAAGATCATGATATCTGGTCCTGTCACTTCATGGCCAATAGATAGGGAAACAGTGGAAACAGTGACAGACTTTATTTATTTATTTATTTATTTTTTTTGGTGGGGGGAGGTGCTCCCAAATCACTGCAGATGGTGACTGCAGCCATGAAGTTAAAAGACGCTTACTCCTTTGAAGAAGTTATGACCAATCTAGACAGTATATTACAAAGCAGAGACATTACTTTGCCAACAAGGTCCATCTACTCAAAGCTATTGTTTTTCCAGTAGCCATATATGGATGTTAGAGTTGGACTATAAAGAAAGCTGAGTGCCGAAGAACTGATGCTTCTGAACTGTGGTTTTGGAGAAGACTCTTGAGAGTCCCTTGGACTGCAAAGAAATCCAACCAGTCCATCCTAAATGAGATCAGCCCTGAGTCTTCACTGGAGGGACTGATGTTAAAGTTGAAACTCCAATACTTTGGCCACCTGATGCGAAGAACTGACTCACTGAAAAATACCCTGATGCTGAGAAAGATTAAAGGTGGGAGAAGGAGACAACAGAGGATGAGATGGTTGGATGGCATCAGCAACTCAATGGACCTGAGTCTGAGTAAACTCTGGGAGTTGGTGATGGACAGAGATGCCTGATGGCTGAAGTCCATGGGGTTGCAAAGAGTCAGACATGACTGAGCTACTGAACTGACCTGCTGTCCAAGGGACTTTCGTGAGTCTTCTCCAGAACTACAGTGTGAAAACACTAATTCTTCGGCCCTCAACATTCTTTATGGTCAAACTCTCACATCCATACATGACTACTGGTAAAAACGTAGCTTTGACTAAACGGACTTCTGATAGCAAAGTGATGTCTCTGATTTTTTTATACACTGTCTAGGTTTGTCATAGCTTTGCTCCTAAGCAGCAAGCTACTTTGTATTTCATGGCTGTAGTCACTGTCCACAGTGTTCTGGAGCCCAGTAAAATAAAATCTGTCACTGTTTCCATTTTTCCCTCATCTATTTGCCATGAAATGATGGGATTGGATGACACGATATTAGTTTTTTGAATACTGAGTTTTAAGCCAGATTTTTCATTCTCCTTTTTCACATTCATCAAGAAGCTCTTTAGTTTCTCTTAGCTTTCTGCCATTGGGGTGATGTTATCTGCATATCTGAGGTTGTTGATATTTCCCCTGGGAAGCTTGATTCCAGCTTGTGACTCATTCAGCCTAGCATTTTGCATAATGTGCTCTGCATATAAATTAAATAAGCATGGTGACAATATACAGCCTTGACATACTCCTTTCCCAACTTTGAACAAGTCCGATGTCCCACGTCTGGTTCTATCTGTTGCTTCTTGACCTGCATACAGGCTTCTCAAGAGGCAGGTAAAGTGGCCTAGTATTCCCTTCTCTTTAAGTATCTTAACACGTTTTGTTGTGATGTAACATTCCAAGTTCCAATCATTAAAGTCAAAGTCTTTAGTGTAGTCAGTGAAGCAGAAGTAGATGTTTTTTATGGAATTCTCTTGCTTTTTCTATGATCCAGCGGATGTTGGCAATTTGATCTCAAGAGATCAAGAGGTAAATTGATCAATGGAGACAATTTGATCTCTTCTTCCTTTTCTAAATCCAGCTTGTACATTTGGAAGTTCTTTGTTCTTGTACTGTTGAAGCCTAACTTGACGGATTGAGCATTATCTTGTTAGCATAAGAAATGAGTGCAACTGTATGGTAGTTTGAACATTCTTGGGCATTGTCCTTCTTTGGGATTAGAATGAAAACTGGCCTTTTCCATTCCTGTGGCCACTGCTGAGTCTTCCAAATTTGCTGGCATATTGAGTGCAACACTTTTACAGCATTATCTTTTAGGATTTGAAATAACTCAGCTGGGATTCCATCACTTCCACTAGCTGTGTTCACAGTAATGCTTTCTAATGCCCAGTTGGCTTCACACTCTTGGATGTGTGCCTCTAGATGATTTACCACACCATCGTGGTTATCTGGGTCATTAAAACATTTTTCTACAGTTTTTCTCTCTATTCTTGCCATCTCTTAATCTCTGCTGCTTCTGTGAGGTCCTTACTGTTTCTATCCTTTATTGTGCCCATTTTTGCATGAAATGTTCCCTTGGTATCTCTAATTTTCTTGACAAGATCTCTAGTCTATCCCATTCTATTGTTTTTCTCTACTTCTTTGCATTGTTCACTTAAGAGTCTTTCCTCTCCTTGCTATTCTTTGGAACTCTGCATTCAGTTGAGTATATCTTTCCCTTTCTCCTCTGCCTTTCACTTATCTTCTTTTCTCAGCTGTTTTCCAGGTCTCCTCAGACAACCATTTGCCTTCTTGCATTTTTTTTTTCCTTGGGGATGATCTTGGTCACTGCTGTTATGTACGCTGTTTTGTACATATAGTACATAGTGTACAGTTCCTGTACACTGTTATGAAGCTCCATCCATAGTTCTTCAGGCACTCGATCGGAACCAATCCTTGAATCTATTTGTATCTCCACTCTATAGCTGTTTTTCCTACTTTCTTCAGTTTAAGTCTGAATTTTGCAAAAAGTAGCTCATTATCTGAGCCACAGTTACCTCGCAGTTTTGTTTTTGCTGACTGTATAGAGCTTCTCCATCTTTGGCTGCAAAGAATATGATCAATCTGATTTTGGTGTTGACCATCTGGTGATGTCCATGTGTAGAGTCTTCTCTTGTGTTGTTGGAAGAGGGTGTTTGCTATGACCAGTGTGTTCTCTTGGCAAAACTCTGTTAGCCTTTGCTCTGCTTCATTTTGTGCTCCATGGCCAAACTTCCCTGTTACTCCGGGTATCTCTTGACTTCCTACTTTTGCATTCAACCCCTATTATGAAATGGACATCTTTTTTTAGTATTAGTTCTAGAAGGTCTTGTCTTCACTGAACTGTTTGACTTCAGCTTCTTCAGCAGTAGTAGTCAGGACATCTACTTGGATTATTGTGATACTGAATGCTTGCCTTGGAAGCAAACCAATATAATTCTGTCATTTTTGAGACTGCACCCAAGTACTGCATTTTGGACTTTTTTGTTGAGTATGAGGGTTATCCATTTCTTCTAAGGGATTCTTGCCCACAGTAGTAAATATAATAATCGTCTCAATTAAATTCACTCATCTCTGTCCATGTTAGTTCACTGCTTCCTAGAATGTCAGTGTTTAAGATGGTCATCTCATTTGCCCACATCCCTTTTACCTTGATTCATGGATGTAACATTCCAAGCTCCAATGCAATACTGTCCTTTACAGCATCAGACTTTAGTCTCACCACCAGACACATCCACAACTTGGCATTGTTTCTGCTTTGGATCAGTCTCTTCATTCTTCTGGGGCAATTTCTCTTCTCTTCCTCAATAGTATATTGGACACCTTCTGATCTGGGAGGCTTATCTTTCAGTGTCATAATATTTTGCCTTTTCATACTGTTCATGTGGTTCCCAAGGCAAGAATACTGAAGTGCTTTGCCATTCCCTTCTCCAGTTGACCATTTTTAGTCAGAACTCTCCACCATAACCACTCCGTCTTGGGTAGCTAGCCCTGCACAGGATGGCCACTAGTTTCATTGAGTTACATAAGTCTGTGATCCATGTGACCATTTTGGTTAGTTTTCTGTGACTGTGGTTTTTGTTCTGGAGGTCATGGGAATAATCTTCTTGCTTCTTCTGTTTGTCCTCTGATGGATGAAGATAAGAGGCTTGTGCAAGCTTCCTGATGGTAGGGACTGGCTGTGGGGTAAATTGGGTCTTGCTCTGGTAGGTAGGACCATACTCAGCAAATCTTTAATTCAAGTTTCTACTGATGGGTGGGGCTGTGCTCCCTCCTTGTAGTTTGGCCTGAGGCGGCCCAGTCCTAAAGTCTATAGTCTCTATGGTAGGGCCTTAGGCTCTATGGTAGGCTAACGTTGACCTCCTTCAAGAGGAGTTATGTCAACACACCTCACCTCCCAGGACTGCGGCTGCCAGTGCTCCTGACCCTGAAGCAGGCCACTGTCAACCATGGCTCCATCAGAGACTCCCAATACTCACAGTCAAGTCTCTAAGTCTTAAACTGATTAATATTTCCATAGTTTGGTCTATTTTTTGAAAAATTTTAAATTAACTACCAAACCTCATAACTACATTTAGCTATTTTATTATATTTTACTTAAATATAAAGAAAGTCAAACATAAATTGTCCTACATACACACTTTCATTATCTTGCAATGACTATTAGTTCTTTTGATAATTTAATTAAAACTTCCAACTCATATTTCTCCCAATTCCTCTAAAGTACACAAATGATTTTCCTTTCTTGAGTCACAACGTATCTAAAACAGACCCACAGTTTTCATGACAATGATTTGTTGAAAAGTAGGTCAGTATTTTCCTACAGAAGTCCCAACTTCTGAATCTTGATGGCTGCCTTCTAATGGTGTCATTTCATTTGCTCTTCTATGTTCTGCACTTTCTGTAGGTTGGAAATAAGTCTGAAGACTTCATTAGTTTCAAGGTAAGCATTTTAGACAATAGTTAATAGGTGATTCTATATTATTTATTTTGTGTTATAGGATAGACATAATAGCTGAGTGCTTATATTCCTGAGTGGGCTTAAGGGGGAGCTGTTTTATATATATATATATATATATATATATATATATATATATATAATATTATATAAAATACAAATTTTGCAGTTTATTTTTATTTTTTTTTTATTTTGAATCATCAGGAAAGTTGCAAGAAAAAAACAACATTTGTTTTGAACCTTCTACCTAGATTCACCAAATGATTTTATCCTGTCCACTTTTGTTTTATCATACTCTTTTTCTATACATGTACACGCATACATATGCATACATATATATATATATATATATATTTTAAACTTTCATCTGAGCCATTTAGTAGTAAGTTAGAATACAATATACTATCTCACATTGAACATCAGGAAGGGCAGCGGTAAAGAGATACCCCTCGTCCAAGGTAAGAGAAACCCAAGTAAGATGGTAGGTGTTGCAAGAGGGCATCAGAGAGCAGACACACTGAAACCATACTCACAGAAAACTAGTCAATCTAATCACACTAGGACCACAGCCTCATCTAACTCAATGAAACCAAGCCATGCCCGTGGGGCAACCCAAGACGGGCAGGTCATGGTGGAGAGGTCTGACCGAATGTGGTCCACTGGAGAAGGGAATGGGAAACCACTTCAGTATTCTTTCCTTGAGAACCCCATGAACACTATGAAAAGACAAAATAATAGGATACAAAAAGTGGAACTCCCTAGGTCATTAGGTACCCAATATGCTACTGGAGATCAGTGGAGAAATAACTCCAGTGAGAATGAATGGATGGAGCAAAAGCAAAAACAATACTCAGCTGTGGATGTGACTGGTGATAGAAGAAAGGTCCGATGCTGTAAAGAGCAATATTGCATAGGAACCTGGAATGTCAGGTCCATGAATCAAGGCAAATTGAAAGTGGTCAAACAAGAGATGGCAAGGGTGAACGTTGACATTCTAAGAATCAGCAAACTAAAATGGACTGGAATGGTTGAATTTAACTCAGATGACCATTATATCTACTGCTGTGGGCAGGAATCCATCAGAAGAAATGGAGTAGCCATCATGGTCAACAAAAGAATCCGAAATGCAGCACTGGATACAATCTCAAAAACGACAGAATAATCTCTGTTCATCTCCAAGGCAAACCATTCAGTATCACAGTTTTCCAAGTCTATGCCCCAATCAGTAACGCTGAAGAAGCAGAAGTTGAACGGTTATATGAAGACCTACAAGACCTTTTAGAACTAACAACCAAAAAAGATGTCCTTTTCATTATAGGGGGCTGAAATGCAAAAGAAGGAAGTCAAGAAACACATGGAGTAACAAGCAAATTTGGCCTTGGAATGCGGAATGAGGCAGGGCAAAGACTAATATAGTTTTGCCAAGAAAATGCACTGGTCATAGCAAACACCCTCTTCCAACAACACAAGAGAAGACTTTACACATGGATATCACCAGATGGTCAACACTGAAATCAGATTGATTATATTCTTTGCAGCCAAAGATGGAGAAATTCTACACAGTCAACAAAAACAAGACCAGGAGCTGACTGTGGCTCAGATCATGAACTCCTTATTACCAAATTCAGACTCAAAATGAAGAAAGAAGGGAAAACCACTAAACCATTCAGGTATGACCTAAATCAAATCCCTTATGATTATACAGTGGAAGTGAGAAATAGATTTTAGGACCTAGACCTGATAGATAGAGTGCCTGATGAACTATGGAATGAGGTTCGTGACATTGTACAGGAGACAGGGATCAAGACCATCCCCATGGAAAAGAAATGCAAAAAAGCAAAATGGCTGTCTGGGGAGGCCTTAAAAATAGTGAAGAGAAGAGAGGTGAAAAGCAAAGGAGAAAAGGAAAGATATAAGCATCTGAATGCAGAGCTCCAAAGAATAGCAAGAAGAGATAAGAAAGCCTTCTTCAGCGATCAATGTAAAGAAATAGAGGAAAACAACAGAATGGGAAAGACTAGAGATCTCTTCAAGAAAATTAGAGATAACAAGGGAATATTTCATGCAAGATGGACTTGATAAAGGAGAGAAATCGTACGGACCTAACAGAAGCAGAAAATAGTAAGAAGAGGTGGCAAGAATACACAGAAGAATTGTACAAAAAAGATCTTCACGACCCAGATAATCACGATGGTGTGATCATTTGTCTAGAGCCAGACATGCTGGAATGTGAAGTCAAGTGGGCCTTAGAAAGCATCACTAAGAACAAAGCTAGTGAAGGTGATGGAATTCCAGTTGAGCTTTTTCAAATTCTGAAAGATGATGCTGTGAAAGTGCTGCATTCAATATGCCAGCAAATTTGGAAAACTCAGTAGTGGCCACAGGACTGGAAAAGGTCAGTTTTCATTCCAATCCAAAAGAAAGCCAATGCCAACGAATGCTCAAACTACCGCACAATTGCATTCATCTCACATGCTAGTAAAGTAATGCTCAAAATTCTCCAAGCCAGGCTTCAGCAATATGTGAACCATGAACTTCCTGATGTTCAGGCTGGTTTTAGAAAAGGCAGAGGAACCAGAAATCTAACTGCCAACATCCGCTGGATCATCAAAAAAGCAAGAGAGTTCCAGAAAAACATCTACTTCTGCTTTATTGACTATGCCAAAGCCTTTGACTGTGTGGATCACAATAAACTGTGGAAAATTCTGAAAGAGATGGGGATACCAGAACACCTGACCCGCCTCTTGAGAAATCTGTATGCAGGTCAGAAAGCAACAGTTAGAACTGGACATGGAACAATAGACTGGTTCCAAATAGGAAAAGGAGTAGTACGTCAAGGCTGTATATTGTCACCCTGCTTATTTAACTTATATGCAGAGTACATCATGAGAAACGCTGGACTGGAAGAAACACCAGCTGGAATCAAGATTGTTGGGAGAAATAGCCATAACCTCAAAATGCAGATGACACCACCCTTATGGCAGAAAATGAAGAGAAACTAAAAAGCCTCTTGATGAAAGTAAAAGACGAGAGTGAAAAATTTGGCTTAAAGCTCAACGTTCAGAAAATGAAGATCATGGCATCTTGTCCCTTCACTTCATGGGAAATAGATGGGGAAACAGTGGAAACAGTGTCAGACTTTATTTTGGGGGGCTCCAAAATCACTGCAGATGGTGATTGCAGCCATGAAATTAAAAGATGCTTACTCCTTGGAAGAAAAATTATGACCAACCTAGATAGCATATTCAAAATCAGAGGCATTACTTTGCCAACAAAGGGCCATCTAGTCAAGGCTATGGTTTTTCCAGTGGTCATGTATGGATGTGAGAGTTGGACTGTGAAGAAAGCTGAGCACCGAAGAATTGATGCTTTTGAACTGTGGTGTTGGAGAAGGCTCTTGAGAGTCCCTTGGACTGCAAGGAGATCCAACCAGTCCATTTTGAAGGAGATCAGTCCTGGGCGTTCTTTTGAAGGAATGATGCTAAAGCTGAAACTCCAGTACTTTGGCCACCTCATAATAAGAGGTGATTCATTGGAAAAGACTCTGATGCTGGGAGGGATTGAGGGCATGAGGAGAAGGGGATGACAGAGGGTGAGATGGCTCTTTGGCATCACTGACTCAATTTACGTGAGTCTGAGTGAACTCCGGGTGTTGGTGATGGACGGGGAGGCCTGGCGTGCTGCGATTCATGGGGTTGCAAAGAGTCGGACACGACTGAGCGACTGAACTGAACTGAATTTCCTGTGTATATTCTAAGAAATGGGCACTATATTTAATATTTTACAGTTATTAAAATTAGTAAATCAAAAATTAAAATATTACTAGTAGAATTTTTTCCAGATACTATATTCAACATTTGTCAATTGTTTCTGTGATGCTTTTTGCAAATATATTTTCGCAGTTCAGAATCTAATCAGGTATCATGGATTGCACTTAGTTGCGATGGCTTTTTTTCCCCTCTTTTAATCTAGTTTGTTAGTCTTTTGTGATCTTAGTGTTTTTGAAAGCTCCTAGCCAGCTATTTTGTAGAGTATCCTTTAAGCGCCTGTTTTCTCATGACTGTGTAAATTTAAGGAAGTCAGATTCACTCTTGAGAATCATGGATTGCTTTAAGGCTGAACCAAACATATATTGGAAATTACTTGGCACACTTTATGCCTTCTTTTCTAGTTATAAAAGATATATTGTAAACAAACAAAAGCTATTCTTTCTATTAATCCACATTTGCAATCAGAGTCCTGAAAACAGCCAACAACTAAAAGAACTCAAAGATATATCTATTTGACACTCCTTTTCTTAGACTCTTTCTTCTACTCAACTTACAAGGGTACTTTTATATGATTCCCTAGTTCAGCTTATTCTACAGCCCCTGGATATATAAGATGCTAAGAAAAGTAGTATTGCAGTAGGCATTACTTAAATGGCATAAATGAAAGATTCTTTTAAAAAATTATTTATTTTTTAGATAGCAGCCATTCTGACTGGCATGGAATGGTACCTCATTGTGGTTTTGATTTGCATTTATCTGATAATGAGTGATGTTGAGCATCTTTTCATGTGTTTGTTAGGCATCTGTATGCCTTCTTTGTAGAAATGTCTGCTTAGTTCTTTGGCCCATTTTTATTTTTCTGGAATTGAGCTGCAGGAGTTGCTTCTATGTTTTTGAGATTTATTCTTTGTCAGTTGCTTCATTTGCTATTATTTTCTCCCATTCTGAAGGCTGTCTTTTCACCTTGCTTGTAGTTTCCTTTGTTGTGCAGAAGCTTTTAATTTTAATTAGGTCCTATTTGTTTATTTTTGCTTATTGCCAATATTCTGGGAGGTGGGTCCAATATTGTAAAGTAATTAGCCTCTAATTAAAATAAATACATTTATACTAAAAAATAAACAAATAATTATTTATTTTTTAATCAAAGGATAATTGCTTTACAGAATTTTGTTGTTTTCTGTCAAACCTCAACACGAATCAGCCATAAGTATATATATACCTCCTTCCTTTTGAAACTCCCTCCCATTTCTCTCCCCACCCCACCCCTCTAGGTTGATACAGAGCCCCTGTTTGAGTTTCCTGAGACACACAGCAAATTCCCATTGGCTATCTATTTTACATATGGTAATACAAGTTTCCATGTTACTCTCAACATACATCTCACCCTCTTGTCCTCTCCCACCAAGTCTATAAATTTATTCTTTATGTCTGTTATTCCATTGCTACCATGCAAATAAAATTCTTTAGTACCATTTTTCTAGATTTCATATGTATGTGCCATATGTATGATATGATATGTATGTATGATATGATATGTGCCATATGTATGATATTTATCATTCTCTTTTGACTTACTTCACTCTCTATAACAGGCTCTAGTTTTAGCCACCTCATTGCAACTGACTCAAAGGTGTTCCTTTTTATGGCCGAGTAATATTCTGTTATATATATGTACCAAAACTTCTTTATCCATTCATTTGTCAATGGGCATCTAGGTTGCTTCCATGTTCTAGCTATTGTCAACAGTGATGCAATGAACAATGGGATATATGTGTCTCTTTTAATTTTGGTTTCCTCAGAGTGGGATTGCTGGGTCATATGGTGGGTTTATTCCTAGTTTTTAAGGAATCTCCATACTATCTTCCATAGTGGCTGTATCAATTTACATTCCCACCCACAGTGCAAGAGCTTTTTGATGATGGTCTTTCTGACTGGTGTGAGGTGATAATATTTCACTAAGGATTGATTTGCTTTTCTCTAATAATGAGTGATGTTGAGCATCTTTTCATGTGTTTGTTAGCCATCTGTATGTTTTCTTTGGAGAAATGTCTGTTTAGATCATTTCCCCACTTTTTGATTCGGTTATTTGTTTTTTCTGGTATTGAGTTGTATGAGCTGCTTATATATTTTGGAAATTAATTCTCTGTCAGTTGCTTCATTTGGTATTATTTTCTCCCATTTTGAGGGTTATCTTTTCAACTTGCTTTTAGTTTCCTTTGCTAGGCAAAAGCTTTTAAGTTTAATCAAATCCCACTTGTTTATTTTTGTTTTTATTTCCATTACTCTAGGAGGTGGGTCATAGATGATCTTGCTTTGATTTATGTCATCAAATGTTCTGCCTATGTTTTCCTCTAAGTTTTATAGTTTCTGGTCTTACATTTAGGTCTGTAATCCATTTTGAATTTATCTTTGTGTATGGTGTTAGGAAGTGTTCTAATTTCATTCTTTTTCATGTAGGTGTCCAGTTTTCCCAGCACAATTTATTGAAGAGGCTGTCTTTGCTCCATTGTATATTCTTGCCTCCTTTGTCAAAAATAAGGTACCCATAGGCACACGGGTTTATTTCTGGGCTTTCTATCTTGTTCCATTTGTCTATATTTCTGTTTCTGTGCCAGTACCATACTGTTTTGATGACTGTAGCTTTGTGGTATAATCTGATGTCAGAAATGTTAATTCCTCCAGCTCCATTCTTCTCAAGAATGCTTTGGCTATTTGGGACCTTTTGTATTTCCATATGAATTATGAAATGTTTTGTCCTAGTTCTATGCCATTGGCAATTTGATAAGGATCACATTAATCTGTAGATTGCATTTGGTAGTAGAGCCACTTTCACAATATTGATTCTTCTTACCCAGAAACATGGAATATCTCTCCATCTGTTCATGTTGTTTTTTATTTCTTTCATCAGTGTCTTATAATTTTCTGAGTTCTTGTGTCTCCTTAGGTAAGTTTATTCCTAGATATTTAATTCTTTTAGTTGCAGCAGTGAATGGGATTGATTCTTCAATTTCTTTTTTTGATTTTTTTGTTAATATATGGAAATGCAAGTGATTTCTCCGTATTGATTTTTTATCCTGCAACTTCACTAAATTCACTAATCAGCTCTAGTAATTTTCTGATAGTGTTTTTAGGGTTTTTTCTGTACAGTATCATATCATTTGCAGACAATGAGAGCTTTACTTTTTCTTTTCTGATCTGGAGTTCTTTCTTTCTTTCTTTTTCTTCTCCAATTGCTGTAGCTAGGACTTCCAAAACTATGTTGAATAATAGTGGTTTAAGGTTAATGTAAGAAATAGAAATGTTGGCTACATGCCTAAACTACTTCAGGTATGGGCAATCGGGAACTATTATTATTACTTTTATTACTTACAACACTGTGGTCCAGGAGTTTTTACTCTGAATCCTATACCAACATTTGCTACTGTGATTGAGAAATGATGTTAGGGAAATCATATCAAAAAGCACATAGGAAACATTAATGCACAGATATCTATTGAAAAAAATTTGTAGGCAATCAGAATGTTGTAATACGGAAAACACAGTGCTGATTATTTATCTATCTCAATCTCTCATACTCCCCTCTTGTCTCTTTGATAAACAATCATACCATCTGGACTGTTCAATGCAGCTTCTGTCTCAAATCAACAGTCCTATTTCTCCTTTTATTTTCAACAACTCAGTTTGCTTCTATCAAATGAATGTCTCAAACACACTGACCATGTAGATTTCCTAACTTTGAACTGTGTAAGGAGAAATATAACAAAAAACTAGTGATTTGCTACTATTTGGGAGCTTTGACTCTTTATTTCCTAATGGTCATTTGCTTCATATCAATATTACTGAGCTTTACTGATCTTAAAAACAGTCAGGAAATCTCACATCTACTAAGGGCTCTAAAATTCATAACACTCACAGATATCGCTCTGATTCTCAAAAATGGTTCTCTGAAGTGCTCAAGGCAAAAATTATCATGCACATTTTAAGCACATTTTTCTCAACCCAAGAAATCTCAATGAATAGTCTAGAGTAATATAGTTAATAAAACGGACCAGGCCATAAACCGGTTTCCTCTAACTCCATACTCCTTGCTATTCCTACTATATAAATGTGCTCGCATGCTGTATCATTACTGTTGGGGTTCCTAAAGCCCTAAAAATAGTTTGCTGCCCACAAAGAAATTAAACCTCTCAGTCAGAGTAGGTTCAAATCTGCCACACCATTTGTGGAACACAAAGAACAACTGGAGCTCTTTTCTCCAATCATTCTATCCCTAGCAAGATTACATATTAGATGCACACTGTGACTTAGTCTAATCAGCTATTTCCTCTATGTTCAAATCTTTGAACTCAATTTGTTGAGTTATCTATCCTCATTTTAAGATCATTTGGAATATAGAGAAGCACTAATGACAGAAAAGGATTTTGTCAGTTAAGACAGAAATTGGCCCTTTTATTTTTTTAATCAAGTAGCAAATAACATCTCTCATTTACCTTCACTTATCATCTAAGTTATCATATCAAGGCCTGTGGCTTTAAATACCAATTCTACAACAATAATACACCAATATAATATATATTATATATATAATATATTTTCCCAGCAGCCCTGACTTTTATGTTCAATGGCACACACTGCATCTCTAACTGTATGTTTAAATGACATTTCAAAATTAATATGCCTGAAAACCAAACTCCTGAAATACATACCCTTCCAAAACTATTGTTTTTTCCCCACATTTGTCTTCATTTAAAAAAGTGTCAGTTCCATGTTTCCATCTACTCAGGGCAAAAATCATGGAGTCATTCTTAATTCCAAGCTCATAGTTCATATTCACTTTACAAACAAATTCTACTTATTGTAACATCAGAATACTCAGTTCCCAAGTCTACGTTTCAATGACACGAATACCTCCCAGGTGTAAATCCTCATTTTACACTTTGCTGCAACAATCTTCTAAGATGTCTCCCTGCTTCTATTTTTTTCCTCACTGTTAGCTCATTTTCAACCTCAAACCAAATTGATACTTTTAAAATATAAATTTGATCATGCTAATTCTGTATTTAGAAACTCACAATGGCTTCTCTTTTCACTCAGAATAAAAGCCAAAGTCATTATTGTAGTCTCAATGGTCTTTATAATCTGTTTTCACCCCCAATATTTCTGAGCTCTTACCACCTATAACTTTAATTCTAATTAATCCAGTTCAGACCATCAAACACAAGCACAATCTTACCTCAGGACACTTGGACTTACTGTTCTTTCTGCATAGATCACCCACTTTCCAGATATGCTCAAGATTCACTTTATGACCTCCATTAGATCTTTGTTCGAATATCACCTTGTCTGTGAAGACGTTCCTAAATATCCTACTTAAATGGCTAATCTCACTGCTTCCGTTTTCCCTCTTCTTATTATCTAACCCTACTTATCTCCAAAGTATTTTCACTACTCAATAACAAATATAGTTTGCTTAAATATTGACCTGTAGTTTGTTTTTAGTCCCATCAACTAGAACAGTTTCTAGCAGATAGCAGGCACTCAATAAATGTGGTTTTTAAAAATAACACCATTCCTTTCATTATGAATTTTGAAGTGAAAAAACAGACCAGAAAGAGTGGGCAAACTATTCAAGGGGGACACAGGAGTGACAGTGACAGGGCTTAGAAAGAAGAAAGGAAATCTCAGCTTAAAATGACTGCTAGCTGAATCAGGACAAGTTGTCTCCAAGCTGAAGAGAACTGCTTAGGCAAATTTCTTTGGTGAAGGTCAGTGGTTAAATATCTATTCTCATCACTTCTACTGAGTTTTTTATGAGCTGTGCTAAATTAACATTGAGTAATACAATAGCAATAAAAATGTTATCTGAGTATAGTATGCGACAGTTGCATATGAAAGCATTTAATAGTTATTAAATTCCAAATAAGACAATGCTTACTCAAAGCTGACCACTATTCAGAGAATTTATTAATCTGACATTATTTAACGTGAGGTTACACTGTTAGAGGAGGAGGGTATATTTAGGCTTATGATTTAAAATTTTATGTGGGAAATTTTTAAAGCAGGAAACCACTTTTGCTTTCCTATGACAATGGAAAGACCTACATTTCACAAATCTTATGATTGCTGCTAGGAAAGGAAAACTATAGCAGCCTGTATAGTGAAGTTATCAGACAGTAAAGGCATTTCGTATAGGCAATTGTATTCTTTTCTCGCCAGGATCTACTAGGCAAAAACATAGCAACAGCCACATAATTACTGACTAATCAGCTAAGCATGACAATCATTTGTAGATCATGGTTAAATATCAGAGAACTTTGGTGTAAAATATTAATTTAGGAGAATAGAAAAAAGCAGCTATAGATGCAAAAATATTTTATTCAGTGAAAACTCACTAACCCCAAGTTTTAGCACCAATAAAACCAAAAATAGAAGTGTTATATGAGCCAACAATTACATCCTGGGTTTGTATACCAAGAAAATGAAAATACTAATTCAAAAAAATATGCATTCCAGTGCTCATAGCAGCATTATTTACAGTTGCCAAGACATAGAAGTAAACTGTGTTCATCAACAGAGGAATGGATAAAAATGTGATAAATACAACAAAATATTATTCAGTTATAAAAAAAATGCAATTATGTTATTTGCAACAGCATGGATAGACCTGAAACGTATTTTGCATAGTGAAATATGTCAGCCGGAGAAAGACCACACTGTACATTATCACTTATATGTGGAATCTAAAAAATAAACCAAATAAATGAATATAACAAAACAGAAACAGACTCACTAATAGAACAAAGCAGTGGTTACCAATGGGAATAGCTAAGGGTAGAAGTGTACAGGATAGGGAGTACAGGATTGAGAAATACAAACTCAGTTCAGTTCAGTTCAGTTGCTCAGTCATGTCTGACTCTTTGCGACCTCATGAATCGCAGCACGCCAGGCCTCCCTGTCCATCACCAACTCCTGGAGTTCACTCAAACTCATGTCCATCGAGTAGGTGATGCCATCCAGCCATCTCATCCTCTGTCATGCCCTCCTCCTCCTTCCCCCAATCCCTCCCAGCATCAGAGTCTTTTCCAATGAGTCACCTCTTTGTATGAGGTGGCCAATGTATTGGAGCTTCAGCTTTAGCATCAGTCCTTCCAATGAACACCCAGGACCGATCTCCTTTAGAAAGGACTGGTTGGATCTCCTTGCAGTCCAAGGGACTCTCAAGAGCCTTCTCCAACACCACAGTTCAAAAGCATCCATTCTTCGGCGCTCAGCTTTCTTCACAGTCCAACTCTCACATCCATACATGACCACTGGAAAAACCATATCTTTGACTAGACGGACATTAGTCGGCAAAGTAATATCTTTCTTTGCTTTTGAATATGCTCTCTAGGTTGGTCATAACTTTCCTTCCAAGGAGTAAACGTCTTTTAATTTCATGGCTGCAATCATCATCTGCAGTGATTTTGGAGCCCAAAAAAATAAAGTCTGACACTCTTTCCACTGTTTCCCCATCTATTTCCCATGAAGTGATGGAACCAGATGCCATGATCTTCGTTTTCTGAATATTGATCTTTAAGCCAACTTTTTCACTCTCCTCTTTCACTTTCATCAAGAGGCTTTTGAGTTCCTCTTCACTTTCTGCCATAAGGGTGGTGTCATCTGCATACCTGAGGTTACTGATATTTCTCCCGGCAATCTTGATTCCAGCTTGTGCTTCTTCCAGCCCAGTGTCTCTCATGATGTACTCTGCATATAAGTTAAATAAGCAGGGTGACAATATACAGCCTTGACAAACTACTATGCATATAATTAAAAAGCTATAAAGATGCATTGCACAAAACAGGGAATGCAGCCAAATTTTTATAATAATTTTAAATGCAGTATAACTTATAAAATTTTGAACCATTATGTTGTACACCTGAAACAAATATAATTTTGTAAATCAAGTATACCTCAATGAAAAGTTAAAAGCAAAAAGTAGAGTAATGTTTCCCACTATTCAGCTATTGCAGTTAGAAGACATGACTTTCCCCTGAAAAGTAAAGGAACCTCCAGAGTTTTGTTGTCCAGAAGGGAATCAAACTCTAGCAGCAATAAAAATATGAAGAGATTCATCTCCTAATGAGATAGACTGATTCCCAAGTTCACAAAGAAAAATAGACAAGAATGGCCAGGGGGGGCAAATATAATGGAGAACTATTCTTCTAAGACATTAAAATGTATTATAAAGTTGAAAGAAATAAAAGTGTGGTTTTTTATTAAAAAATATATCTTTACTGAGTTTCAATGTTCTTGCCTTATACAGAAACCTCATCATATAAACTTAGTCTTGTGTCCACACACACACACACAAACTATATAGGCAAATGAACAAAACTGGTAGAAATTCCTCCAAGATCCTTATAGAAAATGTACACTGGGATGATGAAACTTTCATTAAGTCACCATATGCTAAAAATTGTTATGCAATTTTTAACTGCAATGAAATACAAATATTTAGAGAAGTAATAAAGAGCTAAAGTGATATTGAATAAAACTCATGAATTAACATATCAATGAAACTGAAGAGAAATGTTAGACAACCCAAGTATATGGGGATATTCAGGTTTTTTTTTTTAAGAAAGTTATTTTATGTCAGTGGAAAGCAAGTGAATTAATCAACAAATGACATTCAAATCATTGGATAGTCATGTAGAAAAAAAAAAACAGTTGAATCCATTTCTCATAATTTCAACAGTACAAATTCCATTTTGAATCAAAAAGTTTAAATGGAAAAATATATACATAAGTTCAAGATGACATAATGTAATACATCTTATCACTCTGAAATTGGGAAGACGTTTCTAAACATAACACAATATCTGGAGAAAAGACTGATCAATTACATAAATCTTTAATATAACCTGAAAACAGAAAGTACCATCACTAAAATAATTATAACACCCTGAGAAAATACATATATTTTATATATATTTATACTTCTTTATTTTAAATGTTGCACACATACCTATAAATATACACACACAAACACACACTTTATTTACAGTGGTAAATAAAAATATTGTTTAATGCATAAAATGGCCTAAAACTAAGTATCAACAGCAAGAGTAAACACAAATCCATATAGCTCAACTAGAAGAACACTTTGAAGACTGTAATGGATTAAAAGGAAAAGAAAGACTTTAGTTTAAAATTGAGGCACAGATAGAAAATGAGAGGAAAACAGGAGCCATTTTAATCCTTGTAACTAAACAGCCTCTTTCTGAGATAATAGCTTTGAGCTTACTTCACTCCCAAAGACAGGCAATCAGCCTCAGCATACCAGAAAAAGTTTTAAGCAACAGGGAGAATTTAGGGGTATGCATTGGATTAGGAATACTACAAATTAAAAACAAAAATCTATTTGTATGTTTTCATTAGTTAAAAAAACAGAGATATACACACATCCTATTCTTGTATTTGTACTATTTCATGTTTGTATGTTTGAGTGTATTTTTATACTCAAATATTTTTAATATTATATATACTTTTCATTTTTTTTTCCAAAAACAGAATAAAAATCTACTAAGCATAGCTTCCTAATTTAGAGATTTTCTGACCTCACTCTTTTTTCCCCTAATAGCTTTGCTTCAATGTCTGTCTCTGGAACCAAATAAACGGAGGGAAAAAAAAATCACTTTAACTAAAAATAAAATATTGCTTATTAAAAAAGCAATAACTGATTTTTGAGATGCTTATGTTTTCAGTATATTAACCATCAATTACACTTCAACATGCAATTCTGTATTTCTAATACTGAGACTGATGTCTGGTGGTACATTAGGTGATTTCATGTCCCTTGCTAATGCTATTCCTCTAGCTTTCACAGACATAACACCTATTTATGGTCAAGTGGAGGGATCTGTAAAATGTTGTTATTACTGACATAAGTAATCTGTGGGAGACACCATTTCACATCACTCATGGCAACAGCATAGCAGGAGCTGTTTCATACTTTACTCTGAAGACACTGGTAAACATCCAGCAGTTGGTGTGCTAGACTCAAGCTATTAGTTCTTCCCTTGTTGATACCCAGTTTTAGACTGACTGATATGAGTCTTCTGGAGCATAGAGATCAAGGACCTGGTTTGTGAAGCTAAAAGCAAAAAAAAAAAAACACTACTAATATTTGACCTTGAGCATATTATTTAACTACTCTATACCTCAGATTCGCCATTTTCAAAATGATGTTAATATATTTTCTTGTAATGATTAATTACATTTATGAAGGTAAAATGCCTACAATGGTGCATATTAATAATGTTAGATTGATAAATATTAACTATTTTCATAAGGAAGAATGACAAGGCCCTTAGCACCAGAAGATCAAGTCTGAATACATAGATTAGATTGAGTAGGTGGGAAAGTCTCTAGACTGTGAACTCTAGAGCTTGAGCTTAGATTAAAATAATTGTCATTTAAAATGAGGCAGATTATTAAAAAAAAAAAAGAATGATTTTTGGAACTAGAATGTTCTGATTTTCAGTTATAATCCTTATGTTTGCCAGCTGCGTGGCTCAGACAAGCAGCTTTTAACCAAGAGTAAAACAGTGAGGACATTCCTGGTGGCTCAGAGGTTAAGAAACTGCCCACAGTACAGGAGAGGCAGATTTGATCCCTGGGTAGGGAAGATCCCCTGAGAAGGAAATGGCAGCCCACTCCAGAATTCTTGTCTGGAGCATTCCATGGGAAGAGGAGCGCGGCGGGTTACAGTCCATGGGGCGGCAAAGAGTCAGGCAGGACTGAAGTGATGGACCATGAGCAGCACAACAGCAGGTGCTGGGGACAGAAATGTGAACAAAGAAGGTAAAAACTCCTCTCCTGGAGTTGGTAAGTGCTAGGCGCGGCCTCTGTGAGGCACCGCACAAGTAGGCAAAGAGCTTCTGGACTGACATTTGTAATCCTAAAGTCACAACCCTGGCAGATCTAGAGATCACTGAAATGATACCCTACCTACAGAAATCTGTATGAGGGTGCTAGCTCTCTCTTGCCTTTGCATATTATGGGAAAGGCTAGAGGGCTGCTTCTACTTAGGATGGCATTACACCCGCATGAGCCCCTCATAAACTGAAAATCCCCTAAGCAGAAAATGCATTTAATACACCTAACCTACTGAACACCACAGTCAACACTCGCCTATCTTAAACATGCTCAGAGCACTTACGTTAGCCTACAGTTGGGCAAAATTATCTAACACGAAGCCTATTTTATAATGAAGGATTGAATAGCTCATGTAATTTATTGGATGCTTTACTAAAAGTGAAAAACAGAATTTATGAGTACAACCAAAAAATATATTGGTTGTTTGTACCCTTGTGATTTTGGGGCTGACTGGGAGTTGCCTAGCATCATTAGAGAATCATCCAACATATCACTAGGCCAGCGAAAGATAAAAGTTCAAAATTTAAAGTATGGTCTCTACTTAATACATATTATTTTGCACCATCATAAGGCTGAAAAATTGTAAGTGGAACTAGGTTGAGGACCACTTGTACTCAACTGTAACTCTGAAGTTTGCTGCTGCTGCTGCTAAGTCGCTTCAGTCATGTCCAACTCTGTGTGACCCCATAGACAGCAGCCAACCAGGCTCCCCTGTCCCTGGGATTCTCTAGTCAAGAATACTGGAGTGGGTTGCCATTTCCTTCTCCAATGCATGAAAGTGAAAAGTCAAAGTGAAGTCGCTCGGTCATGTCTGACTCTTCACGACCCCATGGACTGCAGCCTACCAGGCTCCTCCGTCCATGGGATTTTCTAGGCCAGAGTACTGGAGTGGGGTGCCATTGCCTTGGCCAACTCTGAAGTTTAGGCAAATGTAAAAAAAAAAAAAAAAAAGAATGAGGGCAGGGACATATTCATATAACAAACATCAAGAAAAGAGAAGCCGCCTCCACAAGTGGAATTGCCATATCAAATAATTCACTTTCTGTTTACCACACGTTAGGGATCTGATGGGCATCGAGATGGACAAGGTCTCTGCCTTCAAGGAGTTCAGAAATAAGGCAAGTTGCAATTCACCATGCTCACTCTGGCAGACATTCAGACAAAGCAAAGTGTTATAATAGCATACAGAACAGAACTTCTCTTTTTAAATTGGGAAGGTAGATGAGAATAACTTAGAAAGTGCCCACTTAAGAAGAACTGGAACAGAAATCTAGGGATTTTCAGGCAAAGACAAACAAGAAAACTTTCTGTCTGAAATGAAAAACCAAAACCTTACTATCCGTAAGAACATGTGCAAAGAATTATATACAAAATGGCTGGCGAGTTTAAAAGTGAGACTGTTTAGCGACCTGCAACACTCTTTTTACTAAACATCTGACCCCAGAAAACTTTAGCTCTTAACAGCCTCATCAAAGGGGAATTAAATGGATTTGGCTGAAGCATTAAGAGTGAGGTAGAGAATAAAATTGCTAAATCTGGAAATTAAGGTTAGTCCAGGTTGTGAAGGGCTGAACACTCTTAAGAATGTCGACATTATCTTTTATGTAAGAGGATATCACAGAAGGTGCATAAATTGAGAAGTAAAGCTATTAGAACTCACTGGGGGCCCTAATCCTAGCAGGAACCTGTAAGTTAAAGACTGAAGGAACTGTAACAAAAACAGGCACTGATGCAATTCTCTAAAAGAAACAGAAAATTCTCAGGAAAAAAGAAAAAAACTGAATTTAAGACAACAAGCAGATAGTAGGTCTGATTTCATTGCTTCAGTTAAAATCTACCAAGCACCTATTTTGTGCCAGGCATTTTCCAGTATCTGAATATTTAGCCAAACAATACTAACATAACCTCTGCTTTTATATGACTTAGATTTTAGTGATCTGAAAACTGAGGAAACCTCTGTCACATGATAGGGGCCCAGTAAATATTATTGAATGAATATTAATTCAAAGGGAGAATGGCTTCAAGTCAGAACTTTGAATATCAAAATAATTAACCCAAATCGGATATATATTTGGCACATTATTATTACTGAAAGATAAATACAACTAAATCTGTCTACCTTCACTGAGGACATCACCCTTTAAGTAAAAAGCCAAGGTGAATGTGTGTGTTTGTGTATATGTATGTGTGTGTGAGAGAGAGAGAGAGACTAAAGGAATCACACTGAAATGTCAGTGCCAAAGGAAGGATGTAGAACGTTCTCACATTCTTCAAGATGGGGAAGAGAGCCATTGCATAACAAGGGAAACTTCACAAAGGCAAATGGATTTAAACAGTGGCTGATATAAAATGACTGGAAAAGATACAGATAGGAAAACTGTGTACAGATGGGGGAACAGTGTGACCAGACACACATGGGGAGTGTGGGGAGCAGCCAAGTACATTGTTGGGGACAGAAAAGGAAACGAGGCTGGGAGGAAATGAGACCAGAGAAGACTCAGCGGTGCAGCTGAAAATGAAAGCAGGAGGCAAACTGGAAAGGCAGCGTGATGAAGAAGGGTTTTTCCCCATCATGCAACAAAACAGTGTCAGACTTTTATCTTTGGGGGGGCTCCAAAATCACTGCAGATGGTGACTGCAGCCATGAAATTAAAAGACGCTTACTCCTTGGAAGGAACGTTATGACCAACCTAGAGAGCACATTAAAAAGCAGAGACATTACTTTGCCAACAAATGTCCATCTAATCAAGGCTATGGTTTTTCCAGTGGTCATGTATGGATGTGAGAGTTGGACTATAAAGAAAGCTGAGCACCGAAGAATTGATGCTTTTGAACTGTGGTGTTGGAGAAGACTCTTGAGAGTCCCTCAGACTGCAAGAAGACCCAACCAGTCCATCCTAAAGGAAACGAGTCCTGGGTGTTCACTGGAGGGACTGATGCTGAGGCTGAAACTCCAATAATTTGGCCACTTGATGAGACAAGTTAACTCATTGGAAAAGACCCTCATGCTGGGAGGGATTGGGGGCAGGAGGAGGAGGGGATGACAGAGGGTGAGATGGCTGGATGGCATCACGTACTCGATGCACATGAGTTTGGGTGAACTCCGGGAGTTGATGATGGAGAGGGAGGCCTGGTGTGCTGCGATTCATGGAGTGGTAAAGAGTCGGACACAAGCGACTGAACTGAACTGAACTGAACTTAACCCTTGTGGAAATCTTTTGCTGTGTTAATTATTAGTGAAATTGATGCATGACAGAATGTGTCCTGAAGAGGAGAAAAAAAAAGTTTCCTTGACCCTCTCATGGCCCTTGGTTGGGTCTGAAAATTAAACTCTTAAAGACAGATTAACAGGAGAAAAGCATACAAATCGTTGAATACAAATTTTACATGCCAAGGGAACCTTCATAATGAAATAGAAGACCTAAAGAAACAACTAAACCTGAGTGCTACTGTGCTAGATTTGATGTAAACAGTCATGGAAAGGTGTAATAGCACAGAGTAAGAGTTGAGTCTAGTGAACTGGGTAAACAGCAAGGCCTGTGATAAGGACGTTCTCTCGTCCTGATTGTTAATGGACTTAGGTGCAGCTGCTTCCCACTCAAAAGCCAATACTTGGGAGATCCTTCTATTCAGAGTACTGACAACCTCAGGAGAAAGTAGATTCATGTCCCAGTCCATGGAGAAGGAAATGGCACCCCATTCCAGTATTCTTATCTAGAGAATCCTGTGGTCATAGAAGCCTGGTGGGCTGCTGTCCATAGGGAGGTACAGAGTCGGACTGAAGCAACTTAGCATGCACGCATGCATTGGAGAAGGCAATGGCAACCCACTCCAGCATTCTTGCCTGGAGAATCCCAGGGACTGAGAAGCCTGGTGGGCTGCCATCTATGGGGTCACACAGAGTCACACATGACTGAAGCAACTTAGCAACAGCAACAGCAGTCCCAATCCAGCTCCAACGATTCTGCAGGAGGTGGGGTTCTGCATCATTCTCCATCACATGCTGACTGGCTGACCCTTCATGATCTTTCTTTGGATGTCTGCAGGGTCAGCCTGCATGATTTCTGTGAGAGCTGCTGGGACTAGAGAGGTAGTCATTATTTCACTACTTAATTTTTCATTCTTACCTCTGTTTCTCTAGGAAATATTCAATAGTCTAGGCAAGGCCTTGTGTGTATTTAGTGGCATATAATCAGGAGTTAGGTCCAATTGTCTAATGATCTTACCTCCTATAATCAGGTCCTTTTAAGGTTAGAGGGGAACAGAAAATGGCAAACAGGAAAGAGAAAAAGAGCTGCTTTCTTGACATAGGTATAGGGAGATCATCTCTCACAGGAGGGTCTTATGACCTGATTCAGAAGAGGATGGGGAAAGGTCAGAGACCTTCCTGCTTCTGTCATTTCCTCAAAACCTTTCTGTTTCAAGTGTTCAATCTGCCAAGGAGCCATATTTTGGCAGTAGCATGTTCTGTTGTTGTCAACCACGGTGCCATCACTGGGCTTCCCTGGTGGCTCAGATGGTAAAGACTCTGCCTGTAGGGTAGGAGACCTGGACCTGATCCTTGGATTGGGAATGTCCCCTGCAGAAGGGAATGGCTACCCATTTCATTTTTCTTCACTCCTGGAGAATTCCATGGGCACAGGAGCCCGGCAGGCTACAGTTCATGAGGTTGCACATAGTTGGACATGACTGAGCAACTAACACAAACACACACACACATACCATCAACGGCTGAAATGTTAGAGTCTCTCATTATTCTACTGTCAGACAAAATGCTAGGCTACAGAATGCCCGACTGCATTTGATTTATAAACAATAGAGACATTTTTCATATGTCTCATGAAATATTTAGTATCTAATAACTAAAAATTCTGTTGTTTAAAAGAAATTATAATTTAACTAGATATCCTATGTTTTTACTTGGTCAATCTCTTAGCTTCTCTTAGAACTAGGAAAGAAACTGGATTTGAGCAGTTCTTTTTTGTTAAATTCTAAAGAGTTCAAATGAGAAGTTGGGAATCTATGCTATTCATATTTTAATTAAACCCATCTAATGTTTATATGTCTACTGTACAAAGGGATAATGATGTTTTCCATAGCATTTATCACTTTTAACAATTTGTACTTGGTTTTGTTTAGCTGCAAAGGCTAGGGGAAAAAAACAAAGCAAAAAGAAAAAAAAAAAACAATTTAGCCATTTCAGAGTGAAATGACTTAAAAATGACAAGTACTATTTGTCATTCCCAATTCTTCTTCTCAGTGAAGGCTAAGTATGGTGAAGGGGTTAAGTCTCAGAGCTCCCTTCAGCCTTTTGCCCGAGGACTCCTATTTACTTTAATGGAAATCACTTTTCCAAGGCACCATGCAGAGTTCGGAAACGCAGGGTTAAAGGTCATCCTGCAACTCCAAGAATAATAAATTTGCAATTTGTACTTTCCTGACCTCTAGAAATATTTTTAGGTGTTTGAGGCCAAAGAAAACAAAGCAGTGCTTTGAAAGGACTGGGGAGCTATCAATTGATCAATTTAAGTGGGATTATCTGATAATTGGGTAAATACATTGTTATTGATGTGCAGAAGGAGGAAGATGTGCCAAGAAAACTCTAATGCCTAGGCCTAGATTTATCTGCTAATCCTTAAAGAAGGCAGTTTACTGAGCACATGAGTAATTGCTCTGCTAACAGATTTATTCTTCGTTTAAGCCTTGGTTGGGGCTTAAATCCTCCCCTCTTTTTCTAGCAGTTCAAAATATGGCCTGAATCCCACTGCCCAGAGTGTTATACTTTGCAGCCCTTCCCCGGCATGTTCAGACTCCAATTTCTTTGACTTAATATATACTGCTATAACAAGATACTGGTGTTCTAGCCAGATGTGAATGAAGCTTCAGGAATTTTGCATTTGGTTGAGCTTCTTAGAGAGAATTGATTCTTCTCTCTCATCAATTTTAACAAGAATATTTTTAAATAGAGTCCTAAGGATGATATGACTTAGTGAGAAGAGCTCAAGACTGGAAACCTGGAAACCAATGTTCTAATCTTGACTCTAGCCTCAATTAACTTTGTGACCTTGATTAATTTTGTTACTTTGCTAACTTCTGACCTCTAATTTCTTATTTATGAGTCAAGGAAATAGAGCTGAGATTGCTTCCAGCTCAAAATATCAATGAAGGAATGAAGCTATTGATCTGCATTTTATATTGAGCATGCAGAGTCAACTACTAGAATTTTCTATGATTGTCATTTCTATCCTTCGTGATCTAGACACATGCTATTTCTACAACATGAATGCTATTTGAGATTTTGTGGAAAATTCCCTGGGAGAAGTAAGACAATGTCAGAGAACAGGACAATATTTATTTATTTAAAAAATCTATATAGAATTTTCCTGTGGATATTAAACTATTTTGAAACCCCACTATATTCAGCTCATTTGAGAAACAGGAAGGGTCCTATTTTAAAAATGAGTTCCAAATCCAAATGTCTAAATCTATATGTGTATACATATCCAGTCAAAACAAAGTATATATAAAATCTTTCCTTGTATTTTCCCAGGCAAACAGTAACCAGTTTAAAATTACAGAATAAAATATTCTCTAAGTGACAACACTTTTCATAAATTTCTTGAACTACTCAGATTTCATGCCTCAACACCACAGCTGACCTTTCTAGAGACATCTGTGGTTAAGCAGGCAGTACTCAACTGAAAACTTCTTCATTTTCATTTATTTATTTAACTATAAGACTTATTAAATTTGAAAACTTTAAAGTCATCTTTAAATCTATGAGGAGAGATTCAGTTCCATGATACTGAGAGGCCTTTTTTTTCAGCATATATCTTATTTGTGAGCAAAGGACCTTGAAGAGATTCACATTTATTTTCAGAAAAATCAACAACAACCAATCAGACAATCAATATAAGAAAGAATAATCATCCCAGCCTCATTTAAAGAATATTAGATAATGCATCAGTTGTGGTATAGGCTAAGCTTCCTAAGAAATATGACACAACACATACTGTGGGTCAAGTAAAATAGAAATTTCTCTCTCAAATAACTCAGGTAACAACAGGAAGCCTGAGCAAAAGGCATGTGTGTGATGAAGCAGTAAGCACATGCAGGGAGCAGATAAAGGAAAATCTTTCAGAAGCCAGTGTTGAGGACATCATTAAAAGGGATTCTCTGTTCCATGAGGTCATCTAAGGGCCTATGTTCCTTTGTCTTGACGTTCTGTATTCATTAGTGTGTTCATCTTACCAGTGTAGTCAGTGCTGGCTTTCATTCCTCCAGATGAAAAACGTAGAGTAAACAACTTCCTAATATAAAAGAGGTTCAGGTGTTTCATACATCATTTCTGCTCACATTCTATCAGCAAAAGCTTAGTCACATAGTCATTTCTAACTGCAAAAGAAGATGGAAAATGTATTCTGATTAAACAAGTATTCTGTACATTTTAAACAAAAGTCCTAATCCTCCAAGAAGTGGAGAAAATGGACATGGGGAACATATAGCAGTCTCTATTACTGAGATATTTCATGATCTAATAGTTCTAAGACCCCTCCATTAATAGGCAAAATATTTAAAATAATTTCATATAAGCAATCCTCTCATTACAAAATCTTAGTGATAATGATAATGTTTCAAACTCTATATACCTTCAGTTAATAAAAAGGTCTGCTAAGGCCCCACTTAACTTGACAACTTCCTTACCAATAATAAACACTTCAAATTAAATGAGGCTAATACTGATCACAGCAAACACTCTCTTGAAACACCACAAGAGAAGACTCTACACGTGGACATCACCAGATGGTCAACACCGAAATCAGATTGATTTTATTCTTTGCAGCCAAAGATGGAGAAGCTCGATACAGTCAGCAAAAACAAGACCAGGAGCTGACTGTGGCTCAGATCATGAACTCCTTATCGCCAAATTCAGACTTAAATTGAAGAAAGTAAGGAAAACCACTAGTCCATTCAGGTACGACCTAAATCAAATCCCTTATGATTATATAGTGGAAGGGAAATAGATTCAAGCGACTAGATCTGATAGACAGAATGTCTGATGAACTATGGACAGAGGTTCGTGTACAGGAGTCAGGGAGCAAGACCATCCTCAAGAAAGAAATGCAAGAAAGCAAAATGGCTGTATGAGGAGGCCTTGCAAATAGCTGCGAAAAGAGAAGCAAAAACCAAAGGAGAAAAGGAAGGATGTACCCATGTGAATGCAGAGCTCCAAAGAATAGCAAGAAGAGATAAGAAAGCCTTCCTCAGTGATCAGTGCAAACAAATAGAGGAAAACAATAGAATGGGAAAGACTAGAGATCTCTTCAAGAATATTAGAGATACAAAGCGAACATTTCATGCAAAGATAGACTCAATAAAAGACAGAAATGGTATGGACCTAACAGAAGTAGACGATATTAAGAAGAGGTGGCAGTAATACACAGAAGAGCTACACAAAAAATGTCTTCATGACCAAGATAATCATGATGGTGTGATCACTCACCTAGAGCCAAACGTCCTGAATGTGAAGTCAAGTGGGCCTTGGAAGCATCACTATGAACAAAGATAGTGGAGGTGATAGAATTCCAACTGAGCAATTTCAAATCCTGAAAGATGATGCTGTGAAAGTGCTGCACTCAATATGCCAGGAAATTTGGAAAACTCAGCAGTGGCCACAGGACTGGAAAAGCTCAGTTTTCATTCCAATCCCAAAGAAAGGCAATGCCAAAGAATGTTTAAACTGCTACACAACTGCACTCATCTCACACACTAGTAAAGTAATGCTCAAAATTCTCCAAGATAGGCTTCAGCAATATGTGAACTGTGAACTTCAGATGTGCAAGCTGGTTGTAGAAAAGGCAGAAGAACCAGAGATCAAATTGCCAACATTCGCTGGATCATTGAAAAAGCAAGAGAGTTCCAGAAAAACATCTACTTCTGCTTCATTAACTATGCCAAAGCCTTTGACTGTGTGGATCACAATAAACTGTGGAAAATTCTGAAAGATACAGGGATACCAGACCACCCTGACCTGCCACTTGAGAAATCTGTATGCAGGTCAGGAAGCAACAGTTAGAACTGGACGTGGAACAATAGACTGGTTCCAAATAGGAAAAGGAGTATGTAAAGGCTGTGTATTGTCACCCTGCTTATTTAACTTATATGCAGAGTACATCATGAGAAACACTGGGCTGGAAGAAGCACAAGGGGGAATCAAGATTGCCAGGAGAAATATCAATAACCTCAGATATGCAGATGACACAACCCTTATGGCAGAAAGCGAAGAAGAACTACAGAGCCTGGTGATGAAAATGAAAGAGGAGAGTGAAAAAGTTGGCTTAAAGCTCAATATTCAGAAAACTAAGGTCACGGCCTCTGGTCCCATCACTTCATGGGAAATAGATGGGGAAACAGTGGAAACAGTGGCTGATTTTATTTTTGGGGGGGGGAGGGCTTCTAAATCATTTCGGATGGTAACTGCATCCATGAAATTATAAGACACTTACTTCTCAGAAGGAAAGTTATGACCGTCTTAGACAGTGTATTAAAAAGCAGAGACATTTGTTTGCTAACAAAGGTCCATCTAGTCAAGGTTCTTGTTTTTCCAGTGGTCATGTATGGATGTGAGAATTGGACTGTGAAGAAACCTGAGTGCCGAAGAATTGATGCTTTTGAACTGTGGTGTTGGAGAAGATTCTTGAGAGTCCCTTGGACTGCAAGGAGATCCAACCAGTCCATCCTAAAGGAGATCAGTCCTAAATCTTCATTAGAAGGACTGATGTTGAAGCTGAAATGGCAATACATTGGCCACCTGATGTGAAGAGCTGACTCATTTGAAAAGACTCTGATGCTGGAAAAGATTGAAGGCAGGGGGAGAATGGGATGACACAGGATGAGATGGTTGGATGGCATCACTGACTCAATGGACATGAGTTTGAGTGGACTTTTGGGTTGGTGGTAGACAGGGAGGGCTGACGTGCTGCATGGGGTCGTCAAGATTCAGACATGACTGAACAAGTGAACTGAACTGAACTGTTCTGGATATATGCTTAGGAGTGGGATTGTTGGGTCGTATCGTAGCTCTATTTTTAGTTTTTTTAAGGGCTCTCCATACTGTTTCTTCACAATGGCTATATCAATTTTCAGTCCCACCAATAATGTAGGTGGATTCCCTTTGCTCCCCACTCTCTCCTGCATTTACTGTTTGCATGCTTTCTGGTGATAGCCATTGTGACTGGTGTGAGGTGATATTTTAGCTTGGATCACATTTCTTTATCAATTAGTTATGTAGATCACCTTTTCATATGTTTATTGCAGCACTATTTACAATACTCAGGACATAGATGCAACCTAAATGTCATCAACAGATGAGTGGATAAAGAAGATATGGCACATATATACAATGGAATATTACTCAGTCATATAAAAAGAAACAAAATAGTGTTATTTGTAGACATGTGAATGCACCTAGAGGTTGTTACACAGAGTTAAGTCAGAAACAGAAAAACAAATATCATATAATATCACTGATATGTGGAATCTAGAAATATGGGACAGATAAACCTAGTTTATAGCAGAAACAGAGTCACAGATGTAGAGAAAAATAGTCACATTGCCAAAGGGAGAGAGGAAGGGGGGAAGGACCTGGGAGACTGAGACTGACATGCTCACACTGCTATGTATAAAATAGGTAACTAGTGAGAATCTACTTTACAGCACAGGGAATTCTACTCAATGATCTGATCCATAATAACCTAAATGGGAAGGAAATGTAAAAAAGAATAGCTATAAAGTATATGTAAAATGGATTCACGTTGTTGTACATCAGGAACTAACACGACATTGTAAAGCAACAATACGCCAATAAAAATTAATTAAAAAATAAAGGTTAACTTTTAGGATAGTGTCCCACTTCTCAGTGTTGCCAAATCTCCGATTCTGTTTAAATACCTTTTTCAACCTCAGACATACATACTATTTGTGAATTGAGACTGATACTCTCCATCCTAACTGGCCAGATGTTAGGAATATTTTAAAGGTTAGAAACTTATTGGTACTTAGACCAGGAAGAACCTAGACCTAGGGATAAATCACTCTCAAGAATCATCCTTTCTCATAGCATCCATGCTCCTCTCTATGTATCTGTTCCATTACCCATCTTTTCCCTCTGAGAAATCTTTATTTATATTCTATAATCCAAATTATAGAGAGAGCTAGTCAAGTTTATACAAACAGCTAACATGCAGCAAGGCAATGTCCTGGCCATCTCACAGTAACAGGCCAAGGTATGTCAACACTGGCCCTGGATCCGGTGTAACTTCCAGATTCAGGGTTGCTTCTGAACAAACATAAGCCAACAGCAAAATTCCTGAACAACTGGCAGTTTCACTTGGAAAGAGAAGTTGAACATTGCAAGTAGTGTGATGAATAAAGCTAATACATTCTATCCAATACACCACTGGCTTTAGGACACATCTTTATTTACATGTTTTCAGAACAGAAAACAAATGCTGTTTCTAGGTCTTAGAAACATTTCTCAAACAGCATGGCAGCCCAACTGATTGAGATAATTTTTACTCTTCTCTAGTTAAAATCCATTAAAACTTCCAGCTGGTATCTAAAGCTGGGTTTATAAGCCTCAACGCAGGGATGGCTGACAACATGAAAAACAAGTTGTATCTCAGGGTTCCCCTACAGCTCTATCACTTAACTATGTGCCACAGGCCAGAAACTGTATTCCTCATGCCACCTGGGAGTTCATGTTTTAGTGAGTTAGGTTGCTTTAGTTGTAGAGGTTATAATAGTCTCCACACTATATCAACCATCTTGATAAATATATATACATGTATGAATTAGAGGATATAAAAATAGGTAAGTGTATATTACCTGTGGTTGTCTATCTACATGGCAACAAAAGACAGAAAACTACAACCTAACTTTGAAACTAGAAAATGGTAAGATAAGATGATTTTTGATTGATTAGAACAAACATATATATGGACATAAAAAGGTACTATGAGGCTTGGAAGTATTTTTCTTAAATCATTCTTATATAAAAGTACTTCAAGATAAAGGCAAAAATAATTTACCTATGTTTCAGAGTATCTGAAAGTGACAAATTAGAAAAACTAGCATTAGGATATACATATTCATTTGTCCTAAATTATTACATGTTTCTTAACCTCAATGTTTTTCTTATGACCAGCAAAATAACTCAGCTCTATAGCTCACAATTCCACAACCAGTTAATGACTCATTAAGATTTTATCAAATTGGTGACATGTTATTGAACCTGGCCTCCTCAGGAGGCTGTCTAATGATTGTAAGAATAACTAGCAAATGTTTAATCACCTACTTTATTGTCTTCCCATTAATAATAAATATCAGGACATAATGTATCTAATTACATTGTTAGTTTAAGAGTGGCATAAGAACTTAAAGTCTGCAATATTGGAACACTAATTTAATCTGAACAGCATCACATTGGTACTTGGGACAACAGCTAGGTAAAAGCATAACAATATAAATACCTCTATTTCAAATCTGGAAAACTCATTGCAAGATTCTATTCATGGAATACAGAACACTTATAAATAGTATTTCTTTAAATAAACTGTTGTACAATATTATCTCTCAAATGATTTGTGACCTTACGTATTTGAGAAGTTATTAAAATGTCTGGCTCCTTTATGGCAGATATGTAGGGACCTCAAACAAGGGTCATCCCTCTGAAATGATAAATTTACCTGCTTAGTTATCTCAGTCTTCTGATTATAAATGTAGATAGTAATAAGAAAGAATTTTGAATAAATATTCATGGTTCTTTCTAAAGTCTTTGACACAATAAGGCCATATTATATTTATCTTTCTTCCAACAAAAAGCATTCCCACCTATAATCTGTTAGCACCAAGGATTCTGTTATCAAGGAGTATCCTGGCCTATTGGTCAGGTATCCTTTTGGTAAAATAACAAGTATTTTTCCAGAATATCTTCTATGTGTTAGGTACTAGTCTTTAACACAAAGATTTTCAGCTTTTAAATTACTGTTAAATACATCAGAGATGGCATTCGCCTATGAGACATACCTCCAATATGTAATATCATGAAATGACAGCTGTCACTTCTTTTGCATTCAAGGAATAAAATTAAGATGTAATTGAATATTGTTATTATACAAATAATATTGAATACTGACTTTATACATATAAAAATCTCATTACTGACAAATCGCACATAGCATACGAAGTCTTACCAGGATGTCAAATGCTGTTGCTGAGTCAAACTTTTCCAAGGCCTACAAGTCCAAATGAACTTTACTTGGTCACTTTATGTGTACCATTTTTGTGGTGCATATTCCTGCTTCAAAGACTTTGAACAATGTCAATTTTCCATCCTAACAGCTCTTTGCTCTTTGTGCCAGGAATCTAATGGCCATTTAACCTTGAAACCCCAATTCAAATCGTTTATTTTTCTTTATTGTTGTTAGGTTGCTAAGTCATGTCTGCCTCTTTGCGACTCACGGATTGCAACATGCCAGGCTTCCCTGTCCTTCATTATCAGCTGGAGTTTGCTCAGGTTCATGTCCACTGAGTCAGTGATGCCATCTAAGCATCTCATCCTCTGCCAACCCTTTCTTCTTCTGCCTTCAATTTTTCCCAGCCCCAGTATTTTCCAATGAATCAGCTCTTCACATCAGGTGGCCAAAGTATTGGAGCTTCATTTCAGCATCAGTCTTCTGGTAAATGTTCAAGGTTGATTTCCTTTAGGATTGACTGGTTTGATCTCCCTGCAATCAAAGGGACTCTCAAGAATCTTCTCTAGCACCACAATTTGAAAGCATCATACCCAATTATTATGCCTATTCAGCCCAATTATTTCTGCAACAATCCACTCATTAACTGAGTCCTATTTTAAGCATTTATTATACATCTGTAATGTATACAGCAAATTTGGCCTTGGAGTACAGAATGAAGCAGGCAAAGGCTAATAGAATTTTGCCTAGAGAACATACTGGTCACAGCAAACACCCTCTTCCAACAACGCAAGAGAAGACTCTACACGTGGACATCACCAGATGGTCAACACCGAAATCAGATTGATTTTATTCTTTGCAGCCAAAGATGGAGAAGCTCGATACAGTCAGCAAAAACAAGACCAGGAGCTGACTGTGGCTCAGATCATGAACCTCCTTATCGCCAAATTCAGACTTAAATTGAAGAAACTAGGGAAAACTACTAGTCCATTCAGGTATGACCTAAATCAAATCCCTTATGATTATGCAATGGAAGGGAAATAGATTTAAGGGACTAGATATGATAGACAGAATGTCTGATGAACTATGGACAGAGGTTCGTGTACAGGAGTCAGGGAGCAAGACCATCCTCAAGAAAGAAATGCAAGAAAGCAAAATGGCTGTATGAGGAGGCTTTACAAATAGCTGTGAAAAGAAGAGAAGTGAAAAGTAAAAGAGAAAAGGAAAGATACAAGCATCTGAATGCAGAGTTCCAAAGAATGGCAAGGAGAGATAAGAAAGCCTTCCTCAGCGATCAATGCAAAGAAATAGAGGAAAACAACAGAATGGGAAAGACTAGAGAGCTCTTCAAGAAAATCAGAGAACTAAGGGAATATTTCATGCAAAGATAGGCTCAATAAAGGACAGAAATGGTAGGTACCTAACAAAAGCAGAAGATAATAAGAAGAGGTGGCAAGAATACACTGAACTGTACAAAAAAGGGCTTCACGACCCAGATAATCATGATGCTGTGATCACTCACGTAGAGCTCACATCCTAGAATGTGAAGTAAAGTGGGCCTTAGGAAGCATCACTATGAACAAAGCTAGTGGAGGTGATAGAATTCCAACTGAGCGATTTCAAATCCTGAAAGATGATGCTATGGAAGTGCTGCACTCCATATGCCAGCAAATTTGGAAAACTCAGCAGTGGCCACAGGACTGGAAAGGTCAGTTTTCATTCCAATCCCAAAGAAAGACAATCCTAAAGAATGCTTAAACTACTGCACAACTGCACTCATCTCACAGGCTAGTAAAGTAATGCTCAAAATTCTCCAAGCCAGGCTTCAGCAATACGTGAACCATGAACTTCCAGATGTTTAATCTGGTTTTAGAAAAGGCAGAGGAACCAAAGATCAAATTGCCAACATCCACTGGATCATCAAAAAAGCAAGAGAGTTCCATAAAAACATCTACTTCTGCTTTATTGACTATGCCAAATCCTTTGACTGTGTGGATCACAATAAACTGGAAAATTCTGAAAGAACCTGTATGCAGGTCAGGAAACAACAGTTAGAACTGGACATGGAACAACAGACTGCTTCCGAATAGGGAACGGAGTATGTCAAGGTTGTATATTGTCATCCTGCTTATTTAACTTCTATGCAGAGTACATCATGAGAAACACTGGGCCGGAAGAAGCACAAGCTGGAATCAAGATTGCCGGGAGAAATATTAATAACCTCAGATATGCAGATGACACCACCCTTATAACAGAAAGTGAAGAGAAACTAAAGAGCCTCTTGATGAAAGTGAAAGAGGAGAGTAAAAAAGTTGGCTTAAAGCTCAACATTCAGAAAACGAAGATCATGGCATCCAGTCCTATCAGTTCATGGGAAATAGATGGGGAAACAGTGGAAAGAGTGTCAGACTTTATTTTTGGGGGCTCCAAAATCACTGCAGATGGTGATTGCAGCCAAGAAATTAAAAGATGCTTACTCCTTGGAAGGAAAGTTATGACCGACTTAGATAGCATATTAAAAAGCAGAGATATTACTTTGCCAACAAAGGTCCGTCTAGTCAAGGCTATGGTTTTTCCTGTGGTCATGTATGGATATGAGAGTTAGACTGTGAAGAAAGCTGAGTGCCGAAGAATGTATGCTTTTGAACTGTGATATTGGAGAAGACTCTTGAGAGTCCCTTGGACTGCAAGGAGATCCAACCAGTCCATCCTAAAGGAGATCTGTCCTGGATGATCATTGGAAGGACTGATTTGAAGCTGGAACTCCATTACTTTGGTCACCTCATATGAAGAGTTGACTCATTGGAAAAGACCCAGCATCAGGAGAAGAAGGGGACGACAGAGGATGAGATGGCTGGATGGCATCACTGACTCAATGCACATGAATTTGGGTGAACTCCGGGAGTTGATGATGGACAGGGAGCCCTGGAGTGCTGTGATTCATGGGGTCTCAAAGAGTTGGACACTACTGAGCGACTAAACTGAATTGAACTAGACTAATATATACAACATACTCTTACTTTGCATTTGTTTTGTATCAGCCAGCACCATGTAAATTGTTTTAACAGGACTTCCATTATCTTTCTTTTGAAAAGCTAACTTCATTTTTCAATTACCATGATAAGAAGGATACATGCATTTTTATATTCCTTTTTTTCATAGTTCATCATCAACTTAAAAATACAGAGTGCTCCAGTTAGCATTGATAGGTTGGTTTATGCTTATGATGGTGTCCTTTATCCATACATACTTGTATGTCTAAAATGCAAATTAAAGGTGGGAATCCCAGCATCACCCAGGAACTTACTAGAAAAGCAGAATTTTGGATATCATCCCAGAACTAATTGAATCAGTTTGTGGTTTTAAGAGCCCCCTAGGTGATTCACAGGCATATTAAGTTTATGGAGAACTGATAAAACTAAAGCACATAATTTCTGAATTTTCATTATCCATAATATGAAGAATATTATACAGGCTATTTATAATATTTGGCTAGTGGTATCATTCAAAATGGGCTTCCCAGGTAGCTCATTTGTAAAGAATCCACCTGCCAATTCAGGAGACATGGATTTGATGCATGGTCAGGAAGATCCTCTGAAAGAGGAAGTGACAACCACTCCAGTATTCTTGTTTGAAAAATCCCATGGGCTGGACATGAAGGCCTGGCATGCTGCGATTCATGGGGTTGCAAAGAGTTAGACACAACTGAGTGACTGAACTGAACTGAAATGAACTGAACTGAACTGAAGGAGCTAGCAAGCCACAGTCTATGGGGTCACAAAGAATCAAACATGACTGAGCACGAGAACACAAACATCATTCAAAAATTACTCTTTATTCAAAAATAGAAATCAAAAAGGGAAATGATTACTTCTTATTATTAATTCCATATTTTAAACATTACTGAGCAATTACTATCAATGTTTTGCATGCGCTCACTCTATAACATATGCAGCCCAAGGTATATTTTTCTTCTTATGTGGGGAGTAATGTAAAATCTAAAAATGGTAAGTGACTTGTCCAAAGGCACAAAGGCAGTGGCTTACTTGTTGGAATTTAGCTAGTTATTCTGTTTCATTTTATTTAATTCACTTGGGAGATCTACAAGGCAATTATTACTACTAGCTCCATTTTAATGATGAAGAAAGTAAAGCTTAAAAGTGATAAGGAAGTTCCTTTAAATCACAGGATAAATAAATCAGAGATTCACATATACATCTCTGTTATTTGACACCATGTTCTTATTCATATTCTTTTATGATCACAATCACCCATGGCATAAATTTTCAAAGATGTAAAACAGAGAAGACTCATGGCAGATTTATGGAGGTCAAAGAAGGTTAATTTAGAGAAAAAAGTAACATGGAATGTAAAATACGTTGATGCTAAAAAGGAGGGAGGCTTTATTTCACAAGTTAAAATTACCAATTTTCTCTCTCTTTTTTTTTTTTTCAAAACAATACTGCTGCTGCTAAGTCACTTCAGTCGTGTCCGACTCTGTGCAGCCCCATAGACGGCAGCCCACCAGGCTTCCCCATCCCTGGGATTCTCCAGGCAAGAACATTGTAGTGGGTTGCCATTTCCTTCTCCAATGCATGAAAGTGAAAAGTGAAAGTGAAGTCACTCAGTCGTGCCGACTCTTAGCGACCCCATGGACTGCAGCCTACCAGGCTCCTCCATCCATGGGATTTTCCAGGCAAGAGTACTGGAGTGGAGTGCCATTGCCTTCTCCACAAAACAATACTAAATAGTTTTACATAGGAGTGTGATATAAACAATTTTCTGTTTGAACAGAATACTCTAGCAGCATTATGGAGAACATATTGGAAAGGAAATTAGCATGTTTGGAAGAAGGCTGACTAACATTTTCTTGCTGAACTCTAGGCAAGGATTAGTGGCAATGTGGACTAGGGTGGCTGGCATTAAAAAAAAACAGAGATAAACAACTGAATGTGAAGACTAGAATTAAATCATTTTAGGAACTGAAGATAGATTTAGCATATTGAGTAAAGGTAAAACATCTCAGAAGAGTTTTAGGACCCTGAGTTGCTATTTGGATGAAGGTGGCTTTCACTGACCAAAATAAGAAGGCCTAAAAGGATAACTGAGAAAAGAATAACAGGAAATAAACTCTGAAATAACAATATGGAGTTTGAGGTACATGTGAACCAAAGTTCAGAAGATACTTGAATGAGAGTCCCCTGGTCTGCGAGGAGATCCAACCAGTCCATCCTAAAGGAGATCGGTCCTGGGTGTTCATTGGAAGGACTGATGTTGAAGCTGAAACTCCAATACTTTGGCCATCTGATGTGAAGAGCTAACTCTTTTGAAAAGACCCTGATGCTGGGAAAGATTGAGGGCAGGACGAGAAGGGAATGACAGAGAATGAGATGGTTGGATGGCATCACCAACTCAATGGACATGGGTTTGGGTGGACTCCGGGAGTCGGTGATGGACAGGGAGGCCTGGCGTGCTGCGGTTCATGGGGTTGCAAAAAGTCAGCCACAACTGAGCGAATGAACTGAGACTGAGACTGAGAAAAGAATTACAGGAAATAAATTCTGAAATGACAATATGGAGTTTGAGGTACACGTGAACCAAAGTTCAGAAGATACTTGAAAATATAGGACTCATAGAAGGCTTTGCATTAAAGACACTAGATTGTGAATTATTAATACATAGAATAAACGTATCATAATTCTAATATTTAGGATTGAGTAATGCCAACACTAATAAGCCTGCAACAGATATGGAGAAGTAACAGAAATAAAGGAGGAAAGTCAGGAAAACATATTACTTTAGAGGCCAATAGAAAAGCAGCTCCTTAAGTAAGGAAGCCCTGTGTAAAGCAAGTACTAAAATATGTCCTCTGAACTGAATATGGAGGTCATTGGCAATTGTATTGAGAGTTGTTTTGGTGGAACACTGGGACCAAATTTGAATGGGTTTTTAAAAGTAAATGAAAAATTAATAAACTGAGATATTAAGTGTACTGATGAAGAGGAAAGATATAGAGGTACATAGGAGACTTTTTGATTTTAAATATATTTTCATCCAAAGTTAGTACAGAGAATTTCCATACGCAATTCATCAAGCTGAACAGAAAAAAAAGTAAATAAATGAGGAAAATTGAAAAGATCCAGTGACAGCATCAAACGTACCAACATTTCTTATTATAAAGATCCCAGAAGGAGAAAAGAGAGGGGTGCAGAGAACATATTTGAAAATATCATGGCTGGAAACTTCCTTAACCAGGGTAAGGAAACATGCATTCAGGTGCAGAAAACACAAAGTCCCAAACACGATCAACCCAAAAAAGATCACACCAAGACAGGTTACACTTAAAGTGGCAAAATTTAGAGATAAAAAGAGAATATTAAAGCAGCAGGGGAAAGCAATAAGTTATATACAAGGGAACTCCCATAAGGCAAGAAGCTGACTTTTCAACAGAAATTGCTAGCCAGAAAGGAATGGTGTGGAATATTTAAAGTGGTGAAAGGGTAAAACTTACAACCATTGCCAAACTAGCTTTATAAGAAAATTTAAAGGTACATCTAAGTGAAAAAGAAAAGGCCAGAACTAAAATCATAAAAATTTAAAAAGGAAAAAGCTCACTGGTAAAGGCAAATACACTGTGAAGGTAGTAAATCAACCACATATAAAATTAGTAGGAAGGTTAAAAGACAAAAGCAGTAAAATCATCTATATCCACAATACATCATTAAGTGATACACAAGACAAAAAGACGTAAAATATGGTGTCAAACACAAAATAACATAAAAATTGCATTATTCATCTTTTATTTCTTTACTTTATACTTATATGAGATAATCGGTTTACTAAACTCATTGTGATAATGCATGTAAATAAAAAATTATGCTGCACGCCTTGAACTCATACAGTGCCATGTAGTTAATTATATTTCAATAAAACTGGAAGAATAAAACGTTTTGTTTAAAAGCCCTGAGATTCCAAGCCCTTTATCAGTGTTTTACAAATATCAGTGTATAGACTAGTGTTGGTTTTTGACAATGTTTCCTAAAAATAAATTTATTCCACTAAACGACTGGTCTTTAGTCTAAAATTTATTTTGATTCTCCCTTTTTAGTGTATACACACACACACACACACACACACACAAAATAGTACTGAGAAAAGATGATAGTTTTTCTTTGACATTATTTAATTGATATGACAGATGTTGCTCAGTCCCTGAGTCCTCACTCTTCCAGACCCCATGGAATAAGACAGATAATTGGCAATAATTCCCCTATAGCTTAAGTGGTTAAGAACCCATCTGCAATGCAGGAGACACAGGAAATGCGGTTTCAATCCCTGGTTTCAATCAGGAAGATCCTGCGGAGGAGAGCATGGCAACCCACTCCAATATTCTTGTCTGGAGAATCCCATGGACAGAGGAGACTGGCGGACTACAGTCCACAGGGTGGCAGAGTCCGACCCGACTGAGCATGCCTGAATACATTCATATTCTGAATTTGTTCACCTTTTCACTGTTTTGAAATTTTCCATAATTTGGACATGACTTGGTATAATGTATCTTCTGATCTAGTATAATTTCAGAGTATCTGATGACTCTCAAATGTTCTTCTGGGGTGACTGTATATTCTTGTGTAAGCATGTATTTGCAGAGAAAGAATATATTAGGTAAAATTAAATAACTGTAAGGAGGCAAAATACCTGTACTCCAAAACTATGAGAAACTGAAGAATACACAAACAGATGCAAAGATTCCAACATTCCTAGATTGGAAGAATCCGAATTTCTACAATGACCATACCTGGATCCACGGATGTGGTGATGTTAACGTCTCTAGGCCCTGCCGGGCGGAGGACTGATGTTCGTAGTGGGTGCGGCAGCTCTTCTGTCTCCGGTCCGCAGCCTCTCACCTCTCCGTGCCAAAGGCAGGGATGTGGAACTGGCCTGCCCAGTGGTCTCTCCAAGGGTACGAAAGGCGTTGGGGACCGGGCTTCTCTGGAGCAGCAGACAGTAGCTTCACTTTTTCCGCTGCAGGGTGGGGTCTGGAGAGCCCTCCCTGCGAAGGGCTGGGGCTGGGCACCCCGCAGCTCTGCTAGCCTGCCTCTGGGAGTGAGGGCTTCCCAGGCTCTGCCTTGAGCACTCCAAGCCTTGCATTGTGTGCTTGAGGCGGGACAACGGCGCAGTTGCTGGTTCCCAGTGAGCTCCTGGGTCCCCACCCTGGCGGTGCTTCTGGTGAGCAGCTTCGGTAGATGAGATGGGGAAGGAGACTAGGCGCTAAGGAAGACACACACCAGGGAGTGTCCCTCCGGGTCTCCCGGGGCCGCCTCTCTGTGGTGTCCTCACTGATTTGGCCCAGCTAGGTTCCCTCTTTGCCCGAGGGTTGCCTAAGGGGCCTGTGAGCGAGAGTGGCGAGCTGATCAGTGACGCCAATGGGGATTGTCACGTTTGTACACCGTTCGTGGTAACGTAAATTGAAGCAGCTATTGTGGCAGACAGTATGGCGAATTCTCAAAAAGCTAAAAATAAAACTACCATGCATGTGATGTTTAGTGGCTCAATCTAGCCTGACTCTTTGCAACCATATAGACTGTAACCAGCCAGGTTCCTCTGTCAGTGGGGATTCTCCAAGCAAGTATATTGCAGTGAATTGCCATGTAGAATGGGTATACCCATTCTTAAATATACATCTGAAGAAAAAAAAATTTAATTTGGAAAGATACATACATCTCAATGTGCATAGCAGCATGATCTACATGTATCTTTGAATACATGTATTAAAGTTATATGTACCTTTAGAAGAAATCTATGTCCATCAACGGATATGTGAATAAAGACAATGTGGTATATATGTCATGGTCCCTGCATGGGTTAGAAAATAATTTCCAGACATGGGCAGAATGAGAGGAGAATAAAGTTTTGTTAGAGTGGGAGATGCTGTTAGAACAGTGGGCCAGCTCAAGGTAGAGCAGAACACTTTCGCACGCTTGCAGCCAATTTTTATAGTTTCAAAAGAGAGAAAATTCCTACTGGAATGGCAGCATTAGGTGACTGGTTAAGATGCTATATATAGGGTCAGGGAACTGGCCGGGTTAGGTCCTGAGGCTCTTGGCAACAGTTGCTATGGGGCTTAGTCAGTTGCAGAGATTCTTATCCTGTGACCTTTGTATAGGGCTGCACACTTGTGACCTTGTTATAGGGCTCCAAATTATATATACAGAATGAAATACTGCTTAGCTGTTTAAAAAAATTGAAAATTTTCCACTTGCAGCAATATGGGTGGAGGGCATTATGCTAAGTGAAGTAAATCAGAGAAAGACACTGTGTCATTTATATGTGGAAATTTAAAAATACAACAAACTAGTGAATATAACAAAAAAGAAGCAGACTCGCAGATACAGAGAATAAAGTAGTGGTAACCAGTGAGGCGGGGGAGCAATATAGTATTGAGAAGTGGGAAGTACAAACTTTTGGGTTCAAGATAGGCTCAAGGATATATTGTTCAAGGTGGAGAATATAGTCAATATTTTGTAATAACTTTAAAATATAAAGTAACTTTTTTAAAGTGTATATTAGAAAATTTAAATAAATAAACTTATTGACACTGCCAAATCTATGGGCTATAAAAACCAGACTTGTGCTTTTATATATTAAAAACTCAGCAAACATTAATTTAATAGATAAATACATGCATAATTTTCAGGTTTTTTAATGTACTGGAATGGAGAGTGGCTCAAGGTGATTAAACAAATCTTCTCGTTTAATGATCAGGAAAGTTTATCCAACTTACTTGTTTGGCAAAGTCACTCATAATAGTCTCCAAGAGGAAACAGGGCATGTAGCATATTCATCTGTTAACATATGGCCCCATACATTTTAATTTTTTGCATATGGAATTCTGTTGCAAATAGAAGAAATATAGTAAACTTCAAAAAGAAAAGGGTGCATTTCCCAAAGATGACACAGTCTACAGTGTGAAGCAAACATGCTCATGAATTTTCCTTACTCCATTAAGTGAAGTAGCTTTACAAAGTATATCTTCTGGCACTGAAGAGAGGAAAACTAAAATACTGTTTTTTATTCATAATTTTGGTACAGTTTTTAGAAGATCTCAGGAGTATATAATTTTTTCTATCATATCAAAATGATACTACTTTTATCTCTGAAGTACTGCCAATAGCCTGAAAAGATGGTAGTTTTCTATAGTGAGAGCTGATTGTTCAGTTTATTGCATCTAGGGCCATTGCAAAATGAAATTACCAATTTCTTCTTCTTTTTATATCGTATATGATTATTAGGCTCCTCTTTATAGTGTGCTTTCACTTTTCTTTAAACTTTCTCATAATCTATGATTACAAGGTTATTTATGTATACACAAGAAGCCCTTTGTTCCATAGGCATCTTTCCCTTCCAGCCTGATTTAGTTAGATTTTTGCAATATCACAGTTTATCACCATGGAGATAACTATAATGTGACAAACATTGAAACAAATCAAATGGGAAGAGCATGACTGGAAAGCAGTAGTAACTTTGTTTTTTGAATGAACATCCTCACTGTAACCAGAATACTCCTTAAAGATCTTTATCAGTTCAGTTCAGACTCTCAGTCGTGTCCGACTCTTCGCGACCCCATGGATTGGAGCACACCAAGCTTCACCAACTCCCGGAGCTTGCTCAAACTCATGTCCATTGAGTCGGTGATGCCATCCAACCATCTCATCTTCTGTCGGCCCCTTCTTCTGCCTTCAATCTTGCCCAGCATCAGGGTCTTTTCCAATGAGCCAGTTTTTCACATCAGGTGGCCAAAGTATTGGAGTTTCAACTTCAGCATCAGTCCTTGCAATGAAGATTTAAGATTGATTTCCTTTAGGATGGACTGGTTTGATCTCCTTGCAGTCCAAGGAACTCTCAAGAGTCTTTTCCAACACTACAGTTCAAAAGCATCAATTCTTCGGCACTCAGCTTTCTTTATAGTCCAATTCTTATATCCATACATGACTCCTGGAAAAACCATAGTTTTGACTAGACACACGTTTGTTGGTAAAGTAATGTCTCTGCTTTTTAATATGCTGTCTAGGTTGGTCATAGCTTTTCTTTCAAGGAGCAAGCATCCTTTAATTTCATGGCTGCAGTCACCATCTGCAGTGATTTTGGAGCCCCTCAAAAATAAAGTCTATCATTGTTTCCACCCTTTCCCCATGTATTTGCCATGAAGTGACAGGATCAGATGCCATGATCTTAATGTTGAGCTTTAAGCCAGCTTTTTCACTCTCTTTCACTTTCATCAACAGGCTTTTTAGTTCTTCTTCTCTTTTGGCCATAAGGGTGGTGTTATCTGCATATCTGAGGTTATGATATTTCTCCCTGCAATCTTGATTCCACCTTGTGCATCATCCAATCTGGCAATTCGCACGATGTACTCTGCATATAAGTTAAATAATCTGGGTGATGATATACAGACTTGACACACTCCTTTTCCTATTTGGAACCAGTCCATTGTTGCATGTCTTTATAACTGTAATCAAAAACAGCAAGTTGACATATAAGAGTATATTTGTAAGTCTTAGCCTGCTGAGACAATGTGATATATTGGACGGAGACTGTAAGAGAAGAGGGAAGACTTGGATTTCAGTGTTGGTTCCACCATTGACTAGATTCCCTGGTTTTGTGACTTCCATAAAATCCTTTTGTATTTGACAATGAGATTAATCTACCTGATTTATGAATATATACATATGTCACTAACACTGTATACATATGTCACAAAGATTATAAATTTATAAATATTGAATTCTGTGTATTACTTCTAGGATGAGAGAGAAAAAACCAATTCAGTTATAATTCTCTAGCCTCTCTCTATTTCTTGCCTTGGAGATGGTAAACTCCTATCAGCCTGAGTCCTTGAGTGACCATGTGAATCATACCATCACTGGACATATAGGGTGAGAATTTGTCAAACCATCACCAGACAAATAGGGTGAGGACAGAGCAAATCTTTGTTACATTAAACTGCTAAAATTTTAGATTAAATTTGTTATTTTTTTAGTTTATCCTTAGTTCCTGGACTCAAGGAAACAAGGTGGACTTGACTGGAGAAACTGGCAAAGCAAAGTAGGTTGTAAAAGATTAAAAGGAAATCCAGAACGTCCTGTCTGAGAGTTCCTCATGCCAAATCTAGAAGGGAAGGAGGAGAGAAACAGGAAATGGGTGCAAAATGTCACACAGTCTAGCAGACTCTGTATGTAACATAGGAAGTAGGAGCAGTATTCCACATAATTTTCAGAGAATCAGTCTCTGAAACTTATGGCTAGTATCTATAGCTTGGCCTTCAGGGCAAGTGCCTCTGGAAACAGTGAAATGTACATGGGAGGAGTGAAATGTAGACAGAATTACAGAATTTTTAAATCGTGAATTATAGAAGCAGACAGACCTGTTTAAATAAAGGAACTGATGACCAGCTACATGATTTGGGGCAAGTTATTTAATCTCTCCTAGACTTAGTTTCTTCATGTAAAAAAATATTTAATCCTTATGTGATGTTTAAATTAGATAAAATACAACATGCTTGGCACTGTGTCTGGCATATGCCATCTATTCAATAAATGTTAGTAGTAGTATTATAGACAAAAGAGTAACATGAAATGGAACAATATATAAAACCAGTCATTTTCTGGTTTTCTTTCTGGTATAGAAAGACTGCCCTATCTGTAACTTGATAAGATCTCATCAAACTCAACTTTATGAGAGTTATAACTTTGAATTAGAAAATATTTGAAAGAGGAGGCATATTGGCTCTGGTGATTAATGGAATAAATTCAAACAGAATTCAGCAGTAATTGTATTTGGTATTTAAATGTAGATCATCTTTCAATTACTTTGACTTCTCACTAATTGCCCTCTGGTATGTGAAAAGTATTATAAATCTCAAGAGTTCCAATGACACATATGGAAAGAAACTTATTTAAATAGTTTCTAAACTATGTATCTGAGCAGAGACATAAATCAAACTCCTGACCAGTTGAACTAGACTATTCAGGGAGTACAGTGATCTGATTGGTTGAATATTTAGGTTAATAGGTCATTTGAATACATGCATACCATGAGCTAATTGCATATTTCAACACTTCATACTAAAACTAAAGAGAAATAAATACTTTTTTGAATGTTTATAGGTCATTTGAAGTTCTTGCTCTGTCTTAGACTCTCCATATGAATGTCACGCATTCCTTACCTTATTTAGACCTTTTCTAAATTGCACTAACATAGCCTCAATTGATTTGTTACCTGTAACTTCAGTCTCTACTTGTTCAGAAATTTACCACCACTGCATCAATATGACAAAACAGTATCCTCTGTGTTAAACTTGGGTTGCTCAGCACTCTTGCAGGAACACTAAGATAGCAAAAAGAATAGTTCACAGTATACATTTGTGGTACTTGATCTTGGATATGCCCTCAATTATACTAATTATTTTAAGTATAATGATAATTCATAATGTTACTTATTATTTCTATTATTATTTTACAAGGGACAGTTTCTTCTCCAGTTTTCTCAAGTTATTTCAAATATTCAGTTTCCCTCAATCCTCTGCAGTTTACTTCTACCATCTCTTCCAAACACTCAAGACATTGCTTCATTTTTTGTGTGAATTAATTTATTTATTTTAATTGGAGACTAATTACTTTAGAATATTGTAGTAGCTTTTGCCATAAATTGACATGAATCAGCAATGGGTGTACATGTGTCCCCATCCTGAACCTCCCAGCCACCTCCCTCCCAATCTCATCCCTCAGGGTCATCCCAGTGCACCAGCCCTGAGAGCCCTGTCTCATGCATCGAACCTGGACTGGCAATCTATTTCACGTACGGTAATATACATATAACAATGACCCTATATGCAAGACAGCAAGAGAGGCACAGATGTAAAGCATTGCCTCATTTTTCACAGAAAAGGCACAAATTGTGTGATAGACACATATATCATCTGCTAAATGCATCTACATTTTTACCTGCAGTTGTGCAGTTCTTAAACCCTTTACGGCTGTTTTCTTTTCTTTTTCTTTTATTTTTAATTTTAAAATCTTTAATTCTTACATGCATTCCCAAACATGGGCCCCCCTCCCACCTCCCTCCCCATAACATCTCTGTGGGTCATCCCCATGCACCAGCCCCAAGCATGCTGTATGCTGCGTCAGACATAGACTGGCGAATAGAATCTTACATGATAGTATACATGTTAGAATGCCATTCTCCCAAATCATCCCACCCTCTCCCTCTCCCTCTGAGTCCAAAAGTCCGTTATACACATCTGTGTCTTTTTTCCTGTCTTGCATACAGGGTCATCATTGCCATCTTCCTAAATTCCATATATATGTGTTAGTATACTGTATTGGTGTTTTTCTTTCTGGCTTACTTCACTCTGTATAATCGGCTCCAGTTTCATCCATCTCATCAGAACTGATTCAAATGAATTCTTTTTAACGGCTGAGTAATACTCCATTGTGTATATGTACCACAGCTTTCTTATCCATTCATCTGCTGATGGACATCTAGGTTGTTTCCATGTCCTGGCTATTATAAACAGTGCTGCGATGAACATTGGGGTACATGTGTCTCTTTCAATTCTGGTTTCCTCAGTGTGTATGCCCAGCAGTGGGATTGCTAGGTCATAAGGCAGTTCTATTTGCAATTTTTTAAGGAATCTCCACACTGTTCTCCATAGTGGCTCTACTAGTTTGCATTCCCACCAACAGTGTGGGAGGGTTCCCTTTTCTCCACACCCTCTCCAGCATTTATTGCTTGCAGATTTTTGTATCGTAGCCATTCTGACTGGTATGAAGTGGTACCTCATTGTGGTTTTGATTTGCATTTCTCTAATAATGAGTGATGTAGAGCATCTTTTCATGTGTTTGTTAGCCATCCATATGTCTTCTTTGGAGAAATGTCTATTTAGTTCTTTGGCCCATTTTTTGATTGGGTCGTTTATTTTTCTGGAATTGAGCTGCATAAGTTGCTTGTATATTTTTGAGATTAGTTGTTTGTCAGTTGCTTCATTTGCTATTATTTTCTCCCATTCAGAAGGCTGTCTTTTCACCTTGCTTATATTTTCCTTTGTTGTGCAGAAGCTTATAATTTTAATTAGGTCCCATTTGTTTATTTTTGCTTTTATTTCCTCAATTCTGGGAGGTGGGTCATAGAGGATCCTGCTGTGATTTATGTCTGAGAGTGTTTTGCCTATGTTCTCCTCTAGGAGTTTTATAGTTTCTGGTCTTACATTTAGATCTTTAATGCATTTTGAGTTTATTTTTGTGTGTGGTGTTAGAAAGTGATCTAGTTTCATTCTTTCACAGGTGGTTGACCAGTTTTCCCAGCACCACTTGTTAAAGAGATTGTCTTTACTCCATTGTATATTCTTCCCTCCTTTGTCAAAGATAAGGTGTCCATATGTGTGTGGATTTATCTCTGGGCTTTCTATTTTGTTCCATTGATCTATATGTCTGTCTTTGTGCCAATAGCATACTGTCTTGATGACTGTGGCTTTGTAGTAGAGCCTGAAGTCAGGCAAGTTGATTCCTCCAGTTCCATTCTTCTTTCTCAAGATTGCTTTGGCTATTCGAGGTTTTTTGTATTTCCTTACAAATATTGAAATTATTTGTTCTAGCTCTGTGAAAAATATGGCTGGTAGCTTGATAGGGATTGCATTGAATTTGTAAATTGCTTTGGGTAGTATACTCATTTTCACTATATTGATTCTTCCTATCCATGAACATGGTATATTTCTCCATCTATTAGTGTCCTCTTTGATTTCTTTCATCAGTGTTTTATAGTTTTCCATATATAGGTCTTTAGTTTCTTTAGGTAGATATACTCCTAAGTATTTTATTCTTTTCGTTGCAATGGTGAATGGAATTGTTTCCTTAATTTCTTTTTCTACTTTCTCATTATTAGTGTATAGGAATGCAAGGGATTTCTGGGTGTTGATTTTATATCCTGCAACTTTACTATATTCATTGATTAGCTCTAGTAATTTTCTGGTGGAGTCTTTAGGGTTTTCTATGTAGAGGATCATGTCATCTGCAAACAGTGACAGTTTTACTTCTTCTTTTCCAATTTGGATTCCTTTTATTTCTTTTTCTGCTCTGATTGCTGTGGCCAAAACTTCCAGAACTATGTTGAATAGTAGTGGTGAAAGTGGGCACCCTTGTCTTGTTCCTGACTTTAGGGGGAATGCTTTCAATTTTTCACCGTTGAGGATAATGTTTGCTGTGGGTTTGTCATATATAGCTTTTATTCTGTTGAGGTATGTTCCTTCTATTCCTGCTTTCCGGAGAGTTTTTATCATAAATGGATGTTGAATTTTGTCAAAGGCCTTCTCTGCATCTATTGAGATAATCATATGGTTTTTATTTTTCAATTTGTTAATGTGGTGAATTACATTGATTGATTTTCGGATATTGAAAATCCTTGCATCCCTGGGATAAAGCCCACTTGGTCATGGTGTATGATCTTTTTAATGTGTTGTTGGATTCGGATTGCTAGAATTTTGTTAAGGATTTTTGCATCTATGTTCATCAGTGATATTGGCCTGTAGTTTTCTTTTTTTGTGACATCTTTGTCAGGTTTTGGTATTAGGGTGATGGTGGCCTCATAGAATGAGTTTGGAAGTTTACCTTCCTCTGCAATTTTCTGGAAGAGTTTGAGTAGGATAGGTATTAGCTCTTCTCTAAATTTTTAGAGGAATTCAGCTGTGAAGCCGTCTGGACCTGGGCTTTTGTTTGCTGGAAGATTTCTGATTACAGTTTCAATTTCCGTGTTTGTGATGGGTCTGTTAAGATTTTCTATTTCTTCCTGGTTCAGTTTTGGAAAATTGTACTTTTCTAGGAATTTGTCCATTTCTTCCACGTTGTCCATTTTATTGGCATACAACTGCTGATAGTAGTCTCTTATGATCCTTTGTATTTCTGTGTTGTCTGTTGTGATCTCTCCATTTTCATTTCTAATTTTATTGATTTGATTTTTCTCTCTTTGCTTCTTGATGAGTCTGGCTAATGATTTGTCAATTTTATTTATCCTTTCAAAGAACCAGCTTTTGGCTTTGTTGATTTTTGCTATGGTCTCTTTTGTTTCTTTTGCATTTATTTCTGCCCTAATTTTTAAGATTTCTTTCCTTCTACTAACTCTGGGGTTCTCCAATTCTTCCTTTTCTAGTTGCTTTAGGGGTAGAGTTAGGTTATTTATTTGACTTTTTTCTTGTTTCTTGAGGCATGCCTGTATTGCTATGAACTTTCCTCTTAGCACTGCTTTTATAGTGTCCCACAGGTTTTGGGTTGTTGTGTTTTCATTTTCATTCGTTTCTATGCATATTTTGATTTCTTTTTTGATTTCTTCTGTGATTTGTTGGTTATTCAGAAGTGTGTTGTTCAACCTCCATATGTTGGAGTTTTTAATAGTTTTTCTACTGTAATTGAGATCTAATCTTAATGCATTATGGTCAGAAAAGATGCTTGGAATGATTTCGATTTTTTTGAATTTATCAAGGTTAGATTTATGGCCCAGGATGTGCTCTATCCTGGAGAAGGTTCCGTGAGCACTTGAGAAAAAGGTGAAATTCACTGTTTTGGGGGTGAAATGTCCTATAGATATCAATTAGGTCTAACTGGTCTATTGTATCATTTAAAGTTTGTGTTTCTTTGTTAATTTTCTGTTTAGTTGATCTGTCCATAGGTGTGAGTGGGGTATTAAAATCTCCCACTATTATTGTGTTATTGTTGATTTCCCCTTTCATACTTGTTAGCATTTGTCTTACATATTGCGGTGCTCCTATATTGGGTGCATATATATTTATAATTATTATATCTTCTTCTTGGATTGATCCTTTGATCATTATGTAGTGGCCTTCTTTGTCTCTTTTCACAGCCTTTGTTTTAAAGTCTATTTTATCGGATATGAGTATTGCCACTCCTGCTTTCTTTTGGTCTCTATTTGCGTGGTATATCTTTCTCCAGCCCTTCACTTTCAGTCTGTATGTGTCCCTTGTTTTGAGGTGGGTCTCTTGTAAGCAGCATATAGAGGGGTCTTGTTTTTGTATCCAATCAGCCAGTCTTTGCCTTTTGGTTGGGGCATTCAACTCATTTATACTTAAGGTAATTATTGATAAGTATGATCCCGTTACCATTTACTTTATTGTATTGGGTTCGGGTTTATACACCCTTTTTGTGTTTCCTGTCTAGAGAATATCCTTTAGAATTTGTTGGAGAGCTGGTTTGGTGGTGCTGAATTCTCTCAGCTTTTGCTTGTCTGTAAAGCTTTTGATATCTCCTTCGTATTTGAATGAGATCCTTGCTGGGTACAGTAATCTGGGCTGTAGGTTATTGTCTTTCATCACTTTAAGTATGTCTTGCCATTCCCTCCTGCCCTGAAGAGTTTCTATTGAAAGATCAGCTGTTATCCTTATGGGAATCCCCTTGTGTGTTATTTGTTGTTTTTCCCTTGTTGCTTTTAATATTTGTTCTTTGTGTTTGATCTTTGTTAATTTGATTAATATGTGTCTTGGGGTGTTTCGCCTTGGGTTTATCCTATTTGGAACTCTCTGGGTTTCTTGGACTTGGGTGATTATTTCCCTCCCCATTTTAGGGAAGTTTTCAACTACTATCTCCTCTAGGATTTTCTCATGATATTTCTTTCTGTCTTCTTCTTCTGGGACTCCTATAATTCGAATGTTGGAGCGTTTCATATTGTCCTGGAAGTCTCTGAGATTGTCCTCATTTCTTTTAATTCGTTTTTCTTGTTTCTTCTCTGATTCATTTATTTCTACCATTCTATCTTCTATTTCACTAATCCTATCTTCTGCCTCCATTATTCTACTATTTGTTGCCTCCAGAGTGTTTCTGATCTCATTTATCGTGTTATTCATTATATTTTGACTTTTTTATTTCTTCTAGGTCCTTGTTAAACCTTTCTTGCATCTTCTCAATCCTTGTCTCTAAGCTATTTATCTGTGATTCCATTTTGATTTCAAGATTTTGGATCATTTTCACTATCAATATTCGGAATTCCTTCTCAGGTAGATTCCCTACCTCTTCCTCTTTTGTTCAGTTTGGTGGACAACTCTCCTGTTCCTTTACCTGCTGAGTATTCCTCTGTCTCTTCATCTTGGTTATATTGCTGCTTTTGGGGTGGCCTTTTTATATTCTGATAATTTGTGGAGTTCTCTTTATTATGGAGCTTCGTCACTGTGGGTGGGGTTCTATCAGTGGCTTGTCAAGGTTTCCTGGTTAGGGAGGCTTGTGTTGGAGTTCTGGTGGGTGGAGCTGGGTTTCTTCTCTCTGGAGTGCAATGGAGTGACCAGTAATGGGTTATGAGACATCAAAGGTTTTGGAATAACTTTGAGCTGCCTGTATATTGAAGCTCAGGGAAGTGTTTCTGTGTTGCTGGAGAATTCACATGGTATGTCTTGTTTTGGAACTTGTTGGCCCTTGGGTGGAGCTTGGTTTCAGTGTAGGTATGAAGGCATTTGATGAGCTCCTATTGCTTAATGTTCCCTGAATTCAAGAGTTCTCTAATGTTTTCAGGCTTTGGATTTAAGCCTCCTGCTTCTGGTTTTCAGTTTTATTTTTACAGTGGCCTCTAGACTTCTCCATCTATACAGCACCAATGATAAAACATCTAGGTTAAAGATGAAAAGTTTCTCCACATTGAGGGACAGAGAGGTTCACTGAGTTACAAGGAGAAGAGAAGATGGAGGGAGTAGTTAGAGGTGACTGGAATGAGATGCGGTGAGATCAAAAGAGGAGAGAACAAGCTAGCCAGTAGTCACTTCCTTATGTGTGCTCTATAGTCTGGACCGCTCAGAGGTATTTACGGAGTTATACGGGGAAGAGCAGAGGGAGGAAGTAGACAGAGGTGGCCAGGAGGATAAGAGAGAGGAATGAGGAGAGAGACAAATCCTGCTAGTAACCAGTTCCTTAGGTGTTCTCCACCGTCTGGAACACAGAGATTCACAGAGTTGGATAAAGAAGAGATGGGGGAGAAAAGAGACAGAGGCCACCTGGTGGAGAAAAAGGAGAGTCCAAAGGAGGAGAGAGTGGTCAAGCCAGTAATCTCACTCTCAGGTAAACTTGGGTAGTGAAGTTTGGGTTTTTAAATGTACAAAATTGACAATAAAAACCTAAGAGCAAAGATTAAAAATCTAGAGTAGAGGTTGGATTTTCAAAAATACAATATTAAAGAAAAGAAGCAGAAGGAAAAAGGAAGAAAGAAAAAAAAGAGGAAAAAAAAGAAAACAAAAACAAAAAAAAAAACAAGAATTATTAAAAACAAACAAACAAACAAAAAACACCAACAACCACCCAAAGACTATATATGGTGTTTGCCTTTAAAAAAAAAAAAGTCTTTTTTTTTAATAGTAATAGTAGGTTATAGAAACAAAAATTGGAGGAGAAATAGAAGACTTAACAATTTAAAAAAAAAAGTTAGAGAAAAAAGAAAAAAAAAGGAATGATTTTAAAAATAGTAAAAATATATCTCGCCCTTCTCTGATGTTGTGGGCCACGTAGGATCACTTCCAAGGCGGTTCCCTCTGTTTAACTTCTTCTGTTTGCTGTTTTTTTAGGCTCACTAGTTCAGTCGCGCTGTGGGGAGGGGGGATGCTGCAAACAAATAGCACTGTCGTGTGCACAGTATCTCTGCCCCGCTTGACCTGTCCCTTCTCGCGGGGCACAAACCACTCCGGCTCTATGATGCTCAGCCGGGAACCATCTGAGGCTGGCCCTAGGCTGCGTGCACTTCCCTGGTCTAAGCCACTCAGGTTCGGCGCTCAGGTAGCCCTCAGAGGCACAGATTCGGCTGGGACTGCGTTTTGTGCCCTTCCTGGGTCCGGGTAGCTCAGGAGTTTGGCGAGCGCGATAGCTGCGACTTGTCTCCTTTTCTGCCGCTGCTGCTCAGCTTTCTGGGTGGACCGCTGGCGCCCCTTGTGAGGCAGATGGTGACTGCCCAGCACCCCCAGAAGTCTTAGCAAAGAAGCCTGCTTGCAGTTAGGTAAGTACAGTCTCTCCGGGTCTTCATTTGCCCCTTTCCAGTTCTTACGGCTCTGGCTGCCTGTCCCCGGCGGGGGATGGTCTGCAGCCGGCTTTTTCCATTCCGTCCTTTGTTCTGTGCTCGGTCCTGGCGGTGTCTTATGTTCGAGCTTTTCTCGTGGTAGCTATCCCACAGTCTGGTTTGCTAGCCCAAGTTAGATCGTTCTGGTTGCGCGTGGGGCGTTCCTGCCCGATTCTTACAAAGCTCTGCAGCCCGCGCCTCCCGCGCGTCCCTGCCCTGCCCCCACTTCCCAGTGGCGGATGCAGGCGTCTGTGCTGCTTTTCCGCTGGGGGAGTTACTGTTGGGCTTGTAATCTGTTGGTTTTAATTATTTATCTATTTTTCCTTCCTGTTATGTTGCCCTCTGTGTTTCCAAGGCTCGCCACAGACTCGGCAGGGAGAGTGTTTCCTGGTGTTTGGAAACCTCTCTTCTTCAAATTCCCTTCCCGGGACGGGCTTCCCTTCCCGGGACGGAGCTCCCTCCCCACCTCCTTTGTCTCCTTTTTCGTCTTTTATATTTTTTCCTACCTGTTTTTGAAGACAATGGTCTGCTTTTCTGGTTGCCTGATGTCTTCTGCCAGCCTACAGAAGTTGTTTTGTGGAGTTTGCTCAGCGTTGAAATGTTCTTTTGAGGAATTTGTGAGGGAGAAAGTGGTCTTCCTGTCCTATTCCTCCGCCATCTTTTTCTGGAACTCCTACAGCTGTTTTAGATGGAGAACTGACTCTCTTATTTACTCACACAATTCATTTTCAGGCAGAGTAATACTCCATGCTTGTGTGTAGCCTCAACCAGGCAAGTTAGTAACTTAGGTTCATCACCAAAATACCTTAAGCATTGCTTACTAAATTTTGTTCTAATAGACTCACATCTCAATTCCTTTTATTGTTCTAGATTTCCAACTTTATTACCCTGTCCCTACATTATATTTGGAAAAATGTTTTTAAAATGACACTTTTTTTTTTGTTCTTCTGGTGAACCTAAAGTTGTATAATGCCCTAATCCGATAAAGTAATGTTTTTTGTCAGTGTATATGAAATATCTACTTTTTAATTTTTTTAAAAAATGTAGATGTATACATATACAAATATATTGTATTTTACATGTAATTGTAAAAATATATTATCATATACATGTGTTTAGAAAAGGAGTTATTGTCTGTTCTTGAGAGTGGATTGAGCATGTGAAGTTAGTTTGAGAAAGAAAGATAAAGGAAGGAAGAGTGAAAAGAGGCTGGAAGGAAGGAGGAAGGGATGGAGGAAGAGAGAGAAAGAAGGAAGGCAAGAAAGAAAAAAACATTTTCTGAGTCACATTATTTGCAGTTATATGCTTGTATCTCATTGTCCATTTCATTGGCAAATTAGGAATAGTCTCTAATCTACAGATTTATTAAACTTCTGTTAAAAGTGAAATTTATTAAAAGACACACCTTTCAACATGTTAATAATTTCATCATGTTTTGGTTATGTAGAACATACTTTGTATAAAACAAAATAATATATTCACTATAAATATTTCTTCCTCACATAAAACTTACATAATAAAAAATACATGAATTATATTTTTGCTACTCACAAATCAAACAATAGTGCTTACTCTTTTTGATTAAATGCTCATTTAATCCTAAGCATAAGTGAATGGCAAAATAGAAAATGGTACTGGATTTGGGGAGAGAGTGTTTACAATTTATAAAGAATTATACATCTCAATAAAATTACTAAATCTGAATTTGATATTTTGAAGATCAAAAAATTGGTAAGCTTCTTTTTAATGGAGTCTGGCTCATTTGTGAAAATGTTATAAGAAATTAATTATATTTCAGGGATACATGAGTGTTAAAATTATAGCAACAAATTATATTAGTTCCTTGAAAGGTTTATTCAGAGCTCTTATTTCCATGTCTAATCTGACCTATTTATATAGGGGAAATATATTGGCCATTATGAGCTAAGAATTCCATTTCTTCTTATAGTTAATACATACCAAACTTCATTTTACTGTATGTGATTTTATTTGGATTTATATTAAACATCTTCTGGCATTTTCACTTTACTTAAAAGATCAGACATTTTATAAGATCCCTGTTACTTATGCTCTGGGGTATCATCAAGATAGATAGATTTCTGCAACTTCCATTTTGTTTACCTTCTTAAATTGATGAAGTGAATATTTTTTGAATTCTAAAAGGGAAATGTTTTTAAAACCTTATCAGTCTGCAAACAGTGAGGGTTTTATTTTTATTTTGCAATTTGAATTCCTTTTATTTCTTTTTCTACTCTGATTGCTGTGGCCCAAACTTCCAAAACTAAGTTGAATAGTAGTGGTGAAAGTGGGCATCCTTGTCTTGTTCCTGACTTCAGGGGATATGCTTTCAATTTTTCACCATTGAGGATAATGTTTGCTGTGAGTTTGTCATATACAGCTTTTATTATGTTGAGATTATGTTCCTTCTATTCTTGCTTTCTGTAGAGTTTTTATCATAAATGGATGTTGAATTTTGTCAAAGGCTTTCTTTGCATCTATTGAGATAATCATATGGCTTTTATATTTCAATATGTTAATGTGGTGAATTACATCAATTGATTTGCAGATATTGAAGAATCCTTGCATCCCTGGGATAAAGCCCACTTAGTCATGGTGGATGATCTTTTGAATGTGCTGTTGGATTCTGATTGCTAGAATTTTGTTAAGGATTTTTGCATCTATGTTCATCAGTGATATTGGCCTGTAGTTTTCTTTTTTTGTGGCATCTCTGTCAGGTTTTGGTATTAGGGTGATGGTGGCCTCATAGAATGAGTTTGGAAGTTTACCTTCCTCTGCAATTTTCTGGAAGAATTTGAGTAGGATAGGTGTTAGCTCTTCTCTAAATTTTTAGAGGAATTCAACTGTGAAGCCGTCTGGACCTGGGCTTTTGTTTGCTGGAAGATTTCTGATTACAGTTTCAATTTCCGTGTTTGTGATGGGTCTGTTAAGATTTTCTATTTCTTCCTGGTTCAGTTTTGGAAAGTTGTACTTTTCTAAGAATTTGTCCATTTCTTCCACGTTGTCCATTTTATTAGCATATAATTGCTGATAGTAGTCTCTTATGATCCTTTGTATTTCTATGTTGTCTGTTGTGATCTCTTCATTTTCATTTCTAATTGTATTGATTTGATTTTTCTCCCTTTGTTTCTTGATGAGTCTAGCTAATGGTTTGTCAACTTTATTTATCCTCTCAAAGAACCAGCTTTTGGCTTTGTTGATTTTTGCTATGGTCTCTTTTGTTTCTTTTACATTTATTTCTGCCCTAATTTTTAAGATTTTTTTCCTTCTACTAACCCTGGTGTTCTTCATTTCTTCCTTTTCTAGTTGTTTTAGGTGCAGAATTAGGTTATTTATTTGACTTTTTTCTTGTTTCTTGAGGTATGCCTGTATTGCTATGAACCTTCCCCTTAGCACTGTTTTACAGTGTCTCACAGGTTTTGGGTTGTTGTGTTTTCATTTTCATTCATTTCTATGCATTCTCACTATGCATTTTCCCTGTTTGAAGATGACGTGATCCTCTACATAGAAAACCCTAAAGACTCCACCAGAAAATTACTAGAGCTAATCAATAAATATAGTAAAATGGCAGGATATCAACACACAGAAATCCCTTGCATTCCTATACACTAATAATGACAAAATAGAAAGAGAAATTAAGGAAATAATTCTATTCACAAAATAATAAAATACTTAGGAATATATCTACCTGAAGAAACTAAGTCAAGGCTATGTTTTCTCCAGTAGTCATGTATGGATGTGAGAGTTGAACTGTGAAGAAAGCTGAGCGCCGGAGAATTGATGCTTTTGAACTGTGGTGTTGGAGAAGACTCTTGAAAGTCCCTTGAACTGCAAGATCTAGCCACTCCATTCTAAAGATCAGTCCTGGATGTTCTTTGGAAGGAACGATGCTAAAGCTGAAACTCCAGTATTTTGGCCACCTCATGCGAATAGCTGACTCATTGGAAAAGACTCTGATGCTGGTAGGGATTGGGAACCGGAGGAGAAGGGGACAACAGTGGATGAGATGGCTGAGTGGCAAAACCCACTCGATAGACAAAAGTTTGAGTGAACTCCGGGGAGTTGGTGATGGACAGGGAGGCCTGACAAGCTGCAATTCATGCGGTCGCAAAGAGTTGGACACGACTGAGCGACTGAACTGAACTGAACTGAACTGAAAGAAACTAAAGACCTATATATAGAAAACTATAAAACACTGGTGAAAGAAACCAAAGAAGACACTAATAGATGGAGAAATATACCATGTTCATGGATCAGAAGAATCAATATAGTGAAAATGAGTATACTGCCCAAAGCAATCTAACGATTCAATGCAATCCCTATCAAGCTACCAGCGGTATTTTTCACAGAGCTAGAACAAATAATTTCACAATTTTTATGGAAATACAAAAAAAAAAAAAAAAAAAAAAAAAAAAACTCAAATAGCCAAAGCAATCTTGAGAAAGAAGAATGGAACTGGAGAAATCAACCTGCCTGACTTCAGGCTCTACTACAAAGCCACAGTCATCAAGACAGTATAGTACTGGCACAAAGACAGAAATATAGATCAATGGAACAAAATAGAAAGCCCAGAGATAAATCCACACACCTATGGACACCTTATCTTTGACAAAGGAGGCAAGAATATACAATGGAGAAAACAAAATCTCTTCAACAAGTGGTTCTAGGAAAATTGGTCAACCACTTGTAAAAGAATTAAACTAGAACACTTTCTAACTCCATACACAAAAATAAACTCAAAATGGTCAAGATTTAAACATAAGACCAGAAACTATAAAACTCCTAGAGGAGAACATAGGCAAAATACTCTCTGACATAAATCACAGCAGGATCCTCTATGACCCACCTCCCAGAATACTGGAAATAAAAGCAAAAATAAACAAATGGGACCTAATTAAAATTAAAAGCTTCTGCACAACAAAGGAAACTATAAACAAGGTGAAAAGACAGCCTTCTGAATGGGAGAAAATAATAGCAAATGAAGCAACTGACAAACAACTAATCTCAAAAATGTACAAGCAACTCCTGCAGCTCAATTCCAGAAAAACAAATGACCCAATCAAAAAAATAGGCCAAAGACCTAAACAGACATTTTTCTAAAGAAGGCATACAGATGGCTAACAAACACATGAAAAGATGCTCAACATCACTCAATATAAGAGAAAAGCAAATCAAAACCACAATGAGGTGCCATTTCATGCCAGTCAGAATTCTTGCTATCCAAAAGTCTACAAGCAATAAATACTGGAGAGGGTGTGGGGAAAAGGAAACCCTCTTACACTATTGGTGGGAATGCAAACTAGTACAGCCACTATGGAGAACAGTGTGGAGATTCCTTAGAAAACTGGAAATAGAACTGCCTTATAACCCAATCCCACTGCTAGGCATACACACCAAGGAAACCAGAATTGAAAGAGACACGTGTACCCCAGTCCACCACAGCACTGTTTATAATAGCCAAGACATGGAAGCAGCCTAGATGTCCATCAGCAGATGAATGGATTAGAAAGCTGTGGTACATATACACAATGGAGTACTACTCAGCCATTTAAAAAAAAAATTGAATGAGTTCTAATGAGGTGGATGAAACTGGAGCCTATTATACGGCGTAAAGTAAGCCAGAAAGAAAAACACCAATACAGTATACTAACACATATATATGGAATTTAGAAAGATGATAACGATAACTCTGTATGCAAGACAGCAAAAGAGACACAGATGTATAGAATAGTCTTTTGGACTCTGTGGGAGACAGAGAGGGTAGGATGATTTGGGATAATGGCATTGAGACGTGTATAATATCATATATGAAACCAAAACAAAAAATAAAAATTGTGTTAATTCACACACACAAACACACAAACCTTATCAGTTTGAAGTCCCCAAAACCTTCTTATAAATAAATGTGAGAGACACAATATTATGAAACAACATTCTTAAATTATTGTCATTTTGATTGCTTAGTTTCTGCTGGATGTTGGGGCTCAGACAGTAAAGAATCTGCCTGCGGTGCAGAAGAGTGACATTCAGTCCCTTGGTTGGGAAGATCCCCTTGTAGATATTGAGGAAAACCACCTTGCTACTACTTCAGAAGTAAGGAACTCAGTTTTTCAGCTGCCAAGGATGTTGGCTACTAATGCATAATTTCTGAGTCCATTACTGGGAAAGTAATATTCATTCAATAACTAATTGATGGGCTACTACAAAATGCTCAGTCCCTTGCTTGATGGAGGGCATTTCTATAGGAACATCCTTATTCCAGAGCTCCCTGTAGAATTAATTGCAGTTACTATTATAAATACATGTAGTTCAACTTTTCCTTGTTCCAAATCCTGCTTTCCTCACTTCCTCACATTACTATTCTAGAGACAATTCCTTAATAACCCCCCCAATAAACCTAGTGCATATAAATCTCAGAATCTCAATGTTTGTTTCCCTGGAAAATCAACCATTGGGTTGTTGTAAGAAGCCAATTCTAAAATAACATTAAAAGGTGGATAGTGATTAGAAAAATGAATGGTTAAAATTTTTAATGATGGTGACCTTGCATGGGACAGTGATGAAAGGAAAGGCAAAAGCAGGTGTAGTATCTGAGGAAATTGAGGAATGCTGTAAAGAAGTAATTATAAGGACCAGATAGCCATTGCTGGGACAATTGATGCATTAGAGAAAGACAATGAAAGACCTAGGGTGATCGGTCACCCATTAAGAGCTCATGGTCTTCCTTGGGAAGAGAGGCACCTTGGGAACAGATAAAGATATTGTTTTTAATCTCCTTTAGCCAAAGGACCAAAAAATTCAAAACTGGCCCAGAATTTAGAGATAATAGTAGAAGAGTTACAGGAGAGATTGAATTCTCAGTCTCCAAAAATTAGCTCTATGAGGTGGGCACAACTGGTGGAATATACTAAATCTCAAATCCTTAGTTTTTCTGGAATTTTCTGGGACTGTCCAGGTCACTCACTTCTTGCTGCCTAAAGATGATTTATCTCAGTGGTGTTACAGTAAATGTTTAACCAAAATCAAACAAACAAATGAGTGAAACCTTATAGTCTTTGCTGATTTGTGCAATGTAAATACTCACACTATTATTGATTTCAAGGTACCAATATTTTAACAAGTGGCTTGCAAAACTCCTGGTGTGTTTAAAAGTTGTTTCTCAAATAAAAATTTTTTTAAAAAAAAGTTGTTTTTCGTTAATTGGAGCAAACCAGCTCTAGTACATCACAGAGTCAGATATTACGTGTGCTGTTTATGGTCTCTTGGCCACCAAAAAAAAACAAAACAAAAAAGACAAGCAAAAACATCCACCCTCAAACTAGAACATCAGACCGTGTTAAGTCATAGGATAAACTATTTGGGGAAGTGCTTGGTTAAGAGAGGAAAAGGACTTTATCTTGAGGGAACGTCATGATTTTGGCAATGTGTACAGTCAAACACAGAGACTGACTAGACGGGACTGACCAACTATGCAGTGACTAAGGGACTAGATCTTAGGGGACCAGAAGCCAAGGAGATGGACGAGAACACAAAGTTGGGTAAAGGAGAGTGTACTGTACTGAGAGCACTCTCCAGTGATACATAAGTGAACATTTTGGAAAGTATCTTGAAAGATGGCATGAACACATTGTAGGCATGGTCTTAGAGATATAGAGAAAGCAAAGACCTTCACATAGTGAAATAAGATACTAGAACTGCCACAGCAGACAGGAAGACGTGATGAGAAGACAAAGAGGGGTGGGCATGCTATACATGTCAAACTATGTACAGCAAATGGTCATGTTCTATAGAAGAATACAGAATGTACAATGGAGAAAAGACAGTCTCTTCAACAGATGGTTCTGGGAAAATGGAACAGCTACATGTAAAAAATAAAACTAAAAAAATAAAAATTCTTTGACGTCCTACACAAAAATAAACTCAAAATGGATTAAAGACCTAAATGTAAGAGTGGATACTATAAAACTCTGAGAGGAAAGCATAGGCAGAACACTCTTTGACATAAGTATCAACATTATCTTTTTATATTCCTTTTCCCGAGTAATAGAAATAAAAACAAAAATAAACAAATGGGACCTAATTAAACTCAAAAGCTTTTGCACAGTAAAGAAAACCACAGACAAAACAAAAGACAACCCACAGAATGGGAGAAAATATTTGCAAATGATACAATTGGTAAGCGATTAGTCTTCAAAATTCATGAATAGCATATGTGAATTGATATTCAAAAAATGAACAACCCAATTAAAAAATGGGCAGAAGACTGAAATAGACATTTCTCCAAAGAAGACATACAGATGGCCAAGAGGGACATAGAAAGATACTCAACATTGCTCACTATTAGAGAAATGTAAATCAAAACTACAATGAGGTATCACTTCACACCAGTCAGAATGGCCACCATCAAAAAATCTGCAAACCCTAGATAGTGGAGAGGGGATGTAGAAAGAGAACCCTCTTGCACTGTTGATGGGAAAGTAAATTGATACAGCTACTATGAAGAACAGTATGGAGGTTCCTTAAAAAGTAAAAATAGAACTACAATATTACTGATCCCTCCCACTACTGGGCATAAACCCCAAGAAAACTATAATTCAAAAACATATATGCACCAAAATGTTCATTGCAGCACTGTTTACAATAGCCAGGACATAGAAGCAACCTAAATGTCAATCAACAGATGAATGGGTACAGAAAATGCAGTGTATATATATATATAATAGATTATTCCTTATTCGTAAAAAGGATTGAAATTAGGTCATTTGCAGTAATGTGAATGAACCGAGAGTCTATCATGCAGAGTGAAGTAAATCAGAAAGAGAAAAATGTCATTTGTTAATGCATATGTATGGAATCTAGAAAAATGGTACTGATGAACAAATTTTCAGGGCAGCAATAGAGAGACAAATGCAGAGAATGGACTTGTGCACAGGAAAGGAAGGGTAGGGTAAGACGAGCTGAGATAGTAAAACTAAGATAGATAAAATAGATAGCTGGTGGGAAGCTGCTGTGCAGCAGAGGGAGCTCAGTTTGGCACTCTGTGATGACTTACAGGGGTGGATGAGAGGGTGGAAGAGAGGCTCAAGAGGGAGAGGGTGTATGTGCACATATAGCTTAATCACATTGTTATACGGCAGAAAAAAACACAACAGGGTAAAGCAACTAGCCTCCAATAAAAATAAATAAAACAGGTAACAAACAACAGCCCACTATAAAAATAAACTACATACAGAAAATTACTGTGTTCTGTGGAAAGATTTAGAATACACCAAAGTGATAGGAGTGAACTAACGAGAGGATCATGAGTTTCTAGAAAAACTTCTCAGTTACTCTTGTCTGGAGGCCAGAGCTGACAGAAGATGTTATTTCAGGAATGGTAATCCCCTGATACTACAGGCATCATGGAGTATCAAAATAATAAAAATCAAATGGTGGGGCTTAACTGAAAGAAACAAAGTTAGTGTAATTATCAAAATAAATATCAAGGACACAATGGCAACCAAAATGTCAGATGCACAAAAAAAAAAAAAAAAACAAACTGGAGTTGCTTTACAAGAAAGTGTGGCAAGTACAATGGAAGCCTTGATACAACATGCACTTTAGGGCTGGGGGTTGATAAACATTAAAAAAAATTCAGAGACCTGTCATATCAGGTCTCTTTACAGAGACTTTACAGAGCATCCTCTTTCAAATAAAACACAAGGCTTAGTAGACCTCTTCAAGTTCTTGAGGTACCAGATTCTCTCCTTTGGAATCCTTCCAAAGCTCATTTACTAAGTGGCATAAAAGACCACCTGGTTTAAATGTGGATATGGCTCTGAAGCATACTCAGACTGGGATGCAGGACACTCTGCTTTGTGGACCAGATGGCTTGGCCCCTTGTATAGTATTAAAGATATTAGTTATGGGGAAAACATCATGTGGAATTTATGACAAGCTCCAATAGAAGAATCACAATATAAACTTAGAGGATCCTGGAGCAGGACAAAGGCAATCTGTTACAGATCATTTTACACCATACAGAAAACATTTTATATTAACCAGACTCTGACGGAGATAGAGTGCTTGGCCATTAATCATCAAGAAGCCATGTAGCCAGATTGCCCATCATTAAATGATTCTTTCAGACCCACTACATCATAAAATTAGAGCAAGTCCACCAGTAACCTTCATAAGAAGGAAGGAGTACACCTAGCTTTACAGGTAAATGTGGCCAGAGAACCCAAGTTTCATGACTAGGTGACTTGAATTTCCATGTTACCCACCACAGGGGTACCTGTGTCTCTTATGTAGTTGACATATTTGGCCATTTTGGGAGAGGGTTCCTTTATGAACAGCTTATAGAAGAGGCAGAAAGCTAGCTGCAGGTCATGGAAACTCAGTTCAGAATATGAGTGGAAGCTTAAAGGATGGTTGTTACACTTCAGTCTTTCTCATTCATGGCTTTTAAAGACAGGGTTAGGAGTTACCTTCCCTGTAGACAGTGATCATGAACATGATGATCTAATTTATGTGGAAAAGAAATACCCTGAGGTAAGACTATACGAAGACCCACAGATAGTGCTCGATGGCTTGTCTAGTTACTCAAGGGCTTGGACGGAGAAAAAATGGGATACTGAAGGCAAAGAGTTTTGTAGAGGATACATGCTGATGGGACTATGGAAGTGGGCAAGAAGCATGAGAGCATCTACCACGGAAAAGACGTTTGATTTCCAAGTGAACAAATTAGGTTTCACATCAGACAGCCTCTGACATCTGTCACTCCAATGCTAGCATACTAGGCTTGTGAACAGAGGAACCATCCTGCAAAGAATGGAGGGTATGCGAAAATCCACCGGGATGTGCTGCCACTCACCAAAATTTCTCTCGTTAACCTGCTGAGGAACATCCATTTCAGTTCAGTTCAGTTCAGTCGCTCAGTCGTGTCCAACTCTTTGCGACCCCATGAACCCAGCACGCCAGGCCTCCCTGTCCATCATCAACTCCCGGAGTTTACCCAAACCCATGTCCATTGAGTCGGTGATGCCATCCAACCATCTCATCCTCTGTCGTCCCCTTCTCCTCCTGCCCTCAATCTTTCCCAGCATCAGGGTCTTTTCAAATGAGTCAGCTCTTCAAATAAGGTGTCCAAACTATTGAAGTTCAGCTTCAACATCAGTCCTTCCAATGAACACCCAGGACTAATTTCCTTTAAGATGGACTGGTTGGACTCCTTGCAGTCCATGGAACTCTCAACAGTCTTCTCCAACACCACAGTTCAAAAGCATCAATTTTTAAGTGCTCAGCTTTCTTCACAGTCCAACTCTCACATCCATACATGACCACTGGATAAACCATAGCCTTGATTAGATACTCCTTTGTTGATAACTTTCCTTCCAAGGAGTAAGCATCTTTTAATTTCATGGCTGCAATCACCATCTGCAGTGATTTTGGAGCCCAGAAAAATAAAGTCAGCCACTATCTCCACTGTTTCCCCGTATTTGCTATGAAGTGATGGGGCAAGATGCCATGATCTTCGTTTTCTGAATGTTGAGCTTTAAGCCAGCTTTTTCATTCTCCTCTTTCACTTTCATCAAGAAGCTCTTTAGTTTTCTTCACTTTCTGCCATAAGGGTAGTGTCATCTGCATATCTGAGGTTATTGATATTCTCCTGGCAATCTTGCTTCCAGCTTGTGCTTCATTCAGCCCAGCGTTTCTCATGGTGTACTCTGCATATAAGTTAAATAAGCAGGGTGACAATATACAGCCTTCAGGTACTCCTTTTCCTATTTGGAACCAGTCTGTTGTTCCATGTCCAGTTCTAACTGTTGCTTCCTGACCTGCATACAGGTTTCTCAAGAGGCAGGTCAGGTGGTCTGGTATTCCCATTTCTTTCAGAATTTTCCACAGTTTATTGTGATCCAGTCAAAGGCTTTGGCATAGTCAATAAAACAGAAATAGATGTTTTTCTGGAACTTTTTTGATGATCCAACAGATGGTGGCAATTTGATCTCTGGTTCCTCTACCTTTTCTAAAACCAGCTTGAATATCTGGAAGTTCACGGTTCACGTACTGCTGAAGCCTGGCTTGGAGAATTTTGAGCATTACTTTACTAGCGTGTGAGGTGAGTGCAATTGTGCACTAGTGTGAGCATTCTTTGGCATCGCTTTTCTTTGGGATTGGAATGAAAACTGACCTTTTCCAATCCTATGGCCACTGCTGAGTTTTCCAAATTTGCTGACATATTGAGTGCAGCACTTTCACAACATCATCTTTCAGGATTTGAAATAGCTCAACTGGAATTCCATCACCTCCACTGGCTTTGTTCATAGTGATACTTCCTAAGGCCCACTTGACTTCACATTCCTGGATGTCTGGCTCTAGGTGAGTGATCACACCATTGTGATTGTCTGGGTCATGAAGATCTTTTTTTTTGTACATTTCTGTCTGTTCTTGCCACCTCTTCTTAATATCTTCTGCTTCTGTTAGGTCCTACCATTTCTGTCCTTTGTTGAGCCCATATTTGCATAAAATGTTCCCTTGGTAGGTCTAATATTCTAATTTTCTCTAGTCTTTCCCATTCTGTTCTTTTCCTCTATTTCTTTGCATTGATCACTGAGGAAGGCTTTCTTATCTCTCTTTGCTATTCTTTGGAACTCTGCGTTCAGATGCTTATATTTTTCCTTTTCTCCTTTGCTTTTCACTTCTTTTCTTTTCATCCAAACTTCCAGCAAAAAGGAACAGTGGTAAACCCTGAACCAGTTCCATTCTTTAAGGAAACCAACCATCTGTGTAGTGGAAAGGTGATTCAATGATGGCACCGTGAAGTGTCAGCAATTCATCTTGACTGTAATCATCACAGATTTGTGTCTGCTTCTTCTTCCCCCACACCCCCTCAGATTTCAGCATCACTCTCAGACAGCTTAAACCATATTTGCTCCCCAAATATGTGATACTGCATAACCTCATATTGGACCGAAGGATCCACATTATAGCAAAGAGTTGTGGCCACAGGTACATGACCAGGGTATCACTGGTTCTCTATACACATACTGCATCATCCAAGAGCTATTGCTATAAAACAGCAGAATGACCATTTACAGATTCAGATGAGGTGCCATCCTGAAAATGGTGCCTGAGAAGATAGGAAGCCGTTCCTGAGGATGGACAATGCACCCTAAGTCAGCAACTATTGTACGGTATTGTGCCCCCAGTATATAGAATCTGTGATCAGGGAATAAAAGGATAGGAGTAGGAAGAGGCTAACTTATCACCAATCCCAGTGACCACTTGGAAAATCTGTGCTCCATTCCCACATAGTTATGGGCCTGTACCCAGAATGAGCTAATGCTAGTCTACACACAGAGCAAGAGTTCCATTAAACTGTAATCTTTGGAACCTACACAATCACTTTTAGACTCCTTATTCAGAGAGATCTATAAGGAAGAAAAGGGCCTATCCTGGCACTGGAAAATAATTAATTATTGCAAAGAGATAGAATTGGTATTATGAATGGATATTGTAATTCATCAGTGTATCAGGCAGGGATTCAACCAAAGAAATATGGCTAGAAATAGAATATATTAAGAGGTTTATTTCAAGAAGTAGATTTCATGTTATAGGTGCAGACTAGGAAAGACTGAAACCTGTAAGATGTGCTTTGGGGAAGGGTAAAGTGGTAATCAACATAGGCTGCAGATGTTATCCACAGGTAGAATTTCTTCTTCAAGGAAACCTCTGCTCTATTTTTAAGGTCTTTCAAGTAACTGAATCAGGCCCACCCAGAGTATTGACGATAATCTACCTTATTTAAAGTTGAGTGATTGTGAATTTTAATTGCATATGCAAAATACCTTCACAGCAATATATATAGTAATATCTGAGTAAATTACTGAGGGCTGAGTAAATAGTCAAGTTGACACATAAAAAAGACCATCTCAGTCACCTTTATTCAATTCAGAACTGAGAAATGGATACCAGCTATGATGATTCAAAGTCCCATCCAGCAATTTCCTTCAGCTAAAGGAATCTCCTTTTTGCAAGGCTGTGATCTTTTCCTGGGAGTAATGTAGTGTACATCCCATGACTAGTCCTTGTGGATGTACACAGTTTCCCAACTGCTTGTTTGCGAGAATTCTGAGGAAATCTTCTGATGAGCAATACCACTGAGAGACAAAGGACACAAGATGAGGAAGAGCAAGAGGTTGAATGGCCTGGCAGTGATGTTAGTCACTAATTCAAGATAAATTGTAGAGCATATAGAGTATGCTTATTACAGGGAGATATTAGGGAAAAAAGTCATATTTTAAGCAAAATCTCTGATTTTGATGAGAATAGCAAACCTATCCAAGAACAAACTCTCATAGGTTTATAAATTTGCTCATCTTTCTTAGAATCTGGGTCAGTAGAATCTCAAAAATAACTGGCTCAACAGTGGGTAAGGACTGTGATGCTGTAACCAGAATCAGATAATACTCACTTTCTAAAAACCTTTTTGAGACTGTTAAAATAGTTTCCGAATTTGAACTTGAGAGGAAGCCATAGGGTTGTTATTCATGGAATGCATACAAAATAAGCCAGACAGGCCATGGAGGTAGAGTCCAGCTGAATGGTTTCCTCAGCAATGACCTCATCTATAAAAGCAGTATTTTCCTTCTAGCCTACTTTTCTTTGACAAAAAAAAATAAGAGTAAGTTCTAGTATTGATATCTGGAAGTTAACAGAATTTAATCTGAGTTTGATTCGTTACGACTGACAATGGGTGGTAAAAAATACCATGAAAGATGCCATTTTCATGCAGACTGACAAATCCTTAGCCTTGCCTCTAAACTTAGACATTTCTCAACTGTCTGGCATATTCCTCCACCAAGATTTAAATCAAATATATTCCTCTCTAGGAAATTTAGGAGAAAAGTTACCCCATCATCCATGAATAAAGATACGCAGGTTCATTTCATACAGCTTCCTTCCTCTAGTGCAATTTCCTTGCCCATTCTAAACAGAAAGATATCTGTTATATTCTTAGAAAACCACGGTTCCATTCCATGCATCCTATATTCCTTTTTCTTGCCTGTGGTGATGGTTTTTAGTAGTCATATCACAATGCCATATTTCTCTAGTTCAAATAAATCATAAAAAGGAACAGAGAGGAAACGTTAATCAAAAAATCATTATTAGGAACCATTCAATCCATTTGAATAATTCGTAGGGAATAGGAATTTTCTCCTGCTGAGCAATAAACTTTAGGCATATTCAAGGAGATCTGTAACTTTATGCTACAGTTCTATAATACTACCATCAGGTCAAGAGAGTAGGTGCTTTGCTGGAAAATTGCATGAAGAAACAATGATTCACCATCTTTTCAAAGAGCTAATAGAATACCAAGAAGGAAAGTGCTGTTTTATTTTTGAATGGTGTTTAGGTCATTTTCAAGAAACTGATATTAACTTCCATAAAACATGCAGAATACTTGTCAGAGAAACTATGAGTACTTTAACTATGAGGAGCTCTTAGGAACAAAAAAGGAAAATTGTAGGCCAATAATTAATACTTCATGGGGTAGTTTCCCTAAGCTCTATAAAATTTAATAAAGAAAATTTTATAGAGCTTAGGGATAAGTCTCCACTTTGACAACTGTCAACAAGAATTTTATAATATGGAGCCAAGCTGTGAACTATTCAAGAGCACAGACCTTGAAAAATCTCCCAAGTCCAAACTGCCCACTCAGGGCTGGGTACCCCACTGGTCTCCGAGCAGTCACTGTAAAGGCATGTCTGGTCATTTTCAGGTGATAATCTCCTTAGGGTTTTGGTTATTTCTAATGTGAGGAAGACTGGCACTGAAGGCTGACACTCTTAACCTAGAAGCAGATGCCCTATAAGAAGAGACTCTCCTCAGGAAACTTTGGCCATCTCCTTTCTCAACTTCAGCTCAAAGGTATAGCTCTTCTCTGTCATGCATAAAGCACAAATCACACAAAAACTTCTTTTGTCACATATAAATCAAAACTAATGTACAACCCCTTTCCCTCTAATTTACAACATGAGAAAATTCTATCCACCTCTTCTAATGTAACCTGATTCATGTGTAGCCCCGTGTAAAACAGTGTTTTGTTTTTTTAATGCTGTCTTAATTAGGTTTTGAAATGCTGGTGAGAGACTGGTCAAGTTTTCTTCTTGATCATCTGATTAGATCTACACTTGTATCATTTACCTCTCACACTCAGGACCACTGTATAACAGCCTTAAACTTCCCAGATCAGATATCAGAAAACTAGGGAGTGCCCCTATGAGCCAGGTAAATCATTCAAATTAATCAATCCAAGAAGAACTTGGAAAACCTAGCTAACCTCACACCGCTCTGTGCACATAAGCTGCTTCCTATGATTACAGCTTGCTCTTACTGAGTCCTTGGATAGACTCTCCTATTGTTTGGTCCAGGTGAGTAGCCCTCTCTCCTCTGACTGTAAGAAACAAATTGTTCTGCCTTCCATCCATCTGTGTATCATTGTGTTATGTCCAACCATCAAAGGAATCTTCAAAGCTTATGAATACCCTGTTGTCAGCATCTATAATCTGAAATCCAAAGGCAACCCTCCCCTTACACATAATCTCCAGGCATTATCATCCAGTCTTCTAATTCCAAATGAAATTCCATTATGGTAAAAATAAATCAGCTCAGTTCAGTTCAGTCACTCATTGGTGTCTGACTCTTTAAGAACCCATGAACCACAGCACACCAGGCCTCCCTGTCTATCACCAACTCCCGGAGTTTACCCAAACACATGTCCATAGAGTTGGCGATGCCGTCCAACCATCTTATTCTCTGTTATCCCTTTCTCCTCCTGCCTTCAATCTTTTCCAGCATCAGAGACTTGTCCAATGAGTCAGCTCTTCGCATCAGGTGGCCAATGTATTGGAGTTTCAGCTTCAACATCAGTCCTTCCAATGAATACTCAGGATTGATCTCCTTTAGGGTGGACTGGTTGGATCTCCTTGGACTCCAAGGGACTCTCAAGAGTCTTCTCCAACACCACAGTTCAAATCGATCAATTCTTCAGTCCTCAGCTTTCTTTATAGTCCAACTCTCACATCCATACATGACCACTGGAAAAACCACAGCCTTGACTAGATACTCCTTTGTTGACAAAGTAATGTCTCTGCTTTATAATATGCTGTCTAGGTTGGTCAGCAACTTTCCTTCCAAGGAGTAAGTGTGTTTTAATTTCATGGCTGCAATCACCATCTGCAGTGATTTTGGAGCCCAAAAAAATAAAGTCTGACACTGTTTCCACTATTTCCCAATCTATTTGCCATAAAGTGATGGGACCAGATGCCATGATCTTAGTTTTATGAATGCTGAGCTTTAAGCCAACTTTTTCACTCTCCTCTTTCACTTTCATCAAGAGGCTGTTTAGTTCTTCTTTACTTTCTGCCATAAGGGTAGTGTCATCTGCATATCTGAGGTTATTGATATTTCTCCCAGCAATCTTGATTCCAGCTGTGCTTCTTCCAGTCCAGCGTTTCTCATGATGTACTCTGTATATAATTTAAATAAGCAGGGTGACCATATACAGCCTTGACATACTCCTTTTTCTATTTGGAACCAGTCTGTTGTTCCATGTCCAATTCTAACTTTTGCTTCCTGAACTGCGTACAGATTTCTCAAGAGGCAGGTCAGGTGGTCTGGTATTCCCATGTCTCTCAGAATTTTCCATAGTTTATTGTGATTCACACAGTCAAAGGCTTTGGCATGTCAATAAAGCAGGAATAGATGTTTTTCTGGAACTCTCTTACTTTTTTGATGATCCAGCAGATGTTGGCAATTTGATCTCTGGTTCCTCTGCCTTTTCTAAAACCAGCTTGAACATATGGTTTTGATGCTGTAAAGAGCAATATTGTATAGGAACCTGGAATGTTAGGTCCATGAATCAAGGCAAATTGGAAGTGGTGAAACAGGAGATGACAAGAGTGAACATAGACGTTCTAGGAATCAGCAGACTAAGATGGACTGGAATGGGTGAATTTAACTCAGATGACCATTATAGCTACTACTGTGGGCAGGAATCCCTTAGAAGAAATGGAGTCGCCATAATTTCTTTTCTTTTCTAAAAATAAATATGTTGATGCTACTTATATTTTTTCACATGAAATTGCTCACTTACAATGTCTTACTAGTATCTCTGAGTCTTGTAGTCATCATCTTCCTGCAGAGACTATACAGTTTAATACATAACTAAAGATAAAACCCAAAGATAAAGACGAAAGGTAACTTTAGTCTCATTCTGTAAGCTTTAATACTGTATTATACTGTCCTCTTTCTAAAATTACTATATGACACTGCTTTATCTTCATCTTTTTCTCCAGTCCATTATATTATTTTTTCTGTCGCTTCTTCTTACTTCTAATTGGTAGATATCTGAGAAGTTTTTCTTAAATTGCTTATTAAATATCACTCTCATTCAAGAAATATTTACTAAACATTTATTATATGTCAGACACTTTACTAAGCAGAAAATGTAGCATTAAAAAGGAGATGCCATTTCTTCTATGAAACAGTTTACAGTCTGATGAAAGAATCAGGGATTTACTATCAATACTCATTGCATTAGAGATATCATCTCTCTCCCCTAACTTGCTTCCTTGTAATTCCTAAACATCCCTATTTTATTCTCCCCCAAATTACATTTCATTCACTCATTTTCTTCATGAAAAAGATTTTTATAACCATCATTTTTATAAAATTTTAATAAAGCAGTACTGCTTCTATTTAAACCTCTGTGAACTTACTGTTCTGCTTGTAACTCTTGTGATTTTTTTCTTCTTTCCTACATTTATTCATTCTTTATTATTTTTCTTCAGTCTTAACTATTATCTTTCTATCTCTACCTCCAGTGTCCAAATTTTGCAAGACCTCAAAAGATCCGTGTAAATGTCATTCCTTACAACCCCTCACATTTGCCTGAATGTTATACATTGGGGAGATTTTCTTCTTCTGAAAGCCAATGTTATGATTTAGGTCATACACAGTACACTGGTTCCCTCTATTTTATTGAGAATGTCCATGTGTGTGAGCGTGGTGTGTGGATGTGTACATGTCTTTCTTGTGTATCTGTCTCTGTGGGCAAGATCTATCTGATCTTCCTTTCCCCTCTATGACAGCTCAATACTATATTTTCAATTTAGTGGTACATGGTACAATTTATTGAGAAAAAAGATATATGGCTCTCATTACTTTTTTTCACTTTATTCTGAGTCAGATTGTGTTCACAAATTAGAACTGGGAGATTGGAATTTGTTCCCATTAATCCTTATAGCTATATTTCACAGAAAGGGAATTTCTCTTGTGACCAATGTTGATCACTTATGTGTGTCTCACTTATTTTTTTGTACCTCTTGTGTAACAGAAATTAGATGAAATAAATTTATATTCTGACTTGCTTCATAGCTTCTATGCTCCTTTTCCCATTGCCCACAAAAACTTTTTCTCTATTTGAATACATAAAATTAAATTTATTTTGATGTATCTACCCAGTGGAATGTTAGGTATCTGTTAAAACTGATGATTAGTAAGCTTGTGTTTCTTAAATACATATCATGTGTTTATGATATTATAACCAAGGGGATACATGAACTGTTACCATAATGTACTGTGTTATAAAAATATAATGAAAATTTCTGAGGGAACCATTTAGGAGAAAATACTCAAATGATATCAATAAATGTAATGGTGAGTATATGTGTGGTTTTTTTAATGTCCTTTGCTTATGTTAGAATATTTATGATGTGATATTACTTTTATATTTCTAAAACTAAAGTAATAGTGATACACTCTCATTTTGAGAAATGGGCAATCTTCACGAGACCTTTCCATAAGAAAATGTAAGAAAGTAACATAATAGTTTCACTAAATTGGTCTTCAATACATGCCTATTTATAGATGACATAGCATTTAAACTTACAGGTACTCTCTTTATTCCAAGGCCTGGAATCTACCCTGGCTTCCTATACTGAATGAATTCCTCAATACGATTGCAAATAAAACTCCTGTTGATATTGTAGAGGACTCCAAGTAATCAGAATATATATGTGGTATGATAAAATTATGCATCAAGTCTCAGCACCATAAAATTTTAGCATCAAACCGTGATGCTTATCTTAGAAACCAGAAATTTTTTCTTGACTTATGTAAATGAATTTTGGATTACCTCTAGCTCTGGTCAATTGACTACATATGAATCTGAAAGATTTCAGTAATATATATTCAAAGAAAGGAAATAATATAATCATAACTGTGCTATAACATAAATAAAATAGCAAATCTGATTAATAAGCTGAAATTAAATAATAATTTTGAAATATATAAGAATACCATACCTGATATTACATCACTTCAGACAAACTTTCTTCACAAATGTACCCTACTTAGGGAATTCAATAAATTTTGATTAAAATAAATTGCTTAGTATTAAATGTTTGACAAATTAATTATTATAGCTTTCTGTTAATGATGCTCCTCAGTTCAGTTCAGTTCACTTCAGTCACTCAGTCATGTCCAACTCTTTGCCACCCCATGAATTGCAGCACGCCAGGCCTCCCTGTCCATCACCAACTCTCGGAGTTCACTCAGACTCACGTCCATCAAGTCGGTGATGCCATCCAGACATCTCATCCTCTGTCGCCCCCTTCTCCTCCTGCCCCCAATCCCTCCTAGCATCAGAGTCTTTTCCAATGAGTCAACTCTTCTCATGAGGTGGCCAAAGTACTGAAGTTTCAGCCTTAGCATCAGTCCTTCCAAAGAAATCCCAGGGCTGATCTCTTCAGAATGGACTGGTTGGATCTCCTTGCAGTTGAAGGGACTCTCAAGAGTCTTCTTCAACATCACAGTTCAAATGCATCAATTCTTCGGCACTCAGCTGTCTTTACAATCCAACTCTCACATCCATACATGATTACTGGAAAAACCATAGCCTTGACTAGATGGACCTTTGTTGGCAAAGTAATGTCTCTGCTTTTCAATGTGCTATCTAGGTTGGTCATAACTTTTCTTCCAAGGAGTAAATGTCTTTTAATTTCTTGGCTGCAGTCACCATCTGCAGTGATTTTGGAGCCCCAAAAAATAAAGTCTGACACTGTTTCCCCATCTATTTGCCATAAAGTGATGGGACCAGATGCCATGATCTCCGTTTTCTGAATATTGAGCTTTAAGTCAACTTTTTCACTCTCCTCTTTCACTTTCATCAAGAGGCTCTTTAATTCCTCTTCACTTTCTGCCATAAGGGTGGTGTCATCTGCATATCTGAGGTTATTGATATTTCTCCCAGCAATCTTGATTCCAGCTTGCGCTTCTTCCAGCCCAGCGTTTCTCATGATGTACTCTGCATATAAGTTAAATAAGCAGGGTGACAATATACAGCCTTGACGGACTCCTTTTCTTATTTGGAACCAGTCTATTGTTCCATGTCCAGTTCTAACTGTTGCTTGCTGACTTGCATATAGGTTTCTCAAGAGGCAGGTCAGGTGGTCTGGTATTCCCGTGTCTTTCAGAATTTCCCACAGTTTATTGCGATGATGCTCCTCAATTATTATTAACTACTTCTCATATCTTTTTTATCCTGTATAAGAAATATATAAAAATCTAAGAGTACACAATAAAAATAACTCTCAGCCAATCCAGTCCTTTAACTTACCCCTTATTCTTGATATATATATATATATATATATATATATATATATATATATATATATATATACACACACACACTCAGAAGAGCAAACAGTACACATTCCAGAGTCTGTTGATCTTAGAACTTAGGAAAGCCAGTGGTGTGAGTTCTAGTTTGAGGGCAAGGAAACACTGATGTCAAAGCTCAAGGAGCCAGACCAGAAAAGTTCTGTCTCAATCAGCCTTTCTGTTCTGTTCAGGCCTTCATTTGATTGGAAGAGGGCCACCCACATTAGAGAGGGCAAATGGCTACCAATTCCAATGTTAATCTCATTCAAAAACCTTCTTACAAAGACATTCAGAATAGTATTTAACCAAATGTCTGGGCAAGCCACGGCCCAGGAAAGTTGACACATAAAAGTAAATATTCACAATGAAAATCTTCCTGGCTTCTAAATCCTTGACTATGACAATACTTTAATTATCATCTTTGGAAAGCATTGGCTTTGACCATTATTTGAACACTGTTCATGACATCTGTTTCTGGTTAGTCCCTAAGTTGTGCCTGACTCTTTTGTGACCCCATGGACCATAGCCTTCCAGAGCCCTTTGATTTTCCAGGCAAGGATACTGGAGTGGGTTGCCATTTCCTTGACAATTGTGATGTTATTGGCTTTGGCCAAAAGTTAGCAATTGTAGTTGGAAATAGAATTTTTTACCCTGGCTTGTACCTTTAGGGCTACCAAATTCACAACTAGCTCCTAATTGCATGCTGGCTTTTTCTGATGCTGGCTACTGCTGGACAATGGCTCCAAAAGAACTGATACAGGGATTTCTGTGCACCAATAAAATAATCTTTGCACAGCAATTTGACAGCTTACATAGCACTGAACATTATAGGTAATGGCACCTCACTCCAGTATTCTTGCCTGGAAAATCCCATGGATGGAGGAGCCTGGTGGGCTACAGTCCACGGGATCATGAGGAATTGGACACGACTGAGAGACTTCCCTTTCACTTTTCACTTTCATGCACTGGAGAAGGAAATGGCAATCCACTCCAGGGTTCTTAGCTGGAGAATCCTAGGGATGGGGAAGCCTGGTGGGCTGCCATCTATGGGGTCGCACAGAGTTGACACAACTGAAGCGACTTAGCCTCAGCAGCAGCAGCAACCCAGTATTTACCATTTTCACTTCCTGTTATTAAAATTACTATTCGGCAAGGTTGGAGCCTGGAAAAAAGCAACCTGAAAATTGAGTTTGAATTCTGGAAAAAAAAAAAAAAAAGGCCATGTCCAATGTTATTAGGGAATTCATGTTGTGTTTAAACAGAAACCTTTATGAAGTTGGCTAAGTAGGTAGATCACTGTAAACTTGACCCTTGAATACACTTATTCTTTGAACAGCACAGACTCACTTATATGTGGATCTTTTACAATAAATAACATACTGTGTGCTCAATTGTTTCAGTTGTGTCTGACTCTTTGTGACCCCATGGACCGTAGCCTGCCAAGTTCCTCTGTCCATGAAATTTTCGAGGTAAGAATACTGGAGGGGGTTGCTGTGCCCTCCTCCAAGCAATCTTCCCAACCCTTGGATCGACATAAGATTTAGTCTCTTATGCTGCCTACCTTGGCAAGCGGGTTCTTTACCACTAGCACCACCAAATACATACTATAGTACTATATTTACTCAGACGGTTGCATTTGTGGATGTAGAACTACAGATACAGAGGGCCAACTATAAAGTGATACACGGATTTTCAGCTACACAAGGGGTAGGTCTCTAAAGTGAAATTGCTCAGTCGTGTCCAATTCTTTGTGACCCCATGGACTGTAGCCTACCAGGCTCCTCCCTCCATGGGATTCACCAGGCAAGAATACTGGAGTAGGTTGCCATTTCCTTCTCCAGGGGATCTTCCTGACCCAGGGATTGAACCCAGGCCTCCCGCATTGCAGGCAGACTCTTTAACCTCTGAGCCACCAGTGAAGCCCTACATTTTTCAAGGATCAACAATATTAGCAACTCAGAGTATGGGATTAATAGCATTATCATGGACCAATCACTCAAGATCATAAACAATATCTAACCAACTCCACTACTGTGGACTGAAGTCCCAGTAAATAAGTAAGTTTTGGTGATACAGAATTGATGCTTTTGAACTGTGGTGTTGGAGAAGACTCTTGAGAATCGCTTGGACTGCAAGGAGATCCAACCCGTCCTTTCTGAAGGAGATGAGCCCTGGGATTTCTTTGGAAGGACTGATGCTAAAGCTGAAACTCCAATACTTTGGCCACCTCATGCGAAGAGTTGACTCATTGGAAAAGACTCTGATGGTGGGAGGGATTGGGGGCAGGAGGAGAAGGGGATGACAGAGGATGAGATGCCTGGATGGCATCACTGACTCGATGGACGTGAGTCTCAGTAAACTCCAGGAGTTGGTGATGGACAGGGAGGCCTGGCATGCTGCGATTCACAGGATCGCAAAGAGTCGGACATGACTGAGCGACTGAACTGAACTGAACTAACTTTAATTTAAAATTAACATTTTAAAACCAAAATGGATCTTGCAATGTGCATGTTATAATTCATGAAAATATTAATAAATCATATTTAGAGTTATTGAAAATACAGAATTATTTTTCAGAAGTAAAGGTGCAGTGAATCATTGACCCTTATTCCTGTTTCTTGGTGAAATGAGTAGATTGGCCCTCCATACCCATTGATTCTGGATCCACGGGTTCAACAAACTGTGGGTCATAAATACCCAAAAATGTTACAGAAATTTCCAAAAACCAAAACTTTAATTTACTATGCTTCAACAACTATTTATATGACATCTGCTTTGTATTAGGTATTTTAAGTAGTATAGAGATAATTTAAAGTATACAAGAGGATATGCATATGTTATGGTATCTATGGTAGTAGGCAATTGGTGTCCAGGAACTGATCCTCAGCAGATATTGAGGGACAGGTGTAGTCATGGTATGATAATAATAATTTTAGTTAATTTGAAATCTTGATGAAGCATTTATTTTTACATTAATTCCTGCCTAAATCTAAGCAAGCAGCATAGTTTCCTTCAATTAACATAGTATCTTCATTTTTGAGCTTAATCATTCCATGAAAACCTTTTTCTTTAGCTCTGAAATGTTACTTAACACTTCTAAAACACTTTTGAAAAGTAAAAGCAATGCATCTTGTAAACTCATTATTGCATTTGCTAATTGGAAGAACAGTTCCTAATTATAAGAAAATAAAAAATTGCAGAGTAAAAATATAAATTAACTATGCATCTTTGTAAACTGACAGCAAACCACCCTTTTATCTGGATTAACTGAACTCTTCACTGCTTTATCCTTTTATTTGCTGTTGTTGTTCAGTCTTTTAAATCATGCCCAACTCTTTTGCACCCCTTGGACTGTAGCTCACGAGTTCCTCTATCCATGGGATTTCCCAGGCAAGACTACTGGAGTGGGTTGTCATTTCCTTCTCCAGGCAATTTTCCTGACCCAAGGACTGAACTCACGTCTCCTGCTTGGCGGACAGATTATTTTACTACTGAGCAATAGGGAAGCATGCTTGCCCTTCTACAGCCAGGTTGCTACATCTGTTCCAGTCTGATAAACTCATGTTTCAGAAGAAAATAAAGCAGTGAGAAGAAATATTAGGACAGAGATTTACTACTAGAACCTTGAAAATGAGTAGGGACTTAAAAGTGCAAAATCCCTTCTCTTTTTTGACCCTTAAAACAAACTTCTTAGGTAAGCAAGACATAAGATTTCTTAGTATACAAATGAAATAGCAGAGTGTTCAGACCTCTGATTACAGTTAAGAGAAAGTCTTGGTTTTGTTGTTGTTGTTGTTGTTGTTTAATTTAAATTTATTTATTTTAATTGGAAACTAATTAGTTTACAATATTGTATTGGTTTTGCCATACATCAACATGAATCTGCCACGGGTATGCACATGTTCCCCATCCTGAACCCCCCACCCTCCTCCTTCCCCGTATCATCCCTCTGGGTCATCCCGGTGCACCAGCCCCAAGCATCCTGTATCCTGCATCAAACCTGGACTGGCAATTTGTTTCTTATATGATATTATACATGTTTCAATGCCATTCTCCCAAATCACCCCACCCTCTCCCTCTCCCACAGAGTCCAAAAGACTCTTCTATATATCTGTGTCTCTTTTGCTGTCTCACATACAGGGTTATCATTACCATCTTCCTAAATTCCATATATATGCATTAGTATACCATATTGGTGTTTTTCTTTCTGGCTTACTTCACTCTGTATAATAGGCTCCAGTTTCATCCACCTCATTAGAACTGATTCAAATGTATTCTTTTTAATGGCTGAGTAATACTCCATTGTGTATATGTACCACAGCTTTCTTATCCATTCATCTGCTGATGGACATTTAGGTTGCTTCCATGTCCTGGCTATTATAAATAGTGCTGCTATGAACATTGGGGTACACTTATCTCTTTCAGTTCTGGTTTCCTCTGTGTGTATGCCCAGAAGTGAGATTGCTGGGTCATAAGGCAGTTCTATTTCCAGTTTTTTTAAGGAATCTCCACACTGTTCTCCAGAGTGGCTGTACTAGTTTGCATTCCCACCAACAGTGTAAGAGGATTTCCTTTTCTCCACACCCTCTCCACCATTTATTGCTTGTAGACCTATGGATAGCAGCCATTCTGACTGGTGTGAAATGGTACCTCATTGTGGTTTTGATTTGCATTTCTCTGATAATGAGTGATGTTGAGCATCTTTCCATGTGTTTGTTAGCCATCTGTATGTCTTCTTTGGAGAAATGTCTATTTATCCAATGCTAACAATGCTAAAATATTTACATTTTTCAGGTGTTGATGTTTGCACTGATGGTGGGAAACATTGGTGAGTAAAGCTGCTGTGGCCTTATCACAAATCGAGGCAAGAACACCCAACTGTACTAATATTTATCACTATGTTTTTGATGAAGCAATCAAAATTCATAAAGTTTTAAGTTTCTATCCTTAAGTAAATTTTGTAAAAAATATTCTGTGTGATGAAATGATAAGTACAATTAAAACCATTTTTGAACACCCAAGTTTGAAGACTGTCTTGAGGAACAGCGATTAATATGATGTACAAACTGACTTAACTGCTTTATTCATAGAATATTTTAACTTGAAAGAATAAGTGCTTACAAATCATAGTAATTCAAAAGTAGACTTTTGGCAGATATAGTCTTAAAAACAAACAAAGTAAGGCAGTCACTTCAGCATTTCAGCTGTTCTATGAACAGCACTTCTTGTCTGTGATAAAATTGGAGTTTTCAAGCAAAAATTAGAATGTTGGAAAACCTATATCTGCTACTATGAATTTGATATCTTCTCAACATTTTAAGATTTTTTGTGATGAGATAAATGATGAGATCCAAAAATGTGATTTTTAAAATATTGTATAATAAAATGTGTCAGTATTTGAAATCTCTGCATCACTATACTGAACAATAATTTTTACATGACTGATGCATGATTTCACTAAATGTTTTAACATGTAACACACTCAGAACATATTGTCTATGGCTGCTTTGGCACTACATAGCAGAGTTGAATAGTTACAAGAGATTTTATGGTTCATAAATCCAAAAATATTCACTGTCTGGCCCTTTACATAAAAGTATGCTGACCCCTGAGTTTATTATTGCTATCTCCAAATAAATTAACATAGTTTTTTTTTTAATTGTCAATTTCTAAGATCGTAAATATCAAGTTCTTCAATATTCTCAATAATTTCTAAGAGCATGAAAGGATCCTGGGGTTCTCAAAATTTGAGAACCACTGACCTAAGCAACCAGAATAAAATTTATCTTTTTGAAACACAACAGGTACTCAATAACCATGTTTCCTTTCCAAAACTAACTCTCTGTTCATAGGCTAACTGTCCCTTGACAAAAGGACCTTACTCCTCTCTAATAAACAGAACCCCGCTTCAGGACTCTGGAGGCTTCTTCCTCTGTCTCTTTGAGCCTTAGAGTGGTGACAGCACTCTGCGTTTGCTCAGAGTTTTGCCCTATTCTTTGTAGCTGTTCCAAACTCCACCCACATCCCTGTTACTAACCCTCTTGATGATAATCTCTTCTTCAGTTATCTTAATTTGAATGTGCTGTATATATTTCCTTTGGGACTCAGTAACTAATCAACCAACAAACAAGTGCATGAACTAACTAGGTAACTGTATTCTCCATATCTCATTTAACAAGCACAACAACTATGAAATGTGTACCTTTTAGTTCTTAGTTTACAAAAAATAAGACACCAGAGGTTAACTAATTATCTGTAGGACCTTGAGTTAGTATGTGAATCCAGGATTATAATGCAAGCAGCCTGAGTGCAGACTTTAGGAAATCAACCTCCAAATAACTGTCATTCTGTTAAATAGAAATTTTGCCTATTTATATATCAACCATATCACTACCCTTAGAAATAAATAATTGAAATTTTATGACCACCATATTAGCATACATCAACAACACATAACTGCATTTTTCAGTGAACTGCATGTTGGGTGTTATGTCTTCCCATTTTCTGTGTATCACTAGTAAAACAAGAAAAAAGAGCTACAGAATGTAAGTTACTTCAACATGAACTATGGTATCTGTAGTAACAAAATATGTGTCTTTGTGACCTGCTATGGCACTTATGGTTTATTATCAGGCCTAAATTGAACTTTCCTATGTCTTACATGTTTTCAGCTTATAGCTACAGTATTTGCATGGTACATCAAAGCAAATTTTATCCTGTCACTGTTTTGTTTTCATGAGTATATCTAGCATTACTCCATAGGATGCAGGGAAAGATGAGCAACTTACTGATTTGCAAAACCCAAGGGATAATATCCCTTATTACACTGGAAATGAAAACACTTCAGCTGATAAATGCTTCTCCGTAAACCAAAAGACCCATTTATTATTTCAGCTGGGAAGTTTTGCACTGTACCAGAAAAATGTTTGCTTCTGGCAGCTAAGGTATAAGCAATGTATTCATGGGGAAATCTCTGTGCTTTCTCCTGACAGCATCATGATTTTCTTCCTTTCCATTACATTTTAGTCACAATCATTTAAAAGTATAAATTCCAAGTGAACACTCGAGTTCCTACAAAAAATATTATATTCATATAATCATTCTTCACATCCTCAATTTAATTCAGAGCAATTTTAAACATAGGGCTCGAAGGTTGCCTTTCCTCAGCTGTGATTTCAAGGGTCCTAAAATAGCTCCTTATTCATTCCTCCCACATTCCTCACCTGCCAGTTTTCTGAATATTTCATTCTTTAAACATAAGGCAAAACCTTTCCTCCCACATCCTGAGCTAGAGCTAAAAATGCAGACTCCCCAGGAGAGGAAACACTGTAAATTAAATTCATACTCAGGTGCCAATGACTGATATAAAACCACTTCCCAGGCAGTAGATACTGACATGGGGAGAGACCTAAGGGAAAGGGATGGGGGTGGAGAGTAAGGGGCCACAGAATAAACGAAAGCCTCATATAAAGGATGTCTGGGGTCAACTCCACATCATGACATGGTACAGTATTTCCAAAACTTGCCTGGCAATTAGAAAAAAAAAAAAAACTGGGACAAATTTTGTTAAAATTTCAACTTTCTGGCCTTATTCTAGAAATGCCAAAACAGAATTTCCAAAGAAAAAGCCTGAGAATTTTAAAGTGTATCCATGAGAATTTTTTTTTAAACAGGCAATTTATAGAAACATTGGTATAGTGAAAATGGGAAATTGATTCTGTTCATACCTCACAATATGATCCTGATGGTGTTGTTTAGTCCCTCTGTGCCTAAATTGTATTACTAAGAAATAGTAATAATAATACTTAATTCACATGGTTTTCATGAAAATTAAATGAAGTGATACATATAAAAGTGCCTGGAAGTCAGTAAGCACCTTTAACAATCCCCTTCCTTTGCCTCTGTCACAGTTTTGTCATAAGTTATCATGATCCCCTGTGCTAGACCTGCTTCTGCAAACTCTGTGGTAGGGTGGGCACTCACAAGAGGCTCTCTGAGGGCTCACATGACAAAAAAAAATGCTCATTATTAACTTGCTATTTGAGATGGATAGCTGTTTATCCATCTAAGTGTCATCATCTGCAGGGTCATAACAGTGCCACTGGCTTGGATTGGTCATATTAATATTTTTTCCACCTCACTTTAGATTATGAAGTAGCATAAACTAACACTGTGTGAAATTCAAGTTACTCACAATTAATTGAATCTTTGAGGGTAGATTTAATCTATCGCTTGTTTGGTATTTTCTTTTGAAAAATTAAATGAGAGCTTCAGAGAGCAACAAGCATACATAAGAATCTAAATAGACACAGGTGAAAGTCCTGCCTGTGCAACTTAAGAAAAGTCCAACACAGCCAAAAAGAAACAGTTCTGAGGCAGGGCAGGGTGGGATATTTATGAAGGAGGATATATATATATATGCAATTATGACTGATTTTTGATGTTGTAAAGCAAAAACCAACACAACATCATAAAGCAATTATCCTCCAATTAAAAATTTAAAAAACAGTTCTAAATTCAGAAGCAGTCCTAAGCCAGGCTCTGATGTTAAAGGAGAGAGCAGCCTTGTACCATTGCTTGCACAAAGCAGGCATTTGGTAAATTCTATCGACAGATTGAACAGATAGGGACACTAATCAGTCTGGCACAAGTGACCCATTTTCCTGAGTGTTCCCATGTAACTGTGGAATATATCTGCTGCTGTTGCTGCTGCTTCTGCTAAGTCACTTCAGTCATGTCCAACTCTGTGCGACCCCATAGACGGCAGCCCACCAGGCTCCCCCGTCCCTGGGATTCTCCAGGCAAGAACACTAGAGTGGGCTGCCATTTCCTTCTCCAATGCATGAAAGTGAAAAGTGAAAGGGAAGTCGTTCAGTCGTGTCCAACTCTTCATGACCCCATGGACTGCAGCCTACCAGGCTCCTCCATCCATGGGATTTTCCAGGCAAGAGTACTGGAGTGGGTTGCCATCACCTTCTCCAGTGGACTATATCTAGCCATGTACAATTCTTCTGTTTCTTAGATTCTGTTTCAATTCTTCCGCTCCTTGGAGGGAAAGCTATGACAAACCTAGACAGCATATTAAAAAGCAGAGAGATCACTTTGCCAGCAAAGGTCCATGTAGTCAAGGCTATCGTTTTTCCAGTGGTCATGTATGGATCAGAGATTTGGACCATAAAAAAGGCTGAGCGCCAAAAAATTGATGCTTTTGAACTGTGGTGTTGGAGAAGACTCTCGAGAGTCCCTTGGACTGCAACCAGTCAATCCTACAGGGAATCAACCCTGCATATCCATTGAAAGGACCGATGCTGAGACTGAAACTCCAATACTTTGGCCACCTGATGCAAAGAGCCAATTCATTAGAAAAGACCCTGATACTGGGAAAGATTGAAGGCAAAAGGAGATGGCAGTGACAGAGAATAAGATGGTGAGATAGCATTACCAACTCTATGAATATGAATTTTGAGCAAACTCTAGAAGGTAGTGAAAGACAATGAAGGCTGGTGTGCTGCACTCCACAGGGCAGCAAAGAGTCAGACATGACTTAGTGACTGAAAAGCATCAAAGGTCCTGAAAGATTAAAATGTTGAATTTATCTTTGTATCATCTATGATAGAATCTTAATCATAGTACATGCTCAAGGAACTTTGTTGGAGTGGCTCAAAATCACCTACATAAGGTCATTTTATTTATTGTTTACTGATAATTGTGAACTGTCCATTGTATCATTCTTATTTAACAAATCCAGTTTAATTCAACAAATACTGTTATCTTGTCCTATTTTTGTTTCCCGAGTATAAAGAGAAGATTGGGGTGTTCTGTTTTTTAATATAACTTTCTGAATGAGAAGCACATCATGCCAGATACACTCCATGTTGGAAATCGATGAAGCTGAAGTGACATCTTCAGTCTTCTGATGCTTATTTCAGTGTGATATTCATTCATTCATGATAATGTGAAGCATCAAGACACAAAACAATCTGAAGAGATTGCAGATCTCTCCCTTTTGATGGAAAATGGAGTAAATAAATAAGTATGCATGTGAACCACGTTCCATACTCTTTATTGGGTATTCACACATCTACCATGATGTTAAACCTTTACCTCAATTCTAAGAGGTACAATGAGTGTCCTCAGTTTGCATAAAAGAAAATAGGAGTTTAGAGGAGTAACCTGAATCAGATTTCATAGTTAACACTGCAGTTGGGACTGGACACCAGATCTTCCCTATTCCAAAAACAAGTCTCTTTCCTCTCAGCATGCAACTTTAAGTACAGATTTAGAATCGTGATGGAGGCGATACACAAGCTTCACTTACTCCTCTAAGACGTTTTATCTCCAATCTTCATTATTTTCTTAAGTAGCCCATGTTCACTCATCTGACAGTTTAGCGCTTCTCCTTTTAGAACTTCCGTTTTATCTGCTCTTTGCCTTTTGAAAAGTGCCATTGCTGAGCCTTTAGTGTAGATCTTGTCATTTCTTATCTCTCAGCCCCTATTTTTCTCTAGCCTGTTATTACCCACTTAGAGCCTGTAATTCCAAGTGGGCAACTGAGTATTATTTATTTTCAAATGTTTTAAATCAATTTGCTTTAGGCAGCATAGCATTGTTGAGAAAGGTTGAAATCAACTGTAAATGAAAAGATATTATGTGGAATTGTTTTAGGTTCATTTTTCCCCCATTTCAGTGTAGTATATACATCTTTAAAGACAGCATTGCTACTTGTGATTTAATCAGTTATTTGAAATTGAATCTACTTGTGATCCAAATGTGGAGTGGTTGACTGATTGTCCATTTGGCCAATGATATGGTCAATTTTGGCAGTGAAATACATTTCAAATAGCAGATACACATATTTCTCTACAGTTGGAGAACTAAACAGCATGGCACATTTTCTGATTAGTAATAAAGTTTGAGATACATTCAAAACCCCATCTGGATACAAAGCAGGGAGAGAGTAACTACATTTCACAGTTAACACAGGGCTTGCTCAGTCACTCAGTCATGTGACCCCATAGACTTTGTGACACCATAGACTGTAGCCCACCAGGATCTTTTGTCCATGGGATTCTGCAGATAAGAATACTGGAATAGATTGCCATTTCCTCCTGCAGGGGATTTTTCAAACCCAGGCATTGAATCTAGGTTGCTTGCATTGCAGGCAGATTCTTGGTAAATTACATTTATTTTCATGTAAACAAATAAAGTAGAATCAAAATATATAATACAATCATATAGAAGTATATTCCTGGGTATGTCTGTTGTGATAGTTAGTAAGGGTGGGTGGTGTCAGGATAAGTGTGCTTGCTTTCTAAACTTTGATTACCATAAGAAAAAAACCTTGACTCTAATGATTGGTTAAGTTCGGTTCTTACAAACAGTTTCTATAACAATATCTGAATGACTTTTTTATCCCAAATATTTTATAAAGGTAACAAAGATGAGTTGAGAATAAGGAGATAATTCTGTATACTATAGTATTTTTATACACCATCTACCACAGTTTTATGCAATAATATAGAGCATATTCAATCAGCTTCAAGGTTTTTAGTTCTTTGGTGATGACACTGTGACCACGTGGTGAAGAGAACAAGCTGCTTGAAGGCTACGCATGGTCCTCTCTTGGGCTGGGGATGGAGTGCCAGTGCTGCTTTTATCTCGTATAACCTTCCCTATGTCAAAATTATTTTGTTGAACATTCATAGGTCTTCATCTTTCTTTGTATATTGCAGCTTCTGCCTTATTAATCAAAGTATTCCATTACTACAATTCATCAACCAGTTATACTTTTTTTAAAAATTTTGGAGTCTGTTTCTACATTCCTGGCACTTGCTAGTCCCAATTTCTTTTCTGGAATAATCATTTTTAGGGATATTATAAGTTTTTTTTTTTTAACTTTTGTTGATGAGGGGAAGAAAAATCTTAATTTGAACTAGATTTGAAAATCCGTCTTGCATGTCATTAACACTATAATGCTTCCCCTTTAGCAAGGTTAAGCATCACATGGGAATACAGTATAGTGCAACACCTTTATTTATCACTTAATGTTAAGTCAACGGGTTTATCTGTGAATACAACACTATAAGGAGAAAGGGGCTTCACTTATCTCAATCTTCTGGTTTCAGGGATATAATTTTTAATGGCCTTGTATTTCATATGGCAAAACATTTTCAGAGGTTTATTTTTGAACTCCATGAGCAGAAAAAATGACTATGAAGAAAGTGACATTATATCTTTTTTGTCTAGACCTATTTAGAAATGTTTCCTCCAAAATATGCTACAATATTTCATGTTATTTAACTTACATTAAATTTTGATGAAAAATGAAATAAGAGAAAAGCAATTAACAACAAGATCTTTACTTTTGGTTTAAGCACATGAGCAAATGTAGCAGGGAGGAGTCAAGCCTGGAATAAGTTCCAGATGGGGTGCTTATGTCAATAAAACCCTATGAAGAGTTCGTGGCAAGTGAAATCCAACTCTTTGAGACTCAACACTTTCAATTAGTCTACTAATAAAACATAGGTGACAGGCTCTAAGATTTTGACCAGCTTGGGATATAATTATTATTATTTCTAAAAAAATTTGAACAAAAAAAAAGGATTAGAAAATTTAATATTAGCCAAAGAGGAAAGAATGCAAGATTGTTAAAGTTTAAGAAATTTTAAAAATTAACAAATAATGTAAAATAATTTTTAAAATAACTAAAGAAATGTGGAAAATATGTGATTTCACTACATCAAACTGTAAGTTAGTCGTCAAAACAAGCCTAGAAATTATTGTCAGTTAAATGGTGAAGATTACATGTTCTAGATTCATTTTAGACAAATAATACACACAAATAATTAATTTTGATACTAATCTTTTACTCTTTGATTTACTTACTGCACCTATACTCTATTTCAGAATGAAGTAATATAATATTAGTACACTAATTTTTTCATCATTAGTCATTTACTTTATATATTGTTAAGCTTTATTTCAAACATTTTGACTTATTTCATACACCATGGACTTCAGTATAATTAACTTGTCCAAAAACCATAGCATTTAAATATCTATTAACTATTTTTACTTTGAAGATGATATAAATAAGCATTTTTCCTTTTATGAAACTGGTGATTTCAGATTTTACTTTACAGTACTATTCAGTTTATCAAAAAAAATCAACTACAATGAGTTGGGAGAATGAGTTTTTCATTTCTGACTCCAAATATATCCCAAAACTTTTCCAGTTTTACAGAGTTGGCTGCAGCCTTTGAAGCTCCACAAGTACATATACATCATACAAACACACACACACACACACACACACACACACACACACACACACACAAAGCCTAACCTTTCCCTTGGTGGCTTGACATTTTTACGAAGAAATGTTTGTCTGGATTGTGGCTTTGTCTTCATGTGGTGCACGCTATAATGAGCATGTATGCCCTGAAAAAGATGCCCATACTATTATTGGTGAAGGAAATGGCAACCCACTCCAGTGTTACTGCTTGGAGAATCCCAGGGAGGGAGGAGCCTGGTAGGCTCACACAGAGTTGGGATCTATGGGGTCACACAGAATTGGACACAACTGAAGCAACTTAGCAGCAGCAGCAGCAGTCACCTTAAATAAATGGATGCCCTCAATACTAACCCGCCAAATGATCCATGAGTACAGGGAAGAAAGTATTAGAAAGTCTTTTGACTTAATTTTTTACAAACTTATAAGAAAAATGCCACCTTTACAATTATCTGGTGTTCACATTGACATCAGTCCTCTCAAGTGGATTCCCTGGCTGTCACATGTCACCTGCATTAAGCAGGTATCCTGCTGAGAGAATAGGCGTTCAACAACGTGGAGAGGTCCCTGGAAACAGCGCCTTCGTCATTACTTCCCTGACATCATGTTGCAACTAACATAGTGTATCTATACTCTTCGCTCAGCCGTGTCTGATTCTTTGTGACCTCATGGATGGTATCCCATCAAGCTCCACTGTCCATGGAATTCTCCAGGCAAGAATACTGGAGTGGGTTGCATTTCCTCCTCCAAGGGATCTTCCTGATCCAGGGATCGAAACTGCACCTCTTGCATCTCTTGCACTGGCAGGCGGATTCTTTACTACTGTGCCACTGGGGAAGCCCAACACAGTGTGTGTTCCATCAAATGATTGCAGGATTTTATTGGCTAACTTTAGGTAAAACTGTCACACAAAGTGGATGGCTTAAGGTGTCTTCCCTCAGAGACTATGTTGCATTAGTGAAGTAACCAGAAACAGCAAGAGGAAAACACAGTATGGATATTTTCCTTACTTTTTGTGAGCTTTCTATCAGTATAGCTGATATATTAAATAATGGCTATTAACTTTCTATGAAAAATGTGGGTTACAAAAACCAACCTGAAAAATAGTATATTAAATATGAGTTAGTTTCCATGTTCACTAACAAAGGACCTTAGCAACAAAGTACATAATTTGCCTTGAAATCCTGGATACTAATAAGAAGAGGCCAAAAGGATTAGCAAGATACTGAAAATTATTATTTAGCTGAGCTTTACTTCATTATTTGTTAATACTTTATAACAAATAATGAAATAAATAAAATGTTAATGTTTTATGAGGTATGTATCTGTAGAATGCTATGTGTGTATACAAGTACAGAGAGAGATACTGTATTGAAAGGGATAGTCAAGATAATTTACTATTAGAGGTACATGATCAAAAATATTTAAATACTGCAGCCAAAGCCAGAGTGATGTTTCTAAAACACTGTTATGATTATATCATTCTTTTGCGTAAAAAGTTCACATGCTATCCAAATTTTTCAGGATGAAATAAAAATTCCTTACCATAGCATTGTAGCATTTAATTCCTTACCAAATCACATTTCCTGGCATGGTCCTCACTCGCCTCTCCACATCTATCTTTCACTTCATACACTGAACACTGCACATTTTCTTATTCCTGAACATCACCTCTCAGTGCCAAGCACACACATTTTCTGCCCTGTGGAGGTACAAAGTTACTCTAGAAGCTTTCTTATTTGACTCTTGTGAAATATGTATTTGTCTATCTAATTCAGTCAGTGGAAGCAAATAGCTTGGGATAGTAAAGAATAGTGTCTTTGCTATGAAATTTCAGCATAATCTTTGAAGAATGTTAGCAATAATGCCAACTGATGGCAGTTAAAGGAGTTTCTACTGAACTTTCAGTTCCCCTCACACTCCATGTTTCTTGATCCAAGGATACTATTCACTCTCAAAAAATGAACTTCTATCTCATTTTTAGATCTCATCTCTCATGTCACATGTTTTTAGAAAAGCTTCCCTGATTTCCCCAAGGCTTTTCCTATGTGTTCTTCTGTTGCCTTCTTACTCCCATCATGATACTTGTCTCCCAGCGAAGCTGCTAGCTTCAGTCAGTTTACATGTCTATTCACATTTGCATCTTTAGAACATAGCACAGTGCCTTGAACATAGTAGAATATTGTTATTAATACTGAATCAATGAATAAATACAAGTTTAATTTCAAGATTGAACAGCAACACTACGCTGGGAGACAGATTGAAAAAAAAAAAAACACGTTACTGTGATTTATTTCAAAGAATGTTCTGCCTATGTTTTCCTCTAAGAGTTTTATAGCATTCTGTCTTACACTTAGGTCTTTAATCCATTTTGAGCTTATTTTTGTGTATAGTGTTAGAATGTTCTCATTTCTCATTTTTTACAGATAGCTGTCTAGTTTTCCCAGCACCACTTTTGAAGTGACTATCTTTTCTCCATTATATATTCTTGCCTCCTTCGTCACAGATAAAGTGCCCATAGGTCTGGGCTTTCTACTTGTTCTGTTGGTCTGTATTTCTATTTTTGTGCCATTATGATACTGTCTTGATGAATGTAGCTTTGTAGTATAGTCTCAAGTTGGAAGTTTGATTCCTCCAGCTCTATTCTTCTATTTCAAGATCTCTTGAATTTGGGTTTTGTGTGTGTGTGTGCTTCCATATGAATTGTGAAATTTTCTATTCTAGTTCTGTGAAAAATGCCATTGGTAATTTGATAGGGATTGCATTGAATCTGTATATTGCCTTAGGTAATGTGATCATTTTTACAATATTGATTCCTCCAGTCCAAGAATATGGTACATCTTTGCATCTGTTTGTGTCATCTTAGATATTTTTTATCAGTGTCTTATAGTTTTCAGTTAATGCTAAGACATTAACTTTTCTTAGCAAACATCTCATCTGATACTAATTACAATTCTTTCAAGTGGGTAGGGAAAATTTTCTCTCCCTTTTTTTTCTTCCTGCTCACACACACACACACACAACTTAAAGTTGAGAGAAATGAAGGATAGAATTTTAGCCATTTTATTTTGTCCAAAAAAATGGTAAGAGTTAATACCATGGTATTCTTGATTTCTAGTCCATGGTTCATATCCATTCATCAAGTGAGCAAGTCATTGCCCTTTTTCCTTCTATTCAAGCAAGTTATGTAGCTAGTACCTCTTTGCAGCCTATTCACTACATCAGTTTGAGAAAACTAAGGCCACGCAGAGAATAGCTGGTGAATCCCTACTGTATAATTGTAGAGAAATGTTGTGCTGATTAGTGGGAGGCAGCAGCTGTGCACACACGTAGACGTTATACCACGTTGAAACTGAAAGCCTTGGTCTAGAGAATAACTGCCCAGTTCTAATTTGTTGCAGTCCAAACAAGAACAAACTATGTCATGGTCAGCCATCAGAAGCCCTTCTTACATCTTATCAGGCAGGAAACTGCACACAAAATGTGAAGAAATTAGTATAGTTAGCCATTTGTAATTTCAGAGAGAAAAAAACCAGAGTGGCAGAACCCACAATTTAAATTCTTCCATGAAGGAAAATATCTGCAGTTCTCTTATGTCAACAAATCATATTAGCTCAAAACTCACCATTATATTAATTATGTTTTAAAATAAAATTGTCACATATAAACATACCAGCCCAGACACTGACCTATCATTTTGCTTACATTTGATTATATCTCTAAATAATTATGTGCATCTCCATTTTTACAAATGATGAAGTCGAGATGCAGGTTGTCTAATAATAGTAGCTAGGAAATAGTAAAGATTCACACCAAAATCCCTCTGACATCCAAGTTGATCCTTTTAATTACACTTTTATATGTGTTATATGCACCAGAGCTTCCTTGGTGATTCAAATGTTAAAGAATCTGCCTGCAATATTGGAGACCCAAGTTTGATCCCTCAGTGGGGAAGATCCCCTGGAGAAGGAAATATCAACTCAATCTAGTATTTTTGCCTGGAAAGTTCCATGGACAGAGGAGCCTGGTGGGCTACAGTCTAGGGGGTCACAAACTGTTGGATATGACTGAGCAACTAACACTTTACATGCAATGGTATCATGGACTTGACTGCAAAGTGAAAACATTTTGGTCAAATGAAAATTGTAGTTGATGAATTTCTTCGTTTCATCTACAGAAAATCATAGGCGGTGTTTCTTTCCTTAAATGAAGTATTCTAACCTGTGAGTATATACAGCATATGTATCATGAAGAGTAAGAGTTTTCTTTTTGCCCTGCCAACAGGGTTTTCTACAGTGACATCAGTCCTGCTTATTCTCCAGGCTAGTCTTCCTGTCAATTGCTGTCAGATACCTTAAGCTTTTCTCCAGAAAAATTTCTTTCAGGTTTTATCCAACCTTAGATAGGCTACAGTGAGTGGTAGAAACACACTTTCAAAGGTCCCACTTTAATGTTCCAGGGCAAACATATTTTCTTTTCCTAATCCTTTCTTCCTTGACTATTTTAAACACCTTAGCATCTTCGCGTCTCTGGTCCATCCTCCAATGGTGTTTTCTTCAGTCTAATTTAGGACATCTGTGTTCAGACTTCTAACTAACCCCTGGCCCTTTGAAATGTTATTATTTACCAATATATCTCCCGCGATTTCTAGATCTTCTTTCCCCCTTATCTCTTATGCATTCTTCCTGATGAAACAAAGTCAAGGGAAGATGCAGAGAAAATAGAAAGATATTTTGAGAGTATAATAAAGAAAGTAATACAGTGAAAGTTGTTCAACATTAGCAAAAGAAAACTCTTGCTTGTTATGTTTTCTTGACTTTGTCTGGTAGAAAATTTACTCCGATGGGGCTAATGGAACTAAAATGCCTTCCAAGAAAAATATGGATCTGTTTACAGAATAGATATGGGATGAGACACAGAACCACTAAGTTTTGTGTTGCTCCTCCAAGCTAGGGAAAGATTCTAGGAAAGAATGGAAGTAATGAAAGTTAGAAAAGATTATGAAAAATACGGTAAAAGGAGAAGCAGAAGATAATAGAACTCATGGATCTCCTTCTGAGATGATTAAATGGGGATAGCAAAAATGTGTTTTATAACATCTCCTGGGGCTTCCCCAGTGGCTCAGTGATAAAGAATCAGCCTACGATGCAGGAGACAGAAGATTCAGTTTCACTCCCTGAGTTGGGTGGATCCCCTGAAGGATGAAATGGCAGCCTACTCCAGTATTCTTGCCTGGAGAATCCCGTGGGCAGAGGAGCCTGGCAGGCTGCAGTCCATAAGGTCAGAAAGAGTCAGATGTGACTGAAGCAACTGAGCACACCATCTCCTGGACTCTGTGTTTATAATTGCAAAATAGTGCAATTGGTATTTTTTAGGTACAGAGCTGCTGCTACTGCTGCTAAGTCACTTCAGTCGTGTCCGACTCTGTGTGACCCCATAGATGGCAGCCCACCAGGCTCCCCCGTCCCTGGGATTCTCCAGGCAAGAACACTGGAGTGGGTTGCCATTTCCTTCTCCAATGCATGAAAGTGAAAAGTGAAAATGAAGTCGCTCAGTCATGTCCGATTCTTAGCCACCTCATGGACTGCAGCCCACCAGGCTCCTCCGTCCATGGGATTTGCCAGGCAAGAGTACTGGAGTGGGGTGCCATTGCCTTCTCCAAGGTAGAGAGATAGTCACATGAAATACTCCAGATAAAGTGAATGAAAAGTGAAGTCGCTCAGTCGTATTCAACTCAAATCATCAGTAGGAACGAACGCATATTAGAAAGTTGTGAGAACATTTGAAAATGCTTTCAGTGTTATAATTTTATTTCCTAGTTGCCTGTAGAAAAAGAAAAGCCTGAAGCTGAGGTGTCAATCTCTGTACCAGGCAAGTGATCCATTTATATTTTCTTCAGAACAGGGCAAACGTTGTAAACCTCCTAGAAGAATAAAGCACTAGAGAATGCTCCCCTTACCCTTTGACTTGGCATTTTCCTCTTACTAAAAACTGGAGGGGAGGAGACAGTCTCTCTATTCAAGCCTATGTATTATTGCTGATTTTGCCTGTTTTATTAAACTTCTGAAATCAATAACCAAACTTAAAGTTGTATTATATTCTGTTTTCTAATTTTTTGCCTTAGTTTTCAAATTTTTATGAGACAGTGATTTTTTTTTTTCCTTAACCTCCATCATTTCACTTTAACCTTTTAGGTTAATAATTCAAAAAGGTTTCTGTACTGATTATAGTGTTACTAAGTGTGTAATAAGACAGGAAATAACTTAAACATAAAAGCAACTTGGGTCATCCAGTCTGTTTCCAGGGATAGAAAGGCATGACGGCCTTACTACTGGGAATATCAATCGTAGGGCTCAGGTTGGAGTTTTACTGACTCCCTGTGGCAATATATTTCATTTTTAAAAAATAAAATATCTTTTTTAGTATTTAGATTCAGTTTTAATTTTATATGATAAAGTATATTTTTTTTCCAGATTTTAAAATGCCTTAGCCCCTCTAATTAATCCAAGGCTTTTTCCTTTACTACTCTTTTGGAAACTAGATAATTCGTACTGGATACCAAAATAAAAGATCTATTCAGTGTTCAGGAAAATATTTTTTTCAGAAATATACCTCTTTGGGTTAATGAATACACCATTATCTAATAAACTATATATTTTACTTAATTGTTATTCATATTGTCTGACAATAAGCTCATTAATGTTAGGGAACTTTTATGAATTATCCAAATTTGTATCCTTAGAACAAAGAATATTACTATATCCATAATAAAGTAGCCATTCAACATTGTTTTAATAGAAGAATTGATAATATTTATTGAGTCCTAACATGTTTTTAATTGATGAAGTCATTGATAATTTATATTCATGTAGAGAAAGAACATAATAGAGATCACTTAAAATCAATATTTATGGAGCTCTCTGGCATTTACTTGTATTTGCTAAACTGAAAATTAATTCTAGATAAAAAATAATATTTTCATTTTATAAACTGTTAAATAGTCTTTATAATTGTTTCTGAGTCTGGCCTGTTGTACCATATGGATACACTCATATGCTGAAAAATTGGGAAATGTACCATTTCATTATTGTCACTGTTTGTTAAGACAAAATTCATTGCTACTTTCCACAAAATTCCACAAAAGTAGAATTCTGTCAGTGAGGGAAAAGGGGAGGATGGATACCCATTTCCTCAAGCCCTGCCTTCTTTAGAAGGGTTCCTTCATTACTTCAGCCCATAAAAACAATTCTGTCCCTTAATTTCAATACTGCCTCTATGTGGATCATACAGATTATTATTTGATTTTACTGTCTTATAAGCAGTGTGTTTATACTGTTTTTGTCTTTACACATTTTAATGTTTTATGACAGCTTATTTCCTGAAATGGACACTATTTCAAGTATTTGCAAAATGAATAATACTTGAGTTCAGCATCAACTGCAAAGAAGAATTCTCCTGAAACAAATACTGGAATGATATGCCCATCCTGCATCAGGATTTCTACCAAAAGCTGAGATATACTTGAGTCTGTATGCTCACAATGGCACAGAATGGTACGTCTCCACAGGACTCACGGAGATGCACCTGACTACTCCCTTGACCCCCACCTCACCTCATCCTGCTTTTAACACAGACTAGAAATTTGAGGTAGTGAGCTGTTATCCTGAGAAAAGTGCTTTGGATGGTTTCCTCTCCTACTTACTAGAAAAGGAAACATAAACTCCTCCAAGAGATCAGGCTGAGGTCCTAAGTGCTTGAAAGAAGAAATGCTGGGCAATGCATTCCTTCTCTGAGTACTTGCTCACTCCAGTTAGTATGTGCTCCACATTCTGTCACCAGAGCAGAACATCATAATTTCCTAGGTGAGCTTAACCCACATCTGCTAGTATATATGAACAAAAAGCTGGTGCCTGCTTTTTCCTTGAAAGATTTGGAAGCGAAAATTTGGTCTGACAAAGATAAGAATTTTCACTAAGTGGATACTATAGCAAGTGACTAGGCTTATACCATCTTAATACAACCTGAACAAATAGTAGCTTAGAGTGACACCAGGTATAAAACAGTTTGATGTGAGTCACCAGAGAAAAGGAATAAGTGGAGGTTGGACCTGTACAAAGGTCTGTCTAATCAAAGCTATCGTTTTACCAGTAGTCATATATGGATGTGAGAGTTGGACCATAAAGAAAGCTGAGCACCAAATAATGGATGCTTTTGAACTGTGGTGTTGGAGAAGGCTCTTGAGAGTCCCTTGGACTGCAAAGTGATCTGACCAGTCAATCCTAAAGAAAACCAGTCATGAATATTCATTGGAAGGACTGATGCTGAACTTGAAGCTCCAGTACTTTAGCCAGCTGATGCGAAGAGCTGACCCATTGGAAAAGACCCTGATGCTGAGAAAGATTGAAGGCAGGAGGAGAAAGGGATGACAGAGGCTAAGATGTTTGGATGGCATCACTGACTCAGTGACCATGTGTTTGTGCAAGCTCTGGGAGTTGGTGATGGACAGCGAAGCCTGACATGCTGCAGTCCATGTGGTCACAAAGAGTTGGAAATGACTGAATGACTAACTGAGTGCTGAAGAACTGACACTTTCAAATTGCGGTGCTGGAGAAGACTCTTGAGAGTCCCTTGGACTACAAGATGAAAACAGTTAATCCTAAAGTAAATCAGCCTGAATACTGATTAGAGGAAGTCATGTTGTCGCTAAAGCTCCAAAACTCTGGCCATCTGAAGTAAAAAGCTGACTCACTGGAAAAAAAACCCTGATGCTGGAAAATATTGAGGGCAGGAGGAGAAGGGGACAACAGAGGATGAGATGGTTGGATGGCATCACCAACTCAATGGACATGAGTTTGAGCAAACTCCAGGAGACAGTGAAGGACAGGGAAACTTAGAGTGCCGCAGTCCCTGTGGTCACAAACAGCTGGACACAATTTAATTGCTAAACAATAGCAACATATATTTATACATTATAAATCAGTACTATATGCCCACATATATATGGATTTTTCATATAAGCCCAAGAACTTGCTTTTCTTGCATGCTTCCTTCTCCATTTAGGAGGCTGTCTCCAATTGCATCACCTCCTGCTTATTTATCTTATTAGGTTCATCTTAAACACTACTTTATACTTAAAGAGTCCTTGATATTTACTTCTCCTTATTTCTAAGCTTTTAATTATGGTATCCATGAATTCCTTCACAAACACTTATCAGGCACTTCTATAATCTCTTTTTCACTTAACATAGAAATTAAAAATGATGTAACCTTTATCATTAAGGAGCTTATAGTATTGCAGAGTGAAAGTGAATTCATACAAAGTAAAGCAATAATCTAAAGGAGTTAGTCTTCTCTACCTGGGACTGGAGGAGTGTGATCTCGTTGAAGTAGGGAGTCAGCATCAACAAAAGTTTCAGAGATGAAGAAAGAAGAAGTGGGTTCTGATGAATGTCTTAGGCTAATTATAGTCTCTCTTGCTCTAACTTAGATACTGTCCCTTAAATAAGAAAAAAAAAATTTGTCTCTGTCTCAAGATGTTGAAACAGAATATGAAAATAGAATATAGTCATATGGATAGCCCTTAATAGTCCAAAGTCATGTAATGCAAATTTGCAGAAGTGTAAAATCCAAGATGGAAGAAATGGGAGTTAGTTGGTAGCGTGACAGAAGTTAATTAGACATGAGAAATGAGAGTTAAACTATGTTAATAACAGAACATTGAAGTTAAATTCTAGAAATAAACTTGTCTAAAGAGCCTAGAGTGGTACTGAATGCAGAATCTATATGCAACCCAGCGTTTTTCCCTCAACCTGTCTGAGTACACTTGAGTTGAGTCTAAAGTGTTCACAGTCAGTCCTCTAGCCTTTAGGTATATTACAATCTACTTTTGGGGAATAGAATATTAGAACAGAATGTAAACAATGAAAGCAAATAAATTTCATAAGAAAATGATATTCAGTTCAGTTCAGTCGCTCAGTTATGTCTGACTCTTTGTGACCCCATGAATCGCAGCACCCCAGGCCTCCCTGTCCATCACCATCTCCCGGAGTTCACTCAAACTCATGTCCATAGAGTCGGTGATGCCATCCAGCCATCTCATCCTCTGTTGTCCCCTTTTCCTCCTGCCTCCAGTCCTTCCCAGCATCAGAGTCTTTTCCAATGATATTAACCAAAATACAAACTATCTGTTAGTAGAGGCAGAGAAAGCTACTGTGTCTTAAGTATCTTTAGGATCAATAACATCTTTTTCTCCTTTATTTTTATGCCCTTTATGTGTAGAAAGAGTATCTTACAGATTATAGCTTCTCTATCAATGCTTGCAAGTGTTTAAATAAAATAAATTATTAATGAACACCTTTGTGACTAGGTACTATTGAGGAGGTGAGGACAAAACTAATACGATAGAATCACTGTTTTCAAGGAATTTACTATTTTTCAAGATAGAGAAACACCAGATAGATAGTTTTATGTAGCACAAGTATGGAGATAGTAGTAAAATCTTATTAACTTCCAGGGAAAACAAATATTTGTAACAGAGAGAAAAATCGATGTAAATAGATAAGCTTTCATTGCTTATTTGGTGCTGGTTTCTGCTATTTGTGAATTGTTCTCAAGTAAATCTTCCTTACTTATGCCTTTTAAGGAGAAGTGTTAACTTCCCCAAAGAGTAAGTCATGGAGCCTCAACTAGTGGCTGCATGATTTTATGAACAATATAGTGGGTGAGAGGATTTGAATTGCCTTAAGGAATATGTTAATAACAATCGAATAAGTTACTTTCCGTCTGAGATCAATGCAGCCTTATGCATGTGGGAAGAGTTCATCAGACTTCTGGGCTTTCCTTGGACTTACTCCTGACACCCTATAGTAAGGGAGTCACACCAAACATGTTCATAAATTTCATAATGACCGTGGAAACTTCTACAATTTTTCATGAATGCTGAGTAAACAGAGTAAATTTATCTCAATTGAAATTTTATTATGGAAATATGATAAAATTTATATTGCCTCCTGTTTTTCTTTTCAAGAATTCAGAATAAGATAACTGCTGTATACTGGCTGGGTTTGAATATCTTGTAACTTGGAGGTTTGGCTAAATAATTTCTAAGTCTCTTTCTAACATTAAGCAAACCTACAAATTTTAGTTCCTATTTCTCAAACTAGATTTTTTGGAATTTCCAGAGGCAACTGGCTATTTTTAAGAAAAATTTCAGCAACGCCCTTTCTTTCTTAAAGGTCTAAAACTAGTTGACAATCTTTTTGATTTTCTGCTTTTTATGATGGTGGATATTTCTGTGTAAATTTATCAATTTAAAGTTTCCAGGTTAACCCAAAGATTTTATTCATAAGTCAGATCACAAAAAATTATTCAAGAAGAAAATCCTCTTCGAAATTACCTGAACATGTAACTTTTTAAAAACACCTTTAGTTAGGTATAATTGAAACACAAAAAAAAATCATGTATTTAATGTCAACAATTTGATGAATTTAGACATATGCAAAATCCCGTGATACCATCACCACAATCAAGGTGAAAAGACACATATTCAACACTTCCCAATGTTTTCCTTGTGTTCCCAAAGATATATCAGCTAAGGGAAATAAAAGGGAAATGAGGTATATAGAACATTTCTAACATGTATACTGTCATGTAAGAATTGAATCGCCAGTCCATGTCTGACGTAGGGTGCAGCTTGCTTGGGGCAGGTGCATGGGGATGACCCAGAGAGATGTTGTGGGGAGGGAGGTGGGAGGGGGGTTCATGTTTGGGAACGCATGTAAGAATTTAAGATTTTAAAATTTAAAAAAAAAAAAAAATTAATTAATTAATTAAAAAAAAAAAGAACATTAATTGATGTTTGGATACCTTGAAGGCTGTTTTTAACTCAATTTTTTATTAGGTTTCCACTCCTCCATGCTTGTTTGTATTTTCAGAGGATATGTTATTTTTTATGTAAATTGCTAAAGCTCAATTTAATGCTCATTATAATCAAAATCAGATAATAAAAGATAATTGAGGCACTTTCAATTATGACATTACATTAAGCCATTAACATCAAGGTCAACTGTTAGAGTTTTTCTCTAATTCAGCAATATTTTAGGCCTAAAATATTTTACACTGATGCTGACGCTGAAACTCCAATATTTCAGCCTCCTAATGCAAAGAACTGACTCATTTGAAAAGACCCTGATGCTGGGAAAGATTGATGGTGGGAGGAGAATGGGACAACAGAGGATGAGATGGTTGAATGGCATCACCGACTCCATGGACATGAGTTTGAGTAAGCTCCGGGAGTTGGTGATGGACAGGGAGGCTTGGTGTGCTGCCGTCCATGGGGTCGCAAAGAGTTGGACAAGACTGAGAGACTGAACTGAGCTGAACTTAGACCTAAAATAATTACTCTTCTCTTTTTTTTGCCTTTTCTTATCCATGTCTGTATATCTGATTGAAGTAAAGTATTCTAAATCAGAAAAAAAATGTAATTGCTTTGATGTGTTCTTTGAATTTTCCACCAAAGTACAAAAGTTAAACTCCTTAAAACCTACTATGTGACCTAGATAAACTAAAACGTTTTGGAATTCAGAGAAAACAGATCAATAATTCTTTGAGAAAGAATATGGTTTTATTTCCTTTGATGAGCCACAGAAACTTTGTTTCCTCATCAGAGAAAAGATGTTCATGTAGCGGATAGAATATATGTATAAGAGCTTCCTTTTCTGAATAGCTTTCATAAAAGATAGTTGATCTTTGCTCCAGGGTCAGAAAGCTCAGCTTTTCTAAGTTTCACAACTTAATTATATCTGCTGAATTCAATTGAACTGGAAACATTGGGATTCTTTTCTCTGATCATTATAATGTCACTTTAGGTCTTTTCTGAGTATAACTCAGTATATAACTTCAAAATAGATATTTGGTAAGATATTACATGTGAGGCTTTAAAAAAGTGTTTCTGGTCAAATATGTTAAAGGCAAAAGCTGTGTTTCACCATTAAATACACTGTGATATCATATTTAATATAACTTAAGTACCAGAGTGAGAGTGGGTGGAGAATAATATACCGCTTTGCTCTCTTTAACTTTATTATCTTCAAGCAAATAATGACAATAATATTGACATAAATCTAAAAACACTTCTCTTGGGTTTAAGAACTAAAGGCAAACTCTGACTACTATGTATACTTCCATTTTTAATGCTCTTGACTACACTGCCACTGGAACCCCAAGAAAATAATAATTTTTTAAAAGTACAGCTCAGTTCAGTCACTCAGTCATGTCCGACTCTTTGAGACCACATGAATTGCAGCACGCCAGGCTTCCCTGTCCATCACCAACTCCCGGAGCTCACTCAGGCTCACGTCCATCGAGTCCATGATGCCATCCAGCCCTCTCCTCCTCGGTCGTCCCCTTCTCCTCCTGCCCCCAATCCCTCCCAGCATCAGAGTCTTTTCCAATGAGTCAACTCTTTGCATGAGGTGGCCAAAGTACTGGAGTTTCAGCTTTAGTATCATTCTTTCCAAAGAAATCCCAGGGCTGATCTCCTTCAGAATGGACTGGTTGGATCTCCTTGCAGTCCAACAGTCTTCTCCAACACCCCACAGTTCAAAAGCATCAATTCTTTGGCACTCAGCTTTTTTCACAGTCCAACTCTCACATCCATATATGACCACTGGGAAAACCATAGCCTTGACTAGATGGACCTTAGCCGGCAAACTTATGTCTCTGCTTTTCAACATGCTATTTAGGTTGGTCATAACTTTTCTTCCAAGGAGTAAGCGTCTTTTAATTTCATGGCTGCAATCACCATCTGCAGTGATTTTGGAGCCCCCAAAAATAAAGTCTGACACTGTTTCTATTGTTTCCGCATCTATTTCCCATGAAGTGATGGGACCGGATGCCATGATCTTCATTTTCTGAATTTTGAGCTTTAAGCCAACTTTTTCACTCTCCACTTTCACTTTCATCAAGAGGCTTTTTAGTTCCTCTTCACTTTCTGCCATAAAGGTGGTGTCATCTGCATATCTGAGGTTATTGATATTTCTCATTGGCAGAAATGGATGGTATCCACAGACATCTTAAATGAAGGGAAAGCAAAATTCTGAAGTGTAAGCCACCACTTAAGGGAGCTTTCAAGATGAAGAACTTGCCAATCATAGGTACTTGGTGCTTCAGCTTTAATGCCAACACAGGAGAGTGAAGAGGATAAACCTCAAATGGGAAGTTTAGTAGAAGATTCTCAAATAAGTCTGCTAAAGGGGACAGTAAGACATTAGACTGTATCAACCTTGATCCTATCAAGAGGAGAATTAAGCTCTCATAGAAGATAATATCAAGCTTGTTATTGACGATTAACCAGAAATTTGCAATACTTCTAAAAGTGAAAAAAAAAAAAAGATAAGTATTACGTTAGTACTCTGGTAAAAGCAAACAATAAACCAATAAATAAATGTCTTCAAAATGACACATTAATTACATCAAAGTAATATGTGTTTTGCTACTTATTTGCTCAGTCATGTCTGACTCTTTTGACTCCATGGACTATAGCCAACCAGGCTCTTCTGTTGATGGAGATTCTCCAGTTAAGAATACCAGAGTGGGTAGCCATGCCTTCCTCCAGGGAATCTCCCCAACCCAGGGATCAAACCTAGGTCTCCCATGTTGCAGGCAGATTTTTCACTGACTGAGCCAACAGGAAAGCCCATTAAAGTAACATAAGCTCACAATCAAAATCCACCAAAGGAAAAAAATAAAGTCACCAGAAGTGAAAAGCACCAGAAACAACAAACACAAAATATGAATTGCAAATATTCCATATATTGAAATGATCAGGCATAGAACAAAAATCGATATTTTAAGTGTGTCTAGACAAGTAAAAGGAAATTGAAAATATAAACATGATATATGATACTACTAAAATGAGTGAATTTTAAAATAATTTCTAAGAGAATTTATAGAATTAAAAAATGTAGAAATTGCAAATTTAAATGACAAAGACAGTTTCAAAATAAATAAATTTCACTAAGGGGTGAAGTATTTATTCAAAATAATAAAGCCTAAAAATTACATGAAATTTATCACAGAAAAATGAAGTATCTTAAAACCTCTGTTTTAATATGAAAGAGTAAGAGCAATGAATAGAGAGTACAAAATCTCATTATATATCTAATTGGAGATTCCATAGATAATAGAGAGAAAATTAGGGAAATAATAGTTTAAAAATAAAGGAGGAAACCACTATGAAAAGTAATAATAATAAAAAATAATAAAGTATAACTAGTGTAAGAGGAGATGAATCATATATAATGCTCAAAACTACAGGGATTTCCCTGATGGCCCAATGGTTGAGAATCTGCCTTGCAATGTAAGAGACCCCGGTCTGACCCCCAGTCCAAGGAAATCCCACATGCTGCTGAGCAACTAAGTCTCCGTGCACAATTCCTGAGCCTGCACACCGTAAAGCCTGTGTTCCACAAGAGAAGCTACTGCGATGAGAAGTCCACACACCATAACTGAAGAGTAGTCTCACTTGCAGAAACTAGAGAAAGCCTGCATACAACAGCAAAGACAGTGTAGCCAAAAATAAGATAAGCAAATTTTAATAAAAGTACAAAAGGTAAAAAAAAAAAAAAAAACACATCAATTATGCAATAATGGGTGTTAACTAGACTGTGGTAGTCATTTTATAATATCAACACATGTCAAATTATGTTATACAACTGAAACTAATATTATATGTGCAATTTTAAACATATAAAAGGTACAGGTCCACTTAATACACACTACAGTACTACATGAACTGTGGTTGGCTGAATCTGCTGATGCACAACCACAAATTCAGACAATAGACATAAGGTTACAGCAGATTTGTTATTGTGCCCAAGGTCTGTGACCCTAATCCACGCTTTGTTCAAGGATGAACTGTAATTAGTGACTTGAGCAAATTTAAAAGACAAGGTTAATGTACAAAATTTAATCATTTCTAACAATGCCAGTAAGGAACAAGAGAAATATATATATATATATATAATATATATTTGTATAACAAAAGATTAATTAATTAGATGTAAATCTAACAAAATACTTGTAAGATCTACATGAGAAAAATACAAAGTCTCAGATTAAATGAATGAAAAACTAAATAAATGGAGAGATATCTCATTTTCTTGGATAGGAAGACTCAGTTTTGTCAAGATACCAATTCTTCCCAAAGTAATCTATATATTCAGTATAATCCCAATCAATATCCCAGAAAGTTTTTTGTGGTTATTGCCATACTGTCTCTAAAGTTTATATGGAGAGGCAAAGGACTCAAATAGCTCATATGACATTAAAGGAGAAGGACAAAGTTGGAAAATTAGCACTAACCTGACTTTATGTCTTACTATATAGCTATAGTACTGAAGACAGTCTGATATTGGTAAACAAATAGACATAGTTCAGTGGATCAAAATAGAGTCCCTAAATCAGTTCAGTTCAGTTGTTCAGTCAGGTCTTTGAGACCCCATGAATCGCAGCATGCCAGGCCTCCCAGTCTATCACCAACTCCTGGAGTTCACTCAGACTCATGCCCATCGCATCGGTGATGCCATCCAGCCATCTCATCCTCTGTCATCTCCTTCTCCTCCTGCCCCCAATCCCTCCCAGCATCAGAGTCTTTTCCAATGAGTCAAATCTTTGCATGAAGTGGCCAAAGTACTGGAATTTTGGCTTTAGCATCATTCCTTCCAAAGAAATCCCAGGGCTGATCTCCTTTAGAATGGACTGGTTGGATTTTCCTGGAGTCCAAGGGACTCTCAGGAGTCTTTTCCAACGCCACAGTTCAAAAGCATCAATTCTTTGGCACTCAGCTTTCTTCACAGTTCAACTCTCATATCCATACATGACCACTGGAAAAACCATAGCCTTGACTAGACGGACCTTAGTTGGCAAAGTAATGTCTCTGCTTTTCAATATGCTGTCTAGCCTGGTCATAACTTTTCTTCCAAAGAGTAAGCGCCTTTTAATTTCCTGGCTGCAATCACCATCTGCAGTGATTTTGGAGCCCCCAAAAATAAAGTCTGACACTGTTTCCACTGTTTCCCTATCTATTTCCCATGAAGTGATGGGACCAGATACCATGATCTTCGTTTTCTGAATGTTCAGCTATAAGCCAACTTTTCACTCTCCTCTTTCACTCTCATCAAGAGGTTTTATAGTTCCTCTTCACTTTCTGCCATTAGGGTGGTGTCATCTGCATATCTGAGGTTGTTGATATTTCTTCCAGCAATCCTGATTCTAGCTTGTGCTTCTTCCAGCCCAGCGTTTCTCATGATGTATTGTACATATAAGTTAAATAAGCAGGGTGACAATATACAGCCTTGACGTACTCCTTTTCCTATTTGGAACCAGTCTGTTGTTCCATGCCCAGTTCTAAATGTTGCTTCCTAGCCTACATATAGGTTTCTCAAGAGGCAGGTCAAGTGCTCTGATATTCCCATCTCTTTCAGAATTTTCCAGTTTATTGTGATCCACACAGTCAAAGGCTTTGGCATAGTCAATAAAGCAGAAAGAGATGTTTATCTGGAACTCTCTTGCTTTTTCCATGATCCAGCAGATGTTTACAATTTGATCTCTGGTTCCTCTGCCTTTTCTAAAACCAGCTTGAACATCTGGAAGTTCACAGTTCATGTATTGCTGAAGCCTGGCTTGGAGAATTTTGAGCATAACTTTACTAGCATGTGAGATGAGTGCAATTGTGTGGTGGTTTGAGCATTGTTTTGCATTGCCTTTCTTTGGGATTGGAATGAAAACTGACCTTTTCTAGTCCTGTGGAGTTTTCCAAATTTGCTGGCATATTGAGTGCACTGCTGAGTTTTCCAAATTTGCTGGCATATTGAGTGCAGCACTTTCACAGCATCATCTTTCAGGATTTGAAATAGCTCAACTGAAATTCCATCACCTCCGCTAGCTTTGTTCATAGCGATGCTTTCTAAGGCTCACTTGACTTCACATTCCAGGATGTCTGGCTCTAGGTGAGTGATCACACCATCTTGATTATCTTGGTCATGAAGATCTTTTTTTTATCGTTCTTCCATGTATTCTTGCCACCTCTTCTTAATATCTTCTGCTTCTTTTAGGTCCATACCATTTCTGTCCTTTTTCGAGCCCATCTTTGCATGAAATGTTCCCTTGGTATCTCTAATTTTCTTGAAGAGATCTCTAGTCTTTCCCATTCTGTTCTTTTCCTCTATTTCTTTGCATTGATTGCTGAAGAAGGCTTTCTTATCTCTTCTTGCTATTCTTTGGAACTCTGCATTCAAATGCTTATATCTTCCCTTTTCTCCTTTGCTTTTCACTTCTCTTCTTTTCACAGCTATTTGTAAGGCCTCCTGAGACAGCTATTTTGCTTTTTTCATTTCTTTTTCATGGGGATGGTCTTGATCCCTGTCTCCTGTACAATGTCACGAACCTGCGTCCATAGTTCATCAGGCACTCTGTCTGTCAGATCTAGTCCCTTAAATATATTTCTCACTTCCACTGTATAATCATAAGGGATTTGATCTAGGTCATACCTGAATGGTCTAGTGGTTTTCCCTACTTTCTTCAATTTCAGTCTGAATTTGGCAATAAGGAATTCATGATCTATGTATTTCTATATACTAACAACAAACATCAGGAAGAAAAATTCAAGAAATAATCCCATTTATCATCACATCAAAAATAATAAATTATGTAGAAATAAACCTATTCAAGTATACAAAAGACCTGTACTCCAAAAACTATAAGACACAGATGAAAGAAATTGAAGAGAGAAAGTCAGAATGGCCATCATCAAAAAATCTACCAACAGTAAATGCTGGAAACGATGTGGAGAGATGGCAATCCTCCTAAACTGTTAATTTGTAAATTTGTACAGCCACTATAGAGAACAGTATGGAGGTTCCTTAAGAAACTAAAAATAGAGTTATTATATAACCTAGCAATCCTACTTCTGGGTAAATAACCAGAGAACAACATGGTTTGGAAGGGTTCATGCAACCCAGTGTTCATTGCATCACTGTTTACAATAGGCAAGATGCGGAAGTAACCTGAATGTTCATGAACAAAGGAACAGATAAAGAAGGGGTGATTCATATATAGAATGGAATATTACTGGGGCATTAAAAATGAAATGCCATTTGCAGCAACATGAATGGACCTAGAGATTGTCATACTGAGTGAAGTAAATCAGAGAAAGGAAGACAAATATATAATATCACTTAATGTGAGAATCTCAAATAAATGATTCAGAAGAACTTGTTTATGGGATAGAAGTAGACTCACAGGCTTTGAGAATGAATTTATTGTTCCTAGGAGGGGGACTGTTGCGGGAAAGGATAGTTAGGGAGTTTGGAATTGTCGTGTACACACTGCTATTTTTAACAGGGATCTGCTCCTTAACACAGGAAACTCTGCTCAGTATTCTGTAACAATCTAATTGGGAAAAGAATTTGAAAAAGAATAGATACATGTATATGTATAACTGAATCACTTTGTTGTATGCCTGAAATTAATGTAATATTTTAATCAATATACTCCAATATAAAATTTAAAAATAATAAATACATACATGTATCACTCAGAAATGAAAATTTAAAAAAAAAAGCTTCTCTTTCTAGCCCATTCATTCATGTATTTGTTTCATTCATCATTTATACCAGTTTAGACTCATGGATTCTTACTCAACGCTTATAGTCTTTTACTGTCATTACTTGTTTTGATGTTCAGATTATTGTGGGAACTTCTTCAAGCTGGTTTCTCTGTTATTTTGATATGTTCTTATCATTCTTTGAAGACTTCCTTACTTGCTGGCATAAAAATATGTTCCAGGTTCAACCTGTACTTTTCCTGCTCCAGCCCTGGAATTAGCCATCCTCCAAGGAGGCCTTGTTGTTATTGTTGCTGTTTTAAAGTAAATAATGGTTTTTAGAAACCAAGGTCTGAATATTAAAAGTGTTGTTGCCAAAAAACAAACAAAAACCCTAAACTAAAAAAACAACTATAGGATACCACTACATACTTATTAGAAAAATCAATATCCAGGACTCTGTAAACAGCAAATGTTGGCAGAGAAGTTGATCATCAGAAACCCTCGTTTCCTACCAGTGTTAGTGAAAAAATGGTTCAGACATTTTGGAAGAGAGCCTGGTGGTTTATTATACAAGAAAATATACTTACCATTCAATCCAACAATCAACCTCCTTAGTTTTTATCCAAAAGAATTGAAAATGTGTCTACATAAAGACCTGAGATATTTCTTCAGCTTTATTAACTACCAAAACTTGGAACCAAATGAGTTGTACTTTGTCTTCAAATGGAAAAAATAAAACCTGGTACATATCAAAAATGCAATAATATTTAACCCTAAAAAGAAATGAGCAATTAAGTCATGAAAAGACATGGAAAAACCACATGTGCATGTTTCTAAGTAAAGAAGCCAATTTGTAAAGGATACATACTATTTGATTCCAACCATCTGACATTATAGAAAGGCAAAATTATGGAGATGATAAAAGTTTCATTGGTTGCTATGCATAGGCAGGGAGAGGTGGATAGGGAAAGCAGAGAGGATTTTTAGGGCAGTGAAAATACTCTGCATGGTGTCATAATGTTACATAAATGTCATTATGCATTTGTCCAAATCATCGCATTGATCACATCAAGAGTGAACAGTAAACCATGAAGCTTGGGTAGTTATGATGTGTCAGAACAGATTTACCAATTTCAACAAATGTTCTGCTCTGGTGGGAGATGTTGGTAATGGGAGAGGCAGTGCACATGTATGTGAGTAGGCACTTGGGAAATCTGTGTTTTCCTTCTTAATTTTATGGAAAAGTTACCACCACCTTAAAATAATCAAATTCATTCTGAAAAAGCTATACATTTAAAGGATGATAGTTTTCTAAAATCATAAAACATCAATCATGAAAACAACGAAGCCCAATAAATCTTAAGCATGTGTTAAAGAAGAACTATATGAATGTGTCTAAATCAAACTGCAAATATCAAAGACAACTTAAAATAACAACATTAATTAGACAAAAAGGTAAATTAAACTGACTTTCCAAACATAATAGTATAAGCAAAATGGAGGAAAACACTACCTTCATGGTGCTGAAAGAAAATATTAGGTGTCAACCTAATATCCCATCACTTCATGAGAAATAGATGGGGAAACAGTGGAAACAGTGTCAGACTTTATTTTGGGGGGCTCCAAAATCACTGCAGATGGTGACTGCAGCCATGAAATTAAAAGACACTTACTCCTTGGAAGAAAAGTTATGACCAACCGAGATAGCATATTCAAAAGCAGAGACATTGCTTTGCCAACAAAGGTCTGTCTAGTCAAGGCTGTGGTTTTTCCAGTAGTCATGTATGGATGTGAGAGTTGGACTGTGAAGAAGGCTAAGCGCTGAAGAATTGATGCTTTTGAACTGTGGTGTTGGAGAAGACTCTTGAGAGTCCCTTGGACTGCAAGGAGATCCAACCAGTCCATTCTGAAGGAGATCAACCATGGGATTTCTTTGGAAGGAATGATGCTGAAGCTGAAACGCCAGTACTTTGGCCACCTCATGAGAAGTATTGACTCATTGGAAAAGACTTTGATGCTGCGAGGGACTGGGGGCAGGAGGAGAAGGGGACGACAGAGGATAAGATGTCTGGATGGCATCACGGACTCAATGGACGTGAGTCTGAGTGAACTCCGGGAGTTGGTGATGGACAGGGAGGCCTGGCGTGCTGCGATTCATGGGGTCGCAAAGAGTCAGAAATGACTGAGCGACTGAACTGAACTGAACTGAATATTGTGTACCTAGATTTCAAGAAGGTTGGTGAAGTAAAGACATTTTTAAACCAGTAAAAGCTGAGAATTTATTATCAACCAGTTTTTGCTAAAGGAATTTCCAATAGATGTCTTTAGCCAAAGGCATAAGGATTAAAGAGGGATAGTCTCAGAAGCTAAAGAAATACTGAACAGCAACAACAACAAAATCTGGTCAATATGGTGTAAAGTAAACAAATGTTGCCTTATAAAAGCATAGTAATTCTTTTTTCCAAGATTGAAATTGAGAAAACTAAAATAATCAATAATATGTGGCTACATAAAGATCAAAGTAATAGTGCCTTTACTTCCTCATAATACTTTATAGAAGAGAAATGAATTTGAATAATTTTAGAATTTTTAACCCTATAAAATCAAAAAAACAGAATAACTGCTAAATGAATAGGTAAATAATGTAAATATCAGACTGACAAAGGGAAAATAATAGAATAAGACTTCTTATCTCTCAAACAAAAAGAAAAAGAAGAAAACATCATCATCCAAAAAAAGGCAAAATAGGGCAACATGAAAGTGAGAAAGCAGATTAATTGAAAGCACAAATTAGGATGGCAAAAATAAAAAAATATATATATCAATACTGAAAAGTGAAAATTGGACTGGCCACTCTGGTTAAAAGATAACTATTATCAAATTGTTTGACAGGTTGGGTTCACCAAAAAGACTTTGACATGGACTTTATCACAAAATATATTTATTACAGAAGCCTTTATGGACAGCTCTAGACGGTAGAGAAGAAATATGGATTGGGCGTTCCAAAATTTAAACTTCAATGTAGACCCAATGCCATGCTTGGATTACACCACAGGAAGCCCTAAAGTTAAAATGGCCCTTTTGGATTTTCTCCACTTGAGTTGTGTTGTCCAGTTCTGTGTGATCAATCACCAGATTCAAGCCATCCTAGGAAGGGATGTTATCTTAGGTTCCCTGAAAATTAAAGGGTCTGACAAAACAGGTGCTATCTAATTATGGTTTTTATTGTCTAGTTATGGTTTTTATCCAGAACCTAGAGGAAATATAAAAGCAAAACAAAGCAAAACAAAAGTCCAATAGAGTGACTCATAATAGAGAATCAATGAAATAGCTAGTTCTTTGGAAAGATTGATGAAATTGACAAATTACCAAGACCAACAGAGAAAAGAGAAGAGACACAAACTACTAACAGAAATGAAATGGTATACAGCAGAGTTTGCAGTATACTGTCATCAACTTTGGGCTTCCTAGGTGGTGCTAGTGGTAAAGAATCAGCCTGCCAATGCAGGAAACATAAGAAAACTGAGTTTCATCTGTGGATCTGAAAGATCCCCTGGAGGAGGGCATGGCAACCCACTCCAGTATTCTTGCCTAGAGAACCCCATGGGCAGAGGAGCCTGGAGGGCTATGGTCTATAGGCTCACAAAGAGTCAGACACAACTGAAACAACACGCATGCAGACACATTATCAACTTTACATACCTAAATTTAAGCAATTAAGACTGTGTGTGATTGGCAGAGGGATGGATACCTAAACCGTTGAAACAGAGCAGAGAACACAGATGGAGAGCCACAACAGTGTGCTTAACTGATTTTTAATAAAGGAAATCTCTCGCCTTTCAACCAATGGTGGTGAAGCCCATAGATATCTATGAAGGGTGGAGGTGGGAAATATTAACGTAAATTTCACACTTTATACAAAATTTAAATGAATCACAGATTTAAGTGTAAATGGGAAAACTATAAAACTTTTAGGGGGAAAAAAAAGTAAACCAGGAGAAAATCTCCAGGATATAGGTCTAGGCAAAGAATTATAGATGACATCACTAGCATCATCTATACCTGAAAAAAACAAATGACAAACTAAGATTAATCAAAATCAAGAAATAAAAGTGTGTTTTCTGTGAAGGGCCCTGTTAATATGATGGAAAGACAAAATGCAGATTGGTGAAAAATTTTTGAAAACCACATATCGAACAGAGGACTAATATCCAGAATATATAAAGAACTCCAAATCTCAACAAGAAAAATAATAATCCAACAAGAAAACTGGCAAAGATAAGAACAAACATTTCACCAAAGAAAATATACACATGATAAATGAGCAGAAGAAAAAGTGTTCAACATCTTAAGCCATTAGGGGAGTATATATTAAAACCACAGTGAGATATCACTGTGCACACATCAAAATAGTTAAAAATAGTGACACCACCAAATGTTAGCAGAAATGCAGAGAAACTGGATCATGCATATGTTGCTTTGGGGATTTTAATTCTGGAAACAGTTTGATAGTTTTTTTAAAAAAACTAAACATGCATCTGCCATATAATCTGATAATTGCACTCCTTGACATTTGTCTCAGACAAAATAAAAGTTCACACAAAAAACCCTCACTGATATTTATAGCAGGTTTATTTGAACTAGCCAAAAATGGGAAATAGCTAGAAGTACTTCAGCAAAATGAACAGGGAAAACAACTGTGGTATAGCTTATCATGAAATATAACTTAGCAATAAAAAGGATTGAACTATTAATATAAGAAACAACCTAGAGACAAATATCCAGAGAAATATGCTGAGTGAAAAAGTTCGTCCCAAAGGTTACCTGACTCCACTTGCATAACATTCCTGAAATGACAACACTCTAGAAATGAAAAAGAGATTAGTGTTTAACAGGGGTTAAGAATGGAGGAAAAGAGGGAATAAGAGGGAAATAAGGTAGTGGATGTGACTATGAAAAGGCAACACTAGTGAGGAAGGCAACAGTGATGCCCCTCATCCCCCAAACATATCCATGTCCTACTCTCTGAAAGCTATGAATACAGTATACGACTAGGGAAAGAACAACCAGTGTTTCAGATAAAATCAAGAAATCCCTGGAGTAGGAAATGGCAACACACTCCAGTATTCTTGACTGGGAAATCCCATGGACAGAGGAGCCTGGTGGGCTACTTTCCAGTTCACTTCATTTCAGTCCCTCAGTCATGTTTGACTCTATGTGACCACATGGACTGCAGCGCGCCAGGTCTCCCTGTCCATCACCAACACCCAGAACTTGCTCAAACTCATGTCCATCAGTTCAGTGATGCCATCCAACTGTCTCATCCTCTGTCACCCCCTTCTCCTCCTGCCTTCAATCTTTCCCACCAGCAGGGGCTTATCCAGTAAGTCGGTTCTTTGCATCAAGTGGCCAAAGTATTGGAGTTTCAGCTTCAGCATCAGTCTTTCCAATGAATATTCAAGACTGATTTCCTTCAGGAAGGACTGGTTGGATCCTGCAGTCCAAGAGACTCTCAAGAGTCTTCTCCAACACTGCAGCTCAAAAGTATTAATTCTTCAGTGCTCAGCTTTCTTTATAGTCCAACTCTCGTATCCATACATGACTACTGGAAAAAAAAAATAGCTTTGACTAGACAGACCTTTGTCAGTAATGTCTGTTTTTTAATATGATATACAGGTTTATCATAGCTTTTTTTCCAAGGAGCAAGCATCCCTGGATTTCATGGCTGCAGTCACCATCTGCAGTGATTTTGTAGCCCCCCAAAATAAATTCTTTCACTGTTTCCATTGTTTATCCATCTATTTGCCAGGGAGAGATGGGATCTTAGTTTATTTGAATGTTGAGTTTTAAGCCAGCATTTTCACTCTCCTCTTTCACTTTCATCAAGAGGCTCTTTAGTTCCTCTTAACTTTCTGCCATAAGGGTGGTGTCATCTAAGGTTATTGGTATTTCTCCCAGCAATCTTGATTCCAGCTTGTGCTTTGTCCAGCCTGTCATTTTGCATGATGTACTCTGCATATAAGTTGAATAAGCAGGGTGACAATATACAGCCATGATGTACTCCTTTCCTGATTTGAAACCAGTCTGTTGTTCAATGTCCAGTTCCAGCTGTTGCTTTTTGACCTGCATACAGATTTCTCAAGAGGCAGGTCAGAATGTAGTCTAATATTCCCATCTCTTGAAGAACTTGCCACAGTTTGTTGTGATTGACACAGTCAAAGGCTTTAGTGTAATCAATAAAGCAGAAGTAGATACTTTTCTGGAACTCTCTTGCTTTTTTGGTGATCTAACAGATGTTGGCATTCTGATCCCTGGATCCTCTGCCTTTTCTAAATCTAGCTTGAACATCTGGAGGTCCACAGTTCATGTAATGTTGAAGCCTGGCTTGGAGAATTTTGAGCATTACTTTGTTGACATGTGAGATGAGAGCAATTGTGCAGTAGTTTGAACATTCTTTGTCATTGCCTTTCTTTGGGATTGGAATGAAAACTGACCTTTACCATTTCTGTGGCCAGTTGGGAATTTTCCAAATTTGCGGGCATATTGAGTGCAGCACTTTCACAGCATCATCTTTTAGGATTTGAAATAACTCAACTGGAATTCTATCACCTCCACTAGCTTTGTTTGTAGTGATGCTTCCTAAGGCCCACTTGACTTCACATTCCAGTATGTCTGGCTCTAGATGAGTGATAATACCATCATGATTATCTGGGTCTTGAGTATCTTTTTTTGTACAGTTCTTCTGGTGTATTCTTGCCACCTCTTCTTAAGATCTTCTGCTTCTGTTAGGTCCATATCATTTCTGTCCTTTATCAAGCCCATCTTTGCATGAAATGTTCCCCTGGTATCTCTAATTTTCTTGAGGAGATCTCTAGTCTTTCCTAGTCTATTGTTTTCTTCTATTTCTTTGCATTGATTGCTGAGGAAGGCTTTCTTATCTCTTCTTGCTATTCTTTGGAACTCTGAATTCAAATGGGTATATCTTTCCTTTCCTCCTTTGCTTTTTGCTTCTCTTCATTTCATAGCTATTTGTAAGGTCTTCTCAGACAGCCATTTTGCTTTCTTGCATTTCTTTTTCTTGAGGATGGTCTTGATCCCTTTTTCCTATACAATGTCATGAACCTCCATCCATAGTTCATCAGGCACTTTGCTTATCAGATCTAGTCCCTTAAATCTATTGCTCACTTCCACTGTATAATCGTAAGGGATTTGATTTAGGTCATACCTGAATGATCTAGTGGTTTTCCCTACTTTCTTCAATTTAAGTCTGAATTGGCAATAAGGAGTTCATGATCTGAGCCACAGTCAGCTCTCAGTCTTATTTTTGCTGACTGTATAGAGTATCTCCATCTTTGGCTGCAAAGAATAAAATCAATCTGATTTTGGTGTTGACCCTCTGATGACCAATACTATCTGGGCTACTGTCCAATGGGTCACAAAGAGTCAGATACAACTGAGCAACTAAGCAGCAGCAGCATCTGAGTCTTTTAAATGTGGAAAAGTACAGAATAGAGTCTGAATGATGTGATAAGAGGAAGATTGCAAAGGACAGTGTCGGCTATGAAGATGTAAGGAGGCTGAGAGCCAAAGAATGCAGACAACATCTTAAAGCATGAAAAGTAAAAAAAAAAAAAAAAAAAAGAATTTTCCCCTAGATACTCTAGCCTTGATGACACCTTGATTTTAGCCCCATTTGACTCATTTCAAACTTCCAGCCTCCAGAACTGGAAGATAATAGATTTGTGTTGTTTTAAGCTACTAAGTTGTTTTTTCTTTTTATTTTCTCGTTTCTTTCTTTCTTCCTAACAGCAGCTACTCTTGTAATAATCTTGATTGTTGTCTGGAAAATTTGGAAGATGTTATTCTTGGGGGAATCATGGACGAAGAGTAAACTAAATTTCACATGTGAATCTACAGTTATCTCAAAATAAGGTTTAATTAAAATACGTATAAGTTCTTCTTTCCTTAAAAATTTAGAACACATTTAATTTTAGAATACTATTGATATTTTGTCTTTGTTTTACACCTTACTTTTTCATTTAAAAATAATTTTTGAAGCACATATGTTTAAAAGCTAAGCCACAGTATTAAGATAATGATCATAGTTTTGATATCAAATTATTTTTTCATTAACAGTAACTTCAGCTTCATAATGAGATACTGGATTGCTTTAAGACTGTATTCTCTATAGAGAAGTACTATAATGTATAATGTGTGAACTGAGCTCTGGAATTGGATGTGTTCAAAACCAGTGTCAGCAACTTACTGTATAGTCTAGCCTTGTGCAAATTACTTAAACTTCACAAAGCTCAATTTTCTTATCTACAAACTGGGGATAATTAAAGGATGTCCTGTTGTGTCTGCTCACTGTAAAGTGTCAATAAAAGATAGAGTGGTTTTTTTTTTATTGAAATGCACTGCATTTGTGTTTGTTTATTTTTTTAATTTTTTATTTTTTTTTTAATTTTAAAATCTTTAATTCTTACATGCGTTCCCAAACATGAACCCCCCTCCCACCTCCCTCCCCACAACATCTCTCTGGGTCATCCCCATGCACCAGCCCCAAGCAAGCTGCACCCTACTTCAGACATGGACTGGCGATTCAATTCTTACATGACAGTATACATGTTAGAATTCCCATTCATTTGTGTTTGTATCAGATGTAATTTAAGGGTATAAAGTATAAAGTGTTCAAAATTTTAAGTAAATGAAAATCTTTATGCACTAAAGCATGCTTACTCAGTAAAAATATTTCAATTTGTGTGGTCCACATCAAAAAGTGCTTAGTAAGTATCCCCAGAAGACCTTTTCCTAATTTATCTTTTCCATAGTAAAAAGGCCAAATAATTTAGGGCATTTTGAAAGTGACTTTTGACTTAATGACAGGTAAAATGATTGACATAGATCTGTACAAGGGCTCAAAAATAGGATTTTCTGTTTATTTTTCAGACATATTCAAATTTTCTGATTTAAAGAGAAGTTTCATTTTTCCAGCTGGGTATGACTTCTTCAGAGATCAAGTAAAACCTATTTCCTGCTAAAAAGAAGGCAAATTGCAGGCTATCTCCAGGGAGATGAAAGGCACTTGAGATTCACATACTTGTTTGAATATTAAATATCATTTTAGAAAATAAAAGCTATCTATTTAACCTTAATTCTAATTTATACAGCTATAAATTAGGTTCTAAGCTTTTTCAAAGATACAAGTGCAACTCTTTGAAGGTTCCTTTGAGAAAGAAAAAATACAATGAACAGTAATTTGATTTCTAGGCTCTCTTTATGAATTCATAAGGTAAGTGCTAGTGGATTTACTGGATGATATATAGCTCCATGGGGCATCATTATCACATATTCAAAACAGAGTAATGAGCACCTGCAAACCAGTTCTTGCCTTTTGAGATAAGGGTGCAGAGAGTTATGTGAGAGAGAATCTAATTGAAAATTAATTATTTCACCCTGTTTTTCACAGAGATTAAGCAAAGGGAAAAACAAAGTTCAGTGAGTTGGATAAAACCAGGTGAAATGAGAGAGTTGCTCACTTTGTATTGTAGAGTTGAGTCTATAACATTGTGAATGTGCCTAATCACAAGAGGGTGCACCAGTGGTTTTGGTACTCCTCTCTGGTACCCCTGGAACAAAGACATCTCAGTATTTTCAGTGGACTCCACCTACATCAAAATTAATATTTTGCCCAAGTTGGCAAGATGTTGATTGTTGTTTAAAATCACTGTTTCCCATGTCTCCTGCATGGCAGGTGAATCTTTAACCACTGAGCTATTGGGGATGGTTCCAAGCTCTTAAAACCCATCAGCAGCTGTAAACAAGAAAACTGGTCAGTGTAACAGGATAAGAAGGTAGAGTATAATTATACATTTTTGAGGCAAAAGGAGAGGTGACAATTATAGAAGGAATGTGATTGAAATTTTACATTATAAAATGTTTATTCAGAAAACTTATGTAACTTAAGAGTCTGCTGATAATGCAGATGAATGAATGAAGATAATCCTCCCACATGGTACTAGTGGTAAAGTGCCTGCCTGCCAATATAAGAGATGCAAGACACGACTTGCTCCTTGAAAGAAAAGCTATGACAGACCTAGACAGCATATTAGAAAGCAGAGAAATCACTTTGCCAACAAAGGTCCATATAGCCAAAGCTATGGTCTTTCCAGTAGTCATGTATGGATGTGAGAGTTGGACTATAAAGAAAGCTGAGCACTGAAGAATTGATGTTTTTGAACTGTGGTTTTGGAGAAGACTCTTGAGAGTCCCTTGGACTGTAGGGAGATCCATCCAGCCAATCCTAAAGGAAATCAGTCCTGAATGTTCATTGGAAGGACTGATGCTGAAGCTGAAGCTCCAATACTTTGGCACCTGATGTGAATAAATGACTCATAGGGAAAGCCTCTGCTGCTGGGAAAGACTGAAGGCAAGAGGAAAAGGGGATGACAGAGGATGAGTTAGCTGGATGGCATCACTGCCTCAATGGACATGGGTTTGAGTAAACCCTGGGAGTTGGTGATGGACAGGGAGGCCTGGCATGCTGCAGTCCAAGGGGTCACAAAGAGTCAGACACGACTGAGTGATTGAACAAAGAGATGGCGGTCCGATTCCTAGGTTGGGAAGATACCCTGGAGAAGAAAATGGCAGCCACTCCAGTATTCTTGCCTGGAGAATCCCATGGATGGAGGAGCTTGGTGAGCTACACTCCATGGTGCTGCAGAGTCAACCACAACTTAGCGACCAAAACTTTCACTTTCTTTCTACTTCTGTATTAAGATAAAATATAATTAGATTACTGTGGATGGGCATGGGAAATGGTGGATTAAAGGCAACAGTATACACCCATGAAGTGTAAACTGAACACAAGATGAAAATAGAGCTACATTATCAATTACTTTTGCTATATTTTTGACCTTGCTGGCTTAGACATACCTTCTCTTTCTTTATTATGTAAAAAAGAAAAGAGCATGATAAAGTCTCTGAACACTAGTAAGTCTATTTTTTAAATTAATTAATTTGTTTTAATTGGAGGCTAATTACTTAACAATATTGTGTTAGATTTTGTCATACATTGTCATGAATCAGCCATGAGTGCACATGTGCCCCCCATCCTGAGCCCCCTCTCACCTCCCGCCTCATTCCATCCTTCTGAGTTGTCCCAGTTTGGGACATTATGTTTGAGTGCCCTGTTTCATACATCAAACTTGGACTGCAAATCTATTTCACATATGGTAATATACATGTTTCAATGCTATTCTCTCAAATCATCCCACCCTTGCCTTCTCCCATAGAGTCCAAAAATTTCTTCTTTATATCTCTGTCTCTTTTGCTGTCTCACATTTAAGGTAGTTGTTACCATCTTTCTAAATTCCATATATACACGTTAGTATACACTATAGGTGGTTTTCTTAGGCTCCAGTTTCATCCACTTTATTAGAACTGATTCAAATGTGTTCTTTTTAATAGCTGAGTAATATTCATTGTGTATATGTACCGCAGTTTTCTTATTTATTCATCTGCTGATGGACATCTAGGTTGCTTCCATGTCCTGGCTATTATAAACAGCGCTGCGATGAGTATTGGGGTACATGTATCTCTTTCAGTTATGGTTGCTTTGGTGTGTATGCCCAGCAGTCGGATTCCTGGGTTGCATGGCAGTTCTATTTCCAGTTTTTTAAGGAATCTCCACACTGTTCTCCATAGTGGCTATACTAGTTTGCATTCCCACCAACAATGTAAGAGGGTTTCCTTTTCTCCACAGCCTCGCCAGCATTTATTGCTTGTAGATTTTTGGATCGCAGCCATTCTGACTGGCATGAGATGGTACCTCACTGTGGTGTTGATTTGCATTTCTCTGATAATGAGTGATGTTGAGCATCTTTTCATATGTTTGTTAGCCATCTGTATGTCTTCTTTAGAGAAATGTCTGTTTTGTTCTTTGGCCCATTTTTGATTGGGTCGTTTATTTTTCTTATATTGAGCTGTATGAGCTGCTTGTATATATTTGAGATTAATTCTTTGTCAGTTGCTTCGTTTGCTACTATTTTTTCCCATTCTGAAGGCTGTCTTTTTACCTTGCCTATAATTTCTTCCAGTTTGCAAAAGCTTTTAAGTTTAATTAGGTCCCATTTGTTTATTTTTGCTTTTATTTCCAATACTCAGAGGATCCTGCTGTGATTTATGTCAGAGAGTATTTTGCCTATGTTTTCCTCTAGGAGTTTTATAGTTTCTGGTCTTATGTTTAGATCTTTAATCCATTTTGAGTTCATTTTTGTGTGTGGTGTTAGAAAGTGTTTGAGTTTCATTCTTTTACAGGTGGTTAACCAGTTTTCCCAGCACCATTTGTTAAAGAGATCATCTTTTCTCCGTTGTATATTCTTGCCTCCTTTGTCAAAGATAAGGTGTCCATAGGTGCGTGGATTTATCTCTGGGCTTTCTACTTTGTTCCATTGAACTATATATCTGTCTTTGTGCCAGTTCCATACTGTCTTGATGACTGTAGCTTTGTAGTATAGTCTGAAGTGAGACAGGTTGATTTCTCCAGTTCCATTCTTCTTTCTCAAGATTGCTTTCACTCTTTGAGGTTTATTATATTTCCATACAAATTGCAAAAGTATTTGTTCTGGTTCTGTGAAAAATACCATTGATAGTTTGATAGGGGTTGCATTGAATTTGTAGATTGCTTTGGGTAGTATACTCATTTTCATTATATTGATTCTTCCAATCCATGAACATGGTATATTTCTCCATCCATTTGCGTCACCTTTGATTTCTTTCATCAGTGTTTTATAGTTTCCTATATATAGATCTTTTGTTTCTTTAGGTAGATTTATTTCTAAGTATTTTATTGTTTTAATAAGCTTATTTTTAAGATGAAACTCTTTCTGCATTCTCAGGCTGGCCTATAATTCAGGGAATCATTACAGGGAAAGCTCAGTTAAAGTTATCACAGTAAACTCACCTCTGCTCTAAAACTTTCAAGGTGACATTTACCCTTGGAGAATATTATTCACAGTAAAATAGGTACAGTAATTTACAATAAAACATACAAAATATTCCACATCGGAACCTTCTGTATGGTGACCATAGAAGTCTGAGGGGTTAGAGAGATTTGCTGCACTCATGATTTGTGTGTATTTGATTCCAGTGCACTTTGAAGACATTTTCCTGGTGAAGAATAAGAGCCATATAAATATAAAACACTATGTTTCTTGACCCTTGTTATATTTAAGCAGGAAGCTTATTCTTATGAAGGATAATACTAATTTTGAAGCTAGCCTACAAATAAAGCTAAAAATTATCCAAATATAATCACCTTCTATGATTTACTCATCCAAATTTTGAATACTATGTGCCAGACACCATTACAAGGAGATGAATATTCAGTGAGCAAAGCAAAGAATTACCATAGACTTACATTTCAATGGGAGGAATACATTAACAAAGAAATATATACCATGTTACTTGATAATAAGTGCCAGGAATAATAATAATGATATTAGTAAGGAAAATAATAGTAGTTATAAACATTCATACAATACTTACTATATGCCAGATATAGCTAATGTTCTTTAAAAATATTCTTTTTAGACTATTTGAGAGATACTATTAGTATTCTCGCTCTATAGATATTAGAAATACACAGAATTACTTGGCCAAGTTAATAGTTATTAAATGGCAGTGTCCAGTCCAAGGAGATTGGGTCCAGATTTTGTGGTAAATAAGAATAAAGTAGAGTAAAGGGAATTAAGAGTGGTAGAGCATGCACTATTTTATGTAACATGGTTTTGGAAGATTTCCCTAAGTGACCAGATATATTTGGTCAGATATATGAAAGAAATGGACATCCCAAATGGTACTTGGGGTAAAGAACCTGTCCGCCAAGAGACATGGGTTTGATCGCTGGGTCAGGAAGACCCCCTGGAGGAAGGCATGGCAACCCACTCCAGTATTCTTGCCTGGAGAATCCCATGGACAGAGGAGCCTGGAGACCTATAGTCCATAGTGTCGTACAGAGTCAGACCCAACTAAAGCGACTTAGGACACATGCATGCTTGCATGAAACAGATAAGAGCAAGCCATGAAGAAGTGGCTGTCATACAGGAGATAGAGAGAAAAATGTTAAATGCTGAAGTCAAAGAGTGAATGGGTAAAAAAAAAACAGAGTTAATGGGTAGAGACTATATGGGTCACATCATGTGGGTCTTAGAAGCCTTAGAAAAGCATCTTGAATGACAAGAGAGTTGTTACAGTTTTGAAGAGAAAGGTAACATCACCCAACTTAAAGTTTGAAAAGACCAGGTTGCATGATTACGTAGACAAGAGACAAATATAGAAGTAGTAAGACTGGTAAGAAGGCCATAACAGCAATCCAGGTAAGAGAGAATGGTTTGTGTTGGAGTGATAGCAGTGAAGGAGAGAGGGTAAGAAATGGTCAGGTTCTGGATAAATTTTAAAGCCATACTAATAGGATGTATTGAAAGAATGGAGTTTTAAAGAGAGAGAGTAGTCCAGAAACACTAAACGTTTTGCCTTTAGAAACGGGGGAAATGGAGGCGTTTTTTTATATTGGTATATGGAATAATCGATGAGGAAAGAAAGTCAGATGTCTGTTTTGGAAATATTGATGTTTACAGGATAATTGGATATGCCAGAGGACATGTTGATTGAGTTTTGTATTTTTCAGTCTGGAGGGCAGAAGAGACAATGAGGTTGGGGTTCATAAATTTGAAATCTATCAATATATAAATTCTATTTAAATTCATGGGATAAGATATCACATAGATGGTAAATGTAGATAGAGAAAATTTAAAGTTTTGTTATGGTTGATGTTGTGTTTACATGGAGAGAATTAAACCAGTTCATAATTTAGGGATCAGCTGACTAGCAGAGGCTTGTCCATGTCTGAGAATAACGGAGTGGGGGAAAGCCTTCTTTACTTGTTTGAAAATTTCTGAGCTACCATAGCACTTTATAGGAAAGCATGGTTGTTGTAGTATCAACAGAAGAGCATCTTCTGCCCCACCATAAGGATGATAGCAGTTGTGGTGACCTTCACACAAAATAAACCTTTGCTGGAGAATCAGACCTGAAAGAAAAGGTTCGTTTTCCAATATATTTCTATGTCAATAGGATAATATAGATTGAGTCAAGGATATAGGCAAGAAAGTCTTTCAGTTCAGTTCAGTATTTTTGCGACCCCATGAATCACAGCATGTGAGGCCGCTCTGTCCATCACCAACTCCCAGAGTTCACTCAGACTCACGTCCATCGAGTCAGTGATGCCATCCAGACATCTCATCTTCTGTCATCCCCTTCTCCTCCTGGCCCCAGTCCCTCCCAGCATCAGATTCTTTTCCAGTGAGTCAACTCTTTGCATGAGGTGGCCAAAGTAATGAAGTTTCAGCTTTAGCATCAGTCCTTCCAGTGAACACCCAGGACTGATCTCCTTTAGAATGGACTGGTTGGATCTCCTTGCAGTCCAAGGGACTCTCAAGAATCTTCTCCAACACCACAGTTCGAAAGCATCAATTCTTCGGTGCTCAGCTTTCTTCACAGTCCAACTCTCACATCCATACGTGACTACTGGAAAAACCATAGCCTTGACTAGGCAGACCTTTGTTGGCAAAGCAACGTCTCTGCTTTTGAATATGCCGTCTACGTTGGTCATAACTTTCCTTCCAAGGAGTAAGCATCTTAATTTCATGGCTTCAGTCACCACCTGCAGTGATTTTGAAGCCCCCCAAAAATAAAGTCTGACACTGTTTCCACAGTTTCCCCATCTATTTCCCATGAAGTGAGGGAACCAGATGCCATGATCTTCATTTTCTGAATGTTGAATTTTAAGCCAACTTTTTCACTCTCCTCTTTCACTTTCATCAAGAGGCTTTTGAGTTCCTCTTCACTTTCTGCCATAAGGGTGGTGTCATCTGCATATCTGAGGTTATTGATATTTCTCCCAGCAGTCTTGATTCCAGCTTGTGGTTCTTCCAGCCCAGCGTTTCTCATGATGTACTCTGCATATAAGTTAAATAAGCAGGGTGACAGTATACAGCCTTGACGTCCTCCTTTTCCTATTTGGAACCAGTCTGTTGTTCCATGTCCAGTTCTAACTGTTGCTTCCTGACCTTCATATAGGTTTCTCAAGATTTAGGAAGATTAATTCCAAGAAATGACCCCATTTTCTAAGGAATTGGCAAAGCAATGGCTAGATCACTATAATATAGAATGTTTATATAAATCCATTAATAATTGCAAGCCTATAATATTGTTTGCCATTAACACAAATTTGTTAGTGTCTGGTTTCTACAGTTCAAAATTCTCATTTCTACTGATTTTTATTTCTTGCATAACTTTTTTGCATATAGTTCATATAGTTTTCTAACTCATTGTAGACAATGTAGAAAGGTAGAAAGACATTAGCTAATATTTAAGATTTCCTAAATTGGTATGTGCTACACATTGACATTGCTGTCCTCTTTAAATATTCTCTGTTCATTGGTTCATTTTTCAAATAAAATAAAGACCCAGAGGTAGAACAATTTTTATGTAGTTTCTGGGTTTATTTTCTGTCTGGATAATAGCATACAACAATAGAGCATTTTGTTGCTGACAGTCATTGGGTAAACCCAAGAAGGGAAAGAGCCAATTGCAGGCCTCCTCTTTACCTGTCTACATTGTTGCAATGCACATTTATAAGGTGCACATTTTTATTTTTAACATTTGTGAAGAAAGTGGAAAATTTGCAAGTTTCTGGGCATGTAGAGTTAAGTGTGATGGCTCTCTAGTAAATGGTCCATTACCTATAGCCACCCAAGTAAACCCTATGCTACATAAAAATCCCTTAATTGCAACAGAGCTTCAAGTTATTGAATATCTTTCTCCACCAGTCTCTTTTTTTAGAGTCCAGGCAACGTTATCTATAAAGGTATTATCTACTAGACATAAACTGGTGTGAAATGCCAGTCACTCAGTCACGTCTGACTCTTTGCAACCCCATGGACTATGTAGTCTATGGAATTCTCCAGGCCAGGATACTGGAGTGGATAGCCATTCCCTTCAAGGGATCTTCCCAACCCAGGGCTCGAACCCAGGTCTCCTGCGTTGCAGGTGGATTCTTTACTAGCTAAGTCACAAAAGAAGCCCAAGAATACTGGAGTGGGTAGCCTATCCTTTCTCCAGCGGGTCTTCCTGAGCCAGGAATCGACCCAGGGTCTCCTGCATTGTAGGTGGATTCTTTTATCAGCTGAGCTACCAGGGAAGCCAGAATTGAGGTAAGAAAAAGAATTCAAAAGAAAGGAAAAGGAAGAAACTAATATAGAGGCAGAGAAATTTGTTTTTTTAGTACCTGTTCTGATGCTAATAGTGTGATCATGAACAGGTCAGCAAACCTCATTAATTTAACAAAATAATCTGCTTAATGGGGTGTTAGAGAGAATATATAAAACTTTAAGCATAATTTTAAAATGCTGCATAAGTTTACTTAGGATATAGTGAAGTAATATACATAAATTATTGCCTTAATAATAAAAGCTAATTTTTTAACCAGAATATTATGTACCTCCTTTAAATTTGTTAAGTAGATTACACATTTAGAAATAACCTTGCTTTGTTAATTAGTTCTTCAACTAATCAATTAGCTAATAAAGTAATTTGTATTTTAATTTAATGTATGCTAACTTGTTAAATTAAGAATTAAAAATTTTTATGTTTCATTTAGAAAATGCATTAGATGTTATAATTTTATTTCAAATTTTATCAAGTTGCCTGTGTTCAGAGTGAGCCAAATGAGACTGATTATGGCAAAAAAAAAAAAATCTATTCATGTTATTAGTAAAAGCAAAAGTGTATAAAAACAACTACATATTTGTTTAAAAATGTTTAAAGAAGACAATTGAGGTAATACACATAAAAATCTAGCCCTTCAAGAAATGGGCAGTCTTCTTTTGAAGAACTGCAAAATGAAGCAGAAAGCAGAAAATTTTTATAAGATAAAGAATAAAGAACAAAAAACAGAAAAGCAGAAAATATCTGATTGATTGGAGCCACATAGTCAATCTTGTTTGGGGTGAGAAGGCCCAGAGTTGACTTGTCAATGGGGATTGGCTGACTGTATATGCTGAGGTTCAGGTTAAATGGGGCACTTTCAGGGAAGTGGAAGTTATCTAAGTTTCAGTTTACTGACATTTCACCCCAGGCAGGAGCAGCTCCACCTTGGGCCTAGAAATTTACTTCAACTACTATTTGGCAACTTTTAAAAACTGGGACAACAGGGACTTCTCTGTGGCTCAGTGGTAAACAATCTGCCTGCCAATGCAGGGGACACAGGTTTGATCCCTGATCTAGGAAGATCCCACATGACACAGAGAGACTAAACCTGTACTCCAAAATAGTTGAGCCTGTGCTCTAAGGCTAGGAAACTGCAACTACTGAACCCACATCCACAATTACTGAAGCCCACTCACCCTGGAGTTTGAGCTCTGAAACAGAAGAAACACTGAAACAGCCCCCCGCTGTCTGCAACTAGAGAGATAAGGCCTCCAGCAACAAAGACCCAGCACAGAAAAAGATCAGTAAATAAACAAAAGTTTTAAAAATTGGGACATCAGAAAATATTCTAGATGAGAATCAATTTAGAATTTTAACAATCCCCTAGCGGACAGAAGGAATATGATAAAAAAAATTTCAATCGTGATGTACACAGAAATGTCATTTTGTTTTGCTTTTGCTGTTCAAGGCTTCCCTGCTGGCTAGATGGTAAAGAATCTGCCTGCAATTCAGGAAACCTTGGTTCAATCCCTAGGTTGGGTAGATCCCCTAGAAAAAGAAACAACTAACCACTCCAGTACTCTTGCCTGGAAAATCCCATGGACAGAGGACCCTCGCAGGCTACAGTCCATGGAATCGCAGAGTCAGACACGACTGAGTGACTTTCAGAAGCGATGTTTCATTGTTCACTCAACTATTTTTGTTGTTGTTCAGTTCAGTTCAGTTCAGTTCAGTTTAGTTCAGTTCAGTCACTCTGTAGAATCCTACTCTTTGCAACCATATGGACTGCAGCACGCCGGCCTCCCTGTCCATCACCAACTCCTAGAGTTCTCAAACTCATGTCCATTGAGTCGGTGGCAGCATACAAACATCTCATCCTCTGTCATCCCCTTCTCCTCCCGCCTTCAGTCTTCTCCAGCATCAGATTCTTTTCAAATGAGCAAACTCTTCACATCAGGTGGCCAAAGTCTGGGAGCTTCAGCTTCAGCATCAGTCCTTCCAAAGAATATTCAGGACTGATTTCCTTTAGGATGGACTGGTTGCATCTCCTTGCTGGCCAAGGGACTCTCAAGAGTCTTCTCCAACACCACAGTTCAAAAGCATCAATTCTTTGGTGCTCAGCCTTCTTCACAGTCCAACTCTCACATCCATACATGACCACTGGAAAAACCATAGCCTTGACTAGACGGACCTTAGTCGGCAAAGTAATGTCTCTGCTTTTCTATATGCTGTCTAGCCTGGTCATAACTTTTCTTCCAAGGAGCAAGCATCTTTTAATTTCATGGCTGCAATCACCATCTGCAGTGATTTTGGAGCCTCCAAAAATAAAGTCTGACACTGTTTCCTCTGTTTCCCCATATATTTCCCATGAAGTGATGGGACCAGATGCCATGATCTTCATTTTCTGAATGTTGAATTTTAAGCCAACTTTTTCACTCTCCTCTTTCACTTTCATCAAGAGGTTCTTTAGTTCTTCTTCACTTTCTGCCATAAGGGTGGTGTCATCTACATATCTGAGGTTATTGATATTTCTCCTGGCAATCTTGATTCCAGCTTGTGCTTCATCCAGCCCAGTGTTTCTCATGATATACTTTGAATAGAAGTTAAATAAGCAGGGTGACAATATACAGACTTGTTGTACTCCTTTCCCTATTTGAAACCAGTCTGTTGTTCCATGTCCAGTTCTAACTGTTGCTTCTTGACCTGCATATAGATTTCTCAAGAGGCAGGTCAGTTGATCTGGTATTCCTATCTGGTATAGCCAGTTTTCCAGAGTTTGTTGTGATCCACACAGTCAAAGGCTTTGGCATAGTCAATAAAGCAGAAATAGATGTTTTTCTGGAACTCTCTTGCTTTTTTGATGATCCAACGGATGTTAACTCAACTATTAATACCATATCTACCTTTTCACCACCTTCTGTTCAAACTTTTTGTATTTCTTTTAGACTCAACATCCCTCACTGTGGCTGTTAACATTGTACCTTGAAGGTGGATGATATTGGCTGCAAGTTTTGCTTGGTAAAGGGAGGTTCTCTTCTGAAAACATACTGTGACCAGGGAGATGGCCCACTTGCTCAGTTCAGTAGTCACACATTCTCATTTGAAATTGAGGATAGTTCTTAGCAACAACAGAACACAGTGACATGATAGAAAACATATTATGAGTTAATTGGGCTTATAAAGGCCAGCTGGTCACCTAATCAGAATTTATAAGATTGATTTCATGGGTAAAATATGCTAGGATTTAAGCCTGCTATTTTTGAATGAATTCTCATTATAATGCACATTTTTCTGATGGTGTCTGCTATATTGTCATCACACTGCCACTCCCTTTTATGACAAAGAATATGTTAAATTACAAGTACTTACCAAGGGTAGAGATACCTAGTGGGAGCTTATTATTTTCATAAGCTATAATTTGCTTGTCAGATTTTTCATTGGTCACCTCATAGGAAACAAATATCTAACACAGAGAAGGAAAAGAGAACTGATACTTTAAGAATCAGAAATAAAGGGCTGCAAAAAAGACAGGAATAAGTTTTGTGTGGGATGAGTTTTAAATGCACAGATTAAATTTAGCAACTATATGACAGAAGTCATAAAGTCAATGAAGAAGAGAGTAAAGGAGAAGAAATGAATGAAGCTTAGTGGAGAATGTTTTTACCTACTTAGTAGTCTTGTCTAGGGCTGGTTTTAATAGCTTATGTCTAGTTACGATATTAACCAAGCATGACACCTGACTTTAAAGCAGCCAGCATATTCTTCCTGAGTCTGTTAAGCCACAGAAATATATTATTGTTGAAGCATTTTGTTACTTTTCTTGATTTCCACACTTAAATATTTCAAATTAATTCCCACACTGATGATTTCTGTGTTGACTTTTGGGATTACAGAGAGCTATATACATTTTAAAGAACAAATTTCTAAACTAAAATTTCCAAATATGCTTTATTTCTTTGTGAAAGTGAAACTCACTCTGTCGTGTCTGATGCTTTGTGACCCCATGGACTGTAGCTCACCAGGCTCCCCTGTTCATGGAATGCTCCAGGCAAGAATATTGGTGTGCATAACCATTCCTCTCTCCAGGAGATCTTCCCGACTGAAGGACTGAACCCCGATCCCTGGCATTGCACGCACATTCTTTACTGACTGAGCCACCAGGAAAGAACTTTATACCAGATGATGAATCTGGTAAAGCTAGAGGAGCAATTCAATTCTGTTAGGCTGTTTAACAGTGTCTCAGTGAAAGTGCTTCTGGCTTCATCAGTTTAGTCATTTTTAACTAGATTGGACAAGTCAGGGAATACACTGTAGTGAGCTGCCTCCTGGCTGTAGGCTAAATGGCTAACTACACCATGACTTTTCTCTCTATAATTCTGTTACAAGTGACAGCTGTGTTCCTAGTACAAAAATAAGAACTTAAAGCCACCCACAGAGTTCTCCCCCAAAATAACCCATTTCCAGAAGATTGGAGTCTATGCTGAAAGGTTTTTTGGTTTGTCAGTTTTTATTTTTTGTTTTTTAAATGAACCCTGAGATCAATGTGCTTTGACACGCCAGTGTTTGGAAATATTATAAAATGCACATTGCTATTTTTTAGCAGCAGCAGCATAGACTGTGGAATGGACATAATATGATCTTTGGGATTTCTGATACAGTGATGTATCCTGTTAGCAGTTGTCGCCTAAATCCCCTGGTGATTCTAAACTCAGGTGACCAAGGTAAGGTATTCAATGCTATAATGTACACACACGCATGTATGTGTGTAGGATGGAAGTGTGGGGAGGTCTCTCTTCTGCCCTCTCTGCCAACTGTCACAGCAGTTTAGTGATCAGTTCTTCAGATTAAATAACTGCCAATCAGGACTCGCTCTTGCTAATTCCCCTTAATGCTATTTCTTTCCAACTCTTTTTTCTGAATTTAATAGAAGGTACGATTGCTTCTGATGGACACAATTATTGGAAAAAGAAGCAGAATTAATCTACCTGGCATTAAATCTTAAAGTTCATGATAGTTTTAAAAAGCTAACATATAAGAGCATCTTGGTGCAATTTATAAGTGAATAAGTCAATGACAGATCGTCCATTATTTTTCTGATCAAATTGAACAGCTGTTATAAGCAGTAAGACTGCTGTCAGTAGACTTTATATACAGCCTTGGGAAGTCTAATTACCTTCCCCTGAAAAATAGGAAGTTTTGAATTGTTATAAATCCACAAAGTACCTCCTAGTGGATTGGCTGGTGACAGACAAACTATGTTTTTAATTGGATGTTTTTTAAGGTGAAGTTGTTTGTACACTCTACCAACTATTGCCAGCTCCAATATTTCATTGCTCTGTTTCAATATTTTTATGTTTCATTGCCCTGTTAATCTGGTTTCAAATTTGTGACCCTCCTTATACACCCGTGTTTCCTTACTCTAGCTCCCTTAACCCTACTCCAACCTTTCTAATTTGTTTCTTGGCTTTCATGTTATGGAATAAAATACTTAATCTCTATAAAATGGGGATGTTACTACTACTAGTTGTTCAATTGGGTTTTTGTCAGGTGAAAGATAATGCAGCTTTTTAGGTACTGTTAAAATTAAATATAAAATGGAGACCAAAGTTCAAAATTTTTTAGTAGATGAAACCGTTTAAGCCATGTAAATGAAACAATTTAATTTATTCTACAAAATAAGCAAAACTTAATCTGGACCACTTAGGGTAAATGACTCTGACAATCATAAAAGAAACATAAGTCATCTTCCTAAAATAATATAAGGTAATCACTTTTAACTAACCCCCTGGTGTCTGGTAACCCGCATTTTAATAACCAATCAGTGTAAAGGTTAAACAGCTTCCTTAGTTGCACTTGATAAGTCGTTTTGTAACATCATGTAGCTGAACATCATGTAGCTGAATATCATATCTACTTTGGGTTTGAATAATCCCAGTTTATAAAGTGATTTTTATGTGCACAATAAACTTTTACAAATTACTATGTCACTAATTCAGTGGTTTTCCTTCTGCTAGTTCTGAAATGTTGACAGTACTCAGCACAGGACCCTGCCACTGTAATTCCTGCAAACAAATGTTTGCTGTTATTAATACTATTTTTGTCAGAGAATTTTGTTTTCTGTGCATTTCGATCCTGGTTTTTGCAGACTTGACTTTGGCATTATTGCTCCAGTATTCTTGGCTGGAAAATTCCATGGACAGAGCTACAGTTCATGGGGTTGCAAAAGAGCTCAACATGACTGAGCAACTGAGCAAACACACACTCACACACACACACACATCTCCATCTACGCTCTTCGCAGTCTCAGCTGAGCACAGATCTCATTAAGGCTCCTAGCATAGCCCCCTTGAGTTTCTAAACGTCTGGCTGCCCCCCCTAGCTGATTACGTCTTACATTTGGTGGGATTCTAGTCATTGTTCCAAAGTTTGATCTCACTTGTGTCGGAAGAAAATGGTAGTCAATATCTAGACTGTATCTATAGGAATAGTAACAAAATATATAGATTCCAGATATAATTTGATGATTAGTGGTCACCATTAGCTGGAGTACTTCTGTTTTTGATAATATCCTTATCAGGAAAGCATTTATTTACTCAAAAGTATATTTTAAATGTCTTCTTAGGACTTTGAATGTTATCAGTATATAATCTTAAGGATCGAGGTTGTTGTTTGACTAACCCTTAAAGAATAATGGTATCTGTCTACTTCAGTTGGTTGATGTTCTTGACATGCTAGTCGTTAAATATCATCATTTAAATGTCACCCTTTGTCAAGAATCATTTTGTAGAAAAGTGAAAGTGAAAGTCGCTGAGTTGTATCCGAATTCTTTGTGACCCCATGAACTCTACAGTCCTTGAATTCTCCAGGCCAGAATATTGCAGTGGGTAGCCTTTCCCTCCTCCAGGGGATCGTCCCAAACCAGGGATTGAACCCAGGTCTCCAGCATTGCAGGTGGATTCTTCACCAGCTGAGCCACAGGGGAAGCCCTCAGAATATTTCCTTATATATTTGACTGCATCGAGTCTTCACTGCATCATGTGTGATCTTTGATCTTCATTGCAGCAGGCAAGATCTTTAGTTGCGGCATCAAACTCTGAGTGGCATCTAGTTCCCTGACCAGGGATAGAACCCAGGCCCTCTGCATAGGGAGTTCAGAGTCTTAGCCACTGAACCACCAGAGGAGTCCCCTCATTTTGTAGAACTCTAAGTTAATTCCTACCTTTACCAGATACTTGGAAATTAGAATGTTGATTGACCTGTTGATTGCCCTCTGTTTTGTTTCAGAGCTCTGGTTTTCAAAATTGATACTTAGAAATGATAAAGATATTCAATAAGGTTTAAATATTTCAAGCTTTTCCAAAAACAGTTAAGAAAAAAATCACTGTTTTAGTAACATGCAGAAAAATAATGCTATTAAAATTGAATGGAATTGGAAAAAAAATCATACATGGTTTTAAAACTCTGAAGACCATGTAGTTGATTAGTCTTCCCTTTGAAAAAGTCTTTTTTATTGCATCCTTTGTTTAAACATATCTATTAAAAAAAAAAACTCAAAAGGAAGTATGCTCTATAAAAAATATATTTCCTAATTAAGAAAATAATGCATGTTTAATGTACAAATTTTGGAAAACACAGAAACATATGTGGCAAAATAACGTCTTAAAATCTTAATTTGCATTTTGCACTTAAAATGTGTTTCCACCCTGTATTCCAAGAGAACAGTTAGAACCCTTTGTTCTTTCTTACTCAGGAAAGATTTCTGTTACAAAGTTGAAAGGAGAAGCTGCTGTTGGCTGAAAATTTCGTTTCCTGGATTTAGTTTTCAGAAAGCCTGAGTTCCTGGGGCAAAAGCTACTCTTATGAGAAATGAATGCTTTTAGGAAGAAAAAGTGGCTACAATGGGCCTAAGACAATGAAAGATGATAAAACAAATGCAAGATTTGGGGTTTGAAAGGGACTGGGACACATGATACATTTATGGTACCTGAAGAAAAAGTGACAGGTCTTAGGGGATTGTGCATGTAAATTAAATGCACCAGGTTTTAAAAGCGTTCTGAACCCACAGAGCAAAATAGAGTTCTAAGATTTCAGAAGACCATGGAGACTTACACAATGGACAGCTTACCAAAATTTGATACTAGAAAAGCTTTTCAACTGTTTCATGCCAAATCTTTCACCCCCATCTTTATACACCAAACTCCACAGGATATTCACGTGAAGTAGGAGAATGGCAGATCATAATTGGGATACAATTTCTCATCAGCCAAGAATGGGGCTTGAAGTTAGATTTCACTGAATTAAAATATATAATATGATAATTCTTAATATTTGTATTTGTGGAGTAAAAGTCGTATGTTCTGTACATGTACAGAACAAAATCTTAATCTTAAGGTTTGTGTGTCTTGTTCTGTTCTAAGACAAAAAGCATTGTGAAAATAATTTAAAATGATAAATTTGTGTTGTAAAGATGAGTATAAACTGGAAAGATTAAGCACAGAGTCTCTTTCATAAAGACACTTTTCTTGTAGTTGTGTAATGAGGGAAATTATATATATGGCAGCACTAATACATTATTTAACTAAGAATCTCTGTTCTTTTTACGTATCCATTATTGTCCATTAATCAATGAAAGAAGTTTAGATCTCAAAGTATGCTCTCAAAATGCAGCTTACATGTCCATATTTTTATATGCAGAACAAGGAACTACTTAAATTAAATCTTAATCAGTTAAGTACATTTTTGTGGAATTATTATTACTTGGATAAATCATAATTTGGTTCATCTTAATGTTTTTAGAGGAAAAAAGGTATATAATTCATGCTTTGTTCTTCATCATTTTCTGGAAGAAATAAAAGTTCTAAACTGGCAAATTCCCAGTGCTTCTAATTGCTGTTCCAATTCTGGCAATATTAAAAATTTCAGTACTTGGTTCAGACATATCATATTTTAAAATTCATGAAATAAATGTATATGTTTTGAGGCTGAGGATGGTTCAAACTGAATAGACAAGAGAAGTCGCACAGGCGTCCATACACATTGCTGTTTAGGACTCAGAGTCTGTATTCTGCTTCATTCCACACGATGAAAGTGAAACCTCTACTCATCTCCCAACAGAAAAAATGATATGCATTAGTAACCTGAAGTTAAAAAATTTGTCCCTTTTTAAAGTTGACTTTTTCTCTTTTAATATGTAATTATTTCAAAAATGAAAACAAGACTCTGAGCATAATCAGAACTCCCTCTAGTGTTCAGAGATGCTTGACTCCTCTATTTAGAAAAAGGAAAGAAATAGCTTAGAAATGTTCCCTTTCCTTCTGACCAGAGACAACTTGCTTAGCTTCCCTATTTGGCTCTATGACACAAGGATGTGGGGAGACCCTGGCAATTACTGACTGATTAGGGGGCTCCCAGGCAGGCTATCCCAAGACCTGAAGCCAAGAACACCAAAATGCCAGTCCTGGCTGCTGGAAACAACAGCTCTGCTCTTTGCGCTTCTTGATGCAAAGGCAAAAGGGCCCATTGGTTCCATTCCAGAGAGCAAGCATTAATGCTGTGCAGCTGGCAGGGATCACCTTCCTTCTTGAGACTCTGAGCTCCCTGGTAGCATATGTTATTCATTTAAATACAGCTGATTTCACATGTTGCAATTACATAATGAACATATATGCTTATAGGGCTGCCTAGTAACTCCTGAATTAGAGGACCAAGCCCTTTGTCTCTTTTCTGCTGTGTTCTGAGCTGATTCTCAAGGTACTGCCACCTTTTTTTTTTTTTTAAAGGAAACTCCAGTTAAGGCTTGCATGTTTGCCAAAGCCACAATGGTGTTGTGACTTGTCAGTGTTCACTATAAGGAAGACAAAGCAGAAAAATTAATAAAGTCACCCACAGGGAAAGCTATGTAGATGTATTCATCTTGAGCCAAATGCTGCTGCTGGGTTCCTGAGGAGTTGAGTGTGAATTGCATGAGGGGTGGGCAAAGCGGGAGCTTTTTGAAGGTAAAATGATTATTGATGGACTAGCTTCCCCCCTCCTCAGATTTTTGGCTGCGGTTTTCCGTGGTTCATTATCAGAGGCATCTCTCTGATTCCCCCCCATCCCGAGAGTTGTTCCTTTGTTTCCCTGCAAGAGAGATGTTAATTTTCACGTCTCTATGTTCTTAACATCAGCATGACATATGGTACAAGATATTGACACTTTACTTGGGCCTTCTATGATGCTTCCTTTCCTAACCATATGTTTTAAGAGCTTAGATATTTATGTATTGATGAACATGTTGTTGTGCCTGATTTTTATCTAAAGATTTTTTTTTAAGGTTTAAAAGATTTAAAGATTTTTTTTAATAAAAATCTTTTTATTTAAAGATTTTTAAAATCTTTAGTCAGACAATTCTAAAGTTGCTCTGGTGTATAAGAATTTGTGTTATTACTTATTCAGTAATAATGCTGTAGCAGCCACTCGATAGGCTATCATGTTAAATAAAAACTAGTCAGCTCACTGAAAGAGAGGTTTTTGAAATATCTGTGGCTTGACAAATAATCCTGTTGAATAATTAAGACTGGCGAATGATTCCATTTCCAGTGAGCATTAATCTTTTCCCAGGAAAGTTAACAGAGTGGTAAGTGTGAATTATAATTCTTGGTGACCATTTAAGTATTCCTAGGATGTCTAAACTTTGCTTTCGGATGCCCTGAGTAACCTGCTTTCCTAAACTTTTCCATCCTCGAGAAATAGAATTCAGATTGATGTGATAAGTTTTTCCAAACAAAGTAAGGTCATATTAATTAATATTCTTGATAGAGAAAGGAGCTAAAGAAATAAAAAATGAAGGCTGAGGGGAATTACTTAAAAAAAGAAAAAGAAATTTTTCCTTTGCCTCCAGTATGTAAGCAAAAGGTTGTTAAGAGGATTAATGAGATAAAGAACTTAACACTATGACTCACATATGACAAATGTACCATAAATGTTATCTGGAATATTAGAATGTCAATGCATATCTCTATTCCCTTTTGTATCTTCTTAATTTGGAAACAGTTACAAAAAATAAGTTGGGGGTGGGTGGGAAGTGTCGGTTTTATTTCTAGTAAGCTAAAACATGATGTAGCTTTGATCTAAAGGCAAAAGGGCTTGCTAGCATTCTCCCAAGGTCTTTTATAAGAGTATACTGTGGAAGTACGTTCAAGGAATGTTTGAGTGTAGAGAGCAGATTTTACCCGCAAATCCTGTCTTATACTGGTCTGGGGCAGGTAGGAAAGGAATAAAGAGAATGAGTCTCCAGTGACCGCCACAGTTTAATCAGATAACTCAGGAACATGGACCAGTGAATTTCACTCAGCAATTTGCTGGAGTGTAATTCTAGTCCAAATTCCTCCATATAGAAATACCAGACTGAGGGGAAATAACATTAATTACTGTTATTTATCATTATTACTACTACTAGACATGTACCGTGACCTTTATTTTTTTGTTCAGCTAAAAATTTAGAAGTAAAGAAAGTAAAATTTATTGACTCAAGGAGTTGAGTAGAAACCATCCTAGGAAGCAAGGAGGTTTTTAACACTCCTATTGCATATGTTATTTCATTAAAGTTATTTTTCACACCACTTGGAAACAAACTCTTTTGCTGGTTGCCTTCCTAATATACTCCCCAGCTGCATGCTGCCAAAATTCATGGTCCAGCAGGGATTGATCCCCACCAGTGTGAGTTCTCGGAGCAAAATAACATGAACTTTGCTTAACACTGGGGAGACCTTAAAGCTGATATATAGAGAAATGATTCTGTACTTTTATATCAGGGAAAGGAAATTCTTACCGTTGACCACTTTTTATGTGTGGATATTAAATTTTACCACAGCAGGAGAAGGATAGAGGAGAATTCCTGATAGAAGTAGGAAAAATCACACTGTTCTTTTTAGTCATTAGCACACAAAGAGAGTTAGTTTCTAACGAAACTTGAGAATAGAAATTTAAATAAAGTATTTAGAGTAACTTGGTTTAAATGAGGAAAAGAAATATACAGAGTGCAAGGCACTTCAGGCACTTCAGTAAAGTAAGAGAACTACAGTAAAGAGACAATAAGCTGACCCTAGGTTTTGTGGTGTGAGGGCAATAGGACAGGAAATGCTAAAATAAACAGAGCAATAAAAATGGTAGGCAAATATGTGTAAAGTGCGATCCAAAGAAACTAGAATAAATTGACTTAGCATTTATTCATTCACTCATTATGGATTCCTTGCACACAACATACAATTTACCATTTTTCCCATCTTATACTATACTGTTCAAAGGCATTTAGTACACCCAAAATGGTGTGAACTATTGCAACTATATAGCTCCAAAACAGTTACACTGTTACATGGAGAAGAGAACTCCATATCTACTAAACTGTCACTTCCATTCCCTCCTCCCTGAAGCAACTGGCAACCACTAATCTGTTTTTAGCCTTTATGAATTTGCCTGCTCTGTGTAATTCATATAAATGGGTGCTATGGGTTGAATTGTTTTCCCCTAAAATATATGCTGAGGTCCTAACCCCTAGTATCTCAGAATGTAAACTTCTTGAAAATAAGTTTGTTGCTAATAGTAATATAGTAAGGATGAGGTCATACTGTGGTAGACCAAGGACTTCCCAGGAGGCACTACTGGTAAAGAGTCCGCCTGCCAAAGCAGGAGATGCAAGAGGCATGGGCTTGATCCCTCGGTTGAGATAGGAAGATACCCTGGTATGGGAAACAGCAACCCGCTCCAGTACTCTTGCCTGGAAAATTCCATGGGCAAAGGGGCCTGGCAGGTGACAGTCTATAGGGTCGCAAAGAGCCAGACACAACTTAGCACAACAACAGCAATAGTAGACTGAACTCTTAAGCCAATATGACTGCTATCCTTATAAAGAGACATACACAAGGAGAGGAGGCCATGTTATATCACAGAGGCAGAGATTGAAGGGCTCCAGCTCTGAGTCAGGGATCGCCAAGAATTACCAAAAAATCAACAGAAGTTGCAAGATGTACAGGAATCACCCTTACTGATTTCAGAGAACATCGTGGTCTTCTCAATACTTTTATCAATACTCAATACTCAAAACTTTTAGATTCCAAAACTGTGAAACAAAACATTTTAAGTCACCCAGTTTGTGGTACTTTGTTACACCAGTCCTAGGAAACTCACATAATATGTTTTAGAATGTGTGGTCTTTTTTGCCTGGATCCTTTTAGTTAGAGTACTGCTTTCAAGCTTCATCCATGATACTGCGTGCATTTGTATTTCATTATTTTATATGACTTATTAGTATTCCATCATATGGATGTACCAAAACTTGTTCATCCATTTGCTAGTTGATGAACTGATCTGAAATTTTAAAAGTACTGTGTAAATTGCAAACATGTAATAACTAATTAATATAAAAGACACATAAGGTATAAAAAAATCTTAGATTAAAAAATCACTGCTGCTAAGTCACTTCAGTTGTGTCTGACTCTGTGTGACCCCATACACAGCAGCCTACCAGGCTCCTCCATCCACAGGATTTTCCAGGCAAGAGTACTGGAGTGGGGTGCCATTGCCTTCTCCAAAAAATCACTGCACACAAAGCTAAATCCTAGCTTAACTAAAATTGTTTTAAAGTAATTTCATCATTTTAATTTTAATACTCTGTATTTTCTTATCACAATGGAAAAAATACTTCCTATGCTTCCAGAACTGTCAGTGAATCATCTTCACACCTGTCTTTAAGTCTAATACTTCTTAGACATAGTTCAGTTCATTTCAGTTGCTCAGTCGTGTAGGACTCTTTGCAACCCCATGAATCGCAGCATTCCAGGCCTCCCTGTTCATCACCATCTCCCGGAGTTCATTCAGACTCACGTCCATCGAGTTGGTGATGCCATCCAGACATCTCATCCTCTGTCATCCCCTTCTCCTCCTGCCCCCAATTCCTCCGAGCATCAGAGTCTTTTCCAATGAGTCAACTCTTCGCATGAGGTGGCCAAAGTACTGGAGTTTCAGCTTTAGCATCATTCCTTCCAAAGAAATCCCAGGGTTGATCTCCTTCAGAATGGACTGGTTGGATCTCCTTGCAGTCCAAGGGACTCTCAAGAGTCTTCTCCAACACCACAGTTCAAAAGCATCAATTCATCGGCACTCAGCCTTCTTCACAGTTCAACTCTCACATCCATACATGACCACAGTAAAAACCATAGCCTTGACTAGACGGACCTTAGTGGGCAAAGTAAAAGTCTTTGCTTTTGAATATGCTATCTAGGTCGGTCATAACTTTTCTTCCAAGGAGTAAGTGTCTTTTAATTCATGACTGCAGTCACCATCTGCAGTTATTTCGGAGCCCCAAAAAATAAAGTCTGACACTGTTTCCACTGTTTCCCCATCTATTTCCCATGAAGTGATGGGACCGGATGCCATGATCTTCATTTTCTGAATGTTGAGCTTTAAGCCAACTTTTTCACTCTCCTCTTTCACTTTCATCAAGAGGCTTTTTAGTTCCTCTTCACTTTCTGCCATTAGGGTGGTGTCATCTGCATATCTGAAGTTATTGATATTTCTCCCAGGAATCTTGATTCCCCCTTGTGCTTCTTCCAGCCCAGCATTTCTCATGATGTACTCTGCATATAAGTTAAATAAGCAGGATGACAATATACAGCCTTGACATACTCCTTTTCCTATTTGGAACCAGTCTGTTGTTCCATGTCCAGTTCTAACTGTTGTTTCCTGACCTGCATACAGATTTCTCAAGAGGCAGGTTAGGTGGTCTGGTATTCCCATCTCTTTCAGAATTTTCCACAGTTTATTGTGATCCACACAGTCAAAGCCTTTGGCATAGTCAATAAAGCAGAAATAGATGTTTCTTCTGGAACTCTCTTGCTTTTGCCATGATCCAGCAGATGTTGGCAATTTGATCTCTGGTTCCTCTGCCTTTTCTAAAACCAGCTTGAACATCAGGAAGTTCACGGTTCATGTATTGCTGAAGTCTGGCTTGGAGAATTTGGGGCATTACTTTACTAGCATATGGGCTTTCCTGGTGACTCAGCTGGTAAAGAATCTGCCTGCAATGTGGGTGACCTGGGTTCAATCCCTAGGTTGGGAAGATCCCCTGGAGAAGGGAAAGGCTGCCCACTCCAGTATTCTGGCCTGGAGAATTCCATCTACCATATAGTCTATGGGGTCACAAAGAGTTGGGCACAACTGAGCAACTTTGATAATGTCTTAGACATAGACGAATCCTAAACATCGGAGTTAGAAGCCACTCCTGATTGTTCACTCTATATGGAGCTCTATCCTGTCACACACAGTAGATTATAATTACTTTTTTATTCCTGTCTCTTCCCTTTAGACTTTGAGAATAAGTGCTATGTTTCATTCATTTTTTTTATCCCTTTGTATAGTTGGCACTTAGAGAAAAAATAAATTTTCTTTGAGTGAAAAGATAAATGAATTTAGCCCACTCTGTTTTCCCCCATTGAGAAAAATATCATTCTACCATTTTGCTGAACATAGCATCACTTGACATCATTACCAAATATTAGACTCATGCAAGCCTAGAAAGGATTAATAGTCAACATCAGCATTTTAAGAGCTGAGCCATGATCATTCATTAGTATTTATGACTAAAGGAGAAAATGCTTAATTAGCTTCAACTCTGAGTTTTTCCTTTGTACACTCATACCTCTGCTTCAGTTTGTTTATTTTTATGTTAAGGTTAAATATGTTTATCTTCAAATACACACTCGTTTTCAGAAATTCTTACTTTTTCCCCAATCATCACATTTTAAATCAATAATAAATCAATCATCAACAGAACAGATAGCTTCCTTGTGTGTGCTAAGTCACTTCAGTAGTGTCTGACTCTTTGCAACACCATGGACCATAGCCCACCAGAATCGTCTATCCATGGAATTCACCAGGCAAGAATATGGAGTGGATTGCTATGCCTTCCTCTAGGAGATCTTCCTGACCCTGAGATCAAACCCACATTTCCTGCAGCTCCTGCATTGCAGGCAGATTCTTTAACACTGAGCCATGGGGAAAGCCCTTAAGGTAAGGCATTGATTGCATAGAAATTCTATATCAAATTTGAAAAATAAACCAAATAATAAAAACTGTTAAATCCATCAGGTTATGATGAGTTCAATGCCATACATTCAACATTCATCAAAAACCTAAATCTGTATAAGGCACAGGATAGACCCAGTGTGAGATAAAAAGACAGATATGACATGATATTAAGGCCCTGAATTTTGGACAAAATAGACATCTATAGAATCAATCATAAGAAAAGACAGAACAGAGAAAATACAAACTATGATTAGCTAGCACAGTGGCATAAACAATGTATCCTAAAGTTGCCAGAGGAAAAAAGTTTTAATTCTGAGTAAAGAAAAATAAGAAAGCAACGCTTCACAGACTAACTGTTTTTTGAGCTGAACTGCTTTGAAAAATAACTGACAAAAGTAAGTTTTACTAAACGCTTCCTGATTCTCAACTTAAAATCTTACATACTTTCAGTTCAGTTCAGTTTAGTCGCTCAATCGTGTCCGACTCATTGCGATACCATGGACTACAGCACTCCAGGCTTCCCTGTCCATCACCAATTCCCAGAGTTTACTCAGACTCAAGCCCATTAAGTCGGTGATGCCATCCAACCATCTGACCCTAGTTGTCCCCTTCCCCTCCCATCTTCAATCTTACCCAGCATCAGGGTCTTTTCAAATGAGTCAGTTCTTCTTCAACATCAGTCCTTTCAATGAATAGTCAGAACTGATCTCCTTTAGGATGGACTGGTTGGATCTCCTTGCAATCCAAGAGACTCTCAAGAGTCTTCTCCAACATCACAGTTCAAAAGCATCAATTCTTCAGTGCTCAGCTTTCTTTAGAGTCCAACTCTCACATCCATACTGACTACTGGAAAAACCATAGCCTTGACTAGACGGACCTTTGTTGGCAAAATAATGTCTCTGCTTTTGAATATGCTGTCTAGGTTGGTGAAAACTTTTCTTCCAAGGAGCAAGCATCTTTTAATTTCATGGCTGCAGTCACCATCTGCACTGACTTTGGAGTCCAAAAAAAATAAAGGCTGCCACTGTTTGTACTGTTTCTCCATTTATTTTCCATGAAATGATGAGACCAAATCCCATGATCTCAGTTTACTGAATGTTGAGCTTTAAGCCAACATTTTCATTCTCCTCTTTCACTTTCATCAACAGGTTCTTTTGTTCTTCTCAACTTTCTGCCATAAGGGTGGTGTCATCTGCATATCTGATGTTATTGATATTTCTCCTGGCAATCTTGATTCCAGCTTGTGCTTCTTCCAGCCCAGCATTTCTCATGATGTACTCTGCATATAAGTTAAATAAGCAGGGTGACAATATACAGCCTTGATGTACTCCTTTTCCTATTTGGAACCAGTCTGTTGTTCCATGTCCAGTTCTAAATGTTGTTTCCTGACCTGCATATAGGCTTCTCAAGAGGCAGGTTAGGTGGTCTGGTATTCCCATCTCTTTCAGAATTTTCCACAGTTTGTGATGATCCACACAGTCAAAGACTTTTCATGGTCACTACAGCATAAATAGATGTTTTTCTGGGACTCTCTTGCTTTTTAGATGATACAGTAGAAGTTGGCAATTTAGTGTCTGGTTCTTCTGTCTTTTCTAAAACCAGCTTGAACACTTGGAAGTTCACGGTTCACGTATAGTTGAAACCTAGCTTGGAGAATTTTGCACCTTACTTTATTAGCATGTGAGATGAGTGCAATTGTGCGGTAGTCGGAGCAGTCTTTGACATTGCCTTTCTTTGGGATTGAAATGCAAACTGACCTTTTCAAGCCCTGTGGCCACTGCTGAGTTTTCCAAATTTGCTGGAATATTGAGTGCAGCATTTCCACAGCATCATCTTTCAGGATTTGAAATATCTCAGCTGGGATGCCATCACCTCCACTACCTTTATTCTTAGTGATGCTTCCTAAGGCCCACTTGACTTCACATTCCAGGATGTCTGGCTCTAGGTGAGTGATTACACCATCACTGAGTCGTGGATTATCTGGGTCGTGAAGACATTTGTTGTGTAGTTCTTCTGTCTATTGCTGCCACCTCTTCTTAATATCTTCTGCTTTTGTTAGGTCCATAGCATATCTGTCCTTTAGTGAGCCCATCTTTGCATGAAATGTTCCCTTGGCATCTCTGACTTTCTTGAAGAGATCTCTAGCCTTTTCTATTCTATTGTTTTCCTCTATTTCTTTGCACTGATCATTGAGGAAGGCTTTCTTATCTCTCTTGCTATTCTTTGGAGCTCTGCATTCAAATAGGTATATCTTTCCTTTCTTCTTTGCTCTTTCCTTCTCTTCTTTTCATAGCTATTTGTAAGGCCTCCTCTGACAACCATTTTCCCTTTTGCATTGCTTTTTCTTGGAGATGATCTTGATCACTGCCTCCTGGCTAATGTCATGAACCTCTGTCCATTGTTCGTCAGACACTCTATCAGATCTAATCCCTTGAATCTATTTATCTCTTCCACTGTATAATTGTAAAGGATTTTATTTAGGTCATACCTTAATGGTCTGGTGGTTTTCCCTGCCTTCTTCAATTTATGACTGAATTTGGCAATAAGGAGTTCATGATCTGAGCCACAATCAGCTCCCAGTCTTGTTTTTGCTGACTGTATAGACCTTCTCCATATTTAGCTGCAAAGAATATAATCAATTTTATTCTGGTATTGACCATCAGGTGATGTCCATGTATAGAGTCGTCTCTTGTGTTATAGGAAGAAGATGTTTGCTATGACCAGTGTTTTCTCTGGGCAAAGCTCTATTAGCCTCTGCCCTGCTTCATTCTGTACTCCAAGGCCAAATTTGCCTGTTACTCCAGGTGTTTCTTGACTTCCTACGTTTGCATTCCAGTCCCCTATAATGAAAAGGACATCTATTTGGGTGTTAGTTCTAGAAGATCTTGTAGGTCTTCATAGAACTCTTCAACCTCAGCTTCTTCAGCATTACTGTTCAGGGCATAGATTTAGATTACGGTGATATTGAATGGTTTGCCTTGGAAATGAACAGAGATCATTCTGTCGTTTTTGAGATTGCATTGAAGTACTGCATTTTGGAATCTTTTGTTGACTATGTTGGCTACTCCATTTCTTCTAAGGGATTCTTACCCACATTAGTAGATAAAATGGTCATCTGTGGTAAATTCACCCATTCCAGTCCATTTTAGTTCACTGATTCCTAAAATGTCAATGTTACTCTTGCCATCTCCTGTTTGACCACTTCCAATTTGCTTTGATTCATGGGGCCCTAGCTGCATGGCACTGTAGCAGCTGTGAGGAGATACCCCATGTCCAAGGTGAGAGAAACCCCAGCAAGATGGTAGAAGGGGCTAATTCACGTTTAGAACCAAACCCCATTCCCCCCAGAGATACTCAGAGGACTCAAACAAACCTTGTGCACACCAGGACCCAGGGGCCCCACAGAGACTGAGACAGAACTGTATTTGAGCATCTTCTGTGGAGGTACATGTCATCAGTGAACTGCTGCAGGAGCAGGGGCTCTGGGTGCAGTAGATCTGGGTATGGCATAAGCCCTCAGGAGGAGGTCGCCATTAACCCCGTGATAGAGCTGTCAGAACTTACACTGGACTGGGGAAACAGACTCTTGGAGGGCACAAATAGAACCTTGTGCACCAGGACCAAGGAGAAAGGAGGCGTGACCCCACAAGAGACAGACTCAGACTTGCCCAGGAACGTCCAGGAGTCTTCAGTGGAGGCAACGGTCAGTGGTGGCCTGCTGCAGGGTTGGGGGCAGTGAGTGTAGCAGTGCATGTATTGGATCTTTGAGGGAGCTCACCATTATCTTCATTACCTCCACCATAGTTTGAAAGTGAAAGTGAAGTTACTCTGTCGTGTCAGACTCTTTGAGACCCTGTGAACTGTAGCCTACCAGGCTCTTCCATCCATAGGATTTTCCAGGCAAGAGTACTGGAGTAGGATGCCATTTCCTTCTCCTGGGGATCTTCCCAACCCAGGGATTGAACCCAGGTCTCCTGCATTGCAGACAGATGCGTTACTCTCTGAGCCACAAGGAAAGCCTAGTTTGGCCCCAGGTAAATAACAGGGAGGGAACATATCTCCACCCATTAACAGAAAATTGGATTGAAGATTTACTGAGCATGGCCCAAGCAACATCCGCTGGATCATCTAAAAAGCAAGAGAGTTCCAGAAAAACATATGTTTCTGCTTTATCAACCATGCCAAAGCCTTTGACTCTGTGGATCACAATAAACTGTGGAAAATTCTGAAAGATATGGAAATACCACACCACCTGACCTGCCTCTTGAGAAACTTATATGCAGGAAGCAACAATTAGAATTGGACATGGAACAACAGACTCATTCCAAACAGGGAAAGGAGTACGTCAATGCTGTATATTGTCACCCTGCTTATTTAACTTATATACAGAACACATCATGAGAAACATTGGGTTGGATGAAGCACAGGCTGGAATCAAGATTGCAGGAAGAACTATCAATAACCTCAGACATGCAGATGACACCACCCTTATGGCAGAAAGTGAAGAAGAACTAAGGAACCTCTTGATGAAAGTGAAAGAGGAGAGTGAAAAAGTTGGCTTAAAGCTCAATATTCAGAAAACAAAGATCATGGCATCTGGTCCCATCACTTCATCACAAATAGATGGAGAAATAGTGTCAAACTTTATTTTTTGTGCTCCAAAATCCCTGAAGATGGTGACTGCAGCCATGAAATAAAAAGACTCTTACTCCTTGGAAGGAAAATTTTCACCAACCTAGACAGCATATTAAAAAGCAGAGACATTACTTTGCCAACAGAGGTCTGTCTAGTCAAGGCTATGGTTTTTCCAGTAGTCATGTATGGATGTGAGAGTTGGACTCTAAAGAAAGCTGAGCACCAAAGAATTGGTGCTTTTGAACTGTGGTGTTGGAGAAGACTCTTCAGAGTCCTTTGGACAGCAAGGAGATCCAACCAGTCCATCCTAAAGGAGATCAGTCCTGAATGTTTATTGGAAGGACTGATGCTGAAGCTGAAACTCCCATACTTTGGTCACCTGATACGAAGAGCTGACTCATTTGAGAAGACCCTGATGCTGGGAAAGACTGAGGGCAGGAGGAGAAGGGGATGACAGAGGCTGAGATGGTTGGATGGCATCACCGACTCAATGGACATGAGTTTGAGTAAAATGTGGAAGTTGGTGATGGATAGGGAAGCCTGGCATGCTGCAGTCTATGGGGTCACAAAAAGTCAGACACGACTGAGTGACTGAACTGAACTGAACTGAACATGGCCCTGCCCATCAGAACCCAGTTTCCCCCTCAGTCCCTCTCTCCCATCAGGAAGCTTCCATAAGCCTTTTATCCTTCTCCATCTGAGAGCAGACAGATGGAAAACCACAGTCATACAGAACTACCCAATCTGATCACATGGACCACAGCCTTGTCTAACTGAATGAAACTACATACTTTAACTCATATATTTAATTCTTGTAGTCATGTTTGGAGATAAGACTATCATCATCATTTTATAAATTAAAAAAAAACAGAGGTTCAAGTAAACTAATTTGTCTAAAATCACAGTTTTATCAGGAAGAACCAGAATTTAGATCTGGGTGAAATTTATAATAAATTTCAAATTTGAGCCTTATTTCTATGTTAGCCCATAGTGCTTTAGATTGACCCAATAATAGAGTTGCCCAACTCCCATTTCTCTAGAACACTTAACAACTGTCTCATTGAGAGATAAAAGTACATGATCTCCATGTGCTAAATAAACACCAGTGAATCAGAACAAAGCATGCTCTGAAATGATCCAAACATGCTGGCTGTCTGGTGTCATTTGGCAAGTGGTTTATTGGTTTAAGCATGGTTTAAGCATATTGGTTAAGCACAGTATATTTCAAATTTCTTTCACACCTCATTGCCAACTTGAGAATACATTTTGGCAAATATCAAACAAACAAATAACCTATATATACGTGTATATCCTTTTATTTAAGTGAATATGCAATAATTTAATACAGACTCTTCATTTTGAGCAATGGCTGTAATCTTAACTGAGGCTCTAGGACCAATATTGTATTCAGAGCCTAACCTTATATCAAAAGATGAAAATGTAGGCTTCCATTTCTGTTTTGCTCCAGCCAAAAGTCTGTGGGATCCATCTTTCTTGGGAAAGGAAAAAATAACTCAAAATGAGTTTTGTAAATCCTGACTTTCAAACTGAAAGTATTTTACCATTTATTTCTGGATCTTTTGAAAGAAATGATGGAATAAAATCCTTTTTCAGTTAATAGGTATTCTAAAATGCTAGAAGTATATATTAAGTCTAGAAGAAAATCGGAAGTTACAACTATTTTATAAGAACTACAGCAACTTTTAATACAACTTATAGTAGTAGTTCAACATTCTGAATTATTGAAGCCTCTTTCCTGGGGAAATAAAGACAAATATCTATTTCCTTCAAAAAAGTCTTTTATCAGTCACCAATAATTACAGTATAATTTCTCCCCAACTGATGTATTCTGTAGACATATTGCTAAAATATCTCTTCTGTGACCAAGATAGATATCACTAATCTACCGTGGCATACTTCCTGGGGAAGCACACCACTAAGAATCATTTTCATTAAACTAGCAGGGAGTGTGTGTGTGTGAGTGTAATACTAAAGCACTTTATCATGACTTCCTTATGCATATCCTTTCCTTTAAAGGTCAGGCGGATTGAACTTTAGTATTTGTAATGTAGGCTTTCATTTATAGATTCTGTAGTTTCCGAAGTGATTTACTAAGCACCTTTACAGTATGGATTCTACTGCATTTAATATATATTCTGCTCATACCTAATATTTAAGAACATTATGATACACAAAAGGAAGGTTATATACGTATGTCTGAGCAAACCTGAGTGACCAAAAGTATTTCAAAAAACTAGTACTGGTAAAAAAAAAATCAATAATAATACAGCAAATATTCAAATATTCAATGCAAGATCTGTTCATTCTAAATTCAGAATGCAAACTTTGTCTAAAGTAAATATTTAATATTCTTGAGGAAACTTTAAAAATATTTTTTAACATGTATTTATTTGGCTGTGTTGAGTCTTGGAGCATGCAGGATCTTTGTAGTGTCATGCAGAATCTTTCTTGGTGGCACATGGACTCTCAGGTGTGGTGCCTGGGCTCAGGAGTCACAGTGTGTTGGCTTACTTTCTCTGTGGCATGTTGGATCTTAGTTCCCTGACCAGAGATCGAATCTACATCCCCTGCATGCAAGGCTGACTCTTAATAACTGGACCACCAGGGAAGTCCCACTTGTAAAATTTTAAGAGAATATTCACTAGTCAACCATGCTTCCAAAGTTTCCCAGAAACATAGCATACAGCATAGAAGAGAATAATATTCAGCATTATACAGCAAGTCTCTCCCATTGATATTAACTTCAGTGAAATATTTTTAAAACAGAACTTTTATACTATGATGCAGTTTTATTGTTAATGGTGATCACTGTGCATTATAGCAGTGGGGGAAAATAAAAAAGAATTAATTAACAAACCAAACAAATGTAGATGAAGAAACCCTAACATGTGTTAGTGTTTCTTTCAAATAGCTACATTAGCTATCAAGTTCTGTGTTTAATATATTTCACTCTCTTCCAAGAAATATATCTCCTTTATAGTGGCTTTGGAATCAAAGGCTTATGTAATCTTTGCATATTTTAAGATTTTGTAGAGATTATCATTTTTTAAATGTGTGCTAGCAGTGAAAACTTCAGCTAAATATTGAATCTATCATATTCTAGTGTTTAAATAAATTATCCAAACTTCTTCTCTAACACTGGGAAATGTTAGAAAAGAACATTTGTTTGCAAAATAAATCAGTTGCTATAAAATATTGAGTATGAAATGAAAATGTATAATTGAGCTAATCTCCATATAGAAACTAAGACGAATAAATAGTCCAATAGTGTTTTTAATATTAATAGCATTAGTAATATTTTAGAATAGATTTGTATAAGAAATCCCCAAAAGAGAATAAGGATTCCTCTATCTGTAGTACCAAATTATCTTGTATTTATTTTTGTCATAGCAATACTGTATCTTATTGACAGGTCATTCTTGAAACCAGATATTGAATTATTCATTTATTGCAGCTTTATTAATATGTACTTTGTATACATGAAAGTGCTCATATACAAAGAGTACACTTTGATGAGCATTCAAAGATGAAACAAACACCACAATCAAGATAATGAATACATGCAACACACTGAAAGCTTCCTTACGCCTCTTTTTACTTCTTCCATTACTTCTCTTCCCTTGCCTGTCCAGAAGCAACTATTGATCTGATTTTTGTCATTAATTTGTAAGTTCTAGAATTGTATATGAAAGAGATCATATAACATACAGTCTTCTGTCTGACTTATTTTATTCAGGATGCTTGTTTTGAGATTCAAAGATGTGGTTGCATGTATCAATATCCCAGTTCTTTTATGAGTGATAATATTTCTATTAATGGTTATGTTGCAATTTGAATATGTTTTTCTCTGTCTGTGGATATTTGCGCTGCTCCAAAGAAAGTTTCCATGGATATTTATGAACAAGAATGATATGCATATATTTTTACATTTCTCTTTCTCATTCCTGTATATAGAATAACCAGGTCAAATGGTGGACATATATTTAAGTTTTTAAGAATTTCAAGGTTTTTTTCCAAAATGATTTTACCATTTTACATTGCTACCAACAGTCTGTGAAAGTTCTAGTTCCTCCACATATACTACATAATACTTGATGTGGTCAGGTTTTATGGTTTCTTTTGTCATTTTATCAGGGATATGGTAATATTTGCTTGTGGTTTCAGTTTCTGTTTCTCTAATGAATACTATAGTTGAGTAAATTTCCATATATTTATTTTTCTTCTTATACATTATTAGTGGAGAATATATATTTTTTAATCAGACTCTTTGTCTTCTTATTTTTGAGTTATAAGAATTCTTCATATATCCCAGACACAAGTCCTTGGGCAGTATGTTTTGCAAATATTATAAAAATAAAAATACAGGAAAGTAAAGACCTTTTTTCATAGTGATGCAGAAATAAAAAATTCCACTATAAATTCAGCTCTGGGTGCCAAATACCTAAGGTATTTTTTAAAGTGTTAAGTAGCTAAGGTTATGAATAGATCTGATAATAAAGAAAATTATTCTAACTTATGTTTTATTATATCCAACCATCTCCCAGTCTTTACCTCAATGAGCATAAATAATTATGCTAACTGAAGAACTTTTTAATAAAGGAAAATATTTCCCACAGTACCAAGGGCATTTAAGATTTTTCTGGTGGTTGGTAGAAGATACTCTGATATTATGAATGTGAAAACTATGCCTAATTTTAAATGCATTATTTTGAAAACTTTAGTCAACATATACATTTCTAGTTTTTGACTGTAACTTGTAAAGAGCTTTGAAGTCCTCACTCCCATTCTTACAGGAAAAGACATGACAAACTGAAAGTCACTGACTTCTTGGGACTATCAGAAAACTGAGTTTTCAAGGCAAACCACCACCCCAAAATCTGAAGAAATGAGCACATCCAGAAAGCCATATTTGAGATCTATTTCATTGAAAGAGAAGACACTAGATTCATAAACCAGAAAGTATATTTAATGGCAATTTTGATAAATTGGTGGAGGTTGAGTGTGGACTAATAATGTAAAAGTGAAAAACTCCCCAGGGTGACAATCTTAGGTGTCTCCTACAAGTTCTAGGATTTTACTTCCATAAACTCTACCAAGTGATCATGGTTAAGATTCTAAAAGCTTTTATGACTGTGGCAGAGAGAAGGAAAGATAGAAAAATGGAAATTACTCAGTTGGAATAGCAAAAAGAAAAAGATTAGAACAATTTAAGGGACCCTGAATAACATCAAATGTATCAATATTGGCATTATTGGGGTCCCAGAAGGAGAAGACAGAGAAAAAGGTGTTGAAAATCAATTTGATAAAATTATGACTAAAAAATTTCCAAACTTGAAAGAGAAAGCAAATATCCCAATACAGAAAGACAGAGGGTCCCAAGCAAAAGGAATCCAAACAGACTCAAAGCAAGAAATATCATAATTAGAATAGAAACAGTTAAAAGAGAGAACTGTAAAGACAGTAAGAGAAAAACAGTCATGTACAAGGAACTCCCATGAAGCCATCAACTGATTTTGTTCTGAGAAACATAAACTCAAAATGGATTAGAGACCTAAATGTGTATATATACACATACACACACAATGGAAATTACATAGATATAAACATGAATGAAATTTTGTCATTTGCAAAAAGCATGGCATATCACAGTGGGCATTATGCTTAGTGAAATAAATCAGACAGAGAAATATATTTCCTGTATGTTATCACTTATATATGGACTCTAAGATAGGAAACAAAAGAACGAATATAAGAAAACGGAAACAAACTTACAGGTATAGAAAGCAAACTAGTGATATTCCCATCAAAACAGAAGCATAGACTTTCTTCTGAAACTCACATGAAACATTCACCAAAATAGAACACATTCTGTGCCATGAAGCACACCTTGACAAATTAAAGAATCAGAAGTAAACAAAGTATGTTCTCATAGAATTAAACTGGAAACCATTAATAGAAATATATCAGAAAAAGTATCCAAATATTTAAAGATAATACACTTTCAAGTAACATTTGATCAAAGAAGGCTCAAAGAAATTTTAAAATATTTTAACCAAGTTAAAATTAAATTAGATCTTTTAAAAATATATGGAGTGTGGCAAAAGCAGTAATTAGAGGAAACTATGCAATATTAAATGTACACGTTACAGAGAAGATAAATTTAAAACCAACAACTTCCATCTAAGAGCTCTTGAATTCTAGGAAAAGGAGAACATTGAAATTAAAGCATGCAGGAATAAAAATAATTAAAATTAGAGTACCAGTCAAAGAAATTAAAAATAAGAAAATAATTTTTAAATTACTAAAACAATAAAACTAAACACTGATTCTTTTAGACGATATATGAAATTGCTAAATAAATAAATTTTAAACAATAATTAAAAAAAGAAAAACAAATGCCAACTAAAAAAATTATATGATAAATTTCTAGCTTGGCTAACCAAGACAAAAAAGGCAAAAGACACAAATTGTCAATACCAGAAACCAAAGAGTATCATCACTGCAGTTCCCATGGACATTAAAGTGATAATAAATCATTATTCTGAACAAGTCTACACCCACAAATCGGAAAAGTTAGATGCAATGAACCAGTTTCTTTTTTTTTTTAATTTTATTTTTTACTTTACAATACTGTATTGGTTTTGCCATACATTGACATGAATCCAGGATGAAACTACCGTGTAAGCAACTCCAGATTCCAATCCATGTCTTCTCTACTCTGCAAGGCAATGTGCTGTGTTTGGATACAAGTTCCCTGTGCCAATGACAAAAAACTGCCTCCAGGCAGAGGACCAGGTTGATGGTAGGGCACTTGTCATTTATTTGTCTTCCTTCAGGAATTAAATTTATGTCCTATTGTCCAATTTAGAAAACAATTTAGTTTCCATTTTATGTCTATTTCTATAGTTATTTATGGGAGGGATCTATTCCTATCCCAGTTAGTACCATGGTTAACTTTGATAGAATTTTTATTTTATCTCTAACACAATCTTGAATTTACATTACCCTTTTGCCAAACTTGTGTCTTTTGTTGTTGTTGCTCAGCTATATACAAGTCATTCTCCTAATGAAATTCAAAGCATATAGATTTCCTTTTTTGTTTGTTTTTGTTTACATCATGTTCTCAGTGCTATATGATACTTTATTAGCCACAATTCAAATCCTTGTCTCTCGTGATGGGAAAATATATTCAGGGAAGTAAACTGAGTTTTCCACATTCATGTAAAGAGAGCTAGAATGTAAACCAAAGTGTCTCTTCTCTTTCTCTTCTCATTTCGTGGTCCACTAAAAATAAATAAATAAGTAAGATAGGTTAAAAGCAGAATTGAGCAAAAAGAAATAGCATTCTTTTGAAAAGGGACACAAACATACTTGAAAGTCAGCGTCAGTAGAGAACTTTAGTTAAAAAGCAATTTTCTGATGGTCTATCAATGCAAAGAAATAGAGGAAAACAACAGAATGGGAAAGAGTAGAGATCTCTTCAAGAAAATTACAGATAACAAGGGAACATTTCACGCAAAGATGGGCTCGATAAAGGACAGAAATGGTCTGGACCTAACAGAAGCAGAAGATATTAAGAAGAGGTGGCAAGAATATATAGAAGAACTGTACAAAGAAGATTTTCACGACCAAGATAATCACGATGGTGCGATCACTCACCTAGAGCCAGATATCCTGGAATGTGAAGTCAAGTGGGCCTTAGAAAATATCACTATGAACAAAGCTAGTGGAGGTGATAAAATTCCAGTTGAGCTATTTCAAATCCTGAAAGATGATGCTGTGAAAGTGCTGCACTCAATATGCCAGCAAATTTGGAAAACTCAGCAGTGGCCACAGGACTGGAAAAGGTCAGTTTTCATTTCAATCCCAAAGAAAGGCAATGCCAAAGAATGCACAAAGTATCACACAATTGCACTAATCTCACATGCTAGTAAAGTAATGCTCAAAATTCCCCAAGCCAGGCTTCAGCAATATGTGAACCATGAAATTCCTGATGTTCAAGCTGGTTTTAGAAAAGGCAGAGAAACCAAAGATCAAATTGTAAACATCCGCTGGATCATGGAAAAAGCAAGAGTTCCAGAAGAAACATCTATTTCTGGTTTATTGACTATGCCAAAGCCTTTGACTGTGTGGATCACAATAAACTGTGGAAAATTCTGAAAGAGATGGGAATACCAGACCACCTGACCTGCCTCTTGAGAGGTCTTGAGAGAAGTAACAGTTAGAACTGGACATGGAACAACAAACTGGTTCCAAATAGAAAAGGAGTATGTCAAGGCTGTATATTGTCACCCTGCTTATTTAACTTATATGCAGAGTACATCATGAGAAATGCTGGACTGGAAGAAGCACAAGCTGGAATCAAGATTGCTGGGAGAAATATCAATAACGTCAGATATGCAGATGACACCACCCTGATGGCAGAAAGTGAAGAGGAACTCAAAAGCCTCATGAGGAGAGTGAAAGAGGAGAGTGAGAAAGTGGGCTTAAAACTCAACATTCAGAAAATGAAGATCATGGCATCCAGTCCCATCACTTCATGGGAAATAGATGGGGAAACCGTGGAAACAGTGTCAGACTTTATTTTGGGGGGCTCCAAAATCACTGCAGATGGTGATTGCAGCCATGAAATTAAAAGACGCTTACTCCTTGGAAGAAAAGTTATGACCAACCTAGATAGCATATTCAAAAGCAGAGACATTACTTTGCCAACAAACGTCCGTCTAGTCAAGGCTATGGTTTTTCCTGTGGTCATGTATGGATATGAGAGTTGGACTATGAAGAAGCCTGAGTGGTGAAGAATTGATGCGTTTGAACTGTGGTGTTGGAGAACACTCTTGCGAGTCCCTTGGACCACAAGGAGATCCAACCAGTCCATTCTGAAGGAGATCAACCATGGGATTTCTTTGGAGGGAATGATGCTAAAGCTGAAACTCCAGTACTTTGGCCACCTCATGCGAAGCGTTGACTCATTGGAAAAGACTCTGATACTTGGAGGGATTGAGGGCAGGAGGAGAAGGGGGCGACAGAGGATGAGATGTCTGGATGGCATCACCGACTCGATGGACATGAGTCCGAGTGAACTCTGGGAGTTGGTGATGGACAGGGAGGCCTGGCGTGCTGTGATTCATGGGGTCGCACAGTCGGACATGACTGAGCAACTGAACTGAACTGAACTGACTGATTCCTCTAATGTCGTCTGGATTATTTTATCTCAGAATGACAACCATTCATGAGACATCTCAAATGTCACCCTTAGCTAAGCTAGCCTTGCCCAGAGTGGGATAGCACTGAAGGCCAATGGACAGCCTAAACCAAGCAAGGTAATGTCTGCCCTTTGCGTGTTCAGTTCCCACCCTTGGTGAGTTTGATGGGAATAGCTCTGGCTGTGGACTGCAGATTGAGGTAGCCAGTTGGTATAGGCTGGGCCCAGGGCGGGTATTATGCCTTCTTGGGTTCTGCCATGGCCAGAACATAACCCCTGAGATTATGATGCTTCTTTAATTGAATTTTCCATGTTTCTTTTTACCTCCAACTTGGGTCTTTTTGCTTTTGAAAAACATTTAGAAATTCAATTAAATGCTTTTGGAATTAAAAAAAAAAAAAAAAGAAAACAGAGAAAGGGGGAGGAGATGAGACCTGGGAAGGCTAGGAGACACATTTAGTAAGCACCAACACCCAACTGTACAGAATGCAGCAGCTAAAATAGAATCCCCTCTTCTTCAGTGTTTGTCTTTAATCAGCATCTGAGAAGCATAAATTACAAAGACCAGTGTCTGCATCTTCCTAAGGGCCTCCGTTTCCCCACTGCTGATACGTCTGCCAGCTTTCTAACTCACCAACATTCCATCCTGTCTTTCTTAGAACAAACAATATTGTTCCCAAGATGTTTACAAGTTAGTCAGTGAAGCTACTGTATACTTGAGCAAGTAGGAAATGTCTATTTATTTGCCCCAATTATCTAAAATTTCTTTAACCAATAGTCTTTTCTTTCCAAAAGCATCCCCAGGCTTTGGAGAATTTCCAAGCCTAGCTCAGTCTCACCTTCAATAACAGCTTGCGCCTGAGTTTGCCTGTCCTCGAGGAATAGGAAGCTTTGGCAGCTGTCTAAGGCCTCTGTTATCATGAGGAACTGCATCACACTGCAAGCAGCTGTCTGAAGTGCTCTTCCTTAATTATGAGTATTGATTGTACTCACTGAGCTCCATCAAGAATTCCATTTCCATATATAGTACTAACTGCCTCTCTTTCTTTGCTGATTTAAAGAACAGACAGATGTCTGCTCTTGGGCTTGATACAACTGCCCAGTGAGTATTTCCCTAGGCTTTCCCTTGCATGCCACAAATATCTATAGCATTTGACAGGGTTTGCATACACAGCGTTACAGGAAGCACCACATTCACACATTTCTCACCATTTTTTATTTCCATTCACATGGTTAAGGATAAATCAGAGATTAATTCAGAAGTTTTTATGCTTACCTTCTTTCATTCCACTATATCACAAGGCCTAGCAATAAAAATTAATAATGCTTTCAGAATGTTTTCCTCAATAATTATATTTTATGCAGATAATGTTTAATAGTTTGTGAGATTCACAATTCGTTTTTTCTTGAATGATTATTTCCATCAATAAATGTTTATAGCATATTGTGTAAGTGCCAGAAGTATTAGACACTGAATATCCAAAGTTTAAAAGGTACTCTAAGGTCTAGGCAGCACAACCTTGAAGGTAGACACTATTCCTTTTTCAGGCATAGTTTAAGCAATTGAGAAGTGTGATTCTTCAAGTAATCTAATATTCCAATGTTACACTAAGTCGTGTCTGATTCTTTGCAACCCCATGGACTGTATAGCCAAAGAGGCTCCTCTGCCCATGGGATTCTTTAGGCAAGGATAGAGGAGTGGGATGCCATTCCCTTTTCCAGGGGATATTCCCAAGCCAGGGATCAAACCCAGGTCTCCTGCATTGCAGACAGATTCTTTACCATCTGAGCCACCAAATAGAAACAAACTTTGCTAAATTCTATTAAAAGGATGCTTACCTGGTTTTGCCCACCTCTGGACAACAGAATCTTAGAATATTAGCTATTATTGTTAGGTGGTATCTGCCAAGAATATAAATATAGTGAAAAAAATCCCTTGAAGGATTCTTTTTAATGTCAAAGAAAATAAAAGTATTAGTTAAGACTCATGAAAGCTTCAAAAAATGAAGATCATGGCATCCATCCCATCACTTCAATGGAAATAGATGAGAAAACAATGGAAACACTAACAGGTGAGTTCTTTACCCCCAAATCACCAGGGAAGACCAGTGTTTGGATAGTGCCTGGCATAATGGGCACTCAGTAATCATTTGTTAGATAAATGAAGGAAGGGAAATGACTGATAAGAGATATCCCACAATTACTCTAAAAATTCTCCGATAAACCAGTTCAAATTGATTTTATTTCATTTGCATGCCACAGCTTTAACATATATATATATCTATATATAGATAGATAGATAGATAGATAGATAGATAGATAGATAGATATAGATATAGATCAGTTCAGTTCAGTTCAGTCGCTCAGTCGTGTACGACTCTTTGCAATCCCATGAATCGCAGCACGCCAGGCCTCCCTGTCCATCACCAACTACCGGAGTTCATTCAAACTCATGTCCATCAAGTTGGTGATGCCATCCAGCCATCTCATCCTCTGTCGTCCCCTTCTCCTCCTGCCCCCAATCCCTGCCAGCATCAGAGTCTTTTCCAATGAGTCAACTCTTCACATGAGGTGGCTAAAGTACTGGAGTTTCAGCTTTAGCATCAGTCCTTCCAATTAACACCCAGGACTGATCTCCTTTAGAATGGACTGGTTGGATCTCCTTGTAGTCCAAGGGACTCTGAAGAGTCTTCTCCAACACCACAGTTCAAAAGCATCAATTCTTCGGCACTCAGCCTTCTTCATAGTCCAACTGTCATATCCATACATGACCACAGGAAAAACCATAGCCTTGACTAGATGGACCTTTGTTGGCAAAATAATGTGTTTGCTTTTTAATATGCTATCTAGGTTGGTCATAACTTTCCTTCCAAGGAGTAAGCATCTTAGTACATAAAAATTTGAATTATTTCTTCCCTTCTGAAAAATGACTTAAAAACTCTATTTAATGAGGGAAAATCTAGAATTCTAAACATGTGGGTAAATAGAACTAGAAATATCATTCAAGATAGACTAGATTATACTTTTAAGAAAGCAAATCCATAATGCTAGCAGTTTAGGAAAACAAAATTATATTTTTCATCCGTGTGGCCAAAGCAGGGCATCAGGAAAACTGCTCCTCACAACACTTAAAAAGAGAATCTCAATACATGCTTCTAACGCCTCTGGGACAGTAGAATAGGGTACAAATTATACACTGGCTTCTAATGTTTCTACCCAGAAGGGACACACAACATGTTTACATTGCTCTAGAAGAAATTGAATAATTTGTGAACAGTAAAGTACCATACTGAGATTTTCTGATAGAAGTATTTCTAGCAGTTTTGAACTCTGTATGTACATAAAGCACCATTGCCTGTAGGAGGGTCAGCACACTTTAGTCCATGGGCAAAGTGTAGCCTATTGCCTGAATTTCGAAAGTTTTACTGTGACATAACCATACTCATTCATTTATGTATTGTCTAGGCCAGCTTTCAAACTACATTGCCAGCTGAATAGCTTAAAATGAGACTATGTGGTCTGTAAACGTAAGATATTTACCCTTTAAGTAAACTGCCTCAGATTGTATATTTTCTACTATTTAAAAGCATACTTGACAAGTTACAAATAGATTTACTAAATTCCTAGTAATCTTGAAATTGAGTGTATTCCCAATAAATCAATATAATATTTTTATTATAAAAGAGTGCTTCATTCCATAAAAAAAGGCGTAGAATTCATTAATCACTGGATATTGTAGAAAGTCAATTCTATTCAAATGTGGATTCTCCTTCTTCTAGAGTCCTATGATTATCTCTAAGTGATCCCAAAGTGATAGAAAGAGCTAAAAAGGGTTTCATATTTCCTTAATTGCCTCTCCTAAGAACAGTAGTTTTGCATAGACTCTCATCCAAAACATAACTATTAATTCTGAGAATTAAAATTTCCTGAACATATCAAAGTGACACAGTGCTCTGAGCATACTATTTTTTATATTTCTTTCAATCCTCTAGAGCAGAAGTCCCCAATCTATTTTGGCACCAGGGACCAGTTTTGCGGAAGACAATTTTTCCAGGGACCAGGGGAGAGGGTGGGGATTGTTTGGGGATGTTTCAAGTGCATTATGTTTATTGTGCTCTTTATTCCCATCATTATTACATCAGCTCCACCTCATAGACCATCAGGCGTTAGATCCCAGAGGTTGGGGACCCCTGCTCTAGGAGCTCTGCCTCTGCACCACAGAGGTGGACAGGTACCTGACCCAAGGAAGGCCAATGAGAGGCCCTCTGCAGCAATTAACATGAGCTCTGGGACAGGGTCTCTAGGTCTGATACAGTAAAATTTAGAGATCAGATAATACTGGACCTGTGGTCGGGGATTGTCTTTGTTCAAGCTGCTTTGACAGTTATCATAGGCTGGATGGCTTAAACAATAAATGCTTATTTTGCCTAGTTCTGGAGGGTGAAAAGACCAAGGTCAAAGTGTCAGCCGATTTGCTTCCTGGTGAAAGCTCTTACAGATGGCTGTTTTCTTCCTGGATTCTATCAAAGAGAGAGTGTAAGCTCTCTGGTCTCTTCATATTAGAACACAAATCCAATCATGAGAATTCCACCTTCATGACCTCATCTAAACATAATTACCTCCCAAAGGCCCCAACTCCTAATAGCACATTAGATTTAAGAATATGGTTTTAATATATGAATTTGAGTGGGGAGGAGCACAAATATTCAGTCCATAGCAGGGATCATTCCTATCAGAGCCTGAGAGAGGAAGAACCCAACACAAAGGAAACAGAGACTATAGACAGAAAGAGACAGGGATGGTTCTGAATATCTTGTTTAGCATGATTTGTCACAACACATCTGAACTATCTTGTCTTGTACTGTACAGTGAGAAACTGATTTATTTAGCTTCAGGGTATTTTTTTCATGTCTTTGAAAATAAGATATTTCAGGGAGAAGTAATACATTAAGGATTAAAATTGAAAGAGACACATTTCTGTTTTTCATTGCAGCACTATTTACAATAGCTAGAACATGGAAGCAACCTAGATGTCCATCGACAGATGAATGGATAAAGTTGTGGTAAATATACGCAACGGAATATTACTCAGCCATAAAAAGGAACACATTTGAATCAGTTCTAATGAGGTGGATGAACTTAAAACCGATTATACAGAGTGAAGTGAGTCAGAAAGAGAAAGATATACACTGTATCCCAACACATATATACAGAATCTAGAAAAATGGCACTGAAGAATTTATTTACAGGGCCACAGTGGAGAAACAAACATAGAGAATAGACTTATGGACATGAGGAGAGGGGAGGAGAGGATGAGATGTATGAAGAGAGTAACATGGAAACACCTTACCATATGTAAAATAGATAGCCAATGGGAATTTGCTGTATGGCTCAGGAAATTCAAACAGGGGCTCTGTATCAACCTAGAGGGGTGTGTTAGGGATGGAGATGGGAGGGAGTTTAAAAAAGGAGGGGACATATGTAAACCTATGGCTGGTTCATGTTGAGGTTTGACAGAAAACAGTAAAAGTCTGTAAAGCAATTATCCTGCAATAAAAAATAAATTAATTTAAAAAATGTTAAAGATTGAGGAAAAAGAAATTTTTTACAACTTTTTTCCTGATTGAAGATTTGATCATTGAGTAGGAAAAGGGTATTAAAAGGCATCAAGCAAGAATAATGTATAGAAAAAGGTGGAAGTTGGAAGATTAATTTCAAAAATTTTCCTCAGTCCTAGTGAGAGGGTAACAGGCAGGAAGTCCTGGAGTCTCCAAATGAAAGAAATAGGTTGCAAGTGTCAGACATTTTTATCTCTCTCTTAAGCATCAGGAGGAAGCCAACTAGTGTTACATTTTTTCCCCTTCTCTATATAAATTTAAAAAGAGTCTTCTCTTAAAATTCTGTGCTGCCATAATGAGACCTGGTTCCACCTGAACTTAACTTTTCTCAAACCTTGAGCTAACCAATGCATTTTTCTTATGGAAATGTTTGTCTTAAGCTATGTTAATGTGCTATGTATTTACCCCAGATGCTGTCTTCAAGTTGGTTCAGCCTAAAGGCTCAGAATGGCTTGACAAACCAATATGTTATACGCATACATTGTTCTCCTAATCTATGTTAATGAAACTATATGTTTGTATGGAAATCTGCATTTCTTCAAGATTCCTGTCAATCCTTTCATGGTCCTGGATGACTCACCTGGTGCCAATGTCATCTCAAAATGCATCTTGTGGGTGAGGGGCCTGGTGCCATTCTCTGAGTTTTGAGACATTTACTTTCTTTAATTAGCAAACTGCTAGTAGCTATATAACTTTCAGCTGAAGACTAGCAGGGGGGTACTCTTTCTGCCCCCTTCTGATGTCTCTGTCAGAAGCTTTCTCTATCTCTCTTATACTTTCAGTTCAGTTCAGTTCAGTTCAGTTGCTCAGTCGTGTGCGACTCTTTGCGAACCCATGAATCGCAGCATGCCAGGCCTCCCTGTCCATCACCATCTCCCGGAGTTCACTCAAACTCACGTCCATTGAGTTGGTGATGCCATCCAGCCATCTCATCCTCTGCCGTCCCCTTTTTCCTCCTGCCCCCAATCCCTATTGCACAAAAGCTCTGAGCGATCAAGCCTAGTCTCTGGCCCCAGATTAAATTTTTCTCATGTCAATGTATGGCAAAACCAATATAGTATTGTAAAGTAAAATAAAGTAAAAATTAAAATTAAAATAAATAAATAAATAAATTATTCTCCTCAGAAGGCCAAGAATCCCAACATCTTTCATGGTTTAGCAACAACCTTTCACTAAGAACTAAAAATTGAACCAATAACTCTTATAAATAGGATCAATTGTATACATAGGGCATAGATGCTTATCTATGTAGCGAATGTAAAAAGTGATAGGAAGGACCCTTACCTCAAATACTTATTAACAGCAGCTCAGCATTATACTGATCTGAAGCCAAACTATTGGTTTTTCACCCACACTTTAATATGGGCCCAAATTCCACTGGATCTTTTCATCTCCTGATACATGCTTCCTTAAATTCCTAGATGCTGAATTCTTTGTTTTGTATTTTATGTTCACCACATTGCTCATAATAATCCACCTATGTTTTACTTAAAAATTATTTTTTGGTGCTTGCTTTTTTTTAATTAAGATTACAGTTTGAAAGAAATTTTTAACAGCTTAACCTGAAAGATAATTATGTGCATTCATTTAAACTGGATCTGATGCTGACAGAAGAGATGTTTGGAGATATGGGACCAGTCTTGCAAGGTTTACTGAGAAGATTCTAGAGTATGGAATCAGACAGATCTACATACACTACCTGGGCAAACTGGGATGTGTTTAATTTCTCTAGACCTCGATTTCTCATGTAATTTATAGGAATACCATATGTAGATGTGGTATCAAAATACTAGGCCTCAGTTTTCTATCTGTTTAAAATAAGTGATATAATGTAAGTACCAGGTTATTTTGAAGTGTAAATGAAATCTTATGTGAGGCATCAATATGTCTTGCACATGGTAATTATTCAATGAATTTTTATCTTATCTCCTTTCCTCTGAAAGGGCATCACAAAATATCCAGTTTTCTCATATTCCATTCAAATGGTCCCAAATTTGAAATATACCTGAGCTTAGTCATAATTAGTATTCAGTGGTTCAAACACTTCTCTCAGACATTCATCATGCTAACTCATCCTTTGTAGGGTTTAGCTGTATGCAAAGTGGGCCTTACCATCTGATCCCCCAGGGAAGTTCAAGGTGAAAGTAGTTGCTCACTCGCGTCTGACTCTTTGCAACCCCATAGACTGTAGCCCACCAGGCTCCTCTGTCCTTGGAATTTTCCAGGCAAGACTACTGGAGTGGGTATCCATTCCCTTCTCCAGGGGATCTTCCTGACCCAGGGATTGAATCTGGATCTCCTGCAGTGCAGGCAGACTCTTTACCACCTGAGCCAGCAGGGAAGCTCCAATATTTTGGCCACCTAATGCAAAGAGCCGACTCATTGGAAAAGACCCCAGTGATGGGAAAAATAGAAGGCAGGAGGAGAAGGGGAAAGCAGAGGATGAGATAGTTGGATGGCATCACTGACTCAATGGACATGAGTTTGAGTAAGCTCCAGGAGATGATGTAGGGCAGGGAGGCCTGGCATGCTTCAGTCCATGGGGTTGCAGAGTCAGACATGACTGAGTGACTGAACAAAAATAACAAAGTTGGCTTGTTTAGATCATCTTAGGGAGTAGATTCTGCCATTGCCTACATTTTACAGTTTAAAAAAAAATGAGTTCAGAGAACATTCTTTAATGTGAAAATGATCTGATTCTTAAATTGACCTTGAAGTTGTAGCAATTATCTTCCTTGTCAGTTGAATAACTTTTTTAATTTTCTTGGTAAATAAATGCTTTTTTTTTCCAAGTCTGATACTACTGATACTTTTAAAGATTGAGAACTTGACTAACTGATTTGTAAATTAATATTTCTCCTCTTTAAAAATTTTTTTTCACATTTAACAGTGTTCCTAGCATAATATCTCTCCTCCAGGAACTGGACAGTTCTTGTGCTTTTATTTGGTTTGCATTTTTTAAAACAATGCATGCTTTTGAAGTACACTGAGACCTCTGACAGATAACATGACTTTTTCTTTATGCATATGGAAGCAATCAAACAAATTCCTCAAAAAAATTCTCTTTACGTGAGAAACTTGAGATTAACACATTTTTCATAAATTCTAAACCATGCTTTGTTCATTTATTTTTTACTGTTTCTCCATAAACCTTTTCATCCAATCCATTAATCATGATTTTTGAAAGTCTTCTCCAAATTTCTAATGGGTCTGACTTTGTCTTTAGATAATAACGTGTCCAGAACCCAGTTTATGTTTCAGGAAGTTTTAGTTGTTCAATAAAAATGAAATACCTATAACTTAACCCATTGCTTTAATCCATACTATGACAGTTTTAATTACACCCTTTAAAAGAGTTGTGTCTTCCTATTTCATTTCTAGATAAAAGTGAACCATAGAGATAAGAAATTATCATAAGAAAATCTCTATGATAGAGATTTTGAGAACTCCTTATATTCTAAAACAAAACTTGAAAAATACTTGGATTTACCTTATGGTCTTGTCCCCCAACATTCTTTATGAGTTTCCTTTTGTATTAACTTATCCCAAATTTGTTCTCAGTCAACACTTTATCTCCAAAATACCTGAGGTTTCTCCTGTTTTTTGATCCTTTCATCTTCTTCAAAGCCCCAAGAGACCCAAAGCCTTCCCAGATCATCTTCAGCTTCTATGGACTCAGCCCTTCATTTTTCACCCCTACTTCTTGTCTCAATGTTCTCATTCATGTACCTTCAGAGCCTTCTTTTCTCCTTCTATCACAACATCTTTTTTTGTTTTATTTGTTTAAATAATGACATTTACTGATAGTTTGCGTGGATATGTGCTCAGTCGCTTCAGTCGTGTCTGATTCTGTGTGACCCTTTGGACAGTATCCCGCCAGGCTCCTCTGTCCATGGGATTCTGCAGGCAAGAATACTGGAGTGGGTTGCCATGTCCTCCTTTAGGGGATCTTCCCCACCTAGGGCTTGAACCCAGGTCTCCATCATTGCGGGCACATTTTTTACCGACTGAGCCACCAAGGATGGAACCTGAATCTCAGATCATCTACATTGGCAGGTGGGTTCTTTACTACTAGAACCACCTAGAAAGCTTACTGAAAGTTTAATCTGTGCCAGTTTGTGTTTAGGTTTTTGCTTGTGTTACTTTTTTAGCTTAACAATAATCTCATGAGGTGGATTGTATTATTCTCTCCTTACAAGTTGAGGAAACTGAAACTTCCAAAGATTGAGTCGTAAGTTAGGCTCCAGTCAGAAAAAGCACACCAATTGTTTTTAAAGAGATAATTCAATATAAGAAATTGTTCAGTTCAGTTCAGTTCAGTTCAGTCTACTCAGTCGTGTCCTACTCTTTGCGACCCCATGAATCGCAGCACGCCAGGCCTCCCTGTCCATCATCAACTCCCAGAGTTCACTCAGACTAACGTCCATCGAGTCAGTGATGCCATCCAGCCATCTCACCCTTTGTCGTCCCCTTCTCCTCCTGCCCAGAATCCCTCCCAGTATCAGAGTCTTTTCCAATGAGTCAACTTTGCATGAGGTAGCCAAAGTACTGGAGTTTCAGCTTTAGCATCATTCCTTCCAAAGAAATCCCAGGGTTGATCTCCTTCAGAATGGACTGGTTAGATCTCCTTGCAGTCCAAGGGACTCTCAAGAGTCTTCTCCAACACCACAGTTCAAAAGCATCAATTCATCGGCACTCAGCCTTCTTCATAGTCCAACTCTCACATCCATACATGACCACTGGGAAAACCATAGCCTTGACTAGAGGGACCTTAGTTGGCCAAGTAATGTCTCTGCTTTTGAATATGCTATCTAGGTTGGTCGTAACTTTCCTTCCAAGGAGTAAGCGTCTTTTAATTTCATGGCTGCAATCATCATCTGCAGTGATTTTGGAGCCCCAGAAAATAAAGTCTGATGCTGTTTCCACTGTTTCCCCATCTATTTCCCATGAAGTGATGGGACCGGATGCCATGATCTTCATTTTCTGAATGTTGAGCTTTAAGCCAACTTTTTCACTCTCCTCTTTCACTTTCAGCAAGAGGCTTTTTAGCTCCTCTTCACTTTCTGCCATAAGGGTGGTGTCATCTGCATATCTGAGGTTATTGATATTTCTCCCGGGAATCTTGATTCCAGCTTGTGTTTCTTCCCGTCCAGTGTTTCTCATGATGTACTCTGCATATAAGTTAAATAAGCAGGGTGACAATAGACAGCCTTGACATAGTCCTTTTCCTATTTGGAACCAGTCTGTTGTTCCATGTCCAATTCTAACTGTTGCTTCCTGACCTGCATACAGATTTCTCAAGAGGCAGGTGAGGTGGTCTGGTATCCCCATGTCTCTCAGAATTTTCCACAGTTTATTGTGATCCACATAGTTAGGCATAAAAAATTATTAAATAGGTAACTGAGCATAAAACGGAGAAGGCAATGGCCACCCACTCCGGTACTCTTGCCTGGAGAATCCCAGAGACGGGAGAGCCTGGTGGGCTGCCGTCTATGGGGTCTCACAGAGTTGGAATCGACTGAGCAACTTAGCAGCAGCAGCAGAGCCTTAAAAAGGAACACTGAGGTGGCAGGGAAGGAGCACCGGCAGGAAGAGAAGCTAAAAATCATTTTTTCTGTAAGTGACCAGGCGCTGGTGTCTGTGAACTTCGGGGAAGATTTGGAGGAGGTGCTGGCACCCAAGCCTCTAGATAGTGCTTTCAGCCAGCTTGTGCTAATGTCTCTGAAGGTTGAAAAAACTTTGGTCCATATTCAACAGCCTCTAAACAAACTGGTGCTGCCACAGTGAAGAAATAGCTTTGTTGGTGAGGCAGATAAAAACAGGAAATCCAACCACAACTAAATAGGAAGCAAACTGGGTGAAGAATATCCCTGATCTTTCTTCCAGCTGGTTGGTTTGTTCTCCAATCAGCATCATGTTGGTAGAGCCTTTTAGGAAGCTAGGTGACAGAAGTATGGTTTGCAGAATCCCAGTCTCAGCATCACAAAACAGTACAGAGCAATGACTTTTAAGATGAGAAGCAATAGCTTAATAACTGGTGTACTCCGCCTGCATATAGGCTTCCCTGGTGGCTCAGTCATTAAAGAATCCCCCTGCAATGCAGGAGACCTGGGTTCAGTCCCTGGGTCGGGAAGACACCCTAGAGGAGGGAATGGCAACCCACTCCAGCATTCTGGCCAGGAGAATTCCATCAACAGAGAAGCCTGGCAGGCTACAGTCCATGGGGGTTGCAGGGTCAGACATGACTGAGTAACTAACGCTAACACCTACTCAACCTTTGCAGAAACTAAAACACCCTTCAACCTATATTATTTTTTAAATTTTATATTGGAGTATAGTTGATTAACAGTGTTGTGTTAGTTTCAGGTGTATAGGAAAGTGATTCAGTTATACTTGTATCTATTCTTTTTCAAATTATTTTCCTTTGTAGGTTATTGAAGAATACAGAGCAGAGCTCCCTGCCACCATACACCATTAGTTCATTCACTAAGTCTGGGAGTCTGTTTCCATTTTGTAAATAAGTTCATTCATATCACTTTTAAAAAGATTCTGCACATTTAAATTTCAACAATAAACAATAGCAACTTTAGATTCCAAGTAACATGATGCAACAATTGTTTTTTGGTTCACAACTTCTTTTCAAAGTGCAAGCGGTCATTATATTCATCTCAGGAAAACAGTCATACACTATTTACCTTAGGGCTCTGTTACTTTACTTGCAATTCAACCATCATCACATTGTTACATTTCTTATGCTATAAAATTAGTGTCTTGGTGAGATATAATTTTATAAAGAGTAAGCTGACAGTGAATATTACATTGTAGAAATCCATGGATACAGAACTGGCAGAATCTTCATGGGCAAGACCATATTTAGATTGTATGTCCACTCCAGTGAGGACATCAGAAAACAAGTGCCATGCCTCCCTACCAGTCTTTGTGATTACCACTGACACAACACTCCCCATTCATCTGCTTTTTTCTCTCCTGACAACAACCAAATTCAAGGATTTGATGCTCATAACCAACCCCAGAGTTACACTCCCTCCCAGCTCCCCTACATATTAAGAGTTAGTATCAATTTTTAAATTACTTTGATTTCATTATATTTCCAATTTTAATAATGAAAATATTTATCTTCATAATAATAAAAATATATAAATTCTACTTTTAAAATATTGTAAGTTAATGCAATCAGCCCTTATATTATATATCACATAAAATGACTATCATCCCCAATAAAACCAACTTTTGGTTATATATTAAATGATAAAGAGCCCAAAAGTATCAAAGTATATCAAAGTATCAAATTTATTTTTTTACATTGTGCGATCATCTATTGAAAAGCAAATTTTTTACCATCTATTGTATGCCTGTCATGGAGTTAGTGTTTAGGATTCAAAGATACCTTTGCTTTCTAGGGGCTTGGTCTATGCCAGAAGGCAGGCAAACTGACTAAAATGTTCAGTTCAGTTCAGTCGCTCAGTCATGTCCAACTCTTTGCAATTCCATGCTGCAGTACACCAGGCCTCCCTGTCCATCACCAACCCCCGGAGTTTATGCAAACTCATGTCCATCGAGTCAGTGATGCCATCCAACCATTTCATCCTCTGTCGTCCCCTTCTCCTCCTGCCCTCATTCTTTCCCAGCATGAGGGTCTTTTCTAATGAGTCAGGTCTTTGCATCAGCTGGCCAAAGTATTGGAGTTTCAGCTTCAACATTAGTCCTTCCAATGAACACCCAGGACTGGTTTCCTTTAGGATGGACTGGTTGGATCTCCTTGCAGTCCAAGGGACTCTCAAGACTCTTCTCCAACACCATAGTTCAAAAGCATCAATTCTTCAGTGCCCAGCTTTCTTTATAGTCCAACTCTCACATCCATACATGACCACTGGAAAAACCGTAGCCTTGACTAGATGGACTCTTGTTGACAAAGTAATGTCTATGCTTTTTAATATGCTGTCTAGGTTGGTCATAACTTTCCTTCCGAGGAATAAGTGTCTTTTAATTTCGTGCCTGTAATCATGACTAAAATGTTATGAGTACATTATTACAAGTACACTACGAGCATTCTTGCATGTGTGCATGCTCAGTCATGTCTGACTCTGCAATCTTGTGGACTGTAGCCTACCAGCCTCGTTTGCTCATGGGATTCTCCAGGCAAGAATACTGGAGTGGGTTGCCATGCCCTCCTCCAGGGGATCTTCCCGACCCAGGGTTGAACTTGCATCTCTTGTGGGTCCTGCATTGCAGGAGTATTCTTTACCATTGAGTGTTTTTAGAGAAATGTTAATAAAGAAATGTATAAGGGGGAACACAGATCCTGACCTTGAATCTCATATGGATGTATAATAAGTTTCTGAATATATTACTAAACAAAACAAATTGAACAGTGTTTGAAAAGTCAATAAAACATTACTCAATGCACTTACTGAAAATTCATTCTTACCTCTCTCATATAACATTTTTCTTGCCTTCTTATGCCATTAAGAAACCACCAAACCAGGCTCTATCATAATATTTCATCTAAGATATTTTCTGTGAAAGTGAAAGTGCCAGTCACTCAGTCATGTCTGACTCTTTGCGACCCCATGGACTGTAACCTGCCAGGCTTCTCTTTCCATGAAATTCTGTAGACAAGACTACTGTAGTGGATAGCCATTCCTTTCTCCAAGGGATCTTCTCAACCCAGGGGTTGAACCCACGTCTTCTGAATTGAAGGCCGATTCCTCACCATCTAAGCCACCAAGGAAGCCCAGGATAAATCCGGATGAATCACTATTTTGAGTCTAAGACTGTGGTATTGATAATGAAGAACACATGAATATACAAGAAAACAGTTACATTCTCAAAATTTCCATCTGAGGGTAAAAGAAAAGTATATCTGCTGGGTGGAAAAAAAAAAGAAAGAAAGATAAAAACTAAAGAATCTAAGCTAAGGTAGAATTATGGAGAAAAACTGTAGTTTGGCCACAATATTATAAAGTTTTATTTAATTCTTCCTTGAGCTTAAATTCATGTTTTCATCTCCCTACAGAAATACAGTAATCTTAATTTTTGATGTTCATTTTCACTACTAAATGGAAAATAACCACATGATGTTAGTATTCAAAACCAATTTGATGATACTTCCAATTGCTAGGTATTTTATCATATTTAAAGCCTTATAGAGATCTTATTTCACTAAGACCTTTTAAAAATCATTTAATGATTTACTACTTAATATCCTTTTTATGCTGATCTTTATAGTATCCAAAGGCTTTGATACAAATCCCTTAATATTTAAAATGCTGTTGTTGTTTAGTCTCTAAGTCATCCTATCTCTTGCGACCCCTTGGCCTGTAGTCCACCAGGCTCCTCTTCCCTGTGATTTCCCAGGCCAGAAGACTGGAGTGGGTTTCCATTTCCTTCTCCAGAGGATCTCCCCAACCCAGGGATGGAACCTTAGCTTAGCTACCAGGGAAACCCTCTAAAATGCTGTTAACTGGCTTAATAAAACTTAATAGTGCTTAACAGAGGATGAAGTGATTAGATGGCATCACCACTCAATGGACATGAGTTTGGGTAAACTCCAGGAGTTGATGATGGATAGGGAAGCCTGGCGTACTGCAGTTCATGGGTTTGCAAAGAGTCAGACATGACTGAGCAACTGAACTGAACTGATCAGTGATATAATATATTTTTTAAGTATTTGTGCCTTGAGGTTTCCCTTATTGAGATTTAAATGCTTAAGTAAGTAGTTAAATGTATTCTGTGTTTTTCATTCTCTTCATCATCAGTCTTCACTTAATTCTTTTGAAGAGATACTAAATATATCATTTAAACACCATGTATTCCCCAACACTGATGGAAAGCCAATATCTAATCTATGATGTACTAGTATACAGGTTTTGGAAGTGTTGTTAATTTATATAACCCTCAGTTTCTTCATCCATAAAATCGTAAGAGTGATGGATATTTTTTTTTATTTTAAACTTATTTTGTTGTACAGCCAATTGATGTAGAGCCAATTGATATATAGTCAATTAACAATATTGTGATAGTTTCAGGTGAACAGCTAAAGGACTTAGCCACATGTATACATGTATCCATTCCCCCCTCAAGCTTTCCTCCCATCCAGCCTGCCACATAACATCAAGCAGAGTCCCACATGCTGTACAGTAGGTCCTTGTTGGTTATCCATTTTAAATATAGCAGTGTGTACACAGATATTTTGTAAGTTACTGTATTATATGAGTAATACACACAAAATGTTTTGCACCCTGAATGGAAAATAGTAATAGCCACCCAATACATGTCAGTTTCTTAATTTATTATGATGAATATTTTTGGTTGATTTTTCTATTATAATTAGAGTAAAACAAGTCATGCCATGCTCAAATACCCGGGGTTTAGAATAAAGCAGAAAGAAGAAATGATTTATAAAGTATAGTAATAAAGAAGTAGCATGAGCATGGAATTACACATCACACTGCCTTTGTTTCTGCTGGATAAGTAACAATCATGTGCCCTCTGCTAGGTTAGAATTACTGCCAACTAAATTATAGTTGGCAGAGAGCTGCAGCTGCATTTATTTATACCAGAGGGAAGATGCCAAGTATCCATGAAACAGACCTACAGAGGAGAAAAACCCAAAGACTTTTCTTTCTACTTTCTTTAAATCTCTTTCTTCTCTACCTTCCACTTCTTTTAACTCGGTAATGTTCCTTTCTTTGATATATAAACCTGTATACATATATAAACACATATATTTAGTATTTGATATTAATCTTTCAAATTAAAGTTTTCTTACTTTAGAAATTGGTACCACTATGAGGAGAGAAAAGTATACACTGAAATAGAGTAGTAATTAGTTAGTACAGAAGCCTCCACTGAGTAATTTTAACTCAAGTCACTACCACAAGCATTTATATTATAAATCTACTTTAAGGGAGATGCCAATGACAGGACTAGGAAAATGCACATTGCATTGTCTTATACAAAATGTTCATTTTTTTAAAGAGTTTTATGTGTGTGCTAAGTTGCTTCAGTCGTGTCCAGCTCTTTGCAACCCTATGGACTGTGTTCTGCCAGGCTCTTCTGTCCATGAAAGTGTTCAGGCAAGAATACTTGGGTGGGTTGCTATGCTCTCCTCCAGGGGATCTTCCAAACCTAGAAACTGAACCCACATCTCTTATGTCTCCTATGGTATGAGTAGAAGACTACTCTTAGCACAACCTGGGAAGCCCAAAGAATCTTTAAGGATTTTTAATTGTAAGAAAGCTTTTTTCCTTAAACTTGTCTCCTAAAAGGACAGCTTGAATAATGCTAGGCACATAAAACAGCCTCAATAAAAACGTGTTAATTAGTTGACTTCACTGATTGCTAAGTAGACAATTTCTTTCATTTGTCTATGAAATTTATTCCAAATAAATATTTCATCTTTTATAAATCTTGGACTCATCAGTGTAAGAAAAAAAATATTACTTAATAAAAGCTGCCATATGACCCAGCAATCCCACTGCTGGGCATACACACCGAGGAAACCAGAATTGAAAGAGACACATGTACCCCAATGTTCATCACAGCACTGTTTATAATAGCCAGGACATGGAAACAACCTAGATGTCCATCAGCAGATGAATGGATAAGAAAGCTGTGGTACATATACACAATGGAGTATTACTCAGCCATTAAAAATAATACATTTGAATCAGTTCTGATGAGATGGATAAAACTGGAGCTGATTATACAGAGTGAAGTAAGCCAGAAAGAAAAACACCAATACAGTATACTAACACATATATATGGAATTTAGAAAGATGGCAATGATGACCCTGTATGCAAGACAGCAAAAAAGACACAGATGTGTATAGCGGACTTTTGGACTCGGAGGGAGAGGGAGAGGGTGGGATGATTTGGGAGAATGGCATTGAAACATGTATACTATCATGTAAGAATCGAATCGCCAGTCTATGTCCGATGCAGGATACAGCATGCTTGGGGCTGGTGCATGGGGATGACCCAGAGGGATGTTGTGGGGACGGAGGTGGGAGGGGGGTACATGTTTGGGATCGCATGTACACCCGTGGTGGATTCATGTCAATGTATGGCAAAACCAATACAGTATTATAACGTAAAATAAAGTAAAAATAAAAAGTTTAAAAAAAAGCATGACAAAATATCTAAATACTCAAAATCAGGTGAATAAATGCTTCAACCACATATAATTTCAATTTGCTTCAACCGTAACATGTGCAAACCTACTTATATTTGTATCTATTTGATCTTCCTTCTTTTCACAGATAAAAGTTTATGTTCCTTTCCCAGGTCAGTCCTTGATAGTCCATGGAGTTCTCCAGGCTAGAACACTGGAGTGGGTAGCCTTTCCCTTCTCCAGGGGATCTTCCCAACTCAGGGATCAAACCCAGGTCTCCTGCATTGCAGGCAGATTCTTTACCAGCTGAGCCACAAGAGAAGCCCTTCTAAGTCATTGGTTGACATGAAAAAAGCAGCAGAAAATCTGAGTTTTGCCTCATGGCTCAAGTACCCCAGCTGGGGTCCCACAAGGGAACACTTGCTTTCTTATTTCAGCTCTCACACTGTAAACAAATATACTTTCTTCAGCTTACTTAGTGCCACGTTTTCTGCTTTTTGTGTCTTGCGTTAGTGACTTCACTGTTTAAAGTGGCTGAAGCCTAGCATGCAGTGCTGTCTAGTTTTCCTAAATGCAAGAAGGCTGTGATATGTCTTATGAAAATAATAGATAAGCTTCATTCAGCCATGAGTTATACTGGTGCTGGCTATAAATTCAATATTAATGAACCAACAATATATGTTAATTAAGGTCTTTAAACAGAAACACGCTTACTACAAGGTTATGTATTGATTAGCTGATAAAAATGTGACCAGAGGCTCACAGGAACCTAACTGGTATTTCTTTTAAGGTAAATGATTCAGTATTCAAAGAGTCCCAAAATCTCTTCATTTCTGCCAAACTTTATCAGTGGTACCAGGCCAAGCTTCCATCATCGCTTGCCTGGGATTCTTCCCTGGCCTTCCTAGCTTCCCTGCTTTATCTCTTGTCCCCCAACAGCCTGTTCTCATTCCAGGAATCTAAAAGTGTAAGGCTGATCAGGCAGCCTGCTGCTCAGAACTCCCTAAGGAAATTCTATAACAGTTGGAATAAACTCTTCAATATAACCCTCAATGATCCTGCCCTGGACTATCTCTTCCACCTCGTTTCTTGCCATCCTTTCCACACCTCTCACTTCAGCCAGGCTCTAATTCTCAAGCGTCTGCAGCACGCCACAGTCTCTAGGCTTTGCATTTATTCCCTTCCCCTCTCGGGAACACTATCCATCGCTTGTTTGTATGATTTGCCTCCGTGTGTCATTCAGTTCTCAGTTAAAATGTCACATTCTCAAAGATGACTTCCAGACTACCTGATCTAAAATAATAGATTCATATTACAAACTCTAACCACTTCATATACTTATTTTTTGTATCACATATTGTTGTAATATGTTTATTTTTGAGCAGGTTCTTTGTTTTGTTTAGCACTGCCTCCTAACATCTAGATTGTCATCTCAACAAATATTTGTTGAATACGTGAAAGAATGGATGATTTTCAATGGATTAAAAGCCCATTGCTTAAGTCTCTATTGTATAGCTAGCAGAACATTTGATATTTTAAAAAAGTATCCCATTTAATCTACATATGAACTCTTGTAGATTTACTCTATAATTATCACCTTTTATAAATAAAAATACTGAAGACCATGGAGTTTAAAGACATTTTCACATAGGTTAAAAATCAGTGCAGCATACTTTCAAACCTATATCTGTGTAATTCTAAAGCATTTGCTCTTTTTTCTATATCATTCTACCACATAAAAAGCACATCAGCTAGGTGCAGGCCTTCTGAAATAAATAAATCAACTCTTTGTTATTATAAATACTAACACCAAGTTTTCTGATCAAAAGGGACAAGTAAGCCTGGCTTTACCCCATTAGATATTTGTCTGTTTATTCACCACCATTGAAGTATTCTTTTAAAGCAGGTCTCTTTGGGGGCTGTAAATCTCTGTTTGATATGTTCTCTCTGTAAGCCCACAAAGGAAACCAGCATTTACCTGATCCAAAATAATGAAAGTGCAGAAAAATCAATAATGGGAAAGAATAGTTGCCCTCAGATTATGTTTTCCAGAAATAACAGCAATGAAAAGGAAAAAGACATGGTCCACTAAGATGCCACTATTTTATATCAACCTGGTATTACTTGAATTTGCTCTCTATGTAAAATTGGCCTATTTCAGCATTAACTTGCTGTAAAATGTACCCAAGGTTCACATATGCCTGTCTTTGATGTTATAAGATCTATGGAAGCAAGACATAGAAATTTGGAGTCCTGGGTTCCAGTCCTAGATAGATCTTTTTGAACTTTCTGAGGAATGATGTTAAGTCTATTTAGCTATAAATTAAATAAAGGGCCAAGGTAAAGTTCAAAGAACTAGAAAGGCCTGAGAATGAAGCAGAATATAGAGTTGGAAAAAGGAAGAAGGCCTAATAAGTAATTCAGAATTTTATGCTTTGACATGTTTCATATAATTTCATCTTCACAATGACACTTCCAAATAGTCATACTTAGCTGCACACTGTATGCAAGGAATACTAAAAAGTGGATAATTGGATCCTACAACTGGGATTTTATTGTCCATCACTTATTCATTTCAGATAGTCTGTGTATGATTGGGGCTGAAACTTTATACTCCACAATTGTAAAGATTAAAGAATGACACTGTTTCTTTTATTTTCATTCTAAAGACTGTGTTGATATGGGTTGAGTCCTCTATATGCAAATGCTAAGATAAAACGAGTTGCACCCACACATGATTGATGGGAGGACATGCTTGTGAAAGATAAATGGCAGATGGAGCAGATTTAGGCATGGTAAATCTCCCTAGAGCAAACCAGACCTGATGCTTGTGAAAGCAGAAAGGAAGGAGGACTGATTGGGTCAGAAGAGTCCCAACTGCAGTGCAGCTCTGGGGAAGTCCCAGCCCCATGGGAAGTCCCAGGGCAGAGAGTACAGGTCAGAAGAGCCTGCTTCGGGCAGAAAGCAATTTGTTCCATTACCCCCACCGTGTTGTTTATCAGAAGGAGTAAAGAGCTTGAGGGAGCAGGGAGCATCAGTGTGAATATCAGTGAGGGAGCAGGTCCAAATGTACAGTGATTGGGGATTGTCAGTTAATTACATTCCTTATAGCAAGTCCTCTTTAAGGGAATCTAATGGGTGTACCTCCAGAGCCATGAGAGGTCTCAATAAGCATATTAAGAAAAGTTCTAAAAGTAACTATAACACTAACATAGAGTTCGGTTTTCAATTCATTGTCTCCACACTATACATTATTTTGTTCATAGTCATGACTTTAAATATTAAATACAATGATGAGTTAATCCAGACTACAGAATCAGATCTCGGTTACAAATTTGGCAAGAATGAACACTCAGACTAGGTTTAAAATTGCTTTCACTTCTGCTTTATTATTTAATCACAAAAAGAGTAAAAATAATATATATAAGACAAAGGAATCCAAAAAATGGACAGGTTTGTCATTTTCACTATTCCCTAGATCCGGAGTATTGAGGAAGCTCAATTATTTTAGCCGCTAACATAGAGGAGACCAAAACTGAGCTTGCTGCCATTGGGTCATTAGGCTAGGATAAAGGTCTTGTTAACACATACACAAAGAAACTTTTAGTCTCTATATTCATATACTTCTGCTCCCTATTATATACTGCTTCATTAGGCTTACAGTATGGCTAACCCTGGCCTATCAAAGATTATACCACCTACATTTGTTTTTCTAGGTCTCTCTTGTAAGAACAGACTTCTAAACTATCTATCTACAGGATAAATTCCCATATCCAGGCTTTTCATATAAAACTGAACTCATCACCTTTCACCTTTCCCTGCAATTTTTTCTTCCTGTGTTATCAGTCTCAGTGGCACTATTATCCATGCAGTCTGATAAGATGTATATATTAATTTTAGGTTTTTCTAAAATGGAAGAACTCTAACAGCAAATTAGAAAATGCTTAGAGTATCACGAATCAACGCATGATTCTTTTCTCTTTATATTCTTGTAGTTTATATGGGTAATTGCATGTTTAATGATAATAGTTATACGGTAAATATCCAATGTTTTTGAAAATGTTTACAGATGTTGTACCTCAAATCTAACACTGTCTGACATATTAGGGCTTACCTGAAAGCTCAGTTGGTAAAAAATCCACCTTCAATGCAAGAGACCCAGGTCTGGTTCCTGGGTCAAGAAGATGAGCTGGAGAAGGGATAGGCTACCCACTACAGTATTTTTGGGCTACCCTTGTGGCTCAGTTGGTAAAGAATCTGCCTGCAATGCAGGAGACCTGGGTTCAACCCCTGGGTTGGGAAGATCCCCTGAAGAAGGGAAAGGCTACTCACTCCAGTCTTACACAGTTTTACTACTTTGCCACTCGTATTTGCAGCTCAGACTTGCCTTGATTCATGCTATTATCTTTAAAGTGTTAGTCACTCAGTACAGTCATATCCACCTCTTTGTGACTCCATGAAATATAGCCCACCAGGCCCCTGTGTCCATGAAATTCTCCAGCAAGAATACTGGAGTTGGTAGCCATTTCCTTCTTCAGGAGATCTTCCCAACTGAGGTGTCAAACCCAGGTCTTTTGCATTGCAGGCAGATTCTTTACCATCTGAGTTACCAGGGAAGCCCTTTATCTTTAAGGGAGGCAGTATTTAACACATATGTAGGTGATAGGACAGAAAAAAGACATACAAGTTTCTCAATAAGATTGAATAATAAACTGAAACAAACAAGATGGCATTTATGGGATAAATATAACATTGTTCTCCTTGGTATGAAAGCAATGTCTTATATGGGGAGGGAAACTGGCATTCTTGCAGTATGATACCAATGTTATCATTATCACCTTTTATATCATCATACCTCTTATATGTCTTCTCTGTGCCTGGCACTGTGTTATGTTATATATACATATATATTATTTTAAGTACTCTCCCAAAACCCTATGTGGTAGTTTCAGCATCATGTCTGTTTTACAGATTAAGAAATGGAGACAAAGAAATGAACAGTAACTTGCAAAGTTTACGCTCAGAAAGAGTTGGAGCTAGGATTAAATGCACGCCGTTTGACTCAGGGCCTAAAATCTTGTGGACTCTGACAGATAATTGAGTTTCAGTTATGTTACAGCTGCCCCCAAGACAAATGAGACGATAGGCTACATTACAGGAGTAAATGAAGTGATGAGGACGCAACTTCTGAGCGGTTTCGTGACTTGTCCATATGGTGACCCAGTGACATGTGGCTCAGGCAGGGTTGATGCTAGGGTGCAGCACAGCTCTGATCATTGTAAATATGCTGCCTTCAGTACGAAGCCGCATCCAGCATAACTGGCATCTATTTGGGGTCTTTTCCGTATTATAACATTCTCAAAGGAATCAAGAGACTCCAGGGAAATAGTTTACAGGATTCATGTAGAATTAATATTCCAGCACAAGTAAATTTAGTCTATCTACCTGGAGTATATGTTTTCTAAAATGTGCTTCAGGCTGATTGGAGATCTTTCCTCTGCACAGTTGGATAGAAATTTTGAATAATATCCCATCAGAACCCCTGCGCATGTGAAGAGCTATAGGAAATGGTTCATTATCAGAGGACTTATTCTCATTAGCACAGGTTTGTATTGTTACATAAAAAATGCATAATTCATTTAACCTATGGTAAAAATCAGTCCTATATAAATACTGGGAAATCCCATGGACAGAGGAGACTGGCAAGCTAGTCTCACAAGAGAGTTGGACAGGACTTAACAGTTAAACAACAGATAACTAATTATATTGAATATCTTTTCATGTGATTATTTTAAAACCAGGTATTTCTTTTAATGAATTGCCTATGTAATATTTTTGCTATTTTTATTGTTTTTTATATTAATTTTTGTGAGTTTTTAAATATATTCTGGATAAAAGTCCTTTGTCAAATTTTTAATTTATAAACATTTTTTACTAACTTGTTTTCTTTATCATTTTCTTTATGTTGTGCTATAGAGAGAAGATTTTTTTAATTCTATAGAGTTTAACTTATCTTTTTTATTTGTTTATTTTTATGGATCATGCTTTTAATTTTGTATTTAAACTCCGTTTGCTAGACTCAGTATCATTAACATTACTTCCTATATTTTTCTCAGTGTTTTACAATTTACATTTATGTCTATGGACTATTTTGCATTAATTTTTGTTTATGATATGAGATATTAATATAGGTTTATTTTTATATAAATGTCCAGTTGTCCAATCATCATTTGTTGATAATACTGCCCATTCTATTTTGAATTTCTTTGCCTGTTTGTCAAAAATAAATTGATCATATTTGAAGTTCTATTTCAGAATTCTGTATTTTGATTGGTATGTGTGTCCATCTTTTGACCAATGCCATACTGTCTAGACATTGCTATAGTTTATAATGTGTTAATGTCAGGTAGTATGGGTTCTCCAACTTGATTCTGATTAATTTTTTATGAATATTCAAGTTTCTAGAGCTTTTCACATAAATTGTGGAATCAGCTTATCTGTACAAGGAATCCTGCTAGGATTTTTATTGGAATTGAGTTAAATCTACAGATCATTTAGAGAGGATTGATATCACATCTTTGTCTTAACAGAGTATCACTCCTCTCCATTTATTTAGATTTTCTTTTATTTCTATCATGAGTATTTGTGTTTTCAGCATACAAATATTGCACATTTTTGTTAAATTAATGCCTAAATATTTCACTTGGATGGGGAGGATTTTGTAATATGTATTTTTTTCTAATTTTTGATTTCTAATATTTCAACCCCAGTGTACAGTTCTTTTTTTTTATTGAGGTATAGCTTATTAAATTAAAAAATGTTTTCTCCTTGGAAGAAAAGTTATGACCAACCTAGACAGCTTATTAAAAAGAAGAGACATTACTTTGCCAACAAAGGTCCATCTAGTCAAAGCTATGGTTTTTCTAGTAGTCATGTATGGATGTGAGAGTTGGCCTATAAAGACGGCTGAGTGCCAAAGAACTGATGCTTTTGAACTATGGTGTTGGAGAAGACTCTTGAGAGTCCCTTGGACTGCAAGGAAACCAGTCCATCCTAAAGGAAATCAGTCCTGAATATTCATTGAAAGGACTGATGCTGAAGCTGAAATTTTGATACTTTGGCCACCTGATGCAAAGAACTGACTCGTTTGAAAAGACACTAATGCTGGGAAAGATTGAAGGCAGGAGGAGAAGGGGACGACAGAGGATGAGATGGTTGGATGACATCAGTGACTCAATAGACATTAGTTTGAGTAAACTCTGGGAGTTGGTGATGAACAGGGAAGCCTGGCATGCTGCAGTCCATGGGGTTGCAAAGAACTGGACACAACTGAGCAACTGAACTGGTAGCTGATTTACCATTTTATATGTTTTGGGTACACAGCATAGTGATTCACAATTTGTTGTTCATTTTTGTTATATTTACTAGTTTTATTTTTTTAATTCCACATGTCAGTGATAACATACAGCATTTGTCTTTCTTTGTCTGATTTACTTAACTAAGCTTAATACCCTCCAGTCCCATGTTGTTGCAAATAACATTTCATTCTTTTTTATGGATGAATAGTATTCCACTATGTATATGTATGTGTGTGTGTGTATATATATGCATATATATATCATTTTCTGATGTGCTTTTTCACTGGATAATTTTCTTTATCTTTTTTGATGTTAATAAAGACCTGAGCATTTTTTTTATATTGCTGTTGGCATAGTATTTTCTTTATAATCATTTTATTTATATCAATATAATTCCAGTTTATTTATGATAGTACATAGAAGGATATTTTTAAAATTCAAGAGAATTCTTAGATTTTATTTGGTGTGTTTAGATCATTTACCTATAATGTTATTATTTATAGGTTGAATTTAGGTCTACAGTTTTATTACCATTTTTTTTTTTTGGTCTATTTTGTTTTTGTTCCTGTGAGTTCTCTTCCCTACATTTTAACAGTTGAGTTGTGTTTTAGAATTTTATTTTAATCTTCCTATTGTCTTCAAGAAAAAAATGTTGGGGCTTCCTTGGAGGTCCATTGGTTAAGATTCTATGCTTCCACTGCAAGGAGCACATGTTTGATCCCTGGTCAGTAACTAAGATCCTGTATGCCACTCAACATGGCCAAAAAAAGAAAAGAAAAGTTTCTGATCTAGTGATTACAACATATATACAAGTCTTTACCCAAACTACTTAGAATTATTGTGTTTAGCACTTCAGGTAAAATAAATAAACCCTATGACAATGCAAGAGAAAAAAGAGATGTGGGTTCAGTTCCTGGGTAGGGAAGATCCCCTGGAGGAGGACATGGCAACCCACTCCAATATTCTTGCCTGGAGAATCCCATGGACAGAGGAGCCTGGTGGGCTACAGTTCATAGTGTCACAAAGAGTTGGGCATGACTGAGTGACTGACAATTTTTTTTCATGTCTAAATATAAGGCTTTACCCTCTTGCTTTTTTGATGTAACTTTCATGAATATCTGCTTACACTGAAACTCACCTCAGAAAGTGTTATTATACTTTTAGCTTTCAATAGCCATACATATTTGAATAAAATTAGCAGGTAAAACTAGTCTCTTATTTAACTAGATGTTTACATTTTCTTTTGTTCTTCCTTCATTTATGAGAGATCAGGTTTCCTTATGTTAAAATCTCATATGACAATATTTCTTTACTTAATTCCTAAAAGACAATTTTGCTAGAAATAGGATTTAAATGACATTTATCTTCTATTAGTGTTAACAGTGTATTAAATAATGTTGTTCAAATGTCTTCTGGCATCCATGATTTCTGGTGGAAAACCTTTGTTTATTTATATGACATGTGATGATAATTTCTGGGGAAAATTTCCAACAGTCTGATTTTGACATCTCTGGGTGTGGCTTTCTTTGAAATTATCCTGTTGAGCTCAGTGAGCTTGTTGGATTATTAAACGTGTTTTTCACCAAATTTAGGGATTTTTTTGTCATTACTTCTTCAAACATTTTTGTGCACCAATCTCTTTTTTTCTCTTTTTGAGATTCTAATGAGACTAAGGTTGTATGTTTTGATATTCTAATAGGTTCCTGAAACTATATTCCTTTTTTTTCAATTTTTTATTTTCTCCACTATTCAGGTTGATAATTTCTGTCAATATACTTCAAGCTCACTATTCTTTTTTTTGTCATCTCAACTCTGCTATTGAATCTCTTCAGTGAATTTTTATCACTATTACTGTATTTTCAGTTATAGGTTTTTTTCACTTATTTCATTTTATAGCTTTTATTATTTTTCAGAGAAATTCTCTCTTTTCATTCATTTCAAGAATATTTTCTCTCGCTTCTCAGAGTATTGTTATTACAGCTGTTTTAAAATCTTTGTCCAAAAAGTCTAACAATTCAGTCTGTCATTATTGGCACAATATGTACAGGTTTCTTTTGTCTGTTTGCTTGCTTTCCCCTCTTGAAAGTTGTTTTGGTTTTCCTGGCTCTTTACGTGTATAGTCATTTTGCATTCCATCCTGTTCATTTTATTGCATTTTTATGTATAATTTTTAGCTGGAGGAAAAGTGCTTTACAATACCGTGATGGTTATGCTGTACAACAAAGCAAATTATATATATATAATTGATATATATATATTATATATATATATAATTGATTGATTGATATATACATATATATATACTATTATATATATATATACTGATATATATATAAAGTCACCTCCCTCTAATTCTATGTTTCTCAAAACATGTTTCTTTGTACATGAAAAAGAGTGTTTGGATTTGATGGACTATGTTATTTTTTTCTTTTTAAGAGGGTAGTCAATCTTGTTAGATTCAGATAACAATTCCTGACCTGCCCTCTGTGGGCAAGCATCCCATACTATTTTAGTCTATAGAGACTTTTCAGTGTTATTATGATTTTTACTTCTTATGTACCTCCTAAGTGTCATTCTGAAATATGGGCATGACTTTCACTGTAACTCAAATCTCAAAGTCTTTTCTGGCCTCCTTCTAATTTGCATGAAGCATGTGCAGCCTTTGGGGATCCCAGGGCTTCTTACAGTGATTTAAAGCACTCCTTCTCATGATGCATCTTCTCCATGTCCCACTCTTGACTTTCCCTTTTCCAGGTTCCTCTTTCTTACTGTTTCCTCTAGAAAGCCATTGATTTATGTTTCCCATATTTGCTTATACTGACCATAACTCTTTCCATTCTGTAGCAAAGCACCAAGGAGAAAGAGACTGGAGGATCATTTCTAATGCCCCACAATTGTCACACCTCTGGCTAGTACAGGATAAGGAGAGTCAAAAAGACTTTGCCCTTTGTGCCAGTGAGGAAGGAATCAAAAAAAAAAAAAAAAAAAAAGCTACTTTCACAAAATAGGTTTAAAGGAGGCATATAATTGCTAGGCATATAACAATAGTGCAATTGGGAGCTAAGCCATAGATATGTGGTTTTTAAGTCCTAAAGGAAAATTTCTACATAGAAGCGCTGAAGTAGGGACTTCTTACTTGGGAAAACAGCTTCCTTCCTGGAATAAGAGAATAAGCCAGGAAGAAGAAGCTCAGATGAACAACAATTTTTCAAAGAAAATTTAGTGTAGAATTTATCATTATAATGTGGAAAATATTGAATGAAGTGAAAGCTGCTTTCAGATTGTAAAAGTGATAAATGCACTATTTGTAGATTCAGTAAAATATATCGAAGCCTTCATTTCTTAGCAAAATGAGACCAACGCTTGTGAGATACAGTGAAAGACTTCCATTGTCATTTGAAATTATTTTATAAAAACTTGAAATTTTGTGGGAAATTAAGCTGCATTGTAAGGTGTTAATTTCCCTATCTTCTTCCTTTTATTTGGCTATGCCATATGGCATGTGGGATCTTAGTTCACTAACCAGGGATCTAACCCAGGCCCCCTGCAGTGGAAGCATGAAGTCCGAACCACTGGACCACCAGGCAAAGGCAATTGATAATTTCCCCATCTTCAGTGTTTCAAGAAGATAGCCCAGCCAAGACTGGACAATAACCCAACAGGAATTTTGTGAAGGAGACTTCCACTCTGAGAATAATGTATCAGCAGATACTAAAATTCCTTTTAACTCTGAGAGGCTAGGATGATTTAAACTATCAGAACTGAACCATTTGGAAAAAGTTGAATAAGGAAATCTTAAATGCTATTTCTTGATTTTCAAACTTCAAATTTATATTATCAACTGGAAAATTTTCCCACCTAATCCCTTAAATCAAATACACTTAGTATCATCCCTTACAAGCCAATGAAGTTCCATTTGATTCATGAATAATAAATAGTAGAGCACCTAGCAGGCTAAATTTATTTTGAGAAAATAGCTTCCATAATATACAGATACATGTATAGATGATTAATTAGCTTGAAACTTCTTTAACATTGCTGTTTAAGTAATAAGTAAGTTAACAAAAGAGTCTGCCACTATTTTTAATATACAGCTAATATTTTAAAAAGCATATTCATTAACCACTTCTTTTCACCTGAATTGCAAATAAAGAATAATGAGTAATTTGATTTCATTACGTATGCAAGCTGTCCTAATTTCTTAAAATTCAAGACTTCAGTAAATGCCAGTGCATCCATTGTAGTATTCCCATGTTATTAATCTCCACGATATCCCCACAGAATGCAGTTATTTTCCTCATGCAGTCTTCCTTTCACTGGCCATCTAATATTTATTGGCCATCTAAAATTTGCCAGATACTCCAATAGGCATTGGAATATAAAATTAAGAACATGGTCAGTATCCTAAAGGAATCTACAGTCTAGAACAGGTAGATATACAAGCAAGAGTACAATGGTCATGATGATAGGTTTTTGGCATTTCTACCATGTGAATTACACTGTGCTGAAATATTTTCATGTACTTATTGTATTTGAGGTCTTATTTTATTTTACTACTGTGAGATAGAACGTGCATATCTAAAGTGATTAAAAATTGTAGGCTCCCCTCAGTAATATTCCCTGATAACTCAGTTGGTAAAGAATCTGCCCGCAATGCAGGAGACCCAGGTTCAATTCCTGGATGGAGAAGATCCCCTGGAGAAGGAAATGGTAACCCACTCCAGTATTCTTGCCTGGAGAATCCCACGGACAGAGGAGCCTGGCGGGGTACAGTCCATGGGGCCGCAAGTGTCAGACATGATTTAGTGACTAAACCACCAGTTAGGCAGTGACTTAACACCCATGCACATTTGCACGGAGATGGCTTGTACTAAAGTCAATGGTGACAGGGTCAGTTTCTTGGATCTGCAACCATGGTAAAGGCAGCAGCTTCCTTGATTTTGACTTTGTTCTGTGCCATGGTTTTGGAAGTTTTTCTAAGGGCTTAGCTGAGAGTCCTTTTCTTCATCCTTCCTGAAAATACTGTGATTGCTTCCTAACAGTACTGTGAAAAGTTGATCACACTTCATAAATTCCTTTATGCTGAAACTATCTAGATTGATTTTAGTGTCTGTATCCAAAGATTCTGGTTAATATTGAGCACTCAGTCCAGCCCGAGGCCAAAGAAATGGTATAAAGAAGGGACCCTAGAAAAGGTGACTTCTGTAGTCATCCTTGGAGTGAAAAGTCCAAGAAAAGAAGTCATCTGTGCAGTGCCTGGGTGCTCAGTTGCTAAGTCATGTCTTACTCTTTGTGACCCCATGGACTGTAGCTCCTCTGTCCATGGGATTTCCCAGGCAAGAATATTGGAGTGGCTTGCCATTTCCTTCTCCAGGGGATCTTCCCCGACCAAAGGATCGAACCCATGTCTCCTGAATTGTCAGGTGAATTCTTTGCCACCAAGCCACCTGGGAAATCCATCATGTGTGCAATACTAGTGTGTAGAAAGTTCAGATGCATCAGAAGTCACATCCACGGTAATCCAAGTAATGGAATATTCACTATTGACAGGGTGTTACCTTGAAGTTTTATTTTTGACACAAAATTCCTCCTTAAAAGATATGCAAAATATCTTCGCCATTTAATTAAAGCTTTCTCTGTTGTGCTGGCATCAAAAGACTCAACAATAGAATCTGATCAATGTAACTATGGTTTGTCCCCTGTATGATTAAAGGCATGTCCGTTTGACAAAATCATCTTTAAATTCATGCAATTCCAGGTCAAAATGTTTTTTGTTGCTGTTTTTGTTCTTTCTGGCATGAATTCCCATTATATACTATGTAGATTACCGATAAAATCAATGACTTGCCCAAACAAATGGCGCATGTTCACCTGCCTTTAGACACATATTCAAGTTTATTCAATTTTGTTCTCTCTCAACCACGATTCCTTGCCACATTTTGCTCTCAGCATTTGACACCTTACTTCTGTACCTAGTTGCCTTCCCTAACCTCTGTGTATATCCATCTAATAAAATTCCCTAACTAATAAAAATCCCCCCAACTAATAAAATTTCTGCTCTTTTCCACATTGTAGAACATGTAGTTCAAAAGGGTAAGTAATTTGCCCAATTGATACAGTATAAAAACCAGAGTGGTCTGCCATACTCCATAGTCCTTACTCAGGGACATCATCACTTTGACACCCAGGGGAAAATAATATGAAGATAATTGTAGGTCCCACAAAGAAGAAGCATTTCCAATATATGTATTAGCAGCTAATCCTAATCAATCTAGTTCTTCCTTTATAAAAATATTTTTGATCAAAGATATATTATTTCTAAAACAAAATATGTCTGACCATTAGATCTAGCAATATGAACAAATAGTAACATGAATGTCAGCAATATGAACAATAGGAACATGAATCTCAACATGAATTTTCCTATTAAAAATAGTTTTATGATTTAAATGTGGAACAGAATGGGAGGAAGTGCCAAGGGATATAAAAGCGATTGTTAGGGAGAGGAAAACTAGTTAAGAGAAACAGAATTTTATGTCTGAAAATATTGCTTTAAAATGTTTGAAAATATGAAATGATTGCTTCCTTATTCATCATTTTTATTTTTCAGTTCCAGAAGCATTTTTTGGTTTTAAGTAACTTTTTATCATCTTAAACTCAATGAGCATTGGTTCATTTTATGATAGCTTAAAAATAGGAGTAATAATGCATTTTAGTGCAACTTTTGGAATAATTTTTCAATATCTACTTTTTTATTCTTTTTGCACTGAATGCAACCAAGGCAAACTCTTCTATTTTCAGAAGAAAATAATATGTATTTATCATAAGTCTTTGTTAGGGTGTTGTTGAGAAAATTTAAGTGTTTGGCATATACTGAAAAAAATCACTTTGTTCTTCCATAAAATATCACTGGGAAACACTGTTAAAGTAGAAGTTATGAACACGCTAGACTAACAATCTGATTCTAATTGTCATATCTCATGAATGTCTGCTTTTCATTTAATTTACTTATTTTTAGTTGGAGGTTGATTGCTTTACAAGGTTGTGTTGGTTTCTGCCATACATCAGCATGAATCAATCATAGGTATACATATGCCCACTGCCTCTTGAAACTCCCTCCTACCTTCCACTTCATCCCAGCTGTCTAGGTTGTCAAAGAGCACTGGGATTGAGCTCCTGGCATCACACAACACATTCCCACTAGCTATCTATTTAACATATGGTACTGTATACATTTCAGGGCTACTCTCTAAATTCCTTCCATCCTCTGCTTCCTCCACTGTGTCCACAAATGTATTCTCTATGTCTGCATCTCTATTGCTGCCCTATAAATAGGTTCACCAGTACCATTTTTCCAGATTCTATATATATGCATTAATATATTTATTTTTCTCTTTCTGACTTAATTCACTCATATAACAGGCTCCAGGTTCATCCTTCTCAGTAGAACTGACTCAAATCCTTCCCTTTTTATGATGAGTAATATTCCATTGTGCATATGTTCCACAACTTCTTTATCTATTCATCTGTTGATGAACATCTAGGTTGCTTCCATGTCCTGGCTATTGTAAATAGTGCTGCAATGAAAATTGGGGTCGCTGTGTCTTTTAGAATTGTGGTTTTCTCAGGGTATATGCCCAGTAGTGGGATTGCTGGGTCACATAGTGCTTTTACACATAATTTTTAAAGAAATCTCCACACTATTCAGAACAGTGGCTGTATCAATTTACATTTCCATCAACAGTGCAAAAACGTTGCTTTTTCTCCACACTCTCTCTAGCATTTACTGTTTGTATATTTTTTGATGATGGGTCCATATAGTCAAAGCTATGGTTTTTCCAGTAGTCATGTATGGATGTGAGAGTTGGGCCATAAAGAAGGCTGAAGAGGTCCTTGGATTGCAAAGAGATCAAACCAGTCTATCCTAAAGGAAATCAACCCTGAATGGGACTTGCTGAAGCTGATGCTCTAATACTTTGGCCACCTGATGTGAAGATGTGACTCACATCTGGAAAAAACCCTGATGCTGGGAAAGACTGAAGGCAAAAAGAAAGGAGGGCAGCAGAGGATGAGATGGTTCAATAGCATCATTGACTCAATGGACATGAATTTGAGCAAACTCCAGGAGATAGCAAAAGACAGAGAAGCCTGGCATGCTGCAGTCTGTGGGGTGGCAAAGAGCCAGACATGACTCAGTTACTGAAAAATAATAACAACAAAACAACATTTTGACTGGTGTGAGGCGATACTTCATTGTAGATTTTATTTGCATTATGGGCTTCCCTGATAGCTCAGTTGGTAAAGAATCCGCCTGCAATGTGGGAGACCTTGCTTCTATTCCTGGGTTGGGAAGATCCCCTGGAGAAGGGAAAGGCTAACCACACCAGTATTCTGCCCTGGAGAATTCCATGGACAGTCCATGGGGTAGCAAAGAGCTGAACAGGACTGAGCAACTTTCACTTTCACTTTTCTACAATAACAAGGTTGAGCATTTTTTTTAGGTGCTTTTTAGCCACCAGTATGTATTCTTTGGAGAAACATCTGTTTAGGTCTTCTGCCCATATTTTAACTGGGTTGTTTGTTTTTCTGATATTGGCTTGCCTGAACTAATTGTATATTTTGGAGATTAATCCTTTGTCAGTTACTTCATTTGCAATTATTTTTTCCCATTCTGAGGATTGTCTTTTCATCTTGTTTATGGTTTCCTTTGTGGTGCAAAAGCTTTTAAGTTTAATTAGATCCCATTCATTTATTTTTGTTTTTGATTTCCATTGCTGTAGGAGGTGGGTCATAGAGGATCTTGTGATTAATGTCAAAGAGCATTCTGCCTATATTTTCCTCTAAGAGTTGTATAGGATTTTATTTTACATTTAGGTCTGTAACCCACTTTGAGTTTATCTTTGTGTATGGAGTTAGGAAGTGTTCTAATTTCATCCTTTTACACGTAGTTGTCCAGTTTTCCCAGCACCACTTATTGAAGAGAATGTCTTTTCTCCATTCTGTTTTCATACCTCCTTTGTCTAAGATAGAAGGCAATGGTGGCCCACTCCAGTACTCTTGCCTGGAAAATCCCATGGACAGAGGAGCCTAGTAGGCTGCAGTCCATGGGGTCACTGAGTCAGACATGACTGAGTGACTTCATTTTCACCTTTTACTTTCATGCATTGAAGAAGGAAATGGCAACCCACTCCAGTGTTCTTGCCTGGAGAATCCCAGAGATGGGGGAGCCTGGTGGGCTGCCGTCTATGGGGTTGCCCAGAGTTGCACATGACTGAAGAGACTTAGCAGCAGAAGTTGTCTAAGATAAGGTGCCCATAGGTACGTGAATTTGTCTCAGGGCTTTCTAACTTGTTCCATTGGTCTGTTTCTGTTTTTGTACCAGTAATATACTGTCTTGATACTGTAGCTTTGTAATATAGTCTGAAGTCAAGAAAGTTGGTTCCTTCAACTATGTTAACATAAATGCAAGGCTTTGCTACCTTTTCTTTAGAACAAAAAGATGAAAATATTTCTGTGTCAGATTTCATGTTATTATTGGGTTGGACTTACTTATTATTGGAGTCCATGAGGACCTGGTTTGCACTACCTGTGGTTTTGGTTTTCTGCCTCTCTATAGCAAATAAACGTATCTAAAAATTTGGCTTCTTTGGCCAGCTGCTTTACTCCACAGAGCAGCATCAAAGCAGGGACAGTCACTAATTTCTGTATCCTTTAGGCAATTGCTGTGAACTCATCATAGTATATCTTAGCACCAAAGCAAATTCTTCTTTGTATAATATTTTTAATGCATTATAATAGGTATAAATATAAATTTGCTTGATTTTGATCTGCATATTTGTGTTGTTAAAAACAAAAAATGGCTCATATACGTTTGAAGATTAACATCTTGAAATAAGAATTAAAATGCAAGAGTATTTCTACTTGCATCATTCAATTACTCTCAGCAAACAAATTCATGAAACATAAAATCACACCTGGAAGTTCATGATTGCTTAATTTAGAAAAAAGTTATGACCATCCCTCCTCATGTATTGTTTCCTGTGAAGCCACTCACATTCTGAAACTCTAGCCAGATATCAAATCACATTATGTTGAACTGCCATTTAGACTGTTCCTACCATATTACTTCACCTAATTATGAAGATACAATTTCTGTATTATTTTACATAAATGATACTTAATGTGCTTTGTGTGGTGGGTCAAAGAAAATCCTGACAGGTTCCACTCTATAGATTAATAGATTTGAGGGCTCTTGATCTCATAGAGAAAATTCTGAGTTATCATTCTCATTTTGTTTTAAATTACAATATTTTTTTGAACCATACGTACAGTGCTACTCTTTGTTCACATAGGGAGCCTTCCATGGAAGTTCATAATTGTCTTTCTAAGAAGAATAAATAACTCTATTTGGGTTTAATGATGTGCTGCATTGTTTATAAGACAATTTATGAACTCAAAAGGACTCGTCTCATCACCCTATAGGTAACTGGTAAGCTGTTTAACAAGACAAATTAATCAAATGATTTTAGGTTAAAGTCATGGGCAGTGTCCAAACATGTGCAACCTCTATTGTGTAGGACCACTTTCTTCTCCTAAATGTTAGAAACTGTGCTTTAATAAAGGTTTGTTTTTAATCCCCTAAGGTGCTAATCTTATTGGATGCTGTTGAGGAAGAGAAGTATTAAAAGTGGTTTCCAATTGGAGGGAGCTTGAGGAGCCTTTAGTAACTTACGTCAGAACAATAGATTCAATAACTTATGAAAGCCCACAGGGAGTAGTATAGTGGGGGAGAAAAATATATTCTGTTACATATACATGAAAGTAAATCAAATACATAAAAGAAACATAACCATATTAGGGTATTTTTAAAACCAAAAAAAAAAAAAAAAGCCATAGGTTTAGAGATAAAAGACATTTGTTCTTAATATTTTCAAGAGATTTTTACTTAACAGTGAGTTTTGAATACAGTCAAAGCTTTGATTTCCCACCAGTTACCACCCCTACTATCTTCTGTCATGATCATAATCAACACCATAAAAAGTGTCATTAAGAAATCTCCAGTGAAATTAAATCTCTAAGGGGAGCTCTAAGTATTAAAAGAATTTTTGCTTGACAAAAATGGTACTTCAAGTGTTTCCTTTGGTGAGTCATCTGCTGACCATCCAGTGAGACCAGAGAAATGCCTCTCATCTCAGTGCAAGAAAGCATCCCAGAATGGACAACACTGAAGCAATAGTGACACCTAGCAGCAAACATGTCAGTATGATGTATCTCACAAAAGACTCTTCCAAATGCATACAGATATAGTTAATTCAAGACTTCCAGCCTTTATTCAAAAGGTGACAAGTACAATAAATATTTATCAAATCCCCCCTTAAATAAATGTCATTTATAAAGTAACCAAAAGCAAATCATTTTTTTTTATTTTTGCCTCCCAAACTAGACACCATTTTAAACATTCAAATGAAAGTGTCACAAACTACCTTGATTTTAAGATGTATTTTTACAACAGCTGCTGCTTTATTATTGAATCTATAAGCATTGCAAATTAGCTTTCACATGGATCTTAAAAAATAAAAGCTGCCTCTCTACTAGCATAGTTGACTAGCTGCTTCTAATATGTAATTTATTTCTCTCACACGGCTTGGGAAAAAGTGTGATACATAGTTCAGAGAAATAAGATGAAATGGGAAGCACCAACTTAAATTTAAGATGATTTTAACTGGAAAAAATAATTTCCTGCCTACTAATTGACAGATATTTAAAGCTAACCTAAGAATTTTATTCCATAGCATTAATGTAGCAAGACTTTTTTTTTTTCTTTTCTTCAAATAAAACTGGAGTTTGAGCCATATGAATAGCCTATGGACTGGACAGTTTATTTGGTTTTGATTTTACTTACCTATAGACATTCCTGTGATTAGTGCTAGAATCTAATTCCAAGTTGCTTTGGTAAAGAAAAAGAAGTTTGGAGAGGATCCCTCAACTTGTGCCATTGTCCATTGATACTATCTCAATGTCGACAATTTGTGTTGTAGAAAAATTAGACCTTGCTGACCCTGAAGTTTATGTATTACATTAAAATATTTCTACTTATTCCTATTATTCCTGAACATGGAGGGGGGAAAAAAAAACAGCTTTTCTTGTGTGGCAGTGAACATTAAACGTTCTGTCTGTCAACATTCCATAGAAATAGTAAAATAAATTTTATTCTCCAAAAATTCACTAAAGTATGATAGGTGAAACTGCCAATACAAAGGAAAGAAAAAAAGGAAGGCATAAGCAAGCCAAACAATAAAACTATGGCTTGATCTTTTTAAAATATCACTTGAGAAGTATGAGGTAAATTAAAAGAAAGTCTCTCCCTTGCAGATGGTATAATACTATACATAGGAACTCTAAAAATTCCACAAACACACACACACAGAAACTATTAGAATAAATGAATTCAGCAAAGTTGCAGAATACAAGATTAATATATAGAAATCTGTTGCATTTTATGAACCAATTATGAACCATAGAAAAAGAAATTAAGACAGCAATCCCATTTACAATTGCATCAAAAAATGAAGTAAAATATGTAGGAATATTAACCAAGGAGATGAAAGACCTATGATCTGAAACTATAAGACACTGATGAAAGAATGACGCAATAAATGGAAGCACATAGAATGCTCATGGATTGAGAGAATTAATATTACTAAATTGTCCAAACTAATCAGAGCAATATGCAAATTCAATGAAATCCCTATCAAAATACCCATGGCATTTTTTATCTAACTAGAGTATGTAATTCTAAAATGTGTATGGAAATACAAAAGACTCTGAATAGACAAACTAGTCTTGAGAAAGAAGAACCAAACTTGAGATAACACACTCTCTAAATTCAGACTAAAATATGAAGTTGCAGTCATTAAAATAGTTTGGCACTGGCACAAAAAAAGCCTTACAGATCAGTGAAACAGAATATAGGGCCCAGAAATAAACCTATACACATATAGTCAATCTACAACAAAAGGGGCAGGACTATATAATTTGTGTGTGCTTGAGGGGAGGTGAAGACAGCCTCTTCAATAAATGATGCTGAGAAAACTGAATAGCTTCCTGCAAAAGAATGAAATTGGACCACTATCTTACATCATACAAAAAAACCTCAAAATTAAGACTGGAAAATAACCATAAAACTCCTAAAGGAAAAGAGAGGCAGAGCATTCTTTGACATCCATCTTACCAATATTCTTCTGGATTCACTTCCTCAGGCAAGGGCAGTGAAAACAAAAATAAGCAAATTGGGACTATATCAAACTAAAAAGCTTTTGCACAATGAAGGAAAGTATTAACAGAACAAAAAGCCACCCTACTGAATGGGAGAAGATATTTGCAAATGGTATGGTCAGGAAGGGGTTAATGTCCAAGCGATTAAAAAAATGCCTATAACTCAATATAAAAAGAAATCTGATTAAAATGCAGCAGAGGACTTGAATAGACATTTTTCAAAAAAAGACATATGGATGGCCAACAGGTACAGGAAAAGGAGCTCAGCATCACTAATCATCAGGAGAAATGCAAATCAAAACCACAATGAGATATCACCTTATCCCTGTTAGAAAGGCTAAGACAAAAAATAACAAATGTTGGCAAGCATTAGGAGACTAAGAAACTCTCATGTACTGTGGGTAGGAATTTAAATTACTGCAACCACTATGGAAAACAGTGTGGAGGTTCCTTAAAAATTGAAAGTACAACTGTCATATGATTCTGCAATTCTGGGTATTTATCTGAAGAAAACAAAAATACTAACTCAAAAATATATCTGTAAACCCATATTCATTATTGCAGCATTATTCAAAATAGCTAAAGCATGGAAACAAACTAAGTGTCTGCTGATGAATGAATAAATAAAGAACATATGATATACAGTGGAATATTATTCCAGCTTATAAAGAATGGAATTGTCATTTATGACAACATGGACAGACATAGGGTATATTATGCTAAGTGAAACAAGCCGTACAGAGAAAGACAAATATTATATAATTTCACTTACACATGGAATCTAAAAACAGAAGCCACCAACCCAGGTATGGAGAAGAAACTAGTGGCTGCCAGAGAGGAGGAGTATGAGAAGGTGGGCAAAATTAGGGAAGTGGGTTAAGTAAAAACCTCCACTTAAAAATGTCACAGGGATGTATGGCATAGGGAATATAAGCAGTAATATTGTATTGACTTTATATGGTCACAGATGGTAACTAGAAATATCATGGTGAACATTTTGTAATGTATGACAATATTGAATTATTATGTGGTATACCTGAAACTAATGTAATATAATGTAAGTCAATTATACTTTAATTTAAATATATATATATATATATATTAAAAAACAAGTCTATTCCTGTCTCATTTTTTTAATGGGAATGTAACAAATCCAAATAAAGGTTTACATGGGGTCGGGGCGGGGGGGGCAGTTTTCTTTTTTTATGAATTTACCAAATGCTAAGAATTCCTTTGGAGAGGAAAAAGCTTATTTCAAGTCATCTTAGGAAAAAAGTAGGCGATGAAACCAGAGAGTGATTCCAGACTTCATAAGCAGCTCTTGAAGACGTGTGCTGTCTGAAGAACAAGATGGTCTGTTTTTCCAGTGAGGTAAATTCTTCACTTTGATCTGTTAGTGAAGAATTTCAAAGCCAGTCTGCACAGATGAGAAATAAAATACCCTGGGAATAAACAAATAAACTAGCATTTGAAAAGAAATGGAGGGGGCCAAAGACAAGGGAAAGAAAACAAACCACTGAATACATAGTATATAAACCCTATGCCAAAACTAAAAAGTAGAGGGGGGCTTCTTTGGTGGCTCCACGGTAAAGAATTTACCTGCCAATGTAGGAGACACATGTTAGACCCCTAATTTGGAAAGATCCCACAAGCTGCGAGCAACTAAGCCTGCGCATGGGCCACAGCTAGTGAACCTGTGCTCTGGAGCCCAGGATGCGCGCTGCTGAAGCCTGCCTTCCCTACAGCCTGTGCTCCATGGCGGGAGAAGCCCACACACTGCAACTGGAGAGCAGCCCCTACGTGCCACAGCTAGAGAAAAGTCTGTGTAGCAACGAAGATCCAGCACCACCAAAACTAATAAATAAACAAAGTTGTTTGTTTTTTTTTTTTTTAAAGCATCAGTTCAGTTCAGTTCATTCACTCAGTCGTGTCTGACTCTGTGACCCCATGGACTGCTGCATACCAGGCCTCCCTGGCCATCAGCAACTCCTGGAGTTTACTCAAACTAATGTCTATTGAGTCAGTGATGCCATCCAACCATCTCATCCTCTGTCATTCCCTTCTCCTCCTGCCTTCAATCTTTCCCAGCATCAGGGTTTTTCCCAATGAGTCAGTTGGTGGCCAAAGTATTGGAGCTTCAGCTTCTGCATGAACACCCAGGACTGATTTCCTTTAGGATGGATGGACTGGTTGGATCTCCTTGTAGTCCAAGGGACTCTCAAGAGTCTTCTCCAACACCACAGTTCAAAAGCAGGTGCTTAACATTGAGAAGGGGCAGAAATAAAATCTAGACTTAATGACAGTGGTTATTTATTAACAACTGACATCTTTAACTCTTCCTTAATATGGGCTTGGAACTCTTCTGAGAAATATGCATTTACAAATTCATTCTCTCCTCATCACCAACCCCCATCAGATAGTCACTGTAATTGACTCTATTTTACAAATAAGAAAGCTGAGATACAGAAAAGTCAAATAAGTTGTACACATACATTCAGCCAATAGCTTGTGAATAGTCATCCCAAGCAGTACTATACTGTTAACCACTAGACTAGAGCACATCTCAAATACAGGAGTTAATTTTTGTGTGCCAGGCACTGATCTAAGCAAGTATACCTCTCCACCTTGTAACAGCCCTGGGAATGAGGCATTTATCTCTATCTTACCGATGAGAAACTTAGAAAAGAAAGGCTTAGAAAAGAAAGCCCCAAACTCTGGTGTTTTAACACAGTTTCAGTGGCTTATTCCGTTCATACTGCATTCTTAAAGAAAAAGAATGCCGTTTCATGATTCTTTGTTTCTGATAACTGGTTAACTATAATTAAATAATTGATTGCCCTCTATGTGTTTCCTGCTGCCACCAAGTAGCAATTTATCATTAAAAAGAGATCCTGTGACTAATGGAAGGACCGCAGATTTTAGAGTCTGATCTCAGCATGCTCATGCCCTGACTGTGTACTCCTGGATGTGTTTGCTAACCTTGTCAAAAATCAGTTTCCTTAAGAAAATTGAAAGGACTGGTATCTTTCTCCTATCATTGCAGTAAACATTCAAGGTCAATTATAAAATACGCTTATCCTATAGAAAGTGTTTGGCCAATGGGAGCTAGTTTGAATTTTTAATCATTTTATTTAAATCTGTACTTTTGTTCTAAGGTTGGCCATAATTTATGGGAGAGCCTCAAAGAAATTATAAAAGCTTCCAGGAAGAGTGTGAAAATCCAAGACAGACTGGCTGGCTTGTTTCATAAACAGATGTTCATCCAGTAGAAATGTTACCCATTAATAGCTATTTTAAAAGGTGAGGACCACACATAGATGTAAATATAGAGAATGGCAGTAAGCAGCATTGCATAAATAACAATAGAAATGGAGCTACTGTCACAGCAGAAGAAAAGGTTTTAAGTATTTTCATGGTTTCAAAACACCACTCAGGGTATCAGGGTCTCACTGCCGTTGAAGTGTCCAGTGACTGGAATTGCCTGCTCCAAAAATTTCATGTTGAATGTGCTCTTTGGCAGTTTTTCTTTTTCCCTCTAATGCTACTTAAATCATCTCTTCTAAAAAATCACATCTCTCACTATTAGGTATCAGTGACTAAGATGGGATTAGAATACAGTGGGAGTCCACTTGATAGGAGGAATTACATTACAGAAAACCTCCTAATGGCAAGAGTCTATTTAAGCTGCGTCTCCCAAAGGAAGGGATGCAAGGCCCATTGCCTAACAAAATTAAACTGAAATTGAGCAAAGGGCTGTAAGTTATTCTTCAGGGGATCATTTAATAAAAGCAATGGTAACCATAAGTACTGGCTTCTACAGGACAGTCTTACTCCCCTGACATTTTATTATTTTCAATTAAACCATTCTCTTAAAGCATGACTAAAGTGAATTCATTTCTACAAATTTTAAGACTTTTAAAAAACAAATTAGTGTATAATTTTTTAATTATTTGATCATATACTCTGATTTTAGGGTTATAATATTGTCAATACACATGGAAAACTAGCACCATGATAGTGTAATGGGGAAGTACAAATCTAACTCTAATATTGGGTCTGTTTCTTTTGCTGTCTCCTTTGTATTCTATTGATTTTGCTGTAAGTTAATCACTAAAAGAAGATTGCCTATAGTTTGAAATACACAGGATAGCCCATTCCCAAGGATCTGATGATCAAAGGCATAAAACTTATCCATTACAATAGAAATAGAAAGTTGCAGAACAGAGGACAACATTTGTCTTGTTGGAAGTTTATAGAAATGCTATGACCAGATCTACATAGATAGTTTTAAGAATAAAGGATTCTGGTACCAAGAAGTTTACAACAAACAACTGCACCCTTATCCCTTTGGGCATAAAAGGAGCTTGTATTCTAACTTTTGTACCAACTTCTCAGTCTGCTGGCTTTCTGAATAAATATCTATTGCCCCAACAACTTGTCTCAAGAATTACTGGCTTGTCATGCACCCAGCAGTATAAGTTTGGATTTAGTAACAATTAGGCATTTTCATATACAGTTATTTGATCCTCTCCTGATCAGAAAACAAAAATAAAATTATGTTTATAATCCGTCCCTTCAGAGGAGTCCAGTGAGAAAGAGTTTAAAATATTTTTTGTTTCTGCTACTTGGAAACTGACATTCTCTTGTTTTTTTGAATTGTATGCTTTTGAGAAAGCTACTTATAATTACTAGCAAACTGATTCAGAGAATGAACTTCATGTCTTAAATGTACAAACTTAAATTAAGGTATTATACAGAGAAGTTTTTCTATTTCTATTCATATAGAAATTTTATTTAAAGTATTAAATAAAAAAAAATAAAAACCTTGAATGCTATGTAATGCCAGAACTAGCCTGAACCCAGAATTTTCTTTATATGTACAGGTTGAGGAAACTTCTTTTTTAATTAATTATTTTAATTGGAGGCTGATTACTTTATGACACTGTAGTGGTTTTTGCCATACACTGACATGAATCAGCCATGGGTGCACATGTGTCCCCATCCTGAATCCCCTGCCACCTCCCTCCCCATCCCTCAGGGTCATCCCAGTGCACCGGCCCTGAGCACCCTGTCCAGGTTGAGGAAACTTTTAACAAGAACTCATCTCCATTCTTTCCCCTTAGTTTCCAAGCCCAACATAATTTGACTTTTTTGCAGTCTTGGTTAAAGAAAATTCAATAACAGATTGAATATATAAGATATTTTATTGCAGTAATCATGCTCAACATGAGATCTACCTTTATAACAACATTTTAGCTATATAATACAGTACTGCTAACTGTAGGCATTCTGTTTTAGAAATTATTCATCTTACATTACTGAAACATTATACTCACAGAACAACTTCCCATTTCTCCTTTCTCCAGCCCTTGGCAAGCACCGTTCTACATTATGACTACTTCAGATATCTCGTGTAAATGGAACTATGCAGTATTAGCTCTTCTATGACCTGCTTATTTTACTTGGTAAAATATTCTCAAGGTTCATTCATGTTGTTGCAGATGGTAGAACTTGCTTATTTTTGAAGGCTAATATAAAATATTAAAAAACATCCCTATATTCCACAAGCAATGGGTAACCTCAAATGGAATAAAAATAAATGCTCCAAGTATTAATAATTAGGATTCTTAATTATAAGCTGGCCATTTTGAAGACGTGACCCAAACAGAAAGACAATGGTGACATGAGACCCACATCCTAGCCAGTGAGCTCAGTAAGCTAACGACCCTGAGTGCATGTTCTCTTCATACATAAAACAGCAATAACTTACAGAAAGGTGACATTTCAGAGAGAAAAACCGTGGGCTTCCCTAGTGGCTCCAATGGTAAAAAATCCACCTACAATGCAGGAGACCTGGGTTCAGTCCCTGGGTCAGGAAGATCCCCTAGAGAAAGGGATGGCAACTTGCTTCAGCATTTTTGCCTGGAAAACTCCGTGGACAAAGAAGCCTGGCTGGCTGCAGTCCATGGGGTCACAAAAAGTCGAACACAACTGACCAATTAAAACTGCATTTCATCTTGGAGTCTATAGAATATCCATTACTTCTAAATTATACAGTGAAAAATGTGAGATTATTTTCTTTACATTTTTTCCCACAGAAGAGTATAATTATCTAGTCATTCTTAGTGGATCTCATTTTGATTGACAAATGTAATAATAAAACTCATTTAATGGGCAGACAGAATTTACATCAATATTATGCTTTGGTTGTTGTTCAGTCACTCAGTCATGTCTAACTCTTTGCAACCCCATGGACTGAATGCCAGACTTTCCCGTCCATCGCTATCTCCCAGACTTTGCTCAAACTCATGTCCGTTGAATCAGTGATGCCATCTAACCATCTCATCCTCTGCTGTCCCCTTCTCGTCCTGCCTTCACTCTTTCCCAGCATCAGGGGCTTTTCCACTGAGTTGACTGTTCGCATCAGGTGGCAAAAGAATTGGAGTTTCAGCTTCAGCATCAGTCCTTCCAATGAATATTCAGGGTTAATTTCCTTTAGAGTTGACTGGTTTAATCTCTTTGCTGTCCAAGGGACTCACAAGGGTCTTCTCTTGCACCACAGTTCAAAAGCATCAATTCTTCAACACTCAGTCTTCATTATGGTCCAACTCTCACAATTTGTACATGACTACTGGAAAAACCATAGCTTTGACTATACGGACTTTTGTCAGCAAAGTGATGTCTCTGCTTTTTAGTATGCTGTCTAGGTTTTGGTTCAGTTCAGTTCAGTTGCTCAGTCGTGTCCGACTCTTTGTGACCCCATGAATCGCAGCACGCCAGGCCTTCCTGTTCATCACCATCTCCCAGAGTTCACTCAGACTCACGTCCTTCAAGTCCGTGATGCCATCCAGCCATCTCATCCTCGGTCGTCCTCTTCTCCTCCTGCCCCCAATCCCTCCCAGCATCAGAGTCTTTTCCAAAAAGTCAACTCTTCACATGAGGTGGCCAAAGTACTGGAGTTTCAGCTTTCATTTCTTCCAAAGAAATCCCAGGGCTGATCTCCTTCAGAATGGACTGGTTGGATCTCCTTGCAGTCCAAGGGACTCTCAAGAGTCTTCTCCAACACCACAGTTCAAAAGCATCAATTTTTAAGTGCTCAGCTTTCTTCATAGTCCAACTCTCACATCCATACATGACCACTGGAAAAACCATAGCCTTGACTAGACGGACCTTAGTCAGCAAAGTAATGTCTCTGCTTTTGAATATGCTATCTAGGTTGGTCATAACTTTTCTTCCAAGGAGTAAGCGTCTTTTAATTTCATGGCTGCAGTCACCATCTGCAGTGATTTTGGAGCCCCCAAAAATAAAGTCTGACACTGTTTCCACTGTTTCCCCATCTATTTCCCATGAAGTGATGGGACTGGATGCCATGATCTTCATTTTCTGAATGTTGAGCTTTAGGCCAACTTTTTCGCTCTCCTCTTTCACTTTCATCAAGAGGCTTTTGAGTTCCTCTTCACTTTCTGATATAAGGGTGGTGTCGTCTGCATAACTGAGGTTACTGATATTTCTCCTGGCAATCTTGATTCCAGCTTGTGCTTCTTCCAGCCCAGCGTTTCTCATGATGTACTCTGCATAGAAGTTAAGTAAGCAGGGTGACAATATACAGCCTTGATGGACTCCTTTTCCTATTTGGAACCAGTCTGTTGTTACATGTCCTGTTCTAACTATTGCTTCCTGACCTGCATACAGATTTCTCAAGAGGCAGGTCAGGTGGTCTGTTATTCTCATCTTTCAGAATTTTCCACAGTTTATTGTGATCCACACAGTCAAAGGCTTTGGCATAGTCAATAAAGCAGAAAGAGATGTTTTTCTGGAACTCTCCTGCTTTTTCCATGATCCAGCAGATGTTGGCAATTTGATCTCTGGTTCTTCTGCCTTTTCTAAAACCAGCTTAAACATCAAGGAATTCATGGTTCACGTATTGCTGAAGCCTGGCTTGGAGAATTTTGAGCATTACTTTACTAATAATTGCACTCATCATGTGAGATGAGTGCAATTGTGTGGTACTTTGAGCATTCTTTAGCATTGCCTTTCTTTGGGATTGAAATGAAAACTGACCTTTTCCAGTCCTGTGGCCACTGCTGAGTTTTCCAAATTTGCTGGCATATTGAGTGCAGCACTTTCACAGCATCATCTTTCAGGAATTGAAACAGCTCAACTGGAATTCCATCACCTCCACTAGCTTTGTTCATAGTGATGCTTTCTAAGGCCCACTTGACTTCACATTCCAGGATGTCTGGCTCTAGGTTAGTGATCACATCATCATGACTATCTGGGTCATAGGAGATTCCTTTCTTTCACAACCAAAGAACATAACCTCCAGCACTCTGGTAAGCTAAAGTCATACACAAGTAATTGAAAATTGCTTAATCTGTGATATTCATTTACACAATTTTTCTCCTAAAAGAATTAAAATGACTATGGGACAAATCAAAAGACTGAGATAAATCCTTGACCCTTAAGATCATCTAATATGAAGCTATCCCTTTGGGTTACAACAAATCAAATAACCTCAGACAGGGGCTCTGGAAATGTCCTCTGACTTCACTTACAAAACTATTTTAAAGCTTGTTCTGCTGTTCCATAATCTATGGCATTAACCTTTTGTGAAGCATTTCTGTTAAAAGGAAGCAGCCAGGAGATTTCTCATACCATCCATTCTTTGTTTTGAGGGAAAGGTGAGTTGCAAGCTGGAAGGAGGGAGATATTGACTCAGCAATCTAGAGAGTCAGGAATATTGAATTCATGAGACAAAAAGCAGAAAATAGGTATATTGAATTAAAGACTAAAGGGTGGAAGGTGGCAGAAGAAGAGCAAGAGAATGGAAAGAAAATAAATAGTAGAATCAGAGAGATCTGGGTGTGTATACCCAGCCTGCCATCTGAGTGATCCTGAAAAGAAATTTTTTGTCTCCAATTTCTCTGCTGAATAATGTATCTAATGACTTATTAAGGTCTTTGAAGACTAAAACTATTACCACATCACACATTACAGAGCACAGACTACATAGTTGGAAAAAAAAAAATGTTATCTTTGTCTTGTTCAGTCCTCTACTCTTGTAGAGATTGCCAAGATTTTAGATAACAACTTTTAGGACAATTCCTCTGAGTTAATATTCTTAATTTCCAAATAGCCACTTTTGTTTTGAACAGTATGTGTATCTTATTGCTTCAGAGAACTTTGTCTTCTGCCTGACTTTCAACTACCACCATATTCCATTTATTCTCTCTCCTGGCTAATTATTTTTATTTTTACTTTCTCAGTGTAATGTTACTTCCTCAAGGATCATTTCCTTATTGACACACCTCAGTATCTAAATAAACTTAACCCCTCTGTCACAGGTCTCACAGCAAACTGTGTTTTATCCTATTAATACTTTCTTCATCCATCCACATGTGCTGGACATTCATTATAATTGCAATTAACGCATGCTTGTAATTTCTTGTTTAATGTCACCTCCAATCATTGGATATTCCTAGAGACACTATTTTAGAATACTCCCTGTTATTCCCCCACATCTAGAGTAGTGCTTACTATACAAGAAGGGTCAATAAATATCTGTTGAATGTTTATGGATGTTGAATTTTTTACATATAGAAAAGATAATTCTAGGATCATCAATGTTATTTTAATTTAACATCAGTGTACTATCCAGTGTTTAATAATTAAAGGATCTATGATAAATAATCAAGGCCACAATTAGCATAATAATTTATTTCAAGTGAAGTACTCAGAGATTAGACATACATTTTCAGGATATTTATAACCAGGAGAAGCTGCTCTCTCTCTCTTTCTCTCTCCTATACACATTACACATAGATGTACAGAAAAGTATTAAGTATGTTTTGGGAGGTAGATAATTATTGCAGCCTTTAATAATGTGCAAATGTGTAATTACAGACAGGAAAGCATCATCTATAAGGTGACTAATAATGGATGAGCAATATATTGTAATTTTGAGGAGTAACTTATTAGAAACCCATTTTAAAAACCCATTGTGGGTAAACCCATTTAGTGAGCATTCCCATTTTGTTTCACTGTACTTTGGCTCACATTTTATATTCATGGTTTATACCACGTTTTGTTCCCCTATTCTACTATTTTCGTTTTATCCTTTAAAAAAAAAAAGGAAAAAAGAAACTACAGGATTTAATGCAGTGTAAGAAAGAAATAAGCATCTTTATTTAGCATCTTTAAATTCTACTTTATCTATTTCAGCATTTTTCTCACTCTTAATTAGGGATGATTATAAAACATTCTGGCCTTAGGCAAAGAGGCTAAATCTGATATTGTAAAATGGCTTTTTCTTCTACTCTGAAGATAACTCCTAAACCCAAAATTGCTGAACCTGGGGAGAAAATTGGCAGACAAACTCAATAAGCACTTGCTTTGTGGACAATCCACAGAATGACTTCTCAAGGTTAAATTACCTTTATAAAGAACCTAGGCATTCTAATCCTGAAACTCATAAGATTATTTGACACCAGTGCTACTAGTGTAAAAATCACTATAATAAATTCCTAGACAATTGACATTCTGGGATGCAGTTCAGTCCACTCAGAAATTGATCTGCTTTAATTTTGTGGGCTTCTATCTTTTGGATTTGAGCTCAGGCTTTAAATACTCATCCATTTCTAACAAACTTTGCTGTTTCCCCTTCATTGCTAGCTGGTATTTTGTCCTTGACTCCTATTGACAGCTCTAATAATGTTTAAATTTTCTGCCTGTTTTCAGAGTGAGACAGCATAGGAAAAAAATTAGAAAGGTTTCAAAAATAAACTGATTGTTATTGGTAACTCAAGAAATGTGAGGGAGCATTTTTGGTAATAGGAAGTATCCTAAAGTTCACTCGTTAACAATAACAGTGGCTAATATGCTTTAAAGCTCAACATTCAGGATGCTGTTTTAAATATTTAGAGGTAAGAATTGGAAACACGTGAACAGTGGGCCAGAGCCATAGATTGCTAAAAGCAATGCTAATTATTAAACACTCCCTAGGGTAGCAATTATTATCAGAAAATCAATTTTACTTTTAAATACAGAAAAACTCTTAGCAATATAGAATTGCTAAGAGAAAATACAGAATACAGAAAAACTCTACTATATAAGCAAAGCCACTATTTAAGTCCTCAGTTTGAATGCTGGGGACTGGATCATAGGATAGAGTCTAGAGCACATTTTCACAGAATATGAGAATGCTTCTGTCACATTGCAAAGAAAGGCTCCTCACCTTGGAAAATCCCACCCTTGGAATGCAAGGATTTTAAAAGGATTTTGTGAAGCCATGATGGATTTAAGTTAATGAATCTTTTAATACCTATGTCAGGCTCAATCTCTTTCACGTACAATTGGGTTTATAAAAGAAGCACTAGTCACCACAGACCTTCATCTGTATTCACCAGAAACCCTACATAAAAATTAACTGGCTAAGACAGGAACATACAGCATGGAAGGAGAGGTAAAAGAGGAACTCTACAGTAGAGAAACCCAACAAACACTGCCTCAGACAGGAGATGAAGGTCAACGTTAACAATGCTGAGAAAGGCTAAGTTAGCTCAAGATTTCTTAATACCAACAGAAAATAGCTATTTGACAGTGTTCCACATTATAGAATAAACGAGATCAGTTCTGTTGGAAATGTAAGTTGAGTAGGCATGTATATAAATACATATACATATACATGCATATATATGTTGTTGTTGTTGCTTAATTGCTAAGTTTTGTCCAACTCTTTTGTGACCAAATGGACTGCAGCCCTCCAGTCTCCTCTGCTCATGGGATTTTCCAGGATAGAATACTGGAATGGGTTGCTGTTTCCTTCTGCAGGGGATTTTCCCAACTCAGGGATCAAACCCATGTCTCCTGCATTGACAGGTAGATTCTTTACTACTGAGCCACCACGGAAGCCTATATATATTGCATTATACAATAGTAATGCTTGAGATTTCACACCAAAATCAACTTTATTTTCATCTATTGCTCTTATTTAAGTTTATTAATTTATGATAACTATTTCATTCATTGGTTCCAGATAAAAATTTTGGCAGTCCCATGACTTGTCTGGTTCATCTTATAGAATAAAACACACTAACATCACTTCAAGTTTGCAGTTTATTACTTGTATTATGCACATAATAAGCCAATTATACTTGGGCATACCTCAGATTTCTACCCCATTACACCCTTGAATCCTTTATCTTAAAAGTCTTCTTATCATAACTTTAAATTGGAAATATAATGCTTCATTTTCCCCTCTTAGTTGGATTCATAAAAAGCTGTTGCCAAAGAAAACTTTTATAAAAATCATCACCAGATTTTCAATATTGTCTTTTTTTTTTACAGTCCATGTGATTATTCAGTTCAGTTCAGTTCAGTCACTCACTCAGTCATATCTGACTCTTTGCGACCCCGTGGACTGCAGCATGCCAGGCCTCCTTGTCCATCACCAACTCCCAGAGTTGACTCAAATTCATGTCAATTGAGTCAGTGATACCATCCAATCATCTCATCCTCCATCGTCCCCTTCTCCTGCCTTCAATCTTTCCCAGCATCAGAGTCTTTGTAAATGAGTCAGTTCTTCACATCAAGTGGCCAAAATATTGGAGTTTCAGCTTCAGCATCAATCCTTGCAATGAATATTCAGGTCTGATTTCCTTTAGGATGGACTAGTTGGGTCTCCTTGCAGTCCAAGAGATTCTCAAGAGTCTTCTCCAACACCACAGTTCAAAAGCATCAATTCTTCAGTGCTCAGCTTCCTTTATATGTGATTATTACAGAGCAGTAAACAATAAAAAACTATGCTTCAAGAATTTTCTTTGTAATTACATCATATGTTCCCATGCTCTTTTGAAATGTAATACTTACTGTCCACTGATACCTCAACAAAAACTTACCCATTAATATCTTGTTGTATATGTGTGTGTGTGTGTGTGTGTGTGTTATTCTAAAATATCTTACAAGAATAAATCTGTGATGGGTTCTAGAATCTACAAGCACCAATTCACTACAATATTGGTTCTCAAACTCTAATCCCAAGAGCAGTGGCAACAATATGGTATGGGAATAGGATTGCAGATAAAACACACAATAAATAATTAAAATTGTATTCAGATAGCAATATTTTAGTACAAATGAGTCTTAAATACTGCATGAAACATAACAATTTTAATTTTAACTGTGTTTTTAGTTGCTGAATCTGTTAGCACTATTTAAGAATTTGTGAAACATGCAGTGGATTCTCAGGTCATTCCCCAAAACCACTGAATGAGGTGTGCTAGGGCTGGAGTGCAGAAGTTTCTGTTTTTAAGAACTTTGTTGCTTATTGATGTGCATTAAAGTTTTAGTGCACATGACTAGTGTACTGCTCCAGGGTGTCATGAACCTCTTAGCCAGCAATCTTGATGCTGCTCCCAATCTGGTCCTTTTTTCACGAGCTACCGGGAGACTCATTCTTGCCAAGCCACTGAATTAATAAGTCTCAACCTGGTGGTGCAATTAGTGTAATTTTTATAGTATCAATAGTAAAAGGAGTGTAGAGTGAAAGAGAGTCTGAAATGACTGGTGTGCCAAATATGACCACCACCACCATCCCCCTCCCCCACATCACTGAGATTTAGGTTCCTTAGCCATGAGGAACAATTCTCCCAAAATAAGGCTTTACCTATGTCCCTGATTTCTGGTTTCCAAACTAGTTTCCAGTTGAAAAAAGACTGGTTCAATGCCAGATCCATCCTCCTCATCCCACCAAATCATCTCACACTTAGAATCTCTGGTTTTCACTGGGATTTGCCTTCTATACATACTTGAAATACCCATTTTTGAGAAACGCTGCCCCCCCCACACCTAGAAAACCTGCAATTGTAAACCTTTGTCCTTGATTTTGTTTCCTTGAATATGGTGTTTCATTTTAGATTGATAATATGGTTCCCTGGCTGATAACAGGGAGGCTCCTGTTTTGCTCAGTCCTCTTTCTTCTCTGGCTTCCTTTGTCCAGAAATTCATCTTGCCCTCATCTCTTACATGGCAATATCTGAGTCTCACTCTCTTCAACATAAAGTTCAGTGTGTAAATCACCACATATTGTGACTTAACCACAGCAGCTCATCAACCATATTTCTATTGCTTGACTATTTCTAAGGCTAATTGCTACTAAACAAATCCTTACTAATGCAGGAAATTAAGGAGATATGAGTCTTCATGAATACAAATGCATTCCACTGTCACACTTTCCAAAATGCTTTCTTTTTAAGGTCAGGAAAGGAAGGAAACTCACATTATTGGATGCTGACTGTGCACCAAGAGCAATACTAGATGCCCTACATAGTGATCTCAATATAGGATTTTTTTTAATCCTGTTCTTACCACTCTCTTCTAGTGCTTGAAATCTCTTAATTTACAGAATAGTATTTTTAGGGCTGAAGGGATGAAAAAGGACAGAGAAAATCAACCACATGGATCTCAGTGAAATGAAATAAAATTAGGAATGCATTCCTAGGAATGGAAAAAGTAACAGATAATCTTTATTTAGGCTTCATAGCCTCCAGTGTAAGAAACATACAAATAAGAGAACTCATGTAATATCTTCTTGTCTTGGTTGGGAGAGAGATAAAGAGAGAGAAACACAGGATTAAGAATGAGAGAGTGTATAGAAAGCCCAGAGATAAATCCACACACATATGGACACCTTATCTTTGACAAAGGAGGCAAGAATATACAATGGAGTAAAGACAATCTCTTTAACAAGCGGTGCTGGGAAAACTGGTCAACCATTTGTAAAAGAATGAAACTAGATCACTTTCTAACACCACAACCAAAAATAAACTCAAAATGGATTAAAGATCTAAATGTAAGACCAGAAACTATAAAACTCCTAGAGGAGAACATAGGCAAAACACTCTCTGACATAAATCACAGCAGGATCCTCTATAATTGACCTCCCAGAATTCTGGAAATAAAAGCAAAAATAAACAAATGGGATCTAATTAAAATTAAAAGCTTCTGCACAACAAAGGGAAATATAAGCAAGGTGAAAAGACAGCCTTCTGAATGCGAGAAAATAATAGCAAATGAAACAACTGACAAACAACTAATCTCAAAAATATACAAGCAACACTTGCAGCTCAATTCCAGAAAAATAAACGACCCAATCAAAAAATGGGCCAAAGAACTAAATAGACATTTCTCCAAAGAAGACATACGGATGGCTAACAAACACATGAAAAGATGTTCAACATCACTCATTATTAGAGAAATGCAAATCAAAACCACAATGAGGTACCACTTCACACCAGTCAGAATGGCTGCGATCCAAAAATCTGCAAGCAATAAATGCTGGAGAGGGTGTGGAGAAAAGGGAACCCTCCCACACTGTTGGTGGGAATGCAAACTAGTACAGCCACTATGGAGAACAGTGTGGAGATTCCTTAAAAAATTGCAAATAGAACTGCCTTATGACCCAGCAATCCCATTGCTGGGCATACACACCGAGGAAACCAGAATTGAAAGAGACACATGTACCCCAATGTTCATCGCAGCACTGTTTATAATAGCCAGGACATGGAAACAACCTAGATGTCCATCAGCAGATGAATGGATAAGAAAGCTGTGGTACATATACACAATGGAGTATTACTCAGCCATTAAAAAGAATTCATTTGAATCATTTCTGATGAGATGGATGAAACTGGAGCCGATTATACAGAGTGAAGTGAGCCAGAAAGAAAAACACCAATACAGTATACTAACACATATATATGGAATTTAGAAAGATGGCAATGATGACCCTGTATGCAAGACAGCAAAAAAGACACAGATGTGTATAGCAGACTTTTGGACTGTGAGGGAGAGGGTGGGATGATTTAGGAGGATGGCATTGAAACATGTATACTATCAGGTAAGAATCGAATCGCCAGTCTATGTCTGATGCAGGATACAGCATGCTTGGGGCTGGTGCACGGTGATGACCCAGAGAGATGTTATGGGGAGGGAGGTGGGAGGGGAGTTCATGTTTGGGAACGCATGTACACCCGTGGTGGATTCATGTCAATGTATAGCAAAACCAATACAGTATTGTAAAGTAAAATAAAGTAAAAATTAAAATTAAAAAAAAAGATTGAATGAATAAATAACCCAACACACACACAACACAAAAAAAAAAAAAATGAAAGAGTGTAAAATATATAAACAAAACTGTGATTGTGTGGAGAATTTCAAGCAAAATCTATTTGATCTCAAGATAAACCAGTAGGTGGGCCCTGTCACAACTTGAATGTTTAATGTCCTATATTATTAATAAAGTTTTCAAACAAAGGAATTCTACTATCAATTCAAACTGAGATGCAAGTATGATCATATTATGATTATGTGAAGAACCAATATAAACTTGGGAAATTGCATGTTTTCACTCTTTAAGAAAAGAATAATAGAATATTAATTAATCAGTGTGTGTGTGTGTGCTCAGTTGTGCAGGACTCTTTGCAACCCCATGGATTGCTGGGGTCCAGCCCTGGTGGATCCAGGGTAATTCGAAGCGGGGACAGCGTGGCGAGGAAACTTATTTATTTAGAAATATAAGATTAGATTGAGAAGAAATAGTATAGTAGAAAATTTAGTGGAGAAAAGAGGCTGAATAACTTGGTTTACGTGGAAAGCCAATAAAGTTCCAGACAAGGAGCTTGCACCATCTATGTTAGGCCACTGGAGTCCTCTTGAATAACAGGGGGTGCCCCACCTTGGGCTCCCTCTCGCGTGGATCTTACAAGCCAGGGCAAGTAAGTAGACATGGCGAGCCTCCATGCCCCAGATGGGAATTCAGCCAGAAAAGGAGAGGAGAATAGGCCTCACAGGGGAAACCAGTCCAGTGACTGGCCCATCCTCTATTGTTGTAAAGGCCTTTTATACCTTTTTTTTGGTACATAGAGATTAATGGATAATATAAAATTATGTAGCATCAGCAGCCCTGACTCTTATTGAGACCAGGCTTTTTCTCTGCATACTTAGTTGCATTCACAAGTCGTAGGTGATTTACATCATCTTCTGGCCAGAGGGCCAATTAACATTTTACTGCCCTTTTCTGATAAGGGTTTGTCAACCAGAAGACTTATTTGTGTTGTTCTTCCCAAAGTCTGGTGCCACTCTCAGAAAGCACTAAATAAAGTTACATTCTTACATAGCAAAGATACAACAATTTATAACAATGAAAAAGAGTACAGTGATTTATAAAGAGAAAAGTAATTAACTCAAAAGTCTAGTGTTGCTAACATCAAAACTACTATATTCCTATTTCTGTATCCCAATTACATTGATTGATATCCTCCCAGGTGCCCAAAAGATAAAGAATATGGAGGCCTGGCAGCAGTCATTGAGTCAACAGTGAAAACCCATCACCAATATGATTTTTAGCTCTTTAGAAAAGGCTCTGTATCTTTAAGATGCTTTAAGCTTTGGGCCTCTCACGGCTGGGGGGCTGTAAACAATTCACAAGTTGTAAAAAGCCTGGGGGAACCTGTTAGGCAAGTTAGAGAGCCATCAGAGGGGGTTTGAGCTGAAAAATTCCTTTCAAATACAGAAGACTGAAGCCCTAAGTTAACATTTTCCAGAGAGTGTCAGAAGAGTGGAAAAGCACAGTACAATAAGGCAAGCAGACTCTGGTTTTTTGGGGGTAGATGCTCAGGAAAATCCAGGGGGAACCCCTGAGGCCTGACTAGCCTTGCCCATTAGGCCTCTCTGCATGACCTTGTCATGGGCAGGATACCCCCGTGCTGGCTCCTGGCAATGGATTATAGCCCATAAGCTCCTCTAGACTCTTGAGAGTCCCTTGGACTGCAAGGAGATCCAACCAGTCCATTCCAAATGAGATCAGCCCTGGGATTTCTTTGGAAGGAATGATGCTAAAGCTGAAACTCCAGTACTTTGGCCACCTCATGCGAAGAGTTGACTCATTGGAAAAGACTCTGATGCTGGGAGGGATTGGGGGCAGTAAGAAAAGGGGACGACAGAGGATGAGATGGCTGGATGGCATCACGGACTCGATGGACGTGAGTTTGAGTAAACTCCGGGAGATGGTGATGGATAGCGAGGCCTGGCGTGCTGCGATTCATGGGGTCGCAAAGAGTCGGATATGACTGAGTGACTAAACTGAACTGAACTGAGGCTCTTCTATCCATGGAATTTTCCTGGCAAGAATACTGAAGCAGGTTGCCACTCCTTTCTCCAGGGGATCTTTCTGACCTAGGGATTGAACCCAGGTCATCCATCTGCATTGCAGATGGATTCTTTACCACCTGAGCCCTTGTAAGATATTATCTGGGAAGAAACCATTATGCCATATTATCTGGGTCCAAATTAAAACTTAGATTTCTACTAAAAACAAAACAAAACAAAAAACCTGATTCTGAGCTTATCTTTGCAGGACCAAAAATCTATTAAAGGGAACAAATATCTAAACCTCAATATTGGAATTAATATTATAAATCATTACAATATTGAATGTACGACTGAATATCCATTAAAATATATAATGTATTGGATTCCTTACTTCTAACAGGCTAATTTGCCATGTGGGAAAAAAAAAAATTATCATGAGGATAAGTCTGGTTGCTCTAAGAATACAAACATGAGCACTATTGTATTAATGGCCTCTACAGTTTGTCTGAAGATCTACCTGGATTCAACTGTATCTCCAATGAAATATATATTTTAAAAAATATACTATCCATTTTAATTACATTTTATCTTTTATCCAATCTTTTTTCAGATATTTTATTTCCTTTATATATTTGTCATATTTCTTATTATTTCGTTATTTTTATTACTAATATTATGCAATGACTTTCTGCTGAATGATTGTTTTGAGCCTGAACAATCTCATTTGTTGTAAAAGTAAAATTTCCTCTTGGCACATGATTCTCTTTGGTGTCAATGGGAAGTTACCAATATTATAAGTAATATGCTTTGATCGTTTTTTAAATAAGGTTACTATTTCATTTAACCTCTTTAGATGAACTCTGTATTACATCCATTGTAAATTAAGATCGTTGTTATTGACTAAATTGTTCCTGAAAGCAATTTAAAATTTCTAATTATTTTCTCATTCATGGCATAAAAGCTCAATGGTCAACAAATTAAGAAAGGCAATCTGTAAACTTTAAATCACTATTCAAATGTTCTGTGCGATTCTTAAAGGAGTGTTTTCTAAATGCTATACTTGGAAGCAAAGAATGGCTGCAAATGAGGCCTGGCAGACTTCACTTCATTTTAAAGATGTTTTGTCAAAAGCATACATTCCATTTGTGTTTCTGCTAGTATTTCTCTTGCAGAGAATGTACACAGCTTATGAATTTTTAGAGAGTTAGAGAATTTTAATATGTTTGAAATAAATGTCTTTCAATAAGGATCAAAGTAGTTCATGGTATCTGAGAACCAGACTATCAAGTAGAAAAGTTGACATGCCCCTCTATGAAAGTTAGCAAACGATATTGTATGTATAAGCAAATGATATTGTATGTCTCACACACATAGTTTTCTAAGCCATCAAAATTTTTATACGTTTTCAATTACCCTTGTAAAGTTACTTTTTGTGATTGTGTTTTGTTTTGTTTAATTTTTTTTAACTCAAAGGAAACCCTCTCCACAAATACATAGTACTTGAAAAAACTAAGAGAAATATCTTGTCTTCTGTCTAGTGACTCACTTTTAAATGTTCTTTCTGAATCATTAAAATAAATAAATAAATAAGTGTCTCCAATTTGGAAGTCTCAGACATCTTGTAAGGCAAGTTGAATCCAAAAACTTGCAGTTATGGTTCAAAGGCAAGATTTTGTTCATGAGGCACAGTGTCAAAATTAGGATTTATTTTGAAAGAATTACTAGTCAGAATACAACAGTATAATGAAAATCAAAGGAGTAGGACAGAAATAGATTTCCTGGAACATAAGAATGTAGTTGAGAGTTGATCATACAAATCGAGAAGATTTATAATAACTAAAACGGGGGTAAAAGATTAGACTAAAATTAGTTGGTAAATGTTTTCCACTCATAGATAGGATTAGTATCTCTACAGTTGGGAAACAAGAAAAATTGGTTGATGATAAATTGCTTCCACCAAGAACTATATTTGATTAGGAATTCATCTAGTAAGTTAACATATGATTTGATGGCCATACTGAACAGCCATCATATATGAACCCCTCAGGAAAAGTTCATTCAAAATGGCTTAGTCTTTGACCACCATACTGTGAAAAGACTGTCCCTAGGAGGAAAGAGAAAAACATCTGATATTTCACAAACAAGAAACTGAAACACAAAAAGGGGCATGGAAAAGAGCGAAAATATATTTTAAAAACGTTTATAACATTTTCTTTGTAATCAAGCTCCTTTAATTTTCTAGTTTCTGAAATGGCTTATAAATACTAGTAACAGCACATTTTATTATCTTCAACTCATGAATGAAAAGTTGGGAGTTAGTCAATCAACCTTATGAACATACAAAGTCACTAAAGATCTTGTATCTGTGTTTCAAAATCTCATAATGATACTTTTTTTTAAAAGTAATACCTAAAAAACTTGAGCTATTAAGAAATCTTTTGCCTGATAGTCCAATGTTAGCATAAAGTAGTTAACTATTTCTCTCATACACAGGCAAAATTATTGAATGTCAGTATTTTCCAAGTTCAATCAAAGTACCACAGTTTTCTAGGACATTGGCAGTGACACTGCTATTATCTCAATACCAATTTTGCAAAGAAAAATTTTCAAAAAATTATAGATGCTCCATACACTGTGTTAGACACTATGGTTAAAAAGATAAAAACAAAACCTAACCTGAATGAGATAACAGTTAAGCGAAGGAGACACACATGTGACTAAATCATTAAATCATATTTCCAAATGTTACCATAGAGATAGAGTAAGGAGCAATTGACGATGCCTGAAAGACAGATGGTTTCTTAGAAATTATAAATTAAAATGAAATAGTAAGTGATGTTCAAGTAGAGAACTTTCACTTATGAATAAAATCTAGAAACTTTTAAGAGAATAGCTCTCCAGCACTAATCAAGAGAACAAGTGGAATGAGAAACGAAATTGTAGAACACCGAGGCAATCAATCCTGAATATTCTTTGGAAGGACTGATGCTGAAGCTGAAACTCCAATACTTTGGCCACCTGATGCGAAGAACTGACTGCTTGGAAAAGACCCTGATGCCGAGAAAGATTGAAGGTGAGAAGAGAAGGGAATGACAGAGGATGAGATGCCTTGATGATATCACCAACTCAACGGACATGAGTTTGAGTAAACTCCAAGAGTAGGTGATGGACAGGGAGGCCTGGAGAGCTGCAGTTCATGGGGTCTCAAAGAGTCAGACACAACTGAGTGACTGAATGAATTGAATGAGCTCAAACCACAAAGTAAATTCATACTCACCTATCAATTATTTTGCACAGGAAAACATTTTTTTCTTTACATGTTCTTTACTGAGTGCATGGAAGAAGCACACTGAAGACGGAGACCAAAGAAAGAACTGAAAGAGCTTCCCTCTGAGACACGGAAAACCATACACAAGTTTCAGGCTGAAACCAGCTGAAGACTAGGGGCAAGAAAGGGGATCTCAAAGAATGATCCTGAAATATTTCAGGTCTCAAACAATATAAAGCAATGACACTAGAGTCCTGTAATTCAGAGAGATTAGGTGATACACATTTTTTTCCATTATACTTTGGAACATTCACAAGTAGACCATGTACTAGGTAATAAAATATCTCAAAAATGTTCAAAGAATAAAGATAACATGGAGTATGTTTTCTGACCACAGTGGTGGTAGATCAATAGTCAGCAACTCTTAGGATATCTAGAAAATCGCAAGCATGTGGAAATTAAACCCTATAAAATATACAGATTAAAGAAGAAATCACAGAGTAAATAAGAACTATTTTAATTATGAATTCAGGGAAACAGAACATATTAAACTTTAGAGTTGGCAGCTATGACAGTGTTTGAGAGACGTTTGTAGTTCCAAATGCCTATATTAGTAAAGAAGAAAAGTATAAAACCAGTGGCCTAAACTTCTAAGAAGGTATGAAAGAATGACAAGTTAAACCTATGACACTGCACGTTTTTCAAGTGCTATTAATCCAAATTTATCTCTAGAAAAAGAAATTCTTCTGTAGAAATCAAAACATTTACAGATGAAAAGAAATAATAAGAGATTATTTACGACATATCTACTATCAGAATGACTAAAGGAAGTTTTCTAAACAGAAAGAATATAGCAAAAGAAGGAATCTTGGAACATTAGAAATAAGTAACAATGAAAAGAGTAAAATAAATAATAAATAGGATATCTGCACTAGATTTTCCTTCTCTCAGATTTTGTAAGTTATATTTTATGATCATGTATGTAACATTTTTCTCTGGCTGCTTTTAAGATTTTCTCTGTGTTTTGTTTCTCTTTGTTCTCTTTGTTTGAATATTTTGATTACAATATGCCTGTATGACATTTCGGTATGTTTCTTTTGATGAGATTTCACTGAGTTCCTTAGATCTGTTGGCTTATAGTTTTCATTGAATTTAGAAAAAATATCTATTATTTTTAAAATAGCTTATTGTCCCCCATCTCATCTCTAGCCTTCCCTTCTGGGACTCCACCTTCACATATATTAGGCCACTGAAGTGCACTTGTCTTCCCTCTCACTGATGCTCCTTTCTTTAATTCTGTTTTCTAATTCCTTTTTTTTTTTTTTTGGTATTTCATTTTGGGTTATTTCTATTGCTATGTCTTTTAACTTCCTAATAGTTCATTTCTATGATGTTAATTCTTACCATTATTTCTATTAGTATATTTTTCAGTTCACAATTTTAGTCTTTATCCCTCAAATGTATTTTCATACCTATGTCTTTGGTTAACTTTTTCACAGTAGTTAATCCAAGTATAACTATTTTAATATCCTCATCTTCTAATTCTAACATCTAAGTTACTTCTGGAGTGGTTTTGACTGACTGATTGCTCTCATTGTGCGTTCTGTTTTCTTTTCTGTTTGTTTCCTTACTGAGTACGTTTTTAATGTTTTAATGAAAAATGGTGCTTTATTTTGTAATACTGTACAGAATTATTGGAATCTACTTTGAACAATGTGAAAAAGTTATTTCATCCATCACCTACAAAATGATATGCATTGATGAGTATGTAAAAAAAAAAAAGGCACAAAAAAACTATGAGACAAGAATTGCCCCACCTCTGATGGTCTGGTCACCTATGAATACTGGTGAATGATTTTGTTGTAGTTTTTGGTGGGTTTTAATTTTATTGTAGATTCCAAATCAGAAAGTTTCTAGAGCACTTTATTATTTTGGGGTATTCCTGGATCAGGGATTGAACCCATGTCTTCTGTATCAGGGAAGCCACAGAGCTACTGACAAAGCCCTAGAGCACTTTAAAGTGAAGCCATGTCTTCATATATTATCAAATTAGTCTAAGCCCTAGAAGGAATCTTAGAGATGATAGCATTGTCTCTCATACGTACTTAAAAGGAAACTGAGGCTTGTTTTGATGAAGTGACTTGTCACAGGTTGAAGTGCTCTGTATTAGGATCAAAATTAAGAACTTTATAGTCTTTACAATTAGTAAAAGTCATAGGAAAGAATGAATAAAGTCTTTAAAAAATGAATATGATGCTTAGTATTATGAATTTCTTTAAAAAATCAATAAAACATAAACATGATTTTATACAAATATAAGAATGCATTCCATCTATGTTTTAATTACTCTAAATATCAATTTTTAATTAGGGTGAAATAAGATTACTTACAATATATCATTTATTCCAAACTAAATATTGCATCATAAAATAATACATAGGAAATTATCATCCCTTAGTTGCACTGAATATCTTTAAAGACTGATTTACATCTTGAAAATCACACTCAAAGAATCCCATTTGAGAAGACCCTTATTAAAATATTATTTTTCTCACATTCATTTTTCTCCAATTTTCATGTGTATATATTTCTCTATTTCTCTAGATACTAAAGTCAGACAAGACACCACAAGTAAAGAAAACTACAGGCCCATATCCCTGATGACTACTGGTACAAAAATCCTCAGTGAAATACTAGTAATCTGAATCCAACAGAACATTAAAAGGACCATACCAAGGTCACACCCATGACCAAGTGGGATTTACCCCTGGGCTGCAAGGATAGTTAACATATGAAAATTAATTAATATAACATACCACATCAATACTACAAAGCAAAAAATTATCATAAAGTATTAAAATGGCATGACTGTCTCAACAGATGTACAAAAAGAATTTGACAAAAAAACACTCATGGTAAAAAACTCTCAACAAGCTAGGAATAAAAGGAAAGCACTTTATCTATGAAAAGCTCATAGATAACACCATATGCAGTGGTGAAAACCTAAATTCTTTTTTTCTAGGATCAAGAACGGGGCAAAAATGAACACTTCACCACTTCTGTTCCACATAGTACTACAAATCCTGGTCAGAGCAATATTGCAAGAAAAAATAATAAAGACATTTAAATGAAGGTTAAAGAAGTAAAATTGTTCCTATTTGCTGATGACATGTTCGCATATGTAGAAAATCCTAAAGATTCAGGGAAAAAAAATTATAATTAGTACATTAATTCAGTAAACCTTGATGAGTAATTTTTTATCAGGCACCAGACTTTAAGAAATTTGTCTTTTGGGGGCAGAGATATTTTGAATTCTTATAAATATTCAAGCTGTTTTGAGGGGACTCACTTAAGTCACTAGGGAAGGGGTTTGATCCTCATAGGTATTGCTTTTAATCTTTCTGTGGCAATAGTAATGCAACATTTAGCCTAGGTTTAAATCTTCATTCTGAGACAAGAACTATGTTTTCTATTCAGTGATCCATGAATCATGACATTTTTCAGTCTGTTTGAAACAGGCCCGTTCACAGATCTGTTTAAGGACTAGACACTGCTCCCTCTAATAACTGAGTCTGATATGGGTCCTTCTCAGGTACATTTCCTCACATGCATGATGTCACTCAGCTGAATACTTGAGAACCCTCTGCAGATTTCCAGAATCCTTTGTGCAGCTCTGTCTTCTCTTTCCTGATAGTCTGGCCATCTTTATCTTTCTGGACTCTTGGCTCTACTCACTTGACTCAAAGAGTTAATGAGTACCACCGGGATGCTTATTCTCTGTCTTTACCTGAAAACTCATGACATTAAGCTGGAGAAACTGCAGAACTCATTTGTTTCTTATCTTTAAGGAATTACGTTTCTTTTTTGTTACCTACCCAATGTCTTGCAAACAATTTAATTTTTGGTAGTTTCAAGTCATTGCATTGATCTGTCTCCTATTCTTCCAACTTGGCCAGAGGTAGAAATCCCAGTGCATTTTTTAAAATGAATTTTAAAAATCTGGAATAATTGCAGTGAAGTCTGAAGGAAACTCAGAATAGCTTTAGAATAATAGATTGTAACATTTTTGTTACAATAGCTTAATATTGAGCATCCAGGCTGTTATGTACTGCATCAAGTCTTTGCATTTGGAGTGATTTTTCTGAAGCAGCAACTTTGAAGCAGTTGTGACTTCTCCAAGTTTGGAGTGAGAGCAAACCAGGGAGAGAGAGAATAGTATCAGGAATAACTGAAAGCCTGTGGGTGGGTTGTAAACCAGGAAACCATGTCATATGGAAAGATAGCACAAAAGAGGGACTATAGTGAGGCACTATCCAATATGGTAGACCCAGCAAGGTAATAGCTAGTTATCAGCCTGATAATAGCTAATAAAAGGTATATATTTTACACTTACAACAGCTAATAAATAGCATATATTTTACACTTACAACATGTTTATTTGGCTTGTCACAGAAGAATGTGCCACAAGTATAAAACACATTACCAGCTTTTGAAGGCTTTAATGAAAAAATTTGATAATAATTTATATTAACCACAGATTGAAATTATATTTGGGGTATATTTGAGCTAAATAAAATCATTATCGGAGTTAATTTTATCACCTGTTTTTCACTTCTATAGTGTAGCTACTAGAAAATATAAAAATGCATGTGTGGCTTTCATTTGTGGTTCACATTATATTTTGAGTTGGATAGCACTTTTAATACACTTAGTCCAGAGACTCTTGTGTGATCTATAGACTCTTTTCTCGGTGAAACTGTATAACTGCTCCCACAAACAAAAGGATGAATACAGCCTAAGGTTCTCTCTACTATTTTGGAAACCATCTAAGGGCCCAGTGAAGAATTTCTATCAGGAAATGTTAACTATTATAACACCAGACATGTCATTTGGGAGCATGGAGAAGCGAGTACTTCTGCCCTGGGATTTGACTGGGCTTCTGGACCAAGATAAAAAGTGGGAACAAAGTAGTAAACAAATTAAGAATTCAAAATTCTGACATCTCCCACAATAATCTTTTCTTCTCTTCGTCACCAACTATTTTTTCTACCCAGTATCTGTATCCATCTAACTTAAGTGAAGCTCCTGGGAGTAAATACTTTTTTGTCTTCTTCATTATTTAAAAGTTGTGTGCAGCATTACTCAGCCATAAAAAGAGAATGAAATTTTTTTTTCCATTTGAGACAATATGTATGAACCTAGAAGATATAATGTCAGACAGAGAAAGACAAATAGTGTATGTTTTCATTTATAGTTGGAATCTAAAAATTAAAATTTAATTTTAATTTTTTAATTTAATTAAAGTTAAAGCAGATAAACAAATATAAAATAAATATACTCACAGACCAAAAAAACAAACTAGCGGTTAACTGAGAGGACAGGTCTAGGGGAAGGAGCAAAATATTAATACGTGAAGGGATAAAGGTGAAAAATAAATAAGTTACATGGGCATATTTTTCAGCCCAGGGAATATAGTCCATTTTTTATAATAACTTCATGTGGAACATAATCTGTAAAAATAGCAAATTACTATGTTGCACACCTGAAACTAATACAATATTGTAAATCAACTATACTCCAATTTATAAAAAAGTTTGCATGTGTGATTTTTTTTTTAAGCAAAATAATGTAGACCTAACTACAGATGTGAGCAATTTTGTATACCCTGCTTGAAACTTCAAGATCCATGGTCCTAGAATCTGGGGATTTTATTTCATAGCCATAAAGTAACAACTTTAAAATATGAATTATTAAAGCATGAACAGACCCCAGAGAAACTTGATTGATAATGGCAGAAAAATGAAATTATTGACAGTGAATGAGCTGATGATTATTTGATCATGATTAGATGCAACACCTCCCATATCACCATGTAACCTCTAAATAAGGAGCCATTCCATAATGAACTGGAAATCAAGCTAAGACCTAGCCTTGTGAAGGGATTTTCTGTATGAAGAACTTACTCTTTGAACATCATCTTGTTAAACTGAAATCCAGGAAGTCTCAGAAGGTTTGAATAGCCACGTGTCCTAGAATGAAGACTGGCAGAATTTTTCTTTTCTTGCTTTGATACTCATACATTTTTAACATAGGTACATGATTGTTGGTAAAGTACAATTAGTAAAATTATTAAAGCAATTTTATACTGTTTTCTTTACTGAAACTCGCATATTGTCTGTAAAATTTATAGTCTTCCATCCTATTTTCACGGAGAAGGCAATGGCACCCCACTCCAGTACTCTTGCCTGGAAAATCCCATGGGCGGAGGAGCCTGGGAGGCTGCAGTGCATGGGGTCGCTGAGGGTTGGACACGACTGAGTGACTTCACTTTCACTTTTCACTTTCATGCATTGGAGAAGGAAATGGCAACCTACTCCAGTGTTCTTGCCTGGAGAATCCCAGGGACAACGGAGCCTGGTGTGCTGCCATCTATGGCGTCACACAGAGTCGGACAGGACTGAAGTGACTTAGCAGTAGCAGTAGCATCCTATTTTCAAACTTCTAATTCTATTCAAAAAGCAATGCATCCCACAGGCAGCAGTCAGCTGCAGTAGCTTCCCTCCCTCCTCACCTGTGCCCGTCACAGGTGAGCTTCCTGCCAGCCCCCGGGCAGGTCTTTGCCACAAGCCCTCATCCCCATCCAAATGCATCTGCACCTGTACAGAGCCTTGTCCTAATATTTTCGTACTGTGGCATTTTAAGCACCACGAGAGATACAAAGGGAAGTAGAAGAAATGGTCTTGTTTTCGTTTTCCTTGAGGAAAAAGCACATACTCAGGCTGAAATAGAGCAGTAAAATATATGAGTAAGTGAGACACTTAAGGAACACACGCACACAAAATAGCTTTGAAGAAAATGCTAAATATTAAAAATATTACAAAAAGTCGGAAGAAAATAATGAGATAATTACCCACCAAAAAGTCTGAATTTGAAAGATTTACAGCTATCAGACACCAAATTGAACAGTCTAAGCAGGGAAAACTGCAGTCAGTTCACCCAGTGTTTTCAATTCTTTTTCATGATACGGCACACACATAATATTTATAAACTCACTAGGGCAAATTGAGAAACAGTTAATGGGTCAGAAGTAAACAGTCAAGGGATGTAATTATTCCAGGCCCTGCCTGGGTACATTTCTGAGCGTGTCCATTTTAGCACACTTAAAGCTGTGTTTGTGTGCTCAGTCACTTCAGTTGTGTGTGATTCTTTGAGACCCTAAGGACTGTAGCCTACTAAGCTCCTCTGTCCATGGGGTTCTCCAGGCAGGAATAATGGAGTAGACACCCATACGCTCCCCAAGGGGATCTTCCCAACCCAGTGATTGAACCCATGCCTCCCACATTGCAGGCAGATTCTTTAACCCACTCTTCCACCTGGGAAGCCCAAAGCTATATTTAAATGACATGCGTCTGTTGGAAATTTTCGATTTATAAAACAATACCTTTTGGGGCACTCCTTCCAAAGAGATAAGTTTTTGTTGTTTTATTTTGATTTTTTAATGTGAGATTACGTCATCTGACCTAAAGGCAGAATCTAGAGGCACATTCACAACTATGAATTGATTTAACATAAGAACTCTGACAAAAAGAGGTATCTTAAACTGCGCTCTGTCTGGCTGACTAAATTACAACCATTCTATAGGGCCTGATATGAGACTTTCAAAAAATTTAAAAAAAAAAAAGATTTTTTTTTTTTAATGGAGACTCTTTAAGAATACAGCAATAAGATTTACAAGGGAACAGAAAACATGGGTAAGAAGATGACAAAGGGAGAAAAAGAGAAAGAAATGTCAAAAGCTGAATAGGAAAAACACATGAATAGAAAAAAATCAGAAAAGGACAAGTTAAGTTAGGCATGTAATGCATTTTCCTGAGAAGGAAATTTTCTCTCTTCTTTCTAAGGCACCAGTTAGTAAAAGTCTCTGCTCTGAGTCACAGAACTGCCCTCGGACCACAAAAGGAATCCTGACCTCTGAAAGGCCATGCTGTTCCCATGCAGTCTGAGGGCCCATTGTCAAAGCACTCAGTCTTCTTCCTTGTCTTCCAACTATGTGCCAAACAGTTTATTCCTGCTCCCTGCCACCTGGGAAACATTCGTACAACTACCCCTAAAGCCAGTTCAGTACAAACGCTCATTTCTGCACAGCCTCTCTAGGACTCCAGTGTGACCACAGGAATGTTGTGAAGCTCCTCAGCTCTGCTGAAAGACTACTTTCTCATGAATCACCCTGTGAAGTTGATAATACTCCTTGGAACACCGCTTTGTAAATGCTAGTAGGTAAGTGTAAAGCAATTTATCAGTTTCTTATTCTATAAGGAAGTGTTTCATTTCTTCCTCTTCTTCATACATACCTTACTTTAGAAATATTCTCAAGGTTTTTATACATATCATCTAACATTTTTGTGCCATCAAACACATATCCGAGGCACAGAAAACTCGATTTATGAAGACTTCATGTATTTCCCAAAATCCCATTATGGTCAGTTGCGAAAAGGGCCATACATTCATTCCGTCCATTTATGCATGTCCCCTACACACTATGGGTTTGAAGCAACTTCTATCAAATAGTTAAAACTATTTCTGAACACTTTAATACAGAAGAAGTTTTGAGTAACTGTGTGTCTGCTCAGCCATGTTCAAATCTTTCTACTATTTGGACTGTAGCCCACCAGGTTCCTCTGCCCAAGGAATTTTCCAGGCAAGAATATTGGAGTGGGTTGCTATCATTTTTACTCCAGGAATTTTCCCAACTCAGGGATTGAACCTGCATCTCTTGTGTCTCCTGGATTTGCAGGTGGATTCTTTACCACTGTACCACTTGGGAAGCCCACAAAACAGGATAAATGGAGGCAAATATTGATAACCCTGTGCCTTGCTTCAGTAAATGGTCATTAGTAAATGGGCTATGCGGGAAGGCTTGAAATATTCCTGTACATTGGGGCTTACTCTCCCTTGCAAGTCTTTGGAGCCCTCACATTGGTGGGTGGAAAAAAATAGACATGTTTACTAGAGGATGAGACTGCACAACCCCACAGAGTAAAGACTAGCTTACCCAGCTGACGTCTGTCCATGCTCAACCATTCTGTCCACTACTGAACCCTGTGCACAAGATTATTATTATCCGTGTGGTCCTAGATGAACTGAATCAGACCAGAAAATCACCCAGTCAACCCAGCGAACTATGAGAAGTAATAGAAATGTGTTGTTTTAAACCGGGGTTGGGAAACTTTTTCTGTAAAGGGTCATATAGTAATTTTTTTTTAATTTTGTAAATCATTTTGTCTCTTTCTCAATTATTCAGCTCTAAAGTTATAGCAAGAGAGAACTCATAGACAGCAGACAATTGAATGAATACAGCTGTGTACCAATTAAACTTCATTTAAACTTAATTTATAGCTCCAGTAAAAGTTCATCACATTAGCTTTTTGACCCCTGTTTTAAACCTGTAAGATTTAAGGTGGTTTGTTACATAGCAAAGCTAAAAGAGACACTTATTTTATTGTAGTTTATTTTCTCATCTTCCCAACATAGTTAACTACTCCAACTTATCATTTAGAATTCAGTAGAAGCACCATTTAATAAAGTCTTAATGTATTGGTTTTGGAATCTCTGATCCAAATTTGAGTCTTAATTCTACCACATACTATATACATGTTTGAGATTTGGGAAAGTTATATTGTCTTGAGCTTTAGTTTATTCCATCTACAAAATAGGCCTGTGTGTGCTCAGGTGCTCAGCTGTGTCTGACTCTTTGTGACCCCATGGACTGTAGCCCTCCAGGCTCCTCTGTCCAGGAGATTTTCCAGGCAAGAATACTAGAGTAGGTTGCCATGTCCTCCTCCAGGGGATCTTCCTGACCCAGGGATCAAGCTCATATCTCTTGGGTCTCCTGCATTAGCAGATGGATTCTTTACCACCAGCACCAGCTGGGAAGCCCTAAAAAGTGAAAGTCGCCCAGTCATGTTTAACTCTTTGTGACCACTTGGACTACACAGTCCATGGAATTCTCCTGGCCAGAATACTGGAATGGGTAGCCATTCCCTTCCCTCCTCCAGGGGATATTTAAACCCGGGTCCCTACATTGTGGGCAGATTCTTTACCAGCTGAGCCACCAGGGAAACCCAAGAATACTGGAATGGGTAGCCTATCCTTTCTCCAGTAGATCTTCCCGACGCAGGGATGCAACCGGGGTCTCCTGCATTGCAGGTAATTTTTTTTTTTTTTTACTAGCTGTGCTACCAGGGAATCCCCAAAACAAGCCTGGCATAAAGTAAATACTTAATATTTAGGTGATTAGATATTATCATATAGTTAAATATTGTGTCATTATATCCTTGTTATCTTCACTCCCAGTTTAGAATAGATGCTCTGCACTAACATGATATCTTGTGCATACTCCTATAACACCATTTACTATACTGTATATTAATGTTTTAGTTTTTCTTGTCATTATTTGGTACAAAGGAATTACTTCATCATTAAGCAGAATGCTTCTTTCCTCCTCTGAGTATTCCTTCGAAGAAGACACTCAGTTGTTGCCTCACTCCTGGCCCTTTGCTATCACATTACTGGGCTCAGGATACTGAGCCCAGTTTCCGCCTTCTTCCTCCTGGAAAGGTAAATGCGCTCTCAGAGAACAAATCCTCTTCTGCTGCTCCAGGGAAGAGTATGTTTACAATCCAATTCTGAGCTCCTTGATCAGGTTAGTACGCATGCCTGGTTCTAGGGTTTGGTGCTAGGTGTTAGGAGGACCCATTTTGCCTTCACATTTAAGCTACATCATCCAACCTCGGTCTGTCATAAAATAAAGGTTTAATTTTAATGTTCATTTTCCTGCTTTTGTGTCATATTTTTCAATTGATTCATAGCTCATTCCGAGCAGAAAAACAGTTTTTGTTGAGTATTTTTGAGATCCCAACATACATGCAATACACTCAGAACTATTACTAGAAAATAACAAATTACTGTAGGGGAAAAAGGAGGAATCGTCTCTCCTAATCCTATCTAAGTAGAGAGGCTTCCAGAAATTAGATCATAATTATTGGAAGTTACAGAGAGAAAACGGACATTTCAATTTCTGGGGGCTACTTACTGAACTGCAGAAATTTGTATGCCAGGTCTAGGCACCTAAACTGACTGAGCATGAATGTGTTTTTGGAAGAATCTGACAAGCGTCCTTAAGAACCGTTGATAGGAAGAGACTTCATTAGTAGTAGCTGGATAACCACACATCTGTGGTGGTTTTCCTGTAGGCTAAGTGGGACTGAACAGGGCTTGAAGCTGCCCCCAAAGTTCTGGCCGCTACTCATGAGCTTCTCAACAGAAAGATACCATCGGCCACTGCTTGGCAGAAAGGAATTAACAAGGAGCACGAAAGTGGCACTAGTGGTAAGGAATCTGCCTGCCGATGCACGGGACTTAAGAGATGCAGGTTCGATCCCTGGGTCAGGAAGGTCCCCTGAAGGAGAGAGCATGGCAACCAACTCAGCATTCTTGCCTGGAGAATTCCACAGACAGAGGGGCCTGATGGGCTCCAGTCCATAGAGTCACACAGAGTCGGACACGAAATGACTTATCATGCGTGCACACACATGAAGCATTAGCAAGGAACAACTGGAGAGTTTATCCCAAAACTTGTGAAGAAACAAAGTCATGAGCTACTCCTTACAGGAAGCGTTCCGAAAACATCACCATGGATCTCACTTGAAGTCTGCAGTGACAGACGTTCGCCTGCCAAAAGCAGCAGCAGCTGAGGGGGATGGCCTTCCTTTCCTCCCCCTCACAACTCCATGCAACACTAGAGACCAAAAGGGAGGCCTAAGAGGAAGTAGAACGTGGACAATAAAAGAACGAGTCGAGTTACCCTCCTCCCCTCTAGACGAAGAAATAGCTGGAGAGAAGGAAAAATCAAGTTTAAAATATTTGTTTAAATTGTGGTAGACACTACAACATGTGATGGAGATATGTTCTCACAACTGAAAGACTGTGCTGTGCTTAGTCGCTCAGTCGTGTATGTCTTTTTGTGACCAGATGGGCTGTAGCCCACCAGGCTCTTCTGTCTGTGGGATTCTCCAGGCAAGAATACTGGAGTGGGTTGCCATGCCCTCCTCCAGGGGATCGTCCCAACCCAGGGATCGAGCCCAGGTCTCCTGCACTGCAGGCAACTCTTTACCACCTGAACCACCTGGAAGCCCAAAGACAGTGGACTGAAAAAGGAAATAGGCTGCTTTCTGATTTTACTCCATTGTGCACACGCCGTCCAATAACCGATGTGTATGTGTATGTTGCTGTTTAGCAGCTCAGTCGTGACTGACTCTTTTGCAACCCCATGGACTGCAGCATGTCAGGCTGCTCTGCCCATGAGGTTTTCCAGGCAAGAATACTGGAGTGGGTTGCCATTTCCTCCCGACCCAGGGATCAAACCTGTGTCTCCTGCATCTCCTGCACTGGCAGATGAATTCCTTACCACTGAGCCATCTGGGAGGCCCAACATATGTGCATACAACCATTGATTATTGCATTTTCTCTTTAGGTTGGTAACACTACAGCCAAACATGAAACATAAGTTTTTTACTGGCAGAAAGAAATTAGAGCTGATTATGACTAGTCAGTAAAATGAGACTGTTCAGTCTTACGTAAATCATAAAAAATAATCTTTATCCACTTTTCTGCAAACACCAAGATTATCTGATCTTGCTACAAAACTAGAGCTAAGTCAGCATGCCAGCCACAAATTCAATGGTGTTTATACGTTTCAGAAAATACACAAAGAAACTATGGCCTCAAAATATAGAGAAGAGAATAAGAGCAGCAAAACTTCTTTCAGTCTGTATAAACAATAGTTAAAACCCTTTTTTCAGCACCTTACATTCTTTAAAAAATATGGTAAGGATTCTCTACTTAAATAGCTTTTTCTAATCTATGCATTTATTCTTAAAATATTTTGCAACCAATTTTTTTTCTTTATTTGTGTACAGTTCATAGAACATTGCCAGGTTAAATTCTTCATCACAACATTTTATCATTGCATTCCCATTTAATACAAAGCCACATGACTGCTGAAAAGGTCTACAGTAATTTAAGTGTCCCTAAACACACCATTTCTCTGACTACATGCATTTTTTATACCCTAACTCTTATTGTAATGCTTATGATCAATAAAGATGCTTGCTCAGAAGTAGAATAAATTTGTGAGCTATTAATATTTTATGCCCTGAAACTTAAATCATTGTCCACTCTTACTTAAATAAAATTATTTTTTATTCTTAGTGGTGGCTTATGGAACCAAAATCATTCCTGTTCATAGCAGTTTTAGAAAAATTACCTTTCTAACATATTTATGGGTAAAACTTAGTTCTGTCTTAATTATTGCTGCTGAAAGGTCATTTGGAGGAAATATATGTAAAATTTGAATATGTTTCAAGGGATTTTGTATCTGAATTCCCATTAACAAAAGTACAAGGGGTATGGCTTCTTTAGGGGATTCCCAGGTGGCTCAGTGGTAAAGAATCTGCCTGCCAATGCAAGAGACTCAAGAGACTTGGGTTCATTTCCTGGTCAAGAAGATTCCCTGGAGGAGGAAATGGCACTCCTATATTCTTGTTGGGAAAATTACATGGACAGAGGAGTCTGGGAGTCTACAATCCATGAGTCCAAAAATCAGCCACAATTGAGCAATTGAGCATGCACGTGGCTAATTTAACCTAATAATGATAGTAATAACTTGGTAAGAGGAGATATATATATATAATCAGTGGATGGGAACACCAGAAAATTAGGCCCAGAAGTTGCTAAAAATGAAACACCTAAAATATGACTGGCCCATAATATTTGACAGACAAATTAATGAATAACTGATTCAATAAAGTTAAATTTTACCAGTCAGATACACCTGTGGAAGTGTTTGACTTGTAACTGAAGCAAAATTAGCAAGAATATATTTCATTATCTGTAAATACAAGTGGAGAAGTCAAAAGGCAACTGATCACTTAGAAGACTTGAGGTCAGAGGGTAATCCATGCTAGAAATGCACATTTGAGAGTTTTCCATGAATACAGGGTTTTTTAAGTCATGGGACTGGGGAATATCACTAAGTAGGTTAAAATAAGAGGTAGTGAAGCAGGCCTAGAGCACAACAATGTTAAGAGAGAGGACAAGCCAAGGAGACAAAGAAAAGGCCATGGGATACTGACACACCCAGGGATGTATGAGGCTCTAAAACTCAAATGTATCATTTCCTGAGGCTTCCCTATTAAAGTATCAGAAACCAGTTGACTTAAACCAACAAAAGCTGATTCTCTCATAGTTCTGAAGATCAGAAGCGTGAAATCAAGTATTAGCAGGGCCACGCCTGCTCTGGAGGCTCTGGGGAGAATCCTAGTATGTTTATTTCATCCTCTAGTGGTTGCCAGCAATCCCTGGCTTCCTTAGCTTGCATTACTCCAACTTCTGCCTTCTGTCTACATATTAACATGGCCGTCTTCTCTGTGTGTCTCTGTATCTGTTTCCTCTTGCTATAAGGTCAACAGTTATTATATCAAGCCCCACTCTCATCTGGCATGACCTATTTATAACTAATTCCATCCGCCAAGATCCAGTTTCCAAACAAGGTCACACCTTTGAGGTTGAAGGTGGACATGAGTGTTTGGAGGACACCAAATAAAAATAAGGACACCTTATTGCAAAATTCAGACTTAAATGGAAGGAAGTAGGGAAAACCACTAGACCATTCAGATAGGATCTAAACTGAATCCCTACTATAATACAGTAGAAGTGACAAATAGATTCAAGGGATTAGATCTGATAGAGTGCTTGAAGAACTATGGATGGAGGTTCATGACATTGTACAGGAGGCAGTGATCAAGACCATCCCCAAGGAAAAAACTTCAAAAAGGCAAAATGGTTGTCTGAGGAGTCCTTACAAATAGCTTAGAAAAGAAGAGAAGCGAAAGGCAAAGGAGAAATGGAAATACATACCGATCTGAATGCAGAGTTAAAAAGAATAGCAAGGAGAGCTAAGAAAGCCTTCTTCAGTGACCAATGCAAAGAAATAGAGGAAAACAACAGAATGGGAAAGACTAGAGATCTCTTCAAGAAAATTAGAGTTACCAAGGGAATATTTCATACAAAAATGGGCGCAATAAATGACAGAATGGTATGAATCTAACAGAAGCAGAAGATGTTAAGAAGAGGTGGCAAGAATACACAGAAGAACTATACAAAAAATACCTTAATGACCCAGATAACCACGATGGTGTGATCATACACCTAGAGCCAGACATCCTGGAATGTGAAGTCAAATGGACCTCAGGAAGCATCGCTATGAACAAAACTAGTGGAGGTGATGGAATTCCAGTTGAGTTATTTCAAATCCTGAAAGATGATGCTGTGAAAGTGCTTCACTCAATATGCCAGAAAATTTGGAAAACTCAGCAATGGCCACAGGACTGGAAAAGTTCTGTTTTCATTCCAATCCCAAAGAAAGGCAATGCCAAAGAATGCTCAAACTACTGCACAAATACACTCATCTCACATGCTAGTAAAGTAATGCTCAAAATTCTCCAAGCTAGGCTTCAACATAAGTGAACAATGAACTTCAGGATGTTCAAGCTGGTTTTAGAAACAGCAGAGGAACCAGGCATGGGACAACGAACTGTTTCCAAATTGGGAAAGGAGTACGTCAAGGCCGTATATTGTCACCTTGCTTATTTAAATTATATGCAGAGTAAATCATGTGAAATCCTAAGTTGGATGAACCACAAGCTGGAATCAAGATTGCCAGGAGAAATATAAATAACCTCAGATATGCAGATAAAACCATCCTTATGGCAGAAAGCAAAAAACTAAAGAGGCTCTTGATGAAAGTGAAAGAGAGTGAAAAAGTTGGCTTATAACTCAGCATTCAGAAAACTAAGATCATGGCATTTAGTCCCTTCAATTCATGGTAAATAGATGGGGAAACGAGAAACAGTGACAGACTTTATTTTCTTGACCTCCAAAATCACTGCAAATGGTGACTGCAGCCGTGAAATTAAAAGATGCTTGCTCCTTGGAAGAAAATCTATGACTAACCTAAACAGCATATTAAAAAGCAGAGACATTACTTTGCTAACAAAAGTCTATCTAGTCAAAGCTAGGGTTTTTCCAGTAGTCATTTATAGTTGTGAGAGTTAGACCATATAGAAAGCTGAGTGCCGAAGAATTGATTTTGAACTACGATATTGGAGAAGACTCTTGAGAGTCCTTTGGACTGCAAGGAGATCAAACCAGTCAATCCTAAAAGAAATCAGTCCTGAATATTCATTGGAAGGTCTGAAGCTGAAGCTCTAATACTTTGGCCACCTAATGCAAAGCACTGACTCACTGGAAAAGATTCTGATGCTAGAAAAGATTAATGAAGGCAGGAGAAGGGGACGACAGAGGATGAGATGATTGGATGACATCACCGACTTGATGGACATGAGTTTGAGCGAGCTCCGGGAATTGGTGATGGACAGGGCTGCCTGGTGTCCTGCAGGCCATGGAGTTGCAAAGAGTCGGACACGACCGAGTGACTGAACTGATACTGCAGTTAAAAGTGTTTAAGGAGGTGGGAGTGACAAATTTTCCCCAATAATGCTGAAAGTTCAAGACTGGTAAAGACTGAGATGTAAATTTGTTTATTTAAGAACCACTTAGAAATCATTAGACTCCTTAGTGAGGGCAGTTTCAAGTAGTGGGTAGGAACTTGGTATAAGTTTAGCTATATGTACTTTAAAATAGTTACCAAATGATCTAGCAATCCCACTCCTGGACATATATCCAGAGAAAACCATACTTCAAAACTATACATGTACCTCAGTGTTCACTGCAGCACTATTTACAATAGTCGGGACATGAAAGCAACCTAAATCCCCATCAACAGATGAATAACTTAAGAAAATATGATAAATATGTATATGTGTGTATGTGTATATATACATACAATGGAATACTACTCAGCCATAAAAAAAGTGCAATAAGGCCACTTGTAGCAACATAGATGGATATAGAGATTATAATAATAAGTGAAGTAAGTCTGACAAAGAAAGATAAATATCATAGGTAATCATTTATATGTGGAACCTAAACAATGATACAAATGATACAAAGTAGAAATTGACTCACAGACACTGAAAACAAACTATGGTTGGTTACCAAAGGGCAAAGGAAGGGGAGGGATAAATTAAGTGTTTAGGATTAAAAGAGACACGCTGCTATATATGAAATAGATAAACAAGGACCTACTGTATAGCACAGTGAACTATATTCAATATCTTATAATAAGATGTAATGGCAAAGGATCTGAAAAAGAATATATATGTATATGTGTATATACGTATACATATATATTTGGATCATTTTGCTGTTTACCTGAGACTAATACAACACTGTCAATCAACTATATTTCTGTTAAGAACAAAGATTCGGGAAGAGAAGAATTAGGGACTGAGTATGCACAATTCTTTTCAGGATTTTTCAATAAATGGTAGTAGGAAAAATGAAGTGGGGGAGGAGTGGAATATAGAGAGGAGAGAAATAATTGTATTTCTGTATACTTCTGGGAATAAAAAGCAGGAGAGAGAACAATGTGCTTGCTCATAATTAACAGCATATTTCCTCTTATTATAATTAACAAGATGTTATAGCACAGCAGCATGCTTCCTCAATATAATTAACATATCTTCTTCACAAAATAAAAAACGCACCCACCTTATTTTGACTTTTAATCTGCCTTCCCTGGAGTCTGATGGAATCTAACTCCATTTATGAATCTAGAGGCAATAAGGGATTCTATGACTGAGGCTTCTGACAACTGATAGCTCCTTGCACAGGTAGCTTCTTGAGGTCATCCTTAAGTTTTTCAGTGTAGGCAAACCAGCTACAAATGCCATGAGACCTCATGGTTCACATCAGGTAATGGTCAATTTTTTATGACTGACAAAGTAAATCTCTCGTCTCTTGTAAGATACTGTAGAAGATTAACATCAGATTCAGAGTTTGAGTCTACAAGGGTTGCAGGATATCTACTTTGAATTCACAGTTCCTCCAAGCTCTTAGATTAATGATAATATATTGATCAAGAGAAATTTTCCAAGAAAAATTCCTTAGATGGAACTCTTTAGAGAATAATTGTCTGTTAATGTTGTATTTATGCTATAAACTAATAAAAATATAAATAAGTGATCCTCATATACTCAGAGATTATTTATTATGTATTTATTATTGCTAAATAGAAGCATAATAGAAGTTGCAAAATATTTAAGTAAATAATAATGAAATACTGTATATCAAAGCTATGAGATACCATTAAGTCAGTTCTCAAAGGAAAACATAAGGTGAAATCATGTAGTCAAATAGAATAAGGTTTAAAAATTAATGAAACAAGCCTCCAGTGTAATATGTTAGAAAAATAAAAGCATAATAATCTCCAGGAGATAAAAGGAAGTAAGTAATAAAAACATATGAAACCCTACAATTTGGCTGGCTTTTCTGTATATATATATATATATATATATTCATACATATATATGTATATATACATGCATACATATATGCATATAATCTGCACTGAGTGATACCACAATATAAATAGATTATATTATCACACCCATACTGAGTCTATATCAAGGAAACTAAATCGGCTTAACATTAGAAAATAAGATAGAGTAGTGTCACACATTAATAGCAAAGGGAGAAATTAAACTATTATCTCAATATATGCAGACATTTTGACAAAATCAACAACCATTCATTACTAAAACAAAAATAAAGAAAGACAAAATATCTCTTTACCAACCAGGAATAGACAAGAACCTTTTAATTCTGTTTAATGGTATTTACTGAATACACACACACAAGTATAGAGGTACAGATAACACACATATATAGGTATAAACACACATTTATGCAGTTCAGTTCAATTCAGTTCAGTCACTCAGTTGTGTCGGACTCTTTGCGACCCCATGAATCGCAGTACGCCAGGCCTCCCTGTCCATCACCAACTCCCGGAGTTCACTCAGACTCACGTCCATCGAGTCCGTGATGCCATCCAGCCATCTCATCCTGGGTCGTCCCCTTCTCCTCCTGCCCCCAATCCCTCCCAGCATAAGAGTCTTTTCCAATGAGTCAACTCTTCACATGAGGTGGCCAAAGTACTGGAGTTTCAGCTTTAGCATCAGTCCTTCCCAAGAACACCCAGAACTGATCTTTAGAATGGACTGGTTGAATCTCCTTGCAGTCAAACGACTCTCAAGAGTCTTCTCCAACACCACAGTTCAAAAGCATCAATTCTTCGGCACTCAGCTTTCTTCACAGTCCAACTTTCACATCCATACATGACTATTGGAAAAACCGTAGCCTTGACTAGATGGACCTTTGTTGGCAAAGTAATGTCTCTGTTTTGAATATGCTATCTAGGTTGGTCATAACTTTCCTTCCAAGTAGTAAGCATCTTTAGTTTCATGGCTGCAATCACCATCTGCAGTAATTTTGGAGCCCCCCCCCCAAATTTATGCAGTTAATTCTCATTAATTATGTTCTAGAAAGTCACTATGAACACTGAATTAGCAAATGCTATATCTCTACTCCTAGAAGAATTACCTGGTTTCATTCCTACAATCCTGTGTTCACATTTTCATCAATGCATTGATATTTTCTGTGTTTCTTTTTAAAGACAATGTTACAAATATATATTGTTGAATCATTAACCCTAAAGTTACAAACAACAGCACTTTAACTCATATGTGAATGAAGTTAGCTAAATCAAGCATTTTCTCCATAAGACATGTGGTTAGGAACACTAAATGGCACTTCAGCACTGTTGTTCAGTCACCCAGTCATGTCCAACTCTTTGCAATCCCATGGACCACAGCACACCAGGCCATCCTGTCCCTCACCATCTCCTGGAGTTTGCCCAAGTTCACGTCCATGTCCTCTTCAGCACTAAGCTTGCGAAATTACAACCAAAACACAAAAATGAGAAAAACTTGACACAAAAATGAATGCAAAAGGGACACTACTTATAATGTGAGATCTGAGAGAAGGCAGAGAATCACCCCATTTAGTCTCAGCTGGGAACACGCATGTTCAGTGACTCAAGTTTTTCACAGCTCTGCATGTGTCTGTGAGTGATCATAAAGGTAGTAATTGGCACTGACTTGGGGGTTACAAATAAGTTATGGTGATGGGGAAAATTAGAAATACAGGAAATGCAAACAATAAAGATTGACTGTACAAATAATATGCATATACAGAAGCATCATGCCTAATGTTGAAATATTGAAAGCTTTCCCTTTGAGATGAGGAGCAAAGCAAGGTTTCTTGCTGTCATCACAGCTCTTCCACATTGTCACAATCCTGGCCAGTACATTCAGTAAGAAAAATTTAAGTTGAGAATGGGAAACAAAATAGTCAATATTCACAGATGACATGATTGTGTATTTAAAATCCAAACATCAACTAAATTAGAGCTTATTAATTTTGCTACACTGAATACACAAAAATCAGCTTATTTTCATACAAAAGAAAAATGTTAAATGCAATTTTGAGTAGTTGTTATTTACAATATCATTAATGATAGTCTGAGCACTATAAGATCATCACTAGAATAATCTATTAAAAAATTAAAAGATATGTATGCTTATGAATAGAAAGACTCAATATTATACAATGTCAGTTGTCTCTAAATTGATCTATAGATTCAATATGAATGCAATGAAAATCCTGCCAGGCATCTTGCAGTCAAAATTAATAAGTATTCTTAAATGGATATATAAAGTTAAAGGAACAAAAACAGTAAGTTCAATTCAGTTCAGTTCAGTTCAGTTCAGTCACTCAGTCATGTCCGACTCTTTGAGATCCCATGAACCGGAGCACACCAGGCCTCCCTGTCCACCAGCAACTGCCAGAGTCTACCCAAACGCATGTCCATTGAGTCGGTGATGCCATCCAACCATCTCATCCTCTATCATCATATATAAAGTGAAAGGAACAAAAACAATAAAGACTCAACAAAAAGCAAAGTGAGAGCACTTGCTCTGTTAACAGGAAAAAGCTGCAGTGAAACACTGCATTGGGGAAAGGATACAAAATATACCAAAGAAGCTGAATAGCAATCCTGAAAATGAAATAAACATTCATGAACATTTAATTTATGGCCAAACTGGCACTACAGACTGGTAGAAAATTGTAGCATTTTTAGTAGAAGAAACTAGGACTACTGGAGGCCAATGGATAAACATATAAAAATAAAAGCCAGATAGACAATAGCCTTAAATGTACAAAGAAAACAATGAATATTTTAGAAGATAGTAGAGGAATAAAGTTCCATACCTTTGGAGTGAAACATGATTTATTAAACAAGACACCAAAAGCATTAACTCTGAAAGAACTAAATTAATAAAGTGGACACTATGATTAAGACTTTTTTCTATTAAGATACATCATTTACTTAGCAAAAGTTCAAGCCACAGAATGGAATAGTTATTGGCAACATAGCCTATGAAAGACTGTATTCAGAATATAAACATTCTCTACTGATAAATTAAGAAGACAGTCAGGTGTTCCAGGAAATAAGGAGACACTAACCAGAACATTAAAACCCCAATGCTTGAGCTCCACTTTCACTTTCACTAGAGGTACCTCTACATAAAATCTAAGAAACAGATTTCACAGCAGTCCTGGCCCCAGTGTATATGGCATCTATGGTTTCCATCACACTAAGCCCAGATGAACTCCTTTTTTAGAAATCAATTTCCATCTCTATGATTTAGTTCATAAATCTGCTACTCCTTTGTAATGGCTTTCCTTTCTATGAAGAAACTGTTTAGGAAAACCCTTTCTAAATACTTTTGCAGAAAAGATAGCTGTTTGACAAAAGACTTCATACCTTCAGTACATGCCAAGCACAATTTAGTATCCCAGATATCATCAATTAAAGAAAACAAAAATATGAAAGTAACTCCTTTCAGCTCTGAGATTTATTCTAAAAATCATCTGTAAGATGAACTTTCTTCAAGACAGTTGTATCAATAGCCTCTTTATTTGCTCAAATGCTTGTATCTTGTTCTCTCAATGCAGTCCAATATTTATTCTACTGTTTAAGTGAAATTCCTGGTTTCAATAACAGAAACTACCCTGAAATAACATTGACGTCAAGGTCAATATCACAAAAAGCAACATAATTCATACATTTTTACTAAGCAGAATGAAAAAAAACAGAAAGTGTGAGACTACCATACAGGTAGTCCAGTGTTCAGTTCAGTTCAGTTGCTCAGTCGTGACCGACTCTTTGCGACCCTATGAATCGCAGCACGCCAGGCCTCCCTGTCCATCACCATCTCCCGGAGTTCTTTCAGACTCACGTCCATTGAGTCTGTGATGCGATCCAGCCATCTTATCCTGGGTCGTTCTCTTCTCCTTCTGCCCCCAATCTCTCCCAGCATCAGAGTCTTTTCCAATGACTCAACTCTTCGCTTGAGGTGGCCAAAGTACTGGAGCTTCAGCTTTAGCATCATTCCTTCCAAAGAAATCCCAGGGCTGATCTCCTTCAGAATGGACTGGTTGGATCTCCTTGCAGTCCAAGGGACTCTCAAGAGTCTTCTCCAGCACCACAGTTCAAAAGCATCAATTCTTCGGCGCTCAGCTGTCTTCACAGTCCAACTCTTGCATCCATACGTGACCACAGAAAAAACCATAGCCTTGACTAGACAGACCTTAGTCTGCCAAGTAATGTCTCTGCTTTTGAATATGCTATCTAGGTTGGTCATAACTTTTCTTCCAAGGAGTAAGCGTCTTTTAATTTCATGGCTGCAGTCACCATCTGCAGTGATTTTGGAGCCCCAAAAAATAAAGTCTGACACTATTTCCACTGTTTCCCCATCTATTTCCCATGAAGTGATGAGACCAGATGCCATGATCTTCGTTTTCTGAATGTTGAGCTTTAAGCCAACTATTTCACTCTCCTCTTTCACTTTCATCAAGAGGTTTTTTAGCTCCTCTTCACTTTCTGCCATAAGGGCAGTGTCATCTGCATATCTGAGGTGATTGATATTTCTCCCAGCAATCTTGATTCCAGCTTGTGTTTCTTTCAGCACAGCGTTTCTCATGATGTACTCTGCATATAAGTTAAATAAGCAGGGTGACAATATACAGCCTTGATGCACTCCTTTTCCTATTTGGAACCAGTCTGTTGTTCCATGTCCAGTTCTAACTGTTGCTTCCTGACCTGCATACAGATTTCTCAAGAGGCAGGTCGGGAGGTCTGGTATTCCCATCTCTTTCAGAATTTTCCACAGTTTATTGTGATCCACACAGTCAAAGGCTTTGGCATGGTCAATAAAGCAGAAAGAGATGTTTTTCTGGAACTCTCTTGCTTTTTCCATGATCCAGCAGATTTTGGCAATTTGATGTCTGGTTCCTCTGCCTTTTCTAAAACCAGCTTGAACATCAGGGAGTTCACGGTTCACGTATTGCTGAAGCCTGGCTTGGAGAATTTTGAGCATTACTTTACTAGCATGTGAAATGAGTGCAATTGTGAGGTAGTTTGAGCATTCTTTTGCATTGCTTTTCTTTGGAATTGGAATGAAAACGGACCTTTCCAGTTCTGTGGCCACTGCTGAGTTTTCCAAACTTGCTGGCATATCATCTTTCAGGATTTGAAATAGCTCAACTGGAATTCCATCACCTCCACTAGCTTTGTTCGTAGTGATGCTTTCTAAGGCCCACTTGTCTTCACATTCCCAGATGTCTGGCTCTAGATTAGTGATCACATCATCATGATTATCTGAGTTGTGAAGATCTTTTTTATACAGTTCTTCCGTGTATTCTTGCCACCTCTTCTTAATATCTTCCTCTTCTGTTAGGTCCAGACCATTTCTGTCCTTTATCGAGCCCATCTTTGCATGAAATGTTCCCTTGGTATCTCTCATTTTCTTGAAGAGATCTCTAGTCTTTCCCATTCTGTTCTTTTCCTCTATTTCTTTGCATTGATTGCTGAAGAAGGCTTTCTTATCTCTTCTTGCTATTCTTTGGAAGTCTGCATTCAGATGCTTATATCTTTCCTTTTCTCCTTTGCTTTTCACCTTTCTTCTTTTCACAGCTATTTGTAAGGCCTCCCCAGACAGCCATTTTGCTTTTCTGCATTTCTTTTCCATGGGGATGGTCTTGATTCCTGTCTCCTGTACAATGTCACGAACCTCATTCCATAGTTCATCAGGCACTCTATCTATCAGATCTAGACCCTTAAATCTATAAAAGGAAAATGAAAAAAAAAAACAAAACAGAAAATGTGAGACTACCGTACAGGTAGTCCAGTGTAGGGATCCCTTATGATATTATGTCATAACTTGAAATCACTTATCTCTATCCTAAATTTCTGATTCATATATTTCCTATAACTCTAAATTGGTTTTTCCACAGTAACGTTCTCAGCCACAGAAGCAATTCAATAGTTTATTGAAAGTGAAGGTGAAAAGAATAACACTTGCTAATATGTACAGATCATTTGTACATCAAGTGCTTTTTAATTGGGAACCGTCTGTGTTGAGTATTTGTTATGCTGTCAACACTTCACAAGACAATATCAAGAATCAGAAGACATAGGGCTTGTAAAAATAAATGTACACATTTTGGGAAGAGCATAGGAAGATTCCTACATGGAAAATTTGGGGACAGTGAAAAGATTATTTAAATGGCTTCAAAGAATCTGATGAAAAGTTATGGGAAAAGAAGCAAAAATCCTACTGTGAAGTGAAGTGAGATCAAGATTTTGGAAATGAAGAGCTATAGGAGTTTTCAAAATGGAAATGTGATATGATGAAGGTCACATTTTAGGAAGACTAACCTGATATGTGGATGCAATCTGATGGAGTGATGAGATGCCAGGAGACTGGCAGAAAGACTGGAATAACCTAACTATGGGAATGTGAGAGAAAATCAGGGCAAATACATTTGCACTGGAGCCTGCTCACAGACTAACTGAAAAGAGAACAAGCAGAAATTAATAGAATAGTCCCTTCATCTTCCTCTATCATTCAATCAAAGCTTAGGCTTAAATCCCTCAGTTGGTCCTGCTAAACTTTGAAAGGAGATTTACTACCTCTTAAAAACATTCTATTAGAAAAACATTCTTTCTGAATATTAACCCAGAGCTTGAAGAGCTGTCCAAAAGTTAGTCTCCCTGCCTCTTGCCAGAATTGCTTTCAAGCCAAGAGATAGCTGTGTACATGACAATTTAAAGATAACCTGAAATTTATACAAGGATGCCACTAGAATGAAAAGGAGACTATAATCACAGGAAAACTTAACTCTACCCCATAAACACTGAAACAAGAACCTCTGACAGTCTTCTAGGGAAAATAAAACTGAAATGTCCGTTTATCTTATGGATATGTGTGAAGAGCATATGTCAGCCTTTAAAGGGGAGATATTAAAAAAAAATCCCAATGCATAAAAAGTTAACCAAGGGCCTGGTTTCATGAATATTATTAGAAAACTGGCAACTAAAACAAAAAATTAGTACTAACCAAGTAGCGTTTTTGTTTTTGTTTTTGTTTTTGTTTTTTGGTTTTTTTTGCTAACTCAAAAATTTTAAAGATGAAACAGTTTAACATAATTCATAATAAATCCACCCTGGCTCATTTGCTTTTTAGCACATCCCAACTTAGAAAATGCTGTGTAGAGGGATGGTACAGGGAGGGAGGAGGGAGGGGGGTTCAGGTTGGGGAACACGTGTATACCTGCGGTGGATTCATGTCGATGTATGGCAAAACAAATACAATATTGTAAAGTAATTAACCTCCAATTAAAATAAATAAATTTACATTTTTTTAAAAAAGAGAAAACACTGTGTAACTGAAAATGAGGGCATTTTTTTTCTGCTTTGTTCAAGTGCACCCCAAGTGTTTAAAATGGTGACTAGAATATAATAGCTCACAATGTATGCTTTTTGTGTTACCAAATATTCTCATTATATATATTTAAATTATCTTTTCTAAACCCTTAAAATAGTTTTAGATTTCCACTTTAAATATTCAGAGGTGATAACAAGACACCTCCCAAGCCACACATAATATCCACAAATATTATCCACAGATATCCACAAATCCTATAAAACATTATGTAAGATGAAAAGTTTCAGAGCACTGAATTTAAATGCAAAACTATGACTGCATTTGGGGTTAGGTGTTGATACCTATTAGTTATAGATCTTCAATAATTCATAACATTTCTCTAATCAATATTCATATCTATACTATGACAAACAAAAAAATTCTTACTAGGTTGGGAATCATTCTCGCTATTGGATTGAGATAGTACAGATTAAAGAAAGTAAAAATGTCTAGAATGATGCATTTGTAAAAGATTAGAGTTGGAGAAATCAGTACAAATTTATGTTAGCTTAATAAAGATAAAGCTGGTTATATTTATAGACAGGTGGGTTTATAGAAGTTGCTATACAAACATAAATTTATTTGCTCTTCCCACTGAGATGACCAAGAATCAATGACATCCAGTAGGAATAAGCACATTTACCACTCAGATCTTAATTTCTTTTTTTTTTTTTTCAGATCTTAATTTCTAATACTATTCTCCAATAAAAGGAACCAGAGCTCCTTGGAGAAATAACCAATCATAGGACTAGGGCAGGAAATGTATAATATGAGCCTAGATGATCTCTTAGTTGCCAGAAAGTACTAAAAACAACCCCCAATGATGGATGGATGTTAACAGGACATAGAGGCGAATTGAAAGAGTTTCCAATGGGCAAAGCTGGGATGATTTGACAATAAAACATAGTAAAATTGAATTATTATTCTAATATTACCCTCATGTATTTAACTGGTATAAATAAAATATTTGATAAACAAATAATTTAAAGAGAATAGACCAATTTCCCATGTGAAAAATCACAAATAATTTATGTAGATACTCTACCGTTAAGCAGTGAAGTATTAACTGTGGGCTGTGCATAATGACATTCTTCCTGAAAGTACAATTGAAAAGGGAAGAAAAAAGTAACTTAATAGTGGAGAAACCTGGCAAATATCGGGGTGACCAAAAGCAACATCAGTAATGATGTCATGCTGTAGAATGTACTTTGATATGATGTGATAAAAACATCACTTTACTTTTGTGATCTTTCATTCCAAAATTTACAACTCGTCTAGTCATGAGAGAAAAAAAAAAAAAATTCAGGCCATCAAGAAAATTCCAGTTGAGAAGCTTTCTATGAAATATCTAACCAGTACTCCCCAAAGCTGTCAAGATCATTGAAATAAGAAAAGTCTGAAAAACTGATTTTAAGAAGAGTCTAAGGAGATAATAACAGGCTTTCCCAATGGGTCAGTGGGTAAAGAATCTACCTGCAATGTAGGAGATAACAAGTTCAGTGCCTGAGTTGGGAAGATTCCCTGGAGGAGGAAATGGCAACCCACTCCAGTATTCTTGCCTGAAAAATTCCATGGACAGAGGAGGCTGGGGGATTACAGTCCTAAAGATCACAGAGTCAAACATGACTGAGTGACTAAAGCACACAAGGAGATATTGTAGCTAAATGTAATAGGATATCCTGAATGTAATTCTAGAGAAGAAAACTGACATTAAGTAAAAACTAAGGAAATCTAAATAAAAAAGAATAATGTATCAGTAATGTTTCACCATAATAACAAATTAATAATACTAATATAAAGTGATTCTGAAGGTTTTCTGTAAATCTAAAACTCTTCTCAAATAAAATGTTTATTTAAGAAATACCTACCAAGTAAAATTGTCATGGTTCTTATAAATTCAAATAAGGTCAACATGGTAAATATATAAGGTTAAATACAAGGTGGCATTATTTTTTAATTGCCATACAGGTAGATAGTGTAGGAGATACTTTAAGAAAATTGGGATTAAACTGCTAAATCCCACTATATCAATAACCTCTCTCCTTCTTGGACTCATATAAAAATACTTGGTTGTCACATTACAGGTAGGGTCAACTCCTGATTCTGTTTAATCTATACTTTGCTTGGAATAGACTCATATATGTTACAATAACAAATGTTTTTCAAATCTCAGAGACTTCAAGTGGTAATAGCTCCTTTCTTTCAGTTGGAAATAGCACTCATTTTCATTAGTTTATCCCACATCATCCTTATTCAGAAATATTAGCTGATAGATTCTCCACCAACTGGCATCTTACCATTTTTATAATCTAGCACAGTAACAATGAAGCAACAGTTAGAACTGGACATGGAACAACAGACTGGTTCCAAATAGGAAAAGGAGTACATCAAGGCTGTATATTGTCACCCTGCTTATTTAACTTATACACAGAAAACATCATTAGAAACGCTGGACTGGAAGAAACACAAGCTGGAATCAAGATTGCTGGGAGAAATATCAATCACCTCAGATATGCAGATGACAACACCCTTACGACAGAAAGTGAAGAGGAGCTAAAAAGCCTCTTGATGAAAGTGAAAGAGGAGAGTGAAATAGTTGGCTTAAAGCTCAACATTCAGAAAACGAAGATCATGGCATCCGGTCCCATCACTTCATGGGAAATAGATGGGGAAACAGTGGAAACAGTGTCAGACTTTATTTTTGAGGGCTCCAAATCACTGCAGACTTTGACTGCAGCCATGAATTTAAAAGACACCTATTTCTTGGAAGGAAAGTTATGACCAACCTAGATAGCATATTCAAAAGCAGAGACATTACTTTGTCAACAAAGGTCCATCTAGTCAAGGCTATGGTTTTTCCTGTGGTCAGGTATGGATGTGAGAGTTGGACTGTGAAGAAAGCTGAGTGCCGAAGAATTGATGCCTTTGAACTGTGGTGTTGGAGAAGACTCTTGAGAGTCCCTTGGACTGCAAGGAGATCCAACCAGTCCATTCTAAAGGAGATCAATCCTGGGTGTTCTTTGGAAGGACTGATGCTAAAGCTGAAACTCCAGTACTTTGGCCATCTCATGCGAAGCATTGACTCATTGGAAAAGACTCTGATGCTGGGAGGGATTGGGGGCAGGAGGAGAAGGGGACGACAGAGAATGAGATGGCTGGATGGCATCACCGACTTGATGGACATGAGTTTGAGTTAAACTCCAGCAGTTGGTGATGGACAGGGAGGCCTGGCGTGCTGCAATGCATGGGGTCGCAAAGAATTGGACATGACTGAGTGGCTGAGCTGAACTGAACTGACAGTGATAATGGGAAACAGCATAATGAATCTAAAAGTGCGTATGTCATAGTGATGCATTAGTTTAGCTCCATTTCATTGGCCAAAGTAAACCATGTGACCACGTCTTCAAGGAGGTGGAAAAAGACATCCTAACACAGAAATGTAATGAATAAAGTCATAAATATCAGTTAACAGAAAAAAAGACTATGATATTCTTTAATAAAAATCCATCAGATTATTTATTCATCCACTCATTCAGCCAATAATAAGAATTAACTACACTCACGCTTAATGAAATTGATGTTTGTATATCAGAAATTCATCCTTTCACATCTTTATAAGTTTTAGACTTCTCTCACTGAACAAGTGATACTCAAAACCCAAATTTTCATGATTCAAGCTTATACTCAACACAGAGATTCTTCAGATTTTCTAATCTTTAGGTTATCTACCAGAATAGCTCTGGGTAAAAAAAAAAAAAAAAAACACTCTTTTTTTATTAATACATCATTTTTCAGTAACACGGTTTCATTCTGGTTTCTTTCATAAGTATAAAAGAAAGTGGGAAAAAGGAGGGAAATTGCACTAGCAATCAGCCCACAAGATCCAATTTTCAAGGAAATTTCAAGATAAAAAGCACAGTGTATGCACGTGTGCCCAGTGGCTCGGTCATGTCCACCTCTTTGTGACCCCATGGACTGTACCCCACCAGGCTCCGCTGTCCATGGGTTTGTCCAGGCAAGAACACTAGAGCGAGTTGCCATTTCCTCCTCCGGGGGATCTTTATTACCCAAGAATCGAACCCACATCTCCTGCAACTCCTGCATTGGCAGGCAGATTCTTAGACTTTGGTTCAAATCCCAGCACTTTCATTTTTCTTCCTTTCTTTCTTCTTTGGACATGTGCATACACATGCACACACACATGAGTAAACAAGCCTGAGTAAATTAGATACGCTTGCCGTTGGGCCACTTGCAAAGACAAGTAGAAAATGAATATAAAATGTCACCTCTGCCCATCAATAAGTCTCTTAGTATATTGGCTTATCTCTGATTTGCGTCTGTTGATGTGCTTTTGATAAATATTTTGGAGAAAAGTGGTACATATGTGTCCCTAAGTGGAAAGCTATCTCAGTTTCCTCTACAATTTCTCCTCTGATCTGCAAAGCATCAGTTCTCTCAAACTACATAAATCTGTTTAAGGAGCAATTATCACTTCTATGGGTAGTATGATATGATAGTTTCCAGGAGCTTTCCTGAGATTATTTGCATTGCCCACTGTATCACCTAAACTACACTATCACAGATTAATTTCACTGATAGAAAAGGGGACACTTTAAGAGCCTAGAATAAAAGTGTGAAATCTTAGGAAGAGGAGTCCCTTAAACTTACATTAATTAGAACTAAGCAAAGTACCTCCAGACAGTGCAGAGAGACCGTGACCTAGGACTAACAGGTAAAAATAAAGGAGAAGCAGGAACTGGAAAATGTCACATGCATATGAAAGAAAAGTCCAGCTGAATCTATTACTTTGCCTAAGGCTAAACTTGAACAAAAGAAACAGTGATATAAACATCAGAATAAAAGTTGCCTGCTGTTCTACCATTCTGTTAATTGACAGACCAATCTTTTCAGTTTAATATTTTAAAACAGTTTAATAAATCCTAAATGTGCAGCATTAATAAATACATTAACCAGGAAGAGAAGGTCCTGGGGAGAGTAAAATTCCTTGAAGTCATTTTCATACCATTATTTTTAAGAACGCTCTAGGGTTTAATATGAGATTAGCATCAAAATCAAGATAAGCCATTATAATTTTTTAAAACATCCTTCAGATATGCTTTCCTTGGTAGATTCCTTTGGCCTCCCACTGCCATTCTTTTGGGAGCTAGTGTTTGAAATCAGGGCTCCACTCTGCAGGCCATCTAGCAAGGGGAAATTAGCAAGCACATAGCTGGTGACAGGCTAGAAGAATCTATTCAAAGTCTTAACAAGGGAAACATCATGATTCCACTGACCAGATAAATAGGGCAGTGAGGAGATTGAAGCTACATGAAAATATTTATTATTAAAACACATTTCAGGAGCTTTCTGTTCTTCAGGGGATTAATGATGAACGGAAGCACTTGTGATTAAAATATGAACCCTGCTCCTTTTGTAAACAAAGCTGGTATGATGAAACTTACCAGGGAGTGTCTTGCTTCCATAAGTGTAAGATGTTTATCATTAATTTGCCCTGGAATGACCATCTGTTTTTCTTACAGGGAGCAAGATCATTCATGAAAGCTAATGATCATGTTCTTAGGACACTTGAAAGCTAACCAAGCATTTTGTTGGCTCAGGACAGTCCCAGTTAATTCTGCTGCCCTGATATCTTCATTAACAGCACCAGTTTTACCCTCAAAAAGTTTATTATATGGTCACTCAACTAATAGGAAGCTTCTGTGACTGATTTGAGCTCAATATGAATTGATATCAGCTTCACAGCAGTAATGATCAATGAAGAATTTCATTGATCGTGTCATTTGATTAGAAGACTAAACTCATGAGGTCAAAATCATACACCTTTGCCATTTAAAAGCAGGGAAAAGTAAATCTATTCCAAGATCAAATAATTTTCTTTTTTTTTTAATTTAAATTTATTTATTTTAATTGAAGGTTAATTACTTTACAATATTGTGTTGGTTTTGCCATACATCAACATGAATCCGCCACAGGTATAGACGTGTTCCCCCTCCTTCAACCCCCTCCTTCCTCCCTCCCCGTAGGCTAACTTTCAAATACATTTAGGGATGTTGAAAGAGAATATATGTTTGTGCATGTTGTTGCAGCTGTTTAGTTACTAAGTCATGTCCGACTCTTCATGACCCCATGGACTGTAGCACACCAGGCCCCTCTGTTCATGGGATTTCCCAGGCAAGAGTATGGTAGTGGGTTGTCATTTTCTTCTCCAGGAAATCTTCCTGACCCAGGGATTGAATCCTCCACTCTTGCATTGTTGGCCAATTGTTTACCATTTAAGCCATCAGGAAAGCCACATATTTGTGAATACAAACACTTTATCCGAAGACTTACCAGCCATGTGAACTGGGGCAAGTTACTTTACCTCAGTGTATCTCCATTTTCTCATATGTAGAACTGAGATAAGAAAAAGGTAGGTTATAATTTAAGTAAGAATCCAAGTCTTCCTATGGAGAGCCAGTTAATAGAGCCAGTTAATATTTAAAGAATCACTGAATTTAGGATAAGAAGACATCAAATAATGATGCCATAACATACCAGTTGTGGGACTTTAAGTAATTCATTTTAACCACTCTGTGCCTGAGTTTTCTTATGTGCAGGCACATGTGTTAAAAATATAAAGGTCTTTTTCCTTGCAAGGATAGAAAATATATAGATGTCAAAAGGATCGGGAAATTGTATAACTGTATCAGGTGTTATCTCAAAGGTGGAGAGATAACTAAAGCTTTGAGATGAGGATAATTCTATTCAAGTGGATGTTTGCAAAGCAATATGTGCCTTTTAGAGGGAAAAATGGCCTTTACTTGGGATAGAGTTTTCCTTGGTTCTTAGAAGTATTGAATCGTTGGGCTTCCTTATTCATGAAGATGTGAAATGAATACTTTCTTACAGTTGGCAAGAAAAATGTGTAAACATGTGGAGCCATGCAATATTGGTGATAGTGGAGGTGTTGATTTAGTTGCTAAATCATGTCCAGCTCTTGTGACCCCATGGACTGTACCCCACAAGGCTCCTCTGTCCATGGGATCTCCCAGGCAAGAATACTGGAGTGGGTTGCCATTTTCTTCTTCAGGAAATCTTCCCAACCCAGGGATTAAATCTGGGTCTCCTGCATTGCAGGTGAATTCTGTACTGACTGAGACACCAGGGAAACCCCTCCAATATTTGTGCTCATGGGTAAATGTACACCTTGATAAAGTAACTTAGGTATATTATCAGGATAATACTTCAGCATAGCTAGGAAAATACTTGATTTTTATTTTTCAGAATGTGGACTTGTTTTCTTATGCCTGAAAATCATTATTTGTTTCTGGGATATGCATATGAATTTATGTTCAGACTTTTGTACATTAGCAATCAAGAGCCAAAACTAGACTATAGAAGCAGGAAATATATAAATCCCAAAATTATCTACTCATGCAGGAGAAGAAAAATAATGACAATAATAACAATAATAATATCAAATAACACAGTGCTTATTATACAATAGCATTTGCCAAAATATAGTGCTAAATACAATTAAAGGAATTTTCACACATTAATCTCAATTCTTGCAATAACTTTGTGGAATAGGTGTTATTATTATCCCCAGTTTACAGATGAAAAAACTGAGGTGTTAAGTAAGGTCTCCATTATTAAATACCTAGTACATAAATCATACAGTTGGGATGCAAACCTAAGTGATTTGACATCACAGTCCTTTAACCTTATCCAATAACCATGGGGATGAGCTTTAGTGTTGTAATATTTATACTCTAATGTCTTATACTTAATGTTATTTAAAATATTAAGTTCAAGGTTGATAGAAAGGTTATCAAACTACTGTTTCTGGCACTTGTGAAACCAGATTCCATACTTGTGAGGGGAAATTGTTGCTTCCAATGGCTCCCATTTTGTTTTAATTGTTTTGTTTGCATTTCTTTTTCTTGGGGATGGTCTTGATCCCTGTCTCCTGTACAATCTCACGAAACTCCATCCATAGTAAATCAGGCACTTTGTCTATCATATCTAGTTCCTTAAATCTATTTCTCACTTCCACTATATAATCATAAGGGATTTGATTTAGGTCATACCTGAATGATTTAGTGGTATTATCCACTTTCAAGGAGACATAAGAAAGCCTTCCTCAGAGATCAATGCAAAGGAATAGAGGAAAACAACAGAACAGGAAAGATTAGAGATCTCTTCAAGAAAATAAGAGACACCAAGGGAATATTTAATGCAAGTTCAGTTCAGCTCAGTCACTCAGTCGTGTCCGACTCTGCGACCCCATGAAATGCAGCACGCCAGGCCTCCCTGTCCATCACCAACTCCCGGAGTTCACTCAGAGTCACGTCCATCAAGTTAGTGATGCCATCCAGCCATCTCATCCTCTCTTGTCCCCTTCTCCTCCTGCCCCCAATCCCTCCCAGCATCAGAGTCTTTTCCAATGACTCAACTCTTCATATGAGGTGGCCAAAGTACTGGAGCTTCAGCTTCAGCATCAGTCCTTCCAAAGAAATCCCAGGGCTGATTTCCTTCAGAATGGACTGGTAGGATCTCCTTGTAGTCCAAGGGACTCTCAAGAGTCTTCTCCAACACCACAGTTCAAACGCATCAATTCTTCGGTGCTCAGCCTTCTACACAATCCAACCCTCACATCCATACATGAAAACTGGAAAAACAATAGCCTTGACTAGATGGACCTTTGTTGGCAAAGTAATGTCTCTGCTTCTGAATATGCTATCTAGGTTGGTCATAACTTTTCTTCCAAGGAGTAAGCATCTTTTAAATTCATGGCTGCAGTCACCATCTGCAGTGATTTTGGAGCCCTCAAAAATAAAGTCTGACACTGTTTCCACTGTTTCTCCATCTATTTCCGATGAAGTGATGGGACTAGATGCCATGATCTTCGTTTTCTGAATGTTGAGCTTTAAGCCAACTTTTTCACTCTCCTCTTTCACTTTCATCAAGAGGCTTTTTAGTTCCTCTTCACTTTCTGTCATAAGGGTGGTGTCATCTGCATATCTGAGGTGATTGATATTTCTCCCAGCATTCTTGATTCCAGCTTGTGTTTCTTCCAGTCCAGTATTTCTAATGATGTTTTCTGTGTATAAGTTAAATAAGCAGGGTGACAATATACAGCCTTGATGTACTCCTTTTCCTATTTGGAACCAGTCTGTTGTTCCATGTCCAGTTCTGGGCTCAATAAAGGACAGAAATGGTATGGACTTAACAGAAGCAGAAGATGTTAAGAAGAGGTGGCAAGAATACCTTGGAGAACTGTACAAAAAAAGATCTTCATAACCCAAAATAATCACGATGGTGCGATCACTCACCTAGAGCAAGATATCCTGGAATGTGAAGTCAAGTGGGCCTTAGGAAGCATCACTATGAACAAAGCTAGTGGAGGTGATGGAATTCCAGTTGAGCTATTTCAAATCCTGAAAGATGATGTTGTGAAAGTGCTGCACTCAATATGCCAGAAAATTTGGAAAACTCAGTAGTGGCCACAGGACTGGAAAAGGGCAGTTTTCATTCCAATCCCAAAGAAAGGCAATGCCAAAGAATGCTCAAACTACTGCACAATTGCACTCATCTCACATGATAGTAAAGTAATGCTCAAAATTCTCCAAGCCAGGCTTCAGCAATACATGAACCATGAACTTCCAGATGTTCAAGCTAGTTTTAGAAAAGGCAGAGGAACCAGAGATCAAATTGCCAACATCCTCTGGATCATAGAAAAAGCAAGAGAGTTCCAGAAAAACATCTATTTCTGCTTTATTGAATATGCCAAAGCCTTTGACTGTGTGGATCACAATAAACTGTGGAAAATTCTGAAAGAGATGGGAATCCCAGACCACCTGACTTGCCTCTTGAGAAACCTATATGCAGATCAAGAAGCAACAGTTAGAACTGGACATGGAACAACAGACTGGTTCCAAATAGGAAAAGGAGAACATCAAGGCTGTATATTGTCACTCTGCTTATTTAATGTATATGCAGGGTACATCATGAGCACAGCTGGGCTGAAGGAAGCCCAAACTTGAATCAAGATTGCCAGGAGAAATATCAATAACCTCAGATATGCAGATGATACCACCATTATGACAGAAAGTGAAGAACTAAAGAGTCTCTTGATGAAAGTGAAAGAAGAGAGTGAAAAAAAAGTTGGCTTAAAGCTCAACATTCAGAAAACTAAGATCATGGCATCCAGTCCCATCACTTCATGGCAAATAGATGGGGAAACAGTGGAAACAGTAGCTGACTATTTTGGGGGGCTCCAAAATCACTGCAGATGGTGACTGCAGCCATGAAATTAAAAGACTCTTGCTCCTTGGAAGGAAAGTTATGACCAACCTAGACAGCATATTAAAAAGCAGAGACATTACTTTGTCAACAGAGGTCCAGGCTATGGCTTTTCCAGTGGTCATGAATGGATGTGGCGGGGAGGGTGGTGGGAGGGGGTTCAGGATGGGGAACACACGTACGCCTGTGGCAGATTCATGTTGATGTGTCACAGAACCAATACAATATTACAAAGTAAAAAAAAAAAAAAAAGAAAGAAAGAAAGTAAATAAATAAAGCAGTAAAGTGGGAAAATAAAAAGAAGAAGAAGGCTGAGCACCAAAGAAATGATGCTTTTGAACTGTGGTGTTGGAGAAGACTCTTTGAGAGTCCCTTGGACTGCAAGGAGATCCAACCAGTCCATCCTAAAGGAGATCAGTCCTGGGTGTTCATTGGAAGGACTGATGCTGAAGCTAAAACTCATATACTCTGGCCACTTGATGTGAAAAGCTGACTCATTTGAAAAGACCCTGATGCTAGGAAAGAATGAAGGCAGGAGGAGAAGGGGACGACACAGGGTGAGATGGCTGGATGGCATCACTGACTCAATGGACACGAGTTTGGGTGCACTCCGGAAGTTGGAGATGGACGGGGAGGCCTGGCGTGCTGCAGTCCATGGGGTCTCAAAGAGTCAGATATGACTGAGTGACTGAACTGAACTGAATGGTTCCCACCATCATTGTTCTGAAAAAAACAGTGAATTATGGATTTATGAAAGAGCTAGATCTTAGACTGGGGGGAAGAAAGATGCCCTCTCTTCTTTTGTCTAAATAGGTCTGGAGACTGGGGAGTGGAGTTGCTGAAACATTCATAGTATTGACTTGCTTTCTTCATATGAGGACATTTTAGAAACTAAATAAGAAGCCAACCCAATGCAGTATTTCAAGGTCAGGTTTGAGCTTATGAGTTACGTGTTCATGATAGCAATTATAAATAAGGCTTCTTTTCTATCATTTCTAACCACAAGTAAGTCTTTTCACAAGGCAAAATGTGATCTCATTAGTTTTTTGGGGAAAACAGGAGCATGGGTATTCCCTATAGGCATAGTGCTATAGGGAGGTGGTGATCTATAGAGGACAGGTGACCTACATAGGCCAGGTGACCTCATAGGTCCTCTATGAGCAGAGGTGACCTACAGAGGACAATGTTGTCCAAATGAAAAGCAATTTCTCTAGAGTCACAGATGGTTATAGCAGAGGCAGCCATGTAGGGGCAACATAAGTTTTTGAGCAAAACAAACGTCCTTTGGGATTTGATTAGAATTACCTTTAGGCTGAATCTGAAAACTCAGCAATTGCTTGGGGCACATTTGGTAGAGACAAACTGGAGAGTCTAGTGATACTTGAGTTACATAAGGAAAAGCAAAGAAGTAAAATAGCTTAAGAAATAGTTTCAGAGCCTTAAAGCCACTGGATTCATTTTTTCTTAAGACATAAGACTCTTGGAGAGAGAAGATGAATATAAGATACAACCTGTGTGATAATGACCCACTCTTCTGTACATATTTTACACTCATAACTGCACCTTCACCATCTGCAAGAAATCTGTTTAGATAAGTTTATCAATACTCAATGGGCTTTCCTGGTGGCTCAAATGGTAAAGAATCTGTTTGCAATGTAGGAGTCAGGAAGACCCCTTGGAAAAGGGAATGGCAGTTCACTCCATTACTCTTGCCTGGAAAATTCCATGGAGAGGGGAGCCTTGCAGGGGGTGAGGGGGAGCTGCAGTCCATTGGTCAAAAAGAATAGGACATGACTGAGTGACACACACACACATATACACATCAGTATACAATATAGTTAGTTATTGTATACTAAGTACACACTCTACCCTCTTTTTGCTGATTCAGTCATTTTACGTATCAGATGAGATAACTGCTTAAAGAACATATGCTTGAAAAATATTCTGTCTTCTTTACTCTTTTCTTCTGCGTCACTCCAGTGCCAAAGCAAAGGATCAGAAGACATCAGGCTTAACCATTCTCTTCTGCCTCTTCTAACTGTTAAAAAAAAAAAAAAAAAGAGTACCAGTGTTGAAGAGCTTGGAGACTGCCCAAGAATATTCTCTTTGCTCTCTTCTTAACATTATGAAACTTGTTCACCCTGTTCACAGATGCAACCCCAGTGTCAGAGACAATTCACTCAATAAATGCATTTAAAGAGTAAATGAATGCATGACAATGCGCACAACTTCTGCTTCATTATCCCATGCCACTAGGCTGGTAATCCAAGCCTGAGCACTATCTCTGAGAAAGTCCATTCTGGCCAGTATCTGCTTGGTATCTTTCCATCTCTCATTCATAGTCTGGGTTCCACCAGATATTTGCGTCTTGACAGGAGAAGGAGGTGAAGGTAGGAAACTCACACTCTCTAGGCTAAGCTACTTTGTAATAACACCAGCTGTTTGTCTGTTTAGCTTTCCTCCTTCCATAACTTACTTCTGCATACTTTTTTTAGTTCAATATTCTCCAGCAATTACACGTGGTTCTGAAGAAATTGTCAATCTTAGGAACATGTCATTTTAAACACACGGTTGGACACATCAACCAAACTGTCAATTAGATTCATTTTTCCTGGAAAATGGACTTTTTCAATTTAGATGTAAAGAGGCAGAACACTGTTCAAACTAACGTACCTAATAGTAGCCTCCAAAAGGAGTAATTCAAAAGGTCCTGCTAGTGTAATCCCAGGAGTTACCCCAATTCTTCATCTTCCCAAGACGTGACGTTCATCTCTTCCTTCAGTTGTTAAAGCTATGCCAATAAGTTCCCTTCAGCTCCTGTTTAGGTTAAGGAGACTAATGTTCTGTTGCATGCAACGAAATAACCCTAATTATTTGTCAACTATTTTCACCAAACTGTAAGAGAGCTCCACTATGTGAATTATGGACATAGGTTAGCTTATAAATTATAAAACATCTTACTTACTATTGTTATTATCTGACTCATTCAGATGAATCCAATATATAGAATAGTGCCTGGTATGTAGGGAAAATTAAATAAATACATTATATGAGTTAGGCTGGAATCAAGATTGCTGGGAGAAATATCAATAACCTTAGATATGCAGATGACACCACCCTTATGGCAGAAAGTTAAGAACTAAAGAACTTCTTGATGAAAGTGAAAGACGAGAGTGGAAATGTTGGCTTAAAACTCAACATTCAGAAAACTAAGATCATGGCAATCTGGTCCCATCACTTCATGGCAAATAGATGAGGAAACAGTGGCTGACTTTATTTTTCTGGGCTCCAAAATCACTGCAGATGGTGATTGCAGCCATGAAATTAAAAGACACTTATTCCTTGGAAGCAAAGTTATGACCAACCTAGACAGCATATTAAAAAGCAGAGACATTACTTTGCCAACAAAGGTCTGTCTAGTCAAAGCTATAGTTATTCCAGTAGTTACATATGGATGTGAGATTTGGACTATAATAAAGAAAGCGAGCCCTGAAGAATTAAAGCTTTTGAAATGTGGTTTTGGAGAAGACTCTTGAGAGTCCCTTGGACTCCAAGGAGATCAAACCACTCAGTCCTCAAGGAACTCAGTCCTGAATATTCATTGGAAGGACTGATGCTGAAGCTGAAACTCTAATACTTTGGCCTTATGATGTGAAGAACTGACTCATTGGGAAAGACTCTGATGTTGGGAAAGATTGAAAGCAGGAAGAGAAGGGGATGACAGAGGATGAGATGATTGGATGGCATCACTGACTCAATGGACATGAGTTTGAGTAGCTCCAAGACTTGGTGAGTGATGGACAGGGAAGCCTGATGTGCTGCAGTGCATGGGGTTACAAAGTCGGACATGATTGAGCAACTGAACTGAACTGATGAGTTAATGAACAAATAAATTGTTTTCTTATAAGTGTATAGCCCTGAGAAATCCCTTGGGGAAGTTACTGTGGCTTGGGAAAAGGGCATTCCCAAGACTTTCACCCAAGAACTATTTAAATACACTCAAATTCTGATATTCCTTCTAAAAATTCCTTCTTTCTATAAGGAAGTTTCTATGCCTCACCACAATTTAGCTGGTTAGGCTCTTCCATGTCCCTTAGGGTGCCTCTCATCTCAGTGCTAATCACAGGACCAGTCACTCACACCACACCATCACAAAGAACAGTTCACGGTGCTTTCATCAGAAGGGGTAACAGATATAGCTGGCACTTTGAGTTCTATGAACTTCTTAATAATATATTAATTATATTATTAACATAATCATATTAATATAATATATAAATAATAATGCATAACATTACATTATAATAATAAACAAAATTTAATAATATAATGAATAAAATAATATATAAAATAAATTAATAATATAGCAATATATTAATAATATGTATTATTAATAATACTAGTAGTACCAGATAGTTTTAGAAATATATTAAACACATGTAAAAATCATGTCTCATGTGCCTCTGCACATGTTCCTGTCAATCTGTTGGTCTATAATCCTACCTACTTCCAACCCACAATCAAAGTACTTGGCTAATTTCTATGCATCCTTCATTTCTGAGCCTGGAGGATTTATATCCTTAGGTAGAGTCAGGTCCCACTCCCTGTTAAGTGAGTCTCTGGTAAATAGCATATTGATGGATCTTATTTTTGTATCCTATTAGCCACCCTATTCCATTTGTTGCTGGGAGCCATGTTAGGCATTACTGACAAAATGGAGGCATGGCCCTGAACCTCCTCCCTTTGTTCCGTAGGCACAGACCTGGAATGAAGGAGTTAGGCTTTGTGATTCTGACTTGTTTTTTCCTTTCCTCGGCTGAGTTGACTGAAGAGAATATTAAGGTGCTTATTGTCTTTGAGAGGAGCATGAGAAGGCATAAAGCCTTCTGCAGCTGTGCTCAAATAATTCATAAAGTTAATCATCAACATTTTTTCAAGGACTTTTACAAAAGAGTGTTCCAGGGTGAGCACAGAGGCCACAGCTTGAGACCATGGAAGGGATTGCTATCTGAAGCCTATTTGTGAGGAAAGTGTTTATGGCACAGGAGTTTGATGAATTTAGGGCTTAGGAGTAATTAAAATAGTTAGAAGCTAAAGATTTAAGGGGTGCTGTAATGTTAGCATATTCTACTATAGCTTATAGAGATTAGGGACTTTAGAGATATTTATAGCTAGAAGCCCTTTCTTAGAAATAGTGAGCTTAGGATGCTAGCGGCAAACAGGACTTAGAAAGATAAGAAATAAACTGAGGAATGTGGATGCAGCCCAGACATTAGCATGAGTTACAGTGTATTCACAAGGACACATGAAAAAAAGTGGGTAAGAGAATCACTGAGGAAGGAACTCCTTTTGAGGGGCAACAATGATTTTTTGGAGAAAAATAAATCTGGGTCAATGGGAACTAAAAATATCAAACCTCTGATCTAATGCTTTTGTAAAAGTATAACAGAGAATCATAAGCTTGAAATAAACAGGCAGTCCAAGAAAACTGAGAGGCTGCCTCAGTTTCTCGCCGACACTGCTCACCCCTTCAGGTTGAATCCCTGGCTGCTGGAGCTGGACTCCAGCAATTTGTTAGGAGATGACATTTAAAGTAGTTGCTGGTAGGGACTTCTCTTGTAGTCCAGTTGTTAAGAATCCAACTTCCAGTAACCTAGATATCCATTGACAGATGAATGGATAAAGAAGTTATGATACATATTACAATGGAATATTGCTCAGCTATAAAAAGGAAAGAAATAGAGTCAGTTCTAGTGAGGTGGATGAAACTAAAGCCTGTTATACAAAGCAAAGTCAGAAAAAGAAATACTGTATATTAACACATGTATATGGAATCTAGAAAAATGGTACTGAATGAACCTATGTGCAGGGCAGCAGAAGAGACACAGACATAAAGAACAGACCTGTGGACACAGTGGGGGAAGGAAAGGGAGGAACAAATTGGGAGACAAGCATGGAAACATATATGTTATCATATGCAAAACAGATAATTAGTGGGAAGTTGCTGTATAACTCAGGGAGCTCAACTTGGTGCTCTGTGACAACCTAGAGGGGTAGGATGAGGGGGCAAGGTAGAAGGGAGGTTTCAGAGGGAAGGGACGTATATGTACCTATAGCTGATTCCGGTTGATGCAGAGCAGAAACCAATACAACACTGTAAAGTGATTATCTTCCAACTAAATTTTTTTTTTAATAGGATTCACCTTCCAATGCAGAGGATGTGATTCCCTAATGAGGGAACTAAGATCTCTCATGCCGAGGGGCAACTAAACCCGTGTGCTCCACACTAAGCCTGTGTGCTCAAAGCCTCAGGCTCCAGAACTAGAGAAAGCCCACACACAGCAGCAAAAAGCCCACATGCACAACGAAGACCCAGTGCAGCCAAAAAGAAGTTAAAGAGTAGTTGCTGATCAGAATGTCCTTGCTGGCATTTTATAACTTGTTTTTCAATTGTTCTCATAGGTCTTGCTTGTTCTTTTCTCTCTCATTAGTTTGTTCCATTGTAGATTAATCATTTTCTTCAGTGGTATGCCTATTTTCATCTCTCTCTTGGTTTTGTGTATCATTGTAGGTTTTTTATTTATTTATTTATTTTTACCAAGGGATTTCATATATGTTGACATAACCATACCTATTTATTTTAACATGAACGTGAAGTCACTCAGTCGTGTCTGACTCTTTGTGACCCCATGGGACTGTGGCTTACCAGGCTTCTTAGTCCATGGAATTTTCCAGGCAAGAGTACTGGAGTGGGTTGCCATTTCATTCTGCAGGGGATCTTCCCAACCCAGGGATCTAACTCAGGTCTCCCGCATTGCAGGCGGATGCTTTACCATCTGAGCCACCAGGGAAGCCCCATTTATTTTAAGTAAGTAGTTATTTAAGTTCAACCACAATCTAAGGAATCTACATATTTTACTCCATTCCCCCCATAATTTGTTTTTGATGTCATGTTTTACATTTTTGTGTTTATCCCTTTACCAATCATTGCCATCACATTGATTTTACTTATATCTTTTGATCTTCATACTAACTTAAGTGGTTGATTCCCTTCCTTTATTATATATTTGCCTTTACTAGTGGCATTTTTCTCTCATATAGATACTTCTTGTTACAGACTTTTTTTTTCCGCTTAGAAAAGACTTTTTAACATTTCTCTTAGAATCGGTTTAGTATTGGCGAGCTCATTTAGTTTTTGCTCATCTGAGAATTTCTTTGTTTTTCCTTCAGTTTTAAATGATCATCTTGCTGGATAGAGTATCGAAGCTTGCATATTTTTTCCTTTCAGCACCTTATCATTACTCTCCCTTCTAGCCTGAAAAGTCTCTGCAGAAAGATCAACTGATAACCTTAGGTGGGGATTCCCTTGCATATGACTATTTTTCTCTTGTTCCCTTTAGAATTCTCTTTATGCTTAATTTTGCTATTTTAATTATGATATGTCCTGGTGTACATATATTTTGGTTCATCTTGTTTTGGACCATTTGTGCTTCCTGTAGCTGGATAGATGTTTTCTTCTTCAGGCTTGGGATGTCTTCAGCCATAATTTTATTAAATACATTTTTGGCCATTTCTACTCTCTCTTCTCCTTCTGGGACCCCTATAATGGGAATGCTGATATACTTGATGCTACCCCAAAATCCTTTAAATTGTTTTCTGTTCATTGGTTTTTCCTTTGGTGCTCTGATTGGCTGATTTGCATTATTCTATTTTGCAGATCACTAAAGAGTTCTGTATCACCTAGTCTGCTGTTCATTCCTTATAGTGTATTTTTCATTTCAGTTATTGCATTCTGCAGCTCTTTTTTTTTTTAATTTTCTGACGCCTTGTTAAAATTTTTGCTGTGCTCTTTTGTTCTTTTCCCTAGTTCTCTTAGCATTCTTACTGCTAATTCTTTGAATTCTTTTCTAGTAAATTTTTAAATTTTCTTTTTCTTTTGTTGTTTTATCAGGGGTTTTCCCTTGCTCTCTTTCAACTGAGAAAAATTAATCTGTTAGCTCATTTTGCTTATCTTTCTCTGTCTCTAAGAAAGTAGGTTAAACGTTTCTATGGAAGTCTTGAACAGCTGTTCTTAACTGGAAGCGTCCCTATATAATCTGTGTGTGCCCAATGGCTTTCGTGGGAGAGCTGATTTATATGTAAACACAAGTCCCATTTTCCCTCAGGTATTCTAGCAGCTATCACTTTAGTAGGAGGTGAGGCTAGAAATGGGGGTCCAGGGCTAGAGACATGTGTGAGGCAAAGCTTCCTCTCTGCTCAGTAGCCATCTCTGTCTTATCATGCAGGGGCATAGTGGGGACCCATGGTGCTGCAGCAGAAGCCTTGGGGGTCAGGTCTGAGGTGGCTCAGTTCTCTTTAATGAGTACTCTTCCCTGTTCACCACTGGCACCCTCACCACAGGGGAGAGCAGACTGGAGCAAAAGGGGATGCACGGTGTGGGTATTTACTGAGGGGGAGGGTGGTCTGACTGCTGCCAAAGATCTGGTCTGCCCCTGATGCTCCACCTGTGAACACCTGTAATGGCTTCCTCCTCCTTAACAGAAGCTGTGTAGGAGTTTATTTGCTGTAGCATCTCCGGCCGGAGCTTTGGCTTCAATAATGGCTGCCCATACTCCAGTGTGGGGTTGTGGCCTGAGGCAAAGTGCTGCAGTGCTTTCTCAGCTCAGGCTTGGTCCATGCCTAGGTGACCACAAGAAACCAGTCTGCTTTCTCCTTCCTGCTTCAGGAGCAAGTATTCCCAAGCTCCTCGGAAGCAGAGTCCAAGCTCCCCACAGCCCTCCTATTAGTCCCAGCGGTCCTCCAACCAGGAAAAGGGCTTGTCTTCCCTTTGTTGGACCCCAGGCCTGGGGCATCCGAGGATCTTTGCTTCTGTAATCGCCCTTTTCCTCTAAGTCCCCTCGCTGGGGCACAGATTCTGATCATCTCTTCTTTTCCCTTCCTGCCTGCTTCCCTGTGTATTTTTCTTATAGCCTTGTTTGTATAGCAGTCTTTCTGTCTGTCTCCAGTTAGTTTTCAGTAAGAATTGTTCCACATTTAGGTGTATTTTTGATGTGTCCATGGTAGGAAGTGAGTTCTGCATCCTCTTAAACCACCATTTGATTCAAATTGTTTTGTGTTTTAAGAAATGTGACAATTTTAATTTAGATTTTAATCTAGATTTTCAAAAATGTTGGCATAAATTTATTCATAGTTTTTATTATTTATAGTACTTGTTTGATATGTAGTGATGACCCCTCTTTAATTCTCAGTGAGAGAATTAAATCTCCAGATTATAAGTCAGGTGATGAGCAATGTCTCCTCATTTATTCTTGATTTATAATCTGGAGATTTCTTTCTTTCCTTCTCTCTCTCTCTCTTACTTAGGTGGGAACTTATCAATTTAGTTCACTTAAAAAAAATTTTGCCTTTGTTTTACCGTCTACTCATTGCTTTTCTCCATTGTTTTATGGCTTTAATGCCTTACATCTTTTATTTTAATGCTTACCATTATTATCTCCTTTATTCTAGGTACTTGGGTTCTTCTCTTCTAGTTTCTCAAGAGGAAAGTGTAGGTGCTGATTTTTCAAAATTCCTTTTTTTATAATACAAGTATTTAAAGTTTTAGATATACCATCCAAGCACTGTTAAAACTTCTTAGAGACAAAATTAACATTTATTTTAATTCTCATTCTATTTTAAATATTTTCTAATTTAACCTTAAATTTTTTCATTGATTCATGAGTTATTCAGAAATATATGATTCAATTTCAAAATGTATAGTGGCTTTTTTTTTCATGTATCTATTTGTCATTGCCTACTGATTATTTCTATTATGATCAGGACGCGTGTCATGAACTAAAGCTTTTAAAATATATAGCTTTATTTTATATTCTCTTATATGATCTATTTTGGTGAATGATCCATATGAACTTGCAAAATGTGTATACTTTCAGTTTTTCCTTTGTAGGATTTCATAAACATTCACTTAGTTAAATGTGTTGGTTTATTTTAATCTTCTATAATCTTACTAATTTTAATTTACTTGTTTCTTATATTTAAATGTACTGAGGGATGAATGTTAAAATCTCCCACTGTAACTGGGTATTCAATCATTTATTTGGTTTCATAAGTTTTCTTTTCACATACACCAGTGTTATTTTGTTAGTGGATATGTTTAAGAATTGTTAAGTGTTCTTGATAGATTGATATTTCTTCATCATTAAAGGCCTTCTTTATCTCTAATAATAATCCATGTTTTAAAATATCTTTTTGGTAATAATATAGGCACTCCAGATTTTCCAGAATAAGAGTTTTTAATGGTACATCTCTTTATCTTTTATTTTTGCTTATATCTTTATAATTAAATGTCTGTTTTAAGAAGCTGCTGCTGCTGCTAAGTCACTTCAAGTGTGTCTGACTCTGTGAGACCCCATAGACAGCAGCCCACCTTACTCCCTTGTCCCTGGGATTCTCAAGGCAAGAACATTGGAGTGGGTTGCCATTTCCTTCTCCTATGCATGAAAGTGAAAAGTGAAAGTGAAGTTGCTTAGTCGTGTCCGACTCTTAGCGACTCCATGGGATTTTCCAGGCAAGAGTGCTGGAGTGAGGTGCCATTGCCTTCTCTGGTTTTAAAAAGCAGTTGGGTCTTATTTTTCATTATCCAATCTGAAAATCTCTGCATTTTATTTTATGGGTGTATTCAAATATTATTTAATGAGATTACTTTGATATTTTTAAGTGTAAATCTATTGGTTTTGTTTATTCTTTGCTCCAATTCTTACCAATCATTTCCTTATTTATACCATCTTTTGAATTATTAATTTTTAAGACTGTGTTTCTGTAAATCACTTTTAGACACACAGCAAAATAGAAAGGTTCAGAAATTCCCTTTATACTCCCTGGCACATCTCTCTTCAAGATGACTAGACCTTCTACAGAATCAAATGCCCTATTGAGAAAATTCAGTGATGTTTTTATTTAATAGTCTAATTTTTCAGTCCTTGTATGTCCAAGGCTTTTTGCTTTGTTTTGCAGTTTCTACAAGCCTGCTGAGATTTCCCATCAGTATATTCATCATATCATACTTTACTCTAAATCTTTAAACACTTATAATAGTCATTTTAAATCTCTTGCCTGACAGTCCCAATATTCTTCTTGCCATTTCTGCAAAAAAAAAAAAAAAAAAAATCCAGTAACTGCTTTTTTCTCCTATTTATGGGTCACTTTTTCCTGCTTCTTTGTGTATCCAGTAACTTTTATTGTATTCTGAACTCTGTGAATGTTATGTTGCTGAGTGCTTACATTTTTTTTTGGTCTTCCTTTAAATAATTTGAACACTTTTTCTGGAAGAAAATTTGGTGGTGTATCAGCTTGATCCTCCAAGGACTGATTTAGCTTTTGTTAAAGCATATCTCAAAAAGTAGTCTTATTGCAAAGACATGGCCTTTTTCAGCTATTAACTATATTCAGTGAAATCTCTTCACTCTGCCATTGAGAAATGCAGTGTCCCCAAGGACTGTGTCATCTCCAGAATATCTGTTTGTCACAAAGATCCTCATTAGCTATTTTATGCTGAACCTCAAAAATTTTCCCTTTAGAATATGCAGCTTAATATTCTGACAAATGCTCAAGGAAACTCAGTGCAGATTTCAGTGTCATGTCTCTGAAGCACCCCCAGGTCTCTAAAACCTTCTCCCAACAAATTCTACATATCTCAGTAGCCCTAAGCTCCAATTTCTCTTTATCCAGACAAGCCACTGGTATCTGTTTGGGTTCAGCTTTGTGCCATGGTTTAGAAAGTGTCCCGAGGCAGAAAGTTAGGCTGAATTTGAAACCCACTTTATGTTTTTGCTTTCTATCAAAAATTATAGCTCTCTGCTATCTGTTGTCTGGTCAGTTGAAAACATTCATAAATTTTGTTCAATATTATATTTGTTCAAATCTAGTGAGTAAGTCCAGTACCTGTTATTCTCCTATGGCTAAAACCACCCTTCTTTTTTAAAAAATAAAAATAAAATTTTAAATAAATAACTGGAGGGCTTCTCTTAATAATAACACACTAAATCTGTTTTTACATCAAAGGCAATCTTTCAGAGAAAGCCAAGGCCCAAAGAGTTAAAGAAAATTGATGGCAGTTTAGAAACATTCTTTGGTTCATTTTGTTACTTTCAATAAAAAGTTGATCTAACCTAACACCAACAAAGATCCCTCTAGTCAAAGCTATGGTTTTTCCAGTAGTCATGTATAGATGTGAAAGTTGGGCCATAAATAAAGTTGAGCACCAAAGAATTGATGCTTTTGAACTGTGGTGTTGGAGAAGATTACTGAGAGTCCCTTGGACTGCAAGGAGACCCAACCAGTCCATCCTAAAGGAAATTAGTCCTGACTATTCATTGGAAGGACTGATGCTGAAGCTGAAACTCCAATACTTTGGCCACCTGATGCAAAGAACTGACTCATTTGAAAATACCCTGATGCTGGGAAAGATTGAAGGTGGGAGAAGAAGGGGACAACAGAGGATGAGATGGTTGGATGGCATCATCGACTTGATGGACGTGAGTTTGAGTAAACTCTGGGAGTTGGTGATGGACCCAGGAGCCTGGTGTGCTACAGTCCATGGGGTCACTAAGAGTCAGACATGACTGAGCAACTGAACTGAACTGAACTGAACCTAACACCAACCATGTGTAGCTCGTAGTGAGGCTAAGCCATATTTTTTTGTGGTTTTTCTATCTTTACTTTGCATCAGGATCTTTGTTTTCACAATTTACTTGATCCTATTCACACTTTCTATATGTTCTTGGCTTACTTTTCTTTGTTAATGCAGGGCAAATACTAACCTCAAGTAAGTTAAACATAGAATATTTCCACAAAAAGCAGCTTTCATCTCTAAGGATGATAAAGCTAATAATTAATGCACATATTTGAATAATCTAGGCCAGTCCAGCTAAATTTTAAGAGCTTGTAAAGCAAGAGGAGAGACATGATGTTTTAATCCTACTTGAATTTTAAATAGAGAAGTGATAGTTTGATAATAAATGAGTGGTCCAAATCCTAAAAACCTAGAATCTAAAATATATTAGTATATTTTATGTTAGTATAAAATATAATAGTATATAATAGTGTTATATATTAATATATTAGAAATGATTGATTATTTTTGGTGTGCTTATAGTAGTCAGATACGACTGAGTGACTTCACTTTCACTTTCACTTATAGTAGTAGAAATCACATAAGACTGATACACTAGGGGACTTCCCCAGTGGTCCAGTGGCTAAAACTCTACACTTTCAATTCAGGGGACCTGGGTTTGATCCCTGGTCAGGGAACAAAATGCCACAAACCATCACTGACTTTGCATGCCACAATTAAAGATTCCATATGCTTCAATGAAGATTAAAGATTCTGTGTGCTGCAATTAAGACCTGGCACAGACAGATGAATGAAACTAGAACACTTTCTAACACCATACACAAAAATAAACTCAAAATGGATTAAAGATCTAAACGTAAGACAAGAAACTATAAAACTCCTAGAGGAGAACATAGGCAAAACACTCTCCAACATAAATCAGAGCAGGATCCTCTATGATCCACCTCCCAGAATATTGGAAATAAAAGCAAAAATAAACAAATGGGACCTAATTAAAATTAAAAGCTTCTGCACAAACTATAAGCAAGGTGAAAAGACAGCCTTCTGAATGGGAGAAAATAATAGCAAATGAAGCAACTGACAAACAACTAATCTCAGAAATATACAAGCAACTCTTGCAGCTCAATTCCAGAAAAATAAACGACCCAATCAAAAAAATGGGCCAAAGAACTAAATAGACATTTCTCCAAAGAAGACATACAGATGGCTAACAAACACATTAAAAGATGCTCAACATCACTCATTATCAGAGAAATGCAAATCAAAACCACAATGAGGTACCATTTCACGCCAGTCAGAATGGCTGTGATCCATAAGTCTACAAGCAATAAATGCTGGAGAGGGTGTGTAAGGGAACCCTCTTACACTGTTGGTGGGAATGCAAACTAGTCCAGCCACTATGGAGAACAGTGTGGAGATTCCTTAAAAAACTGGGAATAGAACTGCCTTATGACCCAGCAATCCCACTGCTGGGCATACACACCGAGGAAACCAGAATTGAAGAGACACATGTACCCCAATGTTCATCGCAGCAATGTTTATAATAGCCAGGACATGGAAGCAACCTAGTTGTCCACCAGCAGATGAATGGATAAGAAAGCTGTGGTACATATACACAATGGAGTATTGCTGCTGCTGTGTCGCTTCAGTCAAGTCCAACTCTGTGCGACCCCATAGACGGCAGCCCACCAGGCTCTCCCGTCCCTGGGATTCTCCAGGCAAGAACACTGGAGTGGGTTGCCATTTCCTTCTCCAATGCATGAAAGTGAAAAGTAAAAGTGAAGTCGCTCAGTCGTGTCTGATTCTTAACGACCCCATGGACTGCAGCCTGCCAGGCTCCTCCATCCATGGGATTTTCCAGGCAAGAGTACTGGAGTGGGGTGCCATCGCCTTCTCCGAATGGAGTATTAGCCAGCCATTAAAAAGAATGCATTTGAATCAGCTCTAATGAGGTAGATGAAACTGGAGCCTATTATACAGAGTGAAGCAAGCCAGAAAGAAAAGCACCAATACAGTATACTAACACATAAATATGGAATTTAGAAAGATGGTAACGATAACCTTGTATGTGAGACAGCAAAAGAGACATAAATGTATAGAACAGTCTTTTGGACTCTCTGGGAGAGGGAGAGGGTGGGATGATTTGGGAGAATGGCATTGAAACATGTATAATATCATATATGAAACGAATAGCCAGTCCAGGTTCGATGCATGATACTGGATGCTTGGGGCTGGTGCACTGAGACAACCCAGAGGGATGGTATGGGGTGGGAGGTGGGAGGGGGTTTCAGGATGGGGAGGGAACACGTGTATACCTGTAGTAGATTCATGTGGATATATGGCAAAACCATCACAATATTGTAAAATAATTAACCTCCAATTAAAATAAATAAATTTATATTTTAAAAAAATATTTTTAAAAAAGACTGATACACCAAGCAAGATACAGTTCATTAACTTATTACAGAAGATAATAGGTACAGGGTTGAATATATTCTATGTTTCCCTGGACTCTGAGACACGTACATGAAAAGAAATTACCTTCTCAAATTCTCCTACACTGTTAGTGGAAATGTAAATTTGTACAGACATTATGGAGAACAGTATGAAGGTTCCTTAAAAACTAAAAATAGAGCTACCATGTGGCTCTACAATCCTACCACTGCACATATATCCAGAGAAAAGCACGATCTGAAAGGATACGTGCACCCTAGTGTTCATTGCAGCACTATTTACAGTAACCAAGACATGGAAGCAACCTAAATGTCTATCAACAGAAGTATGGATAAAGATATAGTACACTTATACAATGGAATATCACTCAGCCACTACAGAGAATGAAATAATGCCATTTGTAGCAACATGAATGGATCTAGAGAATGTCATACTGAGTGAAATAAATCAGAAAGCAAAGGAGAAATATCATATGACAGCCCTTATAAGCGGCATCTAAAATTAAATGATACAAGTGAAACTACAAAACAGAGAATCATAGAGTTAGGGAACAAATCTATGATTACCTGCACACAATGCTATATTTAAAATGACTAACCAACAAGGACCTACTGTATAGCACATGGAACTCTTCTCCATGTTATGTGGCAGCCTGGATAGAAAGGGAGTTCAGAGGAAAATGAATACATGTATATGTGTGGCTCAATCCCTTTGCTGTTCACCTTAAATTATCACAGCATTATTAATCAGCTATATTACAATACAAAATAAAAAAATTTTTAAAAAGAAATTGCCTTCTCTATAACATGTTTTCCTAGCTACAGATTCACTGACTCATTTGTCCTCTGACTTGGTTAACATAATCAATAAAATTATAATTTAAGGCAATATTCCAAACGATCTAGTATAACTTTTGTCTCCTTCTATTAGAGATTTAAATTATTTAATTTCAACAGAAATTTTTAAAATCTTCTCTCCAGACTCTTGGAAATAATCATTTTCCCTGACACTCCCAATATGCCACCAACTTCCCAGCTTAAAGATCAGCAATATTCCATGATAAATAACTTCACAATAATGAATAAAATTTTGGTCTTTTATACTAATGTTCAATAATGTGACATTACAAGAAGGAAACAAACAAAAACTAAGAATAAGACAGATCAATTACTCTGAAATTTTTGCAAACATATCAGGGCTCAGAAAATCATAGCTCTAAATGTCAATGAAGAACAACTTTCTCACTTACATGTTGAATGAATCATGGCTGTTTCTGTACTGAATTTTCATAGTCAGATTTTAAGAAAAATACAAAAAAGTTAAGTATCATGAAAAACAATCATATTTGAATATCAAAAGCATTCCTCAGCCATACGTACTTAAATGAATATACTCTTCAGAATAAGTTAACTGTGATAAGTATTATGAGCATTAAAAAGTGAAAATAGAATACCAAATTGCCAAAGCTAAATATAAGACAATTCCTATGCAATAAGAGGGAAAGGTAGAGCCTCGTAGCTGTTGGTAAAGAATCTGCCTGTGGCGCAGGAGACCCAGGCTCAATTCCTGGGTAAGGAAGATCTCCTGGAGAAGGGAATGGCACAGAGGAGCCTGCCAGGCTACAGTCTATGTGGTTGCAAGAGTCAGACACGACTTAGCAACTAAATCACCACAGGAGGGAAATACAGCTTTCAGAACATGGAACAATAGGTCTGTACAGTTTCCTGTTTACTGAAATATCAAAGAAATCTTGACAAAATTAGAGCAAAATATTCCTAAAAGCAAAAAGAGGTGTGCTTTCATTGTTACAGGCTTACAGATCCATGTGAAATGAGATAGACTGACATGACAAATGCCAACAGGACTCCCAAAAACAGGATGTCAGATTCTTTGTTCTAATTTATAGATTCAAAGTAAATCTTGCCATTTTTGTGGCTAAATGTATTTCAAAAGAAACCCAGCAAAAGTATTATTTTCTACCCTCAGTGGAATATGCTCTGTAGACTAATATAAAATACAAGTTTTACTAAGGCATAAGAAAATAGTGGCTGTCACTCTTCAGCTTTTAGAGATTTTAACTCTAATAAATGAATAAACAAAAAGCTTGCAGAATCTCCTTGAAAATCCATCCACATGAAAATTTTTGAATATTTGATATTATCTATTAATGAATCAACAAAGCTTATCACAGTACATTAACATATTCATAAATGAATCAATTTTAAGGGTAAGATGCTCATCACCTCACAGTAATCATCAGAAAGCTTTTCAAATAGTGTAATATTTAATTGGCTTATTGGCAAATATATTGAATATCCCCTCCTAAATTTAAATTTTAATTTAATTACTAAGAGCTGAAACCTTCTCAGCATGTTCATTTATTCACCATTTAACAGGTAATTGTTGAGCTCCTACTTTTTGTCAGGCAGAGTCCTCGTCTTCGGGGAGCTTTCAGTGGCTCTGTGGACACTGCTAGATTCTACAAAGAGCATTAAACAATATGGGCAGATTTCTGGTCTTCACAAAGCTCTCATTCTACTTGGAGAGACTGATATTAACAAAGAACTTTATAAAGCATTTTCAAGTTCAGCTTTATAATTTCTGATAAGCGGAGGAATATGGTCCTATGAGGGTGTCTCACAGAAAGTCTGAAATTACTCTTTTTCATTTTCATAATATGGAAATTTAGAGAATTTGTCTGAAAATTTGGTTTATTTCATGAGAAATTTTTTAGTTAATTGCATCACTCCTTTGTTTGTTTGCAAATTCATGTCAATTTGCTGAGTGGGCAGCATAGAGAGATCAAATAATCAATAATTCATTAAAAGTATTTCTGAACTGTTTCCTGCTTGCCCCTTATGTGCCAGGGATTATTGCATGCTCTAAGAATATAAAAATATATAAAGGTTATGAATTCACCTGCAATGCAGGAGCTACAGGAAACATGGGCTTGATTTCTGGGTTGGGACCATCCCCTGGAGGAGGAAATGGCAACCAATCCATGGTTATTGCCTGGAAAATCCCATGGACAGGAGCCTGGTAGGCTGCAGTCCATGGGATCACAAAGAGTCGGCCACGACTGAGCACCTTCACTTTCACTTTTCACTTTCATGCATTGGAGAAGGAAATGGCAACCCACTCCAGTGTTCTTGCCTAGAGAATCCCAGGGATGGCAGAGCTTGGTGGGCTGCTGTCTATGGGGTCGCACAGAGTCAGACACGACTGAAGTGACGCAGCAGCAGCAGCAGCAAGCTAACATGTTTTTTCCAGACAAACCCCCTTCCCAAACATATGCTATGAAGTGGGGAAAAAAAAAAAAAAGGATAAATCAACAAGATTTGATAGTTGCACAGTGAATTTCAAGAAAATGCTGAGGTCACGGAATAACAAGACACTGATCATGAACGGGGCTTGAGCACCAACGAGGATGATGCCTTTTACCGTGAAAACTGAGGCATAGGTTAATGAAGATCACCACATGAATCATTAGAATAACGAATTCCAATATCAACTCTGCCATTTATTTTCTGTATGACCTTTGTTGAGTCACCTATTTCGCTTGGTGTCAACTTCCACTTTAATAAAATGAGTGGGATAGATTATAAGAATTTCATTATAAAATAATACATTAAGTTAAATAATAAAATAATACATGAACTTTTATAGGCTTTAGAATTATCAGAAATAGTGCTCTCAAAATAGCGATAATAAATGATGAAAAATTAAACAAAAGTTACCTCAAATAATGTCAAAGGAACTAAACATAGTGATGATGTATATTTTAAAATCAATTTTTCTAGAATTATAAATGACATCTTTATACAAAACAAAACCCTTTTGGTTGGCTATAAAACATTTCAAGGTATATTACCTCAAAAGATTTCTAATATAAAATGATTTATAAAAATCTACTTCTAATACTTTTATTCTTTAAACTTTATTGGATTATAGTTGATTTACAATGTTGTGTTAGTCAGATGTATAGCAAAGTATTCAGTTATACACATACACAAATTCATTGTTTTTTCAAAAAGTCTTTTCTCATATACAGAATATTACATATTACAGAATATTGATTAGAGTTCTCTGTGCTATACAGTACATCTTTGCTGGTTCTTTGTCTTATAAATCATAGTGTGTGTGTGTTAAGCTCTCAGTTTATCCCTCCCCCCAGCCATGTTTCCCCTTGGGTAAACTGCCAACATCTACTGGATCATCGAAAAAGCAAGAGAGTTCCAGAAAAAAAAACATGTATTTCTGCTTTATTGATTATGCCAAAGCCGTTGACTGTGTGGATCACAATAAACTGTGGAAAATGCTTCAAGAGATGGGAATACCAGACCACCTGACCTGCCTCTTGAGAAACTTATATGCAGGTCAAGAAGCAACAGTTGGAACTGAACATGGAACAACAGACTGGTTCCAAATAGGAAAAGGAATCTGTCAAGGCTGTATATTGTCACCCTGCTTATTTAACTTGTATGCAGAATACATCATGAGAAATGCTGGGCTGGAAGAAGCACAAGCTGGAATCAAGATTGCAGGGAGAAATATCAATAACCTCAGATAGGCAGATGACACCAGCCTTATGGCAGAAAGTGAAGAGGAACTAAACAACCTCCTGATGAAAGTGAAAGAGGAGAGTGAAAAGGTTGGCTTAAAGCTCAACATTCAGAAAACTAAGATCATGGCATCTGGTCCCGTCACTTCATGGGAAATAGATGGGGAAACAATGGAAACAGTGTCAGACTTTATTTTTGGGGGCTCCAAAATCACTGTAGATGGTGACTGCAGCCATGAAATTAAAAGACGCTTACTCCTTGGAAGAAAAGTTATGACCAACCTAGATAGCATATTCAAAAGCAGAGATATTACTTTACCATAGCTGTTTAGTCAAGGCTATGGTTTTTCCAGTGGTCATGTATGGATGTGAGAGTTGGACTGTGAAGAAAGCTGAGCGCCGAAGAATTGATGCTTTTGAACTGTGGTGTTAGAGAAGACTCTTGAGAAGTCCCTTGGACTGCAAGGAGATCCAACCAGTCCATCCTAAAGGAGATCAGTCCTGGGTATTCATTGGAAGGACTGATGCTAAAGCTGAAATTCCGATACTTTGGCCACCTCATGCAAAGAGTTGACTCGTTGGAAAAGACCCTGATGCTAGGAGGGATTGAGGGCAGGAGGAGAAGGGGATGACAGAGGATGAGATGGCTGGATGGCATCACTGACTCGATGGACATGAGTTTGAGTGACCTCCATGAGTTGGTGATGGACAGGGAGGCCTGGCGTGCTGTGATTCATGGGGTCGCAAGGAGTGAGACACGACTGAGTGACTGAACTGAACTGAACTGAACCATAAGTTTGTTTTCAATATCTGTAAATGTTTCTATTTTGTAAATAAGTTCATTTGTATCATTTTTAAATTAGATTCCACAAATGGGTGAAATCATATATGTCTTTCTGTATGTGACTTACTTCACTTAGTGTGATAATCAGTCCATTCACGTTGCTACAAATGGCATTATTACACTTTTTAATGGCTGAGTAATATGACATTGTATGTATGTACTACATCTTCTTTATCCATTTTTCTGTCAGTGGTCATTTAGGTTGCTTTCATGTTTTGGCTATTGTAAACAGTGCTGAAATGAACATTGGGGATATACATATATCTTTCCAAAGTATAGTTTTCTCCAGGTATATGCCCAACTGAAAATTGCTGGGTCATCTCGTAGTTCTATTTTTAGTTTTTAAAGGAACTTCCGTACTATTCTTCATAGTAGTTGTACCAATTTACATTGCCATCAATAATATAAGCGGAGTTCCTTTTGCTACACACCCCTCCAGAATTCATTGTTTGTGGGCTTTTGAATGATGGTCATTCCAACCAGTATGAGATGATACCTCATTGTAGTTTTGATCTGATTTTTCTGATAATTAGTAATGTTAAGCATCTTTTTTGTGCGTTTTGGGCCATCTGTATGTCTTTTCTGGGGAAATGTCTGTTTATATCTTCTGCCTATTTTTTTATTGGGTTGTGTGCTTTGATGATATTAAGCTGCATAAACTGTAAATTTTGGAGACTAATCCTTTGTTGATCACATCATTTGCAAATATTTCCATTCTGTGGATAATTTTTTATTTTGTTTATGGTTTCCTTTACTGTGCAGCAGCTTTTAGTTAAATCCCATTTGTTCATTTTTGTTTTCATTTTCATTCTCTAGAAGATAGATCAAAAAAGATATTGATCTGATTTATGTTAAAGAGTATTATGCCTATGTTTTCCTCCAAGAGTTTTATAGTGTCCAGCCTTATATTTAGGTCTTTGATCTATTTTGAGTTTGTTTTTGTGTATGGTGTTAGCAAATGTTCTAGTTTTATTCTTTTAAATGTAGCTGTCCAGTTTTCCCTGCATCATTTATTGTAGAGACTCTCTTTTCTCCATTGTGTATTCTTGCTTCCTTTGTTGTAGATTAATTGACCATAGGTGTACAGATTTATCTCTGGGCTTTCTATACTATTTCAGTGATCTGTATTTCTGTTTTTGTTCCAATACCATACTGTCTTGATGACTGTAGCACTGTAGTATAGTCTGAAGTCAGGGAGCCTAACTAATTCCTCCAAATCCATTCTTCTTTCTGAAGGTTGCTTTGCTGTTCCACTCTTTTGTGTCTCCATACAAATTTTAATTTTTTTGTGTGTTCCAGATCTGTGAAAAATGCTATTGGTAATTTGATAGGGGTTGCATTGAACTTGTAGATTGCCTTGTTTAGTATAGTTGTTTTGACACTATTGATTCTTCCAATCCAAGAACATGCAATATCTTTCCATCTGTTTATATCTTCTTCAATTTCTTTCACCAGCCTTTTGTAGTTTTCAGAGTAGAGGTTTTTTTTCAACTTGGATAGGCCTATTCTCAGGTAATTTAATCTTTTTGATGCAATGGTAAATATGACTGTTTCCTTAAATTCCCTTTCTTGTGTTGAGTTGTTGCCTTATAGCATTGCAAGATATTTCTGTGTATTAATTTTGTATCCTACAACTTTACTGAATTCACTGATGAGTTCTAGCAGTTTTCTAGTACCATCTTTAGGATTTTCTGCATGTAGTATCATGTCATCTACAAACAGTGACTGTTTTACTTCCTTTCCAATTTAGATTGTTCTATTTCTTCTTCTCCTCTGACTGCTGTCGCTAAAACTTCCAAAACTATGTTGAATAAAAGTGGCGAGAGTGAACATCCTTGATGTTCCTGATCTTAAAAGGAAAGCTTTCAGCTTTTCAGCATTAAGAATGATGTTAGCTATGGGTTTGTCATATATAGCCTTTATTATGTTGAGGTAACATTTCTATTACTTTTAATAAATGGTACTGTAAGAATTCCCTCCTTCTTTTGAAAATGACCAAAATAGGTTAGATTGTTAAGCTATCTTAAATTACAATTTTGCAAAACACTAATATAGCAAAACATTACATTAAATGCTATTAAAGCTTAAAATATTTCACTGACATTTTTTCTTTGCAACCACCTGACATCACAGTTTAGACATAGTTTCATGTTAATAATTTATTCAGGAATTTATTTAACAAACACTTATAAAGTGCCAACTGAAACATTTAAAAATAGACTCACCTTCATAATTTCATTGATTTTATGCAAACACATGATAATAGAGGACTTAAAATATAACTAGATGTTGTTACTCTCTTGGCTAACTAATGAAAAGGAACTGAAGAAATCCATTAGCAAAATAAAGCCATTATTTGGAAAATTAGGTGCAAAACAATTACCAAACTATTATGTCTAAAATATGCACATGATTGTAATTCAGTTCCATTGGTTTGGTACTCACATACTTATTGCTAATTATTATTATAGACTTAATTAGCATGTATAATGTCAACTATCCTAAGTATACACATGTACTAGATTTATAGTTCAGTGTCTCAGTCGTGTCCGACTCTTTGTGACCCCATGGACTGCAGCACGCCAGGCCTCCCTGTCCATCACCAACTCCCAGAGCTTACTCAAATTCATGTCCATCAAGTCAGTGATGCCATCCAACCATTTCATTCCCTGTTGTCCCCTTCTCCTTCTGCCTTCAATCTTTCTCAGCATCAGAGTCTTTTCCAGTGAGTCAGTCCTTCACATCAGATGGCCAAAGTATTGGAGTTTCAGCTTCAGCACCAGTCCTTCCAATGAATAGTCAGGATTGATTTCCTTTAAGATAGATTGGTTGAATCTCCTTGCAGTCCAAGGGACTCTCAAGAGTCTTCTCCAACACCGCAGTTCAAAGGCATCTGTTCTTCGGCACTCAGCTTTCCTTATAGTCCAACTCACATCCATACATGACTACTGAAAAACCATAGCTTTGACCAGACGGACCTTTGTTGTTAAAGTAATGTCTCTGCTTTTTAATATGGCATCTAGGTTAGTTTTTAATATGCTGTCTAGCTTTTCTTCCAAGAATCAAGGGTCTAGATGTTAAAGTACTAGCACTTAGTACTAGATTTTAAACTACCAGATTTTGAAACATCTTTAATGAAATTGTGGCCATTAGTATTCAAAAAGACAGTGAAATAATAATGAATCATGTGTAAATATGTATGTAGACGTGCTTCAACAAGTTCACAATATTTACGTGGGAAAGGCCAATAAAAGCATCATGATCTCATGAAATGGATGCTATAAGAAGCACAAGCTCTTTGGGGGAAAATAGTGAAAGGAGTAATTAATTCTAGAAAAAAATAAGTGGATTTATAGCATGGATGCCTTTCCTGCTAGGTCTTGAGTCAATATTACAACCTGTATTCATTGAACATAGGTGACAAAACAAGAGTATCCAGGAAATAGTGTGCCCAGTTGCTCTAATCACGTCTGACTTTTTGTGACCCCAGGACTGCAGCCCACCAGGCTCCTCCCTCCATGAAATTCTCCAGGCAAGCATAATGAAATGGGTTTCCATGCCCTCCTCCAGGGGATCTTCCTTACTGAGAGATGTCTCCTGCATTGAAGGCAGATTCTTTACACTGTGCCATGAGGGAATCCCTCTGGAAATGGGGAATTATATATAGTTCTTGGAAAGAATGAAGGTTATTTCTTATTTGGGAAATTGCAACCGATATAGTCAAACTCATGAATAGAATTTAATGTCTTATGAGAAAGAACATGGGGCAATAATTGGGGTTCAATTTTAAAGTACCCTGAGAGCCATATCAAGATATTTTGACTATCTTTTTTTTAACTGAAGTATTTTCAGCACTGGTTGTGATTAAGAATTACTTGCAGAGCTGCCCTATTTGTCCCCACCCAAGATCAAATGAAAAGGAATCCTCGTTGCAAGACCCATAATATATTTTTAACTCCTGAAACTTATTTTGATGCTTGGGTTGAGAAGATCTCCTGGAGAAGGGAATGGCTACCCACTCCAGTATTCTTGCCTGGGAAATCCCATGAACAGAGGAGCCTGGTGGGCTATAGGCCATAGGGTCACAAAGAGTTGGACAGGATTGAGGGAGTAACACGCACATGTGCAATTAGAGATCAATATATGATGTTGAATATATAAATTGTCTTGTCAATTTTTCAATATTGTTTATTTTTTCAATACTTTATATTGCTTTTCCTGTAATCAGTGGTTACCAAACCTGCCTGTAACTCAATAAAAACAGCAGATTTTATTGGAAGTACAGTCATCAGAAGCTACTGTGGAGTTTGAGGTCCATGGATCTATCTGTATTGCTGAAAAGCTCCCTGGGCTTCTGGGAAGTGTCTGAAGTGGTCTCAGCATTAATTTGCAGGGTGGCTTTGGATAGAACTTTAATGCTCAGATTTGCCAAATAATTTCAGTTTTGTACTTCACTTTATGATTTGTAAAACTGACCTGAGAATTAGCTGGGAAATATAATTTATTCAATTTCAGTTTAAAAACTCTGCCACCACTGTATGCCAGGCCCTTAAGGTTAATAGGTGGGTAGGTTTGGGTAAAAAGATGCTTTCAAGTACTTTCTACATTAAGCACAGAAAATAGACCCACAACTGACTATAATACCAGGCAGAGTTAAGTAGTTAAATGGAACAGCTAGTTGCATACTATGAAAAGGAAAAAGAATGTTGTGCTTAATTCTATCTGATGGAAGTAGAATGGGGCTGGGGGAGGCATGGGAATAAGGGAAGCTTCACATGGGGGCTGTAGCCTAGTAGCAGGATTTTATAAAGTAAGATGAATTCCAAAGGCAGATGGGAATGATATTTCAGTATTAAAAAAGCAGCATATACTGAGATACAGAAAAAGTTTTGTTTTAATATTAATAATTTTGCTTAACATTCTCAAGGGTAATGTTTTTCACAATTCTTGTCACCTTGAAAGACAGGTGTCTACTCTTTTGTATGCGTGCAATTTGCAGGATAAGAAATGCACATTTCAAAAACCGAAGAACTAATCTTACAAGAATAACCCTGAGCATTTGACTCTGAGTCTTTTTCCATCACAATTTGCCTAGTTCACAGAACCTTCACAGTCCCTTAATGCCTTCCCTACATTCTCTTTCTTGGTTTTCATTTTCTTCCTTTGAAGATCATAGCAATCTACATAATAGGCTACCTGTCTCAAGAAGAGGGAGAGTGATAGCAAAGCGGACTGTCTCAACTCCCATTGAAACCGAGAGTCCTAATAAAAGTAAAATGAAGAGAAATAAGAAATCAGATTTGAAGAAAAGTGCATAGTACAGTTAAAACCCAGTAGAGAAAAGTTTCATCATCAGGATGACATTTGAAAATAGTTGCACTTGTGATTTGTGCTCAATGTTTCTTTTGATCACAAAGTTTCAGGGTCAATTTTTTTTTTCTTTTATCAGAATGTCCCTTCTCCCTTAGGGCTAGTGAGCAGACCAGTGCATAACAAAAGAGCTGTTAAAATATACCAAGGTCTTGTGATAAAATGTATCAATTAATGTGTCTATAGAATATTAATTATTTTAGAATTTTTCTGTTAACATGAAAATCACTAATTTGTCCCTAAAGTTTTAGTTTTTGAAACATTGGAAAGCTGTAACTTCACATGATACAAACTGGGAGACCTAGGCTTCTTAACATTACATGTACAGTTTAAATTTAAATAAATTATAAAGTATAGTAAATGCTTAATCAAAAATGCAAAGCATTTCTCAAAAGTGCACTCATAAAGTATATCAGGCAGAAGAAATGCACAAGGAAGATCTTACTAGGAAAATCAAGCAACTAGCCCAGTTGATAAATAGACTGTTGTTTCTAGCAATGAAATAATGAGACAGAATACAAAGGTTATAGATTTTGGCATCTAATACATTTAGGTAAAGATCCCACTTATACTGCTTTATAACTCTCCAATCATGGACAAATTATTCAATCACTCTAAGTCTCAGTTAACTTACCCATAAAATGGGGGAAATTTAGCTAAGCCTCAGGCTTGCTCCAAGGAATCAGAATAATATAAAAAAATAAAAATAAATAAAATAAAATAATGTATACCAACCACAAGGTAGGGCAAGCATTTGAGTATTGAGAAACAGTAATAAAAGGAACACAGAAACCCATTATTCTAACCTTTGTAGTGACAAATATCCAAAGAGTTATTCTGGAATTCAGAGTGCTGAATTTTTCCTTTCAATTCACCCTCTTGAACATTAGACCTTGTAATTTCAAGTTGTTTCCATTGAACCGCAGGTTTGTCAGATGATGCAGTGTTTGGATTCTGCTGGTGCCTGATTTGCCTACATGACAGGATGAGCCATTTGCCTAGCATCGCTTGCTGTAGGATTACACAAAGATTAATTGTGAACTTGTGGTCTTAAAACAGAAAGGGAAATTCTGTTTCAAAGAAGAAAGATGCTGTCTAAATATGCAGTTTGCACATAGTTCAGTGACAAGCTTCTCATGTCCTGAAGTCTCTAATGGAAGCGGGGCTCTTCCATCTGGAATTTCTCCACAGCAGCACCCACTCCCGATCAGTTCCAGTCATCCCTGCCAAACACTCTCTTCATGAGCCAGTCAAAAGGAGTTCACAAATTACTATTCTGAGCTCCTGGTCTGCAAAAGCAAATAATGTCAATGACACTAAGATCTGGTTAATATTACAATTTACCAGCTTTGCTGGAAGTTGAAAGATTTTGCCTGGAAACGCACACAGTATGAAAGGACTAGGGCTGAAAGAAAGGATAAATTGTCAACAGAGGCTTGGAGCAAGAGATGGACACATATTAAAGATGTTAATGCTGTATACACACACGCATAGTTATAGCAATACATCTATTATCTCATTAATATATAGTGTTTGGAAACACGTATAATCTCTTACATGTGTAATTCATTGTTGTCATTGTTGTTGTTTAGTTAGTAAGTCATGTCTGATTGTTTGCAACCCCATGGACAGCAGTCCACCAGGCTCCTTTATCCATGGGATTTCCCAGGCAAGAATACAGGAGTGGGTTGCCGTTTCCTGTTCCAGGGGATCTTCCCAACCCAGAGATCGAACCCACATCTCCTGTTTAGTAGGCAGATTCTTTACCATTGTTCTACTAGGGAAATCCTACATGTATAATATATTGCATATATAACTAAAAGATAATTCTGTATCCTGACCCTAGCTGACCAGTATTGACTGCATATAGCAACAAGTACAGTTGCTATTTACAGGTATGACACACAAATATATTAACTGTATATAAACATAAAAACTCGTTATACAAATCTATAATAACCTTTTACACAAGCATATATTTAATCCCTATATAAAAATGCATAATGGAGATACCATAAAAGAAAATATGACAAGATATTTTGGGATAATTAACATTGGTTTTATCACCATTGTGAAACATTGCAGTTTATGAGATGGTTGTCTGATGCTTCTTTTTAAATATGTCTCACTCTCTTTATGTGAGATCTCTGTTTTTATTATCTCCACAGTTTTTATTCAAAGGAAACAGCCTTACCTCATGTTACTGATCCATAGTCACACTGAGCTGTGTGCTGTGCTTTAGTCACTCAGCCGTGTTCGGCTCTCTGCGACCCCATGAACTGTAGCCCACCAGGCTCCTCTGTCCATGGGATTCTCCAGGCAAGGATACTGGACTGGGTTGCCAGGCCCTCCTCCAGGGATCTTCCCAGCCCAGGGATCAAACCCAGATCTCCTGCATTGCCAGTGGATTCGTAACAGTCTGAGCCACCAGGGAAGCCCATGTCCTTTCTCAAATTGCTCTTCAACATCCATCACTTGGAGTTTCTTAGGTCTCCCCTTTGTAGTGATGACTCAACATGGTTTGAGGTCTTACTGAGATAGGAAAATACCCTCAGTAGGGAACACATCTAAGAAAAATTTTAAAAAATAGAGTATCTTTTAACGGATGTGTAAGATAATGTGCCCAACATTCACTAGAAAATAGCACTATGTAAGAATTTAGAATGCAGGTACTGTGAAGAAGTGGTCCTAGGTAATAACGCTGCCTCTGTTGGTTACTGACTACCTGAATTTAGGAAAATTATTAACTACTCTAAATTGGCTTCATCATTAGGAAAGGAGAGTATAATAATATCTGCCCTCTAGGATGGATTTGAGGACTATGTGATAGGACTATGTGAACACTTTACACAGTACTTAACACAAAGTTCTCAGTAAACACGAGCTATTATTGCTTTTTTAGAAAAAAAATAACTATTATGTGTAAAATCAGATGATAACTCTAGCAATTCTAAAAAAGGATGTACTTTTTGCATAGGTAGGTTTAATGACTTCCAAGAAATATTATGTCAGAATGAAGGATGCTGATTTTAACAGTCTGTGCACAGATAAACCTTTACTACCTGTAATTCTCTCCTGTGATTCATAGCACGATGATGATATAATATGGTAGACAACCACAGATGTTCTATTTCAAGCAATTAAAGGCATGAACCCCATACTAAGTGGATTCCTCCAAGATATGCTGACACAAAATAAGAAAAATAATCCAAAGCTTCCTTTTTCCCCCAGAGCAAAATGTCAGTCTCTTTTAGATTTCTCAAACATCAGCAAAAGACCTGCTTTGTTAAGAGTTTCCACTGCTTGTCAGCAGAAGTAGGAAGACACAGTGCTCACTTTGTCTTCCATGCAATCCTTAAGCACTCACAAATAGGACACCTTAAAACACACACATGCACACAAAATGACGTATGTTATAGAATTGTGAACTTAGAATTTTTCCTGGCTTCCCTGTGCAGTTCCTTGAATGTAGTATACAAAGGACGAAGCAATCTAAATAAAAATTTTTCTTCCACTGAGTGTGTGTGTATATAAAATCTGGTATTCTACCTACATCTTGACAAATTGTCAAATAGTTCTTTAGACTCTTCCTTCATCTGATTCTCTCCTCTCCATTTCTCATTACTCATAGAAGGTTGTTTATGTCAAATGAGTGAATGAGAAATTTAATTTATCACAGCAAAATAAACACTGCTGGTATTGAAAGATGCCTAATTTGCCTTGGGTGGTGGGAAAGTACTGTCTAAAAAACAGCACTGTCTGTCTGTAATTATTTAATTTTGGATTCTAGACAAACTACAAACTTTTTGAAGTCTAATTTTGTACATACACAGTAAGGAAATCTTTGTCTACTTAAAGTACTTGCTCACTTGATAAAATTTTGCTTCCTACACTCTTGTATATTCCTTAATACCCTGAAATAGCACCATAACTACCAGCATATGGAATTATTTTTCCACCTATTTGGATAATGTGGAGTTATTGGTATTTTGTTTATTTTTAAAAAGCTCACTTAAATCACTTGACCCTAACCATGGAACAGAGACATAAAAATTCCACCTTCAGGCACAACTAGACGTGATTTTGTTGAATTCATTTTGGTTTCTTTTCATGCATCCAATCCGCATTCAATCTTTGTTTCTAAAGTCAATTCATGCTGTTTAAAGGGCTGGATGAAGGGGAAATCTTGAGTGGTCCAGTCTCTGTGTTGGCAGGGCTATTGGGAAAAGCCCCAATTCAGTACTGCCTGAATCTATATTATGCTTGGATAGCACCATTAATCCTTTGCAACTAGGAACAGTCAATTAATTCCTCTTAAAAATACTAATTAATCTCATTTAAATTATTCACAGAAGAGTGAGTGAGCGAGTGAGTGAAAGTCACTCAGTCGTGTCAGACTTTTTGCCACCCCATGAACTATAACCCACCACGTTCTCCTCTGTCCATGGAATTCTCCAGGCAAGAATATTGGAGTGGGTTGCAATTCTCTTCTCCAGATAGAAGAGTGATGATTTTGTTAAATGGCAACATGCTACACACCGGGGGGGAAGGGGGGGGGGATACATGAAAAAATATGTCTCCTGGGTTTTACACAGGTCTTTCTTTGTATATGTCAAACTAACTCCTATATTGCTATTCACTACAGCAAAAGTATGAGGTAATGGGGATGAGTATGTGTCTGTGTGTGCATATATGTGGCCTGCTGCTGTATAACATTTGATCATTTCCATTGTATCAAAAAGCATGCCATATCTGCCTTTGATTCCTAAGGAGAGAACAAACTTCAGAGAACTAGAAAGGACCACTTTGACTCATTTTTATTATTAGGCACAGAGACAAGGAAATGGTACCATGATCACTGATTCACTACTAAGATTCAGCTATAACAAGATTTGCTGTTACCACACATTAGAACAGAAATGCAAAATTCACTTTGGTTGCACTCACTCTCACTCTGCCTTCTGCATTTTCATGATCTGCAGTAGTCAACTCAATGGTTTATTTATATTAGTACCAAGTATTTATTTTTATCTTATATAGAAATTATGACCCCTCTCTTGTGTGATTGGCATTCAATTTTTTTTATCTTATTATATTCCTTTTTATTAGCAAATGTTCTACAGTGACAATATCTTCTTTAGAGAATAAAATGGATTAGAGATAACATCTCACTTTATCAACCACAACTTTTCCAGCTATATTTTTAAGTTAGGTACTATTTCATAATTTTAAATTGTTTGGAGAAGGCATCTTAACTTTTCACTCTTTATTTAAATGACTGCAGAAAGATGCCTTAATATCCCATACTGTAAATGGAAAAGGATGTTACAAAGAAAACATAAGCATACTTTCTGGACAGGGAGTGTTCATATAAACCAGAAAAAAAGTCTTATGATTATAAAAGTGTTATTTGTGTTTTGGGGAAGAAAATTTTTGCCTAAGTTCATATTTTTTGCAGGAATTCTGGTTAAAGATTTCAAACTGAATATATGTTTTAATTTTTCACTCCTCTGCTTAACTGAAATATTACTAAAGCTGTATAAAAGTGAATAATCATAAACAACCCTAAAAATGAAAATAGCTTTTATTTGCACATCAAAGAAGTTGATTCTTTAGAGCAGTCTATAATTGGATAGGAATATTTTGACAGAAATTGAAGCAGAAGGTGGCAAAATCTGGAATATGACCAACAAAAAGCAGGAACTCACCTCCCTAGTGAGTTTGAAGAAACTCAAACCTAGAATCAGCAGCTACAGAAAGAAATTGAATCAAGTTGGTCATAATCAGGGTAACTGGTGATCATCTATAGAATAGCCTGATCAGAAGGCATTTTTCTCCTATAGTCATCCCCAACATTGCATGACTGCAGCCATGAAATTAAAAGACACTTACTCCTTGGGAGAAAAGCCATGGCCAACCTAGATAGCATATTAAAAGCAGAGACATTACTTTGCCAACAAAGGTCTGTCTAGTCAAGGCTATGGTTTTTCCAGTATGGTTGGAAAGCTGAGTGCCGAAGAATTGATTCTTTTGAACTGTGGTGTTGGAGAAGATTCTTGAGAGTGCCTTGGACTGCAAGGAGATCCAACCAGTCCATCCTAAAGGAAATCAGTTCTCACTATTCATTGGAAGGACTGGTGCTGAAGCTGAAACTCCAATACTTTGGCCACCTGATGTGAAGAACTGACTCATTTGAAAAGATCCTGATGCTAGGAAAGATTGAAGGCGGGATGTGAAGGCGACAACAGACAGAGAATGAGATGGTTGCAGGGCATCACCGACTGAATCAACATGAGTTTGAGTAAGCTCCGGGAGTTGGTGATGGACAGGGAGGCCTGGTATGCTGTGGTCCATGGGTTCACAGACACGATTGAGTGACTGAACTGAACTGAAGAGAAGAAGATGTGTTCAGCAGATGTATTCAGCCTTTTCGTTCCCAAGATAAACCCATAAAAGAGCTTTCTGTAAAAACGCTATACTGTTTGCCTGGGAGAAATGGCTGTGAATCTTCATGCCTAAAAGAGAAGCAAAGAAGATCAGAGTAACTCGAGATTTAACACGGGGTGGCGGCCATGGAGGATTAAAAGGTAAGACAGTGCCTCCAACTGCTCTGCTCCAGATTAGTCCTTTTATTTTCATATCTGAAGAGTCCGCAGCTTATCTGACTACTCTTGACATTCCATGTCCCCTAATAATATGTGTCAGTACTTAATCCTTAATTCTTCACACAAATTTAATTAATCTATTTCATTCTTGCAACAGCCATATGTTCTTTGTTCTTACTCACTCAGTCGTGTCCAGCTCTTTGCAACTCCATGGACTGGAGCCCACCAGGCTACTGTGTCCATAGGGATTCTCCAGGCAAAAATACTGGAGTGGGTTGCCAGGCCCTTCTCCAGGGGATCTGCCCAACCCAGGGGTTGAACGCATATCTCCCACATTGTAGGAAGGCTCTTTGCCATCTGAGCCACCAGGCAGTAGCACTGTTATCTCATCTAAAAGATGAGGAAACTGAAACACAGAAATTTTAAGTAAGCTGGTTAAGCTCACTGAAGTTACAGCTGAGATGTGAATACAGAGTCTAGTTCCAGGGTTGCATGCTCTTAATCACCTCCCTAGGTCACTGTGACACAAAGCTGCCATTTGATGTGTCAGACAAACTCTACAGACCCACATAGAGGAAGGGACTTCAGAGAAATGGACCAACAAAACTATGAAGGAAACCCGTGCCATCTCCCTATGTTTATCAACTGAATCCCTTGTTCACAAATATGAGTAGACTATAAAGACTCATCAAATATTCAAGAAAACCAAAACCAGCCAGAGAAAAATCAAGATGAACAACTGGAACAATTAACAACAACAACAAAAAAAGTCAGATATCCTAAAGAATAAAAGAAAACTTTAAAAATATAATTATTGCACTTAGAGAAATAAAAAGTAGATGCTGCACTGGAAAAAAGTAACTATATAAAAGTAAAATTTCTTGGAAATTACAAATGTGATTCCTAATATTTTAAAAGGTACATAGAATGGCTAAGCAATGGAACAGAGAGAGTTTAAGTCAAGTTGCTCATCTGAACTCTCTCAGAATATGGAGAAAATGAGAGAAATTAAGGACTACAAAAGATCAAGGCAGACAGTCCAACATCCATTAAATAAAAATTCTAGAATGAGAGAACATAAAAAATTTAGGATAAAAATGATAAAACTGCAGAAGAATATAACTTCAATCATCTTAAGAAATTATTTTAATATATAAAGAATCAACAGACTATCAAATAGAATGAAATAAAAAGATTTAAACCTAAAAGTATTTCAGCAAATTTCTGAATCAGAAGAGAAACTGTGTAAGCTTTCACAATGGAAAAAATAAACAAGTTGCTTCCAAAGGAATAAGAACTCAGATTGGCATCACATTGGCTATCACCAACACTGTGATTGATGATAATGAAGCCATGCCTTCAAAATTCTAAGATAAATGATCTTTAACTTGTAATCTGGATCCACCCAACTGTCAATCAAAAACAAGTATTCAAAACAGATTCAGATATTTTATATCTCATAAACACTTCCTTTAAAAAGTTTTCTTGAGAATATATTCAAACAGGAACATACATACATCTAACATATAAAAGGGCTTCCCTGGTGGCTCAGAGGTTAAAGTGTTTGCCTGCAATGCGGGAGACCTGGGTTCGATCCCTGGGTTGGGAAGATACCCTGGAGAAGGGAAAGGCTACCACTCCAGTGTTCTGGCCTGGAGAATTCCATGCACTGGATAGCCCATGGGGTCACAAAGGGTTGGACATGGCTGAGCGACTTTCACTTTCATGCTATTTGAAATCTTAAATCAGAAACATGTATCATTGCTATAATAAAACTTATGAGAGATGCAATTATAAAATACATGTATAAAATACATGTATAATACTGTTTACATGGACATACACATGTGTACATAGAAACATGCATATTCATGAATATATATGCATATGTATAGTGTCGCAACGAGACAGACATGACTGAAGCAACTGAGCACACACACATATACATATCCATCTTTTCAAAAAATTTTTGAAACTATTTGTAAGATATAGTCTGAATATATAAGTGCCTATCTTCAGATGACTAATGCTGTCTCTTAATCAAGATATATATGCTTTCTAATCATGCAATCCTATATCACCACAGCCAGTATTTCTTGACTGGACAAAACTGATTATAAAAATAACAAATACATATGGTGAAATAATTTATAATCTGTACTGGGTAAACAAAATTAACCACATGACTCTTAGGATGGGGTGGTATATTTAGTTTCATGGTTTTATTATTTTCTCATTGTTTATTAGGGCGTAAAATGCGCAGTTTCTCATGAAAGATGCTGACCTGTTTCCCATCCAGAGTTTACACTGGTTGCTACTCTGAAGAGTCTTGTAATCTCTCAGTGGGACACATTTAGAGAGTAATGATTTTAACATGCTAAAACACCACACCACAGACATTTGGTCAGATCATGACCCAAACATAAAAACTGGAGCTGGAGGAGGCCAAAAGCATCTGATCACTGTATCTTCTTGCCTCATTCAATCTATACCAGGAGATGACCTGGATAAAGACTGAATATAATCTAATAAATGTATTGGCTTTATGTTTTCTAAGGATATTCCTGTTAATATTTTACATTGTCAGTGCTTCAATTTCCAGTTCTAGTATTTGCTATATAATTAAAAAATAAATATTAAATATCACAAAGCAAATCTGAGGTACAGTTAATATACACTTTAATGGTTTTCTCTGCTCAGAAGGCTCTTCCACTCACTGTTCTTTGCCTGATTTGCTCCTGTTTGTTCCTCAGGGTTGAATTCAGGGCCCACTTCTGGAAGTCCCTAACTACTCGCTGTTTGGCCCCCTTCTGTGTTCCTGCAACATTGCGTGCTTCCCTCTACGCAAACCGCTCCATTTCTGTATCGCGTTGTCTAAGGGTACCTCTGCAGCCCCGCAGGCTGCTCCCCACCTGCTCTTCTGCCCGGCCCCTTCCCATGCCCTGAGCTCACCTGCGGTGTGCCACGCACAGCCCTTACTGACAGGACTACAGATACCATGTAGGCCCTCAGTGCTCTGTAGAAACCCAACATTTCTGCTGTCACCACACTCCCTAACTCTCCTGAATATATTTCACACTTTTATTCTCTTTTCAAGCTACCAACATCCCTCCCATCATCTCACCTTCAGCTGATGTCTTTGTTTCTCATTTTACTTAGGAAACGTTGTTGTTGTTGTTTAGTCACTAAGTTATATCCAGCTCTTTGCAATCGCATGGACTGTAGCCTGCCAGGCTGCCCTGTCCATGGGATTTCCCAGGCAAGAGTACTGGAGAGGGTTGTCATGTCCTTCTCCGGGGGATCTTCCCAACTCGGACTGAACCTGCATCTCCTGGTTTGGCAGGTGGATTCTTTACCACTAAGTCACCAGGGAACCCCACTTAGGAAATGGAAGCAATCAATAGAGGAATTTTCTCATGAGCCCACTACCAAATCTATACACAGCTCTACATCTCTGTATTACTTATTGTTTTGCCTTCAATAAGCCATATGCAATATACGCCAATGATACTGCTTATGAACTGGTTCCTGCATCTGCTCTCACGCCAAAGAATGTGATAATTTCTCTTTCTCTTGATTCATCAGAACTAAATAATTCCTATCCATATATAAATGTGCTCTGATATATATCATCTTATAATCATTTTAAGTTCCTCATTTACCACATCCATTCCCAACTGCAAAGCAAATTTAATTTAAAATATATAGGACTCTCTCCACCATTGTCTGGCAATCTACCACCTTTCTTCCATTAAATCTTTGTATTATTAACTAAGGAAGAACTGGGTAAAAATCTGAGAGAATCTTGTTAAGAAATTTGATATCTCAGGACAAACTGAACTATCAGTTCTATTAATTCTGTACTTTGAAGATCCCAAGTTATATAAATGATACCCTTCAGCAGTTTTCATTGCTATCAGATCACATATGAGAAAGCAGAAATAGGACTCTAAAATCAATAAGGAAAAGTAGGAACAATGTGAAAATTAAGGAATTAGTAATAGTTCAGGAAACCACTTGTTTTAAGTGGTTTAAACAACAGGAACTTTAATACAAAAGAATAAGTGTTTACAAATGCTTTGGAAGGGTTAGCAGAGAAACCTCAATGCTAAAGATTCTTGGAAGCACACCAAGAACGCCACAGACTTATGGTCCAACAAAGTTACTACCTCTGACATATTCAGAAACACAAAGACTCAGGAAGTTACCGCCAGGAATACTGAGTTCAAGAACACCTCACGGTAGAGAGAATCTAAATAGTACTCTGCTGGCAAGGTGTAACAGCCAGCTGGCGTCCACCCCACGCGGGCTCAAGTGTCTGTTGATTACACCATGGTGATTACAGGCACCAAGGTGAGGCCACTAAATGTTTAGCTGTGAAGAGATGAGCAGAGAGAAGCACACCATTACCTAGGATCCTACCACACAGGTACAATAGATGTAAAGAAATTCAAAAGCATTGACAATAGTAAGATACAATAAGTAGGAAGTGATGAGTTTTGTATCTTTATTACCTTTTTAATACTGTTGTTGCTCAGTTGCTCAGTCGTGTCTGACTTTTGTGACCCCATGGACTGCAGCACACCAGGCTTCCCTGTCCTACACCATCTCCCAGAGTTTGCTCAAACTCATGTCCATTGAGTCAGTGATGCCATCCAACCATCTCATCCTCTGTCACCCTCTTTTCCTCCCACCATCAGTCTTTCCCAGCACCAGGGTCTTTTCCAGTGAGTCAGCTCTTCCCATCAGGTGGCCAAAGTTTTGGAGCTTCAGCATCAGCCCTTCCAGTGAATACTCAGGGTTGATTTCCTTTAGGATTGATTGGTTAGATCTCCTTGCAGTCCAAGGGACCCTCAAGAGTCTTCTCCAACAGCACAGTTCAAAAGCATCAGTTCTTTGGTGCTCAACCTTCTTCATGGTCCAGCTTTCACATCCATACATGACTACTGGAAAAGCCATAGCTTTGATTAATCTGAAGTGATTTTGAAGCCTAAGAAAATAAAATCAATTTAAATATATTTACTTATAAATTACATAATTCAAATGTTAATAATGGCTGTGCTTGAAAACTAGTTTGCAAAATTCCTAAGACTTTGACAGCTGGCTCTCATAAACCTACACAAGTCAACTCCAACACACCACCATATACAGGGATCAAGATGCATGGAACAATGTGGTCACCCCCACCACTCTGCCACGGCTGAATAGGTCTAAATAGAAGTCACTTCTGAAAGTCTACTTTGGGTTGCACACAATGTTTAAATAAAATGATCTGCTTGAGACAGTTGTCATGAGTTCCCCCTTCGCTCCCACAACTAACAAAGAGGCATTGCTTTTAGGTTTTCTTTTCTAAGCCAACTGTGGTTATCAGGTTACACAGCACTTCACCAGTTCCTCAAATGCTCTCATTGGTAGTACCAGTATATTGTGAACAGATGACAATGATGAGAAAGGAAAAATATATGAAGGAATTGACAAGTTTATAGTCAGAACCAATGTTGTGCCAAATACTTAGTGCATAAATAGTTGAATAATGGAAATTAAGAGTTACGGTTTTTGAAACATCACTGAGCAAAATAACAACATTCTCTTTCATCTCAGCTCATTCTCCCACACAAGTGATAGCTTACAGATCAGATAATACCACTGATATCATTAGCAAAGAAAAAGAGAAGGTTGACATAGCATCTATCTTCCAGAAGTTCTGTGGATATTTTTAATGCCCCTAACAGTGCCTTTCTGGTCTGGTAACTAGCTAAACAGTACTACTATTTTACAAAAAATGTTGTTTCCCACAAAGAAATCTTATACTGGTAAACTGCAATGAATAAAAAAAGCAAGGTCTAGAAAAATAAAAGTGTTCAAAGAAAAGCATTTAGGACACAAGTGGCTATATAATGCTTCCTCCTTGAAAAGGTACATATTTTTAGAAACATGACCCATCCAAAAGTTCATTAAATACAGTAGATAAAACACAAAACAGAAGTCTCCATTATATTTGTCTGAAAGTGTTAAAATTACAACCTATTCACCAACTACAAAATATAAACAAAAACATTGCGGATGACAATCTCAGATGGGACTGCTAAGTAAGTAAGTAAGTGAAGTCGCTCAGTCGTGTCCGACTCTTTGCAACCCCATGGGCTGTAGACTACCAGGCTCCTCTGTCCATGGGATTCTCCAGGCAATAGTCCTGGAGTGGATTGCCATTTCCTTCCCCAGGGGATCTTCCCGACCCAGGGATCGAACCCAGGTCTCCCGCATTGTAGACAGATGCTTTACCATCTGAGCCACCAGGGAAGTCCTACCATCTCATTAAAGTACTGGGTGTCCAATTCCAATAACCATCTCTTTAAGAAGTTTTAGTAAAGATACAGATATTATTTGTGATAATAAAATAGTCTCAGTCACTAGGTCAGCAGCAGGATGATCTCTGCAAAATATTCCTCTGAGAGCAAAATTAAAGATCTTACACTCTTTGCAAACACATCGTATATCATTTAAACATCATCAGAAGTTCATTCCAGTGATGAGGCAGGGTTTGATGAGAGAAAGTGTGTTTACTGGAAACCAATCTTCACATGCACAAAATAAAATTCTAATTAGCACTGTCATTTTAAACTTGCAAATATGTGATAGTTTCAACTTTTTTACTTTCCTCTTTAATTTGTATTTCATTCATTTCAATGGATTTAATTTCTCACTTCTTTGTTCATCCCAATGAAACCATAAGGCATGTTCCATCACCATGATCTAAGAGCATCCCCATAATTTGTAAGCCCACAAGGTTGACTCCAGTGAAAGAGAATGTGTGGGGGCTGGGGGGAGGGAGGTAGGGACAGTGATTTGAGGTGACTTTTCAATAAGACAGTAAAACTTCTGTCTACTTGTATGGGTTTTGACACTTTATTCAATTATAATTTTAAAAGATTTTTCACTACTTAAAATCACGCCATGATGAACAAAAAAATAAAATATAAAACTTGCTAACAACTGCAATTACTGTTCACCTATCCTTTTTTTGTAGTGGCAAATATTCCAAACATTCAAAAATTCTGATAAAACAGCCCTGTATCCCCAAACACAATTTGATAAAACATTAAAATTAGAGCAGAGTGCATTTATCATTTCAGTAAACTATCTATCAAAATGCCACTTTTTGTTAGTTTAAACTGCTTCTCAAACTTTTGAAAACATGAACCCTGAATAATGTGCCTTTCTTTTATACAGAAAGGCACGATTTGGGGTAGGTGTATGGGGCAAAAATGAGTTAAAAAAAAAAATCCTGCCTGATTGAGTTTACAATCTAACAGGAGAACCAAAATATCATTGCAAAAAAATGAACATCTATAAAAACATAACACAATTTGACATTGTAAAACAGAAGCACAATTAAATCAGGGAGAATTTAGAGCAAGGAGCATCCACATTCAATTTGAAAATGAGAAAAACACTGAAAGAAGATAAGGCTTTTGATGTGGCCCTTCAAGAATTAGTAGGAATTGGAGAAATGGAAGAGTATGAGGGAAGAATCCTGATTAAAAGTTACATAAACTGACCATGTAGCCTTAAGGAAAAAATAAATATATTGCAAAGTTATTGAGAGCTTAGAGAATCAATAAAAAGTTGAAAGATCCAGTTCAGAAAATAGAAAAGAATAAAAGACAGGTTCAGAAAATGGTCAGGAAACTTTCTAGGCAGAAAGAAAAATCTAGATGGAAACCCCATAACCTTTCCAAATGGTGCTTGTGATAAAGAATCCACCTGCCAATGCTGGAGATGCAAGAGGTGCAGGTTCTATCCCTGGGTAGGGAGGATCCCCTGGAGGAGGAAATGGCACCCCACTCCAGCCGTCTTGAATGGAAAATTCCATGGACAGAGGAGCCTGGTGGGCTACAGTCCATGGGGTCATAGAGAGCTGGACACAACAGAGCGACTGAGTACTAGCCATTGACCCATTGCCATATTAGCAACAATGACAACAGTGTAAGTTGTAAGCCTCACTCTCCAGAACCAACAATCCAGGCAGGAATAAGCCAGAGACATCCGTCCAACTAGTCTAGGTTGTGGGCTCACAGTCTAGGCCCCAGGCCTGGGGACTGGGGAGTGAAGGGGACTCCAGTTTTTGACGTCACTAGCGACGTCATCAGTGAGAGGGTCAGCACACTAGGAGTGACGATACCAAGCTGCAGTGATTTGTACTCTGGCATACTTACTATCTAAGTGTGTTAAAATGCTAACTTCCTTTCAGCTTAAACTGACTTATCAACACTTTTTAAAATATAAACTTTGACTCATTCACATTTTACATCACAACCAGAGTTATATATTTGACAGTGATATTTAGAAGCAAAAAATACTTATTTGAAAGGCATCCTTCTCATATATATGGAATTTAGGAAGATGGCAATGACGACCCTGTATGCAAGACAGGAAAAAAGACACAGATGTGTATAACGGACTTTTGGACTCAGAGGGAGAGGGAGAGGGTGGGATGATTTGGGAGAATGGCATTCTAACATGTATACTGTCATGTAAGAATTGAATCGCCAGTCCATGTCTGACGTAGGGTGCAGCTTGCTTGGGGCTGGTGCATGGGGATGACCCAGAGAGATGTTGTGGGGAGGGAGGTGGGAGGGGGGTTCATGTTTGGGAATGTATGTAAGAATTAAAGATTTTAAAATTTAAAAAATTAAAAAAAAAATTAAAAGAAAAAAGAAAGGCATCCTTCTTTGCCTACATAATTCTCAGAAGAGGCAGAAAAGTACAATTGACAATGTTCCATTTCTTTAGAAGGATAACCCTCAATCAAAGTTCAAATATTTTTGAACAAGTAGAATATAAAAATACCAGTACTGAAAATTATACATGTAAACTGAAGGTCATCGGATGAACTGGAAATAGTCTCTGTAATGTAAAACTGTAGTTCACTATCAATTAAGAAAATGGTAAATAATACTCTTAAGCTTATCAACAAGTAAAGATTATTTTTTTGCTAAATAGAGCAAAAATTTCTTTATCATTCTGCAGACAACATAAAATAGAAAGCTTGCTTAGTAGCTGAAAATTGTTTTAGAAAGACATACCACACATCCAACAATAATCTAACACTGACATGCTTTTCTGTTAAGAATCGTACCTTTCATATAATTTCATATTGTTGTCGAACACAGGTCTGTGTTCCCAACACTCAGTGAGGCCAAACAATACCAAAATGTGGGAGTTTGAAGCAGAGGAAGGTTTACTGTGGGGCCATGAAAGGAGATGGGTGACTCATGCCTTAAAAACCCCAAACTTCCCCAAAGCTTTCTGTAGAGCCTTTTTAAGAAAGGTGAGGGAGGGTCGTAGTTAGCTGTTACACATCTCTTGGTGTCAGATCCTTTATTCTTGAGGTCAGGTGACAAGTGTTCTGCCAAAAGTTTTAACTTTCATCTCCGGTTCAAAAGATTTGCTAACAAAATAACTCATTCGCGATATACAAATAAACAACTTCAATATTTATTGGAGAATTATCTAGCTTACTTTCAATATACTAACATTTAAAGAAAAGAGAAATAGAAACAGCAAAGGAGAGTAGTAATGCATACTCACCAAGTTGGATTCGCTGACATCCAGACTCGAACAGCACTGGGAAGTCCCATGTAACAGCAATCTGGAGTTCCAATTGGGGAAAGGCCCCAGGTAGTGCCTCTGCCCTGTGGGTGAGACTTCAAGATTGCAATTTGGGGGTTCCCATTCACAATTCCAGGCCTCAAACCCATACCATCATCAATGCGTGAGCAAACTGCCGCTGTGGTATCATGTTACTCTTTTTTACAGAGCTGTTTGTTTTGTTTTGCGAAAACTGTGGATTGCTGTTAAGTGCAGGCCACGGTTGGCCAGACCACCCTCCGAGGGTTCAACCATTGCGAGATCCACCCCTTCCATGTATGGTGCCTCAGACTGAACTCACAGCAGTAGTCAGCGCAGTGTCAGCGCAGTGTCCTGGCAGGTCAGAGGCCTGCTTGCTTCCTCTGAAGCCTGAACATGACTGCCGCTGCTGCCGCTAAGTCGCTTGTCCGACTCTGCGCGACCCCATGGCAGCCCACCAGGCTCCATTTAACTTCCCTAACATTAGGTCAGAATGTTCTTGAAAAAGCGATAGTCACTCAGTCACGTCCGACTCTTTGTGAACCCGTGTACTGTAAGTGCCAGTCTCCTCTGTCCACGGGCTTCTTCAGGCAAGAACACGGGAGTGGGTTGCCATTCCCTTCTCCAGGTGATCTTCCCGACCCAGGGATCAAACCCGGGTCTCCTGTATTGCAGGCAGAACAACATTCTTGTGAACCTCCACCAAAACGAATGTTATCCTCTGTTCTGACAAGAAAGGGCAAGGACCCAAGGCTCCACTTTTGCCCTCCAAGGTCCAGGCCCTGGTTATGAGGAGGGTGTCCTGTGCAGGGCAGTTAACCTGTTGGGAGCATTCATTCAGCATCTCGTCTGGGATCCCCCCAACGTCCAGGCCCAGCTGGTGACGCAGACCTCGGCTGGCAGTGCCCTCCGGGCTGGGTCTTCAGACTCTGCCCCGCCAGGCACCCAGGACCCAGCCCTCCTCAGGCTTTTCATCTAAGCTGGAGAGAGGCATTTGCATAGGATCAATAGGAATGCATCTTGGAGCCCATACCAATTAGGTTCAGTTTCCACCCACAACAATTGCCCTTCTTTGAAAATAGTCCCAGCCACAGAGGTGGGCTGGAAGTAATGATGTGCAAATGTCCTTGCAACTTAATCCTGACCTCCCCCACCTCCTAAGTAAGAAACTGATGGGCTGCACCAAGCTTTGAAATGTGAACTGTGACCCATGGAGACCCCAGCTGCAATTAGATCTTAGAAGTCAGGACAGGGGAAGAGGTCTGCATCTGCTTAGAACCCTGGGCCCAACCAGGGGGGCAGCGGAGACGATCTCTGGGGGACACAGCCCTAGGCCTGTCCATGGGGCCCCCTCCCAGCTCACTTGTTGGCATAGCACCAGCGGCCAGGAGGGCCATAATCTACCTCTGGCCGCACTTTCTGCTGGGAGGAACACTGCTATGCTTGCTGTTGGCAGAGTGAGACCTTTAACTGCCATGGTTTAAAATCTTTCCATTTATTTATAGTTCTCTGCTGCTGCTGCTGCTGCTAAATCACTTCAGTCATGTCTGACTCTGTGCGACCCCATAGACGGCAGCCCACCAGGCTCCCCCGTCCCTGGGATTCTCCAGGCAAGAACACTGGAGTGGGTTGCCATTTCCTTATCCAATGCATGAAAGTGAAAAGTGAAAGTGAAGTCGCTCAGTCGTGTCTGAACCTCAGCGACCCCATGGACTGCAGCCTACCAGGCTCCTCCGTCCACAGGATTTTCCAGGCAGGAGTACTGGAGTAGGGTGCCATTGCCTTCTCTGTTATAGTTCTCTAGATACAGTGTTATTACAAAGATATTGGTTAGCATATATTTTATTGAAAGTGAAAGAGAAGTCGCTCAGTCGTGTCCGACTCTTGGCGACCCCATGGACTGCAGCCTACCAGCCTCCTCCGTCCATGGGATTTTCCAGGCAAGAGTACTGGAGTGGGGTGCCATCGCCTTCTCCCATATATATTATTATTAACTTGTATTCTGACTGGTTTATAAAAGTTGCTACAGTTTTCCTTTTAATATGTATTGAACTTTTAGTTCTATTGATCTAAAATTCTGAGCCCTTTGTAAAATAATATATCTTTGCAAATGCATCCCTGCTACTAGCAGTATCATTGTGCTATAGTATTGCTATCAGTAACTATCTTACAACAATACTTCATTCAATGGAAGAATTTCCCCCAAATGAAAATGAGTTTGAGGTAGAATAGGAGAAAAATTACTTGAAAGATATTAAATGAAGAATCAGGAGCAGGGAAAATCAGTGTTTTGAGTGACAGTGAGTTATTTATCAGAAAGTTTAGATGTAGAGAATAACTTTATTTACTATGTCATAGCTTTATTTTAGCCATAGAAAGTCACATTCTCCTGGCAAAATCAAAACTGTATTTATAGAAAATTTTCAGTAGAACTATGGTGACTCATTGATGAAGAGCTTGGCAATGAGACAGATGCCATTTTTTAATACCATGGCTAACCAGACTAAATGTTTTCATCTTTATGGGAGGTAAGTGGACAGACACAACATAGACCATGCAACCAAGCATGTGCACAGAGTACATGAGAGAATCCAGTTAAATAAATAACGATCATCACAAAATGCTCAAATATGCTGAACCTTTCCACAAAAGTGAAAGTGATCAAAGCGCTTCACAATGTAAAAGGGGATGTTTCAAATACAAAACAATGCAAGCGATTCAATATATTTATTCTTCAGCAAGTAGAAAAAAACGATTTTAATGATGACTCAGGAATGAATCAGAAAATCTTTTTCAGAATGGTTTCATGCCAAGAAAATGTTTAACATTTTGTGCTATTGATTTGCCATAAAAACAATAAATAGCAATTCAAGACAATAAAAATTTAATAGCAATAATAATGCTCAAAATGTCACTATTCACTGAACTAGTAGCTCTATTATCATCTGAGTTTAGCATTAGAGTTTGCAATCTACTAGCATCATAAAAAGGCCCTTGTCAGTAGATGAAATGTTATATAATCACAATTAATAAAACCACTTTGTGAAGGAAAATTCCTTTCAAAGAAAGATCCTCCCCAATTTTCAAAATCTCAAAGTGCATTTAGAAATTTCTTCATATGGCTCTTCAGTGTTCATTGCAACACTGCAAAATCATTGTCTTCAATTAAGCATGCAGGTTCAGCTAACTGACACAGAGGGACAAAGAAGGTGTTTTTCACACCAGAATTTGAGCTAGAAAAGGATCAGTAATCCTACTTCACATAAAATTGCAACTTTTAAGATCTTTTATAGATAAAACATTGGTTTTAAATTTGATTTAGTAAGAGCCATGTATCTTTGATACCATGTTATAGTACAAGAGGAGGAAAACCAGCCCAATGATACTTGAAACTATTTAGAGGGCTCCTACTCAGAAAGGGAAGAGGCGACAGCTGAAATCTACAAGGATTAAGGATCAATAGCCTGGTCAAATGTCACATCTCTAATTTGGGAGACAGAATTCTTTCATTTGGAGAACAACACTAGGAAGATGTGATAACTGACTGGCCCATTAGAAACTCTGTATTTATTTTTAAAAACATGTTTCAGTAAATTTCCAACATGTAAGCATTACATGGTGCTAAAATTTCCCATCAGGAAAATAATATTCATTTATATCATAAAAAGTACATCAAGCAATGCAAGGAACATTATATTAAAAGGCAGGAGACTTGGAATCAAGTCTCCCTATTAATACTTACAGCAATATGGTCAAATCTTACTATTTTCAGGCCTTTGTTGCTTCATATCCCAACTGGAAATAATAATATCTTCTATGCCTAAGCATAGATTGAACTAAGTAATCTCTTGAGGTTCCTTCACTTATGAGATTCATGATTCTGTGAGTCAGGATGTTCATGGTCTCATAGAGATAAAAGAAAACTGAATTCACTTTTATGCTCTTACCTACAACACAATAAACAAAACAGCATTATTTTAATTCTCATAACACTACAATCTCAGACAGTCACAGTATGCCAAGCACTGTGTCGGATGCTTGCTCAGTCACTTCAGTCGTGTCTGACTCTATGACCCCATGGACTGTAGCCGCCAGGGTCCTCTGTCCATGGTATTCTCCAGGCATGAATACTGAAGTGGATTGTCGTACCCTTCTCCAGGGGATCTTACTGACCCAGGGATCAAATTTGCGTCTCTTACATCTCCTGCATTGGCAGGTGGATTCTTTACCACTAGTGCCACCTGGGAAGCCCAAGCACTGTGTTAAGCATCATTTAATTTAATCTTCAATACAATACTAAGAAATTGCTAACATCTCCATTTCACATATGAGAAACTGAACATTAGAGAGATTAAGACATTTGTTGAAGGTTACATATGTTCTGAGTAACAAACTGATTTAAGTGACCCAAGTCTCTCGGGCACCAAAGGCACAGCCCTTCTTTCCGGTACTTTCTCTTGCTTGTTAGCCCTGAAGGAGCCTCACTTCTACAACAAAGTGATACTTATACTCTCTTCAGTTGATTCTGAAGGTTCCATTTTAGTCCTCATCTTGTAATAAATCTTCTGGTTAGAAAAATTATAACCAACTATGTGTCACTTTTAACTCCAAAACAATTCACAAGTATCTTTATTATCCCTGAAATTTTGTTTACTATGTATACAACCCTCCCTGTTTCCATTTTGGCATATTAAAAAACAAGCAAACAAAAAACAATATAATAGAGAAAAGACCCAATGGAAAAAATACCCAAGTCAGGAAACGATGATAATGTGATAGGAAGAGACCTTCACAAGGAGTTAAGCAGAGCTGAATCTAAAGCCTGGGAGCTTCCAATTCCACTCCAGAAGTCTCCCCATCACTCAATAAATTTTGGTTTCAAGTTCTGAAGGCCATGGCCAATGCCACGTGCCACACCCAACAGCAGCAGCAGCAGTAGCTTGTGTGGCATAAATTCACTAGAAAGCATTTTTCAGAGAAACACACTAGCCAGTGAAAACCCCTTCAAACTCATAACTGATATCCTAAAAAAGAAAAAGCAAGTGGGGTTGTATATCAAATAAAAGTACTGAAAAGTATCTGGGAGACACTTTTGTGCACTGCTCCCATTTATTTTTTACCTGTTTCTAAGCAAGGGTCCAAGACATTTTGTCAAGTTGAAGATTTGTTGCTGTTATTCTGTTGCTAAGCTGTGTCCGCCTCTTTGTGACCCCCATGGACTACAGCACGCCAGGCTTCCCTGTCCTTCGCCATCTCCCAGAGCTTGCTCAAATGTCCAGTGAGTCAAAGATGCCATCCAACCATCTCATCCTCTATCATCCCCCTCTCCTCCTGCCTTCAATCTTTTCTAGCATCAGGGTCTTTTTCTGATGAGTCACCTTTTCACATCAGGTGGCCAAAGTATTGGAGCTTCAGCTTCAGCATCAGTCTTCCCAGTGAATACTCAGGGTTTATTTCCTTTAGATTGACTGGTTTGATTTCCTTGCAGTCCAAGGGACTCTCAAGAGTCTTCTCCAGCACCACAATTTAAAAACATCAAATCTTTGGTGCTCAGACTTCTTTATGGTCCAAGACAAAAACAAAAGTAAAACACATGTGCAAGCAACCTATTCAAAGAGAAGTCTGTGGCCAAGAAGACAGTACCTGGAAAAAGATGAACATCCGGGTCTCAGTGAGGAGGATGCTCTGTGAGCTGAGAACACAGGTAGCACATAACCTCAGGGCTGCCTATGTACCAAGAGCACAGTCTAGTGTGAGGGAATCCATTTCACTCAGTCTTTAGGTAAGTGGTTCAGCATTTGGGCTTCTTCCTGCCACTTGCTTCAAATAAATCATCTAATCAGTAATTATTGCTAGCTTCCTAGAATGGGTTAAAATATGGCAGGATGGCCAAGAAGATTGTTTACCATAGTGCATGTAAATGTTAATGTCTCGTTAGCATTAGGTCTAGCATTAGAGCATTAAGTCTCTAATGAATTAGGATCACTAGCAAATCGGAGTTAATGATAATGACAACTATCATCGACTGATAGCTACTGGTTTCCAGGGACTATGCTTAATGTTTTATGTAATTACCCCAATGAACACACTATTTTGCAGAAAAGAAAAGTGAGTTAGATAGACATTACACTTTTGCCTACAGCCATACAAATGGTGATTAGAAGACCCAGGATAGGATCCAGGAAGTTGGGCTGTAGAGTTGGAACTCCTGACTGTTGGACTAAGTCGCTATTCCTCCTCACAAAACATTTACTATGTGTAAAGAATTATGCCAAGCATATTATTGTATTCTATCCCTATATTTATTATCATTTCCATTTTCCATGTGATAAAACGGAAGCTTCAAGATGAATTAAATTATGCACATCACATATAACTGGATAGTTGTGGAGCCCAGATAAAATCTACGTTTGCTTCACTTTTGTCTGTCTCTCCAGTCTAGTACCCATCCAAGCATGTGTGCAATCTGCCACTCTGCCTCTGGTTGATGAGCAGCAACACAAAGTAACAAAAAATAAAATGTATGATCTTGCCCCTTTCCTATTCAAATGAGGCTCAAAATAAATAGGGACTTACCCAAGATAAGAGAACTATTTACCACAAAGCTGTGACAAAAAGTTTCAGTTATCGAGAAATCAGCCCAGAAGGCTATGTTTTCTCTCGAATAAAATATGCTTTCTGATCTTTTCCCATTAGGATATGTCCACTGTGGGATATATTCACTTTAAAATTCAGTTCAGTTCAGTCGCTCAGATGTGTCTGACTCTTTGTCAGCCCATGGACTGCAGCACACCTGGCCTCCCTGTCCATCACCCATGGACTGCAGCACACCAGGCCTCCCTGTCCATCACCATTTCCCAGAGTTTGCTCAAATTCATGTCCATCGAATCAGTGATGCCATCCAGCCATATCATCCTCTGTTGTCCCCTATCCTCCTGCCTTCAGTCTTTCCCAGCATCAGGTGTTCTCCAAAGAGTCAGTTATTCGCATCAGGTGGCCAAAGTATTGGAGTTTCAGCTTCAACATCAGTCCTTCCAATGAATATTCAGGACTGATCTCCTTTAGGATAGACAGGTTGGATCTCCTTGCAGTCCAAGGGACTCTCAAGAGTCTTCTCCAACACCACAGTTCAAAACCATCAGTTCTTCAGAGCTCAGCTTAAAATTATGTGGTGTCATTTATGGTTATTTGTTATCATTTTGTGTTTAAAGAGAAAATTTTTTTCTGAGGAGAAATTTTTTTCACTTGTATTATTCTTTTAATCCTCTGGGGAAAAAAAATAGAAACACATGATGGGGAAGACAGTTCATTTTCTTCTTAGACCTAGGTTCAGCTTCTACTACTAATTTTAAAAGATGGAGTCTGTCAATTTACTTAATTCACCATCTAATCAAGCCAGTGAATTCCCGGAAAATGTTTGGACAGATTTATGTACACTTAAGTTCATGCCAAAGATTTAATGCCACATCAAGGTTTGCTCCTTACGAGACTGTCTGAAAGGAACTTTCCCTAGGCATATATGTGAGCATCTTTGATTGAAAACACTAGAAGGTGAAAATCTGTCCTGCAAGCACTCTCATACTTTCAGAGAATAGTTTAGCTTGCAAAGTCACGGGGGAAGTTTTGAGCAGAATCAAATTATTAGCGTTTTTGCTTTTTTTCTGAAACCAACTGAGTGTTAAACATGCACAAGGTTGAATGGCAGTCAAGGGGTCTCAGACCTTAAGAGAGCTGTGGAGATGGCACTGTACTTTTAGGGAAGGATAGAGTGACCATCAAGATACCTTTAATATATACAATGAAAAGAAATCAAGGATGAATGATATGGAGGCTGAGGACATTACAGTTTTCCCAATTTCTTGGTGTGAGTCGGTTCATAGTGTGTGTTCATTCATGAAGTATATCTGACTCTTTTGTAACCCCATGGACTGTAGCCTGCCAAGCTCCTCTGTCCATGGGATTTCCCAGGCAAGAATACTGGAGTGGGCTGCCATTTCCTTCTCCAGGAGTCAATTCATAGACTTGGAAGCTATTGACTGAAAAAAAGGCCAGCTATTCAAAAGGAAGCTCGTGTAATTATATTCAGGAATGTTTCCCCCTCACTTTCCCTAAAGGGATATTTGGTCATTTAACTGGATACTCATATTATGGGAATACATGAATACCCAAACAGCCCCAGGGCTGTTAGACATAGGAATCAGGAACCAAAAGCACCATCATAGTCTGGAAAAGAGAAGGGACATGTGCAGGAAAGATAGCGGAGTCCTGGCTCAGATCCAGCTCATGGTGGGTCAAGTAGTTTCACAAATTTGCCTGCTGGTTATTTTCCAAGTCACTGAATAAATAACCTGAATTGATATACTCATAGTTGGCAAAATTCTCATATTAGCTCCTGGAAATATAGTATAAGTACCATAGTGGTGAAAGCGAAGTGGAACCTCTGAAAATGCCTCTTCTCCCCATGAAGCAAATTACAAGCTGTACTGCATCCTTGTGGTAAAAACGGTGGTTGCTGCCACCCTAAAATAAAGAATATAGGAAGACTTCACCCTATTAACAAATAATCCACCAGTCTGGCTTCCAACAAAACTGGATGAAAAGTGCCAGATTGACAGCTAGATTATTACAAACTTTTACAAGCAGTAATCCCACGGAAGTTGCTGTACTGCATGTGGGCAAATTAACACAGCCTCTCCAGCAAGTCACCTCAGCTGTTTATATGGTTAACACAGACGTTTCTATCAAATCCTGTTCTAGGAGCCAGAGGCTATGACCCACATACAGGGGCTCCTATATCCAATAACTTCTTTTTGGATTTGGCCATTAAAAGTCCCAATTGAAAATCAGAAGGGATTAGATCTTGCCTATAAAGTTATCTTGAGCTGATTGTATTCCTTGATTGAAGGTTGTGTGTTAGTCAATCAGTTGTATCTGACTTTTTGCAATCCCGTGGACTGTAACCCTCCAGTCTCCTCTGGCCCATGGAATTCTCCAGGCAAGAAAACTGGCAGGAAAAAACATTACCTTTTCTAGAGGATCTTCCTGATCCAGGGACTGAACCCAAGTTTCCCACATGGTAGGCAGATTCTTAACCATCTGAGTCACCACGGACGACCTGATTGAAGGTTACTAATCCTCTAAGCAGCTCTGTGTCTCCAGGTCCCAATATCCTCTATCTGGCTTCATCACTTTATGCCTGAAAAGTGAATGGCTGATTACTACAATCAGTTCCAGGTTGTAGCACTGATCCTAAACCTTTGTAACTAGTTCTTCCATTATCTTATTTTGAATGTGCCCTCTGTTTCCTTTGGGACTCTGAGTGTTTGACATCAGTTCAGTTCAGACTCTCAGTCATATCCAACTCTTTGTGACCCCATGGAATGGAGCATGCCAGGCCTCCCTGTCCATCACCAACTCCCAGAGTTTTCTCAAACTCATGTCCATTGAGTCAGTGATGCCATCCTACCATCTCATCCTCTGTCATCCCCTTATCCTCCTGCGTTCAAGCTTTCCCAGCACCAGGGTCTTCTCTAAAGAGTCAGTTCTTCCCATCAGGTGGCCAAAGTATTGGAGTTACCATCAGGTAGCCAAAGTATTGGAGTTTTAGCTTCAACATCAGCCCTTCAAATGAATGTTCAGGGCTGATTTCCTTTAGGATGGACTGTTTGGATCTCCTTGCAGTCCAAGGAACTCTCAAGAATCTTCTTGAAAAGCATCAATTATTCAGCGCCCAGATTTCTTTATAGTCCAACTCTCACATCCATACATGACTACTGGAAAAACCATAGCTTTCACTAAGTGGACCCTTGCTGGTAAAGTAATGTCTCTGCTTTTTAATATGCTGTCTAGGTTGGTCATAACTTTCCTTCCAAGAAGTAAGCGTCTTTTAATTTCGTGGCGGCAATCACCATCTGCAGTGATTTTGGAGCCCCCCAAAATAAAGTTTGTCACTGTTTTCACTGTTTCCCCATCTATTTGCAATGAAGTGAAGGGACCAGATGCCATGATCTTAGTTTTCTGAATATTGAGCTTTAAGCCAACTTTTTCACTCTCCTCTTTCACTTTCATCAAGATGCTTTTGAGTTCCTCTTCACTTTCTGCCATAAGAGTGGTGTCATCTGCATATCTGAAGTTATTGATATTTATCCCGACAATCTTGATTCCATCTTGTGCTTATTCCAGCCGGGCATTTCACATAATGTACTTTGCATATACATTGAATAAGCAGAGCGACAGTACCCAGCCTTGACATACTCCTTTCCCAATTTGGAACCAGTCTGTTGTTCCATGTCCGGTTCTAACTGTTGCTTCTTGGTCTGCATGCATACAGATTTCTCAGGAGACAGGTCAGGTGATCTGGTATTCCCAACTCTTTAAGAATTTTCCAGAGGTTTTTGTGATCCACAGAGTCAAAGGCTTTGGCATAGCAGACAAAGCAGAAGCAGATGTTTTTCTGGAACTCTCTTGCTTTTTCAATGATCCAAAAGATGTTGGAAATTTGATCTCTGGTTCCTCTACCTTTTTTAAAACCAGCTTGAACATCTGGAAATTCACGGTTCATGTTGTTGAAGCCTGGCTTGGAGAATTTTTAGCATGACTTTGCTAGCGTGTGAGATAAGTGCAATTGTGTGATACTTTGAACATTCTTTGGCATTGTTTTTCTTTGGGATTGGAATGAAAACTGACCTTTTCCAGTCCTGTGGCCACTGCTGAGTTTTCCAAATTTGCTGGCATATTGAGTGCACACTTTCACAGCATCATCTTTTAGGATTCGAAACAGCTCAACTGGAATTGCATCCCCTCCACTACATTTATTTGTAGTGATGCTTCCTAAAGTCCACTTGACTTCTCATTCCAGGTTGTCTAGGTGAGTCATCACACCATCATGGTTATCTGGGTCATCAAGATCTTTTTTGTGTAGTTTTTCTGTGTATTCTTGTCACCTCTTCTTAATATCTTCTGCTTCTGTTAGGCCCATACCATTTCTGTCCTTTATTGTGCCCATCTTTCCATGAAATGTTCCCTTGGTATCTCTAATTTTCTTGAAGAGATCTCTAGTCTTTCCAATTCTATTGTTTTCCTCTGTTTCTTTGCACTGATCACTGAGGAAGGCTTTCTTATCTCTTCTTGCTATTCTTTGGAACTCTGCATTCAAATGGGTATATCATTCCTTTTCTCCCTTGCCTTTTCCTTCTCGTCTTTTCTCAGCTGTTTGTAAGGCCTCCACAGACAACCATTTTGCCTTTTTTACATTTCTTTCCTTGGAGATGGTCTTGATCCCTGCCTCTTGTACAATGTCACTAACCATCGTCCATAGCTCTTCAGGCAATCTGTCTATCAGATCTAATCCCTTGAATCTATTTGTCACCTCCACTGTGTAATCATAAGGGATTTGATTTAGGTCATACCTGAATCGTCTACTGGTTTTCCTTACTTATTTCAATGTAAGTCTGGTATTTGCAATAAGGAGTTCATGATCTGAGACACAGTCAGCTCCTGGTCTTGTTTTTGCCAACTGTATAGAGCTTCTTCATCTTTGGCTGCAAAGAATATAATCAATCTGTTTTCGGTATTGACCATTTGGTGATGTCTATGTGTAGAGTCTTCTCTTGTGTTGTTGGAAGAGGGTGTTTGCTATGACCAGTGTGTTCTCTTGGCAAAACTCCATTAGCCTTTGCCTTACTTTATTCTGTACTCCAAGGCCAAATTTGCTTGTTATTCAGGTACCTCCTGACTTCCTACCATTGCATTCCAGTCCCCTGTAATGAAAAGGACATCTCTTTGGGGTGTTAGTTCTAGAAGGTCTTGTAAGTCTTCAAAGAACTGTTCAACCTCAGCTTCTTCAGCATTACTAGTTGGGCCATAGACTTGGGTTACTGTGATATTGAATGGTTTGCCTTGGAAATGAACAGAGATTATTTTGTCATTTTTGAAATTGCACCCAAGTACTGCATTTCACACTCTTTTGTTGACTATGATGGCTACTCCATTTCTTCTAACATATTCCTGCCCACAGTAGTAGATATAATGGTCATCTGAGTTAAATTCACCCATTCCAGTCCATTTTAGTTTGCTGATTCCTAAAATGTCATTGCTCACTCTTGCCATCTCCTGTTTGACCACTCCCAGTTTTCCTTGATTCATGGACCTAACATTCCCGGTTCCTATACAATATTGTTCTTTACAGCATCGTACTTTACTCCCATTGCCAGTCACATCCACAACTGGGTGTTGTTTTGCTTTGGCTCTGTCTGTTCATTCTTTCTGGTGTTATTTCTCCACTCTTCTCCAGTAGTATATTGGGCACCTACCAACCTGGGGGTTAATCTTTCAGTGTTTGATATGATTATCAAGTCCTGGAGAAGGAAATGACACACCACTCCAGTATTCTTGCCTGGAACATCCCACAGGCAGAGGAGCCTCATGGGCTACAGTCCATGAGGTTACAAAAGTCAGACAGGACTGAAAACACAAACACACACATTTAGATACTCATAATGGAATGATTTGGGCTCCCCTTGTGGCTCAGCTGGTAAAGAATCCGCCTGCAATGCAGGAGACCTGGGTTCAATCCCTGGGTTGGGAAGATCCCCTGGTGAAGGGAAAGGCTACCCACTCCAGTATTCTGGCCTGGAGAACTCCATGGATTGTATAGTCCACGGGGTCACAACGAGTCGGATATGACTGAGAAACTTTCACTTTCAGCATAATAATTACCATGGTAAATTTTTAGGTGGAAAAAGATGTTGAGATTATCATACAAAGTGAAGTAAGTCAGACAGAGAAAGACAAAATATCACTTGATATCACTTATATGTAGATCTTTAAAATCATACAAATGAACTTACTTACAAAATAGAAATAGACTCACAGACATAGAAAACAAATTTATGGTTATCAAAGAGAAAAGCAGGGGAGAGAGAGGGATTAATTAAGAATTTGGGATTGACATACACACACTACTATATATAAAATACATAAACAACAAGCACCTACTTTGTAGCACTGGGAACTATATTCAGTAACTTGCAACAACCTGAGACAGAAAACAGTCTGAAATACTCTTATATAATTGAACCACTTTGCTATACACCTGAAACTAATACAGGATAGCAAATTAAGTATACTTTAATAAAAATTGTTTATTTAAAAAAAAAGGATTGTCAAATCCTTCTGAAATATTGAGAGGGAAAGGACAGAGAAATGGAGGATTAAGAAGATGAAAATTGTATATTTCTCCATCTATTAGTGTCCTCTTTGATTTCTTTCATCAGTGTTTTATAGTTTTCTATATATAGGTCTTTAGTTTCTTTAGGTAGATATATTCCTAAGTATTTTATTCTTTTCGTTGCAATGGGGAATGGAATTGTTTCCTTAATTTCTTTTTCTACTTTCTCATTATTCGTGTATAGGAATGCAAGGGATTTCTGTGTGTTGATTTTATATCCTGCAACTTTACTATATTCATTGATTAGCTCTAGTAATTTTCTGGTGGAGTCTTTAGGGTTTTCCATGTAGAGGATCATGTCATCTGCAAACAGTGAGAGTTTTACTTCTTCTTTTCCAATTTGGATTCCTTTTATTTCTTTTTCTGCTCTGATTGCTGTGGCCAAAACTTCCAGAACTATGTTGAATAGTAGCGGTGAAAGTGGACACCCTTGTCTTGTTCCTGGCTTTAGGGGAAATGCTTTCAATTTTTCACCATTGAGGATAATGTTTGCTGTGGGTTTGTCATAGATAGCTTTTATTATGTTGAGGTATGTTCCTTCTGTTCCTGCTTTCTGGAGAGTTTTTATCATAAATGGGTGTTGAATTTTGTCAAAGGCCTTCTCTGCATCTATTGAGATAATCATATGGTTTTTATTTTTCAATTTGTTAATGTGGTGAATTACATTGATTGATTTGCAGATATTGAAGAATCCTTGCATCCCTGGGATAAAGCCCACTTGGTCATGGTGTATGATCTTTTTAATGTGTTGTTGGATTCTGATTGCTAGAATTTTGTTGAGGATTTTTGCATCTATGTTCATCAGTGATATTGGCCTGTAGTTTTCCTTTTTTGTGACATCTTTGTCAGGTTTTGGTATTAGGGTGATGGTGGCCTCATAGAATGAGTTTGGAAGTTTACCTTCCTCTGCCATTTTCTGGAAGAGTTTGAGGAGGATAGGTGTTAGCTCTTCTCGAAATTTTTGGTAGAATTCAGCTGTGAAGCCGTCTGGACCTGGGCTTTTGTTTGCTGGAAGATTTCTGATTACCGTTTCAATTTCCGTGCTTGTGATGGGTCTGTTAAGATTTTCTATTTCTTCCTGGTTCAGTTTTGGAAAATCGTACTTTTCTAAGAATTTGTCCATTTCTTCCACGTTGTCCATTTTATTGGCATACAACTGCTGATAGTAGTCTCTTATGATCCTTTGTATTTCTGTGTTGTCTGTTGTGATCTCTCCATTTTCATTTCTAATTGTATTGATTTGATTTTTCTCTCTTTGCTTCTTGATGAGTCTGGCTAATGGTTTGTCAATTTTATTTATCCTTTCAAAGAACCAGCTTTTGGCTTTGTTGATTTTTGCTATGGTCTCTTTTGTTTCTTTTTTTTTTTTTTTTTTTTAATTTTTTATTTTTTTTAAATTTTAAAATCTTCAATTCTTACATGCATTCCCAAACATGAACCCCCCTCCCACCTCCCTCCCCACAACATCTCTCTGGGTCATCCCCATGCACCAGCCCCAAGCAAGCTGCACCCTATGTCAGACATGGACTGGCGATTCAATTCTTACATGACAGTATACATGTTATAATTCCCATTCTCCCAAATCATCCCACCCTCTCCCTCTCCCTCTGAGTCCAAAAGTCTGGTATACACATCTGTCTTTTTTCCTGTCTTGCATACAGGGTCATCATTGCCATCGTTCTAAATTCCATATATATGTGTTAGTATACTGTATTGGTGTTTTTCTTTCTGGCTTACTTCACTCTGTATAATTGGCTCCAGTTTCACCCATCTCATCAGAACTGATTCAAATGAATTCTTTTTAACGGCTGAGTAATACTCCATTGTGTATATGTACCACAGCTTTCTTATCCATTCATCTGCTGATGGACATCTAGGTTGTTTCCATGTCCTAGCTATTGTAAACAGTGCTGCGATGAACATTGGGGTACATGTGTCTCTTTCAATTCTGGTTTCCTCGGTGTGTATGCCCAGAAGTGGGATTGCTGGGTCATAAGGTAGTTCTATTTGCAATTTTTTAAGGAATCTCCACACTGTTCTCCATAGCGGCTGTACTAGTTTGCATTCCCACCAACAGTGTAGGAGGGTTCCCTTTTCTCCACACCCTCTCCAGCATTTATTGCTTGCAGATTTTTGGATCGCAGCCATTCTGACTGGTGTGAAGTGGTACCTCATTGTGGTTTTGATTTGCATTTCTCTAATAATGAGTGATGTTGAGCATCTTTTCATGTGTTTGTTAGCCATCCGTATGTCTTCTTTGGAGAAATGTCTACTTAGTTCTTTGGCCCATTTTTTGATTGGGTGGTTTATTTTTCTGGAATTGAGCTGCAAGTGTTGCTTGTATATTTTTGAGATTAGTTGTTTGTCAGTTGTTTCATTTGCTATTATTTTCTCGCATTCAGAAGGCTGTCTTTTCACCTTGCTTATAGTTTCCTTGGTTGTGCAGAAGCTTTTAATTTTAATTAGATCCCATTTGTTTATTTTTGCTTTTATTTCCAGAATTCTGGGAGGTGGATCATAGAGGATCCTGCTGTGATTTATGTCGGAGAGTGTTTTGCCTATGTTCTCCTCTAGGAGTTTTATAGTTTCTGATCTTACATTTAGATCTTTAATCCATTTTGAGTTTATTTTTGTGTACGGTGATAGAAAGTGATCTAGTTTCATTCTTTTACAAGTGGTTGACCAGTTTTCCCAGCACCACTTGTTAAAGAGATTGTCTTTACTCCATTGTATATTCTTGCCTCCTTTGTCAAAGATAAGGTGTCCATATGTGTGTGGATTTATCTCTGGGCTTTCTATTTTGTTCCATTGATCTATATGTCTGTCTTTGTGCCAGTACCATACTGTCTTGATGACTGTGGCTTTGTAGTAGAGCCTGAAGTCAGGCAAGTTGATTCCTCCAGTTCCATTCTTCTTTCTCAAGATTGCATTGGCTATTCAAGGTTTTTTGTATTTCCATACAAATCTTGAAATTATTTGTTCTAGTTCTGTGAAAAATGTGGCTGGTAGCTTGATAGGGATTGCATTGAATTTGTAGATTGCTTTGGGTAGTATACTCATTTTCACTATATTGATTCTTCCGATCCATGAACATGGTATATTTCTCCATCTATTAGTGTCCTCTTTGATTTCTTTCATCAGTGTTTTATAGTTTTCTATATATAGGTCTTTAGTTTCTTTAGGTAGATATATTCCTAAGTATTTTATTCTTTTCGTTGCAATGGTGAATGGAATTGTTTCCTTAATTTCTTTTTCTACTTTCTCATTATTCGTGTATAGGAATGCAAGGGATTTCTGTGTGTTGATTTTATATCCTGCAACTTTACTATATTCATTGATTAGCTCTAGTAATTTTCTGGTGGAGTCTTTAGGGTTTTCCATGTAGAGGATCATGTCATCTGCAAACAGTGAGAGTTTTACTTCTTCTTTTCCAATTTGGATTCCTTTTATTTCTTTTTCTGCTCTGATTGCTGTGGCCAAAACTTCCAGAACTATGTTGAATAGTAGCGGTGAAAGTGGACACCCTTGTCTTGTTCCTGACTTTAGGGGAAATGCTTTCAATTTTTCACCATTGAGGATAATGTTTGCTGTGGGTTTGTCATAGATAGCTTTTATTATGTTGAGGTATGTTCCTTCTATTCCTGCTTTCTGGAGAGTTTTTATCATAAATGGATGTTGAATTTTGTCAAAGGCCTTCTCTGCATCTATTGAGATAATCATATGGTTTTTATTTTTCAATTTGTTAATGTGGTGAATTACATTGATTGATTTGCGGATATTGAAGAATCCTTGCATCCCTGGGATAAAGCCCACTTGGTCATGGTGTATGATCTTTTTAATGTGTTGTTGGATTCTGATTGCTAGAATTTTGTTGAGGATTTTTGCATCTATGTTCATCAGTGATATTGGCCTGTAGTTTTCCTTTTTTGTGACATCTTTGTCAGGTTTTGGTATTAGGGTGATGGTGGCCTCATAGAATGAGTTTGGAAGTTTACCTTCCTCTGCAATTTTCTGGAAGAGTTTGAGGAGGATAGGTGTTAGCTCTTCTCGAAATTTTTGGTAGAATTCAGCTGTGAAGCCGTCTGGACCTGGGCTTTTGTTTGCTGGAAGATTTCTGATTACAGTTTCAATTTCCGTGCTTGTGATGGGTCTGTTAAGATTTTCTATTTCTTCCTGGTTCAGTTTTGGAAAATTGTACTTTTCTAAGAACTTGTCCATTTCTTCCACGTTGTCCATTTTATTGGCATACAACTGCTGATAGTAGTCTCTTATGATCCTTTGTATTTCTGCGTTGTCTGTTGTGATCTCTCCATTTTCATTTCTAATTTTATTGATTTGATTTTTCTCTCTTTGCTTCTTGATGAGTCTGGCTAATGGTTTGTCAATTTTATTTATCCTTTCAAAGAACCAGCTTTTGGCTTTGTTGATTTTTGCTATGGTCTCTTTTGTTTCTTTTGCATTTATTTCTGCCCTAATTTTTAAGATTTCTTTCTTTCTACTAACTCTGGGGTTCTCCAACTCTTCCTTTTCTAGTTGCTTTAGTTGCAGAGTTAGGTTATTTATTTGACTTTTTTCTTGTTTCTTGAGGTATGCCTGTATTGCTATGAACTTTCCTCTTAGCACTGCTTTTATAGTGTCCCACAGGTTTTGGGTTGTTGTGTTTTCATTTTCATTAGTTTCTATGCATATTTGATTTCTTTTTTGATTTCTTTCATGGATCGGAAGAATCAATATAGTGAAAATGAGTATACTACCCAAAGCAATTTACAAATTCAATGCAATCCCTGTCAAGCTACCAGCCACATTTTTCACAGAACTAGAACAAATAATTTCAAGATTTGTATGGAAATACAAAAAAAACCTCGAATAGCCAAAGCAATCTTGAGAAAGAAGAATGGAACTGGAGGAATCAACTTGCCTGACTTCAGGCTCTACTACAAAGCCACAGTCGTCAAGACAGTATGGTACTGGCACAAAGACAGACATATAGATCAATGGAACAAAATAGAAAGCCCAGAGATAAATCCACACACATATGGACACCTTATCTTTGACAAAGGAGGCAAGAATATACAATGGAGTAAAGACAATCTCTTTAACAAGCGGTGCTGGGAAAACTGGTCAACCACTTGTAAAAGAATGAAACTAGATCACTTTCTAACACCCCACACAAAAATAAACTCAAAATGGATTAAAGATCTAAATGTAAGATCAGAAACTATAAAACTCCTAGAGGAGAACATAGGCAAAACACTCTCCGACATAAATCACAGCAGGATCCTCTATGATCCACCTCCCAGAATTCTGGAAATAAAAGCAAAAATAAACAAATGGGATCTAATTAAAATTAAAAGCTTCTGCACAACCAAGGAAACTATAAGCAAGGTGAAAAGACAGCCTTCTGAATGGGAGAAAATAATAGCAACTGAAACAACTGACAAACAACTAATCTCAAAAATATACAAGCAACTTCTGCAGCTCAATTCCAGAAAAATAAACCACCCAATCAAAAAATGGGCCAAAGAACTAAATAGACATTTCTCCAAAGAAGACATACGGATGGCTAACAAACACATGAAAAGATGCTCAACATCACTCATTATTAGAGAAATGCAAATCAAAACCACAATGAGGTACCACTTCACACCAGTCAGAATGGCTGCGATCCAAAAATCTGCAAGCAATAAATGCTGGAGAGGGTGTGGAGAAAAGGGAACCCTCCTACACTGTTGGTGGGAATGCAAACTAGTACAGCCACTATGGAGAACAGTGTGGAGATTCCTTAAAAAATTGCAAATAGAACTACCTTATGACCCAGCAATCCCACTTCTGGGCATACACACTAAGGAAACCAGAATTGAAAGAGACACATGTACCCCAATGTTCATCGCAGCACTGTTTATAATAGCCAGGACATGGAAACAACCTAGATGTCCATCAGCAGATGAATGGATAAGAAAGCTGTGGTACATATACACAATGGAGTATTACTCAGCCGTTAAAAAGAATTCATTTGAATCAGTTCTGATGAGATGGATGAAACTGGAGCCAATTATACAGAGTGAAGTAAGCCAGAAAGAAAAACACCAATACAGTATACTAACACATATATATGGAATTTAGGAAGATGGCAATGACGACCCTGTATGCAAGACAGGAAAAAAGACAGATGTGTATAACGGACTTTTGGACTCAGAGGGAGAGGGAGAGGGTGGGATGATTTGGGAGAATGGGAATTCTAACATGTATACTGTCATGTAAGAATTGAATCGCCAGTCCATGTCTGACGTAGGGTGCAGCATGCTTGGGGCTGGTGCATGGGGATGACCCAGAGAGATGTTGTGGGGAGGGAGGTGGGAGGGGGGTTCATGTTTGGGAACGCATGTAAGAATTAAAGATTTTAAAATTTAAAAAATAAAAAAAAATTTAAAAATTAAAAAAAAAAAGAAGATGAAAATTATTGTAAATGATTCTTGATTTAGTTTTGTTCTCAGTGACTCCTGGACACATTTTTATGAATCTCACCAACATCTAATGATTTCATATGCTATTGTTTTAAGATAGTGATTCTCAAAATGTGGTCTCTGCACCAATGTAAGACTGGCATCAATAACAAGAGACTTTGTTAGAAATGTAATTTATTGGACTCCATTCCAGATACTCTGGGAGTAGGACCCAGCATTCCATATTAGGTGATTTTGATGTTACAGTTCAAGAACCACTATATTTAGGTGGATCATTACCCTACCTTCCTAATAAAAACTATTCATTAAGGTAACCAAGCACAAGGAGACTCTTATTAAGTAAAACCAAATATACCATATCAAGACACAAATAGATAATTAAATATTGATTGTACCTATTGCCAAGCTTCAGCAGTTTATTTAATTATAAAAAAAAAGTTTAGCATAGAATGTTTAGCTCCTCTTTGCCAAGTTTATCATAATTTTCAGCTCTAGAAACCATATAACCTATCAAGAAGTATCTAGGGAACAAATATAATTACTTATAGGTCATAATTTTTTCTAAATGTTTTCTGCATAATGATATTGCCATAAACTATTAGTGAGAAGTATTGGGAAACTGATGATGATGGATCCCAGGTCAAATAATTTAAGAAAACTTCTAGCTCAACAGTACTTAATACATTTATTTAAAATATACCTATCCCAAATTATTAATGTACAATTGTGCATTAAAAATCCCCACAATTTTTAGCATGCTGTGTCTCTTAGAGTATCATATATATGTATAATAAATTTTGGAGAAAATTAAAGCCAGGAAATGACATAATTAACAAAAGAGGGCTGTAAAACAGATAAGTACAGGCAGATATGAACAAAAATAAGAATTGAAGCTATATAACTAACATGATGAGAGTCTCTGATTCTCAGAATAGCATATTAGAATTATACTCTGAAGTAGCAAAAAAAAAATAATAATACCACGAAGTTTAAGAAAACAGAAGAAATGACAGGGTCAATATGAGCGAGGGAGAAGGTAGCTTTGCAATGTCATGACAAATTGGTAGAATGGCTAAAATGAGGAACAAGCAGAAAACAGCTGTAACCCAAAGGCAAAAATTTCATGTAAAAAGGCAATTTTTTCACTTTAAGTAAAATAGTGAGAAGAGCCATTTACTCATTAATCTATTATTTTATGTGGTTTCAGTTGAGTCTGTCAGAGTTGTGCGTCATCGGAATGTCAGTGAAAATCCAAGCATACTACCGAATATAATTTGAAACATACAGATAAGATTGCCTCTCTCATTCTGTTTGCCTCCATTGACAATGGTCAAGAGGAAACTCAGAGTCTCCAATGTATTCCAAATAAACATTTCTCTTTCTTGGCTTCCACACTACAATAGCAGGACACTCCAGAACTCTGTGTTCCTCTAGCAGAATGCTCACCATTCCCTTCTCCACAAAATGTATCCCCTTAGCACCGTTAATTCTTCTTGGAAAATCTCATGATGCCAATCCCTGTTATCAGCAGTCATGAAAAGAAGCCCAGGACTTGGGCTTCCCCAAGTCTATGGGAAGACTCCCCCCATCCCTCGTCCCCAGACTATGATTATGAGTTGCAGTGAGGCAACTCATCTTAGGGTGAACAATGTTTTTATCCTTCCTTGATTTATTTTCCCGTTCAGCACTAAACCTCATATAATATCATTTATGGGCTTCCCTGGTGGCTCAGTTGGTAAAGAATCTGCCTGCAAAGAGGGAGTGTGTGTGTGTGTGAAGTCGCTCAGTCATGTCAGACTCTTTGTGACCCCGTGGACTGTAGCCCACCAGGCTCCTCTGTCCATGGGATTGTCCAGGCAAGATAGTTGGAGTGGATTGCCATTTTTCTTTCCAGAGGATCTTCCTAACCCATGGATTGAACCCAAGTCAATGGCAACCCACTCCAACATTCTTGCCTGGACAATCCCATGGACAGAGGAGTCTGGCAGGCTACAGTCCATGGAGTCGCAAAGAGTCAGACAGGACTGAGTGACTTAGCACAGCAACATGGCACAATATCATTTATACTTTACTTATATAGTGATTTATCTGTCTCTCTTTCTAAATAAAAGATCCTTGAAGGCAGGGACTTTTTTCTGATTTTTTAATGTATCCCTTAGGTCTGAGCAATTTCTAGCCCATAAGAACTCTACATATGTTTAATGAGTAAATATGTATGTGAGTACTCCACAGTCCCCCATATTGTCAATTAACATGAAGGATGGCTGAATCCTCTGACTCCTCTAAGTATCATTTCTCCATATTTCCTATTGGTCCCAATAATACTATATCAAAATTCTATTTAACTTGGTTAATCTTATCTAATTGTTCATCTACAAATGTCTTTTCAAACAAACTCCTTGGTGAGAGGCACCATATTTTATCTCTATATCTCCAGGTTTTTTGATGAAGCCTGCCAAATATTTCTTAAATTTATGAATGCACATATCAATAGATAAGAAAAATCACATCCATGTTAATAGAGAAAACCGTTTCAGTAGTAATATAATAGATACACATGCTAAGTTGTTCAGTCATGTATGACTCTTTGTGACCCCATGGACTGTAGCCCACCAGGCTCCTCTGTCCATGGAATTTTCCTGACAAGGATACCTGAGTGGGTTGCCATTTCCTCTTGAAGGGGATCTTCCTGAACCAGGGATTGAACCTGCATCTCCTGAATTGCAGGTGCATTCTTTTACTGCTGAGCCACCAGGGAAGCCTAATAGGTACACAATGACCTGAAAGAAAAAAATTAAAAAGAAGTGAAGATTGTCTGTAGTTAGAGGAATCCAGTACCTTTGAAGCCTCTACTCCTTTCTCAATTTTCCAATATTTTCCCAAATCCAAAGTGGTACAAGCCATTTTCTCTTTGGGAACTCTCAGAATCAAAAACACAAAGAGAAAAAATAAAATAAACACAACAAAACAGATTATAAAATTTCTTGGTGTTTACATTCAATGCATTCATATATTTAGACAAAACATAAAAGAACATGTATAAATGTTTCAAACAATATTTGTATAAGCATATAAAGTATAATATATATTTGGAAAAGGAAAGGAAGATGACTTTAAAAATGTTGCTTTATTTTCAGGATAGTCCTTTCAATAAATTTTCCTTCTTGAAAAATTATATAGTAAGTATAACATATATATATAAAACTTTAAAGTGAAACAAAAAATGTAAAACTTTGTTGCAAATTCTGTGGTAAAATTTTATGAATAATAAATTATATATTAATATGTATAATATAAATCAACTATAGTATGCACAAGTAAATGATGGAATTTGTGAAAAATATTAATTCATAGAAGACTATAAAAATGTCATTCTTGTACATATTCATATGTACATAAATGTTATATACATATGAATATATACATGTACATATGTATGTATATATTCATATACATGTATAAGTATATATGTATACTTATATACATATAAGTATATACAATGAAGATATTATTTTATTCTGTAAACATATATCTCTGACTACATATATAATTCCCTTGGAAAGAGCATGAAGAATCCACACTTTGAACCACTATAGTGGTTTAGTGCCTTGATCATAATGCAAGAGTAAACCACAAGACATACAGAATAAAATCGGAAGTAAGTTTAATATCCCTAAGATTTATAGCCCTGCCAGGTGAGAATTATACGGAAATAATTCAGAATGAAATAAGCAGTTAAAAAAAAGAAAAGACAATCTATTCTAGAAGTGAAGCAATCTACAATGGTTTGAGACTCAAGTAGATATATGAAGAATCTATTAGCCAACATAAATCCAGGGCATCTAAAAGATGTCTGACTCTTTGTGGACCCCATGGACTGCAGCCTATTTGGAGTGTGGACTTGGAATTGATACAAAGGAATTATAAATGTGAGCTCTGTGTATCACTTATTGTCTTGAAAAGAACCATCTGGATGTCAGTTCTCCAAAAATCTGCTTGATGCGCAACCTCAGCTAGATTAAGAATGCAACCCAAAATTTCTCAGGAAAATAATTCTGAATTGCTTGAAATAATATTGTTTCTTTGGGGTGTAAAATATTTAATATTAAATGGACTGTAAAAATTTAGAAATAATTGCATCTATAGTTTTAATTTTACTATGTTAAGCTTAAGAATAATTTGTGTCTATATATTTACATATATAAGATTTTAAATACCCTATTTAACATAAAATTATACATTAGAGTACTTAATTGCTTAATTTTAGTATTATAGTGAAAATATTATAGTAAATAATGAAACGTTTGACTTTAAAGATTAAAAATGACTAAATTTGACAGTATTAAAATAAAAATTATCACATTTATGTTTAATAAGTTTAATCTCTTAGATTTATGACTCACTTAAGTACTTGGAAAAATTTTGTTTGATATTAGACGTCCCTAGTGGCTCAGATAGTAAAGCATCTGCCTACAGTGAGGGAGACCCGGGCTCAATCCCTGGGTCCGGAAGATCTCTTGGAGAAGGGAATGGCAACCCACTCCAATATTCTTGCCCCGCCCCCCAAAAAAGGGGCTCAAAGAAATTAAAGCTTCCCTGATAGCTCAGAGGTTAAAGCGTCTGCCTGTAATGTGGAAAACCTGGGTTCTATCCCTGGGTCGGGAAGATCCCCTGGAGAAGGAAATGGCAATTCACTCCAGTATTCTTGCCTGGAGAATCCCATGGACGGAGGAGAGTCGCGGGCTACAATCCACGGGGTCGCAAAGAGTGGGACAGGACTGAGTGACTTCACTTCACTTCACTTAAGTACTTAAGGAGAAAACTGATTATGTTAAATTTACAAAGGCAGCTTAAATTTTTAAGAGAACTTAAGTATTATAAATGCTGATAAAAATGATTGTTAACATGTTATAGCTTTATTAAATATGATGACAACATTTGTAAGTAAAAACTGAAGCTTAATTTGCTGTATGTCTCAGGGAACTCAAACTGGGGCTCTGTGACAACCTAGAGTGTAGGATGGGGTGGGAGAAAGGTTCAGGAGGGAGGGGACATATGTATACATTTGGCTGATCCGTGTTGATCTATGGCAGAAATCAACACAAAATTGTAAACCAATTATCCTTCAACTAAAAAAAATTTTAAAAACTAAAAGCTAATGGATTAAAAGGTTTTTTAATTTGAATATGAAGAAAATATTAATTTCAAATGTTAAAGTAGCTAATTTTTATTTTCTGTGTATAGAATCCACACTCAAGCACCAAAAATATCAAAAACAAAACAAAAATCTCCCAATTACAATAATAAATATGAGATTTGACAAACTTCATAAAATGTTCCAATTGTAGTCTTAATGTGCTTATGAATTTTTCTCATTCTGAGTACCAAATTCTTCACTATGATTTAATCAAGTTTTAATAAAATTACCTATATCTTACAACTTTTAACTTGGAGGACAGAACCTATAATCCAAAATCTGTGATAAAAACTATGTGTGCTTCCCAATACATACATTTTATGGCAGAATAGAAAGAAAAATAAATACTAAAAATACAGGGAATTCCTGGATGGTCCAGTAATATTTATTTAAATATTAACATTATTTAATATTTAAATAACAGGATTCGGTGATTTCAGTGCTGTGACCTGGTTTCCATCCCTGATCATCGGGGAACTAAGATCCCATAAGCTGTACATAATATGGCCAAACAAAAAATGAAGTAAAAGTACAATTATTGCTGAGTGTTATTCTAGGGAACAAGCTGTATTATCAATGAACAATGAATAGTTGTTCATTAAGAAAGCACCTAGATGGGTACTGACATCAGCAAGACAGCCAAATAAGAAGTCCCTTTCTTGTATCCCATTTTCAACATCACTTAATATCATAAATTGTTAGGAAATGCAAATCAAAACAATAATGAGTTATCATATCAATCAAAAAGACAAGAGATAAGGGTTGATGAGGACAAATAGTTAAGGGAAAACATGTGCACCTTTGGTTAAAATGTAAATGGTAAACCATTTGGAAAACTGTATGACGATTCCTCAAAAAATTAAAAATAGAACTACCGTTGACAAGGAATCCACTCCAGTATCCTTGCCTGGAAAATCTTATGGACAGAGAAGCCTGGTGGGCTGCAGTCCGTGGGGTCGCAAAGACTCAGGCATAACTGAGTGACTAACACTTACTTACTTACTTATTGAAGAAGAAAAGTTAAAATTTTACCTGACCTCCCTCTCCTTCTGCCTCTGTAACTCAGCTTGCCCCTTGCAAAGTCTAGATCGCATAGGGCACGTAGTCTCAGAAAGTAGGGACTTGCAATACTAGGAACTGGAGTTTATCTCACTCACCCTTGTCCTCCTCTTTGCAGTCACCCAGCCACTGTAATCCTGCTTAATCATGCCTGTCCAGGTCAGACATTCCCCTCCCCATGTTGACCATTGTTTCTGCACGTGAAACCCCTTGTTTAAACCAGCCTATTAGCAGCTAGTGCTGCCCACTACACTCTGTCTATAAAAACTCTAACCCCTTTGTTTGGGGCTCAGAGATTGGAGTGTTAACTCCTCTGGGCCCACAGAGTAATAAACCTGAGTTCTCCAACTCTCCGAGTGTGGTGCTTGGTTTCTCGAGTACTGGTTTCTGCAACACCATGTGATCCAGCAATTTCAAGTCTGCATATATATCAAAGGAAATGAAATTACTAGCACTATACATGTGTATCCTCATGTTCATTGAAGTATTATTCACAATGACCAAGACATAGAGACTACCTAAGTTTCCATCAACAAATGAATGTGGTATACATATACAATGGGACTTTATTTAGTCATAAAAAGAAGGAAATCCTACTATTTGCAACAACATAATATACCTTGAATGTATTATGAAATTTCAAAGAAAGATAAATACTGTGTGATCTCACTAACATGTGGTTTTTCCTAAAGCCAAACTTGCAGAATTAGAGAGTAAGTAGAGTGGTGGCTTTCTGGGGCTGAGGTGGAGAGGAAATGGAAAGACATTGGTCAATGGATAGAAACTTCCAATGAAAAGTTCTGGGGATCTAATGTACACCATGGAGCCTATAATTAATAATTTTGTATTATAGATGTGAAAGTTGATAGGAGAGTATATCTTAAATATTCCTGCTGGGAAAAAAATTAAAAAAAAAAAAACCTAGCAGTTATGTGGCATGATGGATGTACTAACTAACCTTTGTGGCAATCATTTCACATCAAATCACCACATTGTGCCTTAAACTCACTCTGTGTTATTATGTCAATTATTTCTCGATAAAGCTTGAGGGGAGGGAAACAAAATACACCTAGATGGATTGCTTCTTATTTATACAAAGTGATTATTTGTATATTATTATTTATCCTACCCTGTCTCCTACAAAGTGTGAAAGGGACTAGTGGCAGCAGAAATCGACAAATTATCGAATATAGCAAATATCAGACATGTAGAGGTTAACAGATAAAGAAGTATAGATGGAGCGCCCCAGGTACGCCTGGGAGGAAAGTAGCCCTGAAAAAGTTATCTATGACAGCGTTAAACAAGGGGCTTCCTAGGTGGCGCTAGCGGTACAGAACCCACCTGCCAATGCAGGAGCTGTGAGAGATGTGGGTTCAATCCTTGGGTAGGGAAGATCCCCTGGAGGAGGGCATGGCAACCCACTCCAGTATTCTTGCCTAGAAAATCCCATGGACAGATGAGCCTGGAGGGCTACAGTCTGTGTGTGTGTGTGTTGAGGGGGGAGGGGGGTCACAAACAGCTGGACACAACTGAAGCAACTCAGCAAGACACAGCATGGGCTGCACAAGAGACTGCAGCAGACATGGCCAAGAGTCCAAAGGATTGAGTTGCTTGATGATTCAATTTTAAGTTATGACTTGTTCACCAAATTAGTCTAGTCAATGACTCTGAGGTCCGGAGGAAAGGGGAAATATTTTGTGCTTAGGGATATAAAAGTAGAGAGAAGAAAACAACCAAAAAAGTATAAAATTTAGAATTCAGGGGAAAAAGGAATTTGATAATGATATTATAATATATTGCAATCCATGCAAGATATTGGGGAGCTTGGCTAGATTTTCCACAAGAAAAGGAGTGAGAACTCAAGGCAGTTTGTATTTAAAGACCAGATGAACAACAGATAACAGGAGAACTTAATGACACTCAGGTGATAAACACATGAATTACTTTTACATGTAATACAATGTAAAGGATATACAGTGGACCCTTCCTCTTCACCAAAGAAGTGCTGAGAATACTTATTGAGTACATTGAAGAAAATTCCTGTACTGGCCCACACTGTAATTTCCCAGTCTGGTCCAGGCCCTTGATGCATTTCTGCTGATAGCCTATAAAATCTGCCATGGTCACATGTCTGTCTTGAAACATTGCCAGGGAAGCACCTCTGCTCACTCTCTCAAGCTATATTCCTTGTGTGTAGATCTACAGTTCTCCCCCTTGGTTTGGCAACTGACTTTTACTCCTTTGTCTAGGTAACTCTTATCTCTGCTTGTTACTTTAATTTCAGTGTTATGTGGGACTTTGGGTGCAAATACTCTATTAGAAAGCCTTCATCAAAGCGCTGCCCCTTGCCTGCTTTCACTCCTCTGAGAGATAGGGTAAAAGCATCATTTTTATGTTTCAGAAGTATATCGTCTTTGTGTTCCATATGGCTTTCTCTTTGTCTTCTCCTCAGATGGTGGTGGTTTAGTCATTAAGTCATGTCTGACTCTTTTTATGACCTCATGGATTGTAACTCACCAGGCTCCTCTGTCCATGGGGTTTCCTTGGCAAGAATATTAGAGTGGGTTGCCATTTCCTTTTCCAGGGGATTTCCCTGACCTGGGGATCCAACTGTTGTCTCCTGCATTGCAGGCAGATTCTTTTACCACTGAGCCACCAGGGCTTCCAGATCTCTATAAATTTTTGCTTACATCATATTTGTAACTATAACTATAAACTCAGGGCAGAACTGGTCAAACTGAAGGACTGAACCCTCAAAAATACATAAAAATATTTGTCATAAATTATCAGAATCATCATTTCTATAAATAAGAAGTGTAACAAGTAGGACCCTCTGTGGCCCTCCTGGGACAGACCCCTCCCCCATATCCTCAATATTAGCTCCTCTCTGAAGTGCCAAGATAACAGTATTTGATGCACATTTCCTGATGGAAGGTGTAACTACTTGATGACTTGATGACCGTGAGCACATAGCCCTAGGCCTCCTGGAGCCTAAGGACTGATGATATCAACCCCTGTGACAATGCCCTTTTCCCTCACTATCAGCCAATCAGAACTGTGCACAAGCCACCACAAACCCTGCCACATTCCTGGGGTTTAAAAATATGGGAGAGGGAGAGGGTGGGATGATTTGGGAGAATGGCATTGAAACATGTATAATATCATATCAGAAACGAATCGCCAGTCTAGGTTCGATGCAGGATACAGGATGCTTGGGGCTGGTGCACTGGGATGACCCAGAGGGATGGTATGGGGAGGGAGGTGCGAGGGGAGTTCAGGGGGGAACACGTGCACACCTGTGGTGGATTCATGTTGAAATATGGCAAAACCAATACAATATTGTAAAGTAAAAATAAATAAAAAAATGACTGAATAAAATGCTTTGCTGAACCAAAGCCCTTTAGAGAGCTTACGGTTTTTTAGAGCCTGAAACACCTGTCCCCGTGCTTGGCCCTGCAGTAGACATTGCCCTGTTCTGAACTCCTGTGTTTCAGTTGTTTGGCCTCAGTGTCCTCACCTTTGCACTAACAAAAACATTTTTAAATGTCCTCCATTCAGAAGCTTCTAGCTAGAAAGCAGCAGTGTGGAAGAGTCAGCCATTTGTTTTCTAACCTTAACTACTCCCACCAAGTTGTCTTACTGCTGTGTGCCTGTGTTGCACTCAGTCATGTCCTACTCTTTGCAACCCCATGGACTGTAGCCTGTCAGGATCCTCTGTCCATGGGATTTTCCAGGCAGGAATATTGGAGTGGGTTGCCATTTCCTCCTCCAGGTTACCTTCCTGACCCAGGGATCAAATCTGCATATCCAGCACCTCCTGCATTGGCAAGCAAATTCTTTACCACTGAGCCACCTGGGAGAAGAGGGCCAAGTCACCCTAGCTCACAATCGTTAGTATTTTTCTTGCAGATGAAAAATGTGAGGCAAATCAGCAGGGTTCCCTATTAAAACCTGAGGCAAAAATAGAGAATGTCATTAGAATAAAAACTTCTACAGAATTGTATGAGCTAGCAACTACTCTTTAATTGTAAAAGAAAAAAAATCTGAATTGTGAGTAAGAGTAATCAGTTATTGGTATCTTTCGCCTTTGTATAAGAAATTCAACTAGCTGTGGAAAAACGTAGAGATGACCTTGCAGGCTGGGTTATTACTGAGAAGGAATCACAGATGGAGGGAGAGCCCCTCCCCCTTCCTCATTCTCAGTGAACGAAAAATCAGCAGAATTTCTCTGGTGGAATAAAGTTTCTTGTTTAATTAGACTAACAGACTTCTTACTAGTATGGACTCTATTCCCTTTTCTGAAAGAACTTGTTTAAGTTATTTCAAATGATTTAACAAATCACTTGCTGATTTAAATCTATTAAGAGAGTATATTTTTCTAAAGAATAAGCTTAAATCAGCTGTGTGAGAAGTACTGTCTTGCAAAAAGAACCTAAAGAATGGGAAAACATTTTTCCCTCAGTTACTGAGTCTAATCAAATCAAGTTCCTTTATCCAACACTCACAGTTATATGGTGATTAAAATACCTGTGGGTGCTGCCTTGATTATTTATCATTAGTTTTGGGGCCTTTCATGTCTTAGTAAAAGAAAGATTCCATGTCTTAGTAAAGGCAAGTTTCCCCCTGTATCCAACACTCACAGTTATATGGTGATTAAAATACCTTTGGGTGCTGCCTTGAGTATTTATCATTAGTTTTGGGGCCTTTCATGTCTTAGTAAAAGAAAGATTCCATGTCTTAGTAAAGGAAAGATTCCCCCTGTATCCAACACTCACAGTTATATGGTGATTAAAATACCTGTGGGTGCTGCCTTGATTATTTATCATTAGTTTTGGGGCCTTTCATGTCTTAGTAAAAGAAAGATGCCCAATGTCCTTTTCTCCCATGTAAAAAAAATTGTGAGAGTGGATGGAGTAATGTTCATATCTTTGTCTCTTCATCTACCTTGCACTATTTCCAGTCGCCATAAGTAAGAGATTTCACAAGTATAATATAATCTTAGTTTGTCCTGTTAGGCAGGTAGAATAGGGAAAAGGAGTCCAAAATGGCGGTGGCTAAAAGACAAGGAAGGCAAAAGCCCATGAAAATAGAACAGAGGAAGGTCCGAGGACCGGAGTGAGGACCTCAGGTAAAACAAACAAGACTCCTGGCTGGGCCAATTTACACAGGACAGGCCCAAGGAGAGAAAAACATAAAAAGAGGAGCCAAAGCGAGCTTTCTCCCTTTCCTGCGCACTGGGGTGCTGATCTCTTCGCGTCTTTTGCTTGATGTGACCTCATGCCTCGAAGTGGAGAAGGAAATGGCAACCCACTCCAGTCAGTGTTCTTGCCTGGAGAATACAAGGGATGGGGGAGTCTGGTGGCCTGCTCTCTGTGGGGTCGCACAGAGTCAGACACGACTGCAGCGACTCAGCAGCAGCAGCATGCCTCGAAGATGGATTTTCCTGCTATCCTCTAAATAAAATAGAGCTGTAACAGTGAGCTGTAACACTGATTTGTCTAAGAGCTATAACATGGTCTTTTTGAGACCTGAGAGCTATAACACGGTATATCCAGGACCCGAGAGCTGTGACACGCCAAGGGGGCTTTAATGTGATGAGACAAAAACTGAGGAGCATACACTCGCATGACAGTCCTAAGGGAAGCAAAAAATATACGTGTGTGTCTACTATTTGTCTACCACTAAGCACTTTTACTGGAGAAGGAAATGGCAACCCATTCCAGTGTTCTTGCCTGGAGAATCCCAGGGATGGGGGAGCCTGGTGGCTGCCATCTATGGGGTCGCACAGAGTTGGACACGACTGAAGTGACCTAGCAGCAGCAGCAGCAGCAAGCACTTTTACATACATTGTTTTTAACTTCTCTGCAAGATATTTTTACAGGTTATGAAACCAATGCTAAATCAAATTAAACAATTACTTGCTTAATAACTTGAAATGGAGTATAACCTATAGAAGTACTGAATCATATTGTTGTACATCTGAAACTAATATAGTATTATAAATCAACTATACTGCAGCTGGAAAAAAAAAAAAAAACAATTATTTGCCAAAAGTCAAGTGGCTAATGCAGGACTGAATTAGGATTTAGAACTTGATCTTTCCTTGGATAGCTTGATAGGTTATTAAATTGGAATTTTCTTGAGGAGAGAAACAGGATGATGCTTTTATTGTACATTGAAGTACACAGAAAGTAATCAGTTAATGGCTGTGCAATAAATCCCAAGTCATTACTCTTTCTGTTCCCCTTAGCCACCTCCTTTTGTTCCTAATCTGTCTTCTGACATCCAGTAGCAATTCTGTGTAGAGTGAGACTTATAACATTTAGCATGCAGATTTGTGAAAGTACTAAGTAGCGTATTTCAAGAAATGCCACTTGAAGCAGTTAAATCCCTGAGGATTCACTATATCACTTAAGTTCATTATGGGAAGTGACAAGTGACAACCGAGAGCATACAATTGAGAGGCAGGTCAAACACAATGATAGTGGAGTTCAGGAACAATTGTCTACCCTGATGAGATCTCTACCCACTGTCCTCATTTATATTGGCTAGTTATCAATTGACATTGACGACTAAATGCTAATGGACTTGAATGCCTAAAGATGCCTGTCATTGGGATATCGCGTGTGTGTGTGTGTGTGTGTGTGTGCTCCATCTCTCAGTTGTGTAGGACTCTTTGCAACTATATGGACTGTAGCTTGCCAGGCTCCTCTGTCCATGGGGTTTTCCAGGTAAGAATACTAGGGTGGGTTGCCATTTCCTCCAGATTATCTTTCTGACCCAGAGATCAAACCTGTGTCTCCTATGTCTCCTGCCTTGGCAGGCAGCTTCTTTACCATAGAACCACCTGGGAAGCCCCTGTCATTGGATTGTGTATTACTAAAACAATGACATTATATAAACACTTGAAAAATGCATTCCTAGAGCTGAGGTAGCATCATTATTTCTAGATATTATTTTCTCCTTTATTTTTCTTTCTTCACAAGGGATAACCAACTTATCCTGTGGAATGAGCAGAGACAAATTCAATTGCAACTCAGCAAGCAATGTACAAAAATTTGGATATTCTTCCAGCCTTGTATTGCTGATGTAGATGTGTGTGGTTTCTCTTAGCTAATTGACAGCACAGGGCCAGCCCACTTTATGCCAAATTATAGAGCTTTCCACAACAGCTTTTGGCAGCAATGCTAAAGAATTCACATTGCAAAATTTATAATTCACTCTAGCTCCATGCATTTGCTGTATAATTTTTCTCTCTTAGTATTATTTTGGATTTGACAGTGAGGGAAAGGATTGGTGAGGGTTCCCGAAAAAGCATTTTCGTGAGAATAGTTTACATCTTTCTAAGTTTCATGTTAAGTGCATGGAGAGTTTAAGATCTTAGTAGCCTAGTTATGAATATTATATAATCTGTAGATACTACTTGGAGAAGGCAATGGCACCCCACTCCAGTACTCTTGCCTAGAAAATCCCATGGATGGAGGAGCCTGGTGGGCTGCCGTCCATGGGGTCGCTGAGTAGGACACGACTGAGCAACTTCACTTTCACTTTTCACTTTCATGCATTGGAGAAGGAAATGGCAACCCACTCCACTGTTCTTGCCTGGAGAATCCCAGGGATGGGGGAGCCTGGTGGGCTGCCGTCTATGGGGTCGCACACAGAAAGTGAATCATTTTTCAGTAAAAGGAGATGACAAGTAAACTTTTGTGAATACTTCCACTTACTTACAAAAGAATGGACATTTCACAAAGCCCTCAGACCACATTGATTACACCTAGACAATAAGGTTTCCCCACCCCCTAGGTGATACCACTGGTGTTTCTGCTAAGTACAAAAGGAAAATTGACTGTCGTTTCCAAGGCAATTGGTGATAGGGCTACAGTTACCTTGTATTTCTTTTCATTTTCAAAATAGCCAGAACCAAAGGAACAGCCTGACCAGTTAACCTGCCTGCCAATTACAGGACCATGGTGATCACGTATTTTGGGGGCTGTCTCTGCCTTTTCAAATCCATTCAGCAAAGCTACCATCTTGTAAGGGGGATGACATTAGACAATGGCAGTCATTATAAGAAAAATGTAGGCATTGGGAATAGGAAACACTTTGCTGTCAGCTTCCTGGCTCAGAATGTTCTCAAGCTTGTGATTATCTCACAGCTGCAAACCTTGGAAGATGCTGCTCTTTAGTTTTGCACAGCTAGGGTTTCTTCTCTAGAGTATCAAAGACTGGATACCTGGCGAATTTCTCCTCTACAGTCATCTCAGTCTGTCCAAATGAAAGAAGAAAAAATGGAAATGTCACCGCATTCAGTTCAGTTCAGTTCAGTTGCTCAGTCTTGTTCGACTCGCATCCCTGTGAACCGCAGCATACCAGGCCTCCTTGTCCATCACCAACTCCCGGAGTTCACCCAGACTCATGTCCATTGAGTCAGTGATGCTATCCAACCATCTCATCCTCTGTTGTCCTCTTCTCCTTCCACCTTCAATCTTTCCCAGCATCAGAGTCTTTTCAAATGAGTCAGCTCTTTGCATCAATGGCCAAAGTATTGGAGTTTCTGCTTCGACATCAGTCCTTCCAATGAACATCCAGGACCGATCTCCTTTAGGATGGACTGGTTGGATCTCCTTGCAGTCCAAGGGACTTTCAAGAGTCTTCTCCAACACCACATTTCAAAAGCATCAATTCTTCAGTGCTCAGCTTTCTTTATGATCCAACTCTCACATCCATACATGACTACTGGAAAAACCATAGCCTTGACTAGATGAACCTTTGTTGGCAAAGTATGTCTCTGCTTTTTATTATGCTGTCTAGTTTGTTCATAACTTGCCTTCCAAGGAGTAAGTGTCTTTTAATTTCATGGCTGCAGTCACCATCTGCAGTGATTTTGAAGCCCAAAAAAATAGTCAGCTACTGTTTCCAGTGATTCCCCGTCTATTTACCATGAGGTGATGGGACTGGATGCCATGATCTTCATTTTCTGAATATAGAGCTTTAAGCCAATTTTTTCACTCTCCTCTTTCACTTTCATCAAGAAGCTCTTTAGTTCTTCACTTTCTTCCATGAGGGTGGTGTCATCTGCATATCTGAGGTTATTGATATTTCTCCTGGAAATCTTGATTCCAGCTTGTACTTCTTCCAGCCCAGCATTTCTCATGATGCACTCTGCATATAAGTTAAATAAGCAGGGTGACAGTATATAGCCTTGTGAAGGGTTAATAGGGTAGCAGAGATGTGCCTGCAAACGGGTCTCTCTGCTTGGGCTGAGCGTCCTTGCAAACGAGGCGTTCTGCCAAAGAGTCTGGACACAGCCTTGAGTTTAATGGTCCCTTGCAAACGAGGGAGCATTCCCTTCCTGAGATAAGAAGGAGATGAGGGCTTTGGGCAGACTCTGTAGTAGACAGGGATTTCACTCCCCTTTGCTATACGATAACATGTATGCACCTGCGCTGTGCTGAAAAGCCTTATTCGTGCAGTCTGGAATTCTGCCTAGGGGGCTTTTATAATAAACGGCAATTAGTTTTTTGCCCAGTTCTGTTCCTCCGGCCGGAGTGTGTGTGTGTCGTCTGTCTCTTATGTGTGTCTTGTTTTATGTCATTTCACTCGTAATCTCCAACAGCGTTGATGTACTCCTTTTCCTATTTGGAACCAGTTGTTCCATGTCCATTTCTAACTGCTCCTTCCTGACCTGTGTACAGGTTTCTCAAGAGGCAGGTCAGGTGGTCTGGTATTCCCATCTGTTTCAGAATTTTCCACAGTTTATTGTGATCCACACAAAGGCTTTGGCATAGTCAATAAAGCAGAAATAGATGTTTTTCTGGAACTCTCTTGCTTTTTTGATGATTCAGAGGATGTTGGCAATTTGATCTCTGCTCCCTCTGACTTTCCAAAAACCAGCTGGAAGTGCTTGGTTCATGCATTGCTGAAGTCTGGCTTGGAAAATTTTGAGCATTACTTCACTACCATGTGAGATGAGTGCAATTGTGTGGCAGTTTGAGCATTCTTTGGCATTGCCTTTCTTTGGGATTGGAATGAACACTGACCTTTTCCAGTCCTGTGGCCACTGCTGAGTTTTCCAAATTTGCTGGCATATTGAGTGTAGCACTTTCACAGCATCATCTTTCAGGATTTGAAATAGCTCAACTGGAATTCCATCACCTCCACTAGCTTTGTTCATAGTGATGCTTCCTAAGGCCCACTTGAGTTCTCATTCCAGGATGTCTGGCTCTAGGTGAGTCATCACACCATCATGGTTATCTGGGTCATGAAGATCTTTTTGTACAGTTCTGTGTATTCTTGCCACCTCTTCTTATCTTCTTCCTATGTTAGGTCCATACTATTTCTGTCCTTTATTGAGCCCATATTTGCATGAAATGTTCCCTTAGTATCTAATTTTCTTGAAGAGATCTCTAGTCTTTCCCATTCTGTTGTTTTCCTCTATTTCTTTGCATTGATCACTGAGGAAGTCTTTCTTGTCTCTTCTTGCTATTCCTTGGAACTGTGTATTCAAATGGGTATATCTTTCCTTTTCTCCTTTAGTTTTCACTTCTCTTTTTTTCACAGCTATTTGTAAGGCCTCCTCTGACAGCCGTTTTGCTTTTTTGCCTTTCTTTTTCTTGTGGGTGGTCTTGATCCTTGTCTCCTGTACAATGGCACAAACCTCCATCCATCATTCATCAGGTACTTTGTCTATCAGATTTAGTCCCTGAAATCTGTTTCTCTCTTCCACTGTCACCACACTGACATTATTTTGTAAACTATCCCCTGACACACACTTCACATCATATCTAAAGAGACAATGAGAACCAACATTATTGAAAATGTACTAAAATGTCCAGCACTACAAGTTACCTGATTGAATCCTCATACAAATTTTTTTTTAGGAATTATATTATTATATCTTTCAAGAAACTGATAATTTGACAGATTAAAAACTTTGGGTAACCAACTCTGCTAGTAAATAGGAGAATTTGGGGACTGAAAACTTATTCCCCATGTTTATTCAACATTTTTACCTTTTTTTATTTTATATTGAAGTTGATTAATGATGTTGTGAGTGTGTGTGTGTGCTTAGTAGCTTGTCATTTCCAACTCTTTGTGACCTCATGGATTATAACCCACCAGGCTCCTCTGTCCATGAGATCCCCCAGGCAAGAATACTGGACTGGGCAGCCAGCCCCTTCTCCAGCAGATTTTCCCAACACATGGGTCAAACCCAGGGTCTCCTGCATTGCAGGTGGATATATATAGATAGATAGAGACATAGTTATACATGTATCTATTCTTTTTTCAAATTCTTTTCCCAGTTATGTTATTACAGGATATTGAGCAGAGTTCCCTGTGCTAATCAGTAGGTGATTGTTGCATGTTTTTATGGTAACTTCTATTCAATATCTATTTAGTTAGTTTACTGGTTTTTAAAAAAATCTCTTTTATAGAAAGATTAACCAGCAATAATTAAATTGAATGACCTTTATGTGGCAGGCTTTATTTTACGTACTAAAAATATAGATCCTGTCATCATGGAACTTATACTCTAGTGAAGAGATAAGTAATATACAAAAATGATGAATAACTGTTGACCCACCATGTTTTAGAGAAATGACAGGGAGAAGAAAAAAAAATCACAGTAGATTGGCTGAAAATTCTGAAATACTGATGGAAGTGTGTGGGGGATTGCTCGTTCATTTGGAGTGACAAGGAAGATTTTCATTAAGAAGGTGACATCTGATGAAAGGACTAACAGAGGTGAAAGGATCAGCCAGGCAGATAACTTGAAGAGCATCCTTACGAGCAGAGGGAACAGTGAGTGTAAATATCCTGGGGAAGAAGTATCCCTGGACTGTGTTGTCATAGTTTAGTCTCTAAGTCATGTCAGACTCTTTGTGACCCCATGGACTGCAGCACACCAGGCTTCCCTGTCCTTCACTATCTCCCAGAGTGTGCTCAAATTCATGATCATTGAGTCAGTGATGCTATCTAACCAACTTATCCTTTGTCACCCTCTTCTCCTCTTGTGGTCAATCTTTCCCAGCATCAGGGTCTTTTCCAATGAGTCTGCTCTTCACGTCAGGTGGCCAAAGTATTGGAGAATGTAAAGAACGGCCAGTGAGAACTGGGTGACTGGCCTATGGAAAAGAGAAGCAAAAAGTAGACGATAACATCAGGGAGTGATAACATAATGAGTGAAGAGAAGACATGCAGTTTTAAAGGCTATTTGAAATACCTTTCCTTTAATAAAGCCATTTGAGAGTCCTGAAAATAGAAATGACCCATTTAACTTACACTGCAGTAATATCACTTAATTGCTGTGCTATCATTTATTTAATCATTTAATTGCTGTGAGTAAAATGTAGAGGAGTCAGAGAGGTAGCAGGAAGAACAATTAGGGGCTAATAGTCATACTGATCTGGGTAAGAGATGATACTGGCTTAGATGATTAGGCTTACAATGGTGACATAAGGATAGTAAGGTAGAGAGAAATAGTAGACCTTTGAAGGTAGAAGGCATGAATTTCCTAATGATTGAGGAGAAAAAATGAAGAGGAAAATTAAAGAGGGGCTCATGGGTTTTGACCAAGAAACTGTAAGTGTATAGTTACCATTCACTGAGATGGAGAAAAATTTTGGATGAACAAATACGGGGGAGATATCAGGAGTTTGGCAATGAATATTTGGATGTTTAAAATTAGACTTGTAAGTTTGGCTTGTCTATTGAATAGCTAGTTGAAGATATTAAGTGGTTTAATAAATGAATCCAGAGTTTAAAGTAGATGTCTGACATGGAAATAAGAAATTTAAAATAATCAGCATAAATATGATACTTAGGATTATTGAGAATGTGTGAATTTCTTTTTGTTATAACATGTCATATTTATTTTCAGGGAGCAAATTATAATCCATTTGCCTTATTGGAAAACAACTTTCCTGTTATGCAGGGAAAATGGAATATTTAAAAAGAAAATGAATATGGCAGCAAAAAAAAAAAAAAAACTTGGCTGAAATAGGCAAACTTGTTTCTTATTTATTTTTAAATTGGAGAATAGTTGATTTACAATATCATATTAATTTTTGCTATACAGCAAAGTAATTTGATTATGCATATACATACAAGAGAATGTATGAGATTTCTATGGATATAAATGTAAATAGATAAAACAAGAACCCCAAGAACAAATCCTGATGTTTCCAATATTTAGAGAATGAGAACTAGAGAAAGAATGAACAAAATATAATGAAACATATCAGCCAAAAAGTAGGTGGAAAATCAGGATCTGACTTTTCCTGAAAGTCAAACAAAAATATAATCTTTCAAAAGAGAGGGGATAATCAACTCTGACAAAACCAGTGATGGTCAATTAGTAAGACATCTGGAACTTGACTATTTTATTTAGCAATGTAAAGATCATTGGATAGCCAGGATCTATCTAGAGACAACAAAGAAAAAAAAATTTGATGGGATTGAATTTAGGAAAGATTTAAGGAAAGAAATTGAGATTATAGGACTGGACAACTCTTCTGAGGAATTTTGCTCTAAAGGGAATGGAATCAAAGGGGTGGTGGCTGACATGGGACATTTATAAGGGTGGTAAGATGGTTACTGGTAGACATCATCTGAAAATGGTTTTACTTTCTTAACACAGTAAAGAAATAATAGGATCAAGGTAGATAGCCATCAATTCACTCAATTGAAAAGTACTCTTTGAATGCCTTCTTGTATTATGTATTGTTCAAAACTGCTAGGGATATAGTTGTATACCTTCAGAAAAGGTATTTGTCTAAAAAAGTTGAAAGTGCTGTGCAGTACAGTGAAGGGAGTCTGTTACATGTGTACACATCTACCCTCTCTCTTAGGCTGTCCTCCCAGCCACCCCCATCCCACCCACCCAGGACATCAGAGAGCACTCCCTCTGGATAGTCTCTTGATATTTGATATAAGTAACAAAATAAATACATAAATCATCCTAAAATGTTCTATGCAGAAAATTAAAGCAGGTTTTGTATAAAAAGAAGAGTGACCATTAGCTACTGGAGAATGCATTTTTTAAAATTATTTATTTGGCTGTATCAGGTGGTAGATGTATGTGACATTCTTTTGCTATAGTGTGTCGATTCTTTCATTGTGGCACAAAGATTTCTTTCTTGTTGTGGTGCTGGGCTCCATAGTTGCCCCACAGCATGTAGAATCTCAGGGATTGCACCTACATCCCTCACACCCACTGTAGTGGAAGGTGGATTCTCAACTGCTGGACCACCCAAGGTTGCATGTACAAAAATGCAGTTGGTGGATCCCCAAATCTGCTTTCAAGTTAGATAATTCTCTGGAAGGATGCGCTGAACTCAGAAAAACCATCTTTATGGCTACAGTTTATTATAGCAAAAGACACAGACTAAAATCAGCAAAAGGAAAATTTATGCAGGGTAAAGTCCAGAAGAAAATAGCACAGATTTATAGTTGTCTTCTCCCCGGTGGAATCATGCAGAGAGCACTTATTTCTACCATCAGTGATATGTGGCAACGTTCGTAAAGTATTCTTAATCAGGGAAGCTTACTCAAGTCTTGGTGTGCAGGGGGTCAGTCACATCAGCATGGCTGACTGCCTACATGGCTGACTTTAGTTATCTCAGTCTCCAGCCCCTCCAGAGGTCAAGCTGATACCACCTAGGCCAAGGCTCAATCATAAACAACACTGTCAAAATAAAGTCCTGTGGCCTAAGACTTCAGGTAAAAACACACTGATGAAGCAGAATGTTCTAAAAACTTAGAGGAAGCCTCTCAGGTGCAGGTCAAGGGTGAGACTTTTCTCTGGAAGCTGTTCTCTGGCACTGTAATGTAAAATGTTAATATTTTTTATGCACATATTCATATTTCAAATAATTATTGTTATCTTTAAAAGAATCTGATATTGTCTGGCTTAACTCTTTGAGCTAGCTTCCAGAAGCACAATTAAACTATCTGAATATTTTAGTAGTTTAATCTGATTGTTTTGTTCCTTTGGCTAAAAAACAAGTTTACATTATTTGATTTTAAGAAGGCTCTGGGGTGAATCAACTGTGTCTAAATTGGCAAACAAATTATTTTTAATTACTGAACAGCTTGAAACAATTTAACAATTTCATTCAGAAGATGAAAAAGATGGAATCCATTTTGTGACAACTAAAACCTAATTTTATCATATCAGAAAATCTGAGAACAAAAATAATCATTAACAGACATGAGACTATTGAATTTCAACCCATTGTTTCTCATCATAGAAATATCTCGTCACAAAAAAATAAGAGGTTTTATAAAACGTGCATCCATTATGGCCCAAAAAGAGATGACTAAAATGTACAAAAGAAAAACCTTATAATGTGTAATCCATGACTATCTTCATGATACTTCAACTCCTAAAATTGCCTCGCCATAGCAACCCGCATGTATATTCCCGCATAAATTCTAAAGTTTTTGTTTTTGCCATATGACTTTTAGCAATAAACAATGTAGTGATTCCATAACTCAAAGATGTGCTATTCCAGCCTTGAGACAGAACACCTGCTTTAAACTTTGCTTACAAGCACATGCTTAGAGGTCAAAACATGAAGTGAAGGGTGGATAATTCTAATTATTTAATCTGAAAAAGAAAATGTCCTCTTCAAAGAGGAAATTACTCATTATAATTTGGGAGGAGTTAATTTGAGGGAAGGTAAGAGGTGGAGGACAAAGACTGGACTTGGTACCTAGAACTGAGCTATATTTTCAGAAATCTTTCATTAATGCAGCTTGTTCTTTATTTCTAACAAACATTTTTGAATATTTATTTTGGTATCATCTAGTAGGTGTTTCCAAAAAAACCCTATAATTATGGCACTATGATGCCCATTGTACAGAGAAAAAAATGAGGGTTAGAAAGATTAGCCATCATCCCTAAAAATATAGGGATATTGAGGAGCAAGCTTAAATTAAATCCATCTAACAATATGAAGTGAAATTGTAAAGATATTTCTTTCAGGAGCAGAGATCTAAAGGGTCAGATGAATAAAGGTCAACTATGAACCCACAAAATAAAGAATTAGTATAACTGTGCATTAAAAACAATCACAGTGAAAAGAAATGTGTATCAACAATTAGAACTCTTTGCTGCTGGGGTACAAAAAAATTTTTGTTTTCAAGGGATACACAGTCTTGTCAAGAAGTAAAGATTCTCAGATCAATAATTGTAATCTACTTTGATTGATGGTATAGACAAGAAGGAGCTGAGGAACCTGGAAAAAGAGCACGTTGTTCTACTTGGGGCCTAAAGAAAAAAATATGAGAATTGTGCTTAACACATGAACTCTCCTGGGAGGTCAACTTGGAAGGATATTCCTGGCGAAAATGACATGTATGAGGAAAGGTACAGAAGCATGAAAGGTTGCAGTCTGGTTAAAAAAGGAGAGACTTACCATTTTGACCACAGCATGACATGCACACGGGGATTTAAGAGAAGATAACAATGGCACCCCACTCCAGTACTCTTGCCTGGAGAATCTCATGGACGGAGGAGCCTGGTAGGCTGCAATCCATGGGGTCGCTAAGAGTCAGACACGACTGAGCAACTTCACTTTCACTTTTCACTTTCATGCATTGGAGAAGGAAATGGCAACCCACTCCAGTGTTCTTGCCTGGAGAATCCCAGGGACGGGGGAGCCTGGTGGGCTGCCATCTATAGGGTCTCACAGAGCCGGACACGACTGACACAACTTAGCAGCAGCAATGTTAAGAACAGAATATGAGGAACAGATTATGTATTTTTAAGAACCTGGAGTGTATTCCATAGTCAAAGGATACCATTGCTAGGAAACGTTTGAATAAATATATGCATATTAGAGCTTTTAAAATGCTTGCTTTTATGCCTTAAGGAGTAGAATAGTTTCTGTCTGGAGTAGGTGGTTTTCATTTAGAAAAATAATTTAATAGATCACTTTGAATGTGAAAGATGTAGGACTCCCTCTCTCTCCTGCCTGCCTCCACTGAGACATGGTTTGGCAAGAGGCAGTATAACAAATTGTATGTAAGCTGGACTGCAAAATACATTTACAGGAATATCAGTATACAGAAAACTAAGTAAGAGAAGAAAAAGTGCTATGAAAAATTGCAATTTGTGAGTATAGAGGGGGAAAAAACACTATTAAGAAGATTATGAGCACTGAGAATGTTTGAGATATTCTTAATAATTACAGCATCTAACATTGAGTCTTTTGGTACTCCACTGTGATTTTCCAGAATACTTTAAATGTTGGTAAAAATTTACATCTATGTTTTGTGTAAGTGTACTTGAGAAAAAGCCTTGTAAGAGGATTTTGTCCCATATCACAATGCCATGTGTCAGAGAAGAAAACAACTGGAGGAGGAAAAATACATGCACTCTAAATATATACATCAACTCTAAAAATACATGTATAATGGACTTTTGGACTCAGAGGGAGAGGGAGAGGGTGGGATGATTTGGGAGAATGGGAATTCTAACATGTATACTATCATGTAAGAATTGAATCGCCAGTCCATGTCTGACGCAGGGTGCAGCATGCTTGGGGCTGGTGCATGGGGATGACCCAGAGAGATGTTGTGGGGAGGGAGGTGGGAGGGGGGTTCATGTTTGGGAACGCATGTAAGAATTAAAGATTTTAAAATTTAAAAAATGAAAAATAAAATTAAAAAAATAAATAAATAAAAATACATGAACTCTAAACCAGAGTCCATCAGGTTTACAAACTAAGGGATAGAAAATATTATAAAAATTGAAATCTACACACATATTTGCAAATACCCTGTAGAAAGATGTGGGTTGCCATCTGCATGCAGGGTAGGGATTTTTAAGAAAATTTTGTTCGAATACCATAGAACATTGATAAACAGATAAATAGACACTGGTCTGTAAGTGATCTTACCAAATCCTATGTAAATGGTGAAAATGATTGAATTGAGATATTAGTGATGTAGATGGAGAATATTAGATGGGAACAGGTAATGTTTGCAAGTTAAATCAGAAGGACTTGGCAATGATTTGGAAAATTTTATGTTTATTTTCTGAACAACAGAATAGATGATTGTACCATTTACTGAGACAAAGAAAGTTCAGTTCAGTTCAGTCACTCAGTCGTGTCCAACTCTTCGCAACCACATGACTCACAGCACGCCAGGCCTCCCTGTCCATCACCAGTTCCTGGAGTTTACCCAAACCCATGCCCATCGAGTCGGTGATGCCATCCAGCCATCTCATCCTCTGTCATCCCCTTCTCCTCCTGCCCCCAAACCCTCCCAGCATCAAGGTCTTTTCCAGTGAGTCAACTCTTCACATGAGGTGGCCAAAGTATTGGAGTTTCAGCTTCAGCATCAGTCCCTCCAGTGAATACCCAGACTGATCTCCTTTAGGATTGACTGGTTGGATCTCCTTGCAGTCCAAGGGACTCTCAAGAGTCTTCTCCAACACCACAGTTTAAAAGCATCAATTCTTCAGCTCTCAGCCTTCTTCACAGTCCAACTCTCACATCCACATATGACCACTGGAAAAACCATAGCCTTGACTAAACAGACCTTTGTTGGCAAAGTAATGTCTCTACTTTTTAATATTCTATCTAGGTTGGTCATAACTTTTCTTCCAAGGAGTAAGCGTCTTTTAATTTCATGGCTGCAGTCAGAAAGGTAGAGAGAAATAAATCAGTGGAATTAAAATAAGAGCTGTTTGACTTTGTTGAATTTGAAATATGTATTAATAGCTAAATGGAAATGCTACAACCACCTAAGTAAATAGTATATATGAAGAGCAGTGGAGGACGTTAGATAGAGCCCTCATGTACTGTAACATTTAGAGGCCTAACAGAAAAAGAGAAGTAAGGGAAAGAGCCTAAAATGAAAAAGCCAGTAAGACAGGAAAAAAAGTTGTGTGTTACGATGAAATCAAAATAAGAGTATTTCCAGAAGATGGGAGAGTTATTTGTGCCAAATGTTGTTGAGAATTTGTCTAAAATCAGATAAGCAAATCTTTGAATTGAATCTTTGGAAGTCACTGGTAATGTTGACAAGAGTATTTTTAGTGGCGTAATGCAGACCGAATAGTCTGAGTATACTAAGGAGAGTGAGGAAGTGAAGCCAATTACTACTGCAGCCAGTTTTCTGAAATGAACAGTGAGATCCCAGAAAGAAAATTGAATAGTAGTTTCAGAAGGATTATTTAATGTTAGAGACAATAGGGAGTGTTTACATGTTCCTAGGATGCTTCAAGAATGGAGACACAAATTATAGACACTAGAAAATTATAGGAACTGAGACCACAAAAAAAGTTATGAGAACACCGTCCAATTGCCTTGTAAAGGCCTACTTAACATTGTTAACATCTGCTGTTACCAGATATCGGAGGAGGCAATGGCAACCCACTCCAGTACTCTTGCCTGGAGAATCCCAGGCCTGGTGGAGCCTAGTGGGCTGCCGTCTATGGGGTTGCACAGAGTCGGATACAACTGAAGCAACTTAGCAGCAGTAGCAGCATCAGCAGCTTACCAGATATGGAAGGTCTCAGGTCCTAAAACTTTGCAGTTGGCTCAATAACATTCTGGTTGACAAATCAATCCTTTTGCTTTTATTTTCTTTCTTAAATACATTTTTATTTAGGAGAGTGTCAAATTTCTAAAGTTACAAAGATGATACAGAGTGAAGTGAAGTCGTTCAGTCGTGTCCGACTCTTTGTGACCCCATGGACGGAGGAGCCTGCACCAGGCTCCTCCGTCCATGGGATTTTCTAGGCAAGACTACTGGAGTAGGTTGCCATTTCCTTCTCCAGGGAATCTTCCCAACCCAGGGATTGAACCCAGGTCTCCCCCATTGTAGACAGACGCTTTACCATCTGAGCCACGAGGGAAGTCCCTGACCCATATTTCCCCTTTTATTAACACTTGACATTAGTATGGAACATTGGTTCCAGTCAATGAACAAATATCAATTATCACTGTTTAGTTGCTAAATCATATATGACCCTTTTGCAACCCCATGGACTGTAGCCCACCAGGCTCCTCTGTTCATGGAATTTCCCAGGAAAGAATACTGGAGTGGGTTGCTATTTCCTACTCTGGGGATCTTCCCAACACAGGACTTGAACCCAGGTCTCCTGTTTGGTAGATGGATTGTTTGCCACTGAAACACCTGTGGTTTATTCAGGTTTTCTTAATTTTTATCTAATGTCGTTTTTCTGTTCCAGGAACCTCATGTATCCGAGGGTTCTCTTGGCTGTTACAATATCTCAGAATTTCCTCCTTTTACATAACCTCATAGGTTTCAGGAATACTGGTCAGATGTTTTATAGCATAGCCCTCAATTGTAATTTTTCTGATGTTTTTCTCATGATTCAGTTCAGTTCAGTTCAGTCGCTCAGTCGTGTCTGACTCTTTGCAACCCCATGAATAGCAGCACGCCAGGTCTCCCTGTCCATCACCAACTCCTGGAGTTCACTCAAACTCACGTCCATCTGGTCAGTGATGCCATCCAGCCATCTCATCCTCTGTTGTCCCCTTCTCCTCCTGCCCCCAATCCCTCCGATTAAGTTAGGTTTATATTTTTGGAAGGATCCAAAGATAAAGTGCCAATGTTATCACATCGCATCAAGAGAACATTTTATTGGTATGTTACCTCTCTTGTTAAGTTTGATCATATGACTGAGGTCGTGTTTGACAAGATTCTCCAATATGTTTCTCCCTTGCCTTTTGTCACCTCTGTAAGAAAGTCATTATGCACAGTTCACAGATAAGGAGTAAGGAGCAGTATACCACCTCCTCAAATCAGTATCTACATAAATCATTTGGAATTCTTCTGCAAGAGATTAGCCCCCATCTCTTTATTTCTTCACTTATTATATTTTTCCACTTACTTCTACAGAGTTTCATGAATATTTATTTTATGCTGGAGTTGTAACTCAATACAAAACCATTTATTTTGTTGCTCAAGTTGTTCTAGCTTTCAGCCACTGGGAGCTCTTTCAGTTGGCTGTGTCTCTTTGACATACCCCCATCATGTGGTGTTTGTTTGTTTATGAGCACTTTCGTACTTTCTGGCACTGCAGAATGCTCTAGGCACATCTTGTAAATCTCCTGCTCCAGTCCTAAGTCAGCCATTCTCCAAGGAGCCCTGGTTTCTTGTATGGGAAATACTATAAGAAACCAAGATACGGGCATTTTTTTTACTGGAGTGTTCTCTTCTAGACCTTCTCAGTTGACATAACAGGGAAATATATGTGTGTATACTAACCCACGCACATATCTATGTATATTTTTAATTTTCAAGTTCTACTTGCTCATTGCAGTATATAGTGCAGCGACTGATTTTTGTCTATAATCTTGTTTCCTGTGATCTTCCTATACTCACTTATTAGTTACAGCATTTTTTTCTGTTTAATTTCTTTCTAATTTGTACACCTTTTATTTCCTTACCTTGTCATACTGCACTAAGTAGGACTTTTTGTATGATGTTGAATAATAATGAGAAGAAAAACAACCTTGCTTTGTTTCATCTAACTGCAAATTGATCAATTTAATTGAGCTTTTCAAAGAACAAGCTTTTGGTTTTGTTCATTTTCCCTAATGCTTGTCTGCTTTCAGTTTCACCAATTTCTGCTATAATTGTTGTTATTTATTTTCTTCTGCTTGCTTCAAATACAAATTGATCTTTTTTCTCTATCATCCTACATGTGTAAACTGAGATTATAAATTTTAGGTATTTTCTCATTCTGAAATATCCTTTGTCTGAGATTTAAACAGCTCCATACTCTATTTTTCTCCATTTATTTTTAAATATATGTATAGATATTTCTATTTCTGCTGCTGCTGCTAAGTCACTTCAGTCGTGTCCGACTCTGTGCGACCCCATAGACAGCAGCCCACCAGGCTCCTCTGTCCCTGGGATTCTCCAGGCAAGAACACTGGAGTGGGTTGCCACTTCCTTCTCCAGTGCATGAAAGTGAAAAGTGAAAGTGAAGTCGCTCAGTCGTGTCCGACTCTTAGCGACCTCATGGACTGCAGCTTACCAGGCTCCTCCATCCATGGGATTTTCCAGGCAAGAGTACTGGAGTGGGGTTTCTACTTATGCATAAATATCACATATATATATAAAACACACTTATAAACATACAGATATATGTGTATGTATGTGTGCATGTGTATATTTAAAATCATTATTTGAACATATCACATTATTTGTTATGTACACAGCAAAGATTTAATTTTATCCTTCAAAGTTCTATGACATAATGGCAACATGTACATCAATGGTGTTAAAAGGCAGATTCTCTTCTTTTTCTATACAGACCTGATATTTAAGTAAGTTTGATTTATTTCTAAGTATCATGATTTTCTAAAATAAAATACAAACTTTAAACTTTCCTAAAATAAAAATTTCTAGGAAAGATTATTTGTTGTTCTTCAGTCACTAAGTCATGTCCTACTCTTTGCAACCCAATGGGATGCATCACGCCAGGATTCCCTTTCCTTCATTATATCCCAGAGTTTGCTCAAACTCATGTCCTTTGAGTCAGTGTTACCATCCAACCATTTCATCCTATGTTGTCCCCTTCTCCTCCTGCCCTCAGTCTTTCCCAGCATCATGATATTTTCCAATGAGTTGAATCTTCATATCACATGGCCAAAGTATTAGAGCTCCAGCTTCAGCATCCGTCCTTCCAATGAATATTCAGGGTGGATTTCCTTTAGGATGGACTGGTTGGATCTCATTGCAGTCCAAGAGACACTCAAGAGTCTTCTCCAGCACCACAATTTGAAAGCATCAATTCTTCAGCGCTCAGCTTTCTTTATAGTCCAACTCTCACATGGATTCTTGACTACTGGAGAAACCATAATTTTGACTATATGGATCTTTGTTGGCAAAGTGATGTCATTAGTTTTTAATATGCTGTATAGGTTTGTCATAAATTTTCTTCCAAGGAGCATGCATCTTTTAATTTCATGGCTGCAGTCACCAACTGCAGTGATTTTGGAGCTCAAGAATATAAAATCTGCCACCGTTTTCATTTTTTCCCCATCTATTTGCTATGAAGTGATGGGACTGTATGCCATGATCTTAGTGTTTTGAAAGTTGAGTTTTAAGGCAGCTTTTTCACTCTCCTCTTTCACCTTCATCAAGAGGTTCTTTAATTCCTCTTTGTTTTCTGCCATTGGGAATGGTGTCATCTGCATATCTGACGTTGTTGATATTTCTCCTGAAATCTTGATTCCAGTTTTTGATTCATCCAGCCTGGCATTTTGCATGATGTACTCTGCATATATGTTCAATAAGCAGGGTGGCAATATATAGCCTTGACATAGTCTTTTCCCAATTTTGAAGCAGTTCTTTGTTTCATATTAGTATTATATTGCAGTGTTAAAAAAATACTAAAATAAAAAGGTCTGGGTCCTTTGAGAAGATGCCAGAGTAGAAGGTCATGAGCTTGTTAGCGAAGCTCAGCCTCTCTGCACCCAGGTGCTAAATCATATCTTGGATAGAGAGTTTTAGGTGAAATAGAAATGGATAGCTTTATTTCTTTGCCTGGAGGAGGAAATGGCAACCCACTTCAGTATTCTTGCTTGGAGAATCACATGGAGAGAGGAGCCTGGTGGGTTACAGTTCATGGAGTTGTACAGAGTTGGACATGACTGAAGTGACTTAGCACATTGGTTTGCCAGGCCAAGGGAGACACATCAGGCTCCTGCCTTGAAGAACTGTGTCTCAACCCCAGAGGATTTGATGAAGGGTTTTTTTTTTTTTTTTTTTTTTTTTTTTTTACTTTACAATATTATATTGGTTTTGCCATACATTGATATGAATCCGCCACTTGTGTACATGAGTTCCCAATCCTGAACCCCCCTCCCACCTGCACCCCATATCATCTCTCTGGATCATCCCTGTGCACGAGCCCCAAGCATCCTGTATCCTGTATCGAACATGGACTGGCGATTCATTTCTTACATGATAGTATACATGAAGGGTTTTATAACAGATGTTCAAAGATGGGGGCTCACCAGATTAGTGAATGAGTGAAGCTTGAAAGTGAAGTCAAAGTGTTAGTCACTTGGTCCTGTCCAACTCTTTGCAACCCCATGGACTGTAGCCTGCCAGGCTCCTCAGTCCATGGCATTCTCCAGGCAAGAATACTAGAGTGGGTTGCCATGCCCTTCTCCAGGGGATCTTCCCAACCCAGGGATCCAATCTGGGTCTCCCACACTGCAGGCAGGTTCTTTACCTCTGAGCCATCAGAGAGAACAGGGCTTGCATTCCTTTGTCTCAGGTGGTCAGGTCTCCTTATCTTGATGAGCTTCTCTGTCCATTTAATCTCACCTCAGGTGATTTCTTGGCTGCTCCTCCCTTGATTAGCAACTGTTTTGGCCCACCTTTTGGAACTCAGGGAAAGTCATGGAGGCTGGAGTCTTTCCTACCAGAAAGGGGGGACCAAAGGGAGCCTACCCCCACCCCTGGGAGCCCTACAGGGCCCCACTTGGTTTCAAGCTCACTCCTTTCTTGCAGAAACACCAAAATCACAACTAACTGCTGAATAATCATCAATAAAAACAAGCCAAAGCTACCAAAAAATGATATCCAACATCCAAAGACAAATAGGAGGCCATGGCTCTCTTCAGAAAGAGGGCAGCTCTACAAATAAAACACTGAAGAGATCTGAAGACCCCTGATGCACACCTGAAATCTTCAGCTGAGTACTTATCAAGCTCATGCACGTACAAGACCAGGAACAGAAACGCTCAAGAAGAGCAGAACTGGAACTCCTCTAGAACTCACAGGTGATACAGCGGCAAAGAATGTGCCTGCCAATGCAGGAGATGTAAGAGACGTGGGTTCCATCTCTGGGTTGGGAAGATCCTCTGGAGGAGGAAATGGTAACCCACTTCAGTATCCTTGCCTAGGAGAGCCCATGGGCACAAGGAGCCTGGAGGGCTACAGACCACGGGGTCACAAAGAGTCAGACATGACTTACCCACTGAGTACACACACCCAGAGCACACAGAGGACAATAAATGGCCAGAGTGAAATAAATCACTACTAGAGTATCGGTGCAAAGCTGGGCAAAATAGTTTCTAGACTAAAGGTTGATTTGGTTTTACTTAACAAAGCATAAGATCAAAACTATAAAGGATAAAAGTTTTTTCATGTAAGTTAATTATATACCACTAAAAGGCTGAAGAATATTTAAACAATTTTTTAAAGTCCAGTATTCAACTGCTAAGACTCACAATGTATTGCATATAGTAAAAATAGCTAGGGATGCAAAAAAAGCAGGAAAATACAATTCATAAGGAATAAAAATATTGTTAAAAGAAATGACATAGATAAAATATTTGTAAAGAATATTAAAAGAGAGATTATAACTATTCCATACGTTCAAGAGTGTAGATAAAATATTGAAAAAGATGAGACCCAGAAGGAATAAAATAACCCAAAACCCAGCTTCTTTAGATGAAAAACATGTCTTCACTGAAAATTATTATTGATGGAAATAAAAGAAGACTAAATATTGAGAAGAAAAGAACAGTGACTTGAAGCCATAGTAAGAGAAATTATCTAAAATAAAACATAGAGGGGATAAAGTCTGAAAAATAAAACAAACACACTAGTAAACTTTGGGTCAATTTCAAGCAGTGTAGGTGTAGTTTGTATCCAGAACAAATGGAAAGAGCAGTGGCCAGAAAAAATATTTTAAGAAATACAACTTAAATTTTTCAAAACTTGATAAAACAATAAACTCAGAAGTTCAATGAGACCCAATAATAAAAAATATAAAGGAAGCTAAAGGCAGTTCTTAATCAGATTGATTCAATCAAAATGATTTAGCCTGAAAAACAGTTTGAGAAGGCAAATTATGCAGGATAGCAAAGATAAGAATGATAACAAACTTCTTTTCAGATACATTGAAAGCCAAAAAAGCAATGTCAGTTTTGAAATTCTGAAAGAAAAAAAACTTTAATAGGAAATACCCATGAAAACTAGAATATTTCAAAACTGAAGGTAAAATACTGAAAAAAAAAAAAGAAAGAAACCAACTCTGTTTTTATTATGGCTTATCAAGGCTTTTCTTTTCATTAAATTGCCTCTGAAAAGTGCTGTTTCATCTTCTTTCCATGGTTTTAAAAAGTCTTTATTGAAATATAATTCACATCCCATAAAATTCACCCATTTAAAGTGTATAATTAAATGGATCTAGCATATTAACAGAGTTGTACATACATCATCACAATCCAAGTTTAGAAGATTTTTATAAACCCCAAAACAAAGCCCACATCTAGCACTCTTCAGCCCTTTGGCCCAGCCCTCATGCACGCATGTTCAGTTGTGTCTGACTCTTTGAAACACCATGAACTGCTGCAGCCCAACAGGCTCCTCTTTCCATGGGGTTTTCCAGGAAAGAATACTGGAGTGGGTTTCCACTTTCTACTCCAGGGAATCTTCCTGAAACAGGGATTGAACCCATGTCTTCTGTATCTCTTCCGTTGGCAGGTGGATTCTTTACCACTTAGCCAACTGGAAAGCCCAACCCAGTCCTAGGTAGCACTAGGCTAATTTTTTTCTATATATATTTTCCCACTTCATATGAAAGGTATCATAAAACATGTGATATTTTGTGACTGAATTTGTTTACTTAGCATAATGGTGTCAAGGTTCATCCATTCTGTAGCATGTATTATTAGTTCATTTCTTTTCATTTCAAAATAACATATCATTGAGTGGATATATTAATAACATATTGTATTTATTCATTCCTAATCATTGTAGCTTTGGAGTAAATTGTGAAATCAGAAAATGTGAGTCCTCTAACTTAGTTCTTTCTTTTAAAATATGTAATAAGGCATTGCTATATGATCAGTTGAACAATTTATGCCAAAAAGAAAAAGGTAACTGGATGTTAATAGGGATTCTATTGAATCTATAGATCAATTTACAGAATATTTTCGCTTATCAATATTAAGTCTTTCAATCCAGGAACACAGGATGTCTTTCCATTTATTTATATCTTCAAGTTCTTTAAACAATGTTTTGTTGTTTTCAGTGTACAAGTCTTGCACTTCTTTTGTAAAATTTATTTCTGAAATTTTTATGATCTTTGAATATTTTATGAATGCAATTGTTTTCTAAATTTTGTTTTGGAGTGTTCATTGCTAGTAGAGAGAAATAAAAGTGGCATTTGTATACTGTTTGTATATACTGAAACCTTACTGGACTCATTAATTCTAATAGTTTTTATCAGTTTCCTTTTTTTAAGCAGTTTCTTTATGATTTCCTATAAAAAAAGATCACATCATGTTCAAATAAATATATTTATTTTTTTTTCACCTCGGATGTCTTTTCATTTCTTTTTCTTACCTAATTTTCCAGAATAGAATCTTCAACACAATGTTCAATAAAATGGTGAAAGGATATCATAGTCTTGGTCTTGGTTTTAAGGTGAAATCATTACCATTTAGAATTATTATTAGCTATAAGATTTTCAAAAGTACTCTGTACCATATTTAGGAAGTTTTATTTTATTCCTAATTTGTTAAGTGTTTTCATCATGAAAGAATTCTCTATTTTGTTCCTTGTGCTTTAGTGTTATATCTAAGAAATCATTGTTAAAGTCATTGTTAGGAAGTTCTTGCCCCAAGTTTGCTTAATTTTTCTCATTCATAATTTTGTTTGAGTCCTTTATTTTCCTTGTTCAATCTAAAAAGTTTGTCAATTCTGCTTATCTGTTCAAAAACATGTCTTAGTTCCACTGATTTCTTTCCTATTGCTTTTCTTGTCTCCATTTCATTTATTTCTACTTGTTGTTACGTCCTTCCTTCTACTATCTTTGAGCTTCTTTTATTCTTCTTTTTCTAATTCTTGAGGTGTAAAGTTTAGGTTGTTTGAAATTTTTCATTTTTCTTAATGTAGGTATAGGTGTTTATTGCCATAAATTTCCTTCTTGGAAACGCTTTTGCTGCATCTTTTAAGTTTTAGTATTTTGTGCTTCCATTTGCATTTTTCTAAAAATTATTTTTGCTTTAATTTATTCTTTGACCCATTGGTTGTTCAAAAGTGTATTGTTTACCTGTTATCTATTTGTAATTTTATTTTCTTTTTCATTGTCATTAATTTTCAGTTTCATATCTTTGCAGTAAGAAAAAATACATGATATGATGTAAATCTTAAATTTGCTAAAATTAGCTTATTGGCCAACATATTAATCTCAGAGAAGGTTCTGTTTGTTTGCACTTGAGAAGAATGTATATTCTTCTGGTGGTATTGAAATGAATATCTGCATATATTTGGTATGTCCTATTGGTTTATAGTGTTATTCAAATTCTATGATTTCTTATTAATTTTCTGTCTGAATAACTTACCTAATGTTGAAAGTGATGTATTTAAGTTTCCCACTATTGTTACATTGTTATACAGGAAAAAAAAAAAAAAACAGAACTTTAAAATACATGGATCAAAAATTACTAGACTGCAAGAAAAAGTAGACAAATTCACAATTATATAATGAAGTTTCAAGATATTGAAGTAAAAATTAATACGAATAAGAAGAAAAATTTAAAAATCCACAAGTCCAATCAGAAATTTCAGTATCTTTCTTATAAAAAAAATGATAAAACAAGTAGAATATCACTAAGGATATAAAGTACTTGAGTAACATTTTCAATCAAATTGACTTACCTGATATTTAACAAAATTATTTCCTCAATAAATGAAGAGTAACCGTCCTTTTAGGTGCACTTGGAACATTTACCAAATAAATTATATTCTGAGCCTTAAGATAGACGTCAAAAAACTCGAAAGATTTAAAATGATACAAAATATATCAGTGATCTAAAAGAAAACATCCTCTTTGGCTTAAGCTAAGTGAAGTTGAGTTTCTGTCACTTTTAACCAAAAGATTCTAGAATACTAAAATTTCTGTTTCTATCAGAGCTGAGATTAAAATACAGGCTTATCATTTCCTAGTATCTTTCGCTATACTGTGATTACCAATCTTTTGATAGTGTTAATTTAGTTTTCTTATGTTTGATCATATCTAAACTTTCCTTTTTATTTCCTCCATTTCCCTGAATACTTACTGCCTTTTAAAGTAAAGTAAAGTAAATGTCGCTCAGTCGTGTCTGACTCTTTGCGACCCCATGGACTGTAGCCTACCAGGTTCCTCTGTCCATGGGATTTTCCAGGCAAGAATACTGGAGTGGGTTGCCATTTCCTTCTCCACGAGATCTTCCCAACCCAGGGATCGAACCCAGGTCTCCCGCGTTGTAGGCAGACGCTTTACCATCTGAGCCACCGGGGAAGTCTTACTGCGTTTTAACCACATTCTATCCTAAATTCAACAGGCATAAAAATGGAAGAATGACTTTCTTAGTCTTATGGGACTGAAAATCATGTTTCTGTATCATCTTTAACTAATTTCGTAATTTTCTTCCTCTATCTCACATCCTGAGGAAAGAAAGCATGTATTGGGTAGCTTAGTTGTTCCAAGTTTACAGAACAGTGGACTTCATACTTCAAGGAATTGAATTAAAAATATGTAGTCTCCACTTTATCCCCTGAAGAGGGGAGTACCACTCCAGTATTATTACCTGGGAAACCGCATGAACAGAGGAGTCTGGCAGGCTGCAGTCCATGGGGTCACAAAAAGTAGGATAGGACTTAGCAACTAAACATACTTTCCTACCTACGTGTACGTGGTGGTGATCATTACTTGTGTGTGAAGGTATTCTACAGTGTTCACTTGGTTCTTTCTTTTACATAGTGCCCATGGAGGAATGTTTGCCTTTGTTTTGTAATGGTAAGCATGGTAGTTCATGGGCTATTGTAGTCTATGACTCCATATTTTAAAAACCCAGGAGAATTGAAAAGAGCTATACTAGTTATTCAGGGGCTCACCGTTGTACAGTGAATTTTGGCAGAAGCATTGAGATATAACAGAGAGTCTATTTATGTATCTTGAGGATCTATAGTTGAAAATGTAAAATTTGACACATTATTTTTAAAATTTAAATAAGTGCTATGTGAACAATAAAATAAAAATTAATATAAAATTAAATCTTAATTTCTAGTAGCTTTTGTATTTTCTTTACATAAATAAAATGTAAATATGTAATGATGAATGATGAAATTTTATATTAGAATGTGGTCATTCTGCTTGTAAGAGCAATTCTTTTTTTAATATAAATTTATTTATTTTAATTAGAGGTTAATTGCTTTACAATATTGTATTGGTTTTGCCATACATCAACATGTATCTGCCACAGGTATACACGTGTTCCCCATCCTGAACACCCCTCCCTCCTCACTCCCCGTACCTAACCTGGAATCTATAAAAGTCTGCAAAATAGTATGTTGTGTATGTGTGTATTTGTTATGGATTCTGTGGAGAATGAAATTGAAAGTGTTAGTAACTCAGCTGTGTCCAACTCTTTGCAACCCAAGCTATCTTCCTGACCCAGGGATTGAACCCATGTTTCCTGCATTGCAGGCAGACACTTTATCAACTGAGCCACCAGAGAAGCCCCTATATTTTGCAATCTGCTTACTTAACTCTCACAACAGCCTTATGAAGAATAGAGGGTTAATTTATTTTTCTTGTTTTATTAAAAAAAAGTTACAGTGTTCCAAGAGATCTAAGTAGTTTCCACCGTAGTATTACAGTTATGGTTTACTCATATAAGTCCTAGTCATAAACAGAAAAATTTGAAATGAAAACCATTTATAAATCTGAATTGTATTTTTTGTACATACATGACATAAACAATGGTTTAAAAAGAGCCAAAGAGAATACCAAACATAGAAATCCTTAGATTATTCCTAAAAAAATTAATATAACATAATGCTCTTAATAGAAAAGCATATAGACACAATTTTTGTTATCAAATAAGCTGTCTCCTCAAAGTTATACATTTTTTTTTACTACCATTTGCAGGAAGGGAATCTTGGTATCATCAGAGATATCATAAAATAAACCTACAAATATAAAATTTAATGAGAAATCAAATAACATAAACCAATCTCATAAAATAGAATGAGGAAATGAAATTTTTTAAAAAATAGGAAAAAAGTGTAACTTTAGTACTCTTGATGGTTTGCCAGTTCACAGCCTGCTATTAAAAAAAAAATCACCATTATTAATGGATCCAAGATTGAAGTGTTTGGAGAATGTAAGGAGAGATTGCAATGGTTAGTATTTTGCTGGGCTGATTATACAATTTACGGCATGGGATATATAGAAAAACTTGCACCATAATGTAAGAATTGAACCAAGTTTCAGTATTTTATTTTTCATTGCAAAAAGTAACATGTAATGTAGTAATGATACAAATTCTGAGTAGAAGAATATTGCAGATGATATACCACAAAGTCCTCTAGTATAGTCAGATAATTTGAGTTTGTATCTGTTTTTCAACAGATTGCCTCTAGTGTGATCTCAGTTAGGTTGTTTTACCTTTCTGGCTTTATCTTCCCTCATCTAAATGAAGTTCATACAGACAAATTAATCATACTAGTAATAATTAAAGATTAGTAAGCAAAATGTTAGAGATATTTTTAAGCAAAATAAGGAAAATTAGAGATATCAAGGGAACATTTCCTGCAAAGATGGGCTCGATAAAGGACAGAAATGGTATGGACCTAAAAGAAGCAGAAGATATTAAGAAAAGGTGGCAAGAATACACAGAAGAACTGTACAAAAAAGATCTTCATAACCCAGATAATCATGATGATGTGATCACTCACCTAGAGCCAGACATCCTGGAATTTGAAATCAAGTGGGTCTTAGAAAGCATCTGTACGAACAAAGCTAGTGGGGGTGATGGAATTCCAGTTGAGCTATTTCAAATCCTGAAAGATGATGCTGTGAAAATGCTGCACTCAATATGCCAAGAAATTTGGAAAACTCAGCAGTGGCCACAGGACTGGAAAAGGTCAGTTTTCATTCCAATCCCACAGAAAGGCAATGCCAAAGAATGCTCAAACTACTGCACAATTGCACTCATCTCACATGCTAGTAAAGTAATGCTCAGAATTCTCCAAGCCAGGCTTCAGCAATACATGAACCGTGAAATTCCAAATGATCAAGCTGGTTTTAGAAAAGGCAGAGGAACCAGAGATCAAATTGCCAACATCCTCTGGATTATCGAAAAAGCAAGAGACTTCCAGAAAAACATCTATTTCTGCCAAAGCCTGTGACTGTGTGGATCACAGTAAACTGTGGAAAATTCTGAAAGAGATGGGAATACCAGACCACCTGACCTGCCTCTTGAGAAATCTGTATGCCAGTCAGGAAGCAACAGTTAGAACTGAACATGAAACAACAGACTGGTTACAAATAGAAAAGGAGTACGTCAAGGCTGTATATTGTCACCCTGCTTATTTAACTTCTATGCAGAATACATCATGAGAACGCTGGACTAGAAGAAGCACAAGCTGGAATCAAGATTGCCGGGAGAAACATCAATAACCTCAGATATGCAGTTGACACTACCCTTATGGCAGAAAGTGAAGAGGAACTAAAGACCCTCTCGATGAAAGTGAAAGAGAAGAGTGAAAAAATTGGCTTAAAACTCAACATTCAGAAAACAAAGATCATGGCATCTGGTCCCATCACTTCATGGGAAATAGATGGGGAAAGAGTGGAAACAGTGTCAGACTTTATTTTGGCAGCTCCAAAATCACTGCAGATGGTGACTGCAGCCATGAAATTAAAAGACGCTTACTCCTTGGAAGAAAAGTTATGACCAACCTAGATAGCATATTCAAAAGCAGAGACATTACTTTGCCGACTAAGGTCCGTCTAGTCCAGGCTATGGTTTTTCCAGTGGTCATGTATGGATGTGAGAGTTGGACTGTGAAGAAAGCTGAGTGCCGAAGAATTGATGCATCTGAACTATGGTGTTGGAGAAGACTTTTGAGAGTCCCTTGGACTTCAAGGAGTTCCAACCAGTCCATTCTGAATATCAGCCCCAGGATTTCATTGGAAGGACTGATGCTAAAGCTGAAACTCCAATACTTTGGCCACCTCATGCTAAGAGTTGACTCATTGCAAAAGGCTCTGATGCTGGGAGGGATTGGGGGCAGGAGGAGAAGAGGACAACAGAGGATGAGATGGCTGGATGGCATCACCGACTCGATGGACGTGAGTCTGAGTGAACTCCGGGAGTTGGTGATGGACAGGGAGGCCTGGCGTGCTGCAATTCATGCAGTCACAGAAAGTTGAACATGACTAAGCGACTGAACTGAACTGAAGCAAAATATGAAAAGAAATTTTTTTTTCTTTCTTTCTTTTTGTTTTTATTTTTTAAATTTCAAAATCTTTAATTCTTACATGCGTTCCCAAACATGAACCCGCCTCCCACCTCTCTCTCCACAACATCTCTCTGGGTCATCCCCATGCACCAGCCCCAAGCAAGCTGCACCCTACGTCAGACATGGACTGGCGATTCAATTCTTATATGACAGTATACATGTTAGAATTCCCATTCTCCCAAATCATCCCACCCTCTCCCTCTCCCTCTGAGTCCAAAAGTCCGTTATACACATCTGTGTCTTTTTTCCTGTCTTGCATACAGGGTCGTCATTGCCATCTTCCTAAATTCCATATATATGTGTTAGTATACTGTATTGGTGTTTTTCTTTCTGGCTTACTTCACTCTGTATAATTGGCTCCAGTTTCATCCATCTCATCAGAACTGATTCAAATGAATTCTTTTTAACGGCTGAGTAATACTCTATTGTGTATATGTACCACAGCTTTCTTATCCATTCATCTGCTGATGGACATCTAGGTTGTTTCCATGTCCTGGCTATCATAAACAGTGCTGCGATGAACATTGGGGTACATGTGTCTCTTTCAATTCTGGTTTCCTCAGTGTGTATGCCCAGCAGTAGGATTGCTGGGTCATAAGGTAGTTCTATTTGCAATTTTTTCAGGAATCTCCACACTGTTCTCCATAGTGGCTGTACTAGTTTGCATTCCCACCAACAGTGTAGGAGGGTTCCCTTTTCTCCACACCCTCTCCAGCATTTATTGCTTGCAGATTTTTGGATCGCAGCCATTCTGACTGGTGTGAGGTGGTACCTCATTGTAATTTTTAAAAGTACTTCAAAAAATATAACTCAGTGCAAGTTTTAATTGCACATGCTATTTTTGGTTAGTCACTAAGTTGTGTCTTACTCTTTTGAGACCCCCCTGGACTATACATGAGAGTGCTTCAGATGATTTGTAAAAGTGAAAGTTGCTCTGTTGTGTCTGACTGCTTGCTACACCAAAGACTGTAGCCTGCCAGGCTCCTCTGTCCATGGAATTCTCCGTCATTCCTTTCTCAAGGGGATCTTCCCAACCCAAGGATTGAACCCCAGTTTTCTGCACTGCAGGCAGATTCTTTACTGTCAGAGCCACCAGGAAAGCTTTGATTATAATGATAGTGATTAATATGTATTAAATGAATATTTATTGAGAAATTACCATGCTACTTGTGTTAGGTACTCTTTGAGAACCCATGGACTGTAGTCTGTCAGGCTCCTCTGTCCATGGGATTACCCCTGTAAGAATACTGGAGTGAGTTGCCATTTCCTCCTCAGAAAAGGATACTTTTCTGATAGTGAATCATTTAATGTTAGCATCTTTTTTTCCATCTGAGAGACTGAGAATTTTCAAAACTGTTAACCACCATTTTCTTGTTGTTTAATGGTCTTCCTTCAATATCTCTCTCCTTTCCCAATTTACTATAAGAATTAAGAAAAAATCAGATATCACCTTCAACAACTTTCTTGGAAATCTTCTTATTTATATACCAAATTCATCATTTAAAAATTCTGATTTTCACATAACTGTAGGAGATAATTTTGCTAAGTTTTCTACCACTACATAACGATCCCCATTCCTTGAGTTTGCAATAACCTGTTTGTCACTTCCTTGTGAGCCTTTAGCTACAAGTCTAAATTTCTACTAAAAACCTGTTCAAAGAGATTTCAGCTCCATTGCTTAGCTCCAAAGCACTCACATATTTAGTTATTTGCTATCACAGCATCTCACTTCTGGTACCAAAAAATCTGTTATCAGTTTTCTATTACTGTATACCAAATTGTCATAAACTTTAGGAACTTTAAGCAATACATATTTCTTATCTCACAATTTCCTTGGTTTAGGGTTTCAGACATGTCTTAGCTGGATCACCTGCTCAAGTTCTCAAAAGGCTACAATCAACATATCTGTGAAAACTGTCTTTAGCTTTAGTGAACTGATTCAACAGAATTGTTCAACTACAACGCTTGCTGGAGCATTGTGTATTTGAAATGCATTGATCCATATGAACTCACTATTGTTATAATATTATGTATTACTCTTATGAAACCTCTTGATCTGAATTACTTGGTGTTAAAATAAATTAGTTTTAAAAATTGAACTTAGATTGTATTTCATACCATGGTTTAGTAAAGCTTATCTTTTCATGAGTCATAGTTCATTTTGAATGTTTGTGGTTTCTGTCTCATTTCTTAAATGGATTAGCATGATATTACCTGGAATAATAAGGCAAGATGGAGCAGGATAGAAACCCGGATGACAGTACTAGTTGAAGCCTCTAAAGCTATATATTTAGCTTTCCTATATAAGTTAAATTTATTTCTAAATTTTTTATTGTGGGAATTGAAAAAATAAATGTATACTCTAAATCATTATGTGCCATGTGTCAGGGCCTCTACTGATTTTCTTCAGTGAACTTATCACATCCAGAATCACAGATATAATTGATACCAATAATTAATTTTTTTTTAATTTTCTACCTTTACTTTCCATAACTCTTTTAACATTTTTAATGGCCAAACAGGCAAGTTAATGGGGATGAGGTAAAAATCACCACATTTAAGTTAATGGCAGTACTCTTAGCAATTTTTCCAAGAGATAGAGTATTACGTATAGTTTGACATCTTGGGAGGACATTAATATGGAACATTTTTATACCTTTATCATCATAATTAGAATTTCATAATCTTTCCATCTTCACTACAAAGTTTAATGAGAAATGCAAAACCCTGCCAGTAACTAAATGCGTTTATTTCCCACTCTACTTTCTGGGACTGGGTAAATAACCACAGGATTCATTCACGGTCCTATTAAAACCCCCATTAAACTAACTTAAGTCAACTTATCAACTGTCATTGACTACACTAACTCATGGCTTATGGCATTTAGGGTCTTTGAGGATAAGCACCTGGTCTAAGTCAATAATAAGCAACTCCAGGAATGCCTGGATGGTTTCTTTTTCCAGTGTACAGTTAACTTGGTATTGCTTTTTTTTTTTTTTTTTTTGAAAAATCAAGATGAAGATTAAAGACCTAATCATACAACTATATTGAAGGGATTTTCCTTAAAGGGAATGAGTCTCCTTCTCTAAGCAGTGCTATATTTGTGAACTGGCTTAAGCCTGGACACAAGAAGAAAGTACCTAAATCCCCATAACATTAGCTATATTAGGATTTTTGAACAGAAGATCTAGAATTTCTACCTATATATGAAAAGGTGAACCATATCCACTGTCCATTTATTTTATTTGAAGAATTCTGGATTGATTATCACAAGTCTCTGTGTGTCAAAATGGTCTGTTTCCCTTGGAATTGTTGTAGTTTATTAATTGCTTCTACTTCACCTGTGGTATTCAAGCAATGCCATCAGGTTCTATCATTCTGAAATTCCATTTTTTCCTATTCAGTTCAGTTCAGTGACTCAGTCATGTCCGACTCTTTGCAACCCCATGAATCACAGCACGCCAGGCCTCCCTGTCTATCACCAACTCCTGGAGTTCACTCACACTCGCGTCCATCGAGTCAGTGATGCCATCCAGCCATCTCATCCTCTGTCGTCCCCTTCTCCTCCTGCCCCCAATCCCTCCCAGCATCAGAGTCTTTTCCAGTGAGTCAACTCTTCACATGAGGTGGCCAAAGTACTGGAGCTTCAGCTTTAGCATCATTCCCTCCAAAGAAATCCCAGGGCTGATCTCCTTCAGAATGGACTGGTTGGATCTCCTTGCAGTCCAAATGACTCTCAATACTCTTCTCCAACACCACAGTTCAAAAGGATCAATTCTTCAGCACTCAGCTTTCTTCACAGTCCAACTCTCACATCCATACATGACCACTGGAAAAACCATAGCCTGGACTAGATGGACCTTTGTTGGCAAAGTAATGTCTCTGCTTTTCAATATGCTATCCAGGTTGGTCATAACTTTTCTTCCAAGGAGTAAGCGTCTTTTAATTTCATGGCTGCAGTCACCAACTGCAGTGATTTTAGAGCCCCAAAAAATAATCTGACACTGTTTCCACTGTTTCCCCATCTATTTCCCATGAAGTGATGGGACCAGATGCCATGATCTTCGTTTTCTGAATGTTGAACATTAAGCCAACTTTTTCACTCTCCTCTTTCACTTTCATCAAGAGGGTCTTTAGTTCCTCTTCACTTTCTGCCATAAGGGTAGTGTCAACTGCATATCTGAGGTTATTGATGTCTCTCCCGGCAATCTTGATTCCAGCTTGTGCTTCTTCCAGCCCAGCGTTCTCATGATGTACTCTTTGTATAAGTTAAATAAGCAAGGTGACAATATACAGCCTTGACGTACTCCTTTTCCTATTTGGAACCAGTCTGTTGTTCCATGTTCGGTTCTAACTGTTGCTTCCTGACCTGCATACCGATTTCTCAAGAGGCAGGTCAGGTGGTCTGGTATTCCCATCTCTTTCAGAATTTTCCAGTTTATTGTGATCCACACAGTCAAAGGCTTTGGCATCATCAATAAAGCAGAAATAGATGTTTTTTCTGGAACTCTCTTGCTTTTTCAATTACAATCATGCAATTCAGCTCCATCAGTATCCTTCAACATCATCACTCTCATTTTATTTTTTAATTATAATGAAAATATGGGATTTCCCTGGTGGCTCAGTGATAAAGAATCAATTGCCAAGCAAGAGACATGGGTTCAATCCCTAGGTTGGGAAGATCCCCTGGAGAAGGGAATGGCAACTCCCTCCAGAATTCTTGCCTGGGAAACTCCATGGACAGAGGAGCCTAGCAGGAACTGGTTCACAGTCCATGAGGTCACAAAGAGTCAGACACGACTGATCAACTAACATTTTCACTTTTTCACTTTCATAAGCACTAATCTATAATCACTAATGTTGACACAATGATTAGCTGCCAGGTGATCTCCCAAAGGCCACTTGCCTGGTTCTCTACTTGTACTTCATCCCATACTGACATCAGAGATAAGGGTTAGGTGAATCTTAATTCTCTCTAGGCAAGAAAAATATTCTCCTATTACTTAAAAATATGAACTAAATCAATCTCCAAATATATATTGAATGGTTTATTTTTTCTGACCACTTGCAAGACTAATTTCTTAATAATTAGGATTTTGTTAAGAAGCAGATGATATGTTTAAGATATTGATTCACAAGATAATTTGAGAAGGGTTTCCTTGTAAATGTGCAATGCAAGGGAGTAACACAAAATGTAGTAATGCAAGGGAGTCACAAGGCTATGATATTAATTTCAAGTATGGCTGTTACAGTTTTGGGACCCAAAGAGACAAGGGGGGAAAAAATTTGTTAGTTTCCTAGGGCTGCCATAAGAAAGCAGCAGAAAGTGGGTGATATTTTAAAAAGGCAGAAGCATATTCTTTCACAGTTTGGTGGGTTAGACATCTGAATCAGCTCATCAGTGGGGCCAAGTTCTCTCTGAAGGCTCTAGAGGAGGCTCTGTCTTTGCCTCCTCATATCTTGCGGAGTTATTGGCAGCCCCTGGTGTTTCTTAGCTGGTAGATGCAACACTCCAACAATTCATCTCCATCTTCACATGATCAGCATCCTTATATTGAGTCTTTCTGACTCTGTATCTCTTCTCACCTGCTAATAGACCCACTAGTTATACTGAATTTAAGGCCCACTTCACTCCAGTATGACATCATCTTAACCCATTACAAGGACTCTAACTCCAAGACATAACTCTAACTCCAAAAGACATAAATTTGAACATAAATTTAAACCCAATACAATTATAGAGAATATGCACTTGATAAAAGCTTTATCCTTCAATGTAGATAAAACAACTAGCATTTTAGAAGTGATGGAGCTAGAAAAATAAGTATGTCAATTTCATCTTTTCCCCCTTTCATCTAATCTCCTGCAAGCCCCTCCACTGGATAACACTAACTGGAATCTAAAAGACATGAACTCATATTTCTCAAAGTCTTAGCCACAGAGCCAGGCAGAGAAACATAGAAAGCAAATCATACAAAGCAAAAAAATCTCTAGCACACCCTAAAAGGAACTCATAAAAAAACTAAATAAGCTAAGTTTTTAAAAAGAATATTCTGAAAAGTAGGCCTAAAATTAAGTACCTGGTGTAATGAAATGATGAAGTGAATGAATATAAGCTAAAACAAACAGCAATAATAAGTTGCTATTGATAGATTTGTCAATTTTTACTCCCTAGTTCATTTATACTTTTACTTCTCAAGAAGCAGAAACTGATCAGTACTGGAGGAAAATAAAAAATGTTTGAGAGATGATAATTAAATTCACCTGTTTTGAAAATTGAATCCTATGGGAGGTCAGTAAGCTTATATGCTAAACTGGAAAACGCAATTAATTTTCTAAAGATGCTTACTGCTGCAGCTGCTGCTAAGTCGCTTCAGTCGTGTCCAACTCTGTGCGACCCCATAGATGGAAGCCCACCAGACTTCCCTGACCCTGAGATTCTCCAGGCAAGAACACTGGAGTGGGTTGCCATTTCCTTCTCCAGTGTATGAAAGTGAAAAGTGAAAGTGAAGTCGCTCAGTCATGTCCGACTCTCTAAAGATGCTTAAGAGTAGAGAAAAGACACTTGAAAACTTATAATATGAGAGCATCTTAGTGAATTCTGATCTTCTATTTAACTAAAGCAGTCTTTTAGGAGTCTGTTCAAAATTATGTTTGGTGAGGCTTAAAAAAACACCTGTTATCCAAAGTGAAAAAGCATTTCTTGTAAAAAAAAAATTCATTAAACTAGTTATTTTTAAAAGGAAAAGCAGTCGTATATTTAGTTTGAGATAATATAGGTGCAACATTCTCTACTGTACCATCTCCCTATATCACACTAAATTATTAGAAATACTGTGATGAAACACATTAGCACTGAAAACAGGCTAGCTGTTATTAATTCATCAATGTCAGTGGAGAATGTCTTCTAGAGGCAAGATTTAGTGACCTCTTTTTGCATATTTCAACTTCTGACCTAGAACACAAATCAAGAAAGAGGTAAGCTTTGGTTTTGTTGTTATTTTTGTTTAGTTGCTGGGCTGTGTCCCTCCCCATGGACTCTTTTGTGACCCCATAGCCTATAGCCCACCAAGCTCCCCTGTCCTTGGGATAGTCCTGGCCAGAATACTGGAGTGGGTTGCCATTTCCTTCTCCAGGAGCTCTTCCTGACCCAGAGATCAAGCCTGTGTCTCCTTCATTGGCAGGTGGGATTCTTTACCACTGATCCACCTGGGAAGCCCAAGCTTTGGTTTTACTCATCCCAATCCTCTTCCCTTTACTAAAAGATGTATTTCTGAATCAACTAGAAACATTCTATAGAAATACTACTTTCTTAAGTAGCAACTGCCCCATTTCCCGCCCAAGGATCCCCTTTCTTTTTACACACATCCTGGTACTACACATCTCATTACTGTGGAGAAAAGAAAACATATTGAAACTTGGCCTTCTCATGTGAAATCCTATCACCTGCAGCTGGAAGGGACACAGGAGGAAATGTAATTCTTGTGTATACATGTGCTTAGACACATGTATATTTATTAATGTTAATGCTCTGCAAATTATTGAAGGAAAGTTATCAGGAGGTCATCTGGAAAATCAATTATCTTCCTCTTTTTCAGAAAGTGTGTAAATATTCTTAGTTTAAATGCAAAACTTATAAGTAAATACACCAAAACAACCACGAAGGTTAATATAAAATTGTATGTTATTTTTAATTTCTGTTATAAATTTCTGGATTTTCTAAATTTTCTACACTGTACTTATTTAACATTTGTAATTTAGAAGAATGAAACACGCTTAAAAAATAAGGGAAATGGACAGAAAAGCAGAAAAGATAAAAGCAAAAGGTAAGGAACATATAAGAAAGGAAACTTGCCTGAATGATGCTATTATTAATTTTTATGACAGTTTTAAAAAAACTCAAGATTCTTGGGTTTGTGCCTTAAAATAATATTTATTTAAAGTTGTGCCACCATCCACATCTTAACCCTCTGATGTTTTTGCTCACAAGATAATGAATGGATTCTCTCTGCTGCACCAGGCATAGTTCTTTCAAAAATTTTTAATATATACCATTGAAACATACATTTAAAAAGCTAATTAAAAATAATTCAAATTTTCACAGTGCTTATAAATATCAGGTCAACAGATTTTACTCTGTACTAATATTGGACACTGTAAGTGCTTAATATTAATAAATGCTTATTATTCATTGAAATTTTTCTACTTGAGCTACTTAACAGGAGTTCCTTTAAGAGGTAAAATACATACAAATTTCTGTAAGTCAAAAAGCTCTTAATCTTAAGGATCTAATAATCTAGTGAAAGAAGAGACTCGCTTATACACAATCAATACAGTGGATACAATTTTGAATTTAACAAGGATCAGTAGAAAAACAGATGACTAGTAACCTCTAACTCTAAAGGGGGAGAAAAGATTTCACCAAGAAAATAATATTCAAATTGACTCTTGGAAAATTCATAAGCTAATTTATTTATCCACTCTCTTTTTATGTTTTTTTGAAATCCTGTGTTCCAGACACTGGGCAAGGTGATAGGGACATAATTTTTATCTACATATTCAATTCCTGATCCACTATAACCTAATATAGGAGACAAATGATTTAAATATAAATCAAAGAAAATATATGTATAATTTCAAACTGAAATATATTCTATGAAGGCAAAGAATAAAGATCTGTAAAAACATATAAGACAAAACCCAAATTTACCCTGCTTACACTTGATAGGGTTAATAGACAAAGTGAGGGATGAAATCAGGAAAAAGTATTGTAGGTGGGAAGATCACCTGGTAAAAGGAAGCAGAATACACTCAACCATTCACAGCAACCCAAAACCTTGTACTAGAGTAGAGTACTGGAGGAGAGTAATGGAAGATGAGCCGAAACCCTCGTCAGGATCAGATAGGCATCATTTTTAGGCCATGTTAAAGACTCTATACTACATCCTTAGAGCAATGAAAGCTTTTGAAGAGGATACTGCCACTCAAAAAAGAGCATTTTGTTCAATACTGACATTAAAATTAGATGGCTAAATGATAGGTAGATAATATTAAGAAAAGAAACAGAAAGAAGGAAAATAATAAAAGACAGCATGTAACATATTCAGAGAATGATAACCAGATGAGCTTAAGCAAGGTAAAGTGAGGATTTAGACAAAATGAAGACATCCTTAACATTTCCTTCAGGTTGAAAAAACTTGAGACAGTCTTCCAGATGCTAGACCTTTGACCTCTCTTTTCTTGCAGCTTTTACTTCAGAAACATAATTGTAAATTCATTCTCTGCCCCTTTGAAATGTAAATTTAAAAAAAAAATCTTGCAAGCTTTTCAACTAAGAAATGTCCTTCTCGGAGACCTGGGAATTGCCCCTTTGAAATATAATCATTGAGAAAGATAACTACTCTATCTCCCAAGTTCTTTGGAAGGGTAGATAGGAACCTAATATTGAAAGGTATCTTCCTCCAAGTTGTAAAAACATCTTCTATCTTGAAGATACAACAAAATTTACTCTTCCTTTGGGTAAAGTCAGTTAGCAACATAGATGGCCCTTAAGTACTCTGACTCCAACTATTAAAAACTGCAGACCCTTTTTTTTTTTCAGTAGAGTTGAACTCACACTGAGTTCTGACTTTCTCCTTTATTACAATAATCTTAAATAATTTCTCCCTTATCTATTTAACTCTGATGCAATTTTTACCTTGACAGAGGTGAGACCAGAAAAATCAAACAATATGCTGAGAATTTTTCATTCTATCATTAGGCAATGTTGAAGCATCCAAGGATTTTAAGCAGAAACAATGATCATATAACTTGGAAAGGTATGTTTTGGGACAACATAGATGGAAAAAATGCTTCTCAAGGACCTCAAAGATGAGTGAACACGTTGATCCCCAGGAGTACATGGAAACAACCCAGTTTTGGAGAATTGACTGTTATGGCTCAGTTTCAGAATTGCATTAAGATGCAAAGAAAAGAGAGGACTTTTAGGAGAGGTTTGACCTCCGACAGTGAAAACTACCTCTTTTTTAGAGTCAGAAATTGCAGTCCGGAAGGGCTAAATTAATGGTATCTCAAAAAATGAGGATGAACGTTGCAGAATTTTGAAAAGGAGGTGACTTCAGCTGCCTAATAGTGGGAGAAAAAAATGACATCTGTGCTGAAAATGTGAGCTTCTTAAATATTTTGTGATGGTCCTTTCTTATGATATCCTGGAATCTCAAATTATAACCACGTGTGTATATATGTGCTTTGTTGGGTCGATTCTTTGTGACCCCCTGACTGTATATAGCCTGCCAGGCTCCTCTGCCCACAGAATTTTCCAGACAAGAATACAGGAGGGGGGTGCCATTTCCTCCACCAGGGGATCTTCCCAGCCCAGACATCAAACCCAAATCTATTGTACCTTCTGTATTGGAAGGCGGATTCTTTACCACTGAGGCACATTGGAAGCCCCTATAAACATGTGGGACTCAACATATTAGAAGTTACTCAGTGAGGATCTGTTAATGGAAATTAAACTGGCACATACTCTAAATACTAGTGTTTTATTTGATAAACATACCTTCAGTCTTGGTAATACTAATTTAATCAGATTTCAAAGTGAAATATTTCCTATATTAATTCTAATAAACAATTCAAGAATCTATGTATGTGCATAAAGGGAAAATAAACTAGCGCAACGCTGACACATAATAGGACTCAAAAATATTAGTTTCCTTGCTTGTTCTTCCCTAATGAAAACACATAAGGAAACAACCAACATGATATAATACTTTAAAAAATATTGAAATGAAATATAAGGTACCTTTTGATAATTTAAGTATATGCACTAAATAAAACCTACTTTAGAGAAAATAGCATTTAAGAAAGTTAAAATTTTATAAATATATACACATTTGATCCTAGAAGAGAGATGTATGGCTTCTGTTTTAATATAATGGAGAGGACTATTGAGAGTCCCCTGGACTGAAAGGAGATCCAACCAGTCCATCCTAAAGGAAATCAGACTGATGCTAAAACTGAAACGCCAATACTTTGGCCACCTGATGTGAAGAACTGACTCACTGGAAAAGACCCTGATGCTGGATAAGATTGAAGGCAGGAGAAGGGGACGACAGAAGATGAGATAGTTGGATGGCATCACTGACGCGATGGACATAAGTTTGAGCAAGTTCTGGGAGTTGGTAATGGACAGGGAGGCCTGGCGTGCTGCAGTCCATGGGGTCGCAAAGAGTCGGACACGACTGAATGACTGAACTGAACTGAACTGAACAACTTTGAAATTACAGAAGTTATAGATTTTGAGCAAACTAAAGCAGAAACAATGTACTAAATGATATAATGTTTGAAGCTGTAGAAGTTGCAGTATCTGAGCAAAACAAAACATTCAATAAAAAATATATACTATATAGTATAAAAATGAAATAATCCCTGATATATTTAATATAATTTTCTAAAAATATTATTAAAGAACACATTGTTGCAACATTTTCTACATTTGCATTTTTAAATTGCTAAAAATTTTGGGTGGCCAGTAGCATAATAGACTTTTCAGAAGAATTGATCCCTAATCTTCCATGGTTTAGTAGAATTATTTGCTTACTCTCATGAAAATAAGATGATTTTCTTCTATTGACTTAAGACCATTTCTTTATTGTTTTGGTGACTTTGCCTTAGCAAAAGGAATTCCATTAAATTTTGTTAAGCCTTTTAGAACAGTTAATTTATTTGATTTCCCTTTTTTAAAAAAAGTCATGGTATAAAATTAACATCTCACAAGTGTTTTGCTTGAGAAAGATATCATAAAACAAAAACCTTGTTTTTACTATACCCATAGATGTAGTATAATAGATAATGAAGATTAATAGTGTATGTAATGGCATTGTACTTATGATGAACATGCTCATCATTATAAACTAAACCACAGTAAAAAGAAATAGTTCAGTTGGATATAGTTACAATTAGAATATGGGAATTTAAAGCTGAAATGACACTTCAAAGTCACCCAATTAAACTCTTCATGACACAGAGGAGAGTATTGCATGCTTTAGAGCTTAAGTGACATGTAGAAATTTTCAAAGCTAATAAAGGGTGTAGCTAGCTTATATCACAGGTTACCACACTATTCAGGATTTTACTGTCTCTGAGCCCCAATTTTCTCAACAATAAAAACAGGATAAAAATAAAACTAGATAATGACATAAGGAGTTAGTAAATGGTTGTTGCCGGTGTTATTATGCCATCTGTCCCAAATTAGTATTGTCAACTCCCAACCCCATTGAGTGTCTGAATGGAACAAAAAAAGTGACTGAAAATCTAATTCTCACTCCCTTCTTCATTCTTTAGTCAGAGAATCAAGGTAGATATTAGAAAGCAATGGAGCCAATTGACATAGTCAAAAATGTTTTGGCTCCGGGGCATAGAGCAGAGAGAAGAGTGATAATACAATAAACACACTCATGTATTCGACTTAAATAAGTATATATCAGGGATAGGCTCTTCATTGTTGTGATGGAGACAAAAATGTGGTACACACAAGTTTTTCCCTATATTGCAATGAGGGAGACATAGAATAAATATGTGCATTACAGTGAAGCATGTGAAAGATGATATGAATGCATAAAGGAAAAAATGAATTAATTTTGGGTGAGGAACACTAAGATCTCACAGGTTGGCTCTTAAAGAAGGTATAGGAATTCACCACATGAAGAGAGAAAGAAAAGGGCATTAAACAGGGAGGAAACAGCTTGGATAAAGGCTGAGGGGTGTGAAAATGTGTGAAAAGAAAGGGTGAGTAGTTTGATCCAGTGGAATTTTGAAACACATAAGTGGGAATAACTGAGAATGTGAATGAAATATCCTCTTAAAATGTACCTTTAAAATGTAATAAGAACTTTAAATTTTACCTTATGTGCAATGAGAAAACACTTCAGGTTTCTAAACATCATCTGTGTTTTGGAATTTTATTTAGACTTTCTCTGAAAAGTTACTTTTAGTAAATTATAGTGCTTTGCTTTGGCATCCATAAGCTGAGCAGGTGGAGGCTATAAAAAAAATTATATGAACTACATCCTGAAAGACAACTTTTTGGCATGGAAATTGTAGATAATAAGTTAACCCAGATTTTTCACATTTTCTGATAACTCTTATCACCTGAGAGATTGATCATATAGAAACCAAGAGGCAGGAAAGTCAATTTACTGTGTTAATGTAGTCTAGAAACATTTCCTTAATGCCAAAGGAAATTCAAAATCTGCCTTTCATTTGATGCATTGAAAAGGAGCCAACTTACACATTACCACATTGTTATTTCTCCTTTCCTTGTGATAAGAAATGAGGTATTATGTCAATATATTGGCAATGGAAAATTCCATGTCATGTGATTACCCTGAAAGCTGTTTTCACTTGCTTTTGTTTTTTTAGAGAAATAAGTTGGAGTAACTGACATTGACATATATGAAAGTCAAGATATTGTACTCAAATTGCATCTCTAGTAAAATAATTTTGTGCCAATATACTTTGTAATACTGTAATTGAAAGTGGGGACCAAATGCTTGCCTCTTGAAAGCCAATAAAAAGACAAGGCTGGTGAAAAGGAAAGTTTGCCTTATTTTGGATGCCGGCAACTGATGGGGCAGGTGCACTCCTGTCCAAAGGCTGACTCCCTCCGTGAACAATCAGGGGGCAAGAATTTTCATAGGTGAAGGGAGGAGGCTGCATGCAGAAACAGCACAGTTATCTCTGACAGCTGTCTTTAAATTGGTCATGCAGTGGTCTGACCAATATCATCTTGATTGCTTTAAGTACAATTAATTTTCAATTCCAGGGTAGGTTTATTCCCATTTCTTGAAGCCCAATTCTCAGAATAGTGGCAGCTTATGTTATGGCTATTGTACCCTTCACCTAGTTAGCTTCACCCACCTTGCTGGGAGTTTCAGTATCTGTAAGATAGCTCTTAGGATATGGCGCAGAATACTGTCTATAGCCTTGAGGAGGAACTAAATGTCCTTGACTGTGCTTAGTGACTCGTTATCATTATTTGGTCTCCTTTGACTGTTTTCTTTTGTTTCTGCATTTTCTCACTTCCCTGATTCAAATTGTTTGGCTAAAGTTTTTCCACAGACGATAGGCAGACAGAGGACTTGCAGACCACAGGGAACTGATCCATTTCAATATTATGTTATAAGAAAATTCTTTCATCTTTTCCTGCAGAGTCAATAGTCACTGTTTCAACTGTAGATTTTTAAAAAGACATAATGGCTTGCATGTTTTATTTAAAATTACAAAATTCATGCTTTAATAAACTGTAAACCTAAAATTATCTTAAAGAGAGGGAAACCAAAAAAAAAAATTTTTTAATAACAAGAAAACTACAGATTCAAAACAAAGTGATAGCAAGGAAAACGGAAAACAAATCAAAATGACATATTAGGCAAAACATATTTATTATACAAGTTAATGCAAACAGTAAAAACATATATTAATAGAAGAACATAATGTTGCATTGAAAATAAAGCAACTACATGCCACACATGAGACATTTGAAACTAGTGCCTTAGAAATATCAAAAATACAGGGGTGGATAAAGATATATCTGAAAAACATCAGTAATAAAATCAATAGGACTAAAACAGGTTTAAATATGAATTTGAAATGAATTTCAGTCTATGGAATATTATTCAATCTATTATATGATAAAAATAATGATTTACAATGAAAAGAGCCGCTGTGAAAAAGGAAGATGTAGCTGTGTGGGAGAGTAAATGGTTTAATTTTCAAATCAGATTCACATGAATCTCAGTACCAATTTTACTAATAAATGAAAAGATACAGCAAGCACAAGGCAGCAAGCATTCTTCCCTGGGAGAAGTCACACTGTGAGACTCAGTACCCAATTAAAGTCCTTCTTCTCCCTCATTATCACACATTCTTGTTTCAGAGTTAACGTACACAGTTTATATTTTGAGAAATGTATGTGGATGTATTGTTTACATAGGGGAATAAAATTTGCTTATAGATCTCTCTGTTCTATATCCCATTCTCCAGCCAGTTCTGCTCCCATAATTCCACAATTTAAAATTAAGCAGCATAGATAAGCCAGGTATGTTAGCTTTCTATTACTGTGGTAACGAAGTACTCCAAATTTAACAACTTTAAATACAAATATATTATCTCACATTTTGTAGAGGTCAGAAATCTAAGGGTCTACAGGGCTAAAATCAAGGTGTCACATGGACATGTTTCTTACCAGAAGCTCCAGGGAAGAATCCTTTCCAAGCCCACTCAGATGGTTGGGCAATTTTAATTTCTTGTGGTTGTAGGACTAAGGTCCCCAATTTTATTTGCTCTCTGTAGGGAAGGAATATCCCATAGCTCCCAGAGGCAACTCTCCAGTCCTCCTACATACCCACCATATTTCAAAACTCACAATGATGCATCATATTCTTCTCACACATGAAATCTAATTTTTATGTTGCATCATAACTGCCTCCTTCTGCTATATCTCTCTGACTCCAGCCAAAGGACAGTTTTCTGCTTTCAAGGGCTCATATGATTAGATTGGGTGCACCCAGATAATCCAGGCTAAGTGCCTTATTTATAGCCTTAACTATGCCATTATTAATTACAATAAATGCAAACCCCTTTTTCCATGTAACATAACCTATTCATAGATTCCAGATATTAAGACATGAATATCTTTGATGAGCCATTACTAGGCCTACAAGAACAGGTATATCCTCTTAAAATCACTTCATAGAAAATCACTTTCTATTATCTTTTCACTGGTAATCACATTACTGTGTCAATCAGATCTGGTTATCAGCTTACAGGAGACTTTTGACAAGATACTTCCTCCTTTCTGAGCATCTCATTAGAGGCTGCTAACCATTGTTTTTATTTTCTTAAACTGACATAACCTTTCAGGTGCCAAACAATACAGAACCAAAATATATAAAGCAAAATCTACCAGAAATCCATATAACTATTATCTTAAAGCATAATTAATAAGGCTATTAATTTAAATTTCTCAAAATCATCACTGACAAAAGAGTACATTTTTCTTTGAATAGTCCATCAATTATTTGCAAACATTACCAAATGTTAACACACTAAAGGAAAACTCAACAAATCTTTAAAAAGGAGAAAAAGTAGATCCAAGATTAAGAAGCAGAAAGGAGGTAGACGAGGAAGAGGAAAGACAAGGAGGAGAATGAAAAGGGAAAGCAACATTTTTAAGCTCTTCTATATACCAGGAACAGTTTCAAGTGCAATTGAATCTTCTAAAACCAAATGAGGCAAGCACTGTTATTATCAATATTTTATGATAAGAGAATTTGAACACAGCGATGTTACATGAAATATTCAAGTAAAATGCACAAATAGTAAATAGTACATCAAAACAGCTTAGCTCCAGAATTTGTCTTTTTAACCACCATGTTATACTTAACCTGAAAAAAAAATTAAAATTAATAATATACATCCATTCATGCTCACTTGTATCTGACTCTTTGCAACCCCATAAACTGAAAGCGGGGCTCCTCCATCCATGGAATTTTCCAGGCAAGAATACTGGAGTGTGTTGCCATTTCCTACTCCAGGGGATATTCACAACCCATGGATTGAACCTGCATCTCTTGTATTCCCTCTAAGGAAGGAATTAGGTTAAACAAGGTCAGCAGGTGGGACCCTGATCCTATCCTTATAAGAAGAGACATCAGGGAAGCCATGTACCTCTCACTTCACATGCACCACACACACCAAGGAAGACTGTGTGAACACAGAGAGAAAAGGCAGCCACCTACAACCCAAGGGGCGAGACTTAACCAGTTATCAACTCTCTGGCAGCTTGACTTTTGTCTTCCAGTCTCCAGAACTATAAGAAAACAGTTGCCGTTGTTCAGTCACTCAGTCGTGTCCAGCTCTTTGCAGCCCCATGGATTGCAGAATGCCAGTCTTCCCTGTCCTTCACCATCTCCTGGAGCTTGCTCAAACTCATGTCCACTGAGGCAGTGATGCCTTCCAACCACCTCATCCCCTATCATCCCCTTCTCCTCCTGCCCTCAGTCTTCCCGAGCATCAGAGTCTTTTCCAATGAGTCAGCTCTTCACATTAGGTAGCCCAAGTATTGGCGATTCAGCTTCAGCCTCAACCCTTCCAATGAATATTCAGGGTTGTTTTCCTTTGGGATTGACTGGTTTGATCTCCTTGCAGTCCAAGGGACTCTCAAGAGTTGTCTCCATCACCACAGCTCAAAAGCATCAGTTCCTTGGATCTCAGTCTTCTTTATGGTCCAGCTCTCACATCCATACATGACTACTGGAAAAAAACATTGCTTTGACTATATGCACCTTTGCTGGCAAAGTAATGTCTCTGCTTTTTCACGCACTGTCTACGTTTGTCAAAGCTTTTCTTCCAAGGAGTAAGTGTCCTTTAATTTCATGGTTTTCATGGCTGCAGTCACAATCCACAGTGATTTTGGAGGCCAAGAAAATAAAATCTGTCACTGTTTCCATTGTTTGCCCATGAAATGTTGGAACCAGATGCCATGATTTTAGTTTTTTAAATGTTGAATTTTAAGCCAACAGTTTCATTCTCCTCTTACACCTCTATCAAGAGGCTCTTTAATTCCTCTTCACTTTCTGCCATAAGGGTGGTGTCATCTGAATCAGTTCAGTTCAGTTCAGTTCAGTTCAGTTTAGTCACTCAGTCGTGCCCGACTCTGCGACCGCATGAATCGCAGCACGCCAGGCCTCCTTGTCCATCACCAACTCCCGGAGTTCACTCAGATAGACGTCCATCGAGTCCGTGATGCCGTCCAGCCATCTTATCCTCTGTCGTCCCCTTCTCCTCCTGCCCCCAATCCCTCCCAGCATCAGAATCTTTTCCAATGAGTCAACTCTTCTCAATAGGTGGCCAAAGTACTGGAGTTTCAGCTTTAGCCTCATTCCCTCCAAAGAAATCGCAGGGCTGATCTCCTCCAGAATGGACTGGTTGGATCTCCTTGCAGTCCAAGGGACTCTCAAGAGTCTTCTCCAACACCACAGTTCAAAGCATCAATTCTTTGGTGCTCAGCTTTCTTCACAGTCCAAATCTCACATCCATACATGACCACAGGAAAAACCTTAGCCTTGACTAGACGGACCTTTGTTGGCAAAGTAATGTCTTTGCTTCTGAATATGCTATCTAGGTTGGTCATAACTTTCCTTCCAAGGAGTAAGCGTCTTTTAATTTCATGGCTGCAATCACCATCTGCAGTGATTTTGGAGCCCAAAAAAATAAACTCTGACACTGTTTCCACTGTTTCCCCATCTATTTCCCATGAAGTGATGGGACCTGATGCCATGATCTTATTTTTCTGAAGTTGAGCTTTAAGCCAACTTTTTCACTATCCTCTTTCACTTTCATCAAGAGGCTTTTGAGTTCCTCTTCACTTTCTGCCATAAGGGTGGTGTCATCTGCATATCTGAGGTTATTGATATTTCTCCCAGTAATCTTGATTCCAGCTTGTGTTTCTTCCAGTCCAGCGTTTCTTATGATGTACTCTGCAAAGGAGTTAAATAAGCAGGGTGACAATATACAGCCTTGACGTCCTCCTTTTCCTATTTGAAACCAGTTTGTTGTTCCATGTTCAGTTGTAACTGTTGCTTCCTGACCTGCATACAGATTTCTCAAGAGACAGGTCAGGTGGTCTGGTATTCCCATCTCTTTCAGAATTTTCCACAGTTTACTGTGATCCACACAGTCAAAGGCTTTGGCATAGTCACTAAAGCAGAAATAGATGTTTTTCTGGAACTCTCTTGCTTTTTCCATGATCCAGCAAATGTTGGCAATTTGATCTCTGGTTCCTCTGCCTTTTCTAAAACCAGCTTGAACATCAGGAAGTTCATGGTTCACGTATTGCTGAATAGAGGAAAAGAACAGAATGGGAAAGACTAGAGATCTCTTCAAGAAAATTAGAGATACCAAGGGAACATTTCATGCAAATATGGGCTCAATAAAGGACAGAAATGGTATGGACCTAACAAAAGCAGAAAATATTAAGAAGAGGTGGCAAGAATACACACAAGAACTGTACAGAAAAGACCTTCATGACCCAGATAATCACGATGGTGTGATCACTCACCTAGAGCCACACATCCTGGAATGTGAAGTCAAGTGGGCCTTAGAAAGCATCACTGTGAACAAGGCTAGTGGAGGTGATGGAATTCCAGTGGAGCTATTTCAAATCCTGAAAGATGATGCTCTGAAAGTGCTGCACTCAATATGCCAGCAAATTTGGAAAACTCAGCAGTGGCCACAGGACTGGAAAAGGTCTATTTTCGTTCCAATCCCAAAGAAAGGCAATGCCAAAGAATGCTCCAACTACTGCACAATTGCACTCATCTCACTTGCTAGTAAAGTAATGCTCAAAATTCTCCAAGCCAGGCTTCAGCAATACGTGAACCATGAACTTCCTGATGTTCAAGCTAGTTTTAGAAAAGGCAGAGGAACCAGAAATCAAATTGCCAACATCCACTGGATCATGGAAAAAGCAAGAGAGTCATCTGCATATCTGAGGTTATTGCTATTTCTCCCGGCAATCTTGATTCCAGCTTGTGCTTCATCCAGCCCAGCATTTCTCATAATGTCTCTACACATAAGTTAGATAAACAGGGTGGCAATATACAGCCTTGATGTACTCCTTTCCCAGTTTTGAACGAATCCATTGTTTCATGTCCAGTTCTTACTGTTACTTCTTGACTTCCATACAGGTTTCTCAGGAGGCAGGTAAGGTGGTCTGGTATTCCCATTTCTGTAAGAATTTTCCACAGCTTGTTGTGATCCACATGGTGAAAGGCTTTAGAGTAGTCAACGAAGCAGAAGTAAATGTCTTTCTGTAAACCTCTTGCCTTTGCTATGATCCAATGGATGTTGGCAATTTGATCTCTGGGTCAAATTGCTGACAGTAAACAGTAAGAAAACAGTAAAAAAAAAAAAAAAAAAAAAAAGTCTCTGTTGTTTAAACTGCCCAGTCTTTGTTGTGATAGCCTGAGCAGACTAATACACCACACCACCTGGGTATTTTAAAACTCTTTAATAAATAAACTTTGCCTTAGACAGAAACAAAAACCAAAAGTGTAGAACATATTGAAAGCAATATAATTAAAATACAGCTTATAAAAACATGTGAGATAGAGCTTTCATGAATGTATGCCCTTTTGGCAACTGAGTATGTATTCTGTATTCTCATGGTGACTGTCACCACTCCTTTATTTTTAGTCCATAACTTTTGAAGAAGTTGAAACATAGCTCCAGAAATATGCCCTGGTTAAGTTAAACCCATCTATATTTTACATTCTTTTGGCCAGGGCAACTATTTCAAGAATGTCCATATGATTGAATCAAAAACCCTAAAACCAAGGAGATTTTTGCTGAAAGTTATGAAATAAAACCAGACAATCTTTTTTCTACAAGACTTGAGTGAAGTTAGTATAGGCTAGAGTTGAAGAGACCATGAGCCCAAGCTGGTAGCACCAGAAAGCTCACTTACAGAGGTGGGTAGAGAAGTAATTAAACAAAAACTAGGTTCTTTGGAAAACGTTTGAGCCCTACTCAGACTCCTTTGAAGGCAACACTACCCTTGGGACTTAACAGTAACATAAGTCAAAATACTAGTTTTTGGCTGAAAGCAGTTTCAGTTGGATTTTCTGTCACATTCGACCTAAAGAGCTGTAAATAATATAAAGCTGAAGTAGTGCTCAGGAAAATTCTATGACTTTTGGACCAAATGTTATATTGTCAAATCTTTGATTCAACCTTGATTAAAAGTAAAGTAGAAACATGACAGGATTTCTATTGAGTTAAAGAAAACAATCCAAACCATTTTGGAGAATGCAATTCTCGGAACAAATATAACCCTTTGATAAAATGGATGAAAACCTGAGAGATTTTAAAACAGTCTCTTTCATCTTGATATGAATGCATATTTTTATTCAGAAATTTAAGCATTATGTTAATTACTATTATAATCATGGAAAATATATGAGTTCTAACAACACAACTATCATTTAAGTAGTTCTTACCCACAGATAAAAGATAAAGGTAAATTTAAAGCAGTGGCTATAACTAGATTAAATATGCAACCTAAAATTTAAAAAAATAATGGTTTTAGATTTAGAGAAAAAAAGACTTTTAATCTCAATGAAGTCTCTAAAGCCTTGGTTTGGTTACCTAAAGGAATATTTCATAGCAAGACAACTTAAAGAGTTTAAGAACATTAACTCAGAAATGTAAAACTCTGACATAAGACATGAGGTTTCAGAGCAAGAAATACTGGGCAAATATTATAAATATAGGTTTTGTAAAAATAACAATAAGAAATGAGGAAATACATTTCCAATCTTCATTCTCTATTCTGGTTTTTTTTGTTTGTTTGTTTGTTGTTTTTTTTTTTTTTTTTGATAGGCTGCCTATAGAACAGGTCTTCACTGAGAACTACTAAATGTTTTCGAACATGTTAAATGTCTACTGTTCTGTTCATCAATTATTTTCTACATTAGGCATTTGCTAATCAGAGGCTTACAGACACATGCTTAAAATTATAACAAGATGAATGAATATGCAAAACTATGTTCATCTGACATTATTCTTGAGTTATTTTTTAATTTGAAGGCCATTTTCAAGATTTCTATCTTCATTTTTTTGTCTTCTTAAGCCTCAGGCAATCTCCATGTTAAGTAGCTCTGAGCATATAAATTTAACTGAAAAAAGTTTCTTACACTCTCCAAAATTGCTGAAAATTGAAACTGCAAATTTTGATATACATTTGCAGAGAAACTCATTTTTTATTATGAGCTGAAAAAGATTGTCTCCTGAATGCTTGAGGCCACTCAGTCAATCAGCTTGCATAATTCAAATACTTGGAAACCCACAAATAATCTAAGACCAAACTCCAACTGCAAAAAATAGCACAGGAAAACCCTTTCTTGCATATTTCCAACACATATGGTGAATTGCATTTTCTGCTGGTAGAGAATATTTTAACTCTGATGAGTTTGAAATTATATGCAACTAATTAGTACCATTTAGAAAAGAAAAAAAAAATACTGCCCTTTCTTTTAAGGAGAAAAGAAATTCTAATCTTCCCACAGTGACTACAACTTTTAGTATATGTTAGAAATTATTGTTAGAAAGGAATTTAAGCAACGGCAGTTAATCAATATGCATCAAATGAGGATCACAAAGTATGATGCCAATCTGCTTTAGCCTGTCTTGAAATCAGAATCCATCAGTTGGCAAAATATTTTCTGATTGACACTTTGGTTGTGTGAAGACTCAAATCTGTCTCAAAGTTAGTACAATTCTGAGAGTTTAAGTGTTGACAGATCTAGATAGGAGGTTTTTTCTTTTCTTTTGTTTTCTTTTCTTTTCTTTTCTTTTCTTTTTTGCTCCTCTTCTATTTTGTAAGTAGGGCTGCAAGTTTTAAGACGTCATTTGAAAACTAGTACTAATATTTTTGCTCAAGAAAAGTGAAAGTGTTAGTTGCTCTGTTGTGTCTGACTCTTTTCGAGCCCATGGACTGTAGCCCGCCAGGCTCCTCTGTCTATGGGATTCTCCAGGCAAGAACACTGGAGTGGGTTGCCATTTTCTTCTCCAGGGGATCTTCCCGACCCAGGGATCAAACCTGGGTCTCCTGAATTGCAGGTGGATTCCTTACCATCTGAGCCACCAGAGAAGCCCAATATTTCTGCCCAATGCCTTAGCAAAGCCAGGGAAGAGTGCCTACATTGTGAAAACGGCATAATAGACATGAAGCATGTGGTTAGCTCCTTGCTTGTTCTGCTGAAACAGCAGCTAAAGTAATTCCAGGCAGCTAATGCTTCTCCCCTTGATCTTTGGAAATACATTGATGTCCCCACTGACTAGGTAGTGTTTCCTTTAATAGTCTCCTCTTCCCTTGCCCAGTCTCTTTCTGGGGGTAGGTAGGGAGTGCGTTGGGTGGAGGAGGAGTATTACCACTCCTTCAAGACACAGTGTCCTCAGTTTTCTAACTTCTCTTTCCTTATCAAATTTTGTTCTCAGAGAAAGAGCCATTATCAATCACTTAGGTATCATTGTGTTATCTTAGCACTTTGATGAGAAAGTCTGGTCTCACATGAAAGGACCTAAGTGCAACAGAAAGTGTTAAAGAAATTTCCTCTGGGGAAAAAGCTGTTCAAGCTCTTTTTGTTGTTCAGCTGTTCAGTCATGTCAGACTCTTTGCAACTCCATGAACTGCAGCACTTCAGGGTTCCATGTCCTCCACCATCTCATGGAGCTTGTTCAAACTCATGTCCATTAGGTCCATGATGCCATCCAACCATCTCATCCTCTATTGTCCCCTTATCCTCCTGCTTTCTATCTTTCCCAGCATCAGTGTCTTTTACAATGAGTCGGCTTTTTGCATCAGGTGGCTAAACTATTGAAGTTTCTGCATCAGTCCTTCCAATTATCATTCAGGACTGATCTCCTTTAGGATGGACTGGTTGGATCTCCTTCCAGTCCAAGGGACTCTCAAGAGCCTTCTCCTATACTACAGTTCAAAAGCATCAATTCTTTGGCACTCAGTTTTCTTTTTGTTTTTATGGTTCAACTCTCACATCCATACATGACTACTGAAAAAAAAAAATTTCTTTGACTGTACAGACCTTTGTTGGCAAAGTAATGTCTCTGCTTTTTTTTTTTTTAATGCTGTCTAGGTTTGTCATATGGACCCTGGTGACTCAGTTGGTAAAGAATTTGCCTGTAATGCAAGAGCTGGGTTCAACCCCTGGGTTGGGAAGTTCCCCTGGAAAAGGAAATGACAACCCTTTACAGTATCCTTGCCTGGGGTCACAAAGAGTCGAACACAACTGAGTGACTAACATTTTAACTTTCACTTAGGTTTGTCATGGCATTTCTTCCAAGGAGCAAATATCTTTTAATTTCATTTCTGCAGTCATCATCTGCAGTGATTTTGGAACCCAAGAAAATCAAGTCTATCACTGTTTCCATTGTTTCCCCACCTATTTGACATGAAATGATGGGACCAGATGTCATGATCTTCATTTTTCGAATGCTGAGTTTTAAGCCAACTTTTTCATTCTCCTCTTTCGCCTTCATCAAGAGGCTCTCTAATTCCTCCTCACTTTCTGCCATAAGAGTTGTGTCATCTGCATATCTGAGGTTATTGATATTTCTCCCAACAATCTTGATTCCAGCTTGTTTTCTTCACCCAGCCTGGCATTTTGCATGATAGACTCTGCATATAAGTTAAATAAGAAGGGTGACAATACACAGCCTTGACGTACTCCTTTACCTATATGGGACCAGTCTGTTGTCCCATGTCCAGTTGCTTCCTGATCTGCATACAGGTTTCTCAGGAGGCAGGTCAGGTGGTCTGGTATTCCCATCTCTTTCAGAATTGTCCACACTTTGTTGTGATCACACAGCTCTTTTTCATGCTCTCCTAATCCCCAATGGGCAATAGGACCCCACTGGCCTGAAAACGTTGGCAGCAACCAGCAGGTATATCATCATATTTGTAATATCAGTATGCTTACCAGGAAAAGTCCCCTGGACAGAGGAGTCTGGTGGGCTACAGTCTGTGGGGTTGCAAAGAGTTGGATATGACTGAGCATGTATGAAATGCAAGGATTAAAACAGTATGAATTCATGGTATACAAAGTAAGTGGCTCAGATGGTAGAGTTTGCCTGCAATGCAAGAGACCCAGTTTCGATCTCTGGGGTGGGAAGATCCCCTGAAGAAGGCTAGTTACTTCATTACAATGAGTAATGGATACCCACTCCAGTATTATTGCCTGGAGAATTCCATGGACAGAGGAGCCTGGTGGGCTACAGTCCACAATGTCGCAAAGAGTTGGACACAACTGTGCCACTAACACATACACACATACAAAGTTAAATGCCATCTTAACTACTTCAGTCCTCACACTAATCACCATTTATAGATCAGAAAATTTAAGTTCAAGTCTTAATCTATAAATTTTATATTTAATATTTTATCATTAAAAAATTGAAGCAAGACCCAAGAAATATCTAATCCAAATTGACATAGTTGTCTGACTGACACTCTAATATGGATCATGTATCATCGTCCTGTTGCCTTTGCTATTATGAAATAATCCCATTTCCCCTGTGACTGATAGAGGCCATTTTGCCTTTGTTTGTATTGAGCATATCAGAGTATTTCCTAGCTCTAAAATCCTTTATTTTTCCCCATCAACCTGGGGTAGTTTTCATGTTTAGGTATGTATAAAGGTTGTCAAAAATTTTAAATGATTTGCCCAAAATAATACCTCTGGAGTTTATCTGCCCAGCTCCAAAGTTTGATGTGTAACACCTACCACCAAATAGGCTTGTGGCCCTTCATGAAAACCCCTCTGCCATTCATGCTGAAATATTAGAAACTGCCAGTCTCTACTGGCTTTTTGGACTTCTTGGCTGGCTCAGTGGCTAAGGAATCTGCCTGCAATGCAGAAGATGCAGGTTCTATCCTTATGTCAGGAAAGATCCCCTGGGAGGAGGAATGGCAACCCATTCCAGTATTCTTACCTGGAAATCTCATGGACAGAGGAGCCTGAGTAGCTACAGTCCATAGGGTCACAAACAGTTGGACACAACTGAAGCAACTGACCATGAAGGCATTGTCTTCTTAGTTTTGGTTTGGCTTATTTCACTTATCTGTTTTCTTCAAATGAATTAATCTTTTTTAAAAATCTGAGCTAATATTCATAGAGCAAACCCAAGTTCCAATGATAATTGTTCTCTTGCCATCTAACATGAGTATATTGTTATATTTTTCCACAGATTTTTAACAGTATTTGGCAATGATTTAACAACTATATTCTTATCAATAGATCTATACAAAGATTTATTAGAAAGAAAAACTAAATCAGAAGTTTATTGATTATTTAAAGTAGAGTGGGTGAAAAGAGAGCATGCCACTAGTAGTCACATGAAGTAAAATGAGATGTAAAAAAGTGCAGATTGGTCAAATCTGTTTCAGGAAATAAGCCCTTCTATGAAGAAGATAAACATAATAATTTTAAAGCGCCTTGACACTAATGAATCTCTATTTCCTCCTGGGATATTCCTAGTGAATCCACAAACTGTCATCCACAACAAATATCCCTATTCCAGTCAACCTCCCCATTCTATTCTTCTGCCACATCCAACCTCCATCCCATGAACAGACAGCCAGCATCTCCACACCACACTGAAGAGCCACTCCTCACAACTGCCTCAAAAATACTCCCTAGCTTTATATGTGTCATTCACTTTTTATCTGTCTCAGCAAAAGGACTGCCCTCATATTACCTAACTTTAATCTCCCTTCCTGTACCTTGTTTCCATTTTTTAATGAATGTTTACTGAGAGTCTTTTAAGTTTGTCATACTTGGTATCAACCTATGCAGGTATCCTGTGTCCAGCAGAAATAGTGGTTAGGAAAGAAACAGAATCAAGTCATCTTTTTGATCCGGGATACCGAATGTGAACATTTCTGTAATGTCTTGTGGCAACAGCAGCAATATTTGCTTATTAAATTTTAAAAAATTCTTTTTACTTAAATTATTCATTCATTTTATCTTTGGCTGCGTTGGGTTTTGCTTCTGGGCGCGGGCTTTCTCCAGGTGCAGTGAGCAGGGGCTACTTTTTGCTGCAGTGCTCTAGCTTCTCATCGCACTGGCTTCTCTTGCTGCGGAACACAGGCTCTGGGACAAACAGACGTCATCAGCCGTGGCTCACGGACTCTAGAGCACAGGCTCGGTAACTGCTGTGCACAGGCTCAGTTGTCTTGCAGCATGGGGAATCTTCCTGGCCAGGGATTGAACCCATGTCACATGCATTGGCAACTGGATCACCAAGGAAGTCAAATAGTATTATTCTTTTTTCCAAACCCTTCTCTCCTCTCTCTCTGCATTTCTCCTTTTCTTTCACTCTTTTTCTTTTTTTTTTTAAGTTTTATTATGGAAAATTTTAAACATATACAACAAGAAATAAGATTATATAAAGGAATCCTTGCAATCCATCACTCAACCTCAACACTATACCTTCATAGTGAATTTTATTTATTGTTTCCTAGACCCATTTTCCCCATTTCCTAGTTGTTCTGATGCAAATCCAGAAAATCAATCATATTATTTTATTGGACTGGATGAAGCACAAGCTGGAGTCAAGATTGCAAGGAAAAATATCAATAACCTCAGATATGCAGATGACACCACCCTTATGGCAGAAAGCAAAGAAGAAATAAAGAACCTCTTGATGAAAGTGAAAGAGGAGAGTGAAAAAGTTAGCTTGACATTAAAAAAACTAGGATCATGACATCTGGTCCCATCACTTCATGGGAAATAGATGGGGAAACAATGGAAACAGTGACAGACTTTATTTTCTTGGGCCCCAAAATCACTGCAGATGGTGACTGCACCCACGAAATTAAAAGACACTTGCTCCTTGGAAGAAAAGTTATGACCAACCTAGACAGCATATTAAAAAGCAGAGATATTACTTTGCCAACAGAGGTCTCTTTAGTCAAGGCTATGGTTTTTCCAATGGTCATGTATGGATGTGAGAGTTGGACTGTGAAGAAAGGTGAGTACCAAAGAATTGCTTTTGAACTGTGCTGTTGGAGAAGATTCTTGAGAGTCCCTTGGACTGCAAGGAGATCCAACCAGTCCATCCTAATGGAAATCTGTCCTGAATATTCATTAGAAGGACTCAAGCTAAAACCAAAACTCCATACTTTGGCCACCTGATGCAAAGAACTGACTTATTGGAAAAGACCCTGAAGCTGGGAAAGATTGAAGGCAAGAGGAGAAGGGGACAACAGAGGATGAGATGGTTGGGTGGCATCACCAACTCGATGGATATGAGTTTGAGCAAGCTCCAGGAGTTGGTGGTGGACATGGAAGCCTGGTGTGCTGTAGTCCATGGGGTTGCAAAGACTGAGCAACTGAACTGAACTGATTATTTCATTTGTGGAAATCCAGTGTTTCTCTCCATATGATAAAACTTAAAAAAAAAAAAAAGACAACATTATCACTTTTTGAAAGTTTGGCCATCTTGTGTTCATCAAATTTCCATTATCTCTTGAAAGTATTTATTTTTTTTTAATTTGTATGTCTGAATCAGGGTCCAAATAAGGTTGATGCATTTAAATTGGTTAATCTGTCCTTCATGTCTCTACGTCTCTTTTAATCTACAGCTTTCCTGTAGAGTTTCCAGAGTCTGAAGTTTGTTTATCATGTCTTCAAGATGAAGTTTAATGTGTTTTTCTCTCCTCCATATTTCCCATAAATTGGGCATTTATATAATTTACAATTGGCTTAATTTGATTTCACTTTTTTTTAACAAGATGTGTTAATAAAGGATGTGTATTCTTCTTTCAGGAAGTGATTATATTTGGTGTATCCTCTTCATGTGCTGTTAGAAGGCACTGATGATTATGAAATGTTGCTGCTGCGAGCTGTGAATGACACCGGGATCTGTGGCCTCCAGAGGAGAGAAATCCGATCCAGAGGTGAGGCTTGAACACTCGGAGTTTTTGTATAGCAAAGTTTTATTTTATTTTATTTTATTTTTATTTTTACTTTATTTTGCTTTACAATACTGAAATGGTTTTGCCATACATTGACATGAATCAGTCACGGGTGTACATGAGTTCCCAATCCTGAACCCACCTCCCACCTCCCACCCCATATCATCTCTCTGGATCGTCCCTGTGCACCAGCCCCAAGCATCCTGTATCCTGTATCGAACCTAGACTAGTGATTCGTTTCTTACCTGATAGTATACATGTTTCAATGCCATTCTCCCAAATTATCCCACCCTCACCCTCTCCCACAGAGTCTAAAAGTCCGTTCTATACATCTGTGTCTCTTTTGCTGTCTCACATGCAGGATTATCATTACCATCTTTGTAAATTCCATATATATGTGTTAGTATACTGTATTGGTGTTTTTCTTTCTGGCTTACTTCACTCTGTATAATTGGCTCCAGTTTCATCCACCTCATTAGAACTGATTCAAATGTATTCTTTTTAATGGCTGAGTAATACTCCATTGTGTATATGTACCACAGCTTTCTTATCCATTCATCTGCTGATGGACATCTAGGTTGTTTCCATGTTATGGCTATTATAAACAGTGCTGCGATGAACATTGGGGTACACGTGTTTTTTTCAATTCTGGTTTCCTCGGTGTGTATGCCCAGCAGTGGGATTGCTGGGTCATAAGGTAGTTCTATTTGCAATTTTTTAAGGAATCTCCACACTGTTCTCCATAGTGGCTGTACTAGTTTGCATTCCCACCAACAGTGTAAGAGGGTTCCCTTTTCTCCACATCCTCCCCAGCATTTATTTCTTGTAGACTTATGGATTCAGCCATTCTGACTGGTATGAAATGGTACCTCATTGTGGTCTTGATTTGCATGTCTCTGATAATGAGTGATGTTGAGCATCTTTTCATGTGTTTGTTAGCCATCTGTATGTCTTCTTTGGAGAAATGTCTATTTAGTTCTTTGGCCCATTTTTTGATTGGGTCGTTTATTTTTCTGGAATTGAGCTGCATAAGTTGCTTGTATATTTTTGAGATTAGCTGTTTGTCAGTTGTTTCATTTGCTATTATTTTCTCCCATTCCGAAGGTCTTTTCACCTTGCTTATACTTTCCTTTGTTGTGCAGAAGCTTTTAATTTTAATTAGATCCCATTTGTTTATTTTTGCTTTTATTTCCAGAATTCTGGGAGGTGGATCATAGAGGATCCTGCTGTGATTTATGTCGGAGAGTGTTTTGCCTATGTTCTCCTCTAGGAGTTTTATAGTTTCTGGTCTTACATTTAGATCTTTATCTATTTTGAGTTTATTTTTGTGTATGGTGTTACAAACTGATCTAGTTTCATTCTTTTACAAGTGGTTGCCCAGTTTTCCCAGCACCACTTGTTAAAGTGATTGTCTTTACTCCATTGTATATTCTTGCCTCCTTTGTTGAAGATAAGGTGTCCATAGGTGTGTGGATTTATCTCTGGGCTTTCTATTTTGTTCCATTGATCTATATTTCTGTCTTTGTGCCAGTACCATACTGTCTTGATGACTGTGGCTTTGTAGTAGAGCCTGAAGTCAGGCAGGTTGATTCCTCCAGTTCCATTCTTCTTTCTCAAAATTGCTTTGGCTATTCAAGGTTTTTTGTATTTCCATACAAATTGTGAAATTATTTGTTCCAGCTCTGTCTGTGAAAAATACCGCTGGTAGCTTAATAGGGATTGCCTTGAATCTATAGATTGCTTTGGGTAATATACTCATTTTCACTCTATTGATTCTTCCAATCCATGAACATGGTATATTTCTCCATCTATTAGTGTCCTCTTTGATTTCTTTCATCAGTGTTTTATAATTTTCTATGCATAGGTCTTTAGTTTCTTTAGGTAGATATATTCCTAAGTATTTTATTCTTTTCTTTGCAATGATGAATGGAATTGTTTCCTTAATTTCTTTTTCTACTTTCTCATTATTAGTGTATAGGAATGCAAGGGATTTCTGTGTGTTGATTTTATATCCTGCAACTTTACTATATTCATTGATTAGCTCTAGTAATTTTCTGGTGGAGTCTTTAGGGTTTTCTATGCAGAGGATCATGTCATCTGCAAACAGTTAGAGTTTTACTTCTTTTCCAATTTGGATTCCTTTTATTTCTTTTTCTGCTCTGATTGCTGTGGCCAAAACTTCCAAAACTATGTTGAATAGTAGTGGTGAAAGTGGGCACCCTTGTCTTGTTCCTGACTTTAGGGGAAATGCTTTCAATTTTTCACCATTGAGGATAATGTTTGCTGTGGGTTTATCATATATAGCATTTATTATGTTGAGGTATGTTCCTTCTGTTCCTGCTTTCTGGAGAGTTTTAATCATAAATGGATGTTGAATTTTGTCAAAGGCCTTCTCTGCATCTATTGAGATAATCATATGGCTTTTATTTTTCAATTTGTTAATGTGGTGAATTACATTGATTGATTTGCGGATATTGAAGAATCCTTGCATCCCTGGGATAAAGCCCACTTGGTCATGGTGTATGATCTTTTTAATGTGTTGTTGGATTCTGATTGCTAGAATTTTGTTAAAGATTTTTGCATCTATGTTCATCAGTGATATTGGCCTGTAGTTTTCTTTTTTTTGTGGCATCTCTGTTAGGTTTCGGTATTAGGGTGATGGTGGCCTCATAGAATGAGTTTGGAAGTTTACCTTCCTCTGCAATTTTCTGGAAGAGTTTGAGTAGGATAGGTGTTAGCTCTTCTCAAAATTTTTGGTAGAATTCACTGTGAAGCCATCCGGACCTGGGCTTTTGTTTGCTGGAAGATTTCTGATTACAGTTTCAATTTCCATGCTTGTGATGGGTCTGCTAAGATTTTCTATTTCTTCCTGGTTCAGTTTTGGAAAGTTGTACTTTCCTAAGAATTTGTCCATTTCTTCCACGTTGTCCATTTTATTGGCATATAATTGCTGATAGTATTGTCTTATGATCCTTTGTATTTCTGTGTTGTCTGTTGTGATCTCTCCATTTTCATTTCTAATTGTATTGATTTGATTTTTCTCCCTTTGTTTCTTGATGAGTCTGGCTAATGGTTTGTCAATTTTATTTATCCTTTCAAAGAACGAGCTTTTGGCTTTGTTGATTTTTGCTATGGTCTCTTTTGTTTCTTTTGCATTTATTTCTGCCCTAATTTTTAAGATTTCTTTCCTTCTACTAACTCTGGGGTTGTCCATTTCTTTCTTTTCTAGTTGCTTTAGGTGTAGAGTTAGGTTATTTATTTGACTTTTTTCTTGTTTTTTGAGGTATGCCTGTATTGCTATGAGCTTTCCTCTTAGCACTGTTTTTATAGTGTCCCACAGGTTTGGGGTTGTTGTGTTTTCATTTGCATTCATTTCTATGCATATTTTGATTTCTTTTTTGATTTCTTCTGTGATTTGTTGGTTATTCAGAAGCATGTTGTTCAGCCTCCATATGTTGGAATTTTTAACAGTTTTTCTCCTGTAATTGAGATCTAATCTTAATGCATTATGCTCAGAAAAGATGCTTGGAATGTTTTAGATTTTTTTGAATTTATCAAGGTTAGATTTATGGCCCAGGATGTGATCTATCCTGGAGAAGATTCCGTGAGCACTTGAGAAAAAGTTGAAATTCATTGTTTTGGGGTGAAATGTCCTATAGATATCAATTAGGTTAACTGGTCTATTGGATCATTTAAAATTTCCGTTTCTTTGTTAATTTTCTGTTTAGTTGATCTGTCCATAGGTGTGAGTGGGGTATTGAAATCTCCTACTATTATTGCCTTATTGTTAATTTCCCCTTTCATACTTGTTAGCATTTGTCTTACATATTGCAGTGCTCCTATGTTGGGTGCATATATATTTATAATTGTTATATCTTCTTCTTGGATTGATCCTTTAATCATTATGTAGTGGCCTTCTTTGTCTCTTTTAACAGCCTTTGTTATAAAGTCTATTTTATCAGATATGAGTATTGCTACTCCTGCTTTCTTTGGGTCTCTATTTGCATGGAATATCTTTTCCCAGCCCTTCACTTTCAGTCTGTATGTGTCCCTTGTTTTGAGGTGGGTCTCTTGTAGACAACGTATATAGGGGTCTTGTTTTTGTATCCATTCAGCCAGTCTTTGCCTTTTGGTTGGGGCATTCAACCCATTTACGTTTAATGTCATTATTGATAAGTATGATCCCATTGCCATTTACTTTATTGTTTTGGGTTGGGGTTTATACGCCCTTTTTGTGTTTCCTGTCTACAGAATATCCTTTAGCATTTGTTGGAGAGCTGGTTTGGTGGAGCTGAATTCTCTCAGCTTTTGCTTGACTGGAAAGCTTTTGATTTTTCCTTCATATTTGAATGAGATCCTTGCTGGGTAGAGTAATCAGGGCTGTAGGTTATTTTCATTCATCACTTCAAGTATGTCTTGCCATTCCCTCCTGGCCTGAAGCATTTCTATTGAAAGATCTGCAGTTATCCTTATGGGAATCCCCTTGTGTGTTATTTGTTGTTTTTCCCTTGCTGCTTTTAATATTTGTTCTTTGTGTTTGATCTTTGTTAATTTGATTAATATGTGTCTTGGGGTGTTTCACCTTAGGTTTACCCTGTTTGGGACTCTCTGGGTTTATTGGACTTGGGTGATTATATCCTTCCCCATTTTAGGGAAGTTTTCAACTATTATCTCCTCAAGGATTTTCTCATGGTCTTTCTTTTTGTCTTCTTCTTCTGGGACTCCTATAATTCGAATGTTGGAGCGTTTCATATTGTCCTGGAGGTCTCTGAGATTGTCCTCATTTCTTTTGATTCATTTTTCTTTTTTCCTCTCTGATTCATTTATTTCAACCATTCTATCTTCTATTTCACTAAGCCTATCTCCTGCCTCCAATATTCTACTATTTGTTGTCTCCAGAGTGTTTCTGATCTCATTTATTGCATTATTCATTATATATTGACTCCTTTTTATTTCTTCTATGTCCTTGTTAAACCTTTCTTCCATCTTCTCAATCCTTGTCTCCAGGCTATTTTTCTGTGATTCCATTTTGATTTCAAGATTTTGGATCATTTTCACTACCAGTATTCAGAATTCTTTCCCAGGTAGATTCCCAATCTCTTCCTCTTTTGTTTGGTTTGGTGGGCATTTCTCCTGTTCCTTTACCTTCTGGGTATTCCTCTGTCTTTTCATCTTGGTTATATTGCTGTGTTTGGGGTGGCCTTTCTATATTCTGGGAATTTGTGGAGTTCTCTTTATTATTCTGTTTCCTCGCTGTGGATGGGGTAGTATCTGTGGCTTGTCAAGGTTTCTTGGTTAGGGGAGCTTGTGTCGGAGTTCTGGTGGGTGGAGCTGGATTTCTTCTCTCTGGAGTGCAATGAAGTGACAAGTAATGAGTTATGAGATGTCTATGGTTTTGGAGTAACTTGAGCTGCCTGTATATTGAAGCTCAGGGGTGTGTTCCTGTGTTGCTGGAGACTTTGCACGGTATGTCTTGCTCTGGAACTTGTTGGCCCTTGGGTGGTGCTTGGTTTCACTGTAGGTATGGAGGCATTTGATGAACTCCTATCAATTAATGTTCCTGGGATTCAGGAGTTCTCTGATGTTCTCAGGATTTGGACTTAAGCCTCCTGCTTCTGGTTTTCAGTTTTATTTTTACAGTAGCCTCAAGACTTCTCCCTCTATACAGCACTGATGATAAAACATCTAGGTTAAAGGTGAAAAGTTTCTCCACATTGAGGGACACCCAGAGAGGTTCACTGAGTTACATGGAGATGAGAAGAGGGAGGGGGTAGTTAGAGGTGACTGGAATGAGATGAGATGGAATCAAAAGAGGAGAGAGCAAGCTAGCCAGTAATCACTTCCTTATGTGCACTCCTTAGTCTGGACTGCTTAGAGATGTTCATGGATTTATACAGGGAAGAGGAGAGGGAGGAAGTAGACAGAGGTGGCCAGTATGATAAAAGAGGGAAATGAAAAGGAGAGAGACAGATCCAGCCAGTAACCAGTTCCCTAAGTGTTCTCCATCGTCTGGAACACACAGAGATTCACAGAGTTGGGTAGAGAAGAGAAGGGGGAGGGAGGAGACAGAGACAACTCGGTGGAGAAAAAGGAGAGTCCAAAGGAGGAGAGAGTGGTCAAGCCAGTAATCTCACTCTCAGGTAAAATTGGGTACTGAAGATTGGGTTTTTAAATGTACAAAATTGACAACAAATACCAAAAAGCAAAGATTAAAAATCCAAAGTAGAGGTTGGATTTTCAAAAATACAATATTAAAGAATAAGAACAAGAGAAAAAAAAGAAATCACGAGAATTATTAAAAAACAACAATAACAACCACACAAAAAAAAATACAGCATTTGCTTTAAAAATAGGGTCTTTTTTTTTGAAAAATGATAGTAGGTTATAAAAATTAAAATTAAAGGAGAAATAGAGGACTTAAAAGCTTTAAAAAGGTTTTTTAAAAAGGAGAAGAAAAAACAATCACACAACAGCATCAACAAAAAAAAAAAGAGAGAGAGAGAGAGAGAGAATGGACGTAAAAATAGTAAAGATAGTTCTGGGACTTTCTCTGGTGTTGTGGGCAGTGTGGGGTCATTTCGAAGGTGATTCCCTCTGTTTAGCTTCTTCTGTTTGCTGGTCTCTTCAGTGTCTGATTTCAGCCCTGACACAAGGGGGGCGATGGTAGACACTTTTTTTTTTTTTTTTTTTTTTTAGGCTCACTTGTTCAGTCGTGCTGTGGGGAGGGAGGGATGCTGCAAATAAATAACACTGGCGTGTGCTCACAGTGTCTCAGCCACGCTGGGCATGTCCCTGCACACAGCACACACCGCTCGGGCTCTTGTTGCTCTGCTGGGAACCGTCTGAGGCCGGCCCTAAGCTGCATGCACCTCCCCGGTCTAAGCCGCTCAGGCTTGGCTCTCAGGCAGCCCTCAGAGGTGCTGATTCGGTTGGGCCTGCATTTTGTGCCCTTCCCAGGTCCGAGTAGCTCAGGTGTTTGGCGAGCGCGGTCGCTGCGACTTATCGCCTCTCCCTGCTCCTCAGTTTTCTGGGTGCACTGCTGGCGCCCCTTGTCAGGCAGATGGTGACTGTCCAGAACCCCCAGAAGTCTTAGTTAGCAAAGAAGCCTGCTTGCAGTTTGGTAGGTAAAGTCTCTCTGGGGCTGCAATTGCCCCCTTCCAGCTCTTACGGCTCTGGCTGCCTGTCACCAGCGGGGGATGGTCTGCAGCCATCTATTTCTGTTCCGTCCTTTGTTCTGTGCGCAGTCCTGGTGGTGTCTTATGTTAGAGCTTTTCGCATGGTAGCTATCCCACAGTCTGGTATGCTAGCCCAAGTTAGTTCGCTCTGGTTACATTCGGGGCATTCCAGCCCGATTCTTAAAAAGCACTGCAGCCCGCGCCTCCCTGCCCAGCCCCCACTTGCTAGTGGCGGATGCAGGTGTCTGCGCTGCTTCTCCACCAGGGGAGTTACCATTGGGCTCGTAATCTGTTGGTCTTAATTATTTATTTTTCTTCCCTGTTATGTTGCCCTCTGTGCTTCCAAGGCTCGCCACAGACTCGGCAGTGAGAGTGTTTCCTGGTGTTTGGAAACTTCTCTCTTTTTAATACTCCCTTCCTGGGACGGGACTCCCTTCCCAGGATGGAGCTCCCTCCCTACCTCCTTTGTCTCTTTTTTCATCTTTTATATTTTTCCTACCTGTTTTTGAAAACAATGATCTGCTTTTCTGGGTGCCTGGTGTCCTCTGCCAGCATTCAGAAGTTGTTTTGTAGAATTTACTCAGCTTTGAAATGTTCTTTTGATGAATTTGTGGGTGAGAAAGTGGTCTCCCTGTCCTATTCCTCCACCATCTTAGGACTGCCATCAGAGTTTTATTAAAGTGTAAAAAGAGACAGAGAAAGCTTCTGACATCGACATCAGAAGGGGACAAAAAGAGTGCTCTCTTGCTAGCTTTTAGCAAGGTGCTTCATACCTGTTAGTAAGCTGCTAATAAGACAAAAGAAATATGTCAAGACTGAGAGAGTGGCACCAGGCCCCTCTCCCACAACGTGCATTCTGAGATAGAAAGGCACAAGGGAAGTCATGGGCCATAAAACAATTGACATAAGTCTTGAAGAAAGGCAGATTTCCAAGCAAATAGGTTTTCATTAATATAGCTTAAGAAAAAAAATATTTCCATAAGAAAAACACATTGGTTAGCTCAAGGTTTGAGATAAAGTTAAGTTCAGGCAGAACCAGGTGTCATCATGGCAACACAAGATTAGAAGAGAAAAGAAAAAGAGAAAACTCTGCCACTTGCAGTTCACTTCCCCCTGCCACTTGGGGACCTCTGGCCTTCCTACCGAGGCTGTTAACCCTCTTGGTTAGATCTGCAAACATTTGTAAAACACTATTGTTCTATCATTCTTTTTGTATGTATTAAATGGAGTAAGTCTATGAAGAGAAACTTTTCTATCAACAGCTATTTTGTTTCCAAGTGATATGGTTCAGCAGTAATCAAGATAACTAGCTATATCCCTGGATATACCAATGATAACCAAGTCAGTTTTCTTTTGGAGGAGAGAGAGTCAGGTTTATTGAGATATGCAGTGGAGATCACCCTTTCAAACATACAGCTCTATCAGTTGTGGCCAATGCCTGAAATAAGGGAATCATCTCTATGTTGAAAATATAGATCATTTACATCATCTCCCCAAATTTTCTTGTACCCTTTAGAGTCAACACCTTTCCACTCTCAGCCCCTGGCAACCACTGATCTGTGTTTTTTTTTTTTTATTCACATATTTTTGTCAGAATGTCATACAAATGGAATCATATACTATGTGGCCTTATGAGTATGGCTTCTTTCACATACCATAACTGGAGATTATCTGTGATGTTGAGTATCAGTTTGTTTTCATTTTATTTTGTTTATTTATTTTTCTGAGCAGCATACCATTATATGGATATGTTACTGTTTATCTATTTATCAGTGGAAGGAACTTAAGTTGTTGCCAGTTTTGGATAGTCATGAATAAAATTGCTATAAAGATTCACGTACAGGTTTTAGGATGATCACAACTTTTCATTTCTCTTACTTAAATATTTGGATGTAGGATGGATGGGGTATATGCTTAACTTTATGCAAAACTGCCAAACTCTTCTCTAAAGTGGCTGTGCAATTTTTATTTATACCAACAATGTGTGCTAGTTCTACTTATTCTACATTTTCATCAGCTTTATGAATTGTCTGGTATGTTTATTTTATCTAACTGGTATATGTAGAGATATCTCATTTACATTTTTGCAATGACTATTTGTGTTTAGCATTTTTTTTTCATGTGCTTATTTGCCATTTGTGTATTGTTTTGGTGAATGTCTGTTCAAATTCTTTGCCATTTTCATTGTGGGTGTTTTGTTCATTTTCTTATTATTATTTTGGAGTTATCTACAATATATATATTCTGCATCAGTTCAGTTCAGCCTCTCAGTCATGTCTGACTCTTTGCAACTCCATGGACTGCAGCACACCAGGCCTCCCTGTCTATCACCAACTCCCAGAGCTTGCATATTCTTCATAGAAGCCCCTTATCAGATATAAAGTTGTACAAATACTGTCTTCTAATCTGGGCTTGTCTTTTTATTATACTAACAGTTCCTTTATGAGTAGATTTCTTTTTTACCTTTGATAAGGACTGATTTCTTTTATGGATCATACTTTTTGTTTGGTGTCTAATACATCTTTACCTTAGCCAAAGATTTTCTCCTTTGATGTTTATAGTTTTACACTTTTACATCTAGGTCTCTGGTACTTGGGGCTTCCCAGGTAGCACTAGAGGTAAAGAACCTGCCTCCCAATGAGGAAGACGTAGGAGATGCAAGTTTGATCCCTGGGTTGGGAAGATCCCTGGAGGAGGACATAGCAACCCACTCTAGTATTCTTGCCAGGAGAATCCCATGGACAGAAAAGCCTGGCAGGCTACAGTCCGTAAGATCATAAAGAGTTGGATATGACTGAAGTGACTTAGCGTGCACTCTGGTACTTGGTATTTCATGATAATTTTTAATGTGGTACGTGGTATGGGTCAAGGTTCATTTATTCTCTACGGATGTCGTTTTTCCAGCATCATTTGTTGAAAGTCTAAATGCACACTTTAATTCTACTCAATATCCACTGTGATGTTATTCCATAAATTAGCTTAAATTAATTTTATATTTTGGGCTTCCCTGGTGACTCAGATGGTAAAGAATCCACCTGCATTGATCCCAATCTAGTATTCTGATAGAGGAGCAGGGCAGGCTACAGTCCATGGGGTTGCAAAGAGTCAGACATGACTGAGTGACTTTCACTTTCACAATTTTATATGTATCTTTTTGTTATTGTCCAGTGGCTTATGAGTAAGCTTAAAACAAAACTCTTCCAAGATGTATCTATTTTCCCTATCTCCATTTCCTCTTTTGCTGTGCCTTTCTAAACACATAATCTGTTCAGTTCAGTTCAGTCACTCAGTCATGTCTGACTCTTTGCAACCCCATGAATCGCAGCATGCCAGGCCCCCCTGTCCATCACCATAAACACATAATAGTTAGCTACTAGAGATGGTTATTTAAAATAGCTATCTTTCTAATGGTAACAGTAACAGTTTATCCACAGGGGATCTGAAAGTGAAAGTGAAAGTCGCTCAGTTGTGTCCAACTCTTTGCAAATACATGGACTAAACAGTCCATGGAATTCTCCAGGCCAGAATACTGGAGTGGGTAGCTGTTGCCTTCTCCACGGGATCTTCCCAACTCAGGGATCCAACACAGGTCTCCAACATTGCAGGCACATTCTTACCAGCTGAGCCACCAGGGAATCTCTTTCTATTGGTACCAAGTTCCTACCATGGATAGTGTACATTCCATATATGTATGACTTCATGCAATATTTTACATAAAATTTATACAAATATCAGTGACTAAAAGGCTGAAAAAATACATGAAAAATTGCAGCTAATATAGTGATTGTCATGAAAATGCAATAAAATATATGTTGAGATTTTGGTCAATGGAGCTCAAAAGTATGTCGGATGTTTTTCACATTGTAAAATGTAAATTTCCATTTAAATAAAAACTTGACTGGGGAAAAATAACTTTAGGTCTGAGTATGCTCAAAGTAAAAAAGTTATGAGCAATTACAAGTACTGATCTAGTTAAGCATGGTATTTCATTTCTGTCATTAACAAGTTTACAGCTTGATATTCTCATTTCTCAAAGGAAAGCTGTCAAAATATTTTCTTATAAATTTCTGAAAGGCATTTCTTGCTCAACTTCATTTCAGAACTAAGTCTCCATGATAAATTTTCTGGCCCAGCATGAACAGCTCAATGACTAATCAATCATGCTGTTTTTTGGTTTAAATGTGAATATCTGAGAGCAGTTGTTCTGAAAACCTCCAAAGTAACAGGATAAAACTGGAGATCTCACACTCATTTTGATCACTACAAATCTGTATGTAAATCAATTTCAAATATTTCTTATTCTTGAATATAATCATTATCTACTGCCTGCCATGAAACTTAAAAACTTTTTTTTAGAGTTTTGTGGCAAAAAAATGCAAGTGCAGAAAAGATCATGATGGTATGATAATAACTTTTAAATAATGGTCTCTGGCTATGACTAGATATAGTTTGTTACTTTATAGCAAGCACTATAAAACTCTGTCATTTATTTAAGTTAAATAATTACTGCTTTTCTCTACTTCAAATATTCATATACACTTCATGTTATAGGTCTATATATGTATTGTTAGTAGTTTTAAAGAAAATACACCACTCAGATGTGACAAGGCTATTCAGTAGACCATATGAAATGAAATAAAAATAAAGCTTTAGTCTAAAGAAAAAAATTTTTTTGGTGTCCTCGAGTGATTTTCAACCAAATTTGAAGACTACTGTACAAAAGGGCCTTTCTATTATGGAAGGTTATTTCTAAAATAGTTCTCCCTGTGCATAATTTATTTCATGGTGATAAAAATATCATTTCTACCAATTAAATTCTCAACTGTACCGCTTGACAACATTTATACTAAGACTGTCATTATCATTGCTATTATTTCTTTGTCACCAAACAAAATCAAAACATCTCACAGAGACCAACATACTAGAAATAAAAATGACACTGGGGTGCTTGCAATCTCATTAGGCCAAGAAAATAGACCTAAAACATAGAAAAACATACAGAAAGCAAAGGCAGCGATGCATGTCAGACCTCAGGACAGTCATCATTTATAAACCGAAACTTTAAGCAGATATTTCTCTAGTTAAGGGATATTTTCCATTTTAAAATTAAATTTCCATAAGTGCTGAATCCATACTATAGAAATCCCTGGAAACTTCAGTTACATCTTAGCTGCCCAGCCAAGGACATGATTTGTCTTTGGAGATTTCAACTAGCCAAAGTGAGGGAAAAAGAACAAAAGAAAAATCAAAAGCATCACTCTCACAGAAAAAATTCTCTAGAGGCTGTAAATCTTTCAATAAATACATGACAAATAAATTTATTTGGAGTTACAAGACAGCTGCCAAATAAGACTTGTCCCTTGTGTATCTTATAATACCTAAGCATTCCTACAATGGAAATAACAGAAATATACTTGTATATCATTGTACAGTTAGAAGAATTTGCTTTGCTTAATTTAATCTTCACATTGCCCTTGAAACATAGGTATTATTACTTGCTTTCCTACTTTAGAAATGAGGAAAATAAATGAGAGGTTAAGTATAAGGGAATGAGCTATAGTGAGAGAGAGAAGAAAGTAAACCCAGTTAAGATTAATTCAAAGTCATATTTTAGAAAGTAATAATGAAGAAAGCACTAAAGATATTTTTTCTCCCATAGCTACATGATGATTCTATAAGCGTATTCTTTCAAAAAATGAAAATATCCCTTCTGTTCATAAACATAATAATAAATATTAGCCTCAAAGCTACAATCTCAATTCATTAAGTTTATTCTGTTTGCTATACTATTCCTACTACCAATTCTAATTTTATAATTGGTAATATTCTTTCAAGTGGAGATGAGATTGAGAGAAAAAAATAACAAAAATATTATAATGATTTGACATCACAAAAAATAGAAACTTCTATATTAAATGTCCTATGATGGGGAAAATAATGTACATTCAAGACAAAGATTATTTATCATCTTATTACTTTTAGATTCCAATAATAAGTATATTTCAGTTAAATGAAGACAGCTGTGTATGTATATTTAATAACTTATGAGTTTGATAAGACTATGAAAAGAAACCAAAGAATATAGTCACTGAATGAATAAAGGAACTGAGCAGAAGAAAATATGAAATGGGGAGTGTTAAGATTTGGTGTAGGGACAATTAAGATTCTGGGTAGAAATTGACTGTTTAAGCTTATTCAGTAGACCATAATAGTCAAGAGACCAAATGGATGATAGTAGACTATATACCTGGTCCTGTGAAACGTGCTTGAGAATAAGCAACGAGGCACGGTTCATCGAGTGGGCTGCCATGTACGTAAATGACTATAATGCAACATTACCTGCTATGAGTGAACCAGTGAACTAAGCCTGATGAGATAGCTACTCCATGTTAAATACTGACAAGGGCTGAGGGGGTCAGGTTGAGTATTATCACTGGATTTCTTTCATCAAGTTAGGAAAGACATACTGGAAATGCACACATGTTCATTAAGGCACCCAGGCCAATCTCCACACTTGAGGGCCCTTCAAGAAAACATTACTTTGTAGTGAGCTATTAATTTTTGGTCTCGAAATTATCACAGGTTATGGATAGAAGTTCGACTGACAAAATTTTGAAATGATATTTGGTATGAATTAGGGATCAGTACTCTATTTTGACCAGCTTTTTTTTTTTTTTTTTTTTTTTGCTGCACCGCACAGCATGCAGGTCGTTAGTTTCCTGACCAGGGATTGAATCTGCGTCCCCTGCAGTGGAATTGTGGCGTGTTAAACACTGGACTGTCAGGAAAGTCCTTGGAGTTGTGTTTTACTGTAGCTTTTACAAGGGCTAGTAGATTATTCCTGCTTTTGCAGCTGAGCCTCTAAACAGTTAATCCTCCAGCTTATTGAGCATCAGACTCCAGATGCTGGCTAATCTCAAACTAATTAGTTCTACAACCAACAGGCTACATAAGATGGAGGTTTTGCCAACTGTTGAAATGGGACACGCTGAGAAAACTGGACCCTATTCAATATCAGTGCTTTTGTGAATATGTGTCTCTGTGTATGTGTCACTCATTTATGTGGCAAAAAGTATTTGAAACTTTACTTCCATGCTAGAAAATACATTTCTAACTAGGTTAATACAATCCATCAAGAAACCAGGAATAAAAGAAATTTGTAAGGAGACTCAAGTAATCAGAAATCGCTCCATGTTTATAAATAGAGAGAGAGGGAATACTATTATGACAACTGGATTTTGGAGTTATTATTACATGATAGTTGTGGTTGTGGCATTTTATGGCAATTATACTCATAAAAGTTCAAATATGAACTCTCTATGCTGTGAAAGAGAATAGGATTACACTTGAATAGTGAGGTCATACTCTGTGCCAACATCCTGAAAATGAGAGTTTTCTCAAGCTGGAACCCAGAACTGAAAGGGAAGGCTCGAAGGAATAGCAGACAGTCACCTCTATTTTCTCTTAACTTTGACCATGAAGTTGCCAAGGTATTTTGAAAGTAGTTCCTGAGTAACAAATATGATGTTGTCCTTGAAAAACTGGAAGTAATAAGTACAATCTTTTTTTTTTAAAAATAGAGTCCCCTAAGCATGACTAAAGAGACTATTTTCCTAGTTACTCAACATTCTTAGAGAAGCTACTGAGAGATTTAGTACAGCTGACAGTGGTGAGAGACTTGAGAGCACAGATGATGGAAAAATGTAGAGAAAAGAAAGTAAAAAGACAAAACAAATCCTCCTCCTCTCCTATGCTCCAAAGTATCTGTAACTTATCTCTAGTATTTCCACACAAAACAGTGGTGTGTATAACCCATCTCTTTCCCTCATCAGAACTTAAGCTTCTTGAAGGCAGATATGCACAGTTTTCCAGTACAGGGCCTGGCACTTGGAAGGCTCAGTAGCTGTTAACAAAGGAATAAACAGTACCTGAAACTAAAGTATATCTTTCTCTTATTTTAGAAAATGAAAGAACATGGAAGTGTTAGTCGCTCAGTCATGTCCAACTCTTTGGGACCCCATAGGCTGCAGCCTGCAGGCTCCTCTGTCCATGGAATTCTTCAGGCAAGAATACTGAAATGGGTTGTCATTCTTTTCTCCAGGGGATCTTCCTGACCTAGGGATTGAACCCAGGTCTCCTGCATTGCAGGCAGATTCTTTACAATCTGAGCCACCACAGCCACCAGGGCAGTCTATGGATGAAATAAAATCACATATTCACAAGTTAGCTGTTATTTGTATACTTGCCATCATACTGAGGTAGAAAATGAATGTTTTTGAGGTACAAGATTAATAACTATATGGTGATCTGATACTATAAAGAGAATCAAGAAATCCCATTTGTTGGAACTCCCTTTAACTAAAAGAACTTGAAAGATTTAATATTTCATTTAGACCTTAAAAATATTCCTTCAGATGCCACTATCTAACTTACTTCTAATTTTGTGACTCCTTTTGGAATTATACACACCCCAAGTGTGTATCACCAGTCTCCAAACACCAGTCATCTTCAAAAGCAAGACGCTGATCTTATCGATAGAAAGCCTACACCGTCAGAAATGTTGGAATCTCCACCATGGTCATATGGATGATTAATTATGTAGTATTACTGGGAAGGACTGATGCTGAAGCTGAATACTTTGGCCACCTGATGAGAAGAGCTGACTCATTGGAAAAGACCCTGATGCTGGGAAAGGTTGAAGGCAGGAGGAGAAGGGGACAACAGAGAATGAGGTGGTTGGATGGCATCACTGACTCTATGGACGTGAGTTTGAGCAAGTTCTGGGTACAGTCCATGGGATCGCAAAGAGTCAGACATGACTGAGTGACTGAACAACAACTGGCAGCAAGATCTATTGAGAGGAGACTTGGAATGTTGTCACATTTTGGACCCCTTAAATCTTTATGAAAACGTTTCTCTAAGTTGCTCTTTGAATGGGAGAAGAAAGGACCATAAGTTAGCAGAAAGCTCCCCAACTCATTCTTAAATAAGGCTAAGAAGGGAAGGTGGAAAACTGACTGCTATGAAGCAAGCATTTTGTTATGCATTTCCAATCTGGTTGAAAATGAATAGATACCTTATACCTAAATAGCACTTTACAGCTTGCAAAATTGTATCCCATTTGACCTCATGCATAGTCAGAAAAGGCTTGCCCAAGTGGCAGAACAGGGACCAGAATCCAGGTTTTCTGATTTTAAAATCTATACATATATTAAAAAAGAAAAAAAAAAAAGGTTTTTTCTTTCATGGAAAATTTTGTTGACTAGTGAAGCTCTCCAGAATTCTGTGTTAAGTAGGATCTGAAGCCACACCCTGACTTAATGGAAAACACTGCTGTGATTGATTATTAATGTCTATCCTGAACAAAAAATAGAGTGGTAAAATGTCAATCCCTCCCACACTATTTTCCCACTTTGAGGTTTTCAGATAAGCATGCCCACCCCAACAGTAATACCAATTCAGTTGAGTTCAGTCACTCAGTCATGTCTGACTTTTTGTGATCCCATGGACTGCAGCATGCCAGGCCTCCATGTCTATCATCATCTCCTGGAGTTTACTCAAACTCATGTCCATTGAGTTGGTGATATCATCCTACCATCTCATCCTCTGTCTTCTCTTTTCCTCCTGCCTTCAATCTTTCCCAGCCTCAGGGTCTTTACAAATGAGTCAGCCCTTCACATCAGGTGGCCAAAGTATTGGAGTTTCAGCTTCAACCTCACTCCTTCCAGTGAACATTCAGGACTGATTTCCTTTAAGATGGACTGGTTGGATCTCCTTGCAGTCCAAGGGACTCTCAAGAGTCTTCTCCAACACCACAGTTCAAAAGCATCAGTTCTTCAACATTCAACTTTTTTTATAGTCCAACTCTCACATCCGTACATGATTACTGGAAAAACCATAGCCTTGACTAGACAGACCTTTGTTGGCAAAGTAATGTCTCTGATTTTTGTGGGTTTTTTTCCTTTTTTTATTTATTTTTTAATTCAAATTTATTTATTTTGATCAGATTGGTCATAGTCTTTCTTCCAAGGAGCAAGCATCTTTTATCTTACTGGCTGCAGTCATCATCTGCAGTGATTTTGGAGCCCCCCAAAATAAAGTCTGTCACTGTTTCCACTGTTTTCCCATCTATTTGCCATGTGATGGGACCGGATGCCATGATCTTAGTTTTCTGAATGTTGAGCTTTGAGCCAACTTTTTCACTCTCCTCTTTCACTTTCATCAAGAGGCTCTTTAGTTCTTCTTTGCCTTGTGTCAGTAATACTGATTATAAGACCATTAATCAATGGAAGGTAAGAATAGTAGCATCCAGCTACAGGAAATTGGAGGCAACTGCTGCAGGTGCCCTGTACTACCCCAACAGACCAGATTGGGCTTTATTGACTGGATTGTCCTTAAAGGCATATTCAGAGATGACAGAAAGAGCAGAAAAAGAAGTTCTTTCCAAGAAATGGATTATGCCCTGGAAGGCTGTGCACCTTTATCAGACAAAGTGTGCTATCCATATCTAACTGAAATCAAACTTTTAAATATTTGCATAATTCCAATGATTTAAGAACAGTGAGTTTTAAAGGGTATTATTACCTTCCATACCCATGATTAGGGCTTCCCTGGTGGCTCTGATGGTAAAGTGTCTGCCTGTAATGAGGGAGACCGGGGTTCAATCCCTGGGTTGGGAAGATCCCCTGGAGAAGAAATGGCAACCCACTCCAGTATTCTTGCCTGGAAAATCCCATGGATGGAGGAGCCTGGCAGGCTACAGTCCATGGGGTTGCAAAGAGTCAGACACGACTGAGCAACTGAACTGATACCCATGATTTACTCCTAAATAAGGTATCTTTATTTTTGTCCTTCATAACAATGAAAATATTTGCCCTTTGAATAATGGAGATGTTTCCCAAACATAAGACAAGTAATTATCTTCAGGTAAATTAAGCCTGTTTTAGAAGACCAAGTAAATGGTCTTGATAAGTATAATAGAAAGACTGTAATTTCTATACTACTATACTCAAAGTGCTTACTGGCAACATATTCTCCTAGGGAAGAAATATAAAGGCATTGCAGCAATGTAATAAGATTATTATTAATGAAATATGTAGGAAAATTTTGTGCCTTAAAATGTTGCATCAGCTGTTAATGATTCTTTGGTCTCCCATTCCTATTAGGCTCTTTCCATGTGCTTCGGTCTCTTTTTCTTTGAATTGTCTTGTTGCCCATTACCTTTCTTCTGGCTGCAAAGGCAGAGCCACAGAGATCTTTCAATACCCAGTGCATTTCAAATCTATCCTCATTTTTAAAGCCTAATTATATGTGGAAAGGTATAATTTAAATTCAATTTTACGGTAATTTTAATGGGACATTTGCATAATACTGTTCTGGCTTCTTGTAATTCAAATCTGCTTACTCCAAATAGGCTTCTCCATGGATACACATCCACCATGCATTAAATGTTAATACACTTGGGTTACCTGGGATGAGAGTATAGAAGCACAGAGGAGTAAAACCTATGGGAAAAAGGCTGAAGTGGAATTCATGAAGCTATTAATTAACAATACTAGAAGACCTTGAATTTTCACAGAATTATACATTGCTAAAACAAGCACACTTATCTAATCTTTCCGTTCTTGTCTCCACTGGGCAACCTCAGGCTCAGATAAGCTCCCTGAGGCAATATAACCACTTTTGAGTAGGGTGATGTCATTGGCAAATTTCATCTTGAAATGTGGTAAATGGTAAAGTGAAGTTAAAAAGACCTTCTCTCAGTCTCTATCAGATACGCCTACAAGTGCTGCTACCTGCTTTTAAATCTCCTTCTTTCCCTTATTGCTGATGGTTGGGTGATCAGATTTATTTTTCATTACTTAACTCTTTTTATTTTTTTTTAATGTCTCTCCTCTTCCATAAGCCCATTATGTAAATTATTCTAAGAAGTAAAGTAGAATAAAGCCTAGTTGTCTTTACTTACCATTCACTACAGGAAAAAATGTTTAAGAAATATAATCATATATGGTGGCTGTTACCACATCAAGAAATATAACTCATATATTGACTTTTATATTATTACTACCTATATTTCATATAAAGCTCCTCTATTTCATTCCATGGTATGTAAAGTGTATACAATATTTACAACTCTTGCTCTTCTATTAAAATCTATTCAGCTAATCAATCTGCATCTAAAGTTCAAATTTCTTGTCTGCCCACACAAACTGGACTGGATAGTTTTAAAGAGATTTATACCTTCCAAGTGGCAGATAGTACCAAAGAGGGATTTTGTCACAGTAACTTTCCCCTAAAACAGTCACCTATAATTCAAGTTTCTCACCTCTCCTAAACATGTTTCCTGCTGCTGCCAAAGTTACCTCTCTAAAATAACTGTTCTGATTCTCTGCTGTTCACACTGAGCCTGCGCTGTATCCCCACTGCTTTGGGAACTGAGCAGGACCCTTTGGGGCCTTTCTGGAACACCCTTCCCCCCAACGTCCTCTGCCTGTTTCCTGTTTGTAGAAAACTACGATCTGCCAGGCCTCCTCTGAGTCACAAGAGCCTGGCTCAAGAATTAAAGATTGAAAGGACATAGACATATGGAAACAAAAACAGCAGGTGGGTCAAGGCTCTGGTAAGGATTTAAACAGTAAATCAGCCATATGGAAGTCATAGGATCATTAGTTCCTCTGAAAAGTACCTAGATAAGTATCTGATGCACATTACCTAAGTTTATGATGCTACAACCCCCGCCAAATGTCCAAAATTAGCTACTTGATGACCATGAGCACATAGATGCCACACTCTCTGAAACCAGAGCACTCATAATGTTAAGCTCTACGATACTACCCTGATATCTCACCATCCACCAATCAGAGAGCTGCGCACAAGCACATCACATACCCAAGACTCCCCTCTTCACCTTGCCTTTAAAAATGCCTCCCTGAAACCCACTGGGGAGTTTGAGTTTTCCAGGATTAGATGCCTTAGACTCCTGGTTAGGCACTTTACAATAAACATTACACTCTCTTTGACTACAACCTGATATCCACAGACTGGCCTTACTGTGAATTGATGAGTAGAACCAAGTTTGATTTGGTAACACTTTCAAGATTTCTCATGGTGAACACCCTTCAAAAGCAAACCTTAACCTCCATTCCTTTACTCATGATGGCCTTTAGCTTAGTATTTCCTCCTGTTGTTCAGTCACTCAGTCATGTTTGACTCTTTGTGACCCCATGTACTGCATCACACCAGGTCTCCCTGTCTTTCAGAATCACCTGAAGTTTGTCAAACTCATGTCCATTGAGTCAGTGATGCCATCCAAACATCTCATCCTCCGTCCTCCCCTTCTTCTGCCTTCAATCTTTCCCAGCCTCAGGGTCTTTTCCAGTGAGTTGGCTCTTCCCATCAGGTGACCAAAGTACTGGAGCTTCAGCTTCAGCATCAGTCTTTCCAATGAATACTCAGGACTGATTTCCTCTAGGATGCACTGGTTTGATCTTGCTGTCCAAGGGACTCTCAAGAGTCTTCTCCAGCACCACAGTTCAAAAACATCAATGCTTCAGTGCTCAGTCTTTTTCCAGCTCTCACATTCATACATGACTACTGGAAAACCCATAGCTTTGACTATACAGACCTTTGTTGGCAAAGTGATGTCTCTGCTTTTTAATACACTGTCTAGGTTTGTCATTGCTTTTCTTCTAAGGAGCAAGCATCTTTTAACTCTTCAAGAGCAAACCTTAACCTCCATTCCTTTACTCACAGTGACCTGTAGCTTTGTATTTCCTCCTGGTTCCCATTTATTCTATGCTAACTGGAAAACATTGTTTCCTTAAAAACTCAACTCATCTGTGAACTCTTCTTTGGAAGTCTTCCATGGTGAAATGATCATAAATATTTCCTCCTTTCTGTTTCCAAAACGTGTTATTTTCCATTATTTAGCGTGTATAGGTTGCTCTGTCTTACATCAAAAGTAATTTTTTTTAGCTTACTTTATTAGATTATATGGTCCTTAAGGGCCAATGTTGAGGTTTATTCTAGTATCCTCCCAATAGTCCCCCACTACCATCATCCAGCATGAATAAATGCTTTATAAATATACATTGATTTCAGTTTAATTTCTAAAACTCCTAACAAAGATGAGTAATTTCAAACATTTAGCCTTCACTATCTGCAGATGCTTTTATGATTATCTTTCCTTTTGTCACTGACACCTCACTAGATTTCTTTCTGACCTCATGATCTATGGCTTAAAAATCTGGTTTCCAGTGTATGACATTTTCACCTGATCAATTTTGTACCTATAGTGATTTAATTTAACTACTGGTTATTCACTGTTCTCTATGTCTTTATGCATTTCATAGCTTGTTTTATTTATATGTGCTTGAGTACTGCTTCTGCTGAAATATATTAAGAAAAGATGAATCTAAAGAAAAATGACTTTATGACTTTATTATCTTTCTAAACTGTATCTGATTTCATTGATAATTTTCTTTCAGAATGAGTATGATTAATATACACTGCCCATAGTATCCTTTAAATATGTCCTTTTGGTATGTCCCTCAATTTTGAATTTATAGCCCATGTCCAAGTAGTTCCTGCCAAAAAAAAAAAGAAGAAAAAGGAAAATCCAGGAATTAGATTGATTCAAGGAGTCTTTATATTCAATGTGGAAATATAGAGACAAAAGAGAAGCCTCAACAAGGAGATGGTCCTTGTAACACTTGGCAGCTTTCCCCCTGAGAACCACTCTAAATTGCCCTCCAAAGAGACAGACATACTACCTTGTGTGTAGACATTCTGCCATCAAACAGATGGGTCTGCACAGAGATGAAAAAAAAAAACACACATATGAACATCAAACATGGCTCTTAGCCATGTTATTTTCAGCTTATAGTACTTAAATGACTTTTGTACTGCCAATGCCATGGTTGCAGGCAAGAGAGCAAATATAGCAACCACAACCACAGCAACAGTCAGGGACCAAACAAGAGGGGTTCCCATTTCAAACTATCTCTTTGACTGTTTCTTTGAATTTTAGCTAATGAAAATGCCTAAAATTTAGTGCTCTGGTACCAAGTATGGAAACTCCAGGAAGCACTTTCTTTTATACATAGACAAACACTGGCAAAGAGATTAAAGTCACCATTCTGAAGGCTGATGAGCATTTTCTAGAGGCTGATTTTTGTTTCTGAAAATAAAATTTCTAATGAAAAAATAGCTACCTAAAAAAAAATCTCTAGCAATATATATCTACAAGAACTTCTAGAACTAACACACACAAAAAAAGATGTCATTTTCATCACAGGGGACTGGAATGCAAAAGCAGGAATTCAGGAGATACTTGTAGTAACAGGCAAGTTTGACCTTGGAGTACAAAATGAAGCAGAGCAAAGTCTAATAGAGTTTTACCAAGAGAACGCACTGGTCATAGAAAACACCATATTTTAACAACACAAGAGATGACTCTACACATGGACATCACCAAATGGTCAATGCCAAAGCCAGATTGATTATATTCTTTGCAGCCAAAGATGGAGAAGCTCTATAAGTCAGCAAAAATAATAAGACCAGGAGCTCATTGTGGCTTAGATCATGAATTCCTTATTGCCAAATTCAGACTTAAATTGAAGAAAGTAGGGAAAACCACTAGACCATTCAGGTATGACCTAAATCAAATCCCTTAAAATTATACAGTGGAAGTGACAAATAGATTCAAAGGATTAGATCTGATAGAGTGCCTGAAGAACTATGGACGGAGGTTTGTGACATAGTACAGGAGGCTATGATTAAAACCATCCCCACGAAGAAGAAATGTAAAAAAGGTAAAATGGTTGTCTGGGGAGGCCTTACAAAAAGCTGAGAAAAGACGAGAAGCAAAAGGCAAGGGAGAAAAGGAAAGATAGACTCATTTGAATGCAGAGTTCCAAAGAATAGCAAGGAGAAATAAGAAAGCCTTTCCCAGTGATCAATGCAAAGAAACAGAGGAAAATAAGAGAATGGAAAAGACTGGAGATCTCTTCAAGAAAATTAAAGATAACAAGGGAATATTTCATGCAAAGATGGGCAGAATAAAGGACAGAAATGGTATGGACCTAACAGAAGCAGAAAATATTAAGAAGAGGTGGCAAGAATACACAGAACAACACAAAAAAGATCTTCATGACCAAGGTAATCACGATGGTGTGATAACTCACCTACAGCCAGACATCCTGGAATGTGAAGTCAACTGGGCCTTAGGAAGCATCACGACAAACAAAACTAGTGGATGTGATGGAATTCCAGTTGAGCTATTTCAAATCCTAAAAGATGATGCTGTGAAAGTGTTGCACTCAATATGCCAGCTAATTTGGAAAACTCAGCAGTGGCCACAGGACTGGAAAAGGTCAGTTTTCATTCCAATCTCAAAGAAAGGCAATGCCAAACAATGCTCAAACTACCGCACAATTTCACTCATCTCACACGCTAGCAAAGTAATGCTCAAAATTCTCCAAGCTAGGCTTCAACAGTAAACCGAGAACTGCTAGAGATTCAAACTGAATTTAGAAAAGACAGAGGAACCAGAGATCAAAATGCCAACAGCTACTGGATCATAGAAAAACAAGAGAATTCCAGAAAAACATCTAATTCTGCTTCACTGACTACACTAAATCCTTTGTGTCGATCACAACAAACTGCAGAATATTCTTAAAGAGATGAGAATACCAGACCACCTTACCTGCCTCCTGAGAAACCTGTATGCAGGCCAAGAAGCAACAGTTAGAACCAGACATGGAACATCATACTGGTTCCAAATCAGGAAAGGAGTACGCCAAGGCTCTATATTGTCACCATGCATTTTTAACTTACATGTAGAGTATATCTTGCAAAATGCCAGGCTGGATGAAGCACAAGCTTGATTCATGATTGCGAGGAGAAACATCAATAACCTCAGATATGCAGATGACACCACCATTATGGCAGAAAGCAAAGAGGAACTAAAGAGCCTCTTGATGAATGTGAAACAGGAGAGTGAAAGAACTGGCTTAAAACTCAATATTCAGAAAACTAAGATCATGGCACCTGGTCCCATCACTTGATGGCAAATAGATGGGCAAACAATGGAAACAGTGACAGACTTTATTTTCTTGGGCGCCAAAATCACTGCAGATTTTGACTGCACCCAGTCAAAATTAAAAGATGTCCGCTCCTTGGAAGAAAAGCTATGACAAACATACACAGCATATTAAAAAGCAGAGACATTACTTTACTGATAAAGTCCATATAGTCAAAGCTATGGCTTTTCCACTAGCCATGTATGGATGTGAGAGATGAATCATAAAGAAAGCTGAATGTTGAAGAATTGATGCTTTTGAACTGTGATGTTGGAGAAGATTCTTGAGAATTCCTTGGACTGAAAGGAGGTCAAACAACTCCATCCTAAATGAAATCAGTCCAGAATATTCACTGGAAGGATTGATGCTGAAGCTGAAGCTCCAATACTTTGGCCACCTAATGTAAAGAGCCAACTCATTGGAAAAGACCCTGATGCTGGGAAAGATTGAAGGCAGGAGGAGAAGGGGATGACAGAGGCTAAGATGGATGGGTAACATCACCGACTCGATGGACATGAGTTTGAGCAAGCTCCAGGAGTTGGTGATGGACAGGGAAGCCTGGCTTGCTGCAGTCCATGGGGTCACAAAAAGTCAGACATGACTGAGTGACTGAACTGAACTGAACTGAGTAGTATGTATCATTGAAATTCAAAAAGTACCACTTGTTGGTTTAAGTTTTGACCATCAAACTTCAATACATTTCCATTTTTTTAAGAAAATGCATCATATATTAGTCAAAGAAATTTCTCACAACCTTAAATTTATCATCTTATAAACAAAACATAAAATCAAAGCAAATTAATATTAATGAAGCACTTATTATATACATAGCACTATGCTGAGCTCTGGGATAAAGTAAGACAATGGTTCTACTATCTTTGGACTTTCCCTGCAGTTGTAAAGGGCATCCATGATAAGCTATATTTCAAATTTTACAATTGTTTACTAAAAGAAATATACACAGTTTAAGGCAGCAGGAAAGATCCTTAAAGGAGGTAAAACTTAAAATTGGCTGAGAAGAGTGGGTAGAATTTACAGTCAGTGGAATACCGTGTGTGAAGTTGTTTTCTGTCCTTCATGGAGGAGATAAAGACAGGATCAAAGGCAGTGAGAATCTCCAGATAATTTATATGGCTTCTCCATGGCTTTTTGTATCTTGTTATATAGTTTTACTTAAAATATTCTCTATATATATGTTAGTATACTGTATTGGAGTTTTCCTTTCTGGCTTACTAACACATATATATGGAATTTAGAAAGATGGTAATGATAACCCTATATGCGAGACAGCAAAAGAGACACAGATGAAAGAACAGACTTTTAGACTCTGAGGGAGAGGGAGAGGGTGGGATGATTTGGGAGAATGGCATTGAAACATGTATACTATCATGTAAGAAATGAATCGCTAGTCTAGGTTTGATGCAGGATACAGGATGCTTGGGGCTGATGAACTGGGATGACCCAGAGAGATGATATGGGGAGGGTGGTGGGAGGGGGGTTCAGGGTTGGGAACTCATGTACACCTGCGGTGGATTCATGTTGATGTATGGCAAAACCAATACAGTATTGTAAAGTAAAAAAATAAAATTTAAATTAAAAAAAATATTCTGATAATTACCCAAATAACCAATCTTCTCAAGTGGATTTCCTGCAAAGATCCTATACATCATGCCTTGTGAGGGAGATGTTGTCTTTGTTTGCAGGGATGACCATAAAAACCTGTTTGCTTAAGTGAGCCTGGCCAGTTCATGAGGTCTCACTATGCAAGTTTCTCAATCAGAAATATCTGAGGGATTTCCAGAGTCACTTCCAACACAAACACCTTGCTCATCTTGCTCTTTCAGAATTATTTACTCCCCTCCCCCATCTCTAAGGAAAAGCAATTTCCATTTTCCAGCTCAGTTTAATAGCATCCAGTCTTGGAAGCTGAAATTTTAAAAATGTCTAAATTGAACCACATTATCTATTTTTCTGCTGCTCTGCTCCTCTGCTACTTCAGTTCCATTCAGGACCAGAGCTTTCCTTTTCACCAAGCCTCATAATCAATGATGTGTCCTCTGATTTTCCCAGCCTTGACTTTTTCTGACTTCTTGATTCAATAAACTTCTGCTCTGGAAAGGAACTGGCTGGCCCTTCTCAGTGGGTGTATAAATTTTAATGATCCTCTCCACTAACATTAAGCTATCAAGTTTGCCTTAATAATCAGAGTGTCTTTAAGTGTAAATGTCTCCCAGTAGGCATTTATCCTCTTTGGGGGAGGGAAACAATGGAATAGATTAAAATGTAGTCTCTTCCCTAAATGCTAGGATTGAATTCACCTGGCAGCTCCCTATGAAAACTAAAAAAATAACTGCTCAACAGGCTCATGTATTGTATATTTGAATAATGGAAATGTTAAACAAAATGTCTGACTCACAGTAGGCACTCAGTAAATATTTAAAGAATTAGTAAATTAATTCCTTTCCTTTCACATGCTTATTGTAATCTTACAAAAACCCTGTTGCCTAGTAACTACTCAATGAAACTGTTCCTGATCAGATGATAGGATTATAATTTATAATTTATAAATTATGCTTTCTAAGTATATTTATAAATTATTTGCAAAATGTAGCATTCAACTTTTAACTTCCTATAGCAAATAGCGAGTCAACTGTGAATATTACACATTTAAAAAAGGTTGTGTGTGTGAGTGTGTGGTGTGTTAATTACTCAGTCATTTCCGATTCTTTGCAACCCCATGGACTGTAGCCCACCAGGTTCCTCTGTCCATGTAATTAGGTTATTATTCATTTATTCAAGAAATATTACTTAGTCACTGTCAGGATTCGTGAGATTATGCTACAAAGATAAACAGCCTGAAAACTCAGTGGCTTAAAACAATAAATCTTTTACTCACACTATTATTGCATATGCATAAGAGGGTTCTGTGGCACTCATAAGAGGGTTCTGCTGACTGTGGACACTCACTGACCAGTTTGACAGGGATTTCATCTTACCTTATTCTTCCATGATCGCAGATGCAGAGAAAACAGAGATAGTTATGAACCAAATACCAGTTCCTAAAGCAATTTCAAGGAATGCCACATGTCACATCTGACAAAATTTTATTGGTCAAAGAAAGTCATGTGAATATGGCTGGGTTCAATAGACAAAGGTATATAACCCTCCACATTTGTAGTACCATAGGAAACAAATTGGGCTTCCCTGTGGCTCAGTTGGTAAAGAATCCGCCTGCAATGCGGGAGACCTGGGTTCGATCCCTGGGTTGGGAAGATCCCCTGGAGAAAGGAAAGGCTACCCTCTCCAGTATTCTGGCCTGGAGAATTCCATGGACTGTATAGTCCATGGGGTCACCAAGAGTCGGACATGACTGAGCGACTTTCACTTCCAGGAACAAATCAGGATATAAAAAGTGTCTATAAAAGGTGTTGCTGAAAAGTAACACAGTCTTCTACAAGCATGCAGCAATTTACTTGGCCTGAGGCACCAAGTTACAAGGTGAACAAGATGAACTTGAGCTATTGCTGATTATTACCGCTTTCTGGGAACTGGGAATCACTTTGCTTCTCTGTGTTCTCCCCACATGAAAAAATATCTGTTCGCATGTAAGAATTAAAGATTTTAAAACTAAAAAAAAATAAAAAACTAAAAAAAAAAAAATTAAAAAAAAAGAAGAAAAAATATCTGTTCAATCTACGATCGTGGATAATGATAATGACTATGTTTACTTCACAGATGTAATCACAAAATAAATAGTAATCTTTTACAATGAAGTTGAGCAGAGCAAACACTTGGGTTGCTAAGGCCTAAGTGTAGAGCCTATCTAGATTTTCTCCTACTCATTCACCCCAACAAGGCTTACTGTAAGAAATCGATATAGGAGACAAACTGTCCTTTGAACCGCCCGTGTCATGCCCCTAAGTCCCCTCCGTTTTGTTTTCATCCTCTCTACCGCTCTTCCTATAACTCTAACCAGATCTGGAAGCCTGGAAAATAAAACGCCTCAGTTGCCCTCCTATCTTGTCTGTGGGGATTGTCACTGAAAGCAGAGGTGCTAACAAAGAGATGCACAGTGTGGCAAAGTGTCAAGTGCTACATCAATTTAAGAATGAGTGTTATGACAAACCCCAAGAAGTGTGTCTCTATTAAGGACAATGAGGACAGAAGAGATTTGGGAGACAAAACTTGGGTAATCTTCTGATCTGATATATATATAGCCTGCTTTCTTCTTAAGTGAAGTGAAACGAAAGTCGGTCAGTCATGTCCAAATCTCTGTGACCCCATGGACTATACAGTCCTTGGAAGTCTCCAGGCCAGAATACTGGAGTAGGTAGCCTTTCTCTTCTCCAGGGAATCTGTCCAACCCAGGGATCAAACCCAGGTCTCCTGCATTGCAGTTAAATTCTTTACCAGCTGAGCCACAAAGGAAGCCCTTTTCTTAAGTATTAGGTCTAATTAAGTTTTTTCTACTTTTGTTATAAGTTTAAGCTCCCATTTTCTTTTGGGTATGATCCTTTCTATTAAAGGAATCACTTTGTTCTGAATTCCCCCCAAAAAATGCCTATCAATTTATGTTCGGCTACAAGCTGGATGGAGCAGCTAGGTTGACCTTACTTCAGTATTATTGCCTGGAGAATTCCATGGACACTGGAGCCTGGCAGGCTACAGTCCATGGGGTCACAGAAAGTCAGACAGGACTGACTGACTTAACACGTTCACTTTCATTGCAGAGCTGTTAATTAGGAAGCCAGACTTGGCTGAAGGCATTGTGCTACATTGGGAATACCATGGGATTTGAAGTCAAGCTGATACACTTCTGAGAACAGATTCTATTGCTCATCACCAAATTTTTCACTGAACTTCAGATCTTTTCATCAAAATGGAGATAATGTCATCCATCTCACATTATCAAAGGAGTAAAAACAACAACAAAATTAGGTAATGCAATACCTTAGGAAAATGCCTAGCAGAGAGGTTCCCCCTCCCTCTGTTGGTGAATTATACGGGCCCGCTTCCTGCTGTTCTTTTTCCCCCTCAGAGTAGGTGATTTGTTTCATCTTTATCTATAGTTCCTGATTTTATATGAAATGTAAAAGTTATGATTATCTCAGGAAATGCTTTACTGGGTCTATAAACAGTAGCACTAAATTATAACTGATAACCAGACTCAGGATGTTATCTCTCTCTCTGAGGTAATTTGAATTTTGAAAGGGGATAAAGTCTTAAAGAATTGATCTCATGTAAGCACTATACCCTGAGTCTTTTAACTTTCAAATTGTGTAACCCTGAGCTAATCACTATATATCCTTGCCCATTCTAAGCCTCATTTTTTTTTTTTGTCTTGTTGTTTTTAACTTTACCATGATGAACCCAAACTTGGTTTTCTTTAAAGGTAAATTCTACCAGCCCTAACCTTCTGTAGTTTTTATTGTGAAATTTCAAGCAATAATAAAGAATGAAAATAATATTTACCAAATGCAAAACCTGGGCTATGTGATCTAAAAAGTCTTTAATTATCAAAGAATTTCTGAGTCAGGATTAATTTGCAAATGAGGACCTTGAGGTTTAGCAAGAGTTAAGAGGCTTGCCTCCATTACCAAGTGGAAGAGACAAACTTTAAACTCACACTCATCTGAGCAGTGGTAAAGAACCCACTTGCCAGTGCAGGGGATACAAGAGATAAGGATTCCATCCCTGAGTCAGGAAGATCCCCTGGAATAGAAAATGGCAACTCACTCCAGTATTCTTGCCTAGAAAGTTCCATGGACAGAGGAGCCTAGCGGGCTAGAGTCCTTGAAGTTGCAAAGAGTCAGACACAACTGAACAAGCACAGGCATTTAACTCCAAAGACTTTGTTCATTTCCCCAGGAAAAACTCCTACAGTGGAAAAGTCTTTTTGCCACCTATTAAATTAAACCATTCAGTCCAGTTCAGTCACTCAGTCGTGTCTGACTCTGTGACCCCATGAATCGCAGCACGCCAGGCCTCCCTGTCCATCACCAACTCCCGGAGTTCACTCAAACTCACATACATCATGTCAGTGATGCCATCTAGCTATCTCATCCTCTGTCATCCCCTTCTCCTCCTGTCCCCAATCCCTCCCAGCATCAGAGTCTTTTCCAATGAGTCAACTCTTCACATGAGGTGGCCAAAGTATTGGAGTTTCAGCTTTAGCATCAGTCCTTCCAAAGAACACCCAGGACTGATCTCCTTTAGAATGGACTGGTTGGATCTCGTTGCAGTCCAAGGGACTCTCAAGAGTCTTCTCCAACACCACAGTTCAAAAGCATCAATTCTTCAGCGCTCAGCTTTCTTCACAGTCCAATTCTCACATCCATACATGACCACAGGAAAAACCATAGTCTTGACTAGATGGACCTTTGTTGGTAAAGTAATGTCTCTGCTTTTGAATATGCTATCTAGGTTGGTCATAACTTTCCTTCCAAGGAGTAAGCGTCTTTTAATTTCATGGCTGCAATCACCATCTGCAGTGATTTTGGAGCCCAAAAAAATAGTCTGACATTGTTTCCACTGTTTCCCCATCTATTTCCCACGAAGCGATGGGACCAGATGCCATGATCTTAGGAAGTCACTATTATCAAGACCGTTTGTTTTATTGCAGTTGTCTGCACACCATCATTTATAAACTCCTAGAGAGAGACATGCATACTTCAAGTTCCAGCACCTAAGAAAACTGAGGGATCAAGTGTGTTTTCAGTTGGGGTTTTCAACAGAATAGAAGACAGAAAGAGGAGGGCGAGAGAAGGGAGGAAGATAAGAAAGAGGGAAGCAATTATTTATTACTCATTATGAGCTTTGGGGATCTTGCTTTGCTGGGCTGGAATAACAGCTATCTGGAGCTATTTCTAGATAGCCATTCTCTACTGTAAGCAAGATACTGTGAAATTTATTTTGAGAACTGTTTAAATTTTTTAAACTTTAATACCTTCTCAATTCAACTTTATGACACCACACACAAGAAGGTATTTTATGCTAAAAGGAATGAAATGCTTTTCCTCTATGCTATTAGGTTCTGTATTTGAGACATGCAAATTAAACTGGCAAGAGACAGTTTAAGAGGAAAAAGGCATACATATTTTATGTACATGGAGACTCTACGGAAAAGAGTGAAAACCCAAAGAAGTGTTTAACTGAGGGCTTATCTATCATTTTAAAAAGAGCAACGGGGTGTGGCATGAGCAGTGAGAGGCTTCGGAGGCCACCAACGTGCCTGAGGCAACACCAACTCAAGAGTATCCCAAGGTACCTGGGCCACCTGGAGCCGGCAAGAGTTCCCAGGCACCCAAATCTACTGAAAACTTCTGTGTCTCCCATTTGACTACTGGGGACCTGCTAAGGGTCTTCTGGCTCAGATCTGGGAGAAAAGCTGAAGGCAACTACGGATGCTGGAAAACTGATGAGTGATGAAACAGCCACAGGGCTCATTGAGAAGAATTGGGAGATCTCTCCATGCAGAAATGATATTCTTCTAGATGGCTTCTCTCAGACTGTGAGGCAGGCAGAAAGGCTTGGTGACTTCACCAAGAAGAGGAGAGAAGCTTGATTCTGTGATTGAGTTCAGCATCCCAGGCTCTATGCTAATCCAGAGACTCACAGGAAGGCCCCCAGAATGGACATTCCTACACAAAGAGTTCAATCCCCTAAAGGCATCCATGAAAGATGATATCACAGAGGAACCCTTGATCCGCAGATCAGATGATAATTCAATTCAGTTCAGTCGCTCAGTCGTGTCCGACTCTTTGTGACCCCATGAATCGCAGCACACCAGGCCTCCCTGTCCATCACCAACTCCTGGAGTTCACTCAGATTCATGTCCATTGAGTCAGTGATGCCATCCAGCCATCTCATCTTCTGTTGTCTCCTTCTCCTCCTGCTCCCAATCCCTCCCAGCATCAGAGTCTTTTCCAATGAGTCAGCTCTTCGCATGAGGTGGCCAAAGTATTGGAGTTTCAGCTTTAGCATCATTCCTTCCAAAGAAATCCCAGGGCTGATCGCCTTCAGAATGAACTGGTTGGATCTCCTTGAAGTCCAAGGGACTCTAAGAGTCTTCTCCAACACCACAGTTAAAAAGCATCAATTCTTTGGCCCTCAGCCTTCTTCACAGTCCAACTCTCACATCCATACATGATCACAGGAAAAACCATAGCCTTGACTAGACAGACCTTAGTCAGCAAAGTAATGTCTCTGCTTTTGAATATGCTATCTAGGTTGGTCATAACTTTTCTTCCAAGGAGTAAGCATCTTTTAATTTCATGGCTGCAATCACCATCTGCAGTGATTTTGGAGCCCCAAAAAAATAGTTTGACACTGTTTCCACTGTTTCCCCATCTATTTCCCATGAAGTGATGGGACCAGATGCCATGATCTTCATTTTCTGAATGTTGGGCTTTAAGCCAACTTTTTCACTCTCCACTTTCACTTTCATCAAGAGGCTTTTTAGTTCCTCTTCACTGTTTGCCATAAGGGTGGTGTCATCTGCCTATCTGAGGTTACTGATATTTCTCCTGGCAATCTTGATTCCAGCTTTTGTTTCTTCCAGTCCAGCATTTCTCATGATGTACTCTGCATAGAAGTTAAATAAGCAGGGTGACAATATACAGCCTTGACATGCTCCTTTTCCTATTTGGAACCAGTCTGTTGTTCCATGTCCAGTTCTAACTGTTGCTTCCTGACCTGCATACAAATTTCTTAAGAGGCCTGTCAGGTGGTCTGGTATTCCCATCTCTCTCAGAATTTTCCACAGTTTATTGTAATCCACACAATCAAAGGCTTTGGCATAGTCAATAAAGCAGAAATAGATGTTTTTCTGATACTCTCTTGCTTTTTCCATGATCCAGCGGATGTTCACAATTTGATCTCTGCTTCCTCTGCTTTTTCTAAAACCAGCTTGAACATCAGGAAGTTCACGGTTCACGTATTGCTGAAGCCTGGCTTGGAGAATTTTGAGCATTACTTTACTAGCATGTGAGATGAGTGCAATTGTGCAGTAGTTTGAGCATTCTTTGGCATTGCCTTTCTTTGGAATTGGAATGAAAACTGACCTTTTCCAGTCCTGTGAGTTTTTTAAACTTGCTGAGTTTTCCAAATTTGCTGGCATATTGAGTGTAGCACTTTCACAGCATCAATCTTTCAGGATTTGAAATAGCTCAACTGGCATTCCATCACCTCCACTAGCTTTGTTCATAGTGATCCTTCCTAAGGCCCACTTGACTTCACATTCCAGGATGTCTGGCTCCAGATGAGTGATCACACCATCGTGATTATCTGGGTAGTGAAGGTCTTTTCTGTACAGTTCTTGTGTGTATTCTTGCCACCTCTTCTTAATATCTTCTGCTTCTGTTAGGTCCATACCATTTCTGTCCTTTATTGAGGCCATCTTTGCATGAAATATTCCCTTGGTATCTCTAATTTTCTTGAAGAGATCTCTAGTCTTTCCCATTCTGTTGTTTTCCTCTATTTCTTTGCATTGATTGCTGAAGAAGGCTTTCTTATCTCTTCTTGCTATTCTTTGGAACTCTGCATTCAGATGCTTATATCTTTCCTTTTCTCCTTTGCTTTTTGCTTCTCTTCTTTTCACAGCTATTTGTAAGGCCTCCCCAGACCTTTTTTGCTTTTTTTGCATTTTTTGCATTTCTTTTCCATGGGGATTGTCTTGATCCCTGTCTCCTGCACAATGTCACGAACCTCATTCCATAGTTCATCAGGCACTCTATCTATCAGTTCTAGGCCCTTAAACCTATTTCTCACTTCCACTGTATAATCATAAGGGATTTGATTTAGGTCATACCTGAATGGCCTAGCGGTTTTCCCTACTTTCTTCAATTTAAGTCTGAATTTGGTAATAAGGAGTTCATGATCTGAGCCACAGTCAGCTCCTGGTCAAGGCCTTGAAAATCCACCCTGAGACCTACCCCAGTGAGACCATCCATCGGTGGAGTAAGACAGTAAAGGGGCTCCACTCTGCCATCCACACATCCCAGACCCGTGATGTCCTGTTTGCAGCATCCTAGCAGCATTGTCCAAAGCCGTATCCCAGAAACAGAAGGCCAGGCAGGACCGCATTGCTGCTCATCACCTCATGGCCTGGTCTCTGCCCACAGGTGCTGTGCAGAGGGGAGGGTGATCAGGGTAAGGCTGGAGGGGAGGAGATGGAGGGCACAAGACAGGAAGAGCGGCCATGCTGCGGTGAATCAATTCCTTTCATGAAGCCGGCGTCTTAAAAACGTATAGACAAAGGGGAAAACTGATTTTTAAAAACAGTATCTGGAGGGTATAGGTAGAAATGGAGATGTAGCATTATTTGTAAGGAATCACATTTTCATTTACTCTGGACTGGTGACAATATTTCACAAAGCCAGTACCCTAAGACTTCAGCTTTTATCAAAGCCTCCTGCCAACCCAGGTATGCAGGAAGTCCCACTGTCGCCTTGCCAACCTGTAGCTTGGATCAGGGCGGAAGTTGACTACTAACCCTGGTTCCCCATAGCATGTGATCAAAATGTTATCTTCACACTGGAAAGGGACACAGAGTGTGTTCCAGGGACAGTGGCTCAACTAATCAAGTTTACTGGCTTCAGGAGGCAGGTGGGACAGGCTGGTGTCTCTCCCTTCCCAACTCAGCCCTGATTTACTAGCCCGCCTGCCCTCGTGGGTAAGCTCACGGCACCCACCCAGCACACATCTCAGCCCTACACTCTTGCCTTCTCCCATCCACGTCGTGCAAAAGGATCCTTTTTAATAAGTGAGCAAGTATCCTAAGCAACATCATCCAAAGACTGTCCTTTTCATCCTCAAATCCTGTGACTGACATCACTCAACAGCCCTAGGATGCATCATTTTCAAGGAGGCATTTTCTTAACTGTCCTAATGCTGCCTTGTTTGGCCCCTAAATCAATAAAGTGTGCCAGAAGTTTATCTAAAATTTTTAAAAAAAGAGCAATAAGTTGTGGAAGATGACTAGGAAATGTATAAGTAAGGGTTGTTTACTAAGAGGCATCCTACAGACTCATTTCAGTGCTATCTCAGGTATTCCTGATACGGGAGAGGGAACACCTTTACAAATGGAAATGCATGTTACCGTTGTAAGGGGTAATTTATGTCCTGCTCTCAGGCAGGAGGATAGAGGGCAACAAGCTTGTGTTTGCCGTTTTCCAATCGCCTTCAGCTCAAAATAATCCCTATGCCAAAATGACATTTTTTTGGAGGGTGGAATATTCTGATCCCCTTCAATGCCAATAAGGTTTTGGAATATTTAAAAGAACAACAAAATCTATTAGAAAGTCTAGAAAGGATGGGTATAAGGAAATGCCCTCATTCTCTGTTGGTTGCTATGTTGAGTATACAATTTATGTATCAATGCTATTTAAAATAATATATCCCCCAATTTAGCCACCCTACTTCCTGGAATATATTTAGAGGCAATAACCAGATATATGCACAAAAATGTGTCTATATATTTGTTAATCAGTCAATTTTATAATAGCAATAAACTAGGGGGGGGAACTAAATGTACATCTACATATGAATGAATAAAGTATTATGGCCAAACTATGAACCAGGTATCTACAATATAGATTTTTATTTAATGGCATGACAGATGTTTTTGTCATATCATCTAGTGAAAACTGGTTATAGAATATATATCTATATACAGCATGACAATATAAATTTTAAGTTAATAATATGTCTATGTAATTTTATAGAGAGATATCTATTTTCACCAACAGCTAGCCACACCAAGAACTGGAGTGGGTTGCCATTTCCTTTTCCAGTGAATAACAATGGAATACTATAAAGTTTTGGGCTTCCCAGGTGGCACTAGTGGTAAAGAGCCCGCCTACCTAGGCAGAAGACATAAAAAACACAGTTTTGATCCCTGGATAGGAAAGATCTCCTGGAGGAGGGCATGGCAACCCACTCGAGTATTTTTGCCTGGAGAATCCCAGGGACAGGGGAGCGTGGTGGGCTACAGTCCATAGGGTCGCAGAGTCAGACACAACTGAGATGACCTAGCATGCACGTATGCACTGTAAAAGATTTAGGTATGTTCTAGATATCAACAAGAACTTGAAATATTGCCACTAGATAACCCACAACTCTGAAAAATCGATCAATTTCACAGTACATGTCCACAGAGAGTGGGCAGAGTGTCAGAACAATGGGGAAAATCTTGACCTTCAGTTCCATCCTCTTTTCTAGTGAGTTTGCATGCACGTGCCTGCTAAGTTGCTTTAGTTGTGTCTGACTCTTGTGACAGCATGGGCTCTAGCCCACCAGGTGCCTCTGCCCATAGGATTCTCCAGGCAAGAATAAGGAGTGGGTTGCCATGCCCTCCTCCAGGGGATCTTCCCAACTCAGGGATGGAACCCAAGTCTCCTGTGGCTGCTCCCTTGCCCATGGATTCTTTACCACTGAGCCACTGGGGAAGCCCTCTAGTAAGTTTATAGACTATCAAGTAAACTCCCATCACATGGATTAATCAAATGTTTTATTTTTAAATGAAAGTCTAGGAACTTTGCTAGTGGTCCAGTGGTTAAGACTCTGAGCTCCCAGTGCAGAGGACTCGGATTCAATCCATGATCAGGCAACTAAACCCCACACGCTGCAACTAAGAGTTTGCATGCCACAACTAAAAATCCTGCATCCCACTACTCACCTGGTGCAGCCAAATAGATAAATATTAGAAAAAAAAACAAGTCTAATATAGTGGTTTCCAACATTACTCTTCAACTAGGATGTGATTCTTATCTTGTGATGCATTTTGAAATAGTTGATCTCTCTGTGATGACAATGGTGTGAAATACATTTACCTACCCCTTGGGGTTGTAAGTAGGAAATCGAAAAACAACAGCAATAGCATTAAAAGTCATTCCAAATTTTATTTGTAAGAGTGGAATTGTTTAAGTGTTTTGTAAAACCTCGTCTATATACCAGCCTACAGGAAGGTTTAATTTTCTCCATGATATTTGCCCTGGATCTCAGGAGTGGTCCTACGTCCTTCCCTGTCATTTTATATGTGTGTGTTCAGTCGCTCAGTTATGACTGACTCTTTGCAACTCCATGGACTGTAGGCCGCCTGGCTCCTCTGTCCATGGAATTTTCCAGGCAAGAATATTGGAGTGGGTTGCCATTTCCTACTCGAGGGGATCTTCCTGACCCAGGGTTGGAACCCACGTCTCCTACATTGACAGCTGGGTGCCACCTGGGAAGCCCAGCATAGAAATTCAGGTTGAAGACCGCAAAACAAATGGTCAGGCTCAGAAACATTCAGTCTGTTTACCTATTTTATTTCTTTTAAACAAAATCAGATCTTTACAAGAATATCAACATCATACTTCTTAAAGCCACAGAAACTTGAGAGCTGAAAGGCAGCATGTGCTCAACATGTGCTCAGCTGCTTCAGTCACGACCGACTCTTTGTGACCCCGTGGACCGCACCCCTCCAGGCGCCTCCATCTGTGGGATTTCCCAGGCAAGAATACTGGAGTGGGTTGCCATGTCCTTCTCCAGGGGACCTTCCCCACCCAGGATCAAACCTGCATCTCCTGTGGCTCCTCCACTGGCAGGCAAATTCTTTACCACTGAGCCACCAGGGAGGCAGTGGAGTCTCAGAAATTTATGGTGGCGCTTGCTTCGGCAGAACATATAATAAAAATTTATAGTAAATGAGACATCAATGTAAAGTGTAAATCTCAGAAGAACTTCTTTGCCATTGCACAAGTCCCGGTTATCTTCCACAATACCCTCTTATTGAGTCTCTTTTTCCTAAAATAAGTATTAATAATTTCTGTTCTCACCCTTGACGTCAGCACTTCCAGGATTTCTCGTCCTGGAGTTTATCCTTGCCCACACCCTCCCCGATGCAGGGTTGAACCATCACAGCACTGTCAGAGTAAATCTTCCCCTCAATTGGTTGTTCCTGTCAAGCTGTTGTTAGCGGAGTGAGTCTGTTTTTCTCTGTCTCCTTCCTTAGTCACTGTGAAATGAAAACAATATGAGATCCTCGCTGGTTTCCATTACTCTGCTTTCTTCATTCTGAAACAATCTATTGCTTTTCTGACATATAGAGCTCCCGTGGAAAGCATGTATGCCTATACCTTAAACTTCTTTTGGCCATTTGTTCTTGCTGCTCAGTCATTGAGTTGTGTCTGACTATCTGTAACCCCATGATCTGCAGCACATCAGGCTTCCCTGTCCTTCAATATCTCCAGGAGTCTGCTCAAATTCATGTCCACTGAGTCAGTGATGCTATCTAACCTATGTTATCCTCTGCCGCCCACTTTTCCTTTTGCCTTCAATCTTTCCCAGCATCAAGATATAAGGCAGTTCAATTCCGAGGCACATATTGACTTAAACTAGTTGTTTAGTAATCTCATCTATTTTTGTGGAAGGTTTTATATAATTTAACTGACATTTAACTCTCCTTTCCCAAACATTGTTTTAATAGGACAAGAATCTTTGGGGGCAATTTTAAATTGATTCAAAATACTTTACATTTTAATAATTAAACAGTACTTTCCACAAAGCGAATTTAGGATCTTGCCCTAGTCTCTGAAGAAAAATCCTCAGAGGAATTTAATTAAAGATAACCTATTTCCTATATTACATAAAATTTAATTAAAAAAATCAGTCTCTGCTTTTGACTCAAAGGGATTGGGCCAAAAGAATTAAAAACCCACATATGTTAAAAAAAAAAAATTCTAAAACTTGATGCTCTGCATTCACCAGAAAACTACATTTTTTTCTCTCTTTTGATATACATTATCAAAATAAAACCATTCAGGGCAGTAGACCAATTTCACATTACTATTACAATATCAATACCACGTGGTATTGTTGTTGAGTCCTTTTGTTGTCAGTTTAAATATGAAGAAATTGGGCTTCCCTAGTGGCTAGGTGGTAAAGAATCTGCGTGCTAATGCAGGAGACACAGGTGTGATCCCTTATTCAGGAAGATCCCACTTGCCAGGGAGCAACTGTCTGTGCCCCACACTACTACTGAGCCTGCGCGCTAGAGGCCGGGAGCACCCACCGAGCTCCACCGCGACTACCGAGGACCACGTGCCCGAGATCCCAGCTCTGAAGCAAGAGACGCGCCCACAGCGAGAAGCCGCACCCCGCAGCTCGAGCGCAGCCCCAGCCCCTGGCAAGGGAGGAAGCTTGCACAGCAACGAAGACCCACCAGTGCCAAAACCAAACAAATAGAATATTTAAAATATACATAAATATGAAGAAATCAAGATCAAATTGGATCGGTAAGTTGGCTAAAGTCACCAGTACACACAACAGAACTAGAGATGTCTCATGTAAAACCGGTAATCCTCCCATTACGTCAGTTCCCAAGTGAGTCACCTACGATGAGAAAGTGGTCCCATTTGTCCGGATGGGACTCCACAGTATATGAGCCAGCCAACAGTATAGATTCTAACTCACTGTCATCTGAGTTACAAGTTTAATCATCAGATCTCTTGGTCTGCACCCAAAACAGCTTAACTACCTTGAGCTACTTATTCACTCTACTTATTTACTCCCCTGCCACGTGAGTTTCTAAATGTTCAAATACTTTTCAGTTTCATCTCCCAATAGAACCAGCTTTCTAACTCCTTTGTAAATTAAACCTTCAGATGCCACATCTCATTCTAGTAGTTCTCATATCCATGCAGTGTTTCTTTCCAAAGAATATACTATCCGTTGCAGTCTTAACCTGACAGTGAACTTGAGTAGGAGGAAAGATGATACTTACTTCTTTAAAATATATACAAATTTCTGCATATTTGAATATGTGCAAGTCCTTAAATTTTAATAATTCTTTGAGGGAAAATTTTTATTTTTCCAAAAGCACTTAATTTCATCTTAGTTGTAAGCCAGTGTTCATCATGGTAGGAATATTGGGGAGCTGGAGAGAAAGAAAGCATTGCTCAATACATATATGAAAGAAGAAGTAAAAGAAAGAAAGGCAGAGGAATACATTTTTCACTTATTGAAAAATATTTTTTGAGCACCTACTGTGTGAGATACCAAGTATTACCTGATAGAACACTTAAAAGAATGCAAATTACTTTCAAAAACATTGTCTAATTCAATAGTAATTAATAAAATCTGAATACTTACCAATGAATAAAATATTTTAATGTTACCTTATTAGAGTTTCTAGATTCACAATTGATACAGGGAAAAAATAAACCTTAACAGATAATGACTAAAGTTTGCAAAGAGTAATTGCTAAAGCTGAGCTCTTGAAACTGGATCCTGGCAAACAATTCTCAGAGGTATAAGGTACAGATGCGCATTCAAACTTAAAATCACTACATCAGCTAATTTTAGACTGTACTTATCAGTAATAATGGTATGTCATTGTTCTCATTTCTTCATTCTGTATTACCCATGATTCCTGCTGTGACAGCTAAATTGGTCTCAAATTTACCATAGTCAAAAAAGTTTAGGTTACACATGTGTATGATATTGTTTCTAGAACTTAAGAAAATTGACGATGATGATGATGGAGTGCTTACTCCTGACTTTTGACAAGTTTAGGTTGAACTACAGCCAAAAAAGATTTTCAAAGTATATGATAACAGCACTTTTTAGACATACAAGGAAACAACTTTTATCACATTTTATGAAGTCCTCATTCACTTGGAATAAACTGGATATTAATTGTATGTATATATATTTTATGCTACTATTATATTTATTATGCTTTTGAGACTGTTTTAATGAACATAGCAGAATAGTAACCTAAAAGACTCAAATTTCCCATCTTATGTTTCATGCAGAGAGGTTAGCCAATACTAAGACTAGTTTCACTCAACTTTGGTTGGTTAATTACTTGTTTTGCTCACCAGCTGCACACTATTTGAGGGTAATATATGTGAAAATAAGAAAATAAAGACAGGATTGTAAATGAAGTCCAACTGCTCATGTTTTTCCCCTGTCCCATGATACCTCTCATCAAAATCTGCTTGTTTTATTTGGGCTTATTCAACTGGTAAAAAATCAGAAATAATAACATCTGAGAATTTTACTTACTGTGATTATAAACATATAAAGATTTCCTATTTAATCTTCCCAATAATCCTTACAAATAGGGAACAGTTTTTTTCCACCTAAAGAGAGTCAAAGAAATTATTTGACAAAAGGATAAAGAGCTCAGTTTTAATATTGAATCTATTTGACTTAAAAATCCATTGTCCTTCCTCACTATTAGTCTAGTTTTGACACAAGAGATCAACCATGAAGGTAGTTCAATAATTCAGATGTGGAAGAAATTGTAGCTAGACTACACCAGTCAAGTTGGAAAGACAGAGAATAAGGGAAGGATGATGGCTCATCATATGGGATTTCTAAGAATATTTCAGCATGACTCAAAGTAGGGTAAGGCTCAGTATACCTCAGTGACCACCCAGAAGTCTGTAATGCAATTTGAGTCAAGAAATATGGTTGCTAATTATTGCCCTGATCCCACTTTCCAATCCAAATTACAGCCTGACATGTACTCAAAAGCTTGTTGCATATAATAAGACTATTTAAATGCCACAGTGGATATTATTGCTTCTTTTTTTGTTCATTTCAAAACAGTTTTTAAAATAAGCCTATAAAAATGTATACACATTATATATTAGGCTTGCGAAATAAGCAAAGTCCACTATTTTATCATTTATTTCAAGTATGCTTTGAGCAGATTTTCTGAAGTGGAAATTCTTACCTTTTAATTTGTTCTTTTTCTCTCTTGTTTATTCTAAACTTATCCTCAATTTCACAAAAACCATTCCTGAATGGTCTATTAAGCCAATAACAATTTATCTTGTAGTGGTGTGAGTCATGTACCTGGTACTGTTTTAGCCCCCAGAGAAACAGAAGTGAATAAGATGTGGTAGTTGCCCACTGGAAACTCACAGTCTCTTAGAGAGCCTGGTAAATAAATTCAATACAACGAGGTGAGGTCCTCGTATAGATTCTCAGATGCACAATGCGGGAGAAAGGAGCCACTTGCTTCTTATTCCTGTACTCTTTGCTCTTAAAGCTAGAATTGGCTTTTGATTCTCATATATTACAACTGCTAAGCTAAATTGACTTTGCACATTAATCTGATCACACCTTCCTAGTTTAAATTATATTAACAGTCTCCCATCATATAAATTAGAACATCTGACCAAGATAGAAGTCTTTATAAATTCTAGTCCTTCACTACCTTTCATTTCTCTTTACACTAAACTAAATACCATCAGTTTTGCCATATCACAAAAATATCTTAAAGGCTCTTCCTCTTTCTTCTAGCTAACTCCTAGTTAAATTTTCTGATGACTCTCTTTTTTCCTAATATCCTCTTAATTTTAGCTCAAGATTTGCATTCTCCAGGAATTCTTCCTGAACCCTAGAGCATGATTTCAGTGCACATAACTTGTGCTCCCAAAGCAGCATGATTATAAGGCTAACACTAAATTGTTGAATTAGTTTTCTATACTGCATAATAAATTACCACAAACTTAGCAGTTTAAAACAATTTAAAATAATTTCACATTTATCTAACATTTCCTGTGGATTAGGATTCTGGGCACAGCTAAATTGCAGGAATACAATCAAGGTGTCAGTAGTCAGTAAGTACTGGGTTCTCACTGGGAAGTTCAATGTGGACTTCAAATGCTTACATCTATACTTCAGGCAAAAATGACACCTTTTAAGAGATCAGAGAATCTACATTCTGAACTTGCCTTTACAGTACAATAAAGAGGTTCAAGTTTGAAATGTAGTTTCAGTGAGATAATGTCAGTAGAGTAGATGCAGTCAACACAAGTAATTAATTTCTTTGATTTGGCCTAAAAATGTGTACAGCAGTAGCTGTGACATCAGCTGACTTAAATCTATACCCAGGAAGCAGGACTGAATACCATGGCTCCAGGGATTTCATTCACAGCTGGTGAGACTGCTTGAAAAACTTTCATAGAGCCGAATGCATCAAATCATTGACTGTAATTCACAGTAGATACACTAGGGTCTCTCCTCTCATGACTGACCTAATGGATGCAGGCGTAACACCGCAGTGATGCCACCGTTTCTTCAGGTGAAGCTTATACAGGTGTGCAGCACAGAGTAGTCCGGGACCAGGCAAGAACCTTGTGACGCACGTGTGCAGTGCTGTAAATGATCTCAGCTGTTACATAGCCATTATTTACAAAACCTGGGGTGAGAGAGTCTGAACACGCCATCTTGTCTACAATTGTTCTTTCCCTACAGGCAGCTAGGAGCCATCTTTCGTCCTTCAAAATTCTCTTTCAAGGTAACTAATTCATAAATGGGAATATCTAGCCATGGTGACAGGCATAATAATGAGGAAGAGGAGGGTGGATGGAGGTAATAATGAATTCTTCCTGGCTAGTCATAAGTCATTAGTTGATAACTATTGATTATGTCAGTAGTAAAAAAAATGATTAAAAACAGAAAGTTATCCAATGTGTTCAGAAAGAATTACTCTGCTCTCTGCCTACAACATAGCATCAAAAAAAAAAATCTTTTCATAAAAAATAGTAATAATACCATGCATTTACTGAACAATTACTGGACATACTCAGAGTTAATCAGACATTATCTACTTTAGTTCTCTTTACTAATTATGAGGTATTTTTTACTGCAAATTTACAGATTAAGTACAATGATTATTATGGCATTTTTGCTCACCAGCCTACCACCTCCATTCCTCAGATTGACAGCAGCCACTGGAACACAGCTTTCATTCCTGGTGTGACCTCATGGATCAATTGAACCTTGTTCTCAAATAATTGTGAATTATTGTGATTATGATTTTGACTTGTTTGCTGGTTAGCTGGCAGACTCACTCTGAAATTTGCCTTTACTTGCAACCCCTTGGAACTCTGTCAGCGCTAGAACGGCCTCTTGGTAAGAACTTTTCAAAAATATTTTAAAATGTGTGTTATAACAGCCACCTTTGGCAAGGCAGAGAAGATGGGGCAAGATATTCTAAACAGGACTAAAAGACTGAGGAAAATGAGGCTAAGGAAGAAGATACATGGGGAAATGAGGGCTTTTCGCATCAGAGAGCAACATCATGCTCAGGGATGAATATAGGCCCATAAAAGTCCTCAAGGGATCGTGGACTCAACTTCTGGCTGATATATTAGCACTGAATAAGCAGAAGAAAAAGGCTGAGGCAGAGTTATAACTGCCCTGGCTAAGGATTGGAGTGCTATAACTCAGAACCAATCTACAAAGAATGAGAGTAGTTTTTGCTTTCTTTGTTTTTCTTTTTGGCTTCAGGAGTTTAAAGAAATCTCTGTCAGGTCATTGGCTGACTGCTAAGCTAATGGAGACTCCATAACATCATGACAGGAAATACTGTTTTGCAAAATAGTTTGGAAAAGTCACTGAAAAGTCTGGATGACTGCAGATGAAAAAAGCAACAGAGCAAACTTGCTGGGAGTGGATGGAGTAGGGAGGATCTGAATTTTAGTTATTACATTGTTATATTCAAATTCTCCAGTTTTTAAACAAAATAATTATGAGACAAGGACAATAGAGCTCATTAATAAGAATCAACAGAGAAGGCAATGACACCCCACTCCAGTACTCTTGCCTGGAAAATCTCATGGATGGAGGAGCCTGGAAGGCTGCAGTCCATGGGGTTGCTGAGGGTCGGACACGACTGAGCGACTTCACTTTCACTTTTCACTTTCATGCATTGGAGAAGGAAATGGCAACCCACTCCAGTGTTCTTGCCTGGAGAATCCCAGGGACGGGGAAGCCTGGTGGGCTTCCGTCTATGGGGCCGCACAGAATTGGACACGACTGAAGCGACTTAGCAGCAGCAGCAGCAACAAGAATCAAAGAAATTTCAGAAACCATTCTCAAGGAAGCAGAGACATTGGACTTACAACTGTCTTAAACATGCTCAAAGGGCTAAAGAAAACCATGGACAAAAATCAAAGGAAAATAGGAAAACTATTACAGAATATACTAACCTTTATCACTAATAGAGCATTTCAATTTGTTGTATAGTCACTAGGTTGGTGCCCAACACTTCTGTGATTCCATGGAATGTAGCCTGCCAGGCTCCTCTATCCATGAGATTTCCCAGATGGTATGGGGAGGGAGGAGGGAGGGGTTCAAGATGGGGAACACGTGTATACCTGTGGCAGATTCATGTTGATGTATGGAAAAACCAATACAATATTGTAAAGTAATTAACCTCCAATTAAAATAAATTTATATATTTTTTAAAAATATTTTTTATTTTTTTAATTTTTATTTTTACTTTATTTTACTTTATAATACTGTATTGGTTTTGCCATACATTGACATGAATCCACCACGAGTGTACATGAATTCCCAAACATGAAACCCCCCTCCCACCTTCCACCCCATATCATCTCTCTGGATCAAAAATAAAAATAAAAGGTGCAAAAAAAAAAAAAAAAAGAATACTGATGTGGGTTGCCATTTCCTTGTCCAAGGGACCGTCCCAACCCAAGAATCAAACCCAGGTCACCTACATTGGCTGGAGGATTCTTTACTACTGAGCCACCAGAGAAGAATATCAATGAAGACCTACAAATTATTAAAAAGAGCCAAATAAATATGCTAGAGTTGAGACATACAAAACTGAAATGAAAATCTCATTACAAGAGCCCAATAAGAGATTTGGGCAAGCAAAAGAATCAACAAACTTGAGGATAGGTCAACTGAAACTATCTAGACTGAGAAGAAGAAAGATAAAAGAATGAAGACAAATGGATAGTTAAAAGGAAATGGGAATGGAATCAAAATGATACACTAGAAAAAGTCAGTTAGAAAAACAGAAAGCATTAATGAAAATTCAGGAACAAAAAAGATATAAGGAAGCAAATAGAAAAATGGCAGAAGTCCTCTCTTATTAGTAATTACTGTAAATATACATTGAAACACAATTCAATGCACTAAAAAGCAGAATAGGCCTATTGTTAAATATTTTCTCTGAAGATATTCAAATATTCAACAAGTCCATGAAAAGAGGCCCAACATCCTTAGTCATTCGGAGAATGTAGTGGCACCCCACTCCAGGACTCTTGCCTGGAGAATCCCAGGGACAGGGGAGCCTGGTGGGCTACCGTCTATGGGGTCGCATAGAGTCGGACACAACTGAAGCAATTTAGCAGCAGCAGCATCCTTAGTCATTAAGCAAATGCAAATCAAAACCATAATAAGATACCACTTCACACCCAGTAGAACAACTACAAAAAAAATGGGAAATAGCAAGCATTAGTGAAAATGTGGAAAAACTGGGACTTATTACTGGTGGGAATGTAAAATTATGCAGCTGTTGCAGAAAACAGTTTAGTCATTCCTGTTTAAACAAAGAATTACCTTGTGTTCCAGCAATTTCACTTCTGAGTGTGTACCCAAGAGAAATGAAAACAGGTGTTCAAACAAAAACTTGCACATGAATGTTCATAGCAGCACTATAGCCAAATCAAGGAAATGACCCAAAGGTCCATCAACTGATTAATGAATATGCCACACATGGGATATTCAGATAATGGAATATCATTCAGCCATAAAAAGGAATGAAGTACTTATACATATTACAGAATGAATGAACCTTGTAAACATTAGGCTAAGTGAAAGAAACCAGAGGCAAAAGCCAACATGTGTGATTCCATTTACATAAATATTAACCATAAGCAAATCCATAGAGACAGGAAGCAGATTAGTGGTCGCAAAGGCTTGGAGGTAGAAGGTGTTGAACACAAGTGCTAAATATATGTGAAGTTTCCTATTGGAGTGATGAAAAAATATTCTGGAACTAAATAGTAGTGATAGTTGTACAACTTTGTAAACGTACTGTCACTAAAGTTGAATTATATCATATTTTAACACCTTAAAAAATTTGAAACAAGTTAAAAGAAAGAGCAGTATAAACAATTTGATAGTTTCTTAGAGGAAGACAGCATGGGAATATTACAGACTCCGAAAAATAATACAAAATCAAGCCTTATTACTTATTAGTTGCTACCATTTATTAATAGATATTTTATGGAGATTAAAACAAAAATATATGAAAATTTACCAATGTAGAACTTGACTCATTGAAAGTTTTCTATACCTATTGATTGAATCTAAACTTCTTCAGTTAAAGATGTATATTTTGGTGTTACTGCTTTAGGGACATTTTTGTATAATTATCCAGTTATTTAATAGAGCTGTTATAGATATACTGGGTCCAGAGTCAGACTGATATTGCCCAAGTCTAAATCTGGGTTCTTTTATTCAGTAACCTTCAGACATTTGCTTTACCTCTTTCTGCCTCAGTTTTCTCATTTATAAAATGGGGATAAGCATAGAATTTTACCTTCAAAGGAATGAGAATTATAGTGGTATATGTTTGACAAAGCTGTCACACAATAGTAGGCTTTAAAATCGGCCCTCAACAGATGTTTTTCTTATCACCATCATCATCATTATTACAAAGATTGACCTTTCTGCTGTTAGGTCCCACTCCTTATTCATAGGAAGAAAGAAAATAGTCCACACTTTAAAAAATTTTGTATTGCAGTATAGTTGATCTACAATGCTGTGTTAGTTTCAGGCGTACAGCAGTGATTCAGTTATATATATGTGTGTGTGTGTACATAGATATCTTCTTTTTTAGATTATTTTCCATTATAAATTACTAGAAGATATTGAATATAGTTCCCTGTACTATACTGTCAATCTTGTTGTTTTTACTTTTATATAGTAGTGTATATATGTTAAACCCAAACTTCTAATTTTTCCTTCCCCACCCCCTTTTACCCTTTGGGTAACCATAAGATTATGTCTGTAATTCACACATTGAATGGGAAGGTAGATTATCTCAATAAAACCATTTCTTTCCTCATTCCAAGTAGGAAATGTTCCTTCCAACTGGTTTCTGTACTGTTTTGTTTCATGAAACCTATATCCTCACCCTAACTGAGTTTTCCAGTCTAGTGGTATAGCCTGTCCAGATATTTATTTCTATTGTTCTTTAGGACAATATCCATAATTGCTCTTCCTTGGATTCATGAACCAATAACCCTTACATTACCTCCAATTTGTCTGGGACGAATTCATAAATTGCTGCTTTTTTTAGGAAAAAAGGCAAGACATGCTGAACCATTAGGTCTTTTAGTCCTGAAATTAACTCTATAGTTTTATTTAAAAAAAAAAAAAAAACTTTTGGTGAACTCAAAATTTTCTAGTTGGAAAAAAAAATGAAACAGTGATAACTCGTATCCAGAATAGTCTATTTATCTCATCACTACCATCTAGGTGTCATGAACTAGACCATGAATCAGAACAATTTGTTCTACAAAGGCAGGAGTACAAATCCTCAGGCTGTCAAGAAGCAATTTCTCAATAGGCCAGCTGAGAAGATAATTCAAGAAAGCTTAGAAACTTGTTGAAATCTGTCCCCTTGCTACACTCCTTGCTGAGAAATATATTTAGAAGATTCTAAGAAAACAAAAAGCTTGTCAGTACATACCCAGGGAAAAACCATAACAGAAGTATAAAATATTAGCATGCTCCAAACACATAAGTTTGACTATTCAGTAGTTAACATATTCTTGAATTTTCCTCTAAGTAGTGATGAAAAGCTCAAATAGTTTATAATTGTTTTTTAAAAAAAAACAGGAACATAAGAATAAAACACAAAGTTATATGAGGAAAACACAAATCTGCCACATATTTCCTCAGAGTACCCCCAAAACTGGCTGATAATTTAAGAAAATTATATGCCCTCAATTTTCCAGTGGCTCAGATGGTAAAGAATCTGCTTGTAATGCAAGAGTCAGTCCCTGGATGGGGAAGATCCACTGGAGAAAAGAATGGCTACCCATTCCACTGTTCTTGCCTGAAGAATTCTGTGGACAAAGGAGCATGGTAGGTAGGCTACAGTCTGTGGGGTCGCAAAAAGCTGGATACAACTGAGTGACTAACACCTTCACTTTCAAAAATATCCAGAGGATGAGATAGAGGAACTTAGAGCCTATTATACAGACTGAAGTAAGTCAGAAAGAGAAAGATAAATATCATATGCTAAGGCACATATATATGGTATATAGAAAAATGGTACTGAAGAATTTATTTGGAGGGCAGCAATGGAAAAAAAGACATAGAGAATAGACTTAGGCACATGCGGAGAGGGAAGGGGAGGAGAGGGTGAGATAGATATATGTTGAGAGTAACATGGAAACTTACATTACCATATGTAAAACAGATAGCCAACAGGAATTTGCTGTGTGTCTCATGAAACTCAAACATGGGTTCTGTATCAACCTAGAAGGGTGGGATAGGCGGGTGATACAGGAGGGAGGTTCAAAAGAAAGGGGATATATGTATACCTATGGCTGATTCATGTTGAGGTTTGACAGAAAACAACAAAATGCTGTAAAGCAACTATCCTTTAATTGAAAAATAAATATTAAAAATACTCAGAGGAAAGCAAATTAAAAAAATAATGAAATACCATTTTCAATGATAATTGTAATCTATGATTCTTAAGTGATACTATGGGGAACTTCCAAATATACAAAACAGACAAAACACTATGAACTTCAATATAGTCATTATCCAGCTTCACCAATTATCAGCTCACGCACATTTTGTTTCATCTCTCCTCCGTCGTCTTTTCCCGCTCATATTTAACTGAAGCAAATTCTAGCCTTCAAGTCATTTCATTAAAAGTACGTATTTTTTTAATGTATCTCAAGTATATGGTGGTGGGGGAAGTACACCCTGAGTTCACCTCCTCCCATGCACACACCAAAATTGCAACTATTTGCAGAGCAAGTATAAATGAGAATGACTAGATAACTGGCAGAAAAGATTTTCCATAACTATAGACATAAAGATAGAAGGAAGGAGTCACCATTTTCCATAGTTTGGGATACTTTCATAACGACAAACACTAAATTGGTTAGAAGCCACTGCATAGCATACAAGCAGGAATTTCTGGATACTTTGGGTTGCATAGTCATCTTAATCTGCATAGCATTACAAAATTGTATACACACAGACTCACATATTCCTCCCTTGGTGTCTGTGGGGGACTGGTTCCAAGACCCACCATGGATACCAAAATCCATATATGCTCAAGTTCCATAGTCATCCCACTGTAGTTCCAAATCAGATTCAACCACAATGGATCATGTGGTACTGTGTTTATTTATTGAAAAATCCACATACAAGTGGACACATGCCATTCTGATTAAGGGTTAGCTGTGTATATACATATACGTGTGTGTACAATTTTTTTTTGCCTTTTCACTGAGCATTAATATGTGAAAAATCTGTCAGTTCAGTTCAGTTGCTCAGTCGTGTCCGACTCTGTGACTCCATGGATTGCAAAATGCCAGGCTTCCCTGTCCATCACCAATTCCCACAGTTTACTCAAACTCATGTCCATCAAGTCAGTGATGCCATCCAACCATTTTATCCTCTGTTGTGCCCTTCTCCTCCCACCTTCAGTCTTTCCCAGCATCAGGGTCTTTTCAAATAAGTCAGTTCTTCCCATCAGGTGGCCAAAGTATTGGAGCCCCAGCTTCAGCATCGGTCCTTCCAAAGAATATTTAGGACTGATTTCCTTTAGGATGGACTGGTTGGATTTCCTTGCAGTCCAAGGGAATCTCAAGTGTCTTCTCCAACACCACAGTTCAAAAGCATCAATTATTTGCACTCAGCTTTCTTTATAGTCCAACTCTCATATCCATACATGACCACTGGAAAAACCATTCCTTTGACTAGACGGAACTTTGCTGGCAAAGGAATGTCTCTGCTTCTTAATATGCTGTGTAGGTTGGTCATAACATTTCTTCCAAGGAACAAGTGTCTTTTAGTTTCATGGCTGCAGTCACCATCTGTAGTGATTTTGGAGCCCAAAAATAGTCCGTCACTGTTTCCACTATTTCCCCATCTATTTACCATGAAGTGATGGGACTAGATGCCATGACTTTAGTTTTCTGAATGTTGAGCTTTAAGCCAACTTAACAAACTTTCGGTTTGTTGGGATAGAAAAGATGTAGAGGAAGGAACCAGGAAAACATGGGTTCAGAAATGCAATCTTACTCCTCTCATTTCTCAAAGAAAAGGAGCATGGGGAATAGTTTGTTCAAAGCCTTTCTGATCCTCTTAGGCGGCCAACTGATTCAAGCACGCAATACTGGGCTCTTAAAAGATTATTAGAAATTGTTTATTTGTGACTATGGATCAAAAAAATGACAAGGCATAGCCCTGTTGCATGCTTCCTTAAACATTTGCTCTTGGGCTCAGCTCATGTTGCTTTCAGATGTGAGCATTCATCTGGATGAATGTGGACAGTAAGAATGCAGTATTAGTGACTGCTTGTGAACCATCCACGGCTTCAGTACTGCTGGCATCAAATGCTAAATGCTGTCTTTATCTTCTTTGTTGTTTTTTTGTTTGTTTATTTAGTTTCAAATGTGAATTGCAGAACACATGCAAAAATTTATGCTGAGCGAAAACATGTAGAACAAATAATTACCACAAATTGAACATCCAGCTACACACCTCCTTGGACAAGAAACAGAGATCTTCTGACTTCAGAACTCCCCTCTTTTGAATCCAGATTACTGCCCCTTGTATCTCCAGAGGTCATAATTATCTTATCTTTTATAGCAAATCACTCTCTCTTTTTTTTTTTAATAATGTTATTGCTTTCCCTTTTACATTTACATGTAAACTCCCTTTGGAATATAGGGAGGGCTGACAACAGATTCTGCTATAAGAGGTATAAAATATCTATTTTTTTTACTTTTATTTTGAAACAATCTTAAGTAGTAGTATAAAGTTTCATATATACCTCATCCACATTCTGCCCATGTTAATATTCTACCACATTAGTTTTATCAGAAGAGAAAGTGAGAAAAATAGATACCCAAAGTAAGAAACCTTGAGTCCAAGCTGTAGACATCATGCCCTTTCTCCCTACATATTTTAATTGTAAAATACATTCTTTTATATAACCACTGGACATCAAATTAATACAGTGTAATTGATATAGTATAATGATCCACCCTACAGAGAGTATTCAAATTTTGACAATTAACCCATTAATTTCCTTTATATAAAAAATAGTATTACATTTAATGGTTATAGATCCTTAGTCTCCTTATAGCTAGAAAAATAGTTTGGTCACTTTTTGTCTTTCATGACCTTGATATTTTTGAAGAGATAAACACAATTTATAGAATGCTCCCTAGTTTAGGTCTGTCTATAATTTTCTCATAATTAGATTCATTTTATGCATTTTTAGCAGGAATACCAACCATGGAAGTGATGTTATGCCTTGACCACAACATGTCAGGGGGCGTGTGTTACACTATTTGTCCCATGGCCGGTGATGTTACATTTGGTCACTTGGTTAAGGTGACATTGGTCAAGTTTTCCCATCATAACAATATATATTTTTCTTTTTTAAATTAATATATATCCTTTCAGAGGGTGCTTTTGAAATTACTTGGATATCTTTTTTTCTCATCAAACTCTCACTTTCTAGTTTTAGCAAGTACATGCCCAGTATTGCAATAGTGGTTGCCAATCCTGATGGTTTTTTTGTGCCATCATTTCTTCTGCAATTAATAATTGGCATTCTATTGTAAGGAGAATATTTCTTTCTCTACATTTAATTTAGTTATTCATTTATTTATATTAATATGGACTTATACTATTTTTATTCTGAGTAATGATCCACTAATATACCTATTTCTTTTGATCTTGATTTGATCAATTGTGGCCCTTGAACTCTGGCTTCTGTGCTTTTTGACATGCTTCCATAATTTTAAACGCCTCCTGTTTTCTGATAAAGCAAGATGTTCTACATTCATCATGCACTCTGCCAGGGCTAGCCCTGGAGTCAGCCTTGTTTCCAATGAGCTTGGATGTCCTATGTGAGAGAATAGAATTTAGAATTTAAAATTGTTCTCTCTCTATCATTCTATCTACCTAACAATCTAAGCATAAATTCATATGGATACTTAAATTTTCAATTAGCTGTCACAGGATTTATTCTAGACTTTGCATATTTCTAATCCCCTTTTCTAACAGTGAAAAATCTGGCTCCTTCTACATAAGAATATATGTTACATTGGAGAAGGCAATGGTACCCCACTCCAGTACTCTTGCCTGGAAAATCCCATGGACAGGGGAGCCTGGTAGGCTGCAGTCCATGGGGTCGCGAACAGTCGGACACGACTGAGGAACTTCACTTTCACTTTTCACTTTCATGCATTGGAGAAGGAAATGGCAACCCACTCCAGTGTTCTTGCCTGGAGAATCCCCGGGATGGGGGAGCCTGGTGGGCTGCCGTCTATGGGGTCACACAGAATCGAACACGACTGAAGTGACTTAGCAGCAGCAGCAGAGTACATATTTAACTTGAGAATCCCTAACCCATATCTCTATTTAAAAATTTGATATTGTTTCAGTTTGATTCTTCTTTTTTTTTTTTTTTAAGCTCCATGATGCTTAGTAAAAATATTTGCTCTAGTGTTACTTGGGCATGTCTTTCCTTCATCCTTTACAGATGTGACTAATTTATACGTTTGAAACACAATCTGATTCATCTGTTTCTGTTTGTAATCCCTTGTTGGTTTAATTTCTAAAAAAAATAATAATAATGACTTGGCTCTAATAGTCAAAACTGTACAAAAAGTCTCACTCAGAGGAGTGAGAGAGCACTCTTCTCTGCTCTCTGTTTCTCTGCTGCTGCTGCTGCTGCTAAGTCGCTTCCGTCGTGTCCAACTCTGTGCGACCCCATAGACGGCAGCCCACCAGGCTCCCCCATCCCTGGGATTCTCTAGGCAAGAACACTGGAGTGGTTAGGCGATCTTATTTCCACACACCTTCTGTGGACAACTAACAGCATGTTTGTGACTTACTGTTTCTGATTTGGGTTTTTTTTTGGGGGGGGGTTGCAAAAGTGAATAGATATGGTATATTTCCTAATTCTTACCATTTTACTTACACTTTTCTTCTCTTATTTGACAACTTATTCTGAAAATTCTATCCATCAGTTCATTTTCTGTCTAATTTTCATTGTGATTTTATTTAACCTTCAGTGTTAGCCTTTTATCACAGTTTCAAAATGTTGGGAATTAGGGATTTATTTTCTAATTAGCTTTTTGGTGCTAGATTTCTAGATTAATTATATAATAGAGGATATATGGAACTTCCCTGATGATGCGGTGGTGAAGAATCTGCCTGCAATGCAGGATACCCAGGTTCGATCCCTGGGTTGGGAAGAGTGCCTGGAGGAAGGCATGGCAACCCACTGTAGTACTCTTGTCTGGAGAATTCCATCAACAGAGGAGCCTGGCAGGCTGCAGTCCATGGGGTCACACAGAGTCAGACATGACTGAAGCAACTAAGCAGCAGCAGCAGCAGAGGATATACATTCTGTGGACTTTTAATCTTCTGAAATTTGTTAAAACTTTTGTTTTGTTGTAAAGCATGTATGGCCGATTTTGGAAAAGTTCTGTGTGTACCTACATATAATGTGAATACTGTAGATGCTTTTGAACTGTGGAGTTGGAGAAGACTCTTGAGAGTCCCTTGGACTGCAAGGAGATCCAACCAGTCCATTCTGAAGGAGATCAGCCCTGGGATTTCTTTGGGAGGAATGATGCTAGAGCTGAAACTCTGGTACTTTGGCCACCTCATGAGAAGAGTTGACTCATTGGAAAAGACTCTGATGCTGGGAGGGATTGGGGGCAAGAGGAGAAGCGGATGACCGAGGATGAGATGGCTGGATGGCATCACGGACTCAATGGACGTGAGTCTGAGTGAATTCCGGGAGATGGTGATGAACAGGAAGGCCTGGCGTGCTGCGATTCATGGGGTTGCAAGAATCGGACACGACTGGGCAACTGAACTGAACTGAACTGAACTGAACTATAGCTGTTGGGTACAGTAGTAAATTTGACTGGCAATGTATGAAGATTAAACTAGTAGGTAAATTAGTTAAATTAGTGGGTAAAAAACACAGGTCTACAGGAAGTATAAGGTGGGTTGGCAATCCCGGATCGCAGACCAGTACTGGCCCGTGGCCTGACAGTACCTGGCCGTGCGGCTGGAGATAAGCTGTGGTCAAGCAAGCGAAGCTTCCTCTGTATCTACAGCACCTCCGCACCTCTCACGTGGCTGCCTGAATGGCGGCTCCTGTCGGATCAGCCATGGCCTTAGGTGGTCAGAGGAATGCAAACTCTACCGTGGACTTCAAACGCAGGGGATCTGCTTAACAGAATCTAATGCCTGAAGATCTGAGTTGGAAGAGGGGTAGTGACGCTGGCATTGGGGAGGGACTGCCCCTCTCCCCCAGCACTGCAGATGGACTCTCTAGTTACAGACCACAAGCTCAGGGCTCCTACTGGTTGTGCACCATCGTGAGCTGTATAATCATTTCATCACATATCACAATGAAACCATGATAGAAATAAGGTGCACAAAAATGCAATGCCCTTGAATCATTCTGACACCGTCAGCCCCCCATCCCCAGTCCATGGGAAAATTGTCCTGGTCCCTGGCACCAAAAATGTTGGGACTACTGGGGCAGAAGACCAGGGGGAGGAAGAAACAATGTAGTCACAGTTTGCTTAGAAAAAGAGTGGCAAATTAAAAACCAAACTTAAAGCATGCAGAGATTTATTATATAGAAAATTGTGGCCACCTGCTCTTCATCCCTAGTAAGATAGACCTCAGGAAATCTGCTTAAATTGCATTAGAAAGGATTTAAGTCCCATACAAGAAGTGTTAGACTTGAGAGTGGAAGGAGATAAATGGTTCTTAAGGGAAAAGTGGTCACCCCACTCTTAGCAAAAGATTCTGCATCTCAAAATATCCATGATCCCTCTTAATTTAAAAAAAAATCCTCTTTGGGGGCTCTGAGAGTATGCACATAGAGGGTGGTCTACTAAACAAATACTTTCTTGATAAAGGATATGCCAAAACCACCTCCAGGCAAAGGAAAGAATTTCCTGAGAAGATGTAAGCAGCAGTTTGGGTAATTTTAAAAAGCGCTCATATCCTTTTCACAGTAGATTTTTAAGAGTCGTATATTTTTTTCTGTCTGAAATGATTTATTCAACCCTCCTTAGAGAAACATCAATCTCTATGATGAAGACAGTTTTCTCAATAAGTCTTATGTAAAAAATTTTACCATCATTTTACATAGGAAAAACTTCAAGACTTGACATTATTCTACATATATGCAGTGGAGCCAATAGTCAGTATCAGGAATTGCGGAAGCCAGTGGTAAACCCACACTGTGAAGCAAACTGCAAGAACTGGCTTGGTCACCATCAGAGGGTCAGTTATCAAACAACACAGTAAATAACCAGTTGTGATACATCAAAGAACCTGAACTCAACATAGAGAACTTGAAGATGCAGAGTGGGGAGGAGAGGGCGGGGCAAATTAAGAGAGGAGAACTGACATAGACACTACTATGTGCAAAATAGATAGCTAATGGGAAGCTGCTACATAGCACAGGGAGCTCAGCTCAGTGCTCTGTGATGCCCCCATTCCTCTGGAATGGAAGTTCAAGAGGGAGGGGATATATATATGTACACATATAGCTGGTTCACTTTGTTGTACAGCAGAAACTAGCACAACGTTGTAAAGCAATTATACTTCAATAAAAACAAAACAAAAAGAGCACCAAACAATTTTACGGGCTTCCTAGGTGGCACAAGTGGTAAAGAACCTGCCTGCCAATGCAGGAGACATAAGAGACGCAGTTTGATGCCTGAGTCGGGAAGATTCCCCTGGAGGAGGGAATGGCACCCACTCCAGTGTTCTTGCCTGGAGAATCCCATGGACAGAGGAGCCTGGTGGGCTACAGTCCATAGGGTTGCACAGAGTCAGACACGACTGAAGCGACTTTAGCGTGCGTGCAAGCAGTTTTACAGATTGTAAATAAATGATGAATTCCCACAGAATAAGAGAAAAAGAAACTGATTCATAAATAACGCAGTCAATTCTCTCAAAAGTTAGTAGGAACCTCTGAGATACTAAACATCATTCAATCTTTTTTTTTTCATTTATTCAACAAATATTTGTGGAGCAACTATGATGGACCAGTCCCTCTTGTAGGTGCTGGGGACACAATAGAGATGAAGTAGACGAGATGGTTATCCTCATAGATTTTATACTCTAGAGAGTGTAACTAAGTAATAGGAAGCAACGATAATTATTATCAACATTTATTGGGTGCTTATATGTCCCAAACACTATCTTAATAGTGTATTATTTTCATAGTAACTCAATAAGTTAGTTACGGTCTTTACAATGACCACAGAGAAGGAAAATGTGTGACAGGGGGGTTAAGTAATTAGGTCTAGGGAAGACAACTAAAAAGTGCAAAACCAGTGCCTGGGTGCAGAGTCCCTAGTTCTTAATTATTATTTCAGTTAATCTGGAATGATACGTTTTTCTAAAGAATCAGCTGATACTTGTCTCTTCATGAAAAACAAAGAAACTAAAATTTTACAGGTCAAAAAAAAAAAAAAGAAAAGAAAACCAATACTTTGGAAGAGTAGCAGATGAAGGTGGTATTACTTTTCAATTGTTTTATCAAGAAATGCTTCTGATAAAATTACCTGTATGCTGAGAAATAAAAGACAAGGAACACCATGGGAAGACCTTCCTGAAGAGGGTTCAAGGCAGGAGGAAGAGCAAATGTTAACAGCCTGAGGTGAGAAGAAATTGGGTTCATGCAGAAAGATGAAAAGCCAGAGGGGCAGAAGTAGAGTTATAGCCGAGAATGTGACGAAATGACGCCAGAGAAGACAAATGGCTGAATCATGTCAAACTAAAGAAATGACTGTTTAATTTATTCTAATTAGGATGCCAAAACATGAGAGAGTTTTAAGCAGAAGGAGGGTAGGGGAAAAAGTGTCCAATAAAACTTGAAAAAAAAATAGCATAAGTTTCTTTGTGGAAAATAATACTGTGAAGAATGAAAAATCAGAGCAAAAAATAAGGTAGGAAGCAAATCAAGTTATCTAGGTCACAGGTGATGGTAACACAGACCACAGTCTAACTAAACCATAATCACAGTGTGCAGAGTTAGAGAGACATATTTTGAGGTAAATATTTACCACTATGAGAAGCCAGTGCCCTGTCATGTCTCTCCTAAATTTAGGAAAGTACTTTATCAAATATCCAGCTTCAGCTCATCTTTCCAACATTACCTCATGTTGAAAGGGAAACCCTTATGGAGATTAAAGTGGTTCTTGGATACAATTTTTTTTTTAATCAAGATATGAATGTTTATGTAAATTATGCTTAAAATAATTAAAATTTCACATGCATATATGTATATGTGCATGTTTATGCTATAAAGAAACATAAAATTTACAAAAATTGTGTAGTTTAAGGTAGTGGAATAAACATGAAATTTTTTTTTTCCTCAGCCCCAAAAGTCTTGTAAAAATATTGTATCTTTTTCATTCAAAAAAACAGTTATAATAGATATTCCCTTTGACATTATATTTTTAAGATTAATAAGAGTTTAAATGCTAATAGCTAGAGAGAAATCTTTCTAAAGAGTACTTTCTCTTGGAAACATGAGCATAAGACTGATTTTGGTAACTCATTGATGCTTATGCAGTAAATGGCTTTCTTTACAGGCTAAGAAAGAAAAGAGAGAAACAAAAAAAGAGAAAAAAGAGAGAGAGAGGGAAAATTAGGAAGAGGCGGAGGAGGAAGTGAATGAGAGACAAAAGGAAGAAAGGAAGCTCTATGTTCACGCACACCTCTCTTTGCCCTTTTAGGACATGATTCTGGTGCAGGGCTTCCAAGGTGGCCCCAGTACTAAAGAACCCTCCTGCCAGTGCAAAAGACGTGGGTTCAGTCCCTAGGTTGGGAAGATCCCTGGAGCAGAACATGGCAACCCACTGCAGTATTCTTGCCTGGAGAATCCCATGGGCAGAGGAGCCTGGCGGGCTACAGTCCACGGGGTCACACAGAGTCAGAAACAACTGAAGAAACTTAGCTCACGCATATCACCCAGGAGTAATAATTCTGAGATGACTTCTTCATAAACACTACAGAATTCTTATAAACTTTTGCAAAATGTATACACAAAGTAAAAATCAATTAAAAATGTGCCCAGCATACAGAGGAATACCACTCTTTCCTCTTTTTATGTGGTACCAACAATTAACATTCTTAAGACATGATAGGAAATGTAATTTTGAGAAAAGAAACTGATGACCTGGCTTTACAGGTAGTCAAGTAACATACAAACACACTCAGCATGGCAGCTGAGTATAGCCATGCCCATATTATTAATGATGAAACTGAAGCCCGGAGAATCGCTTTTCTGAAGTCACACAGCTGGTAAGTAACAGAATCAGAACTACAATGTTGATTTGTCAACTGAATCCAATTCTCTTTCCATGATGGCATGATAGCACAGCTACCTCTAAAACAGCAAGCACCGGAAGCATGGAGGATTCATAAAAACTGATAACACAAACTACAAGGCAAAAAAGATAGCTACTGTTGACAAATTTTTTAAATAGAACATTTTTAAAATATGCCTACTGTTCTTAGAAATATAAGAGATAGAAGAAAAGTGGGAAATAATCAAAATAGAGTGGGCATAGTTATTTTCACAGTAACTGAAAACCTACTATGCACCATTCATGGAACTCAGGAATTGACTATAGTTACTATTTTTCCTTTATGTTATATAAAACCATTCACAAATTACACAAGAACATCAGAGCATTTGGGAAGAACTAAGTGGTATATGAAATAAAATGAACTTGTCATGACATTTATAAACCCAATGAGATGGTTCTATACTAAGAAAATGGGTTGAAACATTTAATCAGAATTTTACAAGGAAAAAGCCTACAAGTTTTATACCCATGAAGTATAATCAACATTAAATAAAAACTTTGGCTTTCAATAGGAGAAAAATGTGTTTTAGCCAAATGTGTTAACTTTACAGGCTAAAGCTCAGTTACAAATAACATTACAGATAAACAGCTGTTTATGAGCTTTTGTTTTCTATTGGTCAAATTTAATTGACTTAAAATTAAACATTTATTTAATATCTGTTGGTTTCTTCCATTTTATAAGACAGAGTATTTGTAACTATTTAAGTATTGGTAGTTGTTTGTTTTAATTCTGTTTTATTCACTAGTCAGGTAAATCCTAAAGAGTAGGGACTATATTTATCTCATTCATTACTGTCCCCACCAAAGGAATGGATACATTATTATATCATAATTTTATCAATTTGTACTGACCATGTAAACTAGGTACCATAGCAGCAAAGAAAATAAAAGCAGAAAAGATGTATCTCAATTCATCACTCTAGATTTTGATTATCTTTTTCTTTGTTTGTCTCCCTCATTGCTAATTATTAGAGAAATGCAAATTGAAATAGCAATGAGATACCATCTCACACCAGAAAGAATCAGCCATCATCAAAAAAATCTACAAAGAATAAACACTGCAGAGGGTGTGGAGAAAAGGGAACCCTCCTACACTGTTGGTGGGAATGTAAATTCATACAGCCACTATGGAGAATGGTACAAAGGTTCCCTAAAAAACAAAACAAAGCTACCCTAGGATACAACAATGCCACTCCTGGGCATATATGGGCATATAACCAGAAGAAAACATGGTTTCAAAGGATACATGTACCCCAATGTTCACAATAGCCGAAACATGGAGGCAACCTAAATGTTCACTGACAGATGAATGGAAAAGAAGATGTGGTACGTGTAAAGAATGGAATATTACTTAGCCACTAAAAAAGAATGAAATAATGTCAGCAACATGAGTGGACCTGGATGTCATCATACTGAGTGATGCAAGTCCAACAGAGAAAGACAAGTATCATATGATATTGCTTATATATAGAATCTAAAAATAATTATACAAATGAACTTATTTACAAAACAGAAACAGACCCACAGAAGTAGAGAACAAACCAAAGGGGAAGAGTTGGGGGGCTAGGGATAGACTGGGAGTTTGGAATTGATGTGTACACGCCACTATATTTAAAATAGATAACCAACAAGGACATACTGCATAGCACTGGAAACTCTGCTCAATATTCTGTAATAATGTAAATGGGGAAAGAAGTTAAAAAAGAATAAATACATATATATGTGTGTGTGTGCGTGTGCATGTATAACTGGATCACCTTACTGTAAACCTGAAACTAACATAATATTGTTAATCAACTATGATCTAATATTAAATGAAACCGTTAAAAAATAAAAATAACATAAAGTAAAATAAAATTTTCTCATGGGCATTGACTAAGTTTTATTCACTTTGTCCCAGATTATTAACTTTGAATAATAAATGGGCACTCAATAAATATTTATTGAAAAAAATTGAACTGTATAGGAAATAAAAGAGTACAGTCTCACAGGAAAGAAGAAATGCAGCAAGGGCCATTAAACCCAGTTTGATAAGTGGATAACAAACATAAGAGAGAAGAGCCATACATGATACATGTTTCTGAGGATATGACATTTAGCTGCAGATGTTAACACTTTTGAGACACTGTACATCAAAGCATAAAATAGGTCTTTTTTAAAAATCAAAACAAGTCACTAAAACAGTTATTAAAGAAAAATAGATGCTATGTAATATGATCTGGAAAAGGAAAAGATTTAGAAATTTATTAAATTAGGTAGAGTAAATAATTCAAGAAGCTTATTGTTATGGTAATCACCTCTCCAGATTTCCTGAAACAGTATCTCATATAGTGTTTCATATAGTTTCTCCACTAAATCTTTACTATTAAACATTCTACAATTTCTAATATTGAAGTAACCAAAATACTTTCATTGCCTACCATTGATATAGGAAAAGGAAAAAAGAACAAAAACAGCAACAAACCTTGAGAGCATATATCCCACTTGAGAAGCTTTGCAATGATAAGTTCAGTCACTCAGTCATGTCCAACTCTTTGTGATCCCATGGACTGCAGCACGCCAGGCTTCCCCGTCCATCACCAACTCCAAGAGGTTGCTCAAACTCATGTCAATCGAGTCAATGATGCGATCCAACCATCTCATCCTCTGTCGTCCCCTACTCCTCCCACCTTTAATCTTTCCCAGCATCAGGGTCTTTTCCAGTGAGTCAGTTCTTGACATCATTGGAGTTTCAGCTTCAGCATCAGTCCTTCAAATGAATATTCAGGACTGATTTCCTTTAGGATGGATTGGTTGGAGCTCCTCGCAGTCTAAGTCACTCTCAAGAGTCTTCTCCATCACCACAGTTCAAAAACATCAATTCTTTGGTGCTCAGCTTTCTTTATAGTCCAACTCTCCCATCCATGTATGACTACTTCAAAAACCTTTGCAGTAGCAAAAAAAGCTTTCATTAGATGTACCTTTGTTGGCAAAGTAATGTCTCTGCTTTTTAATATGCTGTCTAGGTTGGTCTTAACTTTTCTTCCAAAGAGCAAGTGTCTTTTTATTTCATGGCTGCAGTCACCATCCGCAGTGATTTTGGAGCCCCCAAAAATAAAGTCTGTCACTATTTCCCCATCTATTTTCCATGAAGTGATGGGACAAGATGAAATGATCTTAGTTTTCTGAATACTGAGTGTTAAGCCAGTTCTTTCACTCTCCTCTTTCACTTTCATCAAGAGGCTCTTTAGTTCTTTGTTGCTTTCTGCCATAAAGGTAGTGTCATCTGCATATCTGAGGTTATTGATATTTCTCCTGGCAATCTTGATTCCAGCTTGTGCTTCATCCAGTCCAGCATTTCTCATGATGTACTCTGCATATAAGTTAAACAGGATAAATTTAAGTTAAATAGTGATAAACACAGCTCTAAATATCTGGGCTACCTAGCTTAGAGTTAATCAGATTAGTTCAGTGACAAAATCTGCAGTTTTCTTCATTATATTAAAATCTATGTTAGGACTTCTTATTCCATCATCTCTAACATGTTAGGCTATTAACAGTAGATAGAGTTCTCCTTATAAGAAAAAAATTGCAATCCATGAGGTGATAGATGTTAAATTTATTGTGGTAATTATTTTGCAATATAAACATATATCAAATCATTATGCTGTACACTTTAAACAAATACAATGTTATATGGCAAATATATCTCCGTAAAACTGGAGGAAAAGTAATACTTTAAAGAAGAAAAAAAATTCTTACAATCCTAAATCAAGGCACACCTTGTACTAAAAATAAAAATTAATATGTGGTAGGCATTTTGGAGAAGGAAATGGCAACCCACTCCAGTGGTCTTGCCTGGAGAATCCCAGGGACGGGGGAGCCTGGTGGGCTGCCGTCTATGGGGTCGCACAGAGTCAGACATGACTGAAGCGACTTAGCAGCAGCAGCAGGCATTTTGTCAAAGTTGCTGCATTTAATTCCCAGAAAAGTTTAGGAAAAAGATATTATTTCCATTTTATAGCTCAAGAGAATGAGATACAGCAGCATCACATAGGAAATAAGAACCAGTGCTAAGATTTGTGTCAGATCGACCCAAATTCAAGGTCAGTGCTCTTCACACTATCACACCAATTCTTCTCATACGGCATTTCATAATCCATTATAAAATGGTATTTACCTCCATTGTTGGAGGGCTCTTCCAAAATAAGGCAGTTGAAAAAGTAAAAGGATTGGACAGCTGGGACAAAGTTGAGCTTCCTTTTTGGCATCTCAGATGATGAGCTCATCCCTGCAGAGTGATTGATTATACTTATCCCAAAATGTTAAGGACCCATAACTGACTTGCTATCCCAAGCCTTAATATCTGACCACAATTGAAATTCAGCATTCAGAAAGTTTGCAAACAAGACCTTTCTTGGGTTCTGTTGTCAGGAAAAATTAAAACACTGTTAATAGTACTCACATGTGGAATCTCAATTGTCTCCTCTCCCTAGATGGCATCATTTATTATCCGTGTAGAGATACCAGGATTGAGAGATCTTAGGGACAGCAGTGAGGGGAAAGGAATAAAAAGCTTTTCTCCAATCATGATATTGGATGTCCCAAGACAGTACCACAAACTGTTACCATAAGAGAGAATTTATTTTTGGTATTTGAGCTTCCCCCTTAATATTATCTCCTACTTCCCAAATCCTGCTTTATTAAGAATGGTTTGAGTCATGGCACATGAAATTTTTAAAAATTCCTATGACATTTGAACCTAGAACTCTCTTGTTCCCTACCTGAGCAGTTGAAACAAGTGTATGATTGAATAAGGTAATTAATCTTAGCCACTTTTTATTTCACTTCCCGTCAGTCAGATCTTTGAGAAATGGGAAATTCAGTCAGATGAAGTCTGATATGGCTCCTGGAAAGGTTTGTAAGAAACAGTATGTGTAGTGGGCAAAACATGGATTCTGGAGGAGGACCACCTAGGTTCAATCCCTAGATTTTTCACTCACTATGTAACAGAAGGCAAGTTATACAGTCTCTCTGTGCCTCAGTTTTCTTATCTGTAAATCGGGGTGAAAATAGTTTTAGTTCACTGAATTGTTGTGAACAATGATTTAATATAACTAGGGTTCAAAACAGCATCTGCACATAAGAATGCTGAAATCACTAGCTATTATTACCTAGAGAGATTTTTAGGCTTTCATGTTCCCTCCATATCTATTCTCGGTTGGAATCTTCTGAAAGGTTGAAGTTGTTAATATCTGTGTGTTAATATGCGTGTGGGCTCAGTCCCTTCAGTCAATCTGATTCTTTGAGACCCTATGGACTGCAGCCCACCAGGCTCCTCTGTCCATGGGATTCTCCAGGCAAAAATACTGGAGTGGGTTGCCATGCCTTCCTCCAAGGGATTTTCCTGACCCTGGGACTGAACCTGCCACTCCTGCTTATCCTGCATTGCAAGTGTATTCTTTGCCACTGAGCCACCAGGGAAGCCCAGTATCTGTGTAGTACTGCTTAATTCAAAATATCATGAAGTACCATTTTTCTAGATTCTGTATATATGTGTTCAGTTCAGTTCAGTCACTCAGTCTTGTCCAACTCTTTGCGACCCCATGAATCGCAGCACGCCAGGCCTCTCTGTCCATCACTAACTCCCGGAGTTCACTCAGACTCACGTCCATCGAGTCAGTGATGCCATCCAGCCATCTCATCCTCTGTTGTCCCCTTCTCCTCCTACCCCCAATCCCTCCCAGCATCAAAGTCTTCTCCAATGAGTCAACTCTTCGCATGAGGTGGCCAAAGTATTGGAGTTTCAGCTTTCACATCATTCCTTTCAAAGAAATCCCCGGGTTGATCTCCTTTAGAATGGACTGGTTGGATCTCCTTGCAGTCCAAGGGACTCTCAAAAGTCTTCTCCAACACCATAGTTCAAAAGCATCAATTCTTTGGCACTCAGCTTTCTTCACAGTCCAACTCTCACATCCATACATGACCACAAGAAAAACCATAGCCTTGACTAGACAGACCTTAGTCAGCAAAGTAATGTCTCTGCTTTTGAATATGCTATCTAGGTTGGTATAACTTAGCTTCCAAGGAGTAAGCGTCTTTTAATTTCATGGCTGCAGTCACCATCTGCAGTGATTTTGGAGCCCCAAAAAATAAAGTCTGACATTGTTTCCACTGTTTCCCCATCTATTTCCCATGAAGTGATGAGACCAGATGCCATGATCTTCGTTTTCTGAATGTTGAGCTTTAAGCCAACTTTTTCACTCTCCACTTTCACTTTCATCAAGAGGCTTTTAAGTTCCTCTTCATTTTCTGCCATAAGGGTGGTGTCATCTGCCTATCTGAGGTTATTGATATTTCTCCTGGCAATCTTGATTCCAACTTGTGCTTCTTCCAGACCAGTGTTTCTATGATGTACTCTGCATATAAATTAAATAAACAGGGTGACAGTATACAGCCTTGACATACTCCTTTTCCTATTTGGAACCAGTCTGTTGTTCATTTCCAGTTCTAACTGGTGCTTCCTGACCTGCATATAGGTTTCTCCGGTATTTATCTTTCTCTTTCTGACTCACTTCACTCTGTGTAACTGACTCAAATGTGTTGTTCCTTTTTATGGCTGAGTAATATTCCATTGTGAATATATACCACAACTTCTTTATCCATTCATCTGTCAATAGGCATCTAGGTTGCGTCCATGTTCTAGCTACTGTAAATAGTGCTGCAATGGCTCAGGAAACTCAAACAGGGGATTTGTATCAACCTAGAGGGGTGGGATGGGGAGGGAGATGGGAGGGAGTTTCAAAAGGGAGGGAATATATGTATACCTATGGCTGATTCAGAGGAGCCTGTTGGGATACACTCTGGGGGGTTGCAAAGAGTCGGACATGACTGAGCGACTAACACACATAATACACATGGCTGATTCATGTTGAAGTTTGACAGAAAACAGCCAAATTCTGTAAAGCAATTATCCTTCAATAAAAATGAATTTAAAAAATACATCATAAAGGACTATATTTAAAAAACAAACTAAAAAGATTAAGTGAAGACCAAGATGATCCTGCAATAGGAGATTTGGGTTCTAGCCCTGACACTGAAGAGTTGTTTGACATTGCAAAATCAAAACACGTCTCTTAGGCTTCCTTCTCTCGTTAGCTAATTAAGAGCTTGGACTAAGTCAGCATACCCCTAAACTTGTGCTATGAAAAATTTACAGTGACAATAATATCCTTTTGAAATATTTCAAAATATTTTCATATGTACTTTCAAAACCAATAAATCTATACTGTGTACCCTCCAACCCATTGAGTCAATGTCATTGGTCCTCTCAGGGTAAGAACAAATTCTTCCTGAAATTATGTGGCTCTTCTTTAGGTTTGAATCACAAAGTTGACTTCATTATTTTTTTTCTAATCAATCTCTAGAAAACCGTGTAAGGAATAAAGTTTGTCACTGGAAAAAAAAAAAAGGATTGCTAAAATTCTGAGCTAATTTTACCTATAATAACACAATAAGAACATCCCTTATGACTAGTGGAGTGAGGATAGTCTGCAGGCTTTGTTAGTTTGCTTCCATGCTAAGTCACTTCAGTTGTGTCCAACTGTTTGTAACCCCATGGACTGTAGCCTGGGATCGGTATAGTAGTAGAACATGAATCACCTGCATTGGCAAGTAGATTCTTTACCACTAGCACCACCTGGGAAGCCCTTGTTAGCTGAATGTGAGCGTGTTAGTTGCTCAATCTTTTTTTTTTAATTAATTAATTTTTATTTTAATTTTAAAATCTTTATAGTTGCTCAATCTTATCTGACTCTTTGTGACCCCATAGAATGTAGCCCACCAGGTTCTTCTGTCCATGGAATTCTCCAGGCAAGAATACTGGGGTGAGTTGCCATTCCCTGAACTGTGGTGTTGGAGAAGACTCTTGAGAGTCCCTTGGACTGCAAGGAGATCCAACCAGTCCATCCTAAAGGAGATCAGTCCTGGGTGTTCATTGGAAGGACTGATGTTGAAGCTGAAATTCCAATACTTTGGCCACCTGATGTGAAGAGCTGACTCATTTGAAAAGACCCTGATGCTGGGAAAGATTGAAGGCAGGAGGAGAAGGGGACGACAGAGGATAAGTTGGTTGGATGGCATCACTGACCCAATGGACATGAGTTTGGGTGAACTCCAGAGTTGGTGATGGACTGGAAGGCCTGACATGCTGCGGTTCATGGGGTCACAAAGAATCAGACCCGACTGAGCGACGGAACTGAACTGAACTCTCCAGGGGATCTTCCCAACCCAGGGATTGAACCCAGGTCTCCTGCATTGCAATTGAGGGAAAAGTAAAAAAAAAAAAAAAAACACACTCTGATTTGCCAATATGGGGAGGAAGCTTCAGCATAGAAAATGTAGCAAATTTGGTTAAGGAAAGAGAAGGTCTGAGTTTACACTCCTCAACCACCTTCAACTCTGATGTAGTGTGAAAAGTCTCCAGAATTGCCTGTTTGATCCAAGGAGGTAGAGTGGGAATATGTGAAAAGTAGCTGAGTAAAGGACCCATTATATTTCATGAAATGACCATGGTAAGGGAAAATATCATTCATTTTATTGACAAGACAGCCTTGGCCAGGGATAGAAGGCAAGCTATTTCAACATAAATGTGTATAACACTAGCAAGAACTGAGGGAGAGCCAGTTATTAAAAGAAGGCCAAAAAGTCCAACTTAGGCTAAATTATAAACTCTAAGGTCACCAGCCACATTTCAACAAACCCTCACAAAAGGAACCAAGGACCCAGATTTATCATCCCGTAGTAAAGGCTGGCAAGAATCTGGAGGAAAGATCACAGACTCCATTGCCAAGAGGTAAGATAAACAGGACCATCCTTACATACAGTCAGACATTGATTTGAGAGATGAAGGAGATGATATAACTAATTTTGCATTTCATCCAGGGAGATGATCTTATCAAAAGAGACGATGTAAACTTGAAAACTCTGAGATATCTTTGATTGGCAACTAAAGTTACCCACACCCACATACTCACCACCCACGTGCTGTATAAATACACACCTTAGAGCCTCCACTCAGCAGTGTAGGAGTTCAAGAAAATTATTAGACTGATAACAGAAACTGAAGAAGCTAGTTGTGTGTGAGTAAATCTGAGACCATATAGCACATTAATCTCACATGATGTCCCATTAAAAAGAAATTTCTGTATTCAAATATATCCAGAAAACGTTGGATAAGATATCCTTCTTGTCTGTGACCTGCATGCTCAGTCACTAAGTCAAGTCTGACTCTTTGCGACCCTATGGACTGTAGCCCACTAGGCTCCTCTTCCCATGGGATTCTCCAGGAAAGAACACTGGAGTGGATTACTATGGCCCCCTCCAGGGAATCTTGCTGACCCAGGGATTGAACCCACATCTCCTGCATCTCCTGCCTTGGCAGGCAGATTCTTTACCACTGAGCCATCAGGGAAACCTCCTTGTCTACAAGACCCATAATCCATATTAGCGTATTACAGACTTTAAAGGGTCTTGAGCACATAAGTCAGTTGAAGTGTTTCTGAATTCTGTTATAATTTTGTCTGCTGATGCTACTTTCCCATATAGAACTTCTGGTTACAGATCTCTCCCCCAACATGTGAAAATAACTGTCCATATTCCATGGCACAAAAATTCAGTTAAGAATGGGTCTGTGACCCAAGCTGCGTCAATCAAATCCTTCAGCAGTATTTTCTATCTTCAGTTGGTTAGGGAAGAGTCCTTTATCTTTGCTGGTGCAGACACTAACAGTGTCAGTTTGGAACTTGTTGTCATTATTCAGTCACTAAGTCGTGTCCGACTCTGCAACCCCATGGACTGCAGTACACCAGGCTTCCCTTTCCTTCCCTTTCTCCAGGAGTTCGATTAAACTCATGTACACTGAGTCAGTGATACTATCTAACCATCTCATTCTCTGTTGTCCCCTTATCCTTCTGTCTTCAGTCTTTCCCAACATCAGGGTCTTTTACAATGAGTCAGTTCTTCCCATCAGGGGGCTAAAGTATTGGAGCTTCAGCATCAGTCCTTCAAAAGAATATTCAGGGTTGATTTCCTCTAGAATTGACTGATTTGATCTCCTTACTGTCCAAAAGACTTTTAAGAGTCTTCTCCAGCACCACTACTCAAAAGCATCAGTTCTTTGGCACTCAGCCTTCTTTATGGTCCAGCTCACATCCATACATGACTACTGGAATAACCATAGATTTGACTATACAGATCTTTGTTGGCAAAGTGATTTCTCGAGCTTACTGTAATCATTTTGTATAATATACAGTGAGAAGCAAAGACCAGAGAGACAGAATAAGCAAGTGAGCTGAAGATTTTAAGCCTGGTTGATCTCTTTTCTTCCTGGTTACAATTTGAGTTGGAGTTTTTGTCACTTGCAAACAAAGGATCCAAAATAATCATAAGGCCCTGAGGTTTTTGGCTCTTTGGCTAAAAAAAAACTATTAACATCAATAAATATACTTTTGGAAATGCTGATTTTAATTATGTGATGTCTTTTTTGTCTTTTTTTTTTTTTTTAGAATTTCTATTATAGGAGCAAAATCCTGCACTCACGTGTTACAAGCACAGAAAGGTGATCTCATATCCAAAGTAAGAAATCTCCCTCACCAGAGACAGGCATAGTGCTATTTGTCTTTAAAATGCCATATTAATGAGAAATTTGAATCCAGGCATTTTTAAATCTCCATCAGTGTCCTCCATTACTTTATCATTAGTGGAGATGGCAAAATGCTCACTAAAAATTACTTCCAGAGCACGAAATGGATACTATACTGTTTAAATGAATGTCATATAAAAATAATTTGCTTTAATCATGGCACAGACCATTGCTATGATGCCATATTCATTGTGAACCTTAGGGATTTCTTCATTTAGAGTAGAATGAATTTTGACTAGGCATAAGTGCTTTTTGTGAAAAAGTAAATCCACAAAACCCAGTACGTTGAAAATAGAACCAGGTGTTAGTGGCTTTAAAAAAATAAATTATGCCAAGATACATTGCCCAGCTGTGTTGCAGAATTTCAAGAGATCTTAAGATATAGTCAAGCATTAGGGACTCAATAATACTAAATTATATTTTCCTATGCCTTTTGTCTCTAATTTAAAATGTATTTACAAGAAAACTGAAGACACAGCTATTTTCTGGCTATATATATTTAATTTACTAAAAAATGTTGCTTAGCAAAATGTTTACATGATTCTCATGCAGACTTTGATATAACTACTTTTCTTTTTCAAAAGTAACTTGTTTTAATCATTTAAAAAAATTAATGTTAAATATTTAAATGTCATTGTTATTGAATACATAGTTTAGTACAAAATGCCTAAGGTAGGTGGTCTGACAATATTGGCTTCAAACTTCAGTCTGGCCAATTGAGGGGTTATAAAATCTTCAGGAAGTTAGTGAACTTTTCATAATCTCATCAGTTGATCATTAAAATTGGTATGACCAGATTATGAAGCATATTAAATGATATTGTAAGTAAAGCTGCCTAGTGCAGGCCACACATTCTTGCTTCAACCTTCTATTACAGAAGTAGAAACAATAGTAGTAAGTACATACTCTGCTTCCCAGAGCATTTTTTTTTCTTTTTTTTAGTTTTTTATTTTTTTAATTTTAAAATCTTTAATTCTTACATGCGTTCCCAAACATGAACCCCCCTCCCACCTCCCTCCCCATAACATCTCTCTGGGTTATCCCCATGGACCAGGCCCAAGCATGCTGTATCCTGCGTCAGACATAGACTGGCGATTCAATTCTTACATGATAGTATACATGTTAGAATGCCATTCTCCCAAATCATCCCACCCTTTCCCTCTCCCTCTGAGTCCAAAAGTCTGTTATACACATCTGTGTCTTTTTTGCTGTCTTGCATATGGGGTCGTCATTGCCATCTTTCTAAATTCCATATATATGTGTTAGTATACTGTATTGGTGTTTTTCTTTCTGGCTTACTTCACTCTGTATAATCGGCTCCAGTTTCATCCATCTCATCAGAACTGATTCAAATGAATTCTTTTTCATGGCTGAGTAATACTCCACTGTGTATATGTACCACAGCTTTCTTATCCATTCATCTGCTGATGCACATCTAGGTTGTTTCCATGTCCTGGCTATTATAAACAGTGCTGCGATGAACATTGGGGTACATGTGTCTCTTTCAATTCTGGTTTCCTCGGTGTGTATGCCCAGAAGTGGGATTGCTGGGTCATAAGGTAGTTCTATTTGCAATTTTTTAAGGAATCTCCACACTGTTCTCCATAGTGGTTGTACTAGTTTGCATTCCACAAACAGTGTAGGAGGGTTCCCTTTTCTCCACACCTTCTCCAGCATTTATTGCTTGCAGATTTTTGGATCGCAGCCATTCTGACTGGTGTGAAGTGGTACCTCATTGTGGTTTTGATTTGCATTTCTCTAATAATGAGTGATGTTGAGCATCTTTTCTTGTGTTTGTTAGCCATCCGTATGTCTTCTTTGGAGAAATGTCTATTTAGTTCTTTGGCCCATTTTTTGATTGGGTCATTTATTTTTCTGGAATTGAGCTGCATAAGTTGCTTGTATATTTTTGAGATTAGTTGTTTGTCAGTTGCTTCATTTGCTATTATTTTCTCCCATTCAGAAGGCTGTCTTTTCACCTTGCTTATATTTCCCTTTGTTGTGCAGAAGATTTAATTTTTTTTGTTGTTTGTTTTTTTTAATTTATTTTTTTTATTTTTTTTGAATTTTATTTATTTTTTTATTTTTTAAATTTTAAAATCTTTAATTCTTACATGCGTTCCCAAACATGAACCCCCCTCCCACCTCCCTCCCCACAACATCCCTCTGGGTCATCCCCGTGCACCAGCTCCAAGCATGCTGTATCCTGCATCAGACATAGACTGGCGATTCAATTCTTACATGATAGTATACATGTTAGAATGTCATTCTCCCAAGTCATCCCACCCTCTCCCTCCCTCTGAGTCCAAAAGTCCATTATACACATCTGTGTCTCTTTCCCTGTCTTGCATACAGGGTCATCATTGCCATCTTCCTAAATTCCATTTATATGTGTTAGTATACTGTATTGGTGTTTTTCTTTCTGGCTTACTTCACTCTGTATAATCGGCTCCAGTTTCGTCCATCTCATCAGAACTGATTCAAATGAATTCTTTTTTACGGCTGAGTAATACTCCATTGTGTATATGTACCACAGCTTTCTTATCCATTCATCTGCTGATGGACATCTAGGTTGTTTCCATGTCCTGGCTATTATAAACAGTGCTGCAATGAACATTGGGGTACATGTGTCTCTTTCAATTCTGGTTTCCTCGGTGTGTATGCCCAGCAGTGGGATTGCTGGGTCATAAGGAAGTTCTATTTGCAATTTTTTAAGGAATCTCCACACTGTTCTACACAGTGGCTGTACTAGTTTGCATTCCCACCAACAGTGTAGGAGGGTTCCCTTTTCTCCACACCCTCTCCAGCATTTATTGCTTGCAGATTTTTGGATCGCAGCCATTCTGACTGGTGTGAAGTGGTACCTCATTGTGGTTTTGATTTGCATTTCTCTAATAATGAGTGATGTTGAGCATCTTTTCATGTGTTTGTTAGCCATCCGTATGTCTTCTTTGGAGAAATGTCTATTTAGTTCTTTGGCCCATTTTTTGATTGGGTCGTTTATTTTTCTGGAATTGAGCTGCAGAAGTTGCTTGTATATTTTTGAGATTAGTTGTTTGCCAGTTGCTTCATTTGCTATTATTTTCTCCCATTCAGAAGGCTGTCTTTTCACCTTGCTTATATTTTCCTTTGTTGTGCAGAAGCTTTTAATTTTAATTAGATCCCATTTGTTTATTTTTGTTTTATTTCCAGAATTCTGGGAGGTGGATCATAGAGGATCCTGCTGTGATTTATGTCTGAGAGTGTTTTGCCTATGTTCTCCTCTAGGAGTTTTATAGTTTCTGGTCTTACATTTAGATCTTTAATCCATTTTGAGTTTATTTTTGTGTGGGGTGTTAGAAAGTGATCTAGTTTCATTCTTTTACAAGTGGTTGACCAGTTTTCCCAGCACCACTTGTTAAAGAGATTGTCTTTACTCCATTGTATATTCTTGCCTCCTTTGTCAAAGATAAGGTGTCCATATGTGTGTGGATTTATCTCTGGGCTTTCTATGTTGTTCCATTGATCTATATGTCTGTCTTTGTGCCAGTACCATACTGTCTTGACGACGGTGGCTTTGTTGTAGAGCCTGAAGTCAGGCAAGTTGATTCCTCCAGTTCCATTCTTCTTTCTCAAGATTGCTTTGGCTATTCGAGGTGTTTTGTATTTCCATACAAATCTTGAAATAATTTGTTCTAGTTCTGTGAAAAATATGGCTGGTAGCTTGATAGGGATTGCATTGAATTTGTAAATTGCTTTGGGTAGTATACTCATTTTCACTATATTGATTCTTCCGATCCATGAACATGGTATATTTCTCCATCTATTAGTGTCCTCTTTGATTTCTTTCATCAGTGCTTTATAGTTTTCTATATATAGGTCTTTAGTTTCTTTAGGTAGATATGTTCCTAAGTATTTTATTCTTTTCGTTGCAATGGTGAATGGAATTGTTTCCTTAATTTCTTTTTCTACTTTCTCATTATTCGTGTGTAGGAATGCAAGGGATTTCTGTGTGTTGATTTTATATCCTGCAACTTTACTATATTCATTGATGAGCTCTAGTAATTTTCTGGTGGAGTCTTTAGGGTTTTCCATGTAGAGGATCATGTCATCTGCAAACAGTGAAAGTTTTACTTCTTCTTTTCCAATTTGGATTCCTTTTATTTCTTTTTCTGCTCTAATTGCTGTGGCCAAAACTTCCAGAACTATGTTGAATAGTAGCGGTGAAAGTGGACACCCTTGTCTTGTTCCTGACTTTAGGGGGAATGCTTTCAATTTTTCACCATTGAGGATAATGTTTGCTGTGGGTTTGTCATAGATAGCTTTTATTATGTTGAGGTATGTTCCTTCTATTCCTGCTTTCTGGAGAGTTTTTATCATAAATGGATGCTGAATTTTGTCAAAGGCCTTCTCTGCATCTATTGAGATAATCATATGGTTTTTATTTTTCAATTTGTTAATGTGGTGAATTACATTGATTGATTTGCGGATATTGAAGAATCCTTGCATCCCTGGGATAAAGCCCACTTGGTCATGGTGTATGATCTTTTTAATGTGTTGTTGGATTCTGAATGCTAGAATTTTGTTGAGGATTTTTGCATCTATGTTCATCAGTGATATTGGCCTGTAGTTTTCTTTTTTTGTGACATCTTTGTCAGGTTTTGGTATTAGGGTGATGGTGGCCTCATAGAATGAGTTTGGAAGTTTACCTTCCTCTGCAATTTTCTGGAAGAGTTTGAGGAGGATAGGTGTTAGCTCTTCTCGAAATTTTTGGTAGAATTCAGCTGTGAAGCCGTCTGGACCTGGGCTTTTGTTTGCTGGAAGATTTCTGATTACAGTTTCAATTTCCGTGCTTGTGATGGGTCTGTTAAGATTTTCTATTTCTTCCTGGTTCAGTTTTGGAAAGTTGTACTTTTCTAAGAATTTGTCCATTTCTTCCACGTTGTCCATTTTATTGGCATACAACTGCTGATAGTAGTCTCTTATGATCCTTTGTATTTCTGTGTTGTCTGTTGTGATCTCTCCATTTTCATTTCTAATTTTATTGATTTGATTTTTCTCTCTTTGCTTCTTGATGAGTCTGGCTAATGGTTTGTCAATTTTATTTATCCTTTCGAAGAACCAGCTTTTGGCTTTGTTGATTTTTGCTATGGTCTCTTTTGTTTCTTTTGCATTTATTTCTGCCCTAATTTTTAAGATTTCTTTCCTTCTACTAACTCTGGGGTTCTCCAATTCTTCCTTTTCTAGTTGCTTTAGGTGTAGAGTTAGGTTATTTATTTGACTTTTTTCTTGTTTCTTGACATATGCCTGTATTGCTATGAACCTTCCTCTTAGCACTGCTTTTATAGTGTCCCACAGGTTTTGGGTTGTTGTGTTTTCATTTTCATTCGTTTCTATGCATATTTTGATTTCTTTTTTGAGTTCTTCTGTGATTTGTTGTTATTCAGAAGTGTGTTGTTCAACCTCCATATGTTGGAATTTTTAATAGTTTTTCTCCTGTAATTGAGATCTAATCTTAATGCATTATGGTCAGAAAAGATGCTTGCAATGATTTTGATTTTTTTGAATTTATCAAGTTTAGATTTATGGCCCAGGATGTGATCTATCCTGGAGAAGGTTCCATGAGCACTTGAAAAAAAGGTGAAATTCATTGTTTTGGGGTGAAATGTCCTATAGATATCAGTTAGGTCTAACTGATCTAATGTCTCATTTAAAGTTTGCGTTTCTTTGTTAATTTTCTGTTTAGTTGATCTGTCCATAGGTGTGAGTGGGGTATTAAAGTCTCCCACTATTATTGTGTTATTGTTGAGTTCCCCTTTCATACTTGTTAGCATTTGTCTTACATATTGCGGTGCTCCTATATTGTGTGCATATATATTTATAATTGTTACATCTTCTTCTTGGATTGTTCCTTTGATCATTATGTAGTGGCCTTCTTTGTCTCTTTTCACAGCCTTTGTTTTAAAGTCTATTTTATCGGATATGAGTATTGCCACTCCTGCTTTCTTTTGGTCTCTATTTGCGTGGTATATCTTTTTCCAGCCCTTCACTTTCAGTCTGTATGTGTCCCTTGTTTTGAGGTGGGTCTCTTGTAAGCAGCATATAGAGGGGTCTTGTTTTTGTATCCATTCGGCCAGTCTTTGTCTTTTGGTTGGGGCGTTCAACCCATTTACGTTTAAGGTAATTATTGATAAGTATGATCCCGTTACCATTTACTTTATTGTTTTGGGTTCGGGTTTATACACCCTTTTCGTGTTTCCTGTCTAGAGAATATCCTTTAGAATTTGTTGGAGAGCTGGTTTGGTGGTGCTGAATTCTCTCAGCTTTTGCTTGTCTGGAAAGCTTTTGATTTCTCCTTCGTATTTGAATGAGATCCTTGCTGGGTACAGTAATCTGGGCTGTAGGTTATTGTCTTTCATCACTTTAAGTATGTCTTGCCATTCCCTCCTGGCCTGAAGAGTTTCTATTGAAAGATCAGCTGTTATCCTTATGGGAATCCCCTTGTGTGTTATTTGTTGTTTTTCCCTTGCTGCTTTTAATATTTGTTCTTTGTGTTTGATCTTTGTTAATTTGATTAATATGTGTCTTGGGGTATTTCGCCTTGGGTTTATCCTATTTGGAACTCTCTGTGTTTCTTGGACTTGGGTGATTATTTCCTTCCCCATTTTAGGGAAGTTTTCAACTATTATCTCCTCAAGGATTTTCTCATGATCTTTCTTTCTGTCTTCTTCTTCTGGGACTCCTATAATTTGAATGTTGGAGCGTTTCATATTGTCCTGGAGGTCTCTGAGATTGTCCTCATTTCTTTTAATTCGTTTTTCTTGTTTCCTCTCTGATTCATTTATTTCTACCATTCTATCTTCTATTTCACGAATCCTATCTTCTGCCTCCGTTATTCTACTATTTGTTGCCTCCAGAGTGTTTCTGATCTCATTTATTGCGTCATTCATTATATATTGACTCTTTTTTTTTTCTTCTAGGTCCTTGTTAAACCTTTCTTGCATCTTCTCAATCCTTGTCTCTAGGCTGTTTATCTGTGATTCCATTTTGATTTCAAGATTTTGGATCATTTTCACTATCAATATTTGGAATTCCTTCTCAGGTAGATTCCCTACTTCTTCCTCTTTTGTTTGGTTTGGTGGGCAACTCTCCTGTTCCTTTACCTGCTGAGTATTCCTCTGTCTCTTCATCTTGGTTATATTGCTGCGTTTGGGGTGGCCTTTTTATATTCTGGTAATTTGTGGAGTTCTCTTTATTATGGAGCTTCCTCACTGTGGGTGGGGTTCTATCAGTGGCTTGTCAAGGTTTCCTGGTTAGGGAGGCTTGTGTTGGAGTTCTGGTGGGTGGAGCTGGGTTTCTTCTCTCTGGGGTGCAGTGGAGTGACCCGTAATGGGTTATGAGACATCAGAGGTTTTGAGATAATTTTGAGCTGCCTGTATATTGAAGCTCAGGGGAGTGTTCCTGTGTTGCTGGAGAATTTGCATGGTATGTCTTGTTTTGGAATTTGTTGGCCCTTGGGTGGAGCTTGGTTTTGGTGTAGGTATGAAGGTATTTGATGAGCTCCTATTGCTTAATGTTCCCTGAATTCAAGAGTTCTCTAATGTTTTCGGGCTTTGGATTTAAGCCTCCTGCTTCTGGTTTTCAGTTTTATTTTTACAGTAGCCTCTAGACTTCTCCATCTATACTGCACCGATGATAAAACATCTAGGTTAAAGATGAAAAGTTTCTCCACATTGAGGGACACTCAGAGAGGTTCACTGAGTTACAAGGAGAAGAGAAGATCGAGCGGGTAGTTAGAGGTAACTGGAATGAGTTGCGGTGAGATCAAAAGAGGAGAGAGCAAGCTAGCCAGTAGTCACTTCCTTATGTGCGCTCTATAGTCTGGACCACTCAGAGGTATTTACAGATTTATACAGGGAAGAGGAGAGGGAGGAAGTAGACAGAGGTGACCAGGAGGATAAGAGAGAGGAATGAGAAGGAGAGAGACAAATCCTGCCAGTAACCAGTAATCTAGGTTAGAGGTTGGATTTTCAAAGATACAATATTAAAGAAAAGCAGAAGGAAAAAGGAAGAAAGAAAAAAAAAAAGAATTATTAAAAAAAAAAAAAACCCCATCAACAACCATCCAAAGACTATATATGGTGTTTGCCTTAAAAAAAAAATTCTTTTTTTTTTTCTTTAAATAGTAATAGTAGGTTATGGAAATAAAAATTAGAGGAGAAATAGAAGACTTAACAATTTTAAAATGTTAGAAAAAAAGAAAAAAGAAAAAAACAAAAAAACAAACAAACAAACAAAAAAGGAATGATTTTAAAAATAGTAAAAATATATCTGGCCCTTCTCTGATGTTATGGGCCATGTGGGATCACTTCCAAGGTGGTTCGCTCTGTTTAACTTCTTCTGTTTGCTGGTTTTTTAGGCTCACTAGTTCAGTCGCGCTGTGGGTAGGGGGGATGCTGCAAACAAATAGCACTGTCATGTGCACCCAGTATCTCAGCCCCGCTTGACCTGTCCCTTCTCGCAGCACACAAACCACTCCAGCTCTACGATGCTCAGCTGGGAACCGTCTGGGGCCGGCCCTAGGCTTCGTGCACTTCCCAGGTCCAAGCCGCTCAGGTTCGGCACTCAGGCAGCCCTCAGAGGCACAGATTCGGCTGGGACTGCACTTTGTGCCCTTCCCAGGTCTGAGTAGCTCAGGAGTTTGGCGAGCGTGATGGCCGCGGCTTGTCTCCTTTTCTGCCGCTGCTGCTCAGCTTTCTGGGTGGACCGCTGGTGCACCCCGTGAGGCAGATGGTGACTGCCCAGCACCCCCAGAAGTCTTAGCAAAGGCGCCTGCTTGCAGTTAGGTAAGTCAAGTCTCTCCGGGTCTGCAATTGCCCCTTTCCAGTCCTTACGGCTCTGGCTGCCTGTCCCCGGCGGGGGATGGTCTGCAGCCGGCTTTTTCCGTTCCGTCCTTTGTTCTGTGCTCGGTCCTGGCGGTGTCTTATGTTCGAGCTTTTCGCGTGGTAGCTATCCCACAGTCTGGTTTGATAGCCCAAGGTAGATCGTTCTGGTCGCGTGTCGGGCGTTCCTGCCCGATTCTTACAAAGCTCTGCAGCCCGCGCCTCCCGCGCGTCCCTGCCCTGCCCCCACTTCCCAGTGGTGGATGCAGGCGTCTGTGCTGCTTTTCCGCTGGGGGAGTTACTGTTGGGCTTGTAATCTGTTGGTTTTAATTATTTATCTATTTTTCCTTCCTGTTATGTTGCCCCCTGTGTTTCCAAGGTTCGCCACAGACTCGGCAGGGAGAGTGTTTCCTGGTGTTTGGAAACCTCTCGTCTTCAAATTCCCTTCCCAGGACGGGCTTCCCTTCCCGGGACGGAGCTCCCTCCCCACCTCCTTTGTCTCCTTTTTCGTCTTGTATATTTTTTCCTACCTGTTTTTGAAGACAATGGTCTGCTTTTCTGTTGCCTGATGTCCTCTGCCAGCCTACAGAAGTTGTTTTGTGGAGTTTGCTCGGCGTTGAAATGTTCTTTTGAGGAATTTGTGAGGGAGAAAGTGGTCTTCCCGTCCTATTCCTCCGCCATCTTTCTCTACTCCCCCAGAGCATTTTTTTAATTTACTTTTTTATTGAAGGATAATTGCTTTACAGAAGTTTGTTGCTTTCTGTCAAACTTCAACAGGAATCAGCCATAGGTTTACATATATCCCCTCCCTTTTGAACCTCCCTCCCATTTCCCTCCCCATCCCACCACTCTAGGTTGATGCAGAGCTCCTGTATGAGTTTCCTGAGCCATACAGCAAATTCCCGTTGGCTATCTATTTTACATACGGTTATGTAAGTTTCCATATTACTTTTCCATATATCTCACCCTCTCCTCCCCTCTTCCCAGGTCCATAAGTCTATTCTCCATTGCTGCCCTGTAAATAAATTCTTCAGTACCATTTTTCTAGATTCCATACATATGTGTTAGAATATGATATTTATCTTTCTCTTTCTGACTCACTTCACTCTGTATAATAAGTTATTTCTCAAATTCTAAAGGATTATTTTAGTGTCCTGCTTAAATTAACTGCATAACAATTAGAGATTCCAAAACATTTCGGTAGGTCTATAAAATCATGGATGTATAGCTAACAAATTTAACAAATAGATACTGAAGATCTGTTGGGTCCCATGCAAAAATCTGTGCTGAAGGGTCACATAAGTGAGAAAAATCTATGTACTGAATTTTCATCATGTTCAAAGGAGAAAGAAAAAAATCAGAGAATATGAAACAAACTGGTTGAAGTGATTATGGATGGATATGAATCCTATTTGGTTTAATGCCCCTAGGGTGTTGATTTTATCTTCCCAAGGAGATCCAACCAGTCCATTCTAAAGGAGATCAGTCCTGGGTGTTCTTTGGAAGGAATGATGCTGAAGCTGAAACTCCAGCCCTTTGGCCACCTCATGCGAAGAGTTGACTCATTGGAAAAGACTCTGATGCTGGGAGGGATTGGGGGCAGGAGGAGAAGGGGACGACAGAGGATGAGATGACTGGATGGCATCACCGACTAGATGGACATGAGTTTGAGTAAACTCCGAGAGTTGGTGATGGACAGGGAGGCCTGGCATGCTGCAATTCATGGGGTCACAAAGAGTCAGACACGACTGAGTGACTGAGCTGAACTGAGCTGAAACATAAGGATTACAGATAAAACTGTTAGAAATATAAATCAAGTAACAAATGTGGGTCACATACACAATTTTAAATTTTCTAGAAGCCATATTTTGAAAAGAAAAAGGTAATTTTAGTTTGAGTTAATAATATTAAATAAAATAGCATTAAATATTAATCCAATATATTTAAAATATTATTATTTCAATATGCATTCCACATAAAAGTTATTAATGAGATATTTTATTTGAAGAAAGATGCTAAATCTTCAAATGCTGGTGTGTATTTTCCACTTGTCCATTTCAGTTCAGACTAGACACATTTCAAGTGCTCAGTATCCTCATACCTTTCACAACCACAGTATTGAGCACCACAGCTTAGAACCTGTGGTAACATCAGGTTCAGCATAGAACTTTAGGTACGTCATTCAGTCACAGCTAAGCAGATGCTCCCACCGAGAAATTTTAATCTTGGGAAGGTAGTACAACGTATTAGTCAATTAGAATTTACCCAGAGTGAGTACAGTCAAGTTGAGTGCAGTGGCACAGAGTATAATCTCCTGAGATAGCCAGGGTCCACTGGCAACAGAGCCAATCATTGTGTCCTAGGTAAGTCATTCATGGAAGAGTGGATAAGACACCCAGCAATGTTTTGTTATTCCTTAAATTTATGTGGTCTTCATAACACCATTTTTAATAAATTTATTTTCTGCTTATATGAAACAGAGATGGTTGTTTTGTTTCCAGTCAGGAACCCTAACTAATACAGAGATATTTTATAGTAAGCAGTCATGAAATTAAAAGACGCTTACTCCTTGGAAGAAAAGTTGTGATCAACCTAGACAGTATATTCAAAAGCAGAGACATTACTTTGCTGACTAATGTCCATTTAGTCAAGGCTATGGTTTTTCCTGTGGTCATGTATGGATGTGAGAGTCGGACTGTGAGGAAGGCTGAGCGCCGAAGAATTGATGCTTTTGAACTGTGGTGTTGGAGAAGACTTTTGAGAGTCCCTTGGACTGTAAGGAGATCCAACCAGTCCATTCTGAAGGAGATCAACCCTGGGATTTCTTTGGAAGGAATGATGCTAAAGCTGAAGCTCCAGTAATTTGGCCACCTCATGCAAAGAGTTGACTCATTGGAAAAGACTCGGATGCTGGGAGGGATTGGGGGCAGGAGGAGATGGGGACGACCGAGGATGAGATGGCTGGATGGCATCACTGACTCGATGGATGTGAATCTGAGTGAACTCCGGGAGATGGTGATGAACAGGGAGGCCTGGCGTGCTGCGATTCACGGGATCACAAAGAGTCAGACACAACTGAGTGACTGAACTGAACTGAACAAAGTAAATCAGAGAACTGAAAAGGAAGATATCAAGTTCTATGAAAGTTTGGAGAGCACCATAGGTAAATAAATTCGAGTATAAACTGTGAGGATAGACAGGACTTGAATAAATGAATGAGAATTAAAATTGTCAATGGCAGCCCTTTGCCTTTGTTATTATTCTTATGTAATAGATGAGGCAATCAAGATCTAGATCAAGACAAAGAATCAAGAGATAAAAGTCTGATTCTAGCCCTGATACCAATTATCCGAGAAGCACACATCAGACACCCTCTCATTTCATCCATAGGGTAAGAGGGTTGGATTAAATTACATGACCTGAAAATATATGTGGAATCTAGAAAAATGGTATGAACCTATTTGCACGCCCAGCTCAGTGCTCTGTGATGACACAGAGGGATGGGAGGGAGGTTCAAGAGGAAGAGGATGTTTTTATATCTATAGCTGATACCTGGTAGCTCAGCTGGTAAAGAACCCGCCTGCAGTACAGGAGACCCCAGTTTGATTCCTGGGTCAAGAAGATCCCCTGGAGAAGGAATAGGCTATCCACTCCAGTATTTTGGGGCTTCCCTGGTGGCTTGGTCAGTAAAAAAACCTCTCTGAAATGTGGGAGACCTGGGGTCGATCCCTGGGTTGGGAAGATCCCTTGGAGGAGGGCATGGCAACCCTCTCCAGTATTCTTGCCTTGAGAATCCCCATGCAGAGGAGCCTGGCAGGCTACAATCCAAGGGGTCGCAAAGAGTGGGACATGACTGAGCGACTTTCACTTTTCATAGCTGATTCACTTCATTGTACAGCAGAAACTAACACAACATTGTAAAGAAATCATACTCTATTTTTTGAAAAGACTACAATAATGGTAACAAGTTGGTCATAGGATAAATGATTTTTAGATGAGTATGAGTGTAGAAACAGATAAATAGAGTGAGTTCAGTCCAGTTCAGTTGCTCAGTTGTGTCCAACTCTTTGTGACCCCATGAAGGAAAACAGAATTTTGGACTTCCCCTGGTGGCTCAGTGGTAAAGAATCCACCTGCCAAGCAAGAAACCTGGGTTCGATTCCTGGATTGGGAAGGTTCTCCTGGAGGAGGATTCTTGCCTGAGAATCCCACAGACATGGACAAAAGAGCCTGGCGGGCCACACTCCACAGAATCTCAAAGAGTTGGACGCGGCTTAAGTGACTTAGCATGCATGCACACAGAATTTTTCAAATATGAATTTATCAACATTTAGCAAATTGAGTTTCCTCAAAGGGCAAACTCATCTTTCTAAGGAACTATGTAGATAACTCATTTATGTGGGGAGAGAAGCTGATATTCCGGAAATAATACTGAGGTAAAGTAATGCTCATCACTAAATTGTTCCGCTTGAGGAAAGGGTGTGAATTTTGAAATTCACAGGTGAAATCGTATTTGATTCTCTTTTTGGAGAAGGAAGGATCAAGGAGGTTGATATTGATCACAGGGTGGGACTGGGGGTCAGGGGAGGAATTTCTTAGGAAGGCAAAGAGGAAGATAAAACAGGGTCGTGTCAAAAGGAAATATTATGTCAAAATAAATGTCTGCAATGCGAGCCTTCTCCAGCTTTCACAGCTTCAGCCTAAACTGAAAAGGCTTGAATGGGACAGATTTCCTATAGATTCTCCCAGTTAGTGGTTGATAAGAGTCTAGAAAAATGTCAGGCCATATAGACCAGGGAACAGCCCAGTGTCACAGAGTAAACATCCAATTAACTTTTGTCAAAGTAAATGGGAATAAAAGTATCATATCTTTAAATTTTAAAACATCTCTGTTGTTTTAACTTATCAAACTGAATCACCTAAAAATAAGACTGCTTGAGGTAATTTAGTAAGAACTCAACTAAGAAAATTTGCAAAGATCAAACATATCTTTTGCTTTATAATTTTATAGTACCTACATATTTTAATGGCCCAAAAGTTTTGGCAATTTCAAGGCTAAAGGTTTAAAACATGTTTGACTATTATACTTTAGCACTAATATGTTTACCCCTACCAGAGAGTCATAGAAATCAATATCCCTGCCTTCATTTTATAGACTCAAAATGCTTAGACCTTTAGCTGCTGACCTTTTTTAATAAAAATATTTATTTATTTGGCTGCATTGGGTCTTAGTTTCATCTTGTGGCTCTTTCCTTGTGGCACACAGTCTCTCTAGCTATGGTGCTTAGGCTTAGTTTACCCATGGCAGGTAAATCAGGTGTGACCAGGGATCACACCCAAGTCCCATGCACTGCAAGGTGGATTCTTAACCACTGGGCCATGAGGAGAGTCTCTGCTGATCTTCTGAGGTTCCATTCTGTTATAAGCTGAGTGGTGTCACCTTAAGATTCATATGAAAGTATAAAAGTGAAAGTGTTAGTCTGTTAGTCATGTCCCACTCTTTGCTGCCTCATGGACTGTAGCCTGCCAGACTCCTCTGTCCACAGATTTTTCCATGCAAGAATACTGGAGTGGGTTGTCATGGCCTTTCTCTAGAGGATCTTCCCGACACAGAGATTGAACCCGGGTCTCCTGCATTGCAGGCAGACTCTTTACCAACTGAGCCACCAAGGAAGACCCAGTGAAGACTCCTGTGTTGATGTCCAAACCCCAGTAACTACATAATGTAATCATATATGGAGATAAGGTCTTTAAAGGAGTGATTAAGTTAAAATGAGGGTGTTAGAGTGGGGCCTAACCCAGTATAACTGGTGTCTTATAAGGATTGGAAAAAACACCAGAACATGTGCAAAGAGGAAGGGTCTTGTAAGCACAAAGCAAGAAGACAGCCATCTGCAGGTTAAGGGGAGAGACCTCAGAAGACTAAAACTGCTTGTGTTCCTTTGATCTTAGACCTCTAGTCAATATGCTAGAAAATAAATATCTGTTGCTTAAACCACCAGTTGGTGGTATTTTGTTTTGGCAGTCTTAATAGACTAATAAACATTTAATATTTTTATTTGGTGTTTTGCTAGATCCTAGTAATGCCAGTAATGAGAATGCAATGAAGAGTAAATAGAAGCAAAATAAATAAATAAATAAAACTGTAACAACCTGCCCATAGCAATGTGACACTCAGTGTCGAGATTAGTGATCTATGGGGAGCAGAGCAGAATGGAGCCAAAAGACAGATATGCCTGTGAGAAGAACAGATTCCACGTACTTTACAATTACCTAGAGACAGGATAGTACCACAATTAAAACTTCAACCAAAAATCCAGAAACACACGAGCATAAGTGGCATTACTTGCAACGACAGAAATTGGAGCATTATCTGGTGGGTTAATTTATGAAACTATAGATATGCACTCTGTGCAGATTGTTTAGCAAAAGTGCGTGATCTTCATGTTATAATCAAATCAAAATAAAAAATTAAGGATCGTTTTTGTTGCTGTAATTGTTTTCTAATATGATTAAGCTACCATCACTGTTTCAATATATACAGAAGCTGTGCAAAAGAGAAAGGTTATAAATAAGAAGACTACAATGGGCCTGTGGAGAGCCCTGCAACATTATAAAATTGATCCAAACACTATACCCTTGAAAACGTGTCATTTCATTAGAGAATTAAGAAAAATATACTTACTCTATCTAATCCTCAGAACCCATAGTCCCTTCATTTTCCAATATTCAGTAACAATAAAATACCTTTAGTATGAGAAACATCTTACACAAATGAAAACACAATGTCATGAAATGAGATTTTATGTACTGTAAACAATGAAGGTAAAACATAGCAATGAAGAGAATTTGTGAGGTGAGAAAAGAAAGAAAAGGAAAAGGAAAAGGAATCTCTTTTTGCGGAGAACATGATGTGATGTGATTACATTTCCTTGATACTAACTCAGAGTGAAACAAAGCAATATATGACCAATCTTACCAGATTTTTATTTTTTAATGACCTTTAAAAAATTGACCCCTTGTTCAAAAATTATTAAGAATTTCAGGATGGAAAATTGCTGAGAATTAAATGAAGTATAAAGCCCTTCGACAGGAATCTCTGTCCAATTGTAGAGGCTATGCTCCCTGGAATGAGTATGAATTATTAAGGATCAGACATCCATGAATCTAATTTAGATCATTGGGTATATCTTAGGGTAAGTTCTATCGAGATATATTTAGAAGGTAATAAGGGTAGCTTTTACATTCCAGGCCAGTTTATCACAGGGCATCCTGAAAAATCCTGTTACTGTTTGTGAGAAGGGCTTCCTAGTGAGATATATTCCATGAATGTCTTTTTTCTGGCAATATAAGGAGTTAACTATTGAACTTGTGCCCAAATCCACTTCAATGGTAACTAAAATGCAATGCTATCATCATACAGAGTGTCTCCTGCTTTACTGATTTTTCTTTCTTCCAATATTTGATAAGTATTTCTTGAATTTTATGGAATTTACTGCCAGTCATTTCATTAAAAACCTAATTTCATTCTCTGTTTTGTGCTCCCTAACCTCCATCTCTCCTGCAAATTACTGTTCATTATTAATTTTTCTGAAAGAACTTAAATAAGTTGTGATTGTCAAAATTCCTAGCATAGATATTATGAAAAGCCTTGTAGACAGTCTAACTTGCTTAAAAAGTTGTTTAATATTAGAGATGTTACAAGGAAGCCTTATTTCATTTCAAAATAAAAAATAGATAAAAGAAATATGACTCACCAGATCATGTTCTCTATTCTTCTCTTGCCAGTTTTGCACAAGTGTTTATGGGAATAGAATAGAGAACAATCACAAGGGAGTTTTTTCAAAACCGCTGCTGAGTGAAACAAATATTTGAAGGCAATACATAAATACTACCTCTGTATCTGGGTGGTAGGAAAATGTGTAATCTGTTCTCTATTCCTTTATAAATTTTCCTGCATCCTAGAAATTCTTTCTAATGATTCAATGTATAATGTAAAATAAGCATTGAAGGCACAGAAATGAATTAAATGGGGTTACATCAATAGTATGACTGTTACTGAAGAAACTCACAATTGTATTCTTTGAGGAGATCTTGCCACTTGTGTTTGCAGGTGCGTGTACGTGTAGGAATAAATTTGTCTAAATTAAATCAAGCTACATCACAGTGATTGTGTAACAAAAGAGGAATAAACTTGTATTTCCCTCATGTTTATTATGCCGCACTCTCATTCTTTGTTTCAGTCATAAAATACAGCACCCAGGTACAAGGACAATACCAAATAGGCTGGTATGTGTAGGAAATAGTGAGTAGTACAGTTGACCTTGAACAATGTAGGGGTCGGGGCCCAGCCTTCATGTAGATGAAATTCCACACAAAAACTTTACGGTTTGGTAAGGTTCCACACCCATGGGTTCACCCAACTGCTGATTGTGGAGTACTGTAGTACGTATTTATTTCAAAATTTCTCATAAGTGGACTTGTGCAGTTCAAGCCTGTGTTGTCCAAGGGCCGACCATATTATTGTTATTCGTGATTTGTTTCCTTTCTTTCTAAGGATAAAAGTGTCAAGAGGTCAGCAAAGGCGGTGACATAGCAGGCTCTCGAAGTCCCCTCCTCCCGCCTGTGCACCCAGGGTACACATGGAGCTATTGCTTCTGTAAGAAATCCAGAAACGGAGAGGCTTTTACCCATCACATGAGTCAAAAAATGCCCGCATCACAAAGGGGAAGAAAGGCTGAGACACGGTCTGACCACAAGCCCCACCCTGGGAACAACACTATACCATCAAGAGGGAATTCCTGGGACTCCCTTGGGGGTACTGCTGCTGCTGCTGCTGCTGCTAAGTCAGGGGTACAGTGGATACAAATCCGCCTGCCAATGCAGAGGACAGGGAAGATCCCACAGGCCCTGGAGCAGCTAACCCTGTGCCCCCGCACCTACTGAGCCTGTGCCCGGGAGCCCGGGGACGGGACCGCTGCGCCCACGTCTGCAGTTCCTGAGCCCCGTGTGCCCCAGAGCGCACCCTCCGCACCAGGAGAAGCCCCCGCAAAGAGAAGCCCGCGCACCACAGCAAAGAAGAACCCCAGCCTGCTGTGGCTAGAGAAAGCCCGTGAGCAGCAGCAGCAGCAAAGACCTAGCACAGCCAAAAATAAATAAATAAATAAATAAAATAAAATGTTTTTAAAAAAGAGGGAATTCCCAACTACCAGCTTCTCCCTAAGCATCAAAGGGATTGGGTCCTATATTTAGCACCACAACTTTGAAGACTCACCCAAGAGATGGGACCCTGAAACATCTAGCTCTAAAAGCCAATGAGGCTTGCTTCCATGAGACCCAAAAGACAGTGGGAAACATAAAGGCAGTTGTTAACAGGCGTACAAGCACTTGCTATGGCTCTACTTATGGGTCTCAGTTTAGAGGGAACAGGTAAAATTACCCATCTCCCAGTCTTTCCTTGAAAGGGGTCCATGTAAATACTTTGAAAACTGCTGCCTTGGGATTAAACTTCTCAGCACATACCTAGGGGCAGCCTGCAACTTTCCCTGGAGACAGAGCAACCCAGGCACTCCCCTGCCATCTCTCCAAAGCCTCCTGCAAGTCGCCAGTGTCTCCCTGAGAGGAGCTCATGCCTCCTTCTGTGCTCCAGGTTGTGCAGATGCTGCCCAGGTGACAGGTTGCCAGAGTGTCCTGCTCTGCAGGTCAGTGGGGCTTCCATTCATGGTTCCCTGGGGCTGTAGCAGTCAAAGAAACAGTCTTAATGTCGAAGCAATCAGTCAGAGAGAGATGAGCAGAGAAACGGGAGCACAGGCCAAACAGCAGGAAACCAGGCACCCTGTCAGCACCAGGGTCCCGGGCAGAGAAAAGCAGTAAGCTCAAGACTGACAGCAAACCACACAGTTGAGGGTGATGTGTCCTGGAGGCAGACAAAGGTGGGGAAAGGCAGGGGTCTCTAGCCTCCAAATGTAACCTTTTGCTTATTATAGCCCCATTCCAATGATATTAGCCTTACAGATATGAAGTACTACCGATGCCAAGACTAACTAAGAATGTAAATCCCTGCGCTCCTCAGGGAGGTGGAGCTGGGATGACAATCAGGGAGGAAGACTCGCAAGCCCCTCTCTCCCCAGCGAATGTTCTGCCCCTTTACTCCGTGCCCCACATGATGGGTTTGCCAAAGAAACTCAGAGCAACTACCTACCTAAGCCTGCCCCCTCTTCCCTTAAGGTCACTTAAATAAGCCTTTATTTCTTTCCTGAGCTCCCTGTATGGTCTCTGAGTTATTTTTTGCAATGAGAGACAAGAACCTACCCCCCAGGAACATCTTTGGGGAGCCAGACAGGAGAATTTGGTAGGCCTCAGGCTCTCACTTCCCTTGCACTTGAGAGGTGCTGCCTTACTCCCTGCCTTTTCTGCTCTCTCTCTCTTTCTCCTTTTTGTCTGTCCCATTTACAGACCTACTGCTACAAAGATGTGCATGCAGGTCAAGCATTTAAAAGCCACTAGGGCACCCAGCAGGAGAAATCCAAAAGTGGTGCATCTTAAATCATCAGCTCAAATACGAAAACACAACTCAAAGTGGATTAAAGATTTGAACTTAACAGGTAAAACTTCTAGAAGAGAACATAAGCTCTTTGACATTGATCTTGGCAACATTATTTATTCACCAAAAACAGAGACAACGAAAGTGAAAACAAACAAGTGGGACAACGTTAAACTAAAGTACTTCTGTTCATCAAAGGGAACCATCAACAAAATTAAAAGGCAACCTATGAAACGAGAGAAAATCGTTTGCACATCAAGTAATCAATAAGGATTAATATCCAAAATATACAAGGAGTTTACCCAACTCAGTAACAAAAATTTATTTAAATTACTTAATTAAAAAAATGGGCAAAGGAATTGCATAGACACTTTTCCTGAGAAGATAGATCCGCGGTGACACAAAGAGGTGCTCAACGTCACTAATCAGGACAGAAATACAAATCAAAACCAGAATAAGAAAAAAAAAACACATTATCAAATCACACATATTACAACAGCTATTATCAAAGATAAGAGTTAACAAATACTGGTGAGGATATGGTCAAAAGGGAACACTTGTACACTATTGGTAGATATGTAGACTGGTATAACCACTGTACAGAATATTAAGGATATTCCTCCAGAAATTAAAGATAGAATTACCGTAGGATCCAGGAATTCCACTTCTGGGTATATATCTGGGTATATATTTCCGAAAGGAAATCTTCATCTCAAAGACATATGTGTCCTCCCATGTTCCTTGCAGCGTTATTCACAATAGCTAAGGTACAGAAACAACTAAGTATCCATCAATGAGTGACTGGATCAAGAAAATGTGGTAGATACAGTCAGTGGCATGGCATTCAGCCTTGAGAAAAAAGAAAATACTGCAACGGCAACAGCATGGATGGACCTGGAGAGCATTACGTTAAAACAGAGAAAGACAAATACTGAATGGTATCACTTAAATGTGAAGTCTTAAAAAACAAAAAGTCAAACAGAGAAATAGAGATTTAAAAAGTTACCAGTGGATCTAATGTATAACATGGTGACTATAATTAATAGCACATTAATGTATAATTGAAATGCTGAGAGTAGAACATAAATTTATCAATTACATTTCAAAAAAAAAAAACAAGAAAATATTTGTTTAATGACACTGTGAATAAAGAGGTTCTCATATACCTGGCTCCACCCTCATTCCTCCCAAATACTAATTAATTATGTAACCTTCAGGGAGCCAAAGGTAATTTGTCTTATTCATCGTTATATTCTCAGTTTACCATAGTGCTTAGTATATGATGTGAAGTGAAAGTTGCTCAGTCATGTCTAACGTGCTTATTTTGACTCATTCAAGAACAGCTATACCAATCTCTACTTCCACTAGCAGAGAATGACAGTTTCTATTAATATATCCCCAATATATTAACAGCATTTGGCATTATTTAGTTTTTTTTTAATATTTCTGGTCTAATCCCATAGATGTAAGTGATATCACACTGCAGTTTTAAAATCCAACTTCCCTGATTACTAATAATTTTTTGTCATCTCTTTGTCAGGTTATTAGATTTTTGGGTTTCTTATTAATAATCTTTTCCATTTCATTTGCCCATTCTCCTAGTGAGATTACTGATTTTCCTTGTTGAATGCATAGTTTCTTAGATACTTAGTATTCTGTCTTCTTTTCATTTTTAGTCATTGCTGGTCTTGTATCCATGTTTGTCATCTCTTAATTTTGTCTATGATACACTTCGGTGAACAACAAAATCTTTTTTTCAACAGACCTAGTAGTTTCTTATTTTTTTTCTCCTTTTAAAATGAAAGGTAATGTAACAAATACTTACATAAGAAACAAGGACTTCAATGTCATGGATGATGTGGAAATAGGATTTACTTTATTAAAGTAGAGATCTCAAGACTTCATTCTTAGTCAATGAAGGGATGTTAATACTGAAATATAAATAGATACAGGTCAGATTGCCCTTCCAAATGGCAAATTTAACCTTTAGGTATAAAAGTTTATACTTTTGAAATTTTTTTAGAGTTCTTCTTAACTCAGAGATCACAAAAGCATTTTCCTACGTTTTCATTTACTAACTTTTTTATTTTTACCTTTCTCATTCAGGGCTTCTACTCAACTGATTTCTACTATGAATCTATGGTGTTAGTATAAATCCAGTACCACTTTTCTCAATGGATAGATCTAGTTTTCCAAACATCCTTCTAAACAAACCCATTTTGCTATTTTGTTGCTCACTTTATTATTTCTTGATGCAATGAAGACATTCAGAGAAAATGATTCTAAATACTTACAGAGAGCAGAGTGCAGGTCATATACAAAGGGAGGACACTAAAACATGGACTCTTAAATAGTGACATGCATGCTCAAAGACCTAGGATAAATACTTTCAAATTTCTCAGGAGAAATAATTTTCTACTTGGGAAATCAAAATATCTAATGAGTTGACTATAGAATAGTGTCAGATTTATAAGCACTCAGAATATGTACATCACATGCACGCTTTCTTAAATGGAATTGGACAATATACCCTCCAACATAAGGGAGTGAACCAAGAAAGAACAAAGTCAAAGATTCCAGGTAATAGCTGAATATTCAACCTGGAAGAGTGGCAACTAGAAGTTCCAAGATGAATCACATCTAGAGAACAATTTCAAATTAAAGCATGATGTAAGATGCCTCCAAACAAAATGAAAGATGGGGAGAAAGGAAGGAGATAGATAGAATATGATAAAACTATATTTTAAAAGTGAAAGTGAAGACTGAGTTTCACTCTAAAATTTAGTACATCCATCATGAGTCCAAAGGTTGGTGGAGTGATTCTAGATTTTCTCAAGCACCTTCAGTCAGGTGAGAGCTGGAAGGTGAAGAATGGCTCAGACTAATTTCTTTGGAGCCACAAAGCCTCTCATCCTACAGCAGGCTAGATACGGCTCATTCTCTGGCGTTGGCAGAGATCCAAGAGAGGAAGTATAAGTGGACCAGTGCTATTTCAAGCCTCTCTTTGCATCAGTTTTGCTAAAGTCCCAGTGTAAAAACTTTATGATCAAGTTCAAAGTCAGTATGAGGCGATAACTTCCAAAAGGTGTGAACACGCAAGGTATTAATGTAAAACCTGGGCACAGCAGTACAATGAATCTACTGAAAAATGTGCAAGTGGTGTAGATAGTTTAACCTTCAGCTATTGTATGTAGAAATCATAGGATTGTCTTAAAATTGATGTCAAGAATAAGCAAGTTAAGCAAGTTTCCTTACAGATACAGAGGATATTTGTGGAAGAAACTAATAAAGAGTTAGTAGAATTTGCCTCAAAAACAGGATTTCGGAGATTGGAAAGTTTGGCGCACAGAACAATGTCCAAGACTTTGATTCTGTAAAAACAGTGTGAAATAATTATTAAGTTAAAATTTAAAAATTACAAAGAAATTAAAAAATTTTAAATAAGTAGTTACAAATAAAACCACCTCTCTTAAGAAGATGCTTACTTGTCTCGAAAGAGTAAACGAAAGAATTATTTCAAAAGAAGGACTATGGCCTTGTCTTCATCACATGTCTGCATCTTGAAAAGAGTATTGAAGTGGGTTTTCATTTCCTTCTCCAATGCATGAAAGTGAAGTGAAAGTGAAGTCGCTCAGTTGTGTCCAACTCTTAGCAACCCCATGGACTGCAGTCTACCAGGCTCCTCCATCCATGGGATTTTCCAGGCAAGAGTACTGGGGTGGGTTGCCATTTCCTTCTCCAATATATAAAATAAAAGAGTATAAATATCTGGATTACATAAAAGAACATCTATAAAAATGCCTGTTGAAAAAAAATTGAACTTGCATATGAGAAAGATAAAACTAACCAGCATTTTTCATTCAGCTAAGGACAAGAGTCAAAAAGTTGAAAAAGTTGTGCTGTGCTGCACTGTGCTTAGTTGCTCAGTCATGTCCAACTCTTTGCAACCTCGTGGACTGTAAACCATCATGCTCCTCTGCCCATGGGGATTCTCCAGGCAAAACTGGAGTGGGTTGCCATGCCCTCTTCCAGGGGATCTTCCCAACCCAGGGACTAAACTAGGATCTCCCATATTGCAGGTGGATTCTTTACCATCGGAACCACCTAATCTATATGATATATGGTAGCAAACAACTTCATATGGAGTTTTTTATTTTAAATGCAAGCAGCTCCATAAAAAATGACAGCGGAACAAATGATTTTAGCCCCAAGAGAGTCATCTGCAACACAGAGAGTTAAGCTAAGGATGCAGAGATTTCTGTGGATTTCTTTTACTTACCATTGTGGATGCTGTCCATAGAAGTCACTAACAGAGTACTATTCTTTTTGTCCAAAGATATATTTAAGTAATTTGGTTGTTTTATTTTGTGTTATTAATGAAATGAAAGTTAAATTGGATAAGAAAACTTCTGCTTCCTAAAAATATCTGATAAATTAAAAAACAGTGCCATTTTGGTTTTTATGTTTCTAGCATTATTCACTCTATGTATCCACATTGATATAATATTAAAACCATACTTGTAGGGAGAGGGAAAGATGGCAGAGGAATAGGACGGGAAGACCACTTTCTCCCTCACAAATTCCTCAAAAGAGCATTTCAACGCCGAGCAAACTCCACAAAACAACTTCTGTAGGCTGGCAGAGGACATCAGGCAACCAGAAAAGCAGACCATTGTCTTCAAAAACAGGTAGGAAAAAATATAAAAGACGAGAAAGGAGACAAAGGAGTTGGGGAGGGAGCTCCCTCCCGGGAAGGGAATTTTAAGAAGAGAGGTTTCCAAACACCAGGAAACACTCTCCCTGCCGAGTCTGTGGCGAGCCTTGGAAACACAGAGGGCAACATAACAGGAAGGAAAAATAGATAAATAATTAAAACCAACAGATTACAAGCCCAACAGTAACTCCCCCAGTGGAAAAGCAGCGCAGACGCCTGCATCCGCCACTGGGAAGTGGGGGCAGGGCAGGGAGGCGCGGGAGGCGCGGGCTGCAGAGCTTTGTAAGAATCGGGCAGGAACGCCCCACGCGCAACCAGAACGATCTACCTTGGGCTAGCAAACCAGACTGTGGGATAGCTACCACACGAAAAGCTCGAACATAAGACACTGCCAGGACTGAGCACAGAACAAAGGACGGAACGGAAAAAGCCGGCTGCAGACCATCCCCCGCCGGGGACAGGCAGCCAGAGCTGTAAGGACTGGAAAGGGGCAATTGCAGACCCGGAGAGACTTTACTTACCTAACTGCAAGCAGGCACCTTTGCTAAGACTTCTGGGGGTGCTGGGCAGTCACAATCTACCGCACGGGGTGCGCCAGCGGTCCACCCAGAAAGCTGAGCAGCAGCGGCAGAAAAGGTGACAAGCCGCGGCGATCGCGCTCGCCAAACTCCTGAGCTGCTCGGACCTGGGAAGGGCACAAAGCGCAGTCCCAGCCGAATCTGTGCCTCTGAGGGCTGCCTGAGCGCCGAACCTGAGCAGCTTGGACCTGGGAAGTGCACGAAGCCTAGGGCCAGCCCCAGACGGTTCTCGGCTGAGCATCGTAGAGCCGGAGTGGTTTGTACGCCGCGAGAAGGGACAGGTCCAGCAGGGCTGAGACACTGTGCACACGACAGCGCTATTTGTTTGCAGCATCCCCCCTCCCCACAGCGCGACGGAACTAGTGAGCCTAAAAAACCAGCAAACAGAAGAAGTTAAACAGAGCGAACCACCTTGGAAGTGATCCCACATGGCCCATAACATCAGAGAACGGCCAGATATATTTTTACTATTTTTTTTTGTTTTTTTTCTAACTTTTTTTAATTGTTAAGTCTTCTATTTCTCCTCTAATTTTTATTTCTATAACCTACTATTACTATTAAAAAAAAAAGACTTTTTTTTTTTTAAGGCAAACACCATATATAGTCTTTGGATGGTTGTTAGTTGTTTTTTGTTTTTTGTTTGTTTATTTGTTAATAATTCTTTTTTTTTCTTTCTTCCTTTTTCCTTCTGCTTTTCTTTAATATTGTATCTTTGAAAATCCAACCTCTAACCTAGATTTTTTATCTTTGCTCTTAGGTTTTTGTTGTCAATTTTGTACATTTAAAAACCCAAACTTCACTACCCAAGTTTACCTGAGAGCGAGATTACTGGCTTGACCACTCTCTCCTCCTTTGGACTCTCGTTTTTCTCCACCAGGTGGCCTCTGTCTCTTTTCTCCCCTATCTCTTCTCTATCCAACTCTGTGAATCTCTGTGTGTTCCAGATGGCAGAGAACACCTAAGGAACTGGTTACTGGCAGGATTTGTCTCTCTCCTTCTCATTCCTCTCTCTTATCCTCCTGGTCACCTCTGTCTACTTCCTCCCTCTCCTCTTCCCTGTATAAATCTGTAAATACCTCTGAGTGGTCCAGACTATAGAGCGCACATAAGGAAGTGACTACTGGCTAGCTTGCTCTCTCCTCTTTTGATCTCACCGCAACTCATTCCAGTTACCTCTAACTACCCGCTCGATCTTCTCTTCTCCTTGTAACTCAGTGAACCTCTCTGAGTGTCCCTCAATGTGGAGAAACTTTTCATCTTTAACCTAGATGTTTTATCATCGGTGCAGTATAGATGGAGAAGTCTAGAGGCTACTGTAAAAATAAAACTGAAAACCAGAAGCAGGAGGCTTAAATCCAAAGCCCGAAAACATTAGAGAACTCTTGAATTCAGGGAACATTAAGCAATAGGAGCTCATCAAATACCTTCATACCTACACCAAAACCAAGCTCCACCCAAGGGCCAACAAATTCCAAAACAAGACATACCATGCAAATTCTCCAGCAACACAGGAACACTCCCCTGAGCTTCAATATACAGGCAGCTCAAAATTATCTCAAAACCTCTGATGTCTCATAACCCATTACGGGTCACTCCACTGCACCCCAGAGAGAAGAAACCCAGCTCCACCCACCAGAACTCCAACACAAGCCTCCCTAACCAGGAAACCTTGACAAGCCACTGATAGAACCCCACCCACAGTGAGGAAGCTCCATAATAAAGAGAACTCCACAAATTACCAGAATATAAAAAGGCCACCCCAAACGCAGCAATATAACCAAGATGAAGAGACAGAGGAATACTCAGCAGGTAAAGGAACAGGAGAGTTGCCCACCAAACCAAACAAAAGAGGAAGAAGTAGGGAATCTACCTGAGAAGGAATTCCAAATATTGATAGTGAAAATGATCCAAAATCTTGAAATCAAAATGGAATCACAGATAAACAGCCTAGAGACAAGGATTGAGAAGATGCAAGAAAGGTTTAACAAGGACCTAGAAGAAAAAAAAAAGAGTCAATATATAATGAATGACGCAATAAATGAGATCAGAAACACTCTGGAGGCAACAAATAGTAGAATAACGGAGGCAGAAGATAGGATTCGTGAAATAGAAGATAGAATGGTAGAAATAAATGAATCAGAGAGGAAACAAGAAAAACGAATTAAAAGAAATGAGGACAATCTCAGAGACCTCCAGGACAATATGAAACGCTCCAACATTCAAATTATAGGAGTCCCAGAAGAAGAAGACAGAAAGATCATGAGAAAATCCTTGAGGAGATAATAGTTGAAAACTTCCCTAAAATGGGGAAGGAAATAATCACCCAAGTCCAAGAAACACAGAGAGTTCCAAATAGGATAAACCCAAGGCGAAATACCCCAAGACACATATTAATCAAATTAACAAAGATCAAACACAAAGAACAAATATTAAAAGCAGCAAGGGAAAAACAACAAATAACACACAAGGGGATTCCCATAAGGATAACAGCTGATCTTTCAATAGAAACTCTTCAGGCCAGGAGGGAATGGCAAGACATACTTAAAGTGATGAAAGACAATAACCTACAGCCCAGATTACTGTACCCAGCAAGGATCTCATTCAAATACGAAGGAGAAATCAAAAGCTTTCCAGACAAGCAAAAGCTGAGAGAATTCAGCACCACCAAACCAGCTCTCCAACAAATTCTAAAGGATATTCTCTAGACAGGAAACACGAAAAGGGTGTATAAACCCGAACCCAAAACAATAAAGTAAATGGTAACGGGATCATACTTATCAATAATTACCTTAAACGTAAATGGGTTGAACGCCCCAACCAAAAGACAAAGACTGGCCGAATGGATACAAAAACAAGACCCCTCTATATGCTGCTTACAAGAGACCCACCTCAAAACAAGGGACACATACAGACTGAAAGTGAAGGGCTGGAAAAAGATATACCACGCAAATAGAGACCAAAAGAAAGCAGGAGTGGCAATACTCATATCCGATAAAATAGACTTTAAAACAAAGGCTGTGAAAAGAGACAAAGAAGGCCACTACATAATGATCAAAGGAACAATCCAAGAAGAAGATGTAACACTTATAAATATATATGCACCCAATATAGGAGCACCGCAATATGTAAGACAAATGCTAACAAGTATGAAAGGGGAACTCAACAATAACACAATAATAGTGGGAGACTTTAATACCCCACTCACACCTATGGACAGATCAACTAAACAGAAAATTAACAAAGAAACGCAAACTTTAAATGAGACATTAGATCAGTTAGACCTAATTGATATCTATAGGACATTTCACCCCAAAACAATGAATTTCACCTTTTTTTCAAGTGCTCATGGAACCTTCTCCAGGATAGATCACATCCTGGGCCATAAATCTAAACTTGATAAATTCAAAAAAATCAAAATCATTGCAAGCATCTTTTCTGACCATAATGCATTAAGATTAGATCTCAATTACAGGAGAAAAACTATTAAAAATTCCAACATATGGAGGTTGAACAACACACTTCTGAATAACAACAAATCACAGAAGAACTCAAAAAAGAAATCAAAATATGCATAGAAACGAATGAAAATGAAAACACAACAACCCAAAACCTGTGGGACACTATAAAAGCAGTGCTAAGAGGAAGGTTCATAGCAATACAGGCATACGTCAAGAAACAAGAAAAAAGTCAAATAAATAACCTAACTCTACACCTAAAGCAACTAGAAAAGGAAGAATTGGAGAACCCCAGAGTTAGTAGAAGGAAAGAAATCTTAAAAATTAGGGCAGAAATAAATGCAAAAGAAACAAAAGAGACCATAGCAAAAATCAACAAAGCCAAAAGCTGGTTCTTCGAAAGGATAAATAAAATTGACAAACCATTAGCCAGACTCATCAAGAAGCAAAGAGAGAAAAATCAAATCAATAAAATTAGAAATGAAAATGGAGAGATCACAACAGACAACACAGAAATACAAAGGATCATAAGAGACTACTATCAGCAGTTGTATGCCAATAAAATGGACAACGTGGAAGAAATGGACAAATTCTTAGAAAAGTACAACTTTCCAAAACTGAACCAGGAAGAAATAGAAAATCTTAACAGACCCATCACAAGCACGGAAATTGAAACTGTAATCAGAAATCTTCCAGCAAACAAAAGCCCAGGTCCAGACGGCTTCACAGCTGAATTCTACCAAAAATTTCGAGAAGAGCTAACACCTATCCTCCTCAAACTCTTCCAGAAAATTGCAGAGGAAGGTAAACTTCCAAACTCATTCTATGAGGCCACCATCACCCTAATACCAAAACCTGACAAAGATGTCACAAAAAAAGAAAACTACAGGCCAATATCACTGATGAACATAGATGCAAAAATCCTCAACAAAATTCTAGCATTCAGAATCCAACAACACATTAAAAAGATCATACACCATGACCAAGTGGGCTTTATCCCAGGGATGCAAGGATTCTTCAATATCCGCAAATCAATCAATGTAATTCACCACATTAACAAATTGAAAAATAAAAACCATATGATTATCTCAATAGATGCAGAGAAGGCCTTTGACAAAATTCAGCATCCATTTATGATAAAAACTCTCCAGAAAGCAGGAATAGAAGGAACATACCTCAACATAATAAAAGCTATCTATGACAAACCCACAGCAAACATTATCCTCAATGGTGAAAAATTGAAAGCATTCCCCCTAAAGTCAGGAACAAGACAAGGGTGTCCACTTTCACCGCTACTATTCAACATAGTTCTGGAAGTTTTGGCCACAGCAATTAGAGCAGAAAAAGAAATAAAAGGAATCCAAATTGGAAAAGAAGAAGTAAAACTTTCACTGTTTGCAGATGACATGATCCTCTACATGGAAAACCCTAAAGACTCCACCAGAAAATTACTAGAGCTCATCAATGAATATAGTAAAGTTGCAGGATATAAAATCAACACACAGAAATCCCTTGCATTCCTACACACGAATAATGAGAAAGTAGAAAAAGAAATTAAGGAAACAATTCCATTCACCATTGCAACGAAAAGAATAAAATACTTAGGAACATATCTACCTAAAGAAACTAAAGACCTATATATAGAAAACTATAAAGCACTGATGAAAGAAATCAAAGAGGACACTAATAGATGGAGAAATATACCATGTTCATGGATCGGAAGAATCAATATAGTGAAAATGAGTATACTACCCAAAGCAATTTACAAATTCAATGCAATCCCTATCAAGCTACCAGCCATATTTTTCACAGAACTAGAACAAATTATTTCAAGATTTGTATGGAAATACAAAACACCTCGAATAGCCAAAGCAATCTTGAGAAAGAAGAATGGAACTGGAGGAATCAACTTGCCTGACTTCAGGCTCTACAACAAAGCCACCGTCGTCAAGACAGTATGGTACTGGCACAAAGACAGACATATAGATCAATGGAACAACATAGAAAGCCCAGAGATAAATCCACACACATATGGACACCTTATCTTTGACAAAGGAGGCAAGAATATACAATGGAGTAAAGACAATCTCTTTAACAAGTGGTGCTGGGAAAACTGGTCAACCACTTGTAAAAGAATGAAACTAGATCACTTTCTAACACCCCACTCAAAAATAAACTCAAAATGGATTAAAGATCTAAATGTAAGACCAGAAACTATAAAACTCCTAGAGGAGAACATAGGCAAAACACTCTCTGACATAAATCACAGCAGGATCCTCTATGATCCACCTCCCAGAATTCTGGAAATAAAACAAAAATAAACAAATGGGATCTAATTAAAATTAAAAGCTTCTGCACAACAAAGGAAAATATAAGCAAGGTGAAAAGACAGCCTTCTGAATGGGAGATAATAATAGCAAATGAAGCAACTGGCAAACAACTAATCTCAAAAATATACAAGCAACTTATGCAGCTCAATTCCAGAAAAATAAACGACCCAATCAAAAAATGGGCCAAAGAACTAAATAGACATTTCTCCAAAGAAGACATATGGATGGCTAACAAACACATGAAAAGATGCTCAACATCACTCATTATTAGAGAAATGCAAATCAAAACCACAATGAGGTACCACTTCACACCAGTCAGAATGGCTGCGATCCAAAAATCTGCAAGCAATAAATGCTGGAGAGGGTGTGGAGAAAAGGGAACCCTCCTGCACTGTTGGTGGGAATGCAAACTAGTACAGCCACTGTGTAGAACAGTGTGGAGATTCCTTAAAAAATTGCAAATAGAACTTCCTTATGACCCAGCAATCCCACTGCTGGGCATACACACCGAGGAAACCAGAATTGAAAGAGACACATGTACCCCAATGTTCATTGCAGCACTGTTTATAATAGCCAGGACATGGAAACAACCTAGATGTCCATCAGCAGATGAATGGATAAGAAAGCTGTGGTACATATACACAATGGAGTATTACTCAGCCATGAAAAAGAATTCATTTGAATCAGTTCTGATGAGATGGATGAAACTGGAGCCAGTTATACAGAGTGAAGTAAGCCAGAAAGAAAAACACCAATACAGTATACTAACACATATATATGGAATTTAGAAAGATGGCAATGACAACCCTGTATGCAAGACAGGAAAAAAGACACAGATGTGTATAACGGACTTTTGGACTCAGAGGGAGAGGGAGAGGGTGGGATGATTTGGGAGAATGGCAATCTAACATGTATACTATCATGTAAGATTTGAATCGCCAGTCTATGTCTGACGCAGGATACAGCATGCTTGGGGCTGATGCATGGGGATGACCCACGGAGATGTTATGGGGAGGGAGGTGGGAGGGGGGTTCATGTTTGGGAAAGCATGTAAGAATTAAAGACTTTAAAATTAAAAAAAATTAAAAAAAAAAAAACCATACTTGTGCTGTGCTAAGTTGCTTCAGTAGTTCCAACTCTTTGGGACCCTATGGACTGTAGCCCACCAGGCTCCTCTTGTCCATGGCATTTTTCCAACTTAAATGCTGAAAATATATTACAGTTATTAGCATAGGTCTTCCTCTCCACTAGGCTATGATTTTTTTTTAAGGTGGGAATTTTTGTCATACTCATTTTAAAGTCGCTTACATTTAGCACAGTGCATGTCACACAAGATACTAGTAAAATCTGACTGAATAAATAAAACAATAAAGAAATAACATTATCCTGCATGAGCAACTGCAGTTCATTTAGTAGTGAATGAACTGCAACTGTTGAGTTACTAAGTATCTACTCTGTACAAGGCATTCTTGTTGAGAAGCAGAGAGCAAAATTCATAATTCTTTACATCAAGCAATTTACACTTTACGGAAAAGCAACGTCCACCAATCATCTGTTGAAGAATATCTTGGTTGCTTCTAGTTTTGGGTGATTATGAATAAACATTACTATAAACCTTGGTGTGCAGGTTTTCTGGACATAAGTTAGCAAATCAGTTAACTAGATACCTACCAGCATAATGGGCTTTGATTTCTGATGTTGTTAATGCCTACTTTTATAACAGATTGAGAAGGAAGAAGTACCCAGCCTGCAGTATATTTTCAAATCTGTGTTCTATTTCTGGACAAGATAAACAATTACTGTATAATTTGAGTGTCGATATGTTAATCAACATTTTACTGTCAAGATTTAAACATGATGTATTATTGATAATAATGTGACAGAGATTACTAAAAGTACATTGACTATTCATTTTTATATTTAACATCCTTCAGATGGTGAGGGTCAGTGAGGCCTGACGTGCTGCAATCTGTGGGGTCACAAAGAGTCGAACATGGCTGAGTGACTGAACAAGAACTTTATTGATATTAAGTGACAGAGATTACTAAAAATACATTAACTCTATATTTTAATATTTAACATAGTGTTGACATATAGATTTTAGAAATCTGTATATATGTCAGTAATAGCCAGAACACATAGCCAATATTAAATCCATAGTTTCCCTATGTAGAAACTGTACATTCACATACTTACACATAATGTTTCTGAACTTAACACTGACTCACATTCTTTTTTTTTAAGACCTTATTACTTTATTTAAAAAAAAAAAAAACCTATAAAGGAACTTGGAGAAAATTCTTAAAAGATATCTAGCTGAACATTGCTAGTTAAGAAAGTTAATTCTCTGTATTTTTATAGTATTGAAGTTTGAATCTAAGTAATGCTAATTTTGAGGTAATTTGAAGGAGCATAGCATATGATTATCTAAGAAAATGAAAATTATCTAAAGGATTTCTTTGAAACAATTGTATCAGTCTATTATTCTGTTTTCATTATTATATTAGAGTATGAATAAGAATAACTGATCCTACTCTACTGACTTGTTTGATGAATAAATATTGGAATGTGTTTTCAATAAATTAGGAAAACATCTAAAATGCTGGATGATACAAAAATATGACATAGAATATAGGAAAAAAGTATTTGTTTAATGAATGAAAATCACTCAAATGGATAGGAACTATTTTTTTTACAATCAAAAATAAGAGAAATAGAAACAAAGCAAATGCTTATATTATATCAAGTATAGTGTATTACCTTACCATACATATTTTGATATATATTAAAAGTGTATAATGTCCCATACATTAAAATATTTAATGTCTGGAACACACATATTTCATGTAATTAAATTTACTCCTCATACCAGTCCTTTGCAATGGGTACTCAGATCCCTTGATATGTTAGCAGGGAAAGTCTGCTTTATTGAGGTTAAATCTTTAAATAAGAAATAGGAATAGTAATGAAAATATAATCTGCAAAATTTAGGGTTTTTTTTTTTTTCAACTTAGAGGCATGATCCTCAGAGGGCTTTATTGCATTACTTTATATGACAAATATTTATTGAGTGCCTGGTACATGCTGGCACTATTCTATGTGCCAACAAGTAAAAATCTTTGTTTTTAAGCAGTTTTACACTCTAGTGAGTTTTGAGTTTGGTGTTTAAAGAGCTTTGGGAAGTGAAAAAATGACAGAAACCAAGTTCTTTATGATTAGCACAGAAGTCTTTCTTCCCTCCTCTTCCTGTCAAAAGCCTCAAATCATTGATACTGTCTTCCCTCAAGGCTGGAAAATATAAGCTTTAAAAAGTGAATTTATCATTACCTTAACTTACATTAAAAAGGGCAAATTACTTATAAAATTCTAAGTTATTACTGATGACTAAAGCTAGAATAGTCTGGAAAGTTCCCAAGGAAGAAACTATGAAATTAATAGCTGATATTTCACTGTGGAAAATAAGTTAGCAAAATATAAAAATTTCAAAGAATGATTAAGAAAGGAAAGCATACTTTTTCAGATTTATATGTTTAAGATTTCACTCATGGAGATAAAAGTATCTCAAATTATAAGTAGGAATTATAAAACCCTAATTTATTTTTTTAACTTTTAAATGGAGAAATATCAATAAATAATTTGACTTCCTGAGTTGACTTAGAAGCAGAGTCACCAATAGTATATAAAATGCCTTTATGTGAATTAGAAAAAGCTGCCTTCTACGAGTAAATAAATCACAGAAAGGCACCACTTTCCTCAAACTGACCCAATGCCAAGGCAGGGTTCATGGAAAGATTTCACCCCTCTGTGTTCCTTCTTCAGGGGTCCTTGTTCAGGGAAGCACCTGAAAAAAACCAAAACAATGCAGCAGAGTTGGTTGTTGTCACTGGCCCAGGAGAAAACAAACAGTTCAAAACAGACAAAAGCTGGAAATATTAAATTATTCTACAAAGATGAAATTATTTCATGGTTATTTAAACAAAGAATGTGGTGGTGGGGGGCATCTGAATAAAGAAATAAATACAAATTGTCCGCTATGCATATAGCCCAAATGTTCTTTCACAGAATTAGTGACAGATGTCAGATTTCTTTAGGATAAATACATGTAAGCTCTTCTGGTCCCCATGAAAAGCCTCTAAATGTTTAGTTAGTTGGCTCCCAAACCACAGAAAGCATCTTGTGTTAGTATAACTTTCCTGTAATATTACAAAGAAAAAGCATTCAGATAATAAAGTAATAAACATGTAAGCCTAACAAAAAAGTGTTGAAAGCAGGATGAACTCAGTATCGTCTAAATTGTTTGAGATTCATGTTTTTCTGACAGCTTAGTATCAATATATCATGCATGCTGAGTTTCATAAATAATATTTCCCTGAAGCTAGGGCTGGGCATGCATACTTAGCTTGGAAATAGAAAGCCTGGATATATGTATTGATGTGTATGTTCAAGCGTACATAGGTATATATGTATGCGTGTATGAGAGTGAGTTGCTTCTAGTGCATATTAGAAGCAAAGTGAGCTGATGGCCACAGAGGAAGACTGAGAGACACACGTCTTTTTTTTCCTTTTACTGTAAACTATGACTGCCTTGATTTTCCCTGTGAAATGAGAACACAGATCTCCAAACTCTGCCATCCATCTCTCTCTGCTGCAGGTTGGTCTCTCTAGGAGCAGATGCTGAGATGGAGTCTGAACCGCACTGATGTGTTCTAGCAAAGACTTGATATCTGGCACAGCCATGGACATAGTGGCTATGACTTAGTTGAGTTTGTAAAGTCTACAGTCACTCTCCAGGATTTATTCTGTTTCTACAGGGGATGATCTGCTGAATTAAACATCAAGATCATGAGGATATGTGTGCATGCTAAGTTGTTTCAGCCATGTCCAGCTATGTGTAACCCTATGTACTATAGCCCACCAGGCTCCTCTGTCCATGGGATTCTCCAGGCAAGAATACTGGGGTAGGTTGCAATGCTCTTCTTCAGGGGATCTTCCTGACCCAGGGATTGAGCCCATGTCTCTTACATCTCCCACACTGGCAGGGGGGTTCTTTACCACTAGCACCACCTGGGAAGCCCAATGATGAGGACAATCATTATTAAATGCTTTAGATGCCCTCAGGGACCACTCCCACACCCTATCCCCAGCTCCCCCGTGCAGTACTGGTTTTGATTTACTATCTGGGCTTCAGTAGGAGGAGAATTTCAGCGGTTTCCACTTGGGGTTTCTCATTATAATAGCCATTCCTCACAGGCTCAGGATGCCCGGTGAGGGTTGCACTATCTACCTCAAAGTATGTATCTGAATTATACATTTGGGACCTGAAGGTATTGCAACCTGTATGCAAATAGGCATATGGGATCCATTGTAAGCTAGAACTGTTCTAAGCTTAGTGCATCTTCAGGCCTCATATATTCTCACTCTAACAGGAAAGCAAGGATGCTGCTTCAGCTCTCCAAATAAGAAATATTAATTCAGATTCTACTTACAACAACTCAGAAGACACCTAAACCTTTGCCCTAGTGAATAAAACACCTGTGGTTCTTTTGAGGAAAACATTACTGTGTATAGTTGCTATGGTAATGTGGTGTCTTTTCCCATAGAGAAAGAACATCGTCACCAGTCAATGGGTTTTACTGAAAGCTAGACTGAAAACTAACCCAGGTTTGGATATTGGATAAAGGATTTTGACATTTTATTTGGGAGGCTACTCTCAGGAATCTACCTAGTAACGTGTCCTTAACTTCTGCTGGTACAAGCTAAGTAAGATGGATATAGCTTCCCATCTCTTCTGCTCTAGGAAAATCGCATTCTGTTAACCACCTTTATAACTTTTCAGATGCAGGTCAGCCCCTCAACTGCCACTTGGACCCTAATGCTCATTACAATGATTATGAGCTCCCAGCATCTGGCAGCAGAGTGCCAACATGGTCTCTACTATTTCAGAGTCCTGTCTTCATTCTCCATGATTCAGATTCTGGTAATAGCCTGTCCTGCCACCAGCCCTCATGAAAAGAAGTCACCATAATTGCAGCAAGGTGCCTAATTGTAGTGATTCTTTTGCCTGTTTCATCAGCAAATTCCTTATATGGCTTTGATAAATGCTATAGTCTTCCCATGAAATATAATCAACTGAAAAGTCTTATGGACATATGTAGTATATCTATTTCAACAGGTCTACTTCTACTTTCCCAAAGCCTTTCATCTTTTCTTTCATTTTCCTTGCTAAGTGTTGGCCATATCTCTTACTGTATACTCTAGGAGGTGTGCTGGTAGCAAACTTGCATGGTCTGGGGTTCATGCCAGGGTGTAAAATCATGTATGTCAGGAGAGTACTCTCAAGTCAACAAACCCTTTTCTATCCAAATTCATCTTCCTGCCACTTTAATCTAGAAATTTCAAATCTAGTCCCATGCGTATTCCTCCAGCTCTTGCTAGTGCTGTCTGGTTAGCTCTCACAGGTACTTTGGGATGTATATCCTTCTGCCTTTTCTTCAGTCTCAGCACCTCCTCAGCTGGGTGTGCTACCACTCAGCTCTGGTTGTTGGACACAGTCAGGAGGGAACCTGGGGTATGAGAAAACGTCTTCATTCAAGGAAAGGTAGGGGTGTGGGTGGAGGGATTGTACAATCATGTGTTTTGTATCCAGTTAGGACAATTAAACGTCAATCCAGTGGTTATTCATTCACCATAACAGTGAAGCAAGAGGCAAAAAGGGGGTGCCAGCTCCCTGGTATTCCATTTTCCCCCAACAGAACAGAATCAAGAGAAAGTGAGGTAGATGCAAAGCAAACTGGGACAATCACCCCACTGCCAAGGAGCTTGAGCCACACATCCAGATCTATTATAAGATGAAATGTGCTCATTGAACCCAAACAAGAAAATTGTGGCCTTGTTGGCCTAGAGTCAGTGGAAGGCATGAACACAGCTAGGCCAAATCTAGAGAAAGTATCAACTTCAGATAGGATCCAGGAGAAATTTCCAGATAGGATGAGAGGCTCAAGGTGATATATCTGCCAAGAACACTCTGCCTGTTGGTTCAAGAAACTACCTAAGCAGTATTTTTATCCTTAGACAGGGTCTAGCAGTTTTCCATGCTGTTTAAGCATCGTCAGATGAACAAGGGCAATCCATGCATGTAGGTTCTGTCTAGAATGGTGATTGAATTTTTATTTCTCATGGATCCAAATATGGTTGCACATCTGCTAGCTCTGGGGTAGAGCATAATTCAGTCATCTCATTTAGCTAAGAAGAGTCTGCTCATTACGTGCCCCTTCATTAGTATAGCAGTCTTTCTGGTGGCATGAGTAACAAAACACTTATTAGGAAAAAAAGCAATTTTTATCCAAGTGCCTTATCCCCACAGGATAAGAGTGTTTATAGGGCTTGCCAGTGACCTGGCCAAATAACCATAGCATTAGTCATAGTCTGTAAGCCAGTGAAAACATAACACGGCTTAGTTGCTGAGGTGACCTGGATCCATCCAAACTTCCTGAAGCTCTGCCAATTGTCCTGAGCATCTTTTACCATCCTCTGCAAGGGGCAGGCCTCTTTCAAGTCAGGTGGTAGCTCCACCCCATTTCATTACAGTAGAAGTTACCAGGAGAAGCAAATAGTGAGCCAGGCCAATGTGTGGTCCTAGAGGTCTCTATACTCGGATCCCCATTGGATCCATAGCAGCTCCTAGAGCTATATACCTGTGGGCCAGAAGGGCATCCCTGAGACTTTTCTTGGTCTCAGATATCTTGTCATGGTTGCATGACCCCAACTTGGTCAGGCTTGTGTGTACCATTTCTACTTCACTAGAAAGGATTTCTGAGCCACTTCCATCTGGCAATTTCAGGCCTCTGGTCAGACTCATGGCATGATTGGGACTTCTGGTTATAGGACTATTTCACAGCCATGGATCATACATTCAGTATATACTAAAATGTAATGACAAGTCAATTGTTGCCTCTCAAAAGGTGTGCATGGATCCAAAAGTTTCAGTGGTGCTGCTGGCCTGGTGATGTCCTCATGCTGTAATCCCAACTGGTGAACAGAGAGGCTGAAGAGACCTGTAACTTGAATGGGAAATGCGGATCACTGGGTCTCAGGGAAAGAGCATCCTGGGTGACCCATTGGAGCACCTCCAGGGCATCCTGTAGGTCAGATCTCCACACAAAGTTGGTAGATAAGTGCCACCAAATCAACATGTGGGGTCCATGAGAGTATACCAGTAGCTGAACAGACCCACCAATTGCTGGACCTCTTTTTCATTTGTTGGTGCAGAGAAAATCAAAAGCTCAGAAATCTGTAATGAAATGAGAAGTCACACCCTCTAGCTAGATTACATCCCAGAACTTCTCCTGTATTCATTAACCTCATCAATGTTAATGTCCCGGGCTTCCAGGTGGCTCTAGTGGTAAAGAAACCCCTGCTAATGTGGGAGATGTAAGAGACATAGGTTCAATCCCTGGGTCAGGAAGATCCCCTGGAGGAGGGCATGGCAACCCACTCCAGTGTTCTTGCCTAGAGAATCCCATGGACAAAGGAGCCTGGTAGGCTATAGTCCATGGGGTCACAAAGGGTTGCATATGACTGAAGCGACTTAGCACACACACATGTACGTGTTAACATACCAACAATGTTGCTGCTTGTGAACCAATAGAGCTTCCATTCCTTATTAGATAGGACCCTTCTCTGGGCCCATCAGGAGTATGTCATCAGTAAGTATAGTGTTCCCATTGGAAAAGAAACTTTTCTTCAAGTTCCTGTCTACCTACTGATGGTAGATAGCTGAGGAGTTTATGTTACATTAAAAGTGTCTTTACACTACTATTCAACATAGTTTTAGAAGTTTTGGCCACAGCAATCAGAGCAGAAAAAGAAATAAAAGGAATCCAAATTAGAAAAGAAGAAGTAAAACTCTCACTGTTTGCAGATGACATGATCCTCTACATAGAAAACCCTAAAGACTCCACCAGAAAATTACAAGAGCTAATCAAATATAGTAAAGTTGCAGGATATAAAATCAACAAACAGAAATCCCTTGCATTCCTATACACTAATAATGAGAAAGTAGAAAAAGAAATTAAGGAAACAATTCCATTCACCATTGCAATGAAAAGAATAAAATACTTAGGAATATATCTACCTAAAGAAATTAAAGACCTATATATAGAAAACTATAAAACATTGGTGAAAGAAATCAAAGAGGACACTAATAGATGGAGAAATACACCAGGTTCATCGATTGGAGGATCAATATAGTGAAAATAAGTATACTACCCAAAGCAATCTACAGATTCAATGCAATCCCTATCAAGCTACCAGTGGTATTTTCACAATAATAATTTCACAATTTGTATGGAAGAAATAATTTCACAATTTTGTATGGGAATACAAAAAACCTCGAATAGCCAAAGCAATCTTGAGAAAGAAGAAAGGCACTGGAGGAATCAACCTGCCTGATTTCAGGCTCTACTACAAAGCCAATCATCAAGACAGTATGGTACTGGCACAAAGACAGAAATATAGATCAATAGAACAAAATAGAAAGCCCAGAGATAAATTCATGCACCTATGGACACCTTATCTTCGACAAACGAGGCAAGAATATACAATGGATTAAAGACAATCTCTTTAACAAGTAGGGCTGGGAAAACTGGTCAACCACCTGTAAAAGAATGAAACTAAAACCCTTCTTAACACCATACACAAAAATAAACTCAAAATGGATTAAAGATCTAAATGTAAGACCAGAAACTATAAAACTTCTAGAGGAGAACATAGGCAAAACACTCTCCAATATAAGTCACAGCAGGATCCTCTATGACCCACCTCCCAGAATATTGGAAATAAAAGCAAAAATAAACAAGTGGGACCTAATTAAAATTAAAAGCTTCTGCACAACAAAGGAAACTATAAGCAAGGTGAAAAGACAGCCTTCGGAATGGGAGAAAATAAAAGTAAATGAAGCAACTGGCAAACAACTAATTTCAAAAATATACAAGCAACTTACACAGCTCAATTCCAGAAAAATAAAGCGACCCAATCAAAAAATGGGCCAAAGAACTAAATAGGCATTTCTCCAAAGAAGACATAAGGATGGCTAACAAACACATGAAAAGATGCTCAACATCACCCATTATCAGAGAAATGCAAATCAAAACCTCAATGAGGTACCATTTCACACCAGTCAGAATGGCTGCGATCCAGAAGTCTACAAACAATAAATGCTGGAGAGGGTGTGGAGAAAAAGGAACAGTCTTACACATGTCCTGTTACACTAGTACAGCCACTATGGAGAACAGTGTGGAGATTCCTTAAAAAATTGCAAATAGAACTACCTTATGACCCAGCAATCCCACTGCTAGGCATACACACCAAGGAAACCAGAATTGAAAGAGACACGTGTACCCCAATGTTCATCGCAGCACTGTTTATAACAGCCAGGACATGGAAGCAACCTAGATGTCCTTCAGCAGATGAATGGATAAGAAAGCTGTGGTACATATACAGAATGGTGTATTACTCAGCCATTAAAAAAATACATTGAATCAGTTCTAATGAGGTGGATGAAACTGGAGCCGATTATGCAAAGTGAAGTAAGCCAGAAAGAAAAACACCAATACAGTATACTAACCCATATATCTTTGCATGAAATGTTTCCTTGGTATCTCTAATTTTCCTGAAGATATCTCTAGTCTTTCCCATTCTGTTGTTTTCCTCTATTTCTTTCCATTGATCGCTGACGAAGGCTTTCTTATCTCTTCTTGCTGTTCTTTGGAACTTTGCATTCAGATGCTTATATCTTTCCTTTTCTCCTTTGCTTTTTGCTTCTCTTCTTTTCACAGCTATTTGTAACACCTCCTCAGACAGCCATTTTGCTTTTTTGCATTTCTTTCCCATAGGGATGGTCTTGATCACTGTCTCCTGTACAATGTCATGAACCTCAGTGCATAGTTCATCAGGCACTCAATCTATCAGATCTAGTCTCTTAAATCTATTTCTCAGTTCCACTGTATAATAATAAGGGATTTGATTTAGATCATACCTGAATGGTCTTGTGGTCTTCCCTACTTTCTTCAATTTAAGTCTGAATTTGGCAATAAGAAGTTCATGATCTGAGCCACAGTCAGCTCTTGGTCTTTTTTTGTTGTTGTTGTTGTTGACTGTACAGAGCTTCTCCATCTTTGGGCTTGATAAAGGACAGAAATGGTATGGACCTAACAGAAGCAGAAGATATTAAGAAGAGGTAGCAAGAATACACAGAAGAACTGTACAGAAAAGACCTTCAGAACCAAGATAATCACGATGGTGTGATCACTCACCTAGAGCCAGACAACCTGGAATGTGAAGTCGAGTGGGCCTTAGAAAGCATCACTACGAACAAAGCTAGTGGAGTGGATGGAATCCCAGTTGAGCTATTTCAAATCCTGAAAGATGATGCTGGGAAAGTGCTGCACTCAATATGCCAGCAAATTTGGAAAACTCAGCAGTGGCCACAGACTCGAAACCATCAGTATTCATTCCAATCCCAAAGAAAGGCAATGTCAAAGAATGCTCCAACTACCACACAATTGCACTCGTCTTACATGCTAGTAAAGTAATGCTCAAAATTCTCCAAGCCAGGCTTCAGCAATACATGAACCATGAACTTCCAGACGTTCAAGCTGGTTTTAGAAAAGGTAGAGGAACCAGAAATCAAATTGCCAACATCCACTGGATCATCAAAAAAGCAAGAGAGTTCCAGAAAAACATCTATTTCTGCTTTATTGACTATGCCAAAGCCTTTGACTGTGTGGATCACAATACACTGTGGAAAATTCTGAAAGAGATGGGAATACCAGACCACTTGACCTGCCTCTTGAGAAACCTGACCAGAGCACAGTGTTTGTCCTCCCCTCATCCTGGGGTTAGGGATTCCAGGGACTGGGGTCACAGTGACTCCAGTATCCAAAAAGCTCAAAAATACAACTGAACCCAAACTTTGGCAAAAGTCCCTGATCACACTGGGGACAGAGAAGCTTACAATAACCACGCTCTTACTTTTGAAAGTTGAGAAGTCCAGGTTGATTTATGGGTGCTGTGTGCTCAGTCACTCAGACATATCCACCTCTTTCCAATCCCATGGACTGTAGCCCGCCAGGCTCCTCTGTCCATGGGATTCTCCAGGAAAGAATACTGGAGTGGGTTGCCATTTCCTACTCCAAGGGATCTTCCCAATCCAGAGATTAGACCTGCATGTCTTGCATCTCCTTCATTGGCAGGTGATTCTTTACCACTGAGTCCCCAGGGGAGGTTCCATATAGGTTATTTAGGGCATTCTGATTCATCTCCAGACTCACCGGTGAGGTCCCATTGGGAGGAGGAAGCACTTGACTGTCACAGGGCCCATCATTACGCAGAACCTCACTAGGTCACCTGTCAGGCATCTCCATAGCCAGGTACCTGGTCATGAATTCCTTGGTGGAGAACCCACCAATCTCCTTCTTTGAGACCCATTATCAAGTAAACACACCCAAATATCTCTGGGAGAAGTTCTGGCCCCAGTTGTCCAGGAAAGGGTGCCTGTTTGCCACCTGTACACTGCTCTTTCTGCTGCTGAATTTTTGCTATCTTGATATGACCATGTTTTCCTTGATGAGAATTTGCCAGTTAAGACTCAAAGTGAGTCATAGGCTGATTGACCTGACCCCATGCTGTTGCTGCTGCTAAGTCGCTTCAGTTGTGTCTGATTCTGTGCGACCCCATAGGCAGCAGCCCACCAGGCTCCTCTGTCTCCGGGATTCTCCAGGCAAGAACACTGGAGTGGGTTGCCATTTCCTTCTCCAGTGCATGAAAGTGAAAAGTGAAAGTGAAGTTGCTCAGTTGTGTCCGACTCTTAGCGACCCCATAGATTGCAGCCTACCAGGCTCCTCCATCCATGGGATTTTCCAGGCAAGAGTACCGGAGTGGGGTGTCATTGCCTTCTCTGCCTGACCTCGTGAGGAGATTTAATTGGGCTCCAGCACTCCTGCGTGGAGAAGCCCATGGACAGAGGAGCCTGCCAGGCTATAGTCCATGGGGTCGCAGAGTTGGACATGACTGAGTGACCAAACCACCACCCATCAGCAGGGACAGCTTGGGGGCCAAACTGGAAATCTGGGTCTGGTGAGCACTCTAATCCTCTGCTGCTTCCAGCCGTGCACTGTCGAGCCAAGAGACCATCAGGTGGCCCTTTGGACCCCCTCTGTGAGGACAGGCAGGCCTGTTTTTCAGTGACAAGGGGTTCATCACAAGGGGGCCAAACTTTTCAGATCTGAAATTATACCCATCTGCAAGAGGGAAAGAGCTTGGGTGTTGTTCCTCTCTCTTCTCCCTGCTCCATCTCCCTCCTATGGCCAAATGGCCTCTGTCAGGGCACTCTGAAAGAGGGAGTTTGTGGTGACATACCCTACATGATGCCATTTTCCTCTTCTAAGGTTGACAAGATTATCTCTTTCATTGTGGAAATAAACTAACCAAGTCTGTAAGGTTTTTTTGGGCTGGTAGGCAAATAATTCCAAAGGGCTCTGCGTGCTTTTTCCCCTGGAGGCCAAGTCTCAGTAACTTGCTGTGTCAGAGGACACACACTGACAGCAAGGATCTGCACAGAAATAACAATAGCCAGTAGACACATTCAGTGGCAGGGTCCTCTGACAGCTTTTATTCCACTGTAGGAGTGGCTCAGTAATAAAGAGTCTACCTGGGAATGCAGGAGATGCAAGCTTGATCCCTGGGTTGGGAAGATCCCCTGGAGAAGGGAATGGCAACCCACTACAGTATTCTTGCCTAGAGAATCCTATGGAGAGAGGAGCCTGGTGGCCTACAGTCTATGGGGGTCACAAAGTGTCAGACACAACTTATCGACTGAAGAGCAATGTCTTTATGAAGTCATAGACCAGGGGTAGGGAGAGGAGGAAAGGCTACATACAAGTGGGGAGGTGCTCAAAAGTGCTCAGCAAAGGCTCCCTAAAGAGTAGGTAGAGGCTCCTTGGCTCAAATTCAGATATGTATGTGAACATGGCTGGCCCAGAGTGCCCGAGTCCTTGACTGAACTTTCTCCAGAAAACTGCAGTGCAAGTTGGAAATGGGACAGGCAGCTTTCCCCCATGAGCCCTGCTAGGCAAAGCTTTGTAACTGCCTTGGGTTAGGTATGAAAAATCACATATGGATTTTTTTTCATCTATAAAATACAGATTTAATATCTACTATGCAGAGCAGTAATAATGTGAGAAAAGTTCAAGATGAAACACAATGTTAATTTCTTCTCCAAGTAGTGAAACTGGACTCCTCAGGGTATTTTAGCTCTTAATCAAGAAGAGTGAACTTTGTCTGCAGGCTCAGAAGATTCAGAGGTTTCTAGGATATTAAAATATTTGAAAGTATCCTCACAGAAATACTATACAATATATCAGTGTCCTAGGTTTTCCCAGCCAGGTCCCTTGGCATAAGAAATATGTCTTAGTTAGCCATTTAAGTTTTTCAAGTTCATCCATTCTCTTAAGTCCTAGGCTTGACAATTAGCTTTCTCTACTCCACTGCTGAGATGGAGAAACAGTGGAAACAGTGTCAGACTTTATTTTGGGGGGCTCCAAAATCACTGCAGATGGTGATTGCAGCTAGGAAATTAAAAGACACTTACTCCTTGGAAGGAAATTTATGACCAGCCTAGATAGAATATTCAAAAGCAGAGACATTACTTTGCCAACAAAGGTCCGTCTAGTCAAGGCTATGGTTTTTCCAGTAGTCATGTATGGATGTGAGAGTTGGGCTGTGAAGAAGGCTGAGAGCTGAAGAATTGATGCTTTTGAACTGTGGTGTTGGAGAAGACTCCTGAGAGTCCCTTGGACTGCAAGGAGATCCAACCAGTCCATTCTAAAGGAGATCAGTCGTGGGTGTTCTTTGGAAGGAATGATGCTAAAGCTGAAACTCCAGTATTTGGCCATCTCATGTGAAGAGCTGACTCATTGGAAAAGACCCTGATGCTGGGAGGGATTGGGGGCAGGAGGAGAAGGGGGACGACAGAGGATGAGATGGCTGGATGGCGTCACTACCTTGATGGACATGAGTTTGAGTGAACTCCGGGTGTTGGTAAGGGACAGGGAGGCCTGGCGTGCTGCAATTCATGGGGTCACAAAGAGCCAGACACAACTACACAACTGAACTGAACTGAACTCCACTGCTGAAGATGAAAATGTCATTTTATTCAACCAAAGAAACTCTCTGGTTAACATTAAGTTAGCATGTTACTTAGAATCAATTGTTATCTTTCTGTAATATATCAATAACAAAATAGCCATCAATGCCATTATCTTTATAGTTACTATTTCTTTTGTATCTCTCAAGAGATATATTAATATTGCACCCTCAAGTACATTTTCTCCCACTGGCATACCATCACAATCCATCACTGGTGAGGGGTGTCATCTTGTGCCTGGGGCTGTCTGCATTCTACCTAACAGGTCTTCACTGTAACAAAGACTGACCTAATTTCCAAATCCCTAATTATTTTGCTCTTGCCTGGGCCACTCCTGGTATCAACTGTCACAAAATTATTTCTCCAGAAGGAGATGCTGAAATGGAGTTTGGGATGCAAGATGTTTATTAAGGACATCTATGAAAGGAAGTGAAAGGAAGCAACATTTGGCAGAGGAAGAATCTGAATTGTGATGAGGCTTCCCTGGTGGCTCATTCGATAAAGAAACCACATGCAATTCAAGAGACCCAGGTTTGATCCCTGAGTCAGGAAGATCCCCTTGAGAAGGAAATGGCAACCTACTCCAATATTCTTGCCTGGGAAATCCCGTAGACAGAGGAGCCTGGTGGGTTACAGTCCATGGGGTCACAAAAGAGTCAAACATGACTAAATGACTATCAAGGGGCTACCTGCCTTGGTTTCCGGTGACAGCTCTCCACAGTTGAAATAGAGCATGAAGTTGCTGACAGTTAAAGGCTATCTGCTGATGGCCTTCCCCACATCTGGTCAGCAAGGCGGTCTGGGTATTACACTGATGTGTCTACCACAGTCTTCTCCCTATACTTTATTTTAGTATCTTGAAAAAAGGTTTAACAAATACAATGCAGTCGAATATTTACAGTAAGCATATCAGTCATTCACAAGAGGCGACATGGTATCATACATAGAATCCAACAGACCTGGGTTCATATCTCAGCAGTGTCTTTTGAAAAAGTTTCATTACTTTGAGCAAGTTATTCAACCTCCTTAAGATTCTATTTCCTCCTCTAGAAAATACAGATTTAATCACCTCGATAAAGAGCATTAATGGTGTACTAAAAGTTAAAGTTTAAAAACAATATTAATTTATTTTCCTACTTCCTTTCATCTATTCACTTTTCTCAAGCATCCTTTTTGTTTGTTTTAGGCATGGATTGTTTATTTTCATTTATATTATTTTCACCTTAATTGAGATCACTCCATGAAAGCACTTTGTAAACTCTATTACCAAAAAAAAAAAAAAATAGGGCTATTTTTGCTTGGTTTTGTGCAGATATTCCATGTAGAAAAGAAAGAGCATGAAAATTCTGGTTTCATGCCCCAGTTGTGAGACATACGAACTATGTGGTCAAGGTATGTTTTCTGGTTTACTTAGAACTAATGTCAGTGTTTCCAAAGTAATGTAAAACTCTCTGATCTGCCTGGTTCACAGTGTGAATTGTGAGAGTGCTCAATAAATTTTGAAACACAGTACAAATAGAAAATATTATTGCTATCATAATTCTGATAGCCTTCTAAAATGAGTTCCTCAATATTCCAGCCCATGCAACACATATAAGCTAAATAAGTTTTCTAAAAGCATAATCAAATGATATCATTTCTCTGCTCAAAATTCATCAGTAGCACCGCTTTGTGTCTTAAATAAAGGTCATACTTCTTAGCGTAGCATTTAGAACTCTACTACTTTTAAAGGTTTGTCATCAATATTTATGAACATAAGTGATAAATGCTTCTGGCAAAAAAAAATGCACAACTCTTAAAATATAATAATCTAATTAAAGAAGTATTAATTTTTTTTAATGAGGGAACCAACACAATCCAAAAATCCCCCAACCATATGCAATGACCAGCATTAACAGTATTGTGAGCATTCTATCACCCTAGTTTTCTTCCTCAGAGAGAGATATGTAAGTAACCACATACAGACAAAGAGAGGTTTAATTTCCCTATTTTTTTTCCTTTTATCTAAAGGTAAATTTATTTATATAATTAATTGGAACCTATATTTTTTATTTTCCAAGGTATCAATGAAAGTTCTGATATGCAGAGTTTGGAAGCCATTGATTCAATCTTTATAATAATAGTAAAATTTACACTGAATTTAAATAAAAATTAAAGACTTTTCTTGCACCTTTTAGAAAACTGAGGTTTCAGGATGACTAGCCACTCCAAAATCTGGAGAGATAGGTTCATACAGAGAGATACAGAAACTGTGATCTGATTATCTGAAACAGAAGTTGCTGGAGTCTAAATGGTAGAAATATTTAAATAGCAATTTTGATTAAATGCTGGAGGCTGAGGTAGACTAGATTAAGAGTGAGAAACCAACTTCTGCAGCCTCAGTGTTAGAGTCCATAAAAAATGTCCATACCTTCTTTTTAGAAACCCATAAGGTTCTCCAAATGAGATCTGAAAAAAAACATCCCTTAGAAACTTGGATCTACAATAGAAAGAGAATATTAGAAAAGGAATAAATGAAAGTAAAATAAATATTTTATTTTTAAGTAATCTAAAAGACAACTGTTAGTTAAAACAAAAAAGGATTAAAATATATCATGTGATTATAAAAGATGGAAAGGGAAAGTGTTAGTCACTTAGTTGTGTCTGACTCTTTGCAACCCCACAGACTTCATCCCACCAGGCTCCTCTGTCCATGGATTTCTCCAGGCAAGAATACTGGAGTTGATAGACATTCTCTTCTCCAGGGGATCTTTCCAACCCAGGAACTGAACCCAGGTCTCCTGCATTCCAGGGAGATTCTTTACCATCTGAGTTCACCAGGAAAGCCCATGAAGATGGAAAATGAAACAGATAATATCACAAAGATGAGATGGAGGAATATAGAATACTGTTACAATTTGCCTGTAATACATGTGAAAGAGCATGCTAGTGTTATTTAAAGATGGATTAGACTTGTTTTAAATGTATACTATAAACTCTGAGGAAATCACTACAAACTTTTTTTTTAATTTTTATTTTTACTTTATTTTGCTTTACAATACTGCATTGGTTTTGCCATATATTGACATGAATCCGCCACGGGTGTACATGAGTACCCAATCCTGAACCCCCCCTCCCACCTCCTACCCCATATCATCTCTCTGGATCTTCCTCGTGCACCAGCCCCAAGCATCCTGTATCCTGTATCAAATCTAGACTGGCGATTCATTTCTTACATGATAGTATACATGTTTCAATGCCATTCTCCCAAATCATCCCACCCTCTCCCTCTCTCACAGAGTCCAAAAGACTGTTCTATACATCTGTGTCTCTTTTGCTCTTTCACATATAGGGTTAGCATTACCATCTTTCTAAATTCCATATATATGTGTTAGTATACTGTATTGGTGTTTTTCTTTCTGGCTTACTTCACTCTGTATAATCGGCTCCAGTTTCATCCATCTCATTAGAACTGATTCAAATGTATTCTTTTTAACGGCTGAGTAATACTCCATTGTGTATATGTACCACAGCTTTCTTATCCATTCATCTGCTGATGGACATCTAGGTTGCTTCCATGTCTTGGCTATTATAAACAGTGCTGTGATGAACATCGGGGTACATGTGTCTCTTTCAATTCTGGTTTCCTCGGTGTGTATGCCCAGCAGTGGGATTGCTGGGTCATAAGGCAGTTCTATTCCCAGTTTTCTTAAGGAATCTCCACACTGTTCTCCATAGTGGCTGTACTAGTTTGCATTCCCACCAACAGTAGAAGAGGGTTCCCTTTTCTCCACACCCTCTCCAGCATTTATTGCTTGTAGACTTTTGGATCACAGCCATTCTGACTGGTGTGAAGTGGTACCTCATTGTGGGTTTGATTTGCATTTCTCTAATAATGCATGATGTTGAGCATCTTTTCATGTGTTTGTTAGCCATCCGTATGTCTTCTTTGGAGAAATGTCTATTTAGTTCTTTGGCCCCTTTTTTGATTGGGTCGTTTATTTTTCTGGAATTGAGCTGCATAAGTTGCTTGTATATTTTTGAGATTAGTTGTTTGTCAGTTGCTTCATTTGCTATAATTTTCTCCCATTCCGAAGGCTGTCTTTTCACCTTGCTTATAGTTTCCTTTGTTGTGCAGAAGCTTTTAATTTTAATTAGGTCCCATTTGTTTATTTTTGCTTTTATTTCCAGTATTCTGGGTGGTGGATCATAGAGGATCCTGCTGTGATTTATGTCAGATAGAGTTTTGCCTATGCAAAGGAAGTATGAATGATATGCTATGGAAGGAGATAAAAGAGAAGCACATAAAATACTCAGTCAAAGCCAGAGAAAGTAGATAAAGGTGTGAAAGGAAGAAACAGAGCAAATTCAATGAACCAAAGTTTGTACATTAATCCAACCATATAAATAATCACTTTATATCTTAATGATCAAAACACATCAATTACAAGACAAAATTTATTAGAGTGGAAAAAAAATAACACCCAACTATATATTGTCTACAAGAAATTCCCTTTAAATATAAAGTGTCAGGTTAAAAGTAAAATGATGGAAACGAACATAGCATACTAACATTAACCAAAAGAAAGCTGGAGTAGGTAGATTAATTTCATGCAAAGAAGACTTCAGAATAAGGAACACTACAATGAATGAAGAGGTCACACCCCAAGAAGACATAGTCTCAAACAGGTGTGCTCTGGAAACAAAGCATTGAAATCCATGAGGCAAAAATAGACTAATATGAAACAAGAAACACACACGTCTAGTATTATGGTTGGAAACGTCAACACATAGCCCTCTTCAGTAAGTGATAGATTAAGCTGGCAGAAAATCAATAAAGACTTAAATGACATAAGCAGCACTGTCTCTATCAAGTTGCTCTAACTGACATTTATAGAACGCTCCATCTAACAACAGCAGAGTATAAATTCATCCCAAGATCTCATGGAACATTCAACCAAGATAGACCACATTTGGGACTCTAACACACCTTAACAAAATTTTAAAATAGAAATAACACAAATTATGTTCTCCGACCACCATGAAATTAAACTAGAAACAGCAACAGAGAGATGGATGAAGAATGTCTGAGTACTCACCAGAACAGGTCTGCTAAACTCTTTGCAGTTTCTTAAGCCTACTGATTTTTCTCTCACCAGTGAACCTGCATACACATCGACCTCTTTGTCTGAAATGTTCTCAATCACCCTTCTCTCTTTCACTCCTAAATATCTTTTATAAATCAATTTCCCAAGAGTCAGTATATGAATTAAAGGTGATATTAAAAGCATTGAACAAATATGACTTAAGCACTGGTACCTGCTGGCAAGGACAGAGGCGACATCACTGTGACAGAATCATAGAAGGCTTACAGAGTTCAGAGATTAACCCCTCGGCAGCAGAGTCGAGACAAGGTGTGGGAGGAATGTCTCTGGAGAAAAACCTGAGTATCCAAAGTGTAAGGGGATGGAATTTTTTCCTTAATTTCTTTATCTACTTTCTCATTATTAGTGTATAGGAATGCAAGGAATTTCTGTGTGTTGATTTTATATCCTGCAACTTTACTATATTCATTGATTAGCTCTAGTAATTTTCTGGTGGAGTCTTTAGGGTTTTCTATGTAGAGGATCATGTCATCTGCAAACAGTGAGAGTTTCACTCATTATTAGAGAAATGCAAATCAAAACCACAATGAGGTGCCACTTCACACCAGTCAGAATGTCTGTGATCCAAAAGTCTACAAGCAATAAATGCTGGAGAGGGTGTGGAGAAAAGGGAACCCTCCTACACTGTTGGTGGGAATGCAAACTGGTACAGCCACTATGGAGAACAGTGTGGAGATTCCTTAAAAAACTGGGAATAGAACTGCCTTATGACCCAGCAATCCCACTGCTGGGCATACACACCAAGGAAACCGGAACTGAAAGAGACACGTGTACCCCAATGTTCATTGCAGCACTGTTTATAATAGCCAGGACATGGAAGCAACCTAGATATCCATCAGCAGATGAATGGATAAGAAAGCTGTGGTACATATACACAATGGAGTATTACTCAGCCGTTAAAAAGAATTCATTTGAATCAGTTCTAATGAGATGGATGAAACTGGAGCCGATTATACAGAGTGAAGTAAGCCAGAAAGAAAAACACCAATACAGTATACTAACACATATATATGGAATTTAGAAAGATGGCGATGATGACCCTGTATGCAAGACAGCAAAAGAGACACAGATGTGTAAAGCGGACTTTTGGACTCAGAGGAAGAGGGAGAGGGTGGGATGATTTGAGACAATGGCATTAAAACATGTATACTATCATGTAAGAAACGAATCGCCAGTCTATGCCCAATGCAGGATACAGCATGCTTGGGGCTGGTCCATGGGGATGACCCAGAGAGATGTTATGGGGAGGGAGGTGGGAGGGGGGGTTCATGTTTGGGAATGCATGTACACCCGTGGTGGATTCATGTCAATGTATGGCAAAACCAATACAGTATTGTAAAGTAAAATGAAGTAAAAATAAAAAAAATTTTTTTTTAAAAGTGTAAGGGGAAATAGTTGGGAGTACATATAGAGGTGAATTATCAAATCATTAAGAAGAGCTCACCATTTTCATAAAGGGCTCAGCCATTCTGTTGTAAACTAGGTAAATATCTCCTTTTTATAAACTCCCTGAGAAGATTAGGGAAGCCTTCTATTTGCTCCCATGGTATTTATCCCCTTGGTACAACTTGTCACACTGCTTTATAATTTCCAATTCGCTATATAACTGCCTCACCAAATTAAAAGCTCTTTAAAATCAAGGACTTTGTCTTGCTTGTCAGGACCAAAACCTGGTAGACAAACTTCATAAATATCTGTGAAAGGGGAAAGAAGACAGGAAAGAAGGAAGGCAAAGAAGAGATGGGGGGAGAGAGAGGAATTATAGGAGACCAGATGTATGAGTCTTATATTAACATTCTCCAAAGCATTGCTTATAATTTTGTGAAAGTATTACGAGTAGAAAGACATTAAGAATCATTTAAGGATCTCCAGGCTAAGGATCTTTGGATCTCAGGCTGGATCATCTAAGGATCATCCAGGCTTCTCCTTTTATAAACAAAGGAGTTAGTATTTTGCCCAACATTATATAGCTAAGGAAAGTAACCAAGTACCCTAGTCCAAGATTGATGCTCTTATCTTTTTTTTCTTCCTTGAACCCTTTACAAATCAAGATTGAACCCTGCTAACAAAATACCCCCCATTAACATCCATGTAATTTTCTTACTTTGAAATTGAACGTTCAGTTGCTACTGCAAATGCTTTCAGTGTATTTCAGGAAACCTACTGTCTTTCTGTGGTACTGTTTGATAATCATACAAAACAAAAATGCTCATACTAATTTATTTATCCAGATTAGACTCTTAAACTCTATGGTTTTAAGTTTGAAGATGGAGATCCATGTGCTTATTTCTTTCAGCGTGTTTCATGATCATAAAACATACCTCACAGTCCAGAAATAGTTCTCATCCCCACCAAACTTCTAGACCTCAGGTGAAACACCTGTCTTCTTGAAACTAAAATTCTCACGAGGTTCCATCGTAAAAGAGAATATACAAACTCTTATGTAGTTCTATGTTGCACACTCCTACATTCCTGGCAGAAAATATAAGTACTTTTCCTTTTAAAATACTTACCAAGTGTGAGTGAGCAATAAATTAGGTACTTAGGTCCTCAACCCCCGTAACTAGTTTATTTGTATTACGTGCTTAGTTGCTCAGTCATGTCTGACTCTTTGCAACCCCATGGACTGTTGTAGCTCGCCAGACTCCTCTGTCCATGGTATTCTGCAGGCAAGAATACTGGGGTGGGTTGCCATTTCTATTATTTGTATTAGCAAAATATAAAGTGAGGCACATGGTTCACTGTCAGGGACTTGTACTAGACAATAAAGTAGCATGTGTTTTGAATCAGTTCCTCTTGCTGGTTTCAATAAAGCAGAAATGATGCTTTCACCTGTTCAATCAGATAAGCCACCTTTGTTTTAGAAGCAGCATTTCTCAGAATTTGTCTACTGTACTATTGGGTTTTGTTGTTGTTTAGTAGCTCAGCTGTATCCGATTTTTTTTCAACCACATGGACTGCAGCTCAACAGGCTCCACTGTCCATGGGATTTTCCAGGCAAGAATACTGGAATGGGCTGCCATTGCCTTCTCTAGGAGATTTTTCTGACTCAGGGAGCAAACCCACACCTTCTGTATCGGCAGGCAGACTCTTTGCCATTGAGCCACCTGAAAAGCCTGAAATACAGGTAAATCCTGGTAAAGAGAATTCTCAGACATAGCACAAAGGAATATTCAAGTGAAACTCTTCTGCGATACTACCATGATGAATACACATACACATTTGTGAAAACCCATAAATACACAACACAAAAAGTGAACACCAGTGTAAACTATGGACTTTTGTGATGATGATGTGGCAATTCAGGCTCATCAATTGTAACCAATGTCCACCCTAGCGGAGGTGGTGATCATTAGAAGCTGTGCATGTGTGGATATGTGAGGATGGGGACCATGTGGGAACTCTGTATATTTTCCATTCAGTTTCACCACAAACCTAAAACTGCTCTACAAAATTAAATCTACTGGAGAAAAGAGATGCTTTCTCCCTCTGCTTCCTCTCTTTCACCCTCTTCAACCACACAACATGGAGAAGGACATAGTCAAATAAACTGGAAAATTCCTGCGCACTGTCTCTGCCTCTTAGAATATGAGTGCAGTGCTCCCTGAACTCAACAAAAAGGAATTGGACCCTTTCTTTCTAAACCCAGTGTTCACTGACTAACCCCAAGACCAACTGAGAATAGATCAGCGACTCATAAACTCTATGTCATTCTGCCTTTCAGGTCCCCGAGGAGAGAGGGTAAGGCATCTCAGGAAGCAGCATGGTTGGAGTTCTCAGCTCCTCTGGATTCATATTTGATATCTCAATCTCATCCCCACCCCCAGACCCCTGCCAGGAGTGAGCAAGTGACAAGGAAAGATTACATGGGAGCCCTTGAGCCCGGTGGTGACCTTTCTCTGTGTTCTTTCTGATGTCATGCGACTTTAAAGGTGAAGTCTTATACTGTTTATAAAATCAAGAGAATTCAGACAGCTGGAGCACTCCAATTTCTCTTGGATTCCTGTCTCCTTGACTCTGGTTTGATTACTTTAATTTCATTTTTTTAAAAAATGTTTTTCAGTGTACTAATTTACTCATTCCACTAAGCATGTGGGATTTTAGTTTCCAAACTAAATGCGGGATTGAACCCACATCCGCTGCATTAGAAGGTGGATTCCTAACCATTGGACCACCAGGGAAGTCGTTCAAAATTTTTAAATGTACTTAAAATGACTACTCTCCAAATTGCTTAAAATGAAATGATTTTTTACATTATAGAGTTAAAAAAAAAACCAAGGCTGTAGAGAACAAGCTTAACTATTCTAACAAAATAACTTTGATCTTGCTCTTTACATGTGTTGTACAAACTGAGAAGTTGTGGAAGATAATGATATTCTGCTAGGAAAAAATGAGAACACAGCTGCGGGTTATTTTTATAGCTTCTACACCAGAGTATGCCTTGGCTTACCTCAAATTTCAAAGTCCTACAGTCAATGTAATTTCCAAAACTTTCTAAATTTTGTAACCTCAGAATACATTTTGAGCAACATCTGTTAGTGTCTTATGAGACACCGCTGGTCTCAGGAAGAGTTTGAGAAGAGCTGCTCTGGAGGCTAGGCTTGGTCCAACTGACTATAAATAAGGTGACTTATAGCATCAATTAATCTACAACTATATGATCTATTATCAATTAGGAACTCCCCCTAGATGTAAAATTTTAGTTAGGAAGACCTTGGAGAGTTTTCAGTTCAACAGCATTTCATGTGTAGGATCTGAATGTTTTCAAAATGCACTCAGGAGCACACAGAAAAAGAATGACCCAGTCAGAACTAGATCCCAGGTCACTAATGCTCTTTCTGTGAAACCTTCTCCACAATATGGCAAAGTCTCTCATGGACTGAATTGTGGCCCTGCAAAATTCACATGTTGAAGCCCTAATGCCTAGAAGTTCAGAATATTTTAACTATTTTAGAGCCTTTAAAGAGGTGATTAGTTTAAAAGAGGCTGTTAGAGTGAGCCCTGGGCTTCTCAGGTGGCACAGTGATAAAGAATTTACCTGCCCCTGCAGGAGACACAGGTTTGATGCCTGGGGCAGGAAGATCCCCTAGAGCAGGAAATGGCAACCTGTTCCAGTATTCCTGACTGGAGAATTTCATGAACAGAGGAGCCTGGTAGGCTACAGTCCATGGGGTCGCAAAGAGTTGGACACAACTGAGCAACCGAGCACACACACACTCAGAGTGAGCCCTAATGCAATCTGACTGGTGTCCTTATAAGAAGAGGAAATTTAGACAAACAGGAAGAGGCACCGGGGTGCTTGCACACAGAAGAACAATCGTGTGAAGACATGACCAGATGCAAGCCAAGGAGAAAGGCCTCAGAAGAAAACAAACAGGCCACAAAACCTCATTCTTGACTTCATGAAGGAGACAGGAAGAACAAAAGAAAAGCAGGCCCTGGCAAGGGCCGCAAAAGAAACTCCTAGTTATTGATAAACTGGAGGCTATAAGGTATGAGACTGTTGGAACAAGTCCAGAGGAAACAGTTCATAGTCTTGAAAACAAGATATGATCCTGGGGTCAGAAAACCGACCCCAGACTGTTTCTCAACTGGCATCTCAGAGTCACATGTTTTACGTATTTGGTGGAAAATTTATAGATAAGAATATTAGTCTTAGTTACTAATTTGTTATTGATTACTGTTTCTTAGTTAGTCATTAATGATCACTTTGTTCTTTGGCCCTGAAGGCCACATGAGTTATAGCTTAACTCCCCGCATATTCTTTCATTCATGGCTGAAAGTATAATAAAGCTGGCTTGGATTCACTCTCGGGACCTTCACCCTGGAGTGGTGTTGGTCCCAATAGTCGCTTTTCACTGAATTCTTGTGTCTCGTTTCTCATTCTCTCGCCGCATTGAGCTTTCAGAAACCCTGCTTGTCGAGCCAGTCTTGACAACTTCAGGCCTTCAGAACTGTGAAAAAAATAATTTCCTGTTGTTTAAATCACCCTGTCTGTGGTATTTTGCTAAGGCAGCCCTCAAAAGCTCATGCAGTCCTTCTGATTTCTGATCCCCTTAATTTTTCAATCATCCTCTTCAATTCCAGTGTAAAACGTACATTTCAACAGTAATACATCCTTTGAACATCCCTGCCTCTGAGCTTTGCCCCAGCATTTTCTGTCTGGGATGTCATTTATTTCTTCCCCTGTATGTTATCCACGTCTATCCACTGAAGCTCCACTTTTGTAACAACATTCCTGACAAGCTTAGCTCCTGATGTTCATTGCTTTTGCTAAACTTCTCAAAATCATGATATACACATTGTATCATTGTTTTCATACAATTATTATCACTAGTCATCTTGGATGATTGTGTGTTTTGTCTCCAAATCAGTTCTTCAAGCACCACTTCCTTGGTATCTCCACTGTGGCTAGTCTTTGAACATAATCTGCTGGTTTTTCTCTACTGAAAAAGTGACCCACATGATTTTTTTCCCCAAGATATGTATGGGGACATCAGTTCCTAAAGAAATTTAACAAAACTAATGATCATAAGAATCTGTAATGGTGACACCACAAAAGCAATATTATATAAAAGCAGGCATACTTGGCCTTCTTTCCTGGTATAATAACAAATTACCAGTGTTATTCTCTGTGTGTACATGAAATTACTAAGCATTATATCCAAAGCCAAATAGCTAAAACAAACTGCCAGTTTACAATAGATATTCCCTGCTTGTATTCCTTTGTTCTTTACTTCCAATTCCTTCAGCAAACGTAATCCTCAATAATAGCATTTTTGCTATTTTATGAGTATTCTCTGTTACAATGTTTGGTGTTAAAATATCAGTCTAAATTGCATAGCACTGCATAGGTTTAAAATAGGCCCTAAGCTGCTTGGCAGTGTTTGTGTCAAGACTACTCAACTTGCAGAGTAAATTTTAAGATTTGGACTATTGATAATGATCAGTGCTGGGAATGAAAGGAAAGGGCAAAGAATGACTTCAGAGAAAATGAGCTTTAACTTCTCTAATTGAGCTACTCCTTTTCAATTATTCAATTATGATGAATCAGGAGACGTTTTGGTCAATATCTTGTCAAATCACATTGCAGCAGACTTAGAGATAGATGGTTTCTAACCAAAAGTCTTTAAAACCTACATCTGAATATGCCCAGAAGCTGTCAATATCTAACTACACATCTACCACTTTTCTTCTCTTAAAAGCAAAATCTTCTGTCTATTTTTTAAGGATAAGACCATAACTTCAATTTTCTGATCTCATCAGACAAAATAGCACAGTCTGGAAAGGAATCATAGTTTTTTTCAAGAGGCTTCTGTGGAAAGCAGTAGAAAAAGGAAGCAATCTTATTAGGATTCAAAACAAGCAAGAAACTCTTCTCATCACCTTGGTGTTCTGATTCACTAGGATATTTTAACAAAATGCCAGTTAGCCTTAGTTGTTTTAATTTTGTCAAGTGTAATTCTCAGAAGCCAGTGTACTGTGGCAATACTACCCTCTCAACCACCTGAGAACTTCCCATTGAGAAACTCTGACCTTAGAACAAAGTGCACAGCTCATTCTCTGACTTGCTCCTAGGCAATAATATGATAGATGGACTCTAATTCAATCAATATCAACTCCTCCCCTCAAACTCTAATTGACTACACACAAGGTGCCAAAATCATTTGGTATGAGAACCTTCAGGCTGAAAGAGCCTCAAGTAATTGAGTTATAAATGTGCCATTGTTCTTTGCTAATGTCCCAGCTGGAAAATAAAGACCAGAAAAAGATAAGCCCTGAAGATTATGTGCAGTGATCTGTTGGGAGGGTGGAAGTCCAGATACTTTTTGTCACACTGGCCTGCCTTTTATTTTAGAACATTTATTTCCTTGGAGAGTGGCCATTATAATAAAAATCATATACCTTCAAGGTTCCAAGATGGTGGCACTCCAAATAGATGCTAGGGGACAAATAAAATATAGGAATTGAAAGGTGACTTGCCAAGCACGACTCTTACTTGGATATTCTCTGTGTCTATGCTGAATGTCAGCAATAACTGTAAGAGGAAGAAAAGGTAGGCCATAAGCAACTAAAGACTGACCTCTCAAAACTTCACTTTAGATAGAGAACAAGATGGCGGAGGAGTAGGTGGATGTGGAGCATGTCTCTCTCCACAAATACATCAGGAACACACCTTCAGACACAGAAGTGCATGCTGAACACCCGCTGAGAGTGGACAGGAGTACCTGACCAGCGGAAAAGAGCATATAGATCCATGCAAAACTCATGGGCTTCCCTGATAGCTCAGTTGGTAAAGAATCCACCTGCAATGCAGGAGACCCTGGTTTGATTCCTGGGTTGGGCAGACCTGCTGGAGAAGGGATAGGCTACCCACTCCAATATTCTGGCCTGGAGAATTCCATGGACTATATAGTCCATGGGGTCACAAAGAGTCAGACATGGCTAAGTGACTTGCATTTTCACTTTCAAAACTCGGTAGGATGAAGGAACTGGGGAAAAAACAGGAGTGTTAGTAGGACTGGACCTGCCCTCGGCAGGTTGGGGAACTGAAGCTGGGGTCCGATCCCCACATCAGGGCAATTGTCTGAGTCAGAGGAGAAACATTTAAGGCTGAGAGTGAAACAGCTGACCTGTGGCAGCCTAAATGAATGACAATCAGACAGTCCTTGCCACAGCCATGCATACCTCAGGCAGGGACATAGGTCCCCTGGAAGGTGCAGCGGCTGGGAGCTGGAGTTTAGGGATCATGGATCAATCCCAGGGCAAGGGCTGCTGTTGACTGCAGAGACAGATCAAGGGGATGTGAGGGAGGAGATTGTGGTGAGAAATGAGGGTGGAGGAAAGCCAGGTACCATGGAAGCAAGGTGATACTGCTGAGTCACGTGTAGTGGGTGGAGCCATCACCATAGCCTCTCTCCTCCCACAGGCCAGCATCGGCAGCTAAACAATAGAGGGGCTGGCCCATCAAGTGCCTGATGCCCTGAACCACAGAGCAGGACCCCAGCCAGAGGCCCCCTTCTACGTGCCTGACCCACTGAATAACAAAGAAGGACCCCAGGCAAGGGAGCCCTATAAGTGCCTGAACCAGAAAAGCTATGCAGAAAAAATGGCCAAATAGGCCTTCTGATCATCAGCTACCAGAGGCTCGAGAAAAGACTCTGATTGGGCTGTAACTCCTGCCACGGAGGCAAGCCATGTCCCTGCACATTTGGCGCCACCAGGGTCCCCACAAGCCAAGCAGCTACACCACCTTCACCCTCAACTCTCACTGGGGCAGAGCTGCCACAGGCAAAAAAAATTTTGTGTCTATCTACACAGGGTTGCTTTGGTCATGTCCGACTCTCTGCAGCCCTGTGGACTGTGGCCTGCCAGGTTTCTCTGTCAGGGAGGGGAGTTCTCCAGGCAAGAATATTGGAGTGTACTGGCCAATACTGGTTGCCATACCCTTCTAGAGCACTGTATTTTCTGCTGCCCTGGATGCGACCTCCCCCACCCCCAAAGTACCTGGTGTTGCCAGAACTGCTGTGACCCAAGCAGCTACAACACCTCCACACCTTGCCCTCACTGGGGCAAACCTAAGTCCTCCAGAGCAGCCTCAGGAGCAAACCCCAGTGGTTAATCCATATGCAGAGGTGGAAATAAAACCACAACTGAAACCCAGGAGCAGTGTGGCTAAGGAAGAAGACCCAAAACCCTCCCACCAGCTCTATAAGCTGAAGATTAAATCCACATGATCAACTAGGCAGACTCTGTGTCTGTGGAATATATAAAAGGTCATTGAGAGTTCCCACAAAAGAAAACACACTCGTTCTGATAGCTGTGGACATTGGAGGCAAGAACAGAGAGAAGTAGGACCAGATTAGAATCCGAGCTGCCCCCACAGCAGGTCCAGGGACCAGCACAGTGTTGGAGGGCATCATAGGAAGGTGAGGTGGGCTGTGACTGCCAGCAAGGGAAAGGACTCTGACAGCAGTGACTCAAGAAAAGCATTTATTATTCTTATGTTTTGACTTACTCTGTAGATTCTTTTGAATTTTTTTCTTTTCTTTTTTTTTTTTTCCTTTTTCTCCCTGCTTTGTTGTAGTTGTCGATTTTATTGGCACTATGAAATCTAATTAAACTTTTTTAGTTTTTTTTTTTCTTTTTTCTTTTGGTCACATTTTTGTTGTTATAAACCTCTGCTTCTATCTTGGGCTTTTGCAGTTCTGGGGAAGCCTGTTTTTGTTTTTATTTTTTCCTCTTTTTTAAATTTAAATTTTAAATTTTTCAAAGCTATTATTATTTTTTCTACATTTATTCCTTTGTTTTCTTTCCTGACTAATCTTTTCACCTTCCAGTTAATCTTTAACATATATAAATCTTCTTTATCTACCACTATTTAATTTTGCACATCTATTCTTTCTTTCTTTCCTTTCCTCTCAACATATTTGTTAGTTTTGTTTTTATTGCTTTATTCTCCATTTGGCACCTTGCTTTAGTTTTGTTTTCTACTTTGTGTTTCAGTTACTTTTGTTCTTAACTGATAAATATAATTTTTTATTTCTTTTGTTCACTGGGTCAATCTATTGTACTTTATTTTTGTTGGACTGTTTTGACTTTGCTCATGGGTGTATATGCATATGTGTACATTCCATTATTTTAATTATTATTTTCCTGATTTTGTAACAGCTATTTGTCTGGGGTTCATCTTTGGTTTCTCATTTTTGGGTTTTTGTTTTAATCTCACTTAATGCCACAACAAACCACTTGTGAAATCTTCATTCCTGACAAGAGATCAAGCCCTGAGCCTTTGGAGTGGGAGCACTGGCTCCAAGACCCTAGACTATCAGAGAACTGACCCTACTGCTGCTGTTGCTAAGTTGCTTCAGTCATGTCCGACTCTGTGCGACCCCAGAGACAGCAGCCCACCAAGCTCCTCCATCCCTGGGATTCTTCAAGCAAGAACACCAGAGTGGGTTACTATTTCCTTCTCCGATGCATGAAAGTGAAAAGTGAAAGTGAAGTCACTCAGTCGTGTCTGACTCTTAGCGACCCCATGGACTGCAGCCCACCAGGCTCCTCTGTCCATGAGATTTTCCAGGCAAGAGTACTGGGGTGGGGTGCCATTGCCTTCTCACTCGGGGATATCAAATAGTGGGAACTCACACAAAGGAAACCAAGACCCAGCATCACCCAACCACCAGTAGCAACCTGTGCAGGATGCTTCATCTAAACAACAAACAAAAAACCAAACCCAATCATCAGCAGACAGGAGTACCACCTCAGTTAGCCTTGCCCATCAGAGGAAAAACAAACAAACAAACAAACAAACAAAAGCTCAGCACAAATCTCACCCTATACGAAGTTTACACAAACCGCTGGACAAAACTTAGAAGGGCAGAAACCAAAAGGAAGAAAGAATTCAACCTTGAAGCTTGGGAAAAGGAGACCTCAAATACAGTAAGTTAAAAAAAATAATCAAAAAGCAGAGAAATACTACACAAATGAAAGAACAAACTAGAAGCACAGAGGTCCAAATAAATCAAGAGGAAATAGGGAAACTACATGAAAAGCAATTCAGAATAATGATAATGAAGATGATCACAAATCTTGAGAGCAAAATGAAGAAAATGCAAGAATCACATAACAAAGACCTAGAAGAATTAAAGAATAAACATACGAGACAAACAACACAGTCACTGAAATTAAAAATACTCTAGAAGGAGAAGGCAACGGCACCCCACTCCAGTACTCTTGCCTGGAAAATCCCACGGATGGAGGAGCCTGGTAGGCTGCAGTCCATGGGGTCACTAAGAGTCAGACACAACTGAGCAACTTCACTTTCACTTTTCACTTTCATACATTGGAGAAGGAAATGGCAACCCACTCCAGTGTTCTTGCCTGGAGAATCCCAGGGACCAGGGAGCCTGGTGGGCTGCCATCTATGGGGTCGCACAGAGTCGGACACGACAGAAACGACTTAGCAGCAGCAGCAGCAGCAGAAGGAATCAATATCAAGATATCTGAAGCAGAAGAATGAATCAGTGAGCCGGAAGATAAAATGTAGGAATTACTTCTAAATAGCAGAATAAAATTCAAAAAAAAAAAAAGAAAAGAACTGAGGATAGTTTCAGAGACCTCTGGGACAATATCAAATGCACCTACATTCGAATTATGGGAGTCCCAGAAGAAGAAGAGAAATGAAAGGATATGAGAAAATTTTTGAAGAGATTATAGTAGAAAATTTCCCCAGCATGGGAAAGGAAATAGCCAATCAAGTCCAAGAGACACAGAGAGTCTCATAGAGGATAAACCCAAGGAGAAACACACAAAGACACATTCTAATCAAATTAACAAAGACTAAACATAAAGAAAGAATCTGAAAAGCAGCAAGGGAGAAGCAACAAGTAACATACAAGAGAAACCCCATGTGCTTAACAGCTGATATTTCAGCAGGAACTCTGCAGGCAGAAGGGAATGGCAGGATATATTTAAAGAACTGAAAGGGAAACATTTACAACCAAGATTACTGTACCCAGCAAGAATCTCATTCAAAAGTGATGGAGAAATAGAAAGCTTTTCAAAGAAGCAAAAGTTAAGAAAACTCAGTACCATCAAACCAGAGCAGAATAAACTGTGGAAAATTCTGAAAGAGATGGGAATACCGGACCATCTGACTTGCCTCTTGAGAAACATATATGCAGGTCAGGAAGCAACAGTTAGAACTGGACATGGATCAACAGACTGGTTCCAAATAGGAAATGGAGTATGACAAGGCTGTATATTGTCACCCTGCTTATTTAGCTTCTTTGCAGAGTACATCATGAGAAACGCTGGACTGGAAGAAGCACAAGCTGGAATCAAGATTGCCGGGAGAAATATCAATAACCTCAGATATGCAGATGACACCACCTTTATGGCAGAAAGTGAAGAGGAACTAAAAAGCCTCTTGATGAAAGTGAAAGAGGAGAGTGAAAAAGTTGGCTTAAAGCTCAACATTCAGAAAATAAAGATCATGGCGTCCGGTCCCATCACTTCATGGGAAATAGATGGAGAAACAGTGGAAACAGTATCAGACTTTATTTTGGGGGGCTGAAAAATCACTGCAGATGGTGACTGCAGCCATGAAAGGAAGTTATGACCAACCTAGATAGCATATTGAAAAGCAGAGATATTACTTTGCCAACAAAGGTCCGTCTAGTCAAAGCTATGGTTTTTCCAGTAGTCATGTATGGATATGAGAGTTAGACTGTGAAGAAAGCTGAGCACCAAAGAATTGATGCTTTTGAACTGTGGTGTTCGAGAAGACTCTTGAGAGTCCCTTGGACTGCAAGGAGATCCAACCAGTCCATTCTAAAGGAGATCAGTTCTGGATGTTCTTTGGAAGGAATGATGCTAAAGCTGAAACTCCAGTATTTGGCCACCTCATGCAAAGAGTTGACTCACTGGAAAAGACTCTGATGCTGGGATGGATTGGGGGCAAGAAGAGAAGGGGACTACAGAGGATGAGATGGCTGGATGGCATCGCCAACTTGATGGATGTGAGTTTGAGTGAACTACGGGAGTTGGTGATGGACAGGGAGGCTTGGCATGCTGCAATTCACGGGGTCACAAGGAGTCAGATATGACTGAGAGACTGAACTGTACTGAACTGTACTGAAACCAGCTTTACAGCAATGTTAAAGGGAAGAAATAGTCAAGAAAAACAAGAGAAGAAAAAGATCTACAAAATCTTCAAAATAATTAATAAGATGGCAATAGGAACATATATATCAATAATTACTTTAAATGTAAACGGATTAAATGCTCCAACCAAAAGACATAGACTGGCTGAATGGATACCAAAAAAGACCCATATATATGCTGTCTACAAGAAACCCACTTCAGACCTCGACATATAGACTGAAAGCGAGAGGATGGAAAAATATATTCCATGAAAATGGAAAGCAAAAGAAAGCTGGAGTAGAAATCCTTATATCAGATAAAATAGACCTTAAAATAAAGAATATTGTAAGAGATAAGGAAGGACACTACCTAATGATCAAGGGATCAATCCAAGAGGAAGATATAATGATTGTAAATCTATGCACCTAACATAATGCACCTCAATACATAAGAAAAACACTAAGGACTACAAGGAGATCCAACCAGTCCATTCTGAAGGAGATCAACCCTGGGATTTTTTTGGAAGGAATGATACTAAAGCTGAAACTCCAGTACTTTGGCCACCTCATGAGAAGTGTTGACTCATTGGAAAAGACTTTGATGCTGGGAGGGATTGGGGGCAGGAGGAAAAGGGGACGACTGAGGATGAGATGGCTGGATAGCATCACTGACTCGATAGACGTGAGTCTGAGTGATCTCCGGGAGATGGTGATGGACAGGGAGGCCTGGCGTGCTGCAATTCATGGGGTCGCAAAGAATCAGACACAACTGAGCGACTGAACTGAACTGAATAGACATAAAAGGAGAAATTGACAGTAACACAATAATAGTAGGAGACTTTAACACCCCACTCACAACAATGGACAGATCATCAAAACAGAAAATAAGTCTTAAATGATAACTTAGATGAGATGAAGCTCACTGATATCTTCATGATATTCCATCCGAATGCAGAAGTATACACCATCTTCTCAAGTGCACATGGAACATTCTCCAGGATAGACCACATCTTCGGTCACAAACCAAACCTCAGTAAATTTAAGAAAATTGAAATCATATCAAGCATCTTTTCTGACCACAATGCTATGAGACTAGATATCAATTACAAGAAAAAAGCTGTCAGAAACACAAACACATGGAGATTAAACAACACATTTCTAAATAACCAACAGGTTACTGAAAAAATCAAAAGGAAAATCAAAACATTTCTAGAAACAGATGACAATGAAAACGCAACTCAAAACCTATGGGATGCTGCAAAAACAGGCTAAGAAGGAAGTTTATTGCAATACAATCCTACCTTAAGGAGCAAGAAAAACATCAAACAGACAACCTAACTTTACTCCTAAAACAACTGGAAAAAGAAGAACAAAAAGTCCCCAAAATTAGAAGGAAAGAAATCATAAAGACCCAAGAAAAAATAAATGAAGAAGAAATGAAAGAAGCAATAGTAAAGATTTATAAAACTAAAAGATGGTTCTTTGAGAAGATAAACAAAATTGACAAACCTTTAGCCAGACTCATCAAGAATAACAGAGAAGAATCAAATCAACAAAATTAGAAAAGAAAAAGGAGAGATTACAACAGACAATGTAGAAATACAAAGGATTATAAGAGACACTTATGAATAATTATATGGCAATAAAAGAAATGACCTGGAAAAATGGACAGATTCTTAGAAAATTTAATCTTCCAAGACTGAACCAGGAAGAAATAGAAATTATGAACAACCCAATTTTGAAAGCACTGAAATTGAAGCTGTGATCAAAAATCTCCCAAAAAACAAAGCCTAGGATCAGATGGCTTCACAGGAGAATTCTATCAAACATTTAGAGAAGAGCTAGTGCCTATCCTTCTAAAACTCTTTCCAAAAATTGCAGATGAAGAAACACTTCCAAACTCATTCTACGAGGCCACCATCACCCTGATACCAAAACCAGACAAAGACAACAAAAAAAAGAAAACTGCAAGCCAATATCACTGATGAACATAGATGCAAAAATCCTCAACAAAATGTTAGCAAACAGAATTCAGAAACACATCACAAAGCTCATACACTATGATCAAGTTGGGCTTATTCCAGGGATGCAAGGATTCTTCAATATATGCAAATTAACCAATGTGATACACCATATTAACAAATTGAAAGATAAAAACCATATGATAATATCAATAGATGCAGAAAAGCCTTTGACCAAATTCAGCACCTATTTATGTTTAAAACTCTTCAAAAAATGGACATAGAAGGAACTTACCTCAACATGCTATGTGCTAAGTTGCTTCAGTCATGTCTGACTCTGTGCGATCCCATAGACAGCAGCCCACCAGGCTCCCCTGTCCCTGGGATTCTCCAGGCAAGAACACTGGAGTGGGTTGCCATTTCCTTCTCCAATCCATGAAAGTGAAAGTGAAAGTGAAGTCGCTCAGTCATGTCCAACTCTTAGCGACCCCATGGTCCAGGCTTCTCCATCCATGGGATTTTCCAGGCAAGAGTCCTGGAGCAGGGTGCCATTGCCTTGTCCATACCTCAACATAGTAAAGACCATATATGATAAGCCTACAGCAAGCCTTATTCTCAATGGTGAAAAACTGAAAGCATTCCCCCTAAGATCAGGAGCAAGACAAGGGTTTCCACTTATACAACTATTATTCAGCATAGTTCTGGACATCCTAGCTATAGCAGAGAAGAAAAAGAAATAAAAGGAATCCAGACTGGAAAAGAAGTAAAGCTCTCACTGTTTGCAGATGACATGATACTGTACATAGAAAACCATAAATATAGCATCAGAAAATTACTAGAGCTGGAAATAGTGTCAGACTTTATTTTTGGGGGCTCCAAAACCACTGCAGATGGTGATTGCAGCCAGGAAATTGAAAGACATTTACTCCTTGGAAGAAAAATTATGAGCAACCTAGATAGCATATTCGAAAGCAGAGACATTACTTTGCCAACTAAGGTCCATCTAGTCAAGGCTATGGTTTTTCCATTAGTCATGTATGGATGTGAGAGTTGGACTGTGAAGAAGGCTGAGAGCTGAAGAATTGATGCTTTTGAACTGTGGTGTTGGAGAAGACTCTTGAGAGTCCCTTAGACTGCAAGGAGATCCAACCAGTCCATTCTGAAGGAGATCAACCCTGGGATTTCTTTGGAAGGAATGATACTAAAGCTGAAACTCCAGTACTTTGTCCACCTCATGCAAAGAGTTGACTCATTGGAAAAGACCCTGATGCTGGGAGGGATTGGGAGCAGGAGGAGAAGGGGACGACAGAGGATGAGATGGCTGGATGGCATCACTGACTCGACGGATGTGAGTCTGAGTGAACTCCGGGAGTTGGTGATGGACAGGGAGGCCTGGCGTGCTGCAATTCATGGGGTTGCAATGAGTCGGACATGACTGAGCGACTGAACTGAACTGAACTGAATCAGAGAATTTAGCAAAGCTGCAGGATACAAAATCAATATACAGAAATCACTTGTATTTCTATATACTAACAATGAAAAATCAGAAGAGAAATTAAAGAATCAACCCCATTCACCATTGCAACAAAAAGAATTAAATATCTAGGAATAAACTTACTTAAGGAAACAAAAGAACTGTACACAGAAAATTATAAGACACTGATGAAAGAAATCATAGAAAACATAAACAGATGGAGAGCTATTCCATATTCCTCGGTAAGAAGAATCAATACTGTGAAACTGGCTATACTACCAACTGCAATCTACAGATTCAATGTGATCCCTATCAAATTACCAATGGCATTTTTCACAGAAATAGAACAAAAAATTTCACATTTCATATGAAAATACAGAAGACCCCGAATAGCCTAAGCAGTCTTAAGAAAGCAGAATGGAGCTGGAGGAATCAATCTTCCTGACTTCAGATTATACTACAAAGCTATAGTCATCAAGACAGTATGGTACTGGCACAAAAACAGAAATATAGACCAATGGAACAAGATAGAAAGCCCAGAAATAAACCCTTGCACCTATGGGTACCTTGTTTTTGACAAAAGAGGCAAGAATATACAATGGGGCAAAGACAGCCTCTTCAATAAATGGTACTGGGAAAACTGGACAGCTACATATAAAAGAATGAAATTAGAACACTTCTTAACACCATACACAAAGATAAACTCAAAACGGATTAAAGACCTAAGTGTAAGACCAGAAACTATAAAACTCTTAGAGGAAAACATAGGCAGAACACTCAATGACATAAATCAAAGTAAGATCCTCTATGACCCACCTCCTAGAGTAACAGAAATAAAAACAAAAGTAAACAGGTGGGACCTGATTAAACTTAAAAGCTTTTTCACAGCAAAGGGAACTAGAAGCAAGGTGAAAAGACAGCCCTCAGAATGGCAGAAAATAATAGCAAATGAAACAACTGTCAACGGATTAATTTCCAAAATGTACAAGCAGCTCATACAACTCAATGCCAGAAAAACAAACAACCCAATCATAAAGTGGGACAAAGACCTAAACAGACATTTCTCCATAGAAGACATACAGATGGCTAACAAACACATGAAAAGAAGCTCAACATCGCTCATTATTAGAGAAAAGCAGATCAAAACCACAGTGAAATATCACCTCACATCAGTCAGAATGGCCCTCATCAAAAAGTCTACAAGCAATAAATGCTGGAGAGGGTGTGGAGAAAAGGAACATTCTTGCACTGTTAGCAGGAATGTAAATTGATACAGCCACTATGAAAGACAGTATGGAGATTCTTTAAAAAAAACAAACAAACAAACAAAAACTAGGAATAAAACCATTGTATGACCCAGCAATCCCACTTCTAGGCATATACCCTAAGGAAACCAAATTGAAAAAGACACATGTATCCCATTGTTCGGGGCTTCCCTCATAGCTCTGTTGGTAAAGAATCTGCCTGCAATGCAAGAGACCTAGGTTTGATTCCTGGGTCAGGAAGATCCCCTGGAAAAGGAAATGGCAACCCACTCCAGTATTCTTGCCTGAAGAATCCCATGGACAGTTGAGCCTGGGAGGCTACAGTCCATGGGGTCGCAAGAGTCAGACACTACTTAGTGACTAAAGGCAGAGAGAGAGAAATCCCATTGTTCATTGCAGCACTATTTACAATAGCTAAAGCATGGAAGCAACCTAGATGTCCATTGCCAGATGAATGGATAAAGAAGTTGTGGTACATATACACAATGGATATTACTCAGCCATAAAAAGGAATGCATTTGAGTCAGTTCTGATAAAGTGGATGAAGCTAGAACCTATTATACAGAGTGAAGTGAGTCAGAAAAAGAAAGATAAATATCATATTCTAATGCACATACACAGAATCTAGAAAAATGGTACTGAAGAATTTATTTAGAGGGCAGCAGTGGAGAAAAAGACATACAGAATAGAGACACGGACATGGGGAGAGGGGAGGAGAGGGTGAGATGTATGGAGAGAGTAACATGGAAACACACTACCATATGTAAAATAGATAGCCAACGGGAATATGCTGTGTGTCTCAGGAAACTCAAATAGGGGCTCTGTATCAACCTAGAGGGGTGGGGTGGAGAGGGAGATGGGAGGGAGGTTCAAGAGGGAGGAGATATATGTATACCAATGACTGATTCATGTTGAGGTTTGACAGAAAACAACAAAATTCTTTTAAGCAACTGTCCTTCAATAAAAAATAAATTTTTAAAAAATTCACTTTAGTTTCCCAAAGTCTTTCAACTAGGAAATGATACTCTGGAGTACAAATTCCTAAGACAGTTCCCTGGACTCAAGTGGAGGGTAAACCCATGATATCCAAAGCTAGAGAAGTTCCCTACCGCACTTCATCTTTCCCATCTGTCCTAAAATTATTCACACTTGCTTGTGTACCTGTCATTTTTGCAAAGAGTCCCAAGTTGGGTATATGATACTAATGCAATAACAAAAGACAGGTGGTAACATCAAAGGACTGTGGTATAATTGGAGAGACAAAGGATGCATCTGAGATAATAATTATACTTTGAACAAAATCTTATGCATTATTCTTAGATTTTAGTATGTAAAATACAGTTCTACCCATTTTTCTTGCAAGCATCCTCTACAATCCCCTCTCTCCTACACATCATTTAAATCTAAATATTAGCGGAAAACACCTCTAACCATCTAAAAACATTCTATGACAGAGAAAAGTAATCAATGTGCCCTCTGGAGAGATGTTCATGACTTCAAAATCACATTTAGAATTTGAGTTGCCTACTTAATAAGCTTGGAGACTTCGTTCCATTTGGTATATTTTATTGTCTCTAAGCTACCACAGGCAGCTAAATAAGTTATAGCCAAAGGCTTCAGGCTTCCTGTGTATTTTTAGTTGGATTCTTACTATAGTCCCTGTAGGAAGTACTACCATTACTACCTGAAACAAACCTTATAAAGGTCAAGTAACCGCCTCTAAATGCTGTATGCAGAACTGAAACCTAGGACTTTGCCACTCTAAAGTTATAGAGCTTAGAGTACATGAGAAATAGTGAAGAACAGAGAAGAATCGAGGGCTTGTTGCTAAAACAAGCAGCCCTGAGATGGGATGGCTGCCATTAAAAGCCAGACAACCGAATTACAACACAATACAGCAATCTAATTTCAGGACAAATAAAATAATGACTCTGGTCCTGAAGAAAGTTTATATTCTGTGAAGTATGCTCTCTTTAATAAATCAAGGAAATGCAAAATACATTTCAGTGACATTTCTATGAGATATAAAATATAGCCCAGTGTTTAAATGAATTGCTGTTGTTCAGTGGCTACGTCATGCCTGACTCTCTCCTACTCCATGGACTGCAGCACTCCAGGCTCCCCTGTCCTTCACCATCTCCAGGAGTTTGCTCAGATTCATGTCCATTGAGTCAGTGATTCTCTCTAACCATTTCATCCTCTGCTGTCCCTTTCTACTTTTGCCTTCAATCTTTCCCAGCATCAGGGTCTTTTCTAATGAATCGACTCTTCGCAGCAGGTGGCCAAATTATTGGACCTTCACTTTTAGTATCAGTCCTTTCAATGAATATTAAGGGTTGATTTCCTTTATGATTGACTGGTTTGATCTCTTTGCAGTTCAAGGGACTCTCAAGAGTCTTCCCCAGCACTGCAATTTAAAAGCATCAATTCTTTGGCACCCAGCCTTCTTTACAGTCCACCTCTCACATCCATACATGACTACTGGAAAAACCGTAGCTTTGACTATACAGACCTTTCTCGGCAAAGGGATGTCTCTGCTTTTAATATGCTGGGAGTTTGTCATAGCTTTTCTTCCAAGGAACAAGCATTCTTTGAATTTCATGGCTGCAGTCACCATCTTCAGTGATCTTGTTTAAATGGATAAGCTTTATTTATTTGGGAATGCAGTTGGTCCTAGGCAAAATCATAAAATGGAAAAACTTCTCTATAAGTAAAAGCCTCTCTTTCTTCTCCAGAGTCCATGGTCCACTCTATCACAATAAGTTTCTTGAAAATAGAATTTAAAAAAAAGATGCTATTGGTAACTCCACAGTTCTCTGTAGTTCTATCAATTTCTTTTCCCTAGAATATTCACATTTTCAATCTTAGTGTCAGGAATGAAATAAAAAATCTTTCTTGTTAAAAAATTTCAGCCACCAGAGAATGTTAAATTGGAGTGTACATATTTGGAGAACAGTAAGAGGCATTATCAGAGTTCCCAAAGTCATGGTGCATAGGCACCTATGCAACTTAGGGGAAACTGCAGTCTGTGTAACAATTTGACTTATGAAAAATGCGTTTCTCTTAGAGCTGTCTCCTCAGTAAGATAGCTTTGTGTTTGCAATATTCCCAAAGTCTCTCTGGTATAGACAACTAAGACACGTGAAACTAAACCCTAGAAGACAATCAAAATCTTTTGCCCCATGAACGACTTACTGTTCTGTTACAATGTGCATCTCAGTGATTGAACTCTGAAAAAAAACTTCGTTCTCACTGTCAAGGACACCGTTTGGTTCATTCCACATAACTAGGCTGTTTTGCAGAGTCCTAATTAGTCATTTTATTTACTTTTTCTTTCTCTTCCTAACAGATACCAATCCAAGTAGCATTCATAATTTAGGAAACTTTCCCCTAAGAGCCCTGAGGTTTCCTACATAACTGGTAATGGTTGTGTTCACAAAGCTGAAACTCTAACATCATTGATTTTTATGGCATTATTTCTTAATGAACCCTGTTAGAATGTAAGTGACTAAAAAGTACATAAGGTACTTCCGTTTGAGCTTTAACATAGGAAAGATCACAGAGAGGGCTTTTATCTCTGTCTCGGCTCCAGTGAACTGTAGCTCACTAAATAACAGCTCAGTTCTTAATTCAGAAGGACCTCATGATTAAAAACAAAAGTCTCATTAACAATCATACCAATTCATTTAGATGAAACATTCTGTTAAGCAGAAAATGTTCTGAATACTTTGTGAAAAATATATCTTAGTGGTACATAAAGGGGCCCTTTTATGCATTGGTGCAGCACGATAGGTTAATGAAAAGTCTTTCTTAACAGATAATGTTAGGGCTATCTGAGAGCTAAATATATTTGGAGTTTAGAAACAGGCAATGAAATCTTCAGTATTCTGTCAGGTTGTTAAAATCTGCTAAGGCTAGTTGTGGACAAAATCTATGACTACTTGACTGGCTCATGGTGACATGCATGAAATTTGTTGATGATCTCAGTTCAGTACCTGCACTAGCTAATGACATAATTGTTACCATGTGTAATATTTTACTCTCATAGTGTACTAAAATTAGTTTTAAAATGCCATTGCCTAATGAATACTTAAAAATCATTTAACAATATTCAACCATCGTGTATTATGAAACTAATACATTGCTGACACTGTGGTACAGAGTGCAGGAGATTTACATATTAAAAACACATTTTTCTTGACCTGCAGAAATTTAAGATCTAGGAAGAAGTTAGACTAAAACTGAGGATCATAATTGTATACAAGAGCTATAAAGAAAACAATAGAGGTGACATCTGTACTGGTTATAGAAAGATGAGCTGAAGTATCTCAGAGAACATAGAGAAAGATATTCTGGTAGAACAAACAGATCCAGAGCTGTGAAAGAGCATAGTGTGTCTGGGGAAAACTGATACCTAGGAAAAATGCCTGCGGCATAGTAGATGTTCAATAAATGTCTCTGGAATGAATGAATAAAAGGCAAAAATGAAAAATTACATTTGACTGAAAATATAAACTTCATATATCAATAAAAAGGAAAAGAAAGAGTTCAATAAATGGAAATGAATTTGGGGAAACAAAAATGTAGGCAAGCACCAGTGGTCAATTTCCAAGGAGCATTTTTTTTCCTAATAGTACTGTAATATTTATTTTACTGAAATGAAGTTTAGATATAGAGACATTTTTTCCAACTATCAATTTCTGCATTTAAAAAATCTCAGACTTAATGGCTTAAAACATCAAAAGCATTTATTTGCTCACAACTGCACTATTTGGCTGGGGTTTGGGAGGTAATAGTTGATCTTGGCTCCACTTAGCTGAAGTGAAGTCGCTCAGTCGTGTCCAACTCTTTGCGACACCATGGACTGTAACCTATCAGATTCCTCTGTCTATGGGATTTTCCAGGCAAGAGTGTTGGAGTGAATTGCCATTTCCTTCTCCAGGGGATCTTCCTGACCCAGGAATCGAACCCGGCTCTCCCGCATTGCAGCCAGACGCTTTACCATCTGAGACACCAGGGAAGCCCCCACTTAACGGAGGCAGCTTAAAGACTGGGGCCTACGGGTAACTGAAGACTTGCTCATCCATACACCTCACAGTTGGTCTCACTATCAGCTGAGACCTTCACCAGGAATGTCAACTGAAGTATGTACACACAACCCTTCTCTTAACTTGAGCTGCCTAACAAGGTGGTGTTTGTGTTCCAGGGCTGAGTATCCCAAGAGAGAGGCAGGTAGAAGCTGTGTAATTTTTAGATCTAGCCTTGAAAGCTACATAGTATCATATCTGCTGTACCCTTTTGCTCAAAGCATATACAACCCCTTCCAAGTTGAAAGGGATAGAAAATGCACTCCTTGTCTTGATGTTGGTGTGACAAGGATTGTTAAGAGCATGCAAGAACAGAGATATTGCTATGAACATTTTTAGAAAATGCAATCTACCACAATTTTTCCCACATCCCCATAATAAATAATAAAAATGACATCTATAAAATAGGAATCTAACAATCTTTTTAATGGATCAACAGTGGAGACCACAAAACTCACCATTTGGCTAGCTCAAGACATCAATTATAATTGCCAATTTACTAATGTGATATTTTAAGCTTCATTAGAGCAGGAAGAGTGTTTTACTTCATCATTATATTTCCAACACCTGGTGAAAACATGGCTTTTTTAAAAATAAATGTCTAATTAACATTTGCCAACTAAATGAATATATAAGATTATAAACAATATTAAAAATCACTACTTCTTATATAATTATCTCCTATAGTCTTTTCACATGTAAATATTTTAGAATCTTAATACCAATTTTTATGTCAATATATATTTTTAGTGTGATCCACTCATATACAGTGACAATTGAAAGTTCTTGAGAATTATAATCTTGCCAAGGTGCATGTACGGTCAGGCCACCCAAGATGGCTATTCTCTTGCTCTTTGTCCATCCCCTGCCAGTCCAGTGCCTGCCTCACCTACACCCTCCTTGCAGGACTGACCTTTCTACATACTTGCCCCAGGCCCCAGCTAATGATTGTTCTAACCTTTGGTGGTGGTTTATTCGCTAAGTCATGTCCAACTCTTGTACTCCATGGATTGTAGCCCACTAGGCTCCTCTGTCCGTTGGATTTCCCAGGCAAGAATATTGGAGTGTGTTGCCATTTTTGTCTCCAGGGGATCTTCCTGACCCAGGGATCAAAGCCCCATCTCCTGCATTGCAGGTGGTCTCCTGCTTTGCAGGCGGATTCTTTACTGTGAGCCACCAGGGAAGCCATTCTAACCTTTAGATCGGAACATTTCCACCTGGAGGGTTTATCAAGGGTAGTGTGGCAGAGGGTGAGCACTCTGGGTTTCTCTGGTAACTGATGAGCTAACCTGATGTCAATTTCCCCTGTAACAGGCCCTCCCCCTCTCCCCCAGAAGTAAAAACTGAAGCCAGCTCTTGCCAGTTGCCCAGGGCATGCTGTGGGGTGTTACTCCAAGACCTTGCTTCTGTCACTGACAGCCAGCTATTTCTTCAGTCTTGAATCTGGGCCGAGTGCAGCCCAACAGAGAGGGAGGGGTGTCGATAGCAAATAGTCAATATTTTTATTTCATAATAACAGGAATTCTGAAATCAGAGCATATTTTTAAAATACTTTATTGGTTTATTTATTTGGCTATGCCAGGTCTGCAGCACACGGGACATTTGATCTTCACTGTGGCTGAGCGATCTTCTGTTACCACCTGTGGGATCTAGTTCCCTGACCAGCGATGGAACCTGGGCCCCTGCACTGGGAGCTCGGAGTCTTAGCCACGGGACCACCAGGGAAGTCACAGAGCACGTTTTTAAAAATAAGGTACATCACAAAAGTTTGAACTGCTCTTTGAAAAATGTACCCACTTCCTTCCATAGACTAAAATAACCCTGAAGTCAGTTCAGTCACTGTGAAAACAATATTCAAATCCCTTTAGAACATTTCATTTATTTGTAATTTACCTTAAATATATGTAAAATAGAGGAGTAAAAAAACCCTCAATCTATTAGTCTGTGTACTCCTGTTACAGTCACTGCAGGAATGCCTAATTTATGTTGAGTGGTCCCCTGTCCTCAGTGGAAGCATGGATATTGACAGAACCCGATTTCTAACATAGGGGAAAATGTTTCTGTTTTGTTATTCATAAGATACCTCATACTTTGATCTCTTCACATGTTACATTGTATGATTTAGGGGATTTATGTGTCTGGACTACTTTAAGTGAAGTCTCTCAGTCGAGTCTGACTCTTTGAGACCCCATGGACTGTAACCTACCGGGCTCTTCCATCCATGGGATTTTCCAGGCAAGAATACTGGAGTGGGTTGCCATTTCATTCTCCAGGGGAACTTCCCAACCCAGGGATCAAACCCAGGTCTCCCGCATTGTAGGTAGATGCTTTACCATCTGAGCCACAAGGGAAGCCACAAGGAATCTTGTAATAAGATTGCTGCTGCTGCTGCTAAGTCGCTTCAGTCGTGTCCGATTCTGTGCGACCCTATAGACGGCAGCCCACCCGGCTCTCCTGTCCCTGGGATTCTCCAGGCAAGAACACTGGAGTGGGCTGCCACTCCAGTGAAAAGTGAAAAGTGAAAGTGAAGTCGTGTCCGACTCCTAGCGATCCCGTGGACTGCAGCCTACCAGGCTCCTCCATCCATGGGACCTTCCCCGCAAGAGTACTGGAGTGGGTTGCCATTGCCTTCTCCTGTAATAAGATTAGTGAATGGTTTACTTGGAAGTGCTGCACGAAGTTTCATTTGCTAATCAATGACTGTTTAATCTAGTTTCCTAAACTGTTACCAAGGAGGCTTGTCAGTTTCAATTCCCTTCAATAATATTTCTAGCTAACAAGGATGAAATTACATTGCAGGGAAATGTGAAGGAGCATGTGATAAGCTTTAGGATGCTTTTCGTTTTGAATATGGAAGAGAATGTTGTCGGGTGAATTTCCTGTAGCCCCTAAGCTCTCCCAATGGCTATTGTCTCAAGTGACACGAATGTTGGCCATACGTAGACACGAGTTAGTCTGAAAATGACAGTGATAAAATATGACTTTTTTTTTAATTTTATTTTTTTATTTCCTTTTTTTTTAATGTTTTATTTATTTATTTTTTTTTAAAATTTTAAAATCTTTAATTCTTACATGCATTCCCAAACATGAACCCCCCTCCCACCTCCCTCCCCATAACATCTCTCTGGGTCACTATCATGTAAGAATTGAATCGCCAGTCTATGTCTGATGCAGGATACAGCATGCTTGGAGCTGGTGCATGGGGATGACCCAGAGAAAATATGACTTTTTAATCTATTTGTTAAATTTCTGGTCAATTCTTATGCCTACAGCACTTAACACAAGTGTAGTAGGGAGAATGGGAGCAAGGAGACCCTGCTCTGACTTTGTCATAAGAAGTTTTGCACTGACCTCCATGTCTTAGTCCTGATTTTAGAGGAAATGCTTTCAGCCCTTTGTAAAAGATTTATTTATTTATTTACTGGCTATGGTGGGTCTTTCTTGCTGCACACAGGCCTTCTCTAGCTATGCAAGTGGGGGCTACTCTTTGCTGCGGTGTATGGGCTTCTCAAGGCAGTGGCTTATGTTGTTGCAGAGAATGGTTCTAGGCACACAGACTTCAGGAGTTACAGTCCATGGGTCAGTAGTTGCAGCGCACTGGGTTTAGTTGCTCCACAGCCTGTGGGATCTTCCCCAAAAAGACATTGAACCAGTGTCCCTGGATAGCAAGGTAGATTCTTAACCATGGACCACCAGGGACGCCCTCAGTTTTTTGCCTTTGACCATGATGTCAGATGTGGAATTATCATATATGGCCTTTATTAGGTTGAGGTAGGTTCCTTTATGCCCACTTTCTGGAAATCTTTTATCATAAATGGATTTTGAATGTTATCAAAGCTTTCTCTGTACCTATTGAGATGATTATATGGTTTTTAGTCTTCAATTTGTTAATGTGGAGTATCACACTGATTGACTTGTGGATACTGAAAAATTCTTGTGTTCTTGGGATAAATCTGGCTTGATCATAGTATATGATTCTTTTAATGTATTGTTGTATTTGGTTGGCTACTATTTTGTTGAGCATTTTTGCATGAAAGAAACCCTCCTGTACCATTCATTAACGGGAATGTAAAACCATACAGCCACTTTGGAGGACAGTATGTAGGTTCCTTTAAAAAACTAAAAACTGAACCACTGTGTGATCCTGCAATCCCACGTCTGGACAACTATTTGGGAAAACCATAATGCAAAAAAATGCACGCTCCCCAGGTGTTTATAGCAGTGCTATTTACAATAGTCAAAGCATGGAAACAACCTAAATATCCATCAACAGAGGAATGAATAAAGATGTGATCCACATATACAGTGGAATGTTACCCAGTCATGAAAAAAAAAAAGAAATAAAGTCATTTGCAGCAACATGGATGGACCGAGAGATTGTCATACTGAGTTAAGGAAGTCAGACAGAGAAAGACAATTATTGCATCGTTTATATGTGAAATCTTTGAAAATGGTATAAATGAACTTATTTACAGAACAGAAATAAAGTCACAGATGTAAAAACAAATTAATGGTTACTAGGGGTGAAAGGTGGAGAAGGCAATGGCACCCCACTCCGGTACTCTTGCCTGGAAAACCCCATGGACAGAGGAGCCTGGAAGGCTGCAGTCCATGGGGTTGCTGAGGGTCGGACACGACTGGGCGACTTCACTTTCACTTTTCACTTTCATGCATTGGAGAAGGAAATGGCAACCCACTCCAGTGTTCTTGCCTGGAGAATCCCAGGGACAGGGGAGCCTGGTGGGCTGCCCTCTATGGGGTCGCACAGAGTCAGACACGACTGAAGCAACTTAGCAGCAGCAGCAGGGATGAAGGGGGGATAAATTGGGAGATTGGGATTAACATATTAATACTTGTTGTTGTTGTTCAGTCACTAAGTAGTGCCGAACTATTTGTGACCAATGGACTGCAGCACACCATCTCTCAGAGTTTGCTTAAACACCAGTCCCTTGAGTCAATGATGCCACACTACTATATATAAAATAAATAACTAATGAGGACCTACTGAATAGCACAGAGAACTACTCAATACTCTGCAATCTAAATTGTATATGCATCACAAAAATCCAATTTTAGAACACTTCCATTACCCCTTAAAAATTTCCTTCATCCTGTTTTTAGTCAATTCTGTCATTTACCTCAGCCCCAATTAATTGCTGGTCTGATATCTGTATCCACAGATTTGATTTTTTATATATTTTATATAACTGGAATCAGCATGTAGTATTTAGCATCTGGCTTCTTTTGCTTAACATATTTCTGAGATTCATTCATGCTGCAATATTTGACAGAACTTCATTCCTTTTTGTTGTTAAATAATATCCCATTGTAAAGATATACCACATTTTTAATCCATTCACCATTTGGATATTGGAATGCTTCAAGTTTTATACTATTTTGAATAATGCTATATAACATTTATGTCCAAGACTTTGCATGAATATATTTTTTTCATTTATCTTAAGTAGATTCTTAGAGTAGAATACCTGAACTGTATAATAAATTTATGTTTAACTTTCCCATATTATGCCTTAACTTTCCCATGTTACACCAAATTGTTTTCCAAAGTGACAGTAGCATTTTACATTCTCACCGGCAGTTTTTCATTTTCTCCACATCCTTGTCAACACTTATTATCTGTCTCTTTGATTATAGTTATTTTTTTGAGTATGAAATAGTATTTCATTATGGTTTTAATTTACAATTTACTAATGATCAGTGATATTGAGCATATTTTCATGTGCTTGTGAACTTTTATACATGAATAGAATAATAAAGCAGAATAATTTGCAAAGAGAGGAGTGAGGTGACATCATTGTTACTATTTTAAAAAGTAGTCAATAATGATCTCTCCACTAAAAAGAAAGCATTTGGAGAGAAACCTGAAAGGAGGGGGGAAAAGCATTCCAGGTAAAGGAAACAAGAAGTGCAAATGCCTTAGAGTGAGAGCAGTTTTCATACATTCTAAGTAAACCAGGAGGACACTGGAGATGAAGCAAAGTGGCAGAGTGGTGACGGAGGACAGGTAACAGATGGGCTGGCGGGAGTGCAGGTCTTGTAGGGGCTTAAAATTATTATAAGTAGGTGCAGTTCAGTCATTTTGTTGTGTCTGACTCTTTGTGACCCCGTGGACTGCAGCATGCCAGGCTTCCTTGTCCATCACCAACCAGAGCTTTCTCAAACTCATGTCCATTGAGTCGGTGATGCCATTCAACCATCTCATTCTCTGTTGTCCCCTTCACCTCCTGCCTTCAATCTTTCCCAGCATCAGGATCTTTTCCAGTGACTCAGTTCTTCGCATCAGGTGGCCAAAGTATTGGAGTTTCAGCTTTAACATCAGTCCTTCCAATGAATATTCAGGACTGATCTCCTTTAGCATGGACTGGTTTGATCTCCGTGCAGTGCAAGGGACTCTCAAGAGTCTTCTCCAACACCGCAGTTCAAAAGCACCAATTCTTTGGTGCTCAGCTTTCTTTATGGTCCAACTCTCATGTCCATACATGACTACTGGAAAAACCATAGCTTTGACTAGATGGACCTTTGTCGGCAAAGTAATGTCTCTGCTTTTTATATGCTGTCTAGGTTGGTCATAACTTTCCTTCCAAGGAGTAAACGTCTTTTCATTTCATGGCTGCGGTCACCATCTGCAGTGATTTTGGAGACCAATAAAATAAAAGTCTGTCACTGTTTCCATTGTTTCTCCATCTATTTGCCATGAAGTGATGGGATCGGTCACCATGATCTTCATTTTTTTGAACATTGAGCTTAAGCCAACTTTTTCACTCTCCTCTTTCTTTTTTTTTTTAATTTTACTTTATTTTACTTTACAATACTGTATTGGTTTTTCCATACATCAACATGCCCCTTTCACTTTCATCAAAAGGTTCTTTAGTTCCTCTTTGCTTTCTGCCATAAGGGTGGTGTCATCTCCATATCTGTTATAAGTAGGTTAATTATACTTAAAAACCAAACAACCTTATAGAAAAAAAGTTCATGTTTGTGGTTACCAAAGGTGGAGGAGGGTGGGGTCGAGAAAGGGGAAACTGGATGAAGGTGATCAACAGGTACAAACTCCCAGTTATAAATAAGTACTAGTGATATAATGTACAACATGATAAATATAATTAATGCTGCTGTATGCTATACATGAAAATTATCAATACAGTAAATCTGTGAGCTCTTATCACAAAGAAAATGTTTTTCTATTTCTTTAATTTTGTATCATATGGGATAGTGGATGTTCCCTAAACATTATTGTGGTAGTCATTTCATTATGTATGCAAGTCATATCATTATGCTATACACTTTAAACATATAGTGCTGTATGTCAATTATAGTTTAATAAAACTGGAAGGGGAGAAAAGAAGAAAAAAAGTTATTATAAAGATTGAGCTTTGGTGGACAGATATATACTCATTTGACCTTAAGAAACTTATGTTTTAAAAAAAATTCCAAATGATATTTTGTAAATTTATACTAGGAGTTAATGGACAAGATTATTCATATCTGCAGATTAACATAGTCACTCTCTCAAGGAACTGGGAAGACAGTGTATAAATGATAAACAATGAAAACACTTGAATCCAACTATCTAATCATTGCTGGATACTCAACTTTCTGTGTGAGAAATTTGCTAGTCATCCTAAGATATACAAGCACAGTCTTAGCACTTAAGAGAGCAAAATGGTCCTGTGGCCTGACTGGTCGATCGAGAAAATGCCATGACTTCATCTGAAAAAGGACCCAACTGCTGTCCAGTCTCAAAGTGATTTTTTTTGCCAATATGATTATTGGTAAAAAGAGATATTTCATTATTTTCATTTGCATTTTCCTATTAGTAAGTCTGAGAATCTTTTTATGTGCTTATTGCTTATTTGAATTTGTTCTTTGGTAATTTGTGTGTTTTAACCAGTACCTTGCCTATTTTTATGGTTGGTCATCTGCATGCTATCAAATGTAAGAGCTAGTTACATGGAATAAATGCTATAACTTTTATGTGCCCTGAAATTTTCTTACGATCAAGCATGTACTTGATCAGACTTAAATATGTACTTTTCCTCTTTGGATTCTGGATTTGTTATTTTAAGAGTCTTCAGTCTCATAGAATATACAAGTATTCTATTAATACTAACAGTTTTCCTAAGATTATGATGACTTTTCCATATTTAACTTACAATAATTTTATTTATTCATTCATTCATTTATTTATTTAACTTCATGTGCCAGTGTGTGTATGTGAGAGTAATCTTAGGAGGGAGAGCCAATGCTCTTTTCTTTCAGGAGGATAGACAATTTTAACAGCATTATTTGTAAAAAAACAAACAAAAAGATCATCATTTCACAGTGAACAGAGATACTGTCTTTACCATACACATACATATGCATGCATATTCACAAACATACTCTGTAGCCTCTTATTTTATTTCCTGTTTTACTTATTTACACATTCTAAGCCAATATTATATTTTTGAATATTTTTATTTCAAAAGAATTGTAGATAACTTGAATCTAATTCCAAAAAATATATATTAGGCCTTCTACTAACATTTTTCATAATTCATGTTTTAACTTGAGAAACACTCACATTTTTGCTATTGTGTTATGAAGAAATGTGGTAAATCTTTCCTTTAGTCTATATTTTGATTAGTCTCTTTCAGAAATATTTTATGGGTCTCTTGATATAGGTCTTATACTGGTCTTGTTAAAATTATTTCTAATTATTTTATAGTTTCTGTTGCCATTTTGAATAGGTTAACTTCATTTTCATTTATAGCTGGTTATATAAAATATAAAGAAGAATCTATTAATGTTTGCTTATTTATGATATACACAGCCACTTTGAAAATTTTCCATTAAAAGGACCAACAGGCTTAGCTTTCTTAGCTTTATTTTATCAAAAGTATGGATAATTTTACTCTTCCTTTCCAACATTAGTACTGATTATTTACTGTTGCTTTCTTATTGTACTTGCTAGGATGTATTGTTTAAAGTAAATAATAATAGTCCAAGTTGTCTTCTCATTGTTTACAAGTGAAAACTATTCATCCTATCCTAAGACAGGACATCCTAAGAAAGTATCTTTTGTTTCTTATTTTATTGGCATTCTATGAAGAAAGGATTATTGCTTGCATACTCACCCATAGGATTTTTTTTTAACTTTTTATTTTATATTGGAGTATATACTGGAGTTTATACTTGTTAGAAGGCCAGTGTAGGTTGGGGCTGGGGAGAGGATTACAAACACATAATCAAAATCTTTCTTTTTCAAACCCTTGTGTTAACACAGAAATAAAACAGAAATAATACTTCTTAAATGCATGTGATTTATTGTCCTAGTGTATAAGCCAGTCTTCTATAAATCCTTTTTTTTTTTAATGGGTTTTCCTGGCGGCTCGGTGGTAAACAATCCACTTGCAATGCAGAAGATGAGATTTAGATCCCTGGGTGGGGAAGATCACTTGGAGAAGGAAATAGTAATGCGTTCTAGTATTCTTGCCTGGAAAATCCCATGGGCAGAGGAGCCTGGAAGGCTACAGTCCGTAGGGTTGCAAAAGAGTCAGATGCGACTCAGCAACTAAACAACAGATAGTTGATTGGCAGTGTCGTGTTAGTTTCAGGCACCATGTATTAGTTCTCTAAGTCTGTGAGTCTGTTTCTGTTTTGTAAATAACTTTGTTTGTATCTTTCTTTTTAATTCCACGTATAAGCAATATCATACAATATTTCTCTCTCTCTGACTATTTCACCCAGCATGACAGTCTCTAGGTTCATCCGTATTGTTGCAAATGGCATTATTTCATTCTTTCTGCTGCTTATTTTAGCATATTCTTGGTTTGTCTAAATTCTCAAGATTAAGACTGAGTTCTCATATTTTTTATCTTTCTTCCTTTGAAGAAACTTTTTTTTTTTTTTTTTTTTTTACAGAATTAGCCAGAAGGTTTATTCCAGAGACTGTCCTCAGGCAGAATACATTGTTATATAATCCTAAGGTATGTAGAGAAGAAAAAAGTTTGTCCTTTCTTCCTCCTTGAGAATTCCAGACCCCTCTCTCCTTGGGGACCCCTAGACTTATCAACCTGCCTAGGTAATGACTCTCTCATTCCTCCCTTTTCTTTTTGGAGAATTATGTTGCCTAGGGAAAAGGGGCATCGTTTTTGTTCCATAACTGCTTCCGAGCTGAGAAGGGGCATTGTTCCTAAATTGGTGAGGCAACATAGTCTCCTAATCCTCATATTGAGGATATCTGATCCAGGGGCCCCAAATAGTAGTTGGAGGAAGGTGCAGCAGTAGCAGGAGTTTGAGCAACCATTTGTAACTTAAAAGTTTTCATGCGGCTAGAAACAAATCCAGTTACACAGTTACAGATGTAAAATGCTGTTTTTTCAATGAAAATAGCTCTAGCTGTGTCCCATGGGTTTTGCTATAAAGAGTTTTTCTTTTATAACTTTCTAAATAGTTAATAAGTTCACTTTGAATTACTCTTTCCTTTAAGGGTTATCTAAGAAAATGTTTCTTAATTTCCAAGTACTGATTTTTCAGAACTTCTAGGTTATGAGATTAACTATCAGAGAATGTGATCTATAAAATTTCTACTTTAAAATGTTTTCATTTATTCTTTGTCAACAAGCATAATATTAATTTTAAAAATATTCCATGGATGTAAGAAAATTTTAATTGTCTCCTACTTATGAGATGCAAAGTTCTCTCTCTCTCTTTTTTTCTCTCTCTGTTCTCCCTACACACACAGACACACACACACACACATATACACTCTCAAGAGTGTTTATATTATTCAGTTTCTTCTTATCTTCTTTTTGCTTACCTGGTTTGGCATAATCTATAAAGGTGAACCCAAATATCCTAATTTAATTTTTTAATCAAATACTCCTCTCTCTTGACAAATTGTTTTCATATAATTGGCTGCTGTGTTGCTTGGAAAATACAAGTTTATTATTGTTCTTTTCCATAAAGAATTGCATTTTATTATCTCACAAGGTTCTTTTTAGCCAATTCAGCCTAAAATTCCTAGCTTGTCTAAGACCAGTTTTGCTTCTCCTGCCTTTCTTTGGTTCTAATTTGTCTGGTTCTAATCTGTCACCTTCACCTATTCCAAGTTTTCCTTTGAAAACACACATGAACATGTTCATATTATTTTAATTGCATAATCGTTTTCCATTTTTGTGAATTTTTTAAACCATAGCCTATTTTTTTTCTTGTTTGATCAAACTGTTAATTATCCTGTTCCTGTGTTTTTTGGTTCCCTCAGCCCCCCTCTCTTTCTGCATATTTATACTTATTATCTCCTGTCAATACAACCCCTTCTTACCCTTCATCCTATAAGTCATGTTAGAAATCTAGGATCTATTAGTCTACATTATTCTTCATGCTTGTATAATCATACAGCAACCAACCAAATTTATTTGCATACACAAACTTATAATCATCTAGATCTTCCATCATTTGTTTTATAAAAATGTGATCATATTATATATAATTCTCTACAATTTTTTTCATGAATGCCTCATAGAAATTTGACTTCCAGGTTAAATTATATAGCTTGTATTAATTTTCTTTAATGCTGCATAAACTTCCAAAGCACAGATGCAGCATAATTTATTCAATAATTTCTCTATCATTATAAATTTTCTTTTATATTTTTCATACTTGTTTTTACTTCTTTGATCAAATTATCTTTATCTTTTTCCTCTCATCAGTTTTGAGCTTCTACTAAAATTTTGTTTCTAATAATGGTTACCCATCCCTTTCCAGGGGCACTCTCTTTAATGCATTCCTCTCTCATTGCTTTCAGTCCCACGTGATGCTAATCCCACAACTGATGGAGAACATATTGTATCTGGTCCTCTGAGCAGTGGGTGTATCAACTTGAGGGTTTTTGACCACCTTTTGAGTCTGAAAGAGAAAATCCCCCTACTCCCATGAATTATAATGGTTAACGCCTTTCTAATAACAGAGATAAAGGGAACTTTTCCAAATTCTTCAGCACTGTGGGAGCTACTTAGGAACCAGAGGGACCAATAAGTTCTTACAGAAAATATAGATGGGCAGGTTCTAGCTTTTTTCTTAGTACTCCATAGCTCTCCGTGGGCTAGCCTCTTTTCAGGAAGCACAGAGCTCTAGTTGGTGCAAAAAGAGATCTCTGTATTATCTAGCCAGGCCTGGATAAGAACTAAGTCCTATGTATGTGCTTCCTCCCAGATCTCCTCAAAGGCAAGACCCTGTTATCCCTCTCCAGGCTTTGTTTTCTTTGGAAGCTGCTCCACTCCAAAGTGAGTAATTCTAAGGGGAAGGAGAGAACAGCCGAAATGTAGGTGTAGATAGAAATCTACATCTCTCAAACATTAACTACGATTTATATGACTTACCTCTAATGTTATCCCTCTGCGATTCTTTTTTTTCAGGGACAGGAAATCTTTGGGATGGTCTCTCTCATCTTTGAATCAGAAAATATGTCCATCTGAAAAGTCAGTTTTTGGATTCTGGTTAATAATAATGGCCATAGTTTATTGACTGTTTACTGTCTGCCAAGCACTGTGCTAAGTACTTCATATGGGTTTCATATGTACAACTTTGTCCTGAATACTCATGTGCTTGATAAAGGGCCAAGCCCCTCCATCTCCTTAATTCCCTCACCTAAGGAGCTGTATATCTCATTGCTGGGATCTTTCTGTGAACAGGCTAAGTATTGAGTCATATAATTAGAAATGGCCACTAGAAACCACATTGGATAACTCCTCCATTTTGTTTAATCAAAAAACAAATCAAAATAGGTATTTTAAGGTACAAATAATCTGGTACTTTCAATGGCTCATTGTCAACACTAGTTTCATAGGTAGTGTTAGCAATTGCTTCCAAACGCAGGGAAATCTTCAGCTGTTCATGATTTTCTTATTTCCATCTGAAATTCACTAACCACTTAAAGCTTCTGATTTACTTTTGCAGCAGTTTTCATTGCCTTTGATACAGATGAAATAAAATAAAACCCCTTCTTATTTGGTCATATTGGATAGAATTTGCCAATGAACAAAGTAATACCTTGGGATCAGAATTTTTATCATCAGTATGATTGATATATAATTGGTAGTGATTTGAGATTAATTTTTCTTGATGTAAACAATATAAAGTAAAATGTCTACTCTCCCAATACAGATAAATATTATTTTACATAAGACTATCTGAGGGAGGTGGGGGGTTCAGAATAGGGTACACGTGGTGGATTCATGTTGATGTGTGGCAAAACCAATATAATATTGTCAAGTAATTAGCCTCCAGTTAAAATAAATTTACAATTAAAAAAAAGACTATCCTTGTGCTTCAAATAGTGAACTATGTGACCAAGATCTAAAGTATCTTTTCATATCTATAGCCTATATCTTAAAACTCCATAACAAAGTAGGGTATGATAATTCCCAGGACTTCCATAGTGGTCCAGTGTTAAGACTCTGCCCTTTCACTGAAAGAGGCACAGGGTTGACCACCCTTGGTCAGAGAACTAAGATCCTACATATCATGAGATGAGACAATAAAAAAAAAAAAGAATACAGTATTTCCCAACTATAGGAGTTGCAGAAATGACTCATGAGTCACTGTGCTTGCCATATATATGAACCTTGCTTCCTCTCCTAAATGGATATTTACTTTAAAATTTTTAAAGCTGAGCTTATTTTATTTTTTTAATATTGTCTAAAGTAAGTAACAGGGCTTCCCTGATAGGTCAGTTGGTAAAGAATCTGCCTGCAATGCAGGAGACTCCAGTTCGATTCTTGGGTCAGGAAAATCTGCTGGAGAAAGGATAGGCTACCCACTCCAGTATTCTGGCCTGGAGAAGAATTCCATGGACTACAGTCTGTGAGGTCGCACGGAGTCAGACATGACTGAGCGACTTTCACTTTCAAAGTAAGTAACACTTTTTGTGGTGATCAAATACCAAATGAGGGTTGAGACTCACTGAATGTAGAATCTCAAAATATTAGCTACAAACAGGGAAGAGTAAGGTAATCCCAAGATAGGTCAGTTACATGTACCTCTGACCCTCAATGTATAAGCAGAACTGCCTTTTCTGTCACTCTGTGACATTCTTTCATTCATTTGGCAATTCATTTAATTAACATTTACCCTAGAGATGATCATGTAAAGTGAAGTAAGTCAGACCATGACAAATATCATAAGGTATCACTTACATGAGTAATTCAGAAATGTGATTCACGTGAACTTATTCACAAAACAGTAATAGACTCAAAGACATGGAAAACAAGCTTACAGTTACCTAACATATATACACTCTATGCATATAAAACAGATAAACAAGGACTTACTGTATACAGCACAACGCGCTATACTCAGGATCTTGTAATAACCTATAATGAAAAAGAATCTAAGAAAGATTTTGCATATGTATATATAGCCATATATATCTCAATCACTTTCTGTCCACCTGAAACTAACATAACATGGTAAGTTAACTGTACTTCAATTTTAAAAAATGGAAAAAAAATAGATATTTATGGTAAATTCACTATGGACCAGACACTGTGCTAGACACCATGGTGAAACTACACAGTTTCCATCCTGTTACTGAATAAGGGAATAATATTTATTTCTTCACTGTTCATCCCACCCATACCAGAATGTAAGTATGAAGGTGAATGCATCCCAGAACTCAGAAACGTACCTGGCAATAAAGGAATAGTAAGTAAACAGCTAACGATAAATTAGTGCAATAAATGCTATGCTATTCTTACTAGAGCAGGATTCAGTCTTATTTTTCTTTTCTGCAAAGGGCCAGATACTAAATGGATTAGGATTTGGAGACCATACAGTCTCCGTTGCCTCCTGTAATTGTAACTCAAAAGAGCCAAGACATAGCAAATAGATGTGATTTTATTCCAATGACTTTTATTTTAAAATAAAATGAGTTGCAAGCTGGTTTGGTCTGGGGAGAGCTATAGTTTGGCCAACCTTGTATTAGAAACATACATAAGAGTCTATGCATACAGCCTCACTTGTCCATGGAGGGTTTGCAGAGACAGTAGAAAAAGTTTAAGCCAGAATTGCTCAAGTAATAGTGGGCATGTGTGTCAGTCTCCTGGAAGGCTTGTTAAAACACAAATTAATGGGTCCCACCTCAGAGTACCCTAGTCCATTGTCCAGGTGGAACTTGAGCTTTTGCATTTCTAACGAGACCAGGTTATACTGATGCTTCTAGGGACCACATCTTGAGAATTCTTGTCTAAACTGAGACATGATAGCTCTGTAAGGGGAGGGAGAGAGAGAAAGTATAGGGAGTGCAGGGAATATAGACGGTACATTCAGAGGGCCAAAGGCAAGAAAGAACTAGCTATGCATACCGTAGTGAGGGACTTCACTACGACTGGAACATGAGTGAGGAAGGGTAACCGAGGACCAATGGGAGATAAGGCTGCAGAATTAGGCTTCTTTCTAGGGACACATGTATCCCATGTTGTTCATAGCTGTCACAGACAATTCATGAAAACGAAATTTCTTGTCAAGTGCCCATTTTGCCTCATCTGTGAATGTGTAATTTTTCTAAAAATAACAAAGCTATCATAGTTGGAAAATTGTATTTGACTGACTCTTTAAAGTTCAAGTAAACAATAGTGATTTTGGGGAGAGCGAAAGTGTATGTGTCTGTGCTTTGCATATTTGACATCAAATAATTGAGTTTATCATGTAAATTTGCAATGGACTCAGTGTTCTTGCCTGGAGAATCCCAGGGATGGTGGAGCCTTATAGGCTGCCATCTATGGGGTTGCACAGAGTCCACACGACTGACGCGACTTAGCAGCAGCAGCAGCAAGAACTATAAGAACCCTGTGCCTCTTGTTTTCCTCAGATGCTCATCAATGTTTAGCTTTCTAGTTTATACATTTTCTAGTTGTTTTTCTTTTCCTTTCTCCATAACCAGACTCTGCAGTGCTCTACAAGGGCAGAGACATTGTCTCTGGTTTACTGGTGTATCTCTAGGAGTTAGCTCAATGCTGGCACATGGCAGATGTTTAGAAATAGACGTTGAATAGAAGGATGAATGAATTAAGTGATTCTAAGGTGTTACCAACTCAATTAAAACTTTTAAAAATATTTTCAGTTAGATGTGTTATAAGAAAATAATGGAAAAACTTAAAGCCTTTCATGTTAAGTACATAGTAATGGTAACTCAAAGGTGAAATAAATAGCATAAATAAGAAAAAATTTTGACCTACAAAAAGGAGATTTTATTTCTTATATTTTAGCAGAAAATTTTTCATTTCTAAAGCAACTAATTCATATTTGGATTTTTCCATGATATAATTCATAACTTGTTTTATGAGCATTTATCTGTGTCCATCTTGAAGAAAACAGAAAGTGTACAAAGGACAAAAAAATAAGGTCAACATGATATATGAAGAAACAAAATAAACAGCATAAGGAAATATCAACATTTCTTTAACAATCAATCACTAATAATATGTCAGCAAGCATGAGGTCATCTTTAACTGGCAGTTCAATGGAAATACATCATTTAAGTAAGGAAGGCAGTCTTACTAAATTCAATATACCTATCAACAACTGCTTGACTGTTTCACAAAACAGAAAGACAGCTGCATAAAATAAATGCACAAAAAAACTATAGCATACAGTTAAAATACCAGTCTTTCAAAGCAGCTTTGGACTGAATCTTCAATCGGATTTAACAAACTGAATTTTTAATAAGCAAGCATATTTTACTTTTCAAAATAAAAATTTGTCTTCAAATGAAAGAAACATTCTTAGCTTAGTCTCCTTAGAAATAGACTCTTTTTGAAAGGAGAGGAAAGTTATTTTCATTATGAACCCTATAAAATACATATTAAAGCATTAATAAAAATAATTTTCAAGCATGACATGTATATGAATTTAATCTCCTTTTCCATAGATATACATAACCTGTATTGGCCCTTATATGTCTGTGAGATAGAGATGAACTACAATTCTTCCAAACATTTAAATAAATATTATAAAAAATGTTCACAGTGATAAAACTTACTCTTTTTTATCATAATATAATCATAGGTCTCCAAGGATACGAAGTTGAGAATTATTTATATGAATAATTAATTGAGTGAGAAATTGGAAAAAGAGGTTTAAATTTTGAGTGATAGATGAATCTTCTCCAGGTTTAGAGAGAGAAAGTGTGGAGGATAGATGATTCTAAAGTCTTTACTATTTCACTAAAGAGCACCTTCTTCAAGTAATTTATTGTATCTAGAAATTGGAGAGGGGGGAGAATAAAAAAAAATTGGATAAAAAGTATTCCTGGAAATCTCCAGCTCAATATATATATAATCAATTGTTAATATGACTTTTCCTATTGCTTTAGAGTTGCATTCAAGTACAACCATGAGTATTCTAAAGAAGGCTTCTGGGAGTGTTAACTGAGAGAAATAGATACCATCAACCCTACTGGTATCCGCCGAGACCATACAAGAGAAAAAATAAATGTAAGAGTCCATTAATAGAGTTGTAGGAAGTGTAGTTGTTGTTGTTCAGTCGTTAAGTCATGTCTGACTCTCTGCTACCCCATGGACTGCAGCACGCCAGCCTCCCCATCCTTCACTGTCTCCCAGAATTTGTTCAGATTCATGTTCAGTGAGTCAGTGATGCTATCTAACCATCTCATCCTCTGCCGCCCCTTTCTCCTTTTGTCCTCAATCTTTCCCAACATCAGGGTCTTTTCCAATGAGTTGACTCTTTGCATCAGGTGGCCAAAGTATTGGAGTCTCAGCTTCAGCATCAGTCCTTCCAATGAATATTCAGCACTGATTTTCTTTAGGATGGACTGATTTGATCTCCTTGCAGTCCAGGAGATTCTCAAGAGTCTCCTCCAGCACCACAATCTGAAAGCATCAATTCATCAACACTCTGCCTTCTTTGTGGTCCAACTCTCACATCCATACATGACTACTGGCAAAACCATAGCTTTGACTATACAGACCTTTGTTGGCAAAGTAACATCTCTGCTTTTCAATATACCGTCTAGGTTTGTCAAAACTTTCCTTCCAAGGAGCAAGCATCTTTTAATTTCATGGCTGCAGTCACCACCCATAGTGATTCTGGAGCCCAGTAAAATAAAAATCAGTTACTCTCCATGGGATTTTCCAAGCAAGGATACTGAAGTAGCTTGCCATTTCCTCCTCCAGGGGATCTTTCCAATCCAGGGATGGAACCTGCATCTCCTGCATTAAGGAAAATTCTTTACTGACTGAGCTATGATGGAAGCAATCCCCAGGAAGTATAGATACCAGAGTAAAGTTTTACATCCTCCCTTCACAAAGGGAGGATAAAGGTTGCTTCTCTCATCCCAGTAAGGAGGCTCACAGAGAACTACTTACAGTGACTGGGGTTCACATAAGAAGACAAGATAGCATCTCAGTGTCTAAGTGGACAGCTGTCTATGGCCCTCAAGGTTATTTGTGAAGGAAGAAGAGAGAAATGGACTTATCATGCAAAGCGAAGAGTGGAGATGGCAGAAAGACCAACTGTTTGGCATGATAAGGGTGTGGGAATTTCCCATGAACCAGATAAAAAGGTAAATTGGCTTTGGAGTCAATTCAGAAGCTGATTCCAGCAGCAAAAGAAGAATATAGTGTGGAGAGAGAGAGCTGAAAGAAGGTGTGAAAAGATGGCTTCTGTATTATTAATATGAAACTGTTCAGTGGAAAAACCTCCAAAATCTGAGACGATCTCACAGTATCTCCATGAAAGAGTCATCATTTAAATGCTGGCCATATCCATCTCATTGAAAACCACGAAGACTAAAAGGACATCAATTAAGCCACAAGATTTCTGCCCATTTCCCCATCTCTGATCCTAGAAGAAGTCAGGAACGTAGTTAAAGAGTTGATTTTGCCCACCTTTGCAATGAGTCCCTCAGGCTGAGGTTTAGCAAGAGTTATTAGAGGGAAGAATATGACCTTAAAATACTCAGCTGATTTAGATTGTACTTAACTGAACTAGCCTTTTTTTAATCCAAATATGACCACAAATTTATGGGATTGCCTGAGACAGGAAAGGGAGATTTCAAAAAGAGCGTGTTAGAAGGTGAAAGTTAGAATATGTTTTGTTCATTACCGTATAGTTGATTTAAATGTGTTACTTTCAAGTGTACAGCAAAGTGATTCAATTGTGCATTTTTTTTCAGATTCTTTTCCATTATAGGTTATTACAAGGTACTGAGAAGTTCTTTGTGATATATAGTGATCATTACTGTTTTTATTTTTATATATAGCACTGTGTATGTGTAATCCCAAACTCCTAATTTATCTCCCCCCAACACCACTATCCCTTTGGTAACCCTGAGTTTGTTTTCTACATTTCTGAGTCTTTTTCTTCTTTGTAGATAAGTTCATTTGTATGGTTGTTGTTGTTGTTTTCTTTTTTTGTTGTTGTTGTTAGATTTCACATACAAGTGATATCATATGATATTTGTCTTTCTCCATCGGACTTAGTTTATTTAATATGGTAATCTCTAGGTTCATCCATAGTGTTGCAAATGGCATTATTTCACTCATGTTATGGCTGAGTAATATTCCATTATAAGGCTTCTCAAGTGGCTCAGTGGTAAAGAATCTTCCTACCAATGCAGGAGATGCAGGTTTTATCCCTGGGTTGAGAAGATTCCCTGGAGTATTCTTGCCTGAAAATCCCATGAATGGGCAGCCTGGTTGGCTGCAGTCCATGGGGTCACACAGAGTTGGACATGACTGAGTGATTGAGCACACAATATTCTATTATATATTAATATATATGCATATATGTGTGTATATGTATTATACCGCATCTTATTTATTCATTTACAGTTGATGGACATTTAGGTTGCTTCCACGTCTTAGCTATTGTATTATAAATAGTGCTGCTACAAATGTCGAGGTCCAACCATCTTTTCAAATTGGACTTTTCTCTAGATATATACCCAGGAATAGGATTGCAGGATAATATGGTAATGCTGTTAGAACATTTTTTAAATATTGTAAGAATTATCATTTAATTGCAAATATTTAATGTATTTCTTACATATATAGATTTCGGACACTAGACAGAATAATTTATTTTATCTAATCCAATAATACTTCGATGGTAGCATATAAAGATGTTTTGGAGAAGAAGCAGAGTAATTTTTCTGAATACAAACTCAGAAGGTTTAATGATATTCCCCTACCTTAATCTTGACTTCATCTGTCATTAACTGAACTAATATCATCTTGGCCTAATTCATGTTTAAGCCTTTAACATTTCTTAGTATTCACCTGCATATTCTCATTTGTCTCAGGTTTAATCTTTCAAGTTTGAGTGTTTCCAAGTAGATAACTCAATACTAACAATATCCATTATCTTCATGAATCTTGGGTGATTGCTACTCCCAGATTTTATGTTTTCTAACTAAAAGTCCTAAAGTTTAAGCTGTTGTCACCCATGTAAAATGCTCCAAGTTTATGTAAAATGCTCCAAGTTGCACATTGTGTTTAAATTAGATCTATCAAAGGAATACTAATTTTTGACAGGTATGGAACAAAGCTAGTCAAAATGATCTTTATAACCAGAAAATCCACACATGGTGATTATATGATGGTATTCATTTATAGAGCACTGATTTAATTTTCTCAAAATTAATAAATTCATTTACAGCCTAACTTAGAAAATCCAATTTTCCATTAAATAAAAGCATTCTATTTAACTGAGCAAATAAATAGAATAACCTATGACAAACATATAAGTCTTCTAGTCATCACAAACCTCATGTACAAATATTATGCTCTTGGGAAATTAATCACAAAAATCATAGTTAAATAGCTGAATATCCCGGACTGTTCTCTCCTCAGCAAACATAGAGAAGCTCATATAATCATGATAGGAAATGGAGGATGTATAGATTTTTACTTAAGTAATCCCACTGCAATTTGGCTATTGTTCCAATATAACTCTTAAATGTAGAACCATTATAATCACAGAAATGTAAATCTGTTCTTGTTGTTTTTCCTTTTTCTTAGACTGGAAGTTTCACAGTCACTTAAATACTTAATGTCATGAGAGGAAAATAAGGTCCAAAACTACTTTCCCCTCTAGGACTCTTATTCAATTTTAATGTAAGATACTTTTTTATAACAAGGTCAAATTAAAGCCTGTACTTTCTGATCTCTGCTAATGAAAGTTATGTGTACTCTCCCTAAATTGTCTTCAGCTGAGGTACAGTATTCTTGAGGCTGAGGACCAAAAGTTCCAACTGTAGCCATTTCAAAAATTAGAATAGGGGTTTCCCTGGCGTCTCAGCGGTAAAGAAGGCATGTGTGCTCAGTCGTGTCCTACTCTTTGTGACTGCATGAACTGTAGGCAGCCAGGCTCCTCTGTCCACGGAATTTTCCAGGCAAGAATACTGGAGTGGGTTGCCATTTCCCTCTCCAGGGAATCTTCCCGACCTGGTAATCAAAGCCATGTCTCTTGCGTGTCCTGCATCAGCAGGCAAATTCTTTACCACCAGAGCCTCCAGAAAGAATGGAGGGAAGGAGCCAAAGCAAAAACAACACCCAGTTGTGGATGGGACTGGTGATAGAAGCGAGGTTCAATGTTGTAAAGAGAAATATTGCATAGGAACCTGGAATGTCAGTCCATGAATCAAGGCAAATTGGAAGTGGTCAAACAGGAGATGGCAAGAGTGTACGTTGACATTCTAGGAATCAGTTAAGTAAGTGGGACTGGAATGGGTGAATTTAACTCAGATGACGATTATATCTACTACTGTGGGCTTGAATCCCTTGGAAGAAATGGAGTAGCCATCACAGTCAATGAAAGAGTCTGAAATGCAGTACTTGGATGCAATCTCAAAAATGACAGAATGATCTTTGTTCGTTTCCAAGGCAAAATATTCAGTATCACAGTAATCCAAGTCTATCACTCCACCAGTAACGCTGAAGAAGCTGAATGGTTCTATGAAGACCTACAAGACCTTTTAGAACTAACACCCAAAAAAGATGTCCTTTTCATTATAGGGGACTGGAATGCAAATGTAGGAAGTCAAGAAACACCTGGAGTAACAGGCAAATTTGGCCTTGGAGTACAGAATGAAGCAGGGTAAAGGCTGATAGAGTTCTGCCAAGGGAATACACTGGTCATATCAAACACCCTCTTCCAACAACACAAAAGAAGGCTCTACACATGGACATCACCAGATGGTCAACACCGAAATCAGATTGATTATATTCTCTGCAGCAAAAGATGGAGAAGCTCTATACAGTCAGCAAAAACGAGGCCGGGAACTGACTGGCTCAGATCATGAACTCCTTATTGCCAAATTCAGACTTAAATTGAAGAAAGTAGGGAAAACCACTAGACCATTCAGGTATGACCTAAATCAAATCCCTTATGACTATACAGTGGAAGTGAAAAATAGATGTAAAGGACTAGATCTGATAGATAGAGTGCCTGATGAACTATGGACGGAGGTTCGTGACATTGTACAGGAGATAGGAATCAAGACCATCCCCAAGAAAAAGAAATCCATAAGAGCAAAATGGCTGTCTGAGGAGGCCTTACAAATAGTTGTAAAAAGAAAAAAGAAAAGCAAAAAGCAAAGGAGAAAAGGAAAGATATACCCATTTGAATGCAGAGTTCCAAAGAATAGCAAGAAGAGATAAGAAAGCCTTCCTCAGTGATCAGTACAAAGAAATAGAGGAAAACAATAGAATGGGAAAGACTAGAGATCTCTTCAAGAAAATTAGAGATACCAAGGGAACATTTCATGCAATGATGGGCTCAATAAAGGACAGAAATGGTCTGGACCTAACAGAAGCAGAAGATATTAAGAAGGTGTGGCAAGAATACACGGAAGAACTGTACAAAAAAGATCTTCACGACCCAGATAATCATGATGCTGTGATCACTCACCCTCAGCTAGAGCCAGACATCCTGGAATGTGAAATCAAGAGGGCCTTAGAAAGCATCACTACGAACAAAGCTAGTGGAGGTGATGGAATTCCAGTTGAGCTGTTTCAAATCCTGAAAGATGATGCTATGAAAGTGCTGCACTCAATATGCCAGCAAATTTAGAAAACTCAGCAGTGGCCACAGGACTGCAAAAGGTCAGTTTTCATTCCAATCCCAAAATTCTCAAACTACCGCACAATTGCACTCTTCCCATACACTAGTAAAATAATGCTCAAAATTCTCCAAGCCAGGCTTCAGCAATACGTGAACTGTGAACTTCCAGATGTTCAAGCTGGTTTTAGAAAAGGCAGAAGAACCAGAGATCAAATTGCCAGCATCTGTGGGATCATCAAAAAAGCAAGAGAGTTCCAGAAAAAACATCTATTTCTGCTTTATTGACTATGCCAAAGCCTTTGACTGTGTGGATCACAATAAACTATGGAAAATTCTGAAAGAGATGGGAATACCAGACCACCTGACCTGCCTCTTGAGAAACCTGTATGCAGGTCAAGAAGCAACAGTTAGAATTGGACATGAAACAACAGACTGGTTCCAAATAGGTAAAGGAGTATGTCAAGGCTGTATATTGTCACCCTGCTTATTTAACTTATATGCAGAGTACATCATGAAAAATGCTGGGCTGGAGGAAGCACAAGCTGGAATCAAGATTGCTGGGAGAAATATCAGTAACCTCAGATATGCAGATGACACCACCCTTATGGCAGAAAGTGAAGAAGAACTATAGTGTCTCTTTATGAAAGTGAAAGGGGAGAGTGAGAAAGTTCACTTAAAAAAAAAACTAAGATCATGGCATCTGGTCCCATCACTTCATGGCAAATAGATGGGGAAACAGTGGCTGACTTTATTTTTCTGGACTCCAAAATCACTGCAGATGGTGATTGCAGCCATGAAACTAAAAGTCGCTTACTTCTTGGAAGGAAAGTTATGACCAACCTAGACAGCATGTTAAAAAGCAGAGACATTACTTTGTCAACAAAGGCCCATCTAGTCAAGGCTATGGTTTTTCCAGTAGTCATGTATGGATGTGAGAGTTGGACTATAAAGAAAGCTGAGTGCCAAAGAATTGATGCTTTTGAACTATGGTGTTGGAGAAGACTCTTGAGAGTCCCTTGGACTGCAAAGAGATCCACCCAGTCCATCCTAAAGGAAATCAGTCCTGAATGTTCACTGGATGGACTGATGTTGAAGCTGACACTCCGATATTTTGGCCACCTGATGCAAAGAGCTGACTCATTTGAAAAGACCCTGATGCTGGGAAAGTTTGAGGGCTCGAGGAGAAGGGGACAACAGAGGATGAGATGGCTGGATGGCATCACTGACTTGATGGACATGGGTTTGGGTGGACTCCGGGAGATGGTGACAACAGGGAGGCCTGGCCTGCTGCGGTTCATGGGGTTGCAAAGATTCAGACACGACTGAGCAACTGAACTGAACTGAGAGCCACCAGGGAAGCCCAGTGGTAAAGAATCCACCTACGAATTCCAGAGACACAGATTTGATCCTTGATCTGGGAGGATCCCACAGTGCTACAGAGCAACGAAGCCAGTATGGCCCAACTATTGAGCTTGTGCTCTGGAGCCCAAGTGACCCTCAACAAGAGGGTTATAATTAGGTAGGCTTCTAGGATTTTTGCCTCTTTCCTGTGTCAGAATGAAAAGCCCTAAGTCACAAGTTCAACAGGTTTATAAATGTTTACTATTTGTTACATGCAAAGAAGTATGCTGAGGATTCAAAGAGGAACACCTTAAGTCCCTGCAATCGAGATATTCAGAGCTGAACATACACAGTATTTTACGAAAGCACTAGCTGATTATGAATAAGGAGTGTGTTACAAAGCAACTGTATAAAGTTGTTGCTGCTGCTGTTGTTGTTGTTGTTGTTGTTGTTGTTGTTCAGTCACCCGGTTGTGTCTGACTCTTTGTGACCCCATGGACTGCCTGCAGTATGCCAGGCCACCTCATCCTTCAGCTTTCTTTAAAAATGTATTTATTACTCTCATTAAATTTGTTATACCTTTAAAGAATGATAGAACACAAAACAGAGGTCTGAAGAATTCTAATTCTACACTTTAAATGTTTAAGAAGTTTTGCTAATGAACTGGTAATTATTGAAGGTACAGATTTCAAAACATTAGGATCCAGTGAAAAATATGAGCTCTTTGGCAAAACTCAGTTAACAAGAATTCTCCATTAGTCAAAATACTTTAGCATATATCATTCTGGGAAAATGGAGATTTATCATACCATTATACAATTAAAATTCTAAATTTAATTATTTAAATTTAAATAATTACATGTTTAATTTCAGGGAAACATGGTAATCAGTATCAGACATAGTAAAATATATATTTCTCAATGTTTTCCTTGTTAAAATTAACAATTTTTGTAGAAAAACATGGATTGAGTTTGTCCCTTTACATGTGGTAAAGCACTGTTTTTCCATTTGTTCATTACATTTTCTAGGCAAAGATCAATATCTATTTTTTATTCCTCCTTTCAACTTCATCTCTCAAACATCTATTTGCAGCATTCTACTCAATACTAGATATTTAATCTACAAAGGTAACTAGTGACCTTCTTATGACTCAAATGAAAAGCCTCAGTCTTTTCAGCCACTTCACACAATTATCTACCACTTGCCACTGTTCACTCTCTTAACTTCTCACATTTAATTGTCTCTTACAGTCAGTCACAGAGAACAAGTAAAACATTTGTATATCAAGGGGAAAGCTATATAATTAGGGCATGAATACAAAAATGAAAAGAATGAACAGGAAAGAGGTAACAGATAACCAGATCAAATATGAAAAGCAGAAAAGCAGGAGGACGGAAGAAGAAAAAACATGCAAAAGATAAAGTGAATCAAGGAAAGGCATGAAGAGAAATGTTTAGTCTTTCTCCTTCATTAACCGTTTGAGGGGAGATCCTTTATTAAGCCAACTTTAAGCCTCAAAGTACTTCCTGCATTGCAATATATTTAGCAGCATTACAATGTATTGTAATTATTGTGACACTATGCTGCTTAAGAGGTCTTACTATTTAGACAACAAAAAAGTGCTTTCCTTTACAAATTCAAATATAGCTGTTGATAGAGACAAAATGAATTGAGTATATGCTATTATATTATGACATGTACAATTGATTTTCAAGGACGGCTGTTACATTTACTACTTGCATAATTGCAGACTTCATTCTGGTTATAACATGGCATGTGAACACAGCTAAGCAAATTGCAATGGTTATAGGTTTCCCCGGAGTTAATCTACGCGGTTAAATGTATCGGAGTATAAGGGCTTTTTTTAGTTTAAACATGTTCTCAATCTGTTTTTAATTTTCTGCCATTTAGTTTTACAAGATGCTGTATTTGTAGACTGTGGTGCCACTCATTTCTAAAATGGCATAAAACCTCTCATACAATAATTAAGTCAAGCCCCATGTAAAATCTAGTTTTTGCTCATTTGTTTTGTAATATCAGTTTATGACCACAATTTAACCTCAAAGAAATCAAACAAATATATTAGCACTTATACCACAAGAAGCAAAGATATTCAAGTTTATAAAGATACTCTTATTTAATTATTAATATGGAAATGAACTCATATATCTCTTAAATCTGAATATATATTTGGGGTCTGCATTTTTCTAGTGTTCTTTCCAAAATCAAGAGTCAAATATAGTACATTTTCTATCTGCCACAACAAAGGAAAAATCAAAACAGACATAATAGATACTTATTTTCTTTATAGGAGTGCTAATAATAGAAATGGACTTTCTTAGGACAAAGTGGGATTTATAAAAAGTATTTTATTTCAGAAAGAACTCAACTCAGAGTCATGTGTAAAGATTCCACAAACATTGTTGGCACACACGAGCAACTTGGTTAGGTGCTCTACATTAAACTTTCAAATCTAGGTGGTTGGGGTAAAGCAAATGGCTTCTTTTTTTTCTTATTTTTATTGAAGTTCAATTGATTTACTGTGTTAATTCCTGTTGTACAGCAAAGTGATTCTGTTACACATACATACATACATTTTTTAAATATTCTTGTCCATAATGGTTTATCATAGATTGTTTATTTACCTGGAGGACAACCGCTTTACAATGTTGTGTTTCTGCTACACAACAGCGTGGATGAGCTAGAAGGATACAAATATCCCTCCTTCTAGAGCCTCCCTCCCAAGCCAGACCCCACCCTCCTAGGTCATCCTGGAGCACTGAGCTGAGCCCCCTGTGCTATATAACAACTTCCCACCAGCTGCCTGTTTTATACCTGCTGGTATGATGCTGCTCTCAGTGTGTCCCACCTTCTTCAGCCCCCGCTGGGTCCACGGGTCCATTCTCTGTATCTGCATCTATTCCTGCCCTGCAATGGCTTTTCAATTGCGTTCAGAGTGTCTGTAGGGATTCCATAAATCATTTATTCTAGTTTATTGTTTAAATATATGTATATATTCAACTATCGTAAAATACACATAACATAAAATTTACCATCTTAACCATTCTTTAGCTCATGGTGTAGTAGGATTAGGTGTGTTCACACTTGTATGCAACAAATCTCCAGAACTTTTCATCTTGCAATATTCAAACTCTATACCTTTAAACAACTCCTGATGTCCCCCTCCTCCCAACCCTGTTAACCACCAATCTGCTTTGTGTTTCTAAGAGAATGACTACTCTAGGCACCTCATCTGAGAGAGATCACAACAGTTCTGCCCTCTTGTGACTGGCTTATTTCCTGCCGCTTGTTCCCAAGTTTCATCCATGTTATGGCCTGTGTCAGCATTTCCTTCCTTTATCAGGGTGAATAATATTTCACTGCATGTACATGCTACACTTATATAGTACATTTATTTATCCATTTATCCATTGACGTACATTTGGGTCTCTTCTGCCTTTTGAGCATCTTGTGTAATACTGCTATGAACACAAGTATACAAATATCTCTTAAAATTTTTAAATGTTTGTAAGTATCTAAAATAAAGTGACCTTGATGCTGTAAAAGATTGAAGGCAAAAAGAGATGGGAGTGTCAGATGATAGATAGTCTCACTGTCCCAATGGATATGAATTTGAGCAAACACACGAGACAGTAGAGGATAAAGGAGCCGGGCATGCTACAGTCCTTGGGGTTGCAAAGAGTCAGACACAACTTAGCAACTGAACAACAAGGCTCAAACATCTTCATACAATAAAATATTTTAATGGGTACTTCATAATAGTCTTAATTATAATCTGTGTATGAATAGACAAATACTAAGTGTCCCTCTCCTTTCAGATAGTTTATTTGATGAGTTTCCTAAGATTCCAAATTGATCTGTTTTAAAAATTGTTTCCATTTACAACAACTTACCTGTGTGACTCAGGATTCCCTCTGAAGAGTACAATCAAAGAAAAATACACAAATAAATTGGATGTTGTGTGATAATATAATTGCAACTTTCAAATTCAGATTTTTAGACATTTGTGTTCCTTAAAACAGACTAATTTTCTTCAGTTCAAAATATATAACTATTATAAATCTAAATGTGTAAGTTTAAACTAAATTCCACTTTTATCAGTGTTGTATATTGGCATTACAGAAATTTATTCAGGAAAACAAGATTCGATTAATAAGACTATTAACTTTTTTTTTTTATCAAGGTTGCTTTGACTATTTGGGGTCTTTTGTTTTGCATCCAAATTTTAATTTTTTTATAGTTCTGTGAAAAATGTCATTGGTAATTTGATGAAGGTGGCCTTGAATCTATAGATTGCCATGAGTAGTACAGTCATTTTAATAATATTGATTCTTCCAACCCAAGAGTATGGTATATCCTCCCATCTGCTTGTGTCAACTTCAATTTCTTTCACCATGGTTTCTTATAGTTTTCGGAGTACCGGCCTTTTCGTGGTCAGATAACTGTTGAGGACTTTTTCAGCTTTCACATTTTATGAGTTAACGGCTCCTCTTTGTTCCATTTGGGCTTCCCAGGTGGCTCAGTGGTAAAGAATCCACCTGCACTACAGCAGATGGAGGAGATGCATGTTCGATCCCTGGGTTGGGAAAATCTCCTGGAGAGGGAAATGGCAGTCACTGTAGTATTCATGCTTGGAGAATCCCATGGACAGAGGAACCAGGTGGGCTACAGCCCATGGGATCACAAAGAGTCAGACACAACTGAGTGACTAAGCACACACATACTTTGTTCCATTTAGTCATACATTTAAATAGCTCATGGAGTCCTCTGCTTCCATCTCACAATACCAAGCAATGCTGAGCAAAAAAAAAATCCCATCCATCTGATGAACTCAGAGAGAATTTTCAAAAGTAGAGCTATGAATTCCACACAGTTTCCCCTTACATGACGATGAGCTTTCATCTTTGATCAGACTACACCTGATTGTTCCACCTGATTATATCAGTAAGTTTTCTGAGAATGATATCCACTTATAGAACATGTTTCTGAGTGTTATATGGGTCACACCTGTGTCTGCAAACAATATTGTAATGATGACCAAGTATGCCTGATAATGTCAATTCCAAATATATACAGTAATACCCTCTTAGTTGGTATCTCTTTCACTTTCCCTCTATCACGTTCTTTGAAAGAATAATCTATATATTTATCTCCTCCTCCTCATCTGCCATTCCCTCTTCAGCCTTCAACCATCAGGCCTATTACTCCATATCAACCACTCTGGGAAAGATCCTGTTACTTTCTTATTGCCAAACTCGATAGACTCTTGTCAATTTTTACCCTATTTTACCTCCTGTCTGCATTTGTCATGTTTCTACTTTTATTCCCACAAGGCCATTTTCTCCTTCTTTTGTTCCCACCTTCCTCATATTATTTGTCTTAGAGCTCCATTTTACTCATTTACTTAAATGTTACATTTTCCAATGGATTGTCCTTTCTTCTTTTCTCATTTTCACTAGAGGATCTCATCCATATCCATGGCTTCGGCGAGTATTTATACATGGATAGATTCCCAAGGCCACAGTTCTAATCCAGACTTTTCCCTTGATTCCAAACACTGCTATATATATCTTCTTGGAATCTCAACAAGCTTCTTAATTGAAATCTATCCAAAACTGAGCCTGTTATTTTTTTCTCCTGGACTCATCTCATTCTCCAGCTCTTGCTAAACTACTGCAAAGTTTCCCAACTTATCTCCTTGCTCCCTAATTCCCACCCGTCAATCTATCCACTACACTCTGTTAGAGTGAAATTTCAAAAATGCAATTAAAATGTCACTTTTCTTCTTAGAACTCATTCTTGACTCTAAGCACCCACATAATAAAGTCCAAATTTCTTGATATGACATGAAAGGCTTTCCTGATCATTTTGCTATCCACATTTACTATATTTTGCTCTTTCTTACACAAATCTTCTATTTTCAAATAAACCATGCTATGTACACCCTTTGAAAATTTCCACAATTGTCCTTCTGTGTAGATTATTATACTTCACAATTAGTCAATCTAGTGAACTCCTATAAAACTTTCAAAATAGTTTGACTTCCTCTTTAATGAAGCTTTCCATCACTCCACCTTAGATCTGAATAGACAGAAAAGATTTATCTTTTACTATTCCACTGCAACCAATACATACTTCCATCATGGCACCTGTGATTTATTGACCTTACCTTTATGTGTCTGCTTTGCCTTTTCATAGTTTAGACTTCTTAAAGGCAGATGTTATGTCTTATTCATTATTTTATTCCCAAGAAATGGTTGATAAAAACAATTGCATGAATCAATTAATGTGAATATTTCTTGCCCTCAACTGTCTCACAGTCTAATGGGGAAACACACACAGACATCAGAAATTATAATAGAGTATGTATCTGCAGTGGTTGACTTATGTGCATTCACTCTGTTATTTCCAGGTCAATCACGGGAAAACACATATGTTCATTGTGTACATGAAGTATCTTTCTGCATCCTTTGCAATTTATTTCCTATTTCTATTATAACTATGTAGTTGGTTTTATATATCCCCTAAATATTGATAACTAGATAAAATACAGATCTGAATACAATATAAAATTGCTCAAACTATCCCTGTAACAGTTTACTTTCAGATGAATGAATTTCATGAGAAATAAATGAGAAGACACTCCTCTTTAAGAAAAATGTATTTTCCCATGACTGTGTTTTTCAGTTAAAAATGGTTAAAATTAGAAAAATGTTTAAGGTTGTTGTGCTTTTAGCTATTGACAAATTGTAATATAGGCTAAAGAAGAGGATACCAAAATCAAGCCGAAACTGGATCTGGTATTTAAAATTCTGAATTGTTCCCCAGGCTTCCATTGTGCTTTTTCATATTGGCGTAGGGTCAGCATGAGAGGGTTGAAGTAGATGGAAGAGTGATGAATGTAATGAGGGGAAGAAGTTGAGGAAATTATTCTGGAACTCATGATTTAAGTTTCAAGTGAAGACACTTTCTAAAGGAAATGAAATTGGTGATCTCAGTTTGCTCCCTAGCAACTACTGTAGCAGAGATGTAATTTGAATGCATCAATGTGTTTCACATATTGGGAATCTCCGTGGAAATGTATAATGACCTCCTGTTGGGACAGTTTTCCTTATTATGCTTCAGTGCTAGGGCATGTATTTGTTCGGATGTCGGCACCATCCTGAGATGCTCAACAAATTTCAAACATTTTGGAGAGGGAAATAGTTTGAGGCCTTCCCTAAGCACTCTCCAAGGTATCAGGCTGATGACAAAGTGGACCCCCAAAATCCTAAAAATCAACTCAGCTTGGCAAGAAATTAGGTGCCATTTACACGGAAAAAAATATATATTTCACATGACTCTTGATGAGCTTACTTTTCAGAAGAAAATACACAATGCCATTTAATCAAAATATAACACATTGGTATGAAATTTGATGAGCTAGCACAAAGTCAATTGTGTTTGATGACTTATTTCAAATTAACTTAAGACATATTTTACTTGTCCTTTTTTCTTAGTTCGCTTTAAAAAATCCATTTGTAAAAATTAAATAAACACAATGTGCTGAATTTAAAAATCTATCTTTATCCATTTTCATTTCCATCCCTTTCTTTTTCAATCTCTTGCTTCCTCTCTCTGTTAAATAAAAATGGGACGTGAAGAGGGACTGCCATCTACTGGTATATGGGAAACAATCCTGAAATAGTTAAACTGCACTAGAAATTGTCTTTGCCAAGAACACTCCAGGAGACAAAAGAAAAAGATTGTGATGCTTTAAGCGCTTTAAATGAAGCTTCTGATGATGTGTTCATTCATTTATTCACTAATTTCAGCAAAATTGGATTTATAAATTCTAGTTTTGCCAAGAATTGAACTAAATCCACAGGACACAGAGGTGACTAAATCATTGCACTTGATAGAAAATTCATTCCATTTTCTTTCCTTCCTCTGTTCATGTACTGTCAGTAGTATATGAATTTGTTTTGTAGCATGCTCTTGAGTTAATGGATTGAGCCTCTGAGGATAATTTCTGGAAAATATTAAATATGTTCAGGCTATACTGCCAGCAAAAGCTCCCAGGAGGATTCCAGAAGCATAGAAATCTCATAAATAACTCTTTCTTCACTGATTTGAAATTCAGCCTACTTGTTTTAATATATTTATAATGTCCTTAAATATTACCATTCACAAACTAATGAAGAGAAGATAGAAAAGTAGCTCTGTTAAGTGTGTCCTTTAATAGAAGATGCAGAACAGGAGTATTGGAAGTGGGGAAAAGTATTCATATGGATATTGATTTCACAACATTAATAATGATTAATATATGTATATAGGTCCCGTTACTGTCCACCTGAAACTACCAAAACATTGTTGATTAGCTATACCCCAATATAAAATGTTTTTGATGTTAATTTTTTTAATTTAAAAATAATAAAAAAGAAACTGCTTAACCTTTAAAAAAATATGTTTGGCATACACCTGGGCATTTTGGCAAGCCTGCCTTGATAGCTGTGTGTGTGTGTGTGTGTGTGTGTGTGTGTGTGTGTGTGTGTGTGTGTGTGTGTATTAGTTGCTCAGTTAGGTCCAACTCTTTGCAACCCCATGAAATGTAGCCCGCCGGTCTTCTCTGTCAATGGAATTCTCCAGGCAAGAATACTGGAGTGGATTGCCATTCTCTTCTCCAGGGGATCTTCCTGACCCAGGGACCAAACCTGGGTCTCCTGCATTGCAGGCAAATCTTTTACCATCTGAGCCACCAGAAGAGCCCAATACCAACACAACTGACTCAAATTAAACCCAAAACTCATTCAGGTAATGAAGAAGCCTATGGTACATGTGATCATCAAAGACCAGAAAAAACGGTTCTTGCACAACCATTAGAGATTAGAAGTATTTCAGTTACATGGTTTTGTTATTTTCCTACAAAATGTTAGTTTTCCCAATACACATCCACCTTGAAGATAACCAAAATTTGAGGATGATTCAAAGACTCTTTTGAATGAGCCCCCAAACCAATTTCATTATTGCAAACTCAAACTTTCTCAGTCTCCCTCTACTCATGAATAATAACACTCATCATCCCCTTTGACAACTAAAAGAACATGTATCTTTCATTTGCTCCTGTAAACCCCGTAGTGCTTGATCCATTATAGGTCCCAGCACATTTATACTAAAGGACTCAATGAACATGATTGGTTTGCATGCGTGTGTGTGGTTAATTAGAGAGGTTTCCAACCGGTGGTGTGTCAGTGCTCTGCTCTGTTGTTGGTAAAGTCTTAATTTTGCTCTTAAAAAAAAAATCTGGTGAAATAATTTTTGACTTAACAGAAGACTTGAAAGATTGTAGTGAGAGTTCTCTTATAACTTTTATTCAGCTTTTCCTTAATGTTAACATCTCACATAACCAAGGCATTAGTATTAAAAGTGAGAATTTGGCATTACTATAATACTACTGACATTTAGTTTGGATTTCTCCAGCTTTCCCACTGATAATACATTTTTTATTCCAGGATATATTGGATTTAGTGGTTATGTCTCTAATCTCTTCTAATTTCTGACAGTTTTGTAGTTAGTGTTAGTTGCTCAGTCACATCTGAGTCTTTGCAGCCTCATGAACTATAGCCCACCAGGGTTCTCTGTCCAAGGGATTCTCCAGGCGAGAATACTGGAGTGGGTAGCCATTCTCTTCTCCAGGGGACAGTTCTTTAGTCTTTCTTTATCTTTTCTTCATACTTCAGAAGAATAGTAGTCATGGACTTTTACTTCGTCTGATGTTTAGTTTGTCAGGTGTTACAGATTTTTGGAAATAAGGCCACAGAGGAGCAGTGCATGACTGAGCGCATCACCTCAGGGAGGTGTATAATACCAATATGTATCATTACTGGTGATGTTAATTTCAGTCACTTAAAAAAGGGTATATCTCCGGGCTTCTCCTCTTTTAACTCTACCTCTGGAAGAAGGAGAGAGTGTCAAAGTATGCGTGCCTCTTTGCCCAGTCTCAGATCAAGTCTGATCAATGCTCAGTGGAAGGCTCAAAGGGAAGTCTTTTCCAACTTCTGGAGCTCGGTCTTCTCCTCCACGTACCTCCCTTTTCTGTGCATTGCACTGTAAATTTCTCTCTACACTCTCAGCTCTGTTTCCTCAACTCAGGGGAACTGTGAGGGCCCATTTGGGTTCCTTCCTTCTGCACTGCCTCCTAGAGATTCTCTTAGGGCGATAAGTTGGATCAATACTAGGATTCACCTCATTTGTTTCCCCTCTCTCAGATGCTGGTGGTTAAATTTCTGAAAAAAAACATTGTTTCTTATATTTTTGTCCTACTTTCATTTGTTTGAGGTGTAGAGGTATGCCCATGTGGTCAGAAGCAGATGCCTAACACAATGTTTTAAATGCCATGTATATGCTAATACCACTAAAAATTAAAATTTTAGTTCAGCACTCTCCCTTGAACTACAAACACATATCCAATTCCCCATTTTATGTTTCCTTAAGTTCTCATTGACATTCTAAACCAAATTTATTCAGAGAAGTCAACTTATCGAAAGCACGCAGCAAACTCTTGATTCACCCATTCCCTACCCATCTCTCTTCTATTGATCCTAATATCAGTAACATGTCACCACCAGCCCCCTAGATTTCAATTCAAAAATCTTGAGTTATCTTTCACTCTTTTCCTCCACTGTCATATCCAATACACTAGCATTCCTATTATTGTATTTCAAGTTCAGTTCAGTTCAGTCGCTAAGTCACGTCTGACTGTTTGTGACCCCGTGTACCGCAGCATGCCAGCCTCCCTGTCCATCACTGTCTTCTGGAGTCTGCTCAAATTCAAGTCCATTAGTCAGTGATGCCAACCAACCATCTCATCTTCTGTCATCCCCTTCTTCTCCTGCCCTCAATCTTTCCCAGCATATGGATCTTTTCCAAAGAGTCAGCACTTCACATCAGATGGCCAAAGTATTGGAGCTTCAGCTTCAGCATCAGTCCTACCGATGAATATTCAGGACTGATTTCTTTTAGGATTGACTGGTTTGATCTCCTTGCTGTCCAAGGGACTCTCAAGAGTCTTCTCCAGACCAGTTTGTAAACATCAATTCTTTGGCACTCAGTACATATCCCATCCAATCTCTTGTCTCTCTCTAAACTACAGCCACTCTCAGAACCGTTCTTCTGAACCACTCAGAAACTTCTCATCTCTTTACTTCTTCCCTTCTCTTTCATTCACTGTCTAGCAGCTAGAATAGTTTTAAAATAGGTATGATATCCCATTCTCTCCCTGATGAAGCATTTTCAGCTGCATCTCATTGCGATTAGGAAACATTTCACACACAAAACCATGAACTTCAAGGCCCTGCTTCATCTGGCTACTATCTTCATCTGCAGTCTCTTTTTATATCCAACATTCTAGACACACAGTCTTCCCTTATGTTCTCAGAATATACCAAGCATCTTTCTATCTCAGAGCCTTTATACTTTTTATTTCCCTTTCCTGGAATACTCTTTCCCCAGGCGTATGAGATGCCTAGTTTTCTCCATCATTCAGATTTCAGCTTAAATGTCACCTTCTTCAGGAAGCATTCCTTAACTACCCTATTAAAAGTTGGGCTCCTACCTCCAATTACTTGCTTTTATATCATGGTCTTTATTTCCTTTGCAATAAAATTAGTTATATTATCTCATTTACTTGCTTCTTTATTTATCATCTATTTCTTAGAAATAAAAACTTCTAGATGAAATGGTCTTCTTTCACTACTGTATCACAGTGTATGATATGAGATATGGTATGTACTTGATGTTCTATAAAATTTCTTGAATAAATGAATGAAGAGATGAGACTGTATTTACAAATAGCAAGGAAACTAATGTCATGGACTGGGCAAAATTTGACTTGGTGAGCAAGAATCTAAACAAAGAGTGGGCAAATCAGCTTGTCACCTACTTTTGTAAGAAGTCATGTTGAGAAACTTCCCCAGTGATCCAGTGGCTAAGACTCCATGCTCTCAGTGAAGGAAGTCCAAGTTCAATCCCTGGTCAGGGAACTAGATCCCGCATGCCACACCTAAGAGTTTCTGCACCACAGCTAAAGATCTCATAGATGCAGCAAAGATCAAAGATCCTGAGTGCCACAACTAAGACCCAGTGCAGCCAAATAAATAAACAAACGTTGTTGAAAATAAAAAGGAATAAAGTTAATGTCAACACACAGCCACACCCATTTTATTATGTATTGTCTATGATTATAGTGGTTGTGGTTGCAGCAGTAATTATACGACCTAGAAAGCCTCAAATATTTACCATCTGTCCCTTTACAGAAAATATTTGCCAACTCTTGATCTAAACACATGCATAGATAATGGGGATATAGCAGGAGAATGAAAACGTGTGAAACATTACTCACAGACCACAGTCTGTGTTCTCTGACAATGCACATGCAATTCGTCTCTCACCCACTTCATGGTCTGTTCCCTACATTCTTCCCTGTCTTGAAAACAATAACCTTTTTCGATAGTGTACATCCTATGTTTCTAAGACCCTGACTGTAAATCTTTCAAATTCCTTCTTACTATGAAGGTATAGCCAGGATACAACTTACACATTCTGTAGCTTGTCATAATTTCTCAGAACTTTTAAGTTTCATATTCTGGGTCAAATACTACTGTCATTCTTTCCATTTCTTTTGCATTTTGAAAATGTTGCCCTTTCATAAAACTTATTGAAATGCATATTGTTTTTCTGGAATTCTATTAAAATGTAATTTCAAACCAGAAACAGTGATCCATCTTTCTAGGATCATTAGGTCTTTTTAAATGGGCACTCAATGTATTCAACCTTCCACACCATAGTCATGTCAGCTAGGCCACTGGAAGTGTAATATACATTACCAGTACTTTCCAAAGTTCTTAAAATCAATCCAAAGGAAATATTTAACTCAGCTAGCAATGAGTGTTTGTGACAAAAAGCAAAACCATACACTTTTTCTGCCTTCCAACACTCATACTTGGAGGAAGGACAAGTTGGGACTTAATCTGTCTACCAAGGAAGCCTCGACTTTTCTCAAGGTCTCCTCACTTTCTCATGATGACAGCTTCTAGAAGCAGTGGCTTTTTCAGCTTCATACAACCACACATCAAATATACAATGATATTACCACCTAAACACAACTGATGTTACAATGCCACTGTTTTCTGCTCCAATATAAAAAGTGATTCATAGGTTGCTAGGTCACAAAGGAAAAAGCTGAATGAATTTGAGGAGGGGTCTTCATGGTTTCATGTACCTTTCTTCTGTGCTTTGTCCTACATTGTTATATTCTTGACTATGACTATAGAATTAAAAATTAGGCAATTGATAAATACAAATTTGTCACTACATGTGACATTGGTCACTATGGGTAAATATGCAGGCATATTAAGATGATGTGAAGGATTTTACAGGTCTCTGTCTTAGAGTGTCTGTGGTTAAGCAGCCCACATAATAATTTAAATGCCTTAAAAGCCCCCAAGCTCATACTTTTAGCAAAACCAAAACAAAACAAAATAACCTGCTTGCCTGCTTCCCATAATTCACTCTTCCATTACTTAGTAAGTCCTGCAGCAAAGATCTGGGAGCTCTTTCAAGTAAGTGGAATCAAAGCCACAAAACTTCAAGGACAAAACCCTGAGAAAGCAATCTTAAAAGACCAAGTTACTTGCAGAGCAAAAAAAATTAATTTTCAAGCCTCTCTGATCAGCATGATAACATGTAAAAGGTTTGTAAATATATAAACAACTTGTATTAAGGACCAGAGGAACAGAGCATATTAAATTTCAAATGTTCCTCTGAATATTAGAGCAAGATACTAGTTTACCATTAAGAAACCAATTTATATAGTTTTGATGTGTTAGACTTCTCTTAATCAGAAAATAATCAACTTTCATTAATTATTGACCTAATAGATTACTTTTCATCCTCAAATTTAAGAAAATAGAAGATAATTTTTATATTTATTGAATTCCAAGTATTTTAACTTTTCTCTCTTCTAGTTAAATATTGATTAATACCAACATATCATTGAGGAACGGGAAAAAACCCCAAATTATAAAAGTAATCATTTGGATGTGTAAAGCAACAATATTTACCATATATCAATATCAAGAAATAGTTTATTTATCTGTTCAGGAAAATGAGATACAATTTGAAATGTGGATGTAAGAACATGGGAAATTGGCTCAGATTCTTTTTTTTCAGTTTGTATCATTTTATTTATCCAGTTTGCTACATACCTATACATACTCCAATTCTCTTCTTTTCCTGGCCAAAATTTTCTCACTTTCCCTATCTACAAAATAGCTTGGTGTAGGAAAGAAGATTCTTTTTATGCAGGCTTTACAAAGGTTTTCTTTTCACTTAAATACAGCTTGACTTTCCCCCTCCTACCAAAAAATAAATAAAATAAAATGGATAACAATCTAATGGTCTATGGCAACCCACTCCAGTTTTATTGCCTGGAGAATCCCATGGACGGAGGAGCCTGGTAGGCTACAGTCCACAGGGTCGCAAAGAGTCGGACACGACTGAGCGACCTCACCTTCACCTTCACATGGGGTGAGCAGTGTCTCCTTTTTCTCAAATTAATCCATCTTTCATACACATGAGCCTTTCGTATGCCATTCTTTTCATTGACACGCCCTTTGTCCATGCTCTCTTGCATCAGGGAGTAATTCAGCTAATGCTGATACCAACCAAACATTAGGAATCTCAAAGCTTATAAACTCTACTAGCAATATTCTGCATGTTTGGTATTTCTTGAGATATTCTGTTCATCTGGCCCACCTACCTTCATTAAGTGATTTCCATTATGGTCAATACTAAATATTCATTAACTATATTATGTGCTAAATATCATTCTAAGTGCTGGTATTACCATGAGTTATAAGAAACTACAATTTATTACTGTTCTAGATGTTACTATTCTAGATGCTGTGACTTCAATAAAATTCTCAGATGAATAACAATTCAGTTGGGGGTTCATCTCCTATACATTATAATAAAATAAATAATAGAAAATATTACATAGATTATCTTATATGATTATCCTAGAATGTAGATTAGAACAAATTTCAGAGGAAAAAGTACATGGCTATCAGCAAGAGAAATCAGGAAATACAATTTGGAGTTGAAAAATAAAAAGAAAAACATGTAAAGTAGGAAAGAAAAGAAGCGAAAAAAAGAACAAAATTGTTCAGGTGAGAATATATGGTGTGACTACTGATACAGATAATTTACATAAGAAACAGATGAAAGAAATGAGACTAAGGCAATGAAGGCCAAACTAGGCTGCCTACATTTATAGATGTCAAAGCCAAAGACGGAGAAGCTCTATAGTGTCAGCAAAAACAAGACCGGGAGCTGACTGTGGCTCACGTCATGAACTCCTTATTGCCAAATTCAGACTGAAATTGAAGAAAGTGGAGAAAACCACTGACCATTCTGGTATGACCTAAATTAAATCCCTTATTTGATTTAGAAGTGAGAAATAGATTTAAGGGACTAGATCTGATAGAGTGCCTGATGAACTATGGACGGAGGTTCATGACATTGTATAAGAGACAGGAATCAAGACCATCCCCAAGAAAAAGAAATGCAAAAAAGCAAAATGGCTGTCTGAGGAGGCCTTACAAATAGCTGTGAAAAGAACAGACGCGAAAAGCAAAGGAGAAAAGGAAAGATATACTCATTTGAATGCAGAGTTCCAAAGAATAGCAAGGAGAGATAAGAAAGCCTTCCTCAGCGATCAGTGCAAAGAAATAGAGGAAAACAACAGAATGGTAAAGACTAGAGATCTCTTCAAGAAAATTAGAGATAACAAGGGAACATTTCATGTAAAGACGGGCTCAATAAAGGACAGAAATGGTAGGGACCTAATAGAAGCAGAAGATATTAAGAAGAGATGGCAAGAATACACAGAAGAACTGTACAAAAAAGATCTTCATGACCAAGGTAATCATGATGGTGTGATAACTCACCCAGAGCCAGACATCCTGGAATGCAAAGTCAAGTGGGCCTTAGAAAGCATCACTACGAACAAACCTAGTGGAGTGGATGGAATCCCAGTTGAGCTATGTCAAATCCTGAAAGATGATGCTCTGAAAGTGCTGCACTCAATATGCCAGCAAATTTGGAAAACTCAGCAGTGGCCACAGGACTGGAAAAGGTCAGTTTTCATTCCAATCCAAAGAACGGCAATGCCAAAGAATGCTCAAACTATGGCACAATTGCACTCATCTCACATGCTAGTAGTTCTTAAAATTCTCCAAGCCAGGCTTCAGCAATACATGAACTGTGAACTTCCAGATGTTCAAGCTGGTTTTAGAAAAGGCAGAGAAACCAGAAATCAAATTGCCAACATCCACTGGATCATCAAAAAAGCAAGAAAGTTCCAGAAAAACATCTATTTCTGCTTTATTGACTATGCCAAAGCCTTTGACTGTGTGGATCCCAATAAACTGTGGAAAAGTCTGAAAGAGATGGGAATACCAGACCGCCTGACCTGCCTCTTAAGAAACCTGTATGCAGGTCAGGAAGTAACAGTTAGAACTGTACATGGAACAACAGACTGGTTCCAAATAGGAAAAGGAGTACCTTGAGGCTGTATACTGTCACCCTGCTTATTTAACTTCTATGCAGAGTACATCATGAGAAATGCTGGGCTGGAGGAAGCACAAGCTGGAATCAAGACTGCCAGGATAAATATCAATAGTCTCAGATATGCAGATGACACCACCCCTATGGCAGAAAGTGAAGAAGAACTAAAGAGACTCTTGATGAAAGTGAAAAAGGAGAGTGAGAAAATTGGCTTAAAGCTCAACATTCAGAAAACTAAGATCATGGCATCTGATCCTGTCACTTCATAGCAAATAGATGGGGAAAGAGTGGAAACAGTGGAAACAGTGACTTTATTTTTCTGGACTCCAAAATCACTGCAGATGGTGATTGCAGCCAGGAAATTAAAAGACGCTTATTCCTTGGAAGGAAAGTTATGACCAACGTACACAACATATTAAAAAGCAGCGATGTTACTTTGCCAACAAAGGTCTGTCTAGTCAAGGTTATGGTTTTTCCAGTGGTCATGTATGGATGTGAAAGTTGGACTATAAAGAAAGCTGAGCACTGAAGAATTGATGCTTTTGAACTGTGATGTTGGAGAAGACTCTTGAGAGTCCCTTGGACTGCAAGGAGATCCAACCAGTCCATCCTAGAGGAAATCAGTCCTGAATATTCATTGGAAGGACTGATGATGAAGCCGAAACTCAATACTTTGGCCAATTGATGCAAAGAACTGACTCATTTGAAAAGACCCTGACACTGGGAAAGATTGAAGGGGGAGGAGAAAGGGACAACAGAGGATCAGATGGTTGAATGGCATCACCGACTCTATGGACATGGGTTTGAGTGGACTCCAGGAGTTGGTGATGGACAGAGAGTCCTGGCATGCTGCGGTTCATGGGGTCACAAAGAGTCAGACACAACTGAGCGACTGAACTGAACTGAAGAACAAAGACTTCTGAACCGTGGGTGATATGAAGAGAATTGCTTTACGAAGATTAATCTGGCATCAGAGTGCTATACAATTTTGTGGTAGAAAGATGTTTTGGGGAGATTTTTTTAGGATTCTGTTTGTCAAAGCATTGCTCATAGAGTTGTAAGCATTAAATTATAATATGTAAAACTAGATAGCCAATAGAAATTTGCTGTATGACACAGGGAGTTCATATCTGGTGCTTGTGACAACTGGAGGGGTGGGATGGAGTGGAAGGTGAGAGGGAGGCTCAAGATGAAGGGGACATATGTGTACCTATGGCTGATTCATGTTGATATATGGCAGAAACCAACACAACATTGTAAAGAAAGTCTGCTCCAATTAAAAATAGATAAGCTAAAAAAAAAGTTTTTTAATCAAGTGGGCAACAGTTTTGTTATGACTTGTTGCCTCACACTTTCCCTTCCTAGCTGGTTATATCTTACCTTTCTCTATGAGCTACCCTTTGATAAACAGAATCAGTTAGTAAATCTTTTTTCTTTGGTAATGCTTTCATTATTAACTTATTTTATATTTATTGAATATATACTAAATGTTAGGCACTACAGCATGTAATGGGACTACAATAATGAACAAAATAGACAAAGTGACTACCCTCATGGCAGTTCTAGTGTAAAGGAGACAATATGTGTTTGAGAAATTATTGCACAATTAAGTATTTAATATGACCATTATACATAATATTAGGTAAAAGTATAGGGGACTATGAAAGTTTATATGGTAGGTGGAATTAACCTAAACTGGTAAGAGATTCTGAGAACTATTCCCTGGCAAATTGAAATCTGATATATTCCCTGGCAGATCTTTCATTTGAGACATTGAAGGATGGGTAGAAGTTAGCTTTGCAAGGAAAAATATGTGTATAGAGGGCGGGACAGACAGGAAGAGGAAAAGGTGAAGGGAATACCTCATAGGCAGGTAATAGGATGTGCAAGGACTATAAAAACAAAAGAACACAGTTCAGAAACAGAGAAGGTTGGTGTGGATGGAGCCAAGTGAAGAAGAGAGATGAGTGAGGGTGGAGAAACAGGCAGGAACAATAGTATCTAAATCTTATAGTTTATGCTTATCCACAGAGCAATGGAAATCTACTAAAGGCTTGAATGAGAGGTTTGGCACCCTGGTGAAAGTGTGAGTACTGGAATGGAGAAAGACAAGATTAGACACAGGAAAACTAACTTGCAGGTTATTTGCCCAAGCCCGGGCAGCTGATCATGGTGGTTTGGAGTAGCAACAAGAACAGCTGAGAGAAGTAAACACAATCAAGACACTTTGCACATTTGGGAAAAGACTTGACAAGATTTGAATTGGATATAAGGGAGCTAAGGAAAGGGAATGTCAAGGATGACTCCCAGGTTTCCGAAAAGAACTCAATGGATGAGAAAAGTCACTTAGTAAGACAGATAACTTTAGAAGAGAAACTGGTTTGATGGGGCTGATCATAGGTTCAGTTTCTGACTGTGAGGCACCAACATGGAGTGTTCAAATAAGCCACTATAAATATGAGTTCTTGAGATCAGTTTGGATTTAATGCATCATCCTCAAGTGAAGTATTTTGAGGCAAGATGTCTAAGTAAAGATATTTAAAAACAGTTTTCATTAACTATAGCTTCCACATTTTGTGATCATTAAGTACAGTTTTTATGTTCACTTTAACCAAAGTGAATCTGGAAGCTTAAAAACTATGTATATTTTAGTCATTAAATTAAAGTTCTAATGAGAAGAAATTGCCTTTTCAAGAGAAAATTAACTAACTTATCTAATAATAGTTTTAAGTGAGCATTATACATTTAAACACAAGTAAGAATGAGTAAGAACATTTAAATACAAGAACAAGGAGAAAGGGAGAAGGGGTTGGCAGAGGATTAGCTGGTTGGAGGGCATCACTGACTCAATGGACATGAATTTGAGCAAATTCCAGGAGACAGTGGATGACAGGGGAACCTGGTGTGCTGCAGTCTAGGGGGTCTCAAAGAGGTGGGCATAGCTTAGTGACTGAACAACAACCCTCCAACCCTCCCAACCACTTCGTACGCTCCTTTTTTTTTTTTTTTCTGCACAAGTAGAGGTGTTTTTTTGTTTGTTTCTTTGTTTTTAACAAACTAGCTGTGAATTACAAAAGATATGCAGTTAAAAAGAATCTCTTTAAAAGACACTTCCTCCTCCCAAAAGATCAAATCCTTAAAAAGTAAATGAATTGTTGAAGTGGAAGTTGTTTTAAAGATCATTGCATCCGGCTTTTCTCTAAAAATGAATGAGTCCTTTCTTGAATATCTGAATATGTTATGCCAAACATATCTAAATATGTTATGCCAAACTTTGCTTGAATTCTTCTAATAAAACAGAACCTATATTTCAACGAAATAATTTTATACAATCATTCAATCATGCATTTATTTATTCATTAATGTGTTTCTTCATTAGCTCTACATAGACTATAGTAACAACACACTTTGCTAGATGCTAGACAGTGGGAAGTTGAATAAAAAGATGAATTAGATATAGGTACTTGCTCCTCAAGCAGCTTAAAACCTGAAAGATATGAAAGAAAAATTGCAATGGTATGAGGAAAAAATAAGAACAAAAGAAAGTGCATAAATAAAATATCACAGTAATTCAAGAGATGAAAAGCCCACTTTTAGCTGGTAAATGACTTAAGACTTCTGGTGGATATTGTTTTACCTACTCAGAATATAATGTTTTATTTCCATTAAGAAGCAGCCATAAAATTGATAACCTACAAACTCTGGGCAAGCTGGAGAGGGGGGTGGGGAGAGGGAATGGTAAGGGGGAGGAGGAGAAGTGGGGGAGGGGAACCCGGCTAGCTTAACACAGAGACAGGGCTGGGACTTCCCTGTTGGCTCGGTGGCTAAGACTCTGCACCCTCAGTGCAGGAGGCCTGGGTTCGAACCCTGGTCAGGGAGCTAGATCCCACATGCTGCAACTTAAGACCCAGTGTGGCCAGATAAATATACAAATATTTTCAAATGAAAGTAAAAAATGTAGGGCCTGGCTCACCTAATCTAATCAGCATTTCTTTGGTGAGAAGATGACCTAAGCTACTTCAGTGTGAAGCCAAGGGCTTTTACTGAATTGGGCACTGCTGGGGGGGGGGGGGGGGCTGAGGCGTCTCTTCCTGGCCTGCTCTGTGTGGTGTGGAATGCACCTGGGAGGCTTTCAGCTGCAGCATCCTGTGCCACCACAAAGAAAACCAACCTGAGGAGGAAAACCACATGAAGAAATGGCTTTGGGGCCTGACAAACTACCCTTGGAGCCTTCTCTTACCTTAATATTTCACTGACGTGAGCCGTTATTTCTTTTATTAATCACACCAATTGGAGTGGCTCTCTGTTCTAACTGCTAAAAAATTCACAAAGGAGTGTCTGAGCTAGAATTTGAAAAATGGTCAAGGCTGAAGCCTAAAGGGATGAGAGGAGGCAATCCAGGTTGAAAGAATAAACACTTAGGAAAGTAGCGAATTTCTGTGGCTAAAGGTAACTTGCGTTTGACTATAATAAAGACTGAATACAGCAGGAAAGTGATGGTTGGGGTAAAGGTTCCAGAGGAGACGAGTGCCTGGGTATCATTCTATGGCATGACAGTTTCCAATTATTAACAACCATGAAACCGTATCTATCTCACCCCCCGCTTTTATATTGATTTACTTACTTATAAAATATAAATTATTTATTACTATAATAATACAAATAAAGCTTTAGTGTTGTTCTTCCCATATCCTAGCGCTTGTGCTTCCACTTAAACATGCTCTTGTTTCTTTGGAATGTACTGTAAGACAATGGCAAGCCACGACAAATTCTGAAACAGAAGCATAATGTGATAACTATATCATAGAAAGATTTATCTGAAGGCAACATCTAAAGTTAATCTAAATAGATATCCTGGAAATAGGGCAATTTGTTGCAGGTTTTGTGTAGTAAACCAATAATCCAAGAATAACTGGGATCCTTAATCTGTGTAGAGGCAATGGTAAAGAAGAGAAGGAGGTGACTCTCATAGCTATTGTGCATGCATGTGCCAAGTCGCTTCACACGTGTTTGACTCTTTGCAGCCCTATGGACTGTAGCCCACCAGGCTCTTCTGTCCATGGAAATTTTCAAGCAAGAAACCTGGAGTGGTTTGGCATCACTTCCTCCAGGGGATCTTCCCAACCCAGGGACTGAACCCATGTCCCCTGTGGCTCCCGCACTGCAGGCCGATTCTTTACCACTGACCCACCGGCGAAGCAGATAGAACTGGTTAAAAATATGCGTTAAATATCAACTCCAGGCCAGTCTCTTAACAGGATCTCAATACATTGTACTAGTTTCTCTTTTATTTCTCTAGAATTGACCCATACATACTTAGCAAGGGAGATAAAACTGGACTCAACATTAATCAGGCCAATTTTGTGGCTGAAACCATTAATGCCCTGAAGATTGAGAGTAAGAACCAAAAACAAACAAAAAATGCATTTATGATCTAGCTTAGGTTGGACATTGGAAAATTGGAAAAGCTATAAATAAAAAATAAGGAAATCAGGATTATCAAAAGAGCCTACTTGAAAGTTAACCAAGTGGGTCAAGACTGAGATGAAGGCATTGGAGAATGTGATATTTTGTGAATGTAAGATGTGATCTTTTGTGAATGGAAGATGCGATCTTTTGTGAATGGAAGGCGCAGTCTTCTGTGAATAAGCAATGCTGTCGAGTGATCAGAGACATCAGTCTGCCTGAACCACATAAATGTGACATTCAGTGCGGTATGAGCAGCAGCATTTGAAGAGTGAGTCTGACTGACCCTGACAAAGTCACACTTTATTGATATGCAATGTTTCCCTGCCTTCATTAGCAAATGCTATACCCAGAAAAACTGTATTCAGCACAAAACTGACAGTGTTTTGAGTACATTACTAAATGTAAACTGAAATTCAAATACCAAGTATAAATGCTAGAAAGAAAATAAACCAGCATAATAATAAATTCAGTGACACGCTGTAAAGTACTTATTTCCTACTTAGAAAGATACTCTGCTAGGCACTTAAAGAAATGCCCGTGATCTAGTCTCAGCAAATATTCTAATGTTTGTCATTAAAGATTATGAAAATTTCATTTACAGAGCATTCAGTACTTTGCTTTCTTTTTTTACTGTTCTTTATATTTACATGTCATTATGCTTTAAGAAATGCTTTTTTTAAAAAAGTATTCTGGGTAATATGTACTGCTGTGAAACAGTCATTTTTCATGACTTGTCAATGAGTTTATGGCTCATTTCCTTTCCTCATGCATTTATCTATTTCTACACATCTAAACAAATATTAGATTTTATTTAAAAAATCACAATTACATATTTTAAATATATAAACACATGAATTTTACATTTTTGTGAGATGTTGCAAAAATGTTCAGCACTGCATAAACACTGAAACTCATTAAATAGGTATTTTAATGTATTTTTAATTTTTATTTATTTAAGCCATGAGCACATGATCTTAGTTCCCTGACCATGTATCAAACTGTGTCCCCTGAGTAGAAGTGCAGAGTCTTAACCACTGGACCATGAAGGAAGTCCCTATTTTTTTTTTAATACTATCAAGCAGTTGAACTGATTGGAAAATAGAAAAAGATTATTTTACTAGAATCATTCAGAGCTTTATCTTTTAATGTGTAGCTTCCAGACAGAAAAACAGTGGAATTTTTTGGTTTCCCTGATGGCTCAGACAGTAAGGAATCTGCTTGCAGTGTGGGAGAGGCAAGTTTGATTCCTGGGTCAGGAAGATCCCCTGGAGAAGGGAGCGGCTACCCACTCCAGTATTACAAGCTGAGGGCCCAAACCAGTAAACCTATTCATGTAGAAATTTCCCTATCACCCTCTTTCAAGTAATGCAAAGACAGATCCATTCCCAAGCAACTATGAGTAATTACTCTTCAAATATTTTCAGCAGTTGTAAAACATTCCTTTTGAAAAATTAATGCTCACTTAAATCTTAATATTTATGCCTGTAGATATTGTTGGAAGCATTTTTCTGTAAATGTATTTCTGCACTTAATAACATAAAACATCACCTACTACTTTTCAGCATGGTTTCCTGAGAAAAGCAGTTGGCTAGGAAACCTGGGTTCTAGTCCAAGTTCTGGTCACTAATAGTTGTAAGATTTCAAACAAAATTCTAACCTACTTAAAATTCAACGTCTTTATTTGCCTCTACATCTTTCAGAACTTAGATTTTACACCACCGCATCACTTAGTGCTGTTTGTAAAACCCTACATAAATTATCAAATATTGCCATTAAAAATGTTAAATTACAGTTGATCCTTGAGCAATGCTGGCACACTGACCCTCTGCACAGTCAAAAATCTTATTATAACTTATAATAGGTCTTGCGCATGTGTGCATGCAAAGTCGCTTCAGTCATGTCCAATTCTGCAACCCATGGATGGTACCCCACCTGCCTATTCTGTCCATGGGATTCTCCAGGCAAGAATACTGGAGTGGGTTGCCACTTCCTCCTCCAGAGGATCTTCCAAACCCTGGGACTGAACCTAAGTTGAACCATATGTCTCCTGCATTGGCAGGTGGGTTCTTTAACAATGGCGCTCCCTGGGAAGCCCCACACTTACCATATTTATATTTTATTATTTCAGACAATCTGAAGACTACATATGCATATTCCTTATAGAGGCATAGTCATATATTTTGGCCAGTTATGTTAAATACACTTTGGAAGATACTTTACATGTATCATCTCATTTAATTCTCAAGAGAAAATATAATTAACACTATTTCCATTTTTAAGTTGAAAAAAATAGAGGACCAGGCCATTTAAACTATTTTCCCAAAGTCACCCAGTTTCAAACAGTTTCATTTCAAAGCCTCTGATTTTTCTTTTGTACTACACTACTGTACTTTTCCTAAAAATTTTTCCTTCAATGTTCCTGAAATTCCATAATGTTACCTGTAAAACAAAGAGAGAGAGAGAGATGGGGGGACATTTATTTGTAATAGAAATAACAGCACCCACTCTTTCTTAACATAGATATTGTGTTACAACCTGGTTTAATTCCCACATCAACCTATCAAGGCAGATATTGTTACTCCTATGTTATAGACAATGGATTCGAGACTCAAAAACCATAAGGTGCTTGTTCAAGATACCACAGCTAGCAGGCAACAGAACCAGAATTTGATCACAAATGCAACTATTTGATACTAAAGACCACACGTTCAACCACTACTCCAAATGCGTAGATCTAGAGATGCTTATGGCGCCCCACTCCAGTCCTCTTGCCTGGAAAATCCCATGGACGGAGGAGCCTGATAGGCTGCAGTCCACCGGGTCGCTGAGAGTTGGACATGACTCAGTGACTTCACTTTCACTTTTCACTTTCATGCACTGGAGAAGGAAATGGCAACCCACTCCAGTGTTCTTGCTTGGAGAATCCCAGGGACGGGGGAGCCTGGTGGGCTGCTGTCTATGGGGTTGCACAGAGTCGGACACGACTGAAGCAACTTAGCAGGAGCAGAGATGTTTGGAATAAATTTTATTTAAAGAGATCATATTAAAATCCTTCAGGTTGTCTGGCACAAGAATTAAGGAAACATTAAAAACAATGAAAGATGATAATAGGTGAAACTGTGCAGAAAGACAGGAGCAATATGAGAGCTCTGTATAATTTCTGCTCAGTTTTTCTATAGATCTAAAATGGCTCTAAAAGATAAAGTCTAGTAATTTTCTGCATAATTTCTGCTCAGTTTTTCTATAGATCTAAAATGGCTCTAAAAGATAAAGTCTAGTAATTTTAAAAGATTATATTATCTTTGAGATCCCTTACAATCATCAGATGAAGGCTTTTAGTACTGAGTTATTGATAAGCTCTGAAACACCTGAAGCCCAGTTCTATGAACTATAAGGATCTGGGTATAATGACCACAGACAGGTGATTTACCTCCTAACAAATATGCAACTGCTTTTGGAAGGAGTAGAACAGTGCTTTAAAAAATTACCTGGACAAAATCTACCATACAAAAGCCACTTTATCATCAGTGAAGCTGGATACTGTCCCCCGTTGCACAATGCCTGTCTGTTCCTTTAATTCCTGTGCCTGACCACATCACTGCAAGAGCTCTTGGTACCTTGTTGAAAATTCTGGTTACTGATTCTTCCATGGGATTGTGCCACTGGACTTGTTTCCACATGTCTGCTGCATAGCCCCTGACAACAATTTGATTTCCAACTGAGAAACAGAGCATAGAAATGTTACTAATAGTGCTATACATTATATTAATAGCTTTCACATTAAATTTTAAGTCAAAAATTATAAATTGATACATACACCACTTCTAAAAAGTAATTTATACTCTAGTTCATCATTAAAAGTTTTTAAAGTCTGGTAAATTACATAATTCTCATTTAAAAGCATTTTATTATTTAACTTTTACTAATAATATTACCAAAAATTTAGCAAAAATTATATTCTATGTACTCTAAAAATAAGTAATAAAAAGTCTTATATCTCACAAAAGGAATGGACAGAGTCTCATATGACTATAATTGTACAGTTCAGTGAAAATATCACTAGCCTCTTCTTTCTGACATATTTACAGATATTGTCTATACAGTGAGCATTGTTAGTTTCTACACTTCTAGTTGAATTTATTCCACAGTCCAAACAGAAACTTCCAAGGTAGCTCGGACAGTAAAGCGTCTGCCTACAATGTGGGAGACCTGGGTTCGATCCCTGGGTCATGAAGATCCCCTGGAGAAGGAAATGGCAACCCACTCCAGGCTTCTTGCCCGGAAAATCCGATGGACGGAAGATCCTGGTGGGCTACAGTCCATGGGGTTGCAAAGAGTCAGACATGACTGAGTGACTTCACTTTCACAAACGGAAACATTTGTATTTTGTCCCTTCTACCTTTGATAGTTTAAAAGATATCCTATTGCTTTATCTTACATTTTCATAAATTATCATCTAGACTCTAAATATGACCCTTTCAGACCTTGCGAGGTATTGAAAATGCAAAGAAATCAGAAAAATAAAGCATACGTGACAGAATAACTGGAGGATATATTGATCTTAAAGTAGATAAAATTAGATCTATATGTTGTACAGAAGGAATGTAATATAATTCAGTCATACAGGGAGTGAGAGATGAGTGATATATATTTTAAAAGGCATTTCTTAAATATAGGAAAAGAATTATTTTATCTGAGTAACTGATTCAAATAAGAGAAACTTGTTAATGCTGGTATAGAATACACATTATAAAACTTTAATAGTAAAGCAATTAGATACCACAAATATTACACAATATTGCAGTGACCTGTGTAGGAAGATATAAAAAATGAATAGTGGCATAAATAGCCCTTAGGGATTTTGTGATTCAGACTATACTGACCCAGAGAGATTGTGGTAAATTCTGAGTTTTAAAAAATAGTAATTTAATTCCTCTCTTCATGGAGCTTATATTGCATTTAGGAAGACGTGCAATAGCAATTGATGTTTAGAGCTTGGGAGAAGCATAAGAAGGAAAGAAATAGACTCTATAATAGAAAATTAAGAATGTGGCTGTGAGTAGCAGAGAGAGTCTCTCTCGAGAAGTAACGTTTGCACTGTGACATGAGGGATATGAAATAATAGGATAGCAAGAGTAGGGACAAGATGTTTGCAGGAAAAGAATACAGCAAGTGCAAATGTCGTAGGGTGGGAAAATAATTTTGCCACAAAAAGAACTTTTATTTAAGAGTGTAAGTGCATGAGGGAGTTAGCGGCATGGAATGAGACTGAATGGTAGGCATATTCCTGATATCTCACGGTCTAACGGACAATAAAAGGTGCTGGAGAAGTAGTCTAAATGCAGTAAAAACCATGAGTGAGTATTTCTTATAGAGTTTTTTTATAATTTTATTTATGTTCATGGCTGCGCTCCATCTCCCTTGCTGCCTGCAGGCTCTCCTCTGGTTGCGGTGAGTGGGGGCCACTCTTCACTGCAGTGTCCGGGGTCCCCATTGCAGTGGCTCCTTCTGTTGTGAACCCCAGACTCTGGGGTGCCTGGGCTTCAGTCGTTGTGGTACAGCTGACCCTTGAACAACAGTGGGTGTGAACTCTACAGGTTCACTTTTATGTGGAATTTTTTTTTAAATAAATACATAGAAAGTACTACAAAGGGCCCACCAGGTGGCACCGTGATAAAGAATCTTCCTGCCAATGCAGGAGGCACAAGAAACGGGAGTTCAATCCTTGGGCAGCCCACTCCACTATTCTTAACTGGAAAATCCCATGGCCAGAGGAGCCCGGTGGGCCACAGTCCATGGGGTCATGAAGCGTCAGACATGAACGAGCACACATGCACGCATGCACAGTGTTACAAACGCTGCGGTTGGCCGAATGTGAGGTGTGGCGTGCCGATACAAAGGGCCAACTGTAAAGTCCCACTCAGGTTTTCTACTGGGTAGAGAGTTGGAGGCTCTAACCTCTGCACTATTCAAAAGTCAACTGTAATCTAAAAGAGAGGATGGTGACTTGATAAGGAGAAAGAGAAGAGAGGGCTAACTGTAAACATATCTTTGAAGTAGATTTGACTGGCCTTTGTAATGGAAAAGATGGAAATAATAGGAAAAATACTTCAGACTTTGTTTTATGAGAGAGTGTGAATGGATGGTGGTGCGAAACAGTGTAAGAAAGAAACCTAAACTGGATTTGAGGAATAAGAAGATCAATTAAATCCATTCTTGTTAAATTTGAAACAACTTAAGCCTGTTTGAGTGAATATGTCAGCAAGACAATTGGATACATGAATCTGAATCTTAGGAGAAAGGTATGAACTATAGTTACATGAGTGTGTGTGTGTGTGTGTGTGTGTATGTGTATCCCTTTATAACCCGATGGACTGTAGCCCATCCGGATCCTCTGGCCATGGGATTCTCCAGGCAAAAATACTGGAGTGGGTTGCCATTTCGTCCTCCAGGGAATCTTCCCGACCCAGGGATGGAACCCACATGTCTTGCATCTCCTGCGCTGGCAGGCAGATTCCTTACCACTGAACCACCTGGGAAGTTCTATCAATATATCTATCTATATATGTGTATATTGAAATTAGAACAGGTAAGGGATGAGTGCAGACAGAGAACTTAGCAAGACCCAGATCAAGTCCTAAGGAACATTAACAAAGTAGACTGAAATGGAACAAAATATAGGAATTGCTAATATTCACTATAACCCTATTGCAAGAAGTGAATAATAAAGAAGAATCTTATGAGATGCTTAATTTCCAAATGTTAAATGTGGTCTCTGCTATCAAAAGACATCTTCAATCCCTTAGGACTGTCAAAGCAAATATATATATATAAATATGAAGGTACTACTTTATTGAGTTGAGAGACATGGACTGTAGCCCAACAAGCTCCTCTGTCCATGAAATTCTCCAAGCAAGAAAGTGGAATGGATTGCCATTCCCTCCTCCAGGGGATCTTCCTGACTCAGGGATCAAACCCGGGTCTCCAGCATTGCAGGCAAACTCTTTACCATCACAGGAAAGCTGTCGCTTCCCTGGTGACTCAGATGGTAAAGAATCCACGTCCAATGCAGGAGACATGGGTTCGATCCCTGGGCTGAGAAGACCCCCTGGAGAAGAGAATTTCAACCCAATCCAGTATTCTTGCCTGAAGAATTCCACGGTCAGAGGAGCCTGGAGGACTCCAGTCCATGGGGTCACAAAGAGTCGGACATGACTGAGCAACCAACACTTTCACTACTTTATCATTATTCAGAAAGCTGTGCTTTCTAAAGTGTCTATTCACTTGCACTGAGGAAAGGTTTCTAGCTGACCATTTGCTCCAAGGGAAAAAAAAATAAATAAATGCTATGATTCTGAATTCTTCAAGAAGCTACTGGACTTTTCAGTCCTGAAGCTAATTTCCATTCATCTCGGGAGCCATGAGGGAAAGCCAAGGACGGCTGTAGCAGAGCAGAGGCCAATTTAGAGAGAAAAGCATCAGTAAGTTGTCATGCTTCCTCCACCTCCTTTCCAGTACAGCACATTTCAAGTAAAGAACATTTGGAAGAGCCAAATGTTCTTCCTTGCTGAGGACTAATAAAAAGAACAAAATGTATGAAGTTTCACTGAAAATAGTTCTAAATTTAGACTGAATATAATTATGTGTACCATAGTACAACAAAACCATGCTTAATCATTCATCATGATTCCACTTTTTGTATCACAAGAAGGAGAAATTCAAAAAAGGAAATTATACCAAGTAGTAGGCACTTAACAGCAGTAAGAAATTTTTGAAAGGCAGTGTAACTTCACAGATTAAACTGAGGAATAGCATTCTCAGAATTATATAAATCACCTGAATTGAAAAGGAATGGAGCGTCTTCTCCATTTAAGAAATAATGGAATGCAAACTAATACAGCCACTATGGAGAACAGTGTGGAGATTCCTTAAAAAATTGGAAATTGAACTACCTTATGATCCAGCAATCCCACTGCTGGGCATACACACCGAGGAAACCAGAATTGAAAGAGACACATGTACCCCAATGTTTGTTGCAGCACTGTTTATAATAGCCAGGACATGGAAACAACCTAGATGTCCATCAGCAGATGAATGGATAAGAAAGCGGTGGTACATATACACAATGGAGTATTACTCAGCCATTAAAAAGAATACATTTGAATCAGTTCTAAAGAGATGGATGAAACTGGAGCCGATTATACAGAGTGAAATAAGCCAGAAAGAAAAACACCAATACAGTATACTAACACATATATATGGAATTTAAAAAGATGGTAAGGATAACCCTGCATGTGAGACAGCAAAAGAGACACAGATGTATAGAACGGACTTTTGGACTCTGAGGGAGAGAGAGAGGAAGAGGGTGGGATGATTTGGGAGAATGGCATTGAAACATGTATACTATCATGTAAGAAACGAATCGCCAGTCTATGTTCGATACAGGATACAGCATGCTTGGGGCTGGTGCACGGGATGATCCAGAGAGATGATATGGGGTGGGAGGTGGGAGGGGGGTTCAGGATTGGGAACTCATGTACACCCGTGGCAGATTCATGTCAATGTATGGCAAAACCAATACAGTATTGTAAAGTAAAATAAAGTAAAAATAAAATTTTTTTAAAATAAATAAATAAAAATAAAATAAATTTAAAAAAAGGAAAGAAATAATGGTGACTGCCTAGGTGCTATAGATGCTATGGTAAACAAGAGACAGAAGTGTTGCTTTTTGTTACTTCACATTCAATCAGTGAACAAACAAGAAAGGAAACAATGACCTTAATCTGCCTGCAATGCAGGAGACATGGATTAGATCCCTGGGTCAGGAAGATTCCCTGGAGGAGGAAATGGCAACTTACTCCAGTATTCTTTTTTTTTTTTTTTTTCTATTTCCTATTCTTTTTTTTTTAATGGAAGAATTATTTTACAGAATTTTATTGTTTTCTGTCAAACCTCAACATGAATCAGCCATAGGTATACATATGTCCCCTCCCTCTTGAACCTCCCTCCCATCTCCCTGCCCAAACCACTCCTCTAGGTTGATACAGAGCCCCTGTTTGAGTTCCCTGAGACTTACGACAAATTTATATTAGCTATCTATTTTACATATGGTAATGTAAGTTTCCATGTTACTCTCTCCATACATCTCACCTCTCTTCCCCTCTCCCCATGTCCATAAGTCTGTTCTCTATGTCTATTTCTCCACTGATGCCCTGCAAATAAATTCTTCAGTACCATCTTTCTAGATACCATATATATGCATTAGCATACGATATTTATCTTTCTCTTTCTGACTCACTTCACTCTGTATAATAGGCTCTAGGTTCATCCACCTCATCAGAACTGACTCAAAAGTGTTCCTTTTTATGGCTGAGTAATATTCCATTGTGCATATGTACCACAGCTTCTTTATCCATTCATCTGTCAATGGACTTCTACATTGCTTCCATGTTCTAGTTATTGTAAATAGTGCTGCAATGAACACTGGGATACATGTGTCTCTTTCAATTTCGGTTTCCTCAGAGTATAGACATGATAGGCCTGTATTCTACAAGAATACTCCAGTATTCTTGCTTGGGAAACTCCATGGACAGGGGAGCCTGGTGGCCTATAGTCCATGGGGTCACAAAGAGTCACACCCAACTGAGCAATGACTTCTCTGGAAATAGAAAGACAGTAGTGATTAGGGTGATGGGCAGCTCTATCAACTACATATGCATGGAGATTACAGTCAAAGCGCATCCTGTTTTACTTCCCTGAGAGTCAGTGCGGCTTATGCTCATTTACCCAAAGCCCCAGTCACAGTTACCCTCACAACGACATCAGGAGGAAAGGAAATATTTCACCCCGCCCCACACTTACAAGGCCTCCTTTCCTTCATGTATCACACATGCATGAATTCTGTAAGACCAAAATATCTCTCCTCTTTCAAAAGACTGTTGGTACTAAATTCACTAAATGTCTCATATCCTTGTTTTTACTGCAGTTTCTGTGCAGAGTCTGTGTGAATGATGTGCCACTGTGGTAGCGACTGTGACTTCTCATTGCAGTTATGAAGCCACAGGATCTTTAAGTTATTCCCAGCTCTATTCTCATCTCTGATACTCAGCATGTCTGATCCTTCACCTGCCATCCTACTCACACTTAGTTTCCTTCCAGAACAACCCCACTGTCCTTTCTGGAACACTCCCAGTGAAACCAGCAAATCCTTACAATCCTAGCAGCTTCTCCAAGCATTACTTTAACTGAAACTAGATTACTAGTGAGAAACCTCCCACAGCTCTCTTAAGTAGAAATTGTCGAACATTCTAGAAAATAGTAGACATAATAATAGCGAGCACTTAGTGTGCACTTCCCATGTAAGCCCCACTGTGCACGGACTTAATTCATGAATTAGTTTCACAGCCATATTTCATATAATTATTGTGGCAATCCTACGAAGTAGGCATTTATTCATATTTTAGAGGTGTGATTAATTTCATAGCCACATTTCATATAATTATTGTAGCAATCCTACGAAGCAGACGTTTTATTCATATTTTAAAGGTGTGAAACTCAGAGAGAGAGAGATTAATCAAGGTCATAGAAGTAGAGGGCAATGAGGCCAGCAGTGGAACCCAAGCAGTCTGGACCCAGAGCTGGAACTCTCAGACAACGCCTTCTCCTCATGGGTTAGAACTGGGGCGCGAGTTCCCCCTGTTCTCACTGCCTGCCTTGTTTCACAGAAGCTCTGCCAGCCACTTTTTTAAACTCCTGTTCTTTGTTGTTTTCATCTACCAACCCCCTGTCCAATTCATCTCATTCACTAAAGATTCTGGTATTCAGCTCAGGATACTACATTCTTTCTCCATTCCTACCACCATCTCAGGAAATTCCATGTTCACATAGACAACCTATCCAACATCATATTTTAATTATTTCCAGATTTTCTTACTGTTAATGGCATATTTCAAACAAACTCCACCAATCCCTTATACTTTACTGAAAAAATTTCCACTTTCAAAATTATAAACATTTCATTCTCTTATGAAAATTTCCATTTGCCTGCTCAGAACCCCAGTTCTCACTGTTTTGCAATCTCTGAGCCTTCAGCTCCATTGATCACTCCCTTTCTTCCAAATATGAAACTTCTTACACCTTTCTAGTCTTTCACATCAATCGTTTTGGTGCCAATGCACTTATCTCCCTTGTCCATTTATCCTTTTAAAGTCTCCAGTGAGAAAAGTCCCCATCCCGATTCCATCCATCTTTGTTACCAGCATCTGTATGTATTCTCAGATAACGAAACACTCATAAATGGATTGGTAACACACAAATGGGTTGATCAATTTAACCAACAACCTCACCTACACACAGTCAGTGTAATTCTCTGATCATCTTGACCTAATTTCCATAACATACATTTCTAACGTCTTTATTATTTACAAACTCTGATACCTGGTCCCTACACTTCAGTCTCAGCAGATGATTGCATTGTACTTAAGTAAAATGATTGGCGCCATCACACAGGGATTCCCTCACTATTCGGCTGCCAAATCTGTCATTAACCTGCATGTGTAACAGTCTTCTCCTTGTGCCTTTCTGATACAAAGAAGTACACATTACTCCTCTTCTTGAAGGCCAATTCTTCTACATGAAATCTGAGTCTCAGTTCATCCCACATTCGTCAGAATCTATGCTAGTATTTAATGCTTTTATTGTCAGAGTATTTTTTTTTTTCTTTACTAAGACTCACAACCAGGAATACATGTATTACATTGCGACCCATTATAAACACATTGTGTGTGTGCATGTCCAACTCTTTGCGACCCCATGGACTGTAGCCCGCCAGGCTCCTCTGTCCATGGGATTCTCCAGGCAAGAATACTGGAATGGGTGGTCATTCCTTTCTCCAGGGGATCTTCCTGTCCTAGGGATCGAATCCACGTCTCCTGTGTCCCCTGCACCAGCAGGTGGATTCTTTACCACTGCACCACCTGGGAAGCCCATTCACATTATATATATTATATAAATATCATGTATAAATACACAAAATATATCTCACTGTGGCTTGCAATAGACAATTTTTACCAAAAAAATTTTTTTACAAGACAAGATTACCTTACTAGGCATGATACACTGATATTTTATCTTTTTTTTTAATTAGTGCTGGTCACCACTCACTGAATTAATGTTACAACACATTAAAAAGTCTTAACCTACAGTTCAAACCACAGTGAATTATTCTATTCCTGTTGAGGTCCTTTAATGGACCGGAACCTGGTGGTCTGGAGTTAACTGATAAGAAAGTAAAGGAGAGAGAAAGAGGCTGATATTCCTTGGTTTACGCAGAAAGCCAATAAAGCCCCTGCACGGAGCTTGCTCTGTTCTCGAAGGCCTCAGGCACCCTCTCGATGGGGTGAAGGCACAAGGTGCCTTCTCAAGAGGGTCTTAGAAGCCAGAGCAGGAAAGTGAACTCAGAGAGTGTCTGTGCTCCAGGGGATCAGCCTGAAGAGGAGAGGGGCAGTGGGGGGGAAAGGGGGGGAGAGAAAGAGAGAGAAAGAAAGACACGGGGACCAAAGCTCTGATGCAGCAAGATGTTTTAATCAACATGGTGTGGGCATATATACTGTCTTACAAGGTAGTTGTTCTCAACAAAGATAAAGATTAAAATTCCAGACTTACAAAACATAGGCGATCCATATTAAAGAGAGAGAGAGTTGTAAACAATCACTTTTACTGTATGGTTCACAAGAAGTAAGAAAGTTTTTCTATCACCGTATAGAAAAACTAACGAAGGAAATGCCTCAATTCCCCAGTCCCAGGAGAGGCTTGCCTCTCCTCTTAATCCCTGAATATTCAGGAATTAATAAGGAACAGAGAATTCCTGACAGATCCAAAACAGCAAACAGGAACCCTCCTGTTAAATGCTTCCTAACACATTCCCATACAAATTTATCTTTAAATTCTTTCCGTCTAAGAGTTAAAAAAAAAAAAAAAAATTACCTCCAATATTCTTTCAGCTCATGTCCTTCATTCATCTAAACTTATCAGAAAAGTTATTTTAATCTGCACTTTTTTTGTCCAGTTAACCTCTCAAGATCAATTTAATCTTTAGCGTCCTACTCCGTGTGAAAACCACTTTCTTGAGTTTCAGTTGACTCTATAACTAAATTCAGTGGACACATTTCTGCCTCATACTACTCAGTATCTCAGCAGCTTTTAGCGACTGAATATTCCTTCCTTGAAACACTAATTTTACGTTGCTTTCCTGACACTTGTTGGCTTCCCTTGTGGCTCAGCTGGTAAAGAATCTGCCTGCAATGCAGGAGACCTGGGTTTGATCCCTGGGTTGGGAAGATCCCCTGGAGAAAGGAAAGGCTACCCACTCCAATATTCTGGCCTGGAGAATTCCACGGACCGTGTAGTCCGTGGGGTAGCAAAGAGTCAGACATGACTGAGCGACTTTCACTTTCACTTTCCTGACACTACATCCCACTTCCTCCCTTCTCTCTGCCTGCATCCTTTTGGCCTGTTTTCAGTGGCTCCCCTTTCAGACTCTCAAGCTCGGGAGGCCCTCTATTTGCTTCACTCTTCTCTCTCAGCATCTCCTCCTCACTCTTTGGGCTTCTCAGGTAGAGCCAGTGGTAAAGAATCCCCCTGCCAATGCAGGCGATACAAGAGACCTGAGTTGGATCCCTGGGTCAGGAAGATCTCCTAGCAGAAGGCATGAAAACCCACTCCACTATTCTTGCCTGGAGAATCCTAAGGACAGAGGAGCCTAGCAGGCTACAAAGAGTTGGGGGTCACAGAGAGTTGAACACGACTGAAGTGACTTAGCACCACACACTTCACTCTTCAGCCTTTGCTCTAGGTCTCCCTTTTGTTGTTTGAATTACAATCTTGATTTAGGAGACAAGAGAAATGTCCTATTTATAGGCTAGAAGCCTTTGGACATTAGCTGTGAAATAAGTCTTCCTATCCCAGAGAATACAGGAATATTATAATAATTCAGAATTCAAAGGTTCTCCTGAATCACTTCCAGGCATATGCAATTACAGAACACAGAAATACCGCATTTTATAGTAAATGCTCATGAACCTGACTGCTTTAGCACATTTAGGATGGACTATATAATTTCTGGCATATCAAAGAATATCAAGATTTTCTCTGCATTTCCAATTTAGTTAAATTCAAGATTTCCTTTTCTCCCTATAGGACTTATGTATCCCTGGAAGTTAACAGCTTCTTTTGGAAGTCAGCTGGAAGCCTTTGAATGTTACATGTTCAGTATCTAAGGAATAGAGTTTCATGATGTATGAGTCATCATACCAACTTTTCCTAGCTTTGAAAATTCTGTGATCTGTTCCAAGAGATTTGGCAATTTCTCCTCTCTTTAATTGCATTGCCTGGAGTGTGACCAGAAATCCTTTTTAAATGTCTCAATGACAAAACAAAACTCAACTTTATCTTCTTGTGTATTTTCTAAGTAGGTTCTGTAAATTACTTGGTTGATGCTTTAAAAATATGCAGATAATGCTCTAGCAACAGATATTTGCTCAATTTGTAATCAATTTTCATCCTACAGATCTATGTTATGCTCTTTTAAATCTAATATTTTTCATTTATGTGTTGCATCTCAATATAATAATTTGTATGAATTTGGGGTTACAATTATGGTTCCAAATTAATTTAAAATTCAACCTTCTGTTTGAATTTCAATCAACTTGCAAATAACCTAGCTGAGTAAACAATTAGATAAACATACACTTACACCTACAGCGTTAGGTTCGTAGGCAAGTTGGACCACATTGCTAGCGAAAGATGTATGTGTTTGTGGGTCTGGCTGCTTGCCACTCAAAAGCCTATAGATAGGCCAGATTGGTGAAAAGGAAAGTTTGCTTTATTTCAGATGCCAGCAACTGAGGAGCGCAGGGTGGTGGACATCTGTCCAAAGGCCGATATCCCCCTGACTAGCAGAAGTTGAGAGCTTTTAGTGACAGAGTTGGAGGGCGGGGGGTTACAGGCAGAAGCAGCACAGTCATCTCAAACCGTCATCTTCAAATTGGTCGTCTGTGGTCTGAATAATATCATCTCAGTTGTTTTAGGTACCGTTAGTCTTCAGTTCCAAGGTACATTTGTTCCCATTTCTTTGTGGTTAGTTCTTGGAATTGTGGCAGCTCACTGTCCTGGGTACAGTCTGATCATCAAGTAGTTACCTTTTCCACCTGGTATTTTGGTATCTATAAGACAGCTCGCAGGATGTGGCTCAGAATCTTATCTATAACCCTGAGAAAGAGCTGAAGGTCCTTGACTATGCTTAATGCTTACATTGGCATTGTTTAGTCTCCTTTGACTGTTTTCCTGTGTTTCAGCATTTCTCACTTCTCTGATTAAGGACGCTTTTTAACTAAAGTGTTTCGCAGGCAAAAGGCAGACAGAGGACAGAGTGGGGTGTGAGGGCGTGGCAAGGACCATAGGATCCTGCTCCATTTCAACATGACAAATTATTTCTTTACCAAGTTTTGTCATTGGGCTGTGAATGAAACTGTGATTTTACAATACACCTCAATTTCAACATGTTAAAATGTGAAAAAAAAAAGTTAAAATGTGGAGACAATGTTTCTCTGAATCAAATTAAAATGTCCCTTACTAAAATCTGCTGATTAAATTACTAAAATTGCATAGAATAGAAAACATTTTGAACAATTGTTCCTTAAGCTGCTATGTAACTTAAAATAATTTCATTCACATGCATTAACTTGTGCTTATATATAACAGGGGCTTCCCTGGCGGCTCAGGAGTAAAGAATCCACCAGCAATGCAGGAGACATGGGAGCCACAGTTTGATCTCTGGGGTGGGAAGATCCCCTGGAAGAGAGCATGGCAACCCACTTCAGTACTCTTGCCTGGAAAATCCCATGCACAGAGGAGCCGGGTGGGCTACAGTCCATAACATCGCAGAGTCGGACACAACTGAAGCAACTGAATACACACACATACATGTGTGTAATTAGAACTTAGATAATATTAGATAAAATTAGATAGAATTAGATAATACAGCTTTGGGCTATAAACATACACACATATATGTATATATATTTATATAAATTTTATATGTTTATATATATAAATTTTATATTGTTATAAGTGTTCACATTTTATTGAAATTCATTCTATTTCTCCACCAATTTCATCACTCTGATTACTCCTGCTGCCCCCAGGCTACCATTCTTTTGGTTTTAAAATGATTAAATAAGTAAATCTTTTAAAGGATCAAGTATATGCCATTTCTTCTCTGAGGACTATAACCAAACAAATCATATTTGTATATCCTCACTGTTATATTAACAATTAAATAGGCACAACAAATAAGACTAAAAAATAACTAAGGTATTATTTTATTAAAGTAACTAAGGTATTATTCTATAAACACTTTGTTTCTGTGGTTTAGTAGTTATGGGGACAAGCAAATATAAAATTATAGTGATATGCTGTTTATTAAATGGCTCAGATTTAGAGGAAGAAAAAGCCCAAATTATCAAGTCATCACTAAAAAAGGTTAACTAAGTTTTATATTTGCAATTTTTTCACTAAATAATATTGAAAAAAATGTGCTCAGTGAAAAATATTTCATCAAATTCAAGTTCTACTGATCAATTTTTTTAATTTTTATTGGAGTATAGTTGATTTATAATGTTGTATTAGTTTCAGATGTACAGCAAAGTCAATCAGTTATACACATACATATTTTCACTTTCTTTTAGATTCTTTTCCCATACAGGCCATTACAGAATATTGAGTAAAGTTCCCTGTGCCATACAGCAGGTTCTTATTAGTCATCTACTTTATATACAGTAGTGTATATATGTCAGTCCCTATCTCCCAGTTTCTTCCTCCTCTCCCACCCACTGAAAACTGTAAATTTGTTTTCTACATTCAGGACTCTACTTCGGTTTTGTAAATAAGTTCATTTGTATCCTTTTTTAAGATTCCTCATATAAGTGATATCATATGACATGTGTCTTTTTGTGTCTGACTTACTTTATTCAGTATTACAATCCCTAGGTCCATCCATGTTACTGCAAATGGCATTATTTTGTTCTTTTTATGGCTGAGTAATATTCCATCGTGTATAGTGTCACACTTTCTTTATCCATCTCTCTGTTGATGGACTTTTAGGTTGGTTCCACGGCTACTATAAATGAAAATATACACTTACCCACTGAACATTAGGGTGTGTGTATTTCTCTAGATATATGCCCAGGAGTGGAATTGTAGGGTCATCTGGTAGTTCTATTTTTAGCTTTTTAAAAGGAATCTCCATAGTGGTTGTGTCAATTTACATTCCCATCAACACACTATGGGAGATTTTCCTTTTCTCCGCACCCTCTCCAGGATTTTCTCTTTGCAGTTCTTTTGATGCTAGTCATTCTGCCTGGTGTGAGGTGGTACCTCAGGGTATTTTTTGGATTTGTCTGTCTCTAACGAATAGTGATGTTGAGCTTCTTTTCGTGTGCTTTTTGGTCATCTGTATGTCTTTTTTGGAGAAATATTTATTTAGATTTTCTGCCCATTTTTTGACTGGGATTTTATATATATATACATATATATATGTATATATATATTGAGCTACATGAGCTATTTGTATATTTTGGAGCTTAACTACTTATTGGTTGCTTTGTTTGCAAATATTGTCTCCCATTCTGAGGGTTGTCTTTTGTTTTGTCAATATTATTTTTGAAGTTATTAAAAATCAAACAAACAAACAAAACTACTCTTATCCTCTTTGGACTAATTCATGAAAGTTAACAGTGTCAAGTGACCACTTAAATATATTTAGAAACAATCTTTAAAGTATATCAATATAAGCCAAATAATTTCCAACTCTAGTAGGTTTATTTGACTTCAATACATTTAACTCCTGATTCTTTTTTATGTTCAACATGGCTAGACAGGAAATAAAATCTCTACATTAAATTCAATGCCTTTTTCAGTCCAACTTAGGGCAATCCATAAAAGGGTCAGTCATTCTGAAAGAGCCTCTCAAAAGAAAATTGAAAATGCTTAGGTAGCAGACTTTTCCCCAAAAATGCAATCAAATTTAGTCATTATAATGACCAAATAATTTCCCCAATTATGTATAATTTCCAAAAACGGTTGTGTTAGTGTACTGACTGGATTGGCAAAGGGGTATTAGATGGTAAAATGCAACCTGTAGAATCAATTGACTAAAAGGTTGGCTCTGACCAGCCAATTGGATGATACTAATTTCCTTTTGGAAGAAACAGTACTGAGTAAGAATTAAAGTCACAGGCTACTGAGTTAGATTGATTGATTTGAATGGTTTGTTGTTGTTCAGTCGCTCAGTCATGTCTGACTCTTTTTGACTCCACAGACTGCAGCACACCAGGCCTCCCTGTCCATCACCAGCTCCGAGTTTACACAAATTTGTGTCCATGAGTCAGTGATGCCATCCAAGCATCTCATCCTCTGTCATCCCCTTCTCCTCCTGCTTTCAATCTTTCCCAGCATCAGGGTCTTTTCAAATGACTTGGCTCTTCACATCATGTGGCCAAAGTATTGGAGCTTCAGATTCAGCATCAGTCCTTCCAATGAATATTCAGGACTGATTTCCTTTAGCATTGACTGGTTTGACCTCGTTGTTGTCCAAGGTACTCTCAAGAGTCTTCTCTAGCATCATATTTCAAAAGCATCAATTCTTTGGTGCTCAGCTTTCTTTATGGTCCAAATTTCACATTCATACATGACTACTGGAAAACCCACAGCTTTGACTAGACAAGACGTCTGTCAGCAAAATGATGTCTCTGCTGTCTAGGTTTGTCATAGCTTTTCTTCCAAGGAGCAAGTGTCTTTTAATTTCATGGCTGCAGTCACCATCTGCAGTGATTTTGGAGCCCAAGAAAATAAAGTCTGTCACAACTTCCATTTTTCTCCCCATCTATCTGCTATGATTTGAATGGTAGCTTCACAATTATTAGCTGTGAGATCTTGAGCAAATTACTTAAACTGTCTTTTAGTTACTTCTATAAAGGAAGGAAAATAATAAATAAAACTCACCTTGTAAGGTTATTTGTATGAGTAAATAATTTAACACATGTAAAGAACCTAGACTAGAACCTGGAAATTTTAATAGTAAGCTTTTGATAATTGTTTGCTACTGATAACAACAAATTTAATATGAATGTCTTGTTTTCTAAACTGGTTAATAAACCGCTCCAGGGCAAGGACTAAGCATTAATTTCATTTTCATTTCCAGTACTAGCATGCAGTCGATATTCAACAAACACCTGTTAATGTGTGTGTACTCAGTCACTCAGTCGTGTCCAACTCTTTGTAACCCTATGGACTTACCTGCCAGACAAGAACACTGGAGTGGGATCCCATTTCTTCCTCCAGGAATACCTGTTAAATAACAGTACAAAAATGCATTGTGTTATATCTCAGAAGAACATTATATTACTAATTAGAATTCAGAATCTGATGACAAGGCTTCCATGTAAATCTCTCAAAATAATTATACAAAAGTAAACATCTGTAGGTAAATTACACGTACCCATTTCTCCCAAAGTCTGTAGATAAGTTTGAAGTGAAGTGAAGTTGCTCAGTAGTGTCTGACTCTGTGACCCCATGGACGGTAGCCAAACAGGCTCTTCCGTTTGGCACCCCACTCCAGTACTCTTGCCTGGGAAATCTCATGGATGGAGGAGCCTGGTGGGCTTCCATCTATGGGGTCGCACAGAGTTGGACATGACTAACGTGACTTAGCAGCAGCAGCAGCATGTATTTATAAGGATTATTTTCTATAAGATTTTTTAACTTTATGATTTAATTTTTATATTATATTTAATGTAAGTGTATTCCAGGTCTTGTGAAAACCATCTTAAATGTAAGAATGGCTTTATGAACTTAGTACCCCTTGATGTTTATGAAAATAGTATAACAAAAAAGAGCTTTTAATTGTCAAAGTATAATAAAAAGTGACCATTTATATATAACTAGTACATTGTGCTAAGTAAAGGCCAACTACACCAGTATATTGACTACACAAAATATTCAAAGTAGTTCAACAGAAAAAAGTTATGGAGACTTGAGTCATCACATAGTTATTTCAAACTAAAAGTAGTCCTTGTTTAAAAGACCATTTTCAACCTGGGAAAATTATTTATTTGAACAAGATATTCATTCATTACATCAAATGAATTGTGTTAATATTAGTTTTATTGGCTTCATGAAAGTGAAAGTGAAGTCACTAAGTTCTGTCCGACTCTTTGCGCCCCTGTGAACTGTAGCTCGCCAGGCTCCTCTGTCCATGGGATTTTTCCAAGCAAGAGTACTGGGGTGGGTTGCCATTTCCTTCTCCAGGGGATCTTCCAGACCCAGTGATCGAACCCAGGTCTCCTGCATTGTAGGCAGACGTTTTACTGTTTGAGCCACTAGGGAAGTCCTTGGCTTCATACTTTTGCTTATACAAATACACTAGGGCTCTTTTTTTTAAAAGATTTTTTTGATGTGGACCAGTTTTATTAGGTTGGTGCAAAAGCAATTGTGGTTTCAGACCATGAATTTTAAATCATTATAACTAGACTCAAACACATCTTTATTAATCAAAATATGAATCATTATAATCAACACATTTTTGCCAATGAGAGATAAGTTTGCTTATTCCTGTAGCATAAAAATCCATGCTTCAGGATTCAACGAACTCTTGGAAAGCATTTTCTGCCTCCTGCTGGTTATTGAAGCATTTTCCCTGCAAAAAGTTGTTGAGATGCTTGAAGAAGTGGTAGTCAGTTGGCAAGAGGTCAGGTGAATATGGTGGATCAGACAAAACTTCACAGCCCAACTCGTCAATTTTTGAAGCATTGGTTGTATGACATGAAGTCATGCATTGTCGTGGAGAAGTGGGCCTTTTGTGTTGACCAATGCCCACTACAGGCAATGCAGTTTTCAGTACATCTCATTGATTTCCTAGCATACTTCTCAGATGTGATGGTTTCACTGGGATTCAAAAAACTGTAGTGGATCAGATGGGCAGCAGACCACCAAACAGTGACCGTGACCATTTTTTGGAGCAAGTTTGGCTTTGGGAAGTGCTTCGGAGCTTCTCTTCCTTCCAGCCACTGAACTGGTTGTCCCTGGTTGTCATATAAAATCCACTTTTCGTCACACATCACAATCTGATGCAGAAACGGTTTATTGTTGTTGTGTAGTATAAGAGAAGAAAGAAAGTGTGAAAGTCACTCAGTCGTGTCCAGCTCTTTGCGACCCATGGATATACAGTCCATGGAATTCTCCAGGCCAGAATACTGGGGTAGGTATCCTTCCCCTTCTCCAGGGGGTCTTCCCAACCCACTGATCGAACCCAGGTCTCCAGCATTGCAGGCAGATTCTTTACCAGCTGAGCCACAAGGGAAACCCATAGAATAAGAGAAGACAACTTCAAAATTACGATTTTTTAAAAATTTTCAATCAGCTCAAGAGGCTCCCACTTCTCGAGCTTTTTTGCCTTTCCAATTTGCTTCAAATGCCCAACAACCATAGAATGGTTGACACTGGGTTCTTCAGCAACCTCTCATTTAAGTTGTAAGAGGATCAGCTTTGATGACTGCTCTCAGTTTGTCAATGTCAGCTTCAGATGGGCAGTCACCTTGCTCCTCATCTTCAAGGCTCTCGTCTCCTTGCAAACCTTCTTGAACCACCACTGCCCTGTACATTCCTTAGCAGCTCCTGGGCCAGAAGTGTGGTTGATGTTGCGAGTTGTCTCTGCTGCTTTCTGACTCATTCTGAACTCAAATAAGAAAACCACTCAAATTTGCTTTTTGTCTAACATCATTTCCATGTGCTAAGTCACTTCAGCTGCATCTTACTCTTTGTGAACCTATAGACTGTGGCCTGACAGGCTCCTCTGTCCACAGATTTCCCAGGGAAGAATACTGGAGTGGGTTGCCATTTCCTCCTCAGGGGAATCTTCCCGACCCAGGGACTGAACCCACGTCTCTTACATCTCCTGTACTGGTAGGCAGGTTCTTTACTGCTAGTTTTACCTGGGAAGCCCCATCATTTTCATAGTCTAAAATAAATATAAAATAAACAGCATAAGTAATGTTATTAGCAAAAAAACAAAGCAAAAAATGCACATTAAAATGATGTATAACATAACCTACATGTATTAAGAATGCATTCCAATATCAAATGGTAAATTCCAACAATGGAAAACCTGCAATTACATTTGCACCAATCTAATACAGCAATACACCATTACTGGAGAAGACAATGGCACCCCACTCCAGTACTCTTGCCTGGAAAATCCCATGGATGGAGGAGCCTGGTAGGTTGTAGTCCATGGGGTCGCTAAGAGTCAGACACGACTGAGAGACTTCACTTTGACTTTTCACTTTCATGCATTGGAGAAAAAATGGCAACCCACTCCAGTGTTCTTGCCTAGAGAATCCCAGGGATGGGGGAGCCTGGTGGGCTGCCATCTATGAAGTCGCACAGACTCGGACACAACTGAAGCGACTTAGCAGCAGCAGCAGCAGCAATACACCATTACAACATTCAACAGAGTTTTTATGTTTTGGTTGTTTGACCTTGAGGCATGTGGGATCATAGCTCTGTGACCAGGGATGGAACCCACATCTCCTGCATTGGAAAGGGAAGTCTTATCCACTGGACCACCAGGGAAACCTTTAAGAACTTTAAACAAAAGAAAATTATACTTCTTCCTATGCTTTATATATTTAAGTAATACCGTAGTAAAGAGTAATTTAAATAACCATTAGCAATATACATGAGTGCTTTCTCTTTAAAATGGTTCCTTACATTTCTCACATGAGAAACACTGATTAAGATAATAACAAGGCCATTAACATCAGAAACAGTGTAGTGGCTAGAAAGAATTTAGCAGTATTTTAAAAATATCCAATAGTTTCTGGACAACGAGACTTTTACCTAGACTATTCTTCTCTTCTTTAGAAGAAACATTGGCAAATGCCACATCACTCAAAACCCATAGCTGTTGGGCCAAGTCTAACCTGCTACATATTTTTGCACATGAAGTTTAATTGGAACACAGCCACGCCCCTTCATTTTGTATTATTTATGGTGGCTTCTGCTTGAATGACAAAGTTAAGAAGTTCTGACTGACAGACTACAAAAGCAAAAATCTTTACAGAAAACATTTGCTAACCACAACTCTAGAATTTTCTCTTGTTCTTGGTATTAAATATACCTAAAATATCTTCACATAGCTCCACAGAACAGAATGGAGAATTTTAAAAAACAGATCTACACAAATTATGTCCAAATTATGTCCAACTTTAACAAAGTTAGAAAAAAAAAATTCAACAGAAAAAGATAATCTTTTCAAGAAATGGTCTTGGATCAACTGAACATGCATAGTCCAAAAAAACAAAACAAAAGAAAACAAAACTACAACCTAGACCTTAAATGTTGTGTAAATTTTTTTCAATTAATTTAAAATTAATCACAAATTTAACTGTAAAAATACATCTGTAAAACTTTTAGGAAAAAAAATCTTCAGAATCTTGAGCTATGGGAAGAATTATTACACTTTATCCAAATTCATGATCCATAAAAGAAAAAATAAATTAGATCTCATCAAAACTTAAAACTTTTTTCTACAAAAACCTCTGTTAAGAAATTTAAAAGATGAACTGTGATCTGCATCTTATACAAGGACTAGTCTCTAGAATACACAAAAGACCAAAAATAAGTATCTGGGTCATATAAAGAACTCTCAAAACTCACCAGTAAAGCACAGTCCAGCTAGAAAACAGGCAAAAGACAGACACTTCACAAAAGAGATGTAACTGTAAATAAAGTTTGCCTTCTGTATACCACCAAAAAGGATAATTGATGGCATGAGAAAAGATTGTCAACATGGCTTGCCATTAGAGAAACAAAAATTAAAACTACAATGAGATGATACTACATATCTACCAGAATGGCTAATATTTAAAAAGATGACAACAGCAAATGGTTACAAGCAGGCAGAGAAACTGAATAACTCCTACATTCCCAGTGGAGAGGTAGAATAGTATAGCCACGGTGAAACAGTTTGTGGATTTCTTATAAAGTTGCTTGAGTCCTATCCAACTCTTTTGTGACCCCATGGACTGTAGCCCACCAGGCTCCTCTGTCCATGGAATTCTTCAGGCCAAGCATACTGGAGTGAGTTGCCATTTCCTTCTCCAACTACCATATGACCTAGCAATTGCATGCTTGGACAACTATCCCAGAGAAATGAGTACTTAAGCTCATGCAAAGATATGTAGGCAGAAGTTTGTAACGGATAAAAACTGGAAACAACCTAGATGTCCTTCAGTGGGGAAAAATTAAATAGACTATGGCACATACATATTATGGAGTGCTGCTGCTGCTGCTGCTGCTGCTGCTAAGTCGCTTCAGTCGTCTCTGACTCTGCGACCCCACAGATGGCAGCCCACTAGGCTCATCTGTCCATGGGATTCTCCAGGCAAGAACACTGGAGTGGGTTACCATTTCCTTCTCCAAGGCATGAAAGTGAAAAGTGAAAGTGAAGTCGCTCAGTTGTGTCCAACTCAGCGACCCCATGGACTGGAGCCTACCAGGCTCCTCCGTCCATGGGATTTTCCAGGCAAGAGTACTGGAGTCGGGTGCCATTGCCTTCTCCTAGTCAGGCATAAAACGGCAGTGTTGCTACATGTAAGAACTTAGATAAGTCTCCAAGGAACTTTGCCAAGTTAAAAAAAAAAAATCAATGCAAAGAGATAGAGGAAAACAATAGAATAGGAAAGACTAGAAATCTCTTCAAGAAAATTAGAGATACCAAGGGAACATTTCACGCAAAGATGGGCTCAATAAAGAACAGAAATGGTATGGACCTAACAGAAGCAGAAGATGTTAAGAAGGGGTGGCAAGAATACACAGAAGAACTATATGTAAAAGATCTCAATGACCCAGACAACCACGATGGTCTGCTCACTCACCTAGAGCCAGACATACTGGAATGAGAAGTCAGGTGGGCCTAAGGAGGCATCACTAGAAACAAAGCTAGTGGAGGTGATGGAATTCCAGTCGAGCTGTTTCAAATCCTAAAAGATGGTCCTGTGAAAGTGCTGCACTCAATATGCCAGCAAATTTGAAAACCTCAGCAGTGGCCACAGGACTGAAAAAGGTCAGTTTTCATTCCAATCCCAAAGAAAGGTAATGCCAAAGAATGTTCAAACTACCGCACAATTGCACTCATCTCACATGCTAGTAAAGTAATGCTCAAAATTCTGTAAGCCAGGCTTCAATAGTACATGAACTGAGAACTTCCAGATATTCAAGCTGGATTTAGAGAAGGCAGAGGAACCAGAGATCAAATTGCCAACATCCGTTGGATCATCAAAAAAGCAAGAGAGTTCCAGAAAAATACCTACTTCTGCTTTATTGACTACACCAGAGCCTTTGACCGTGTGAATCAAAACAAACTGGAAAATTCTTAAAGAGATGAGAATGCCAGACCACCTTACCTGCTTCCTCAGAAATCCATATGCAGGTCAAGAAGCAATGTTAGAACTGGACCTGGAACAACGGACTGGTTCCAAATTGGGAAAGGAGTACATCAAGGTTGTCGATTGTCACCCTGCTTATTTTATTTATATGCAGAGTACATCATGTGAAATGTCGGGCTGGCTGAAGCAGAAGCTGGAATCAAGATTGCCAGGAGAAATATTAATACCTCAGATATGCAGATGATACCACCCTTATGGCAGAAAGTGAAGAACTAAAGAGTCTCTTGATGAAAGTGGGGAGTGAAAAAGCTGGCTTAAAACTCAACATTCCAAAAACTAAGATCATGACATTCAGCCCCATCAGTTCATTTCAATTCATTCAGTTCACTTGCTCAGCTGTGTCCTGCTCTTTGCAACCCCATGGATTGTCGCCTGCCAGGCTCATCTGTCCATGGGATTTTCCAGGCAAGAATACTGGAGTGGGTTTGCCATGCCCTCCTACTATATATAAAATAAATAACTAATAAGGACCTACTGTATAGCACAGAAACAAGAATTCTACTCAGTACTCTATAATGATCTACATGGGGAAAAAAATCTAGAAAACAGTGAATGTATGTATAAATAATTCACTTTGCTGTACAGCAGAAACTACCACATAGTAAAGCAAATATATTCTAATAATTTTTTTTAAAAGTACAGTTTCTACTAAATGCTTATCCCCTTTGCACCATTGTAAATGTGAAAAATTGTAAGTCAAATCATTGTAAGTCAGGGACGATCTGTACATCTAAAACTGGAAAACTGAAGGATGAATGGGACTGTATCAATATCAATCTCCTCATCAGGGTGTTTGTGCTATAGTTTTCCAAGATATCATCATGACAAACCAGGTAAAGGTACAAGGGAGCTCCCAATATTGTTTTTTTCACAACTTCGTGTTACTCTTCAATTATCACAAAATAAAATTTTAATTATCTTAAAAGCTTGCTCCATAGAATAAAAGTATCTTTCAAATATTGTTCCTCCTCCTTTTTTTTGAGCAGCTTTCTCGGTGAAATTTAAATACATAACTTATTCAACAAATATGCACTGTGTATCCCCAGACCTATGTAATGATATTGTACTAGGCATGTAGCAAAGAAAGTAAGACATAACTCTGGCAACAAGAGAACACTTATTGAGCAGCTAATAATAGCCAATGTCCATCTGAAAGTGTCTTCAAATTAATCACACAAGCGCTACAAAACATTTTACTATTTTGCTGTGTTAACGCCATAACTCCTAGATACTGCGCTGCTGCTGCTGCTGCTAAGCCGCTTCAGTCGTGTCCGACTCTGTGCGACCCCGTAGACGGCAGCCCACCAGGCTCCGCCGTCCCTGGGATTCTCAAGGCAAGAACACTGGAGTGGGTTACCATTTCCTTCTCCAATGCATGAAAGTGAAAAGTGAAAGTGAAGTCGCTCAGTCGTATTTGACCCTCAGCGACCCCATTGGACTGCAGCCTACCAGGCTCCTCCATCCATGGGATTTTCCAGGCAAGAGTATTAGAGTGGGGTGCCATTGCCTTCTCCGCTAGATACTGTAGCAGTAACTTATTCTAAATGCTTTAAACAAAGCCCCAGAATATGAGCTCTGGATTCAGAATGCACAAGTTTGAATTAAGTTTTTGAGACCTACCAGCTGTGATAACTTAGGCAAGTAAGCTAACTCCCTTATGCCTCATTTTCCTAATCTGAAAACTTGGGGTAATAAAATATTCATCGCAGTTTTTGTGAAGGTTATTTAATATAAAGAGCCTGGAGAAGAGTAAGTACTGGATTTTTGTTGTTGTTGGAGATGGTAATGAATGTAAAAGAACACAGCAATCCCATGTTCTCAGCTTTTGCTAAAAATTGAGGAATCAAATTTGGATGGCTCAACTGAAGTATAAACATGCACATATTTAGACCTTATTTAGTTGGCTTTTGGTATTTTTAAAGAGCCCTGATTTAAAAAAATAAATATGGAATACTGTATTACAAAAACATATGCTGACTGAAATACTACTGACCTTTGAACAATGTGGGTTCGGAGCTAGGGCTCCCCACCCTCTGCAAGGTCAAAAATCCAAGTATAACTTAGAGTTGGCTCTCTGTACTTGGAGTCCCTCCATATCTGTAGCTTCCTAATGAACGATGCAACCAACCTCAGACTGTGTAGTACTGTAGTATTTACTATGGAAAAATCTGCTAAGCGGACCTGCAAAGTTCAAACCCATGGTGCTCAATGGTCAACAGTACTCAGCTCCTAGAGTTGTAGTTTATGTCACTGTCTTTCAGACATGCTTACTTTTAATGATGAAAAATGAACTGAAATATTATGAAACAGACATGCAAAAGTTTAACCAAAGAAATATTTGTGAGAGATTTTGAAAATGACACTGCTACCAGTAAAAGATCAGTATTTGCAAAAATAGAGAGTGTTAAGACCTTTAACACACTGGGAAGAGAAATATCTGGATTTCTTTTCTATCTTGGTATGAATAAATATCCTTGAGCAGGTCCCATTGCAGCCTGACACTCATTAGATTGCCTAGCAAATGTTTTCTGCTTTCCTTCTTATTTTTTTCCTCTTCATTTTATTAGTTCCCTTTCTTTCCCATTTTCCAGCTTATTGAATTATTTTTCCAGAGAAGCAATATGTGTCAATAAAATATGTAGTAGAGTCTGACAATGCTTCATAACATTTTTTACTTGCAAAATTTTTTGAAGGTCATCATTACTCCTATTATTTTATAGGTTAGTAAAATGTGACTGCATTTTATTAACAGAATCAAGTTACCTGTGTTGGTCATGTTACTTTACAACTTCTATTTTCCAATGACAAGTACTATATAAACTTGCTATTTTACATGTCATACCAAGTAGCTAGAGTAAAGGCCATTAGACTCCTATCTGGCTCAACCACTGTATAAAATTACTCCCTAGGGTATATTTTTTTTAATGCTGTTTCCAGATTGCTTTTGAATAACTGATATGTTCACAATTCCCATGGGAAAACATTTCATAGCATGATTTTAGTATTAGACTATTTTATTTCTGAAACTCTTTATTTAAAACTTTCCGTTCTTATAATATTATCTGTTTTCATCAGTCCTTTAAACACATTGTTTTTTTATGAATTCCTCACTCAATTATCTCATGACCAACTGAGTAGTTTATTGCTAATTTCTTATAAAATAATATATATTAATTCAACTGCTAAAAGAACTGGAGAAAAGCATAAGGATATGTTACTCAGAATCACAGATAATTGATAGGACATATTATTTTTAAACATCTATTTAAATGATATCTATTAAGATGACTCATTTTGCAGACTTTAAGAAAAGGTGTCATAAATATAGCAAAACATTGAGTTAGAAACATTGCTAGGACACAGAACGATTGGAAAATTAAGGAAGAGTTGGCTTTTCCATACAATAAACCAGCCATGGACATTAGCTTAATCTTAAATTATCTGAAGGTAATTGTTCTATATATTTTTTTCTAAGATTAGATAAGAAATAAATACATACTTGCAGTCTTTGAAATTTTTATGATTATGACTGGTACAAATGAAAGAGAAATAAATTCGTAACAGATAAAACTCTGGGTATAACATTATGATATATAAAATTTAATGCAAGCACATTGGGTTGGTAGAAATAATGACGACCAAATAAAATTTCCAACAGTAGGAGTTATAAATGATAATATTTTATACAGACAAAAGCCAGTAAATGGATCAACTCTTAGTTTAAAACCTTTATTTAAAAAAATCATTGGACTTCCCTAGCAGTACAGTGGAGAAAGCAATGGCACCCCACTCCAGTGCTCTGGCCTGGAAAATCCCATGGACGGAAGAGCTTGGTAGGCTGCAGTCCATGGGGTCACTATGACTCGGACACGACGGAGCGACTTCACCTTCACTTTTCACTTTCATGCATTGGAGAAGGAAACGGCAACCCACTCCAGTATTCTTGCCTTGAGAATCCCACGGATGGGGGAGCCTGGTGGGCTGCCGTCTATGGGGTCGCATAGAGTCTGACACGATTGAAGCGACTTAGCAGCAGTAGCAGCAGCAGCAGCTGCCCTACAGTAGATAACAATCTGCCTTCCAATTCAAGGGACACGAGTCCAATCCCTGGTTCAGGAAGATTCCACACACTGCGGAGCCACAAAGCCCATGCGCCACAGCTTCTCAAACCCCTGCAACCCTGAGCCCATACGCTGGAGCTCCTGCAGCCCACGCGCCCTTGAGCCTGCGCCCTGCAGCCAGAGGAGCCGCTGCGATGAGAACCCACAGAAGAGCAGCCGCTGCTCCTCCCAGCTAGAGGAAGCCTGTGCACAACAACAAAGACCAAACACAGCCAAAAATAAAATCAGTTCATTCATCTAAAAGGAAATGGCAGAACAGTGAATGGTTAGCTGAATGTTGGTCAACAGATTAAACTCACATAATGACATCTACCCAGCCAAGTATATTCTTATTTTCCTCCAAATATTTTTACCAAAAAAAATCAATTGTTGTTATAACTCTGATTAAAATGTCTTACATTTACGAACAAATGGCAAAATGATCTTAGGAGCAAAATGTAAAGTTAAATTTGCTTAAACTATTTGCTTAAAACTGTATATATAGATATTCATTGTATTTAAAACCTACTAAAGATCTTCTGATTTTAAAAAATAAAAACAAAATTATTTTGATAAAGATTCAGGATAGAACCAAGTATTCACTATTAATTCATTTGGCAAAAATTGCTGAGGGACTTTTAATCATCAATATAAGAAGCAAAAGTTGTAAATATGAATATCAAAATCTGTAAAACTTAGAGAAAATTATATACAGTAATAATGGTAAAGATCCTTAAATAAAACTGTGATATACTTTTACATGAATGCCTCTAAAAACTTACTAATATTTTTTCAAGACCTTATTGTTCACAACATATTTTCAAAAAATTTTTTCAAGTGATATTCCTAACAACCTGTTGTTAGGTTAGAAACCATGTGAACCAGAGAAGTAAACCAACATGTCCAAGATGATACATTTGGGTTCAACGTCGGGACTTCTCACTCCAAATGTAAGCTCTATGAATGACTACTTTTTTGATTGCTATGTTAGTATCCAATTGCTTTTCATATATTCCTTAATCTTATTCTTCTTACAGATTGATAAAAACTCACAGGTTATATAAATAATTTAACGAAACTTTAGAATTACCTTTGGAAAACTTAAACAGAAACAAAACAAAAAGAAATATTTCCTTACTTTTTAGAAAATCAAATACACATTTTACATTTAACATAAAAGAGAAACTACTGCACCAGATTAAAACAAAGAACCCTTTCTACTACCAAATAGATTCTCTTATGTTGTCAGACCATGAAAGATCATATATTGAAAGATTTTCCCTTATCATTTCCCTTCCCAACACACACACAGACACACACATACACACTAATGTGTGTCTTGTTTGCCTCCAGTATTCTATACTGGTTGTGTTTCCTGAAGTAACACTGACTATTTAACCTGTAACTTCCAGGTATGAGAAGTCATACTTGAACTGGGTTGTATGGTGAGGAGAGCTCCAAGTAGGAAGTATAATTTTTTTTTTTTCTTGGCATTTTAAGGATGTATCTGGTGGCTCAGTGGTAAAGAATCTGCCTGCAATGCAGGAGAGGCAAGTTTGATCCCTAGGTGGGAAAGATCCCCTAGAGAAAGGAAACGGCAACCCACTCCAGTATTCTTGCCTGGAAAATCCCAATCCATGGGGTCACTAAAGAGTTGGACATGACTGCTGTGACTAAACAACAACAAAGAATGTATAAGCTTTAAACAAGAGATTGGAAAAGAGCCAAATGGGAATTAAACAAAGCCTTACGGAAACTGCAGGACACCTCAGGACAAGAGGAAGGAATTCAGTTTGACTCATGCGTAAGTCACACAAAGTGTAATCATGAAGTGTAGAGACCATGGTGTGAAGATCCTTGAATGTAAATTCTTCACCCTACACCTAAAAACTGAATTATACTTACACTCATTTTTACATCATTCCTTTCAGATTCTGAAAAAAAAAAGTATTATGAACAAGCGCTTCATCTATTAACAGATTGATAGATTTTGAGCATATCTGACAATTTCCAGAATCTTGCTTTTTTAGCAATTCCCTTTTTTTCTTATATTTTAGCCATTTCTTTGTCTACTGGGTTGTTTCTTCATAAATTATATTCTTGCTCTAATCTCCTCCATTTAAAACAAGCAAAACAATCAATCAATACTCTTCCTCTATTCAGACTTCATATAAAGCTACTACTATCCCATCTTGTCTTTTGGAAGGGACTTCTCCTGGGAATAGCTCATCCCTTCTTTCCATCTCATCTCTCCTCCTCCCGCAATAGATAAGCTAACACTGTTCTAGCAGAGGTCACCCTCCTGGAAACTAATGGCCAAATCCAGCCAATTAATTGTTCAGAGGTCTCTTCTCAGCTAATCTGCTCTACAGCATTTGATGATAAATTATTCCATTCCTAAGAGTTGCTCCATTCTTGTGCCCCTGGCACCATTCTCCCCATTCTTAGACTGCTTCCTCACCATTCCTTTAAGTCTCATTTGCTGCCCCATCCCACTCCCCTTTCATGACTTACTGTTGAGTGAACTGAAGTTACAAAAACAGAATTGTATTATGACCCATGTATGATGCATTGGTATATTTAGATATTTAGAGTATGCACAAATAAGTTGCGTCTGTGTAAGCCAAGACTATAAATATGTGTATACCAAAATGCTAGTAGGCAATACAGATATTCTGGGTGAATCTCATATTAATCATTTCTAGCTTTTTTCAATGTGTATTCAGTTCAGTTCAGTCACTCAGCCATGTCCGACTCTTTGCGACCCCACGAATCACAGCACGCCAGGCCTCCCTGTCCATCACAATCTCCTGGAGTTCACTCAGACTCACATCCATCGAGTCCGTGATGCCATCCAGCCATCTCATCCTCTGTTGTCCCCTTCTCCTCCTGCTCCCAACCCCTCCCAGCATCAGAATCTTTTCCAATGAGTGAACTCTTTGCATGTGGTGGCCAAAGTACTGGAGCTTCAGCTTTAGCATCATTCCTTCCAAAGAAATCCCAGGGTTGACCTCCTTCAGAATGGACTGTTGGATCTCCTTGCAGTCCAAGGGACTCTCAAGAGGTTTCTCCAACACCATAGTTCAAAAGCATCAATTCTTTGGCGCTCAGCCTTCTTCACAGTCCAACTCTCACATCCATACATGATCACAGAAAAAACCATAGCCTTGACTAGATGGACCTTAGTCGGCAAAGTAATGTCTCTGCTTTTGAATATACTAAGTAGGTTGGTCATAACTTTTCTTCCAAGGAGTAAGCATATTTTCATTCCATCTGCAGTGATTTTGGAGCCCCCAAAAATAAAGTCTGACACTGTTTCCACTGTTTCCCCATCTATTTCCCATGAAGTGATGGGACCGGATGCCATGACCTTCAATTTCTGAATGTTGAGCTTTAAGCCAACTTTTTCATTCTCCTCTTTCACTTTCATCAAGAGGCTTTTTAGTTTCTCTTCACTTTCTGCCATAAGGGTGGTGTCATCTGCATATCTGAGGTTATTGATATTTCACCCGGCAATTATGATTCCAGCTTGTGCTTCCTCCAGTCCAGCGTTTCTCATGATGTACTCTGCATATAAGTTAAATAAGCAAGGTGACAATATACAGCCTTGACATACTCCGTTTCCTATTTGGAACCAGTCTGTTCATGTCCAGTTCTAACTGTTGCTTCCTGACCTGCATATAGGTTTCTCAAGAGGCAGGTCAGATGGTCTGGTATTCCCATCTCTTTCAGAATTTTCCACAGTTTATTTTGACCACACAGTCAAAGGCTTTGGCATAGTCAATAAAGCAGAAATAGATGTTTTTCTGGAACTCTCTTGCTTTTTCCATGATCCCACGGATGTTGGCAATTTGATTTCTGGTTCCTCTGCCTTTTCTAAAACCAGCTTGAACATCTGTAAGTTCACGGTTCAAGTATTGCTGAAGCCTGGCTCAGAGAATTTTGAGCATTACTTTACTAGCATGTGAGAAGAGTGCAATTGTGCCATAGTTTGAGCATTCTTTGGCATTGCCTTTCTTTGGGATTGGAATGAAAACAGACCTTTTCCAGTCCTGTGGCCACTGCTGAGTTTTCCAAATTTGCTGGCAGATTGAGTGCAGCACTTTCAGAGCATCATCTTTCAGGATTTGAAACAGCTCAACTGGAATTCCATCACCTCCACTAGCTTTGTTTGTAGTGATGCTTTCTAATGCCCACTTACTTCACATTCCAGGATGTCTGGCTCTAGGTGAGTGATCACACCATCGTGATTATCTTGGTCGTGAAGACCTTTTTTGTACAGTTCTTCCGTGTATTCTTGCCACCCCTCTTAATATCTTCTGCTTCTGTTAGGTCCATATCATTTCTGTCCTTTATCGAGCCCATCTTTGCATGAAATGTTCCCTTGGTATCTCTAATTTTCTTGAAGAGATCTCTAGTCTTACCCATTCTGTTGTTTACCTCTATTTCTTTGCATTGATCTCCGAGGAAGGCTTTCTTATCTCTTCTTGCTATTTTTTGGAACTCTGCATTCAGATGCTTGTATCTTTCCTTTTCTCCTTTGCTTTTCACTTCTCTTCTTTTCACAGCTATTTGTAAGCCCTCCCCAGGCAGCCATTTTGCTTTTTTGCATTTCTTTTCCATGGGGATGGTCTTGATCCCTCTTTCCTGTACAATGTCACAAACCTCATTCCATAGTTCATCAGGCACTCTATCTATCAGATCTAGGCCCTTAAATCTATTTCTCACTTCCACTGTATAATCATAAGGGATTTGATTTGTGCTGTTTAATTATAGAAAGTGAAGTTGCTCAGTCGTTTCCAGCTCTTTGTGACCCCATGGACTGTAGCCTACCAGGCTCTACTCTCCATGGGGTTTTCTAGGCAAGAATACTGGAGTGGGTTGCCATTTCCTTCTCCAGGAGATCTTCCCAATGCAGGGATTGAACCCTGGTCTTCTGCATTGTAGGCAGATGCTTTACCATCTGAGCCACCAGGGAGGTTCTGTTTAATTATACTTACATGTTAATTATTCCCTAAAGCCCAAAATTTTGCCCTGAATTACAAACCTGGGTGACTTTAGTCATACTTAACTCTCTCCCCTGTTCTTTTGTGCCTCAGCAGTCCCCAGACAGTACTCTTCTCTAGGGAACTGCTTTCCTGCACCTTTATCTTCATATATTTGCAATTCCCAAACTGGAAAGCTTCATGTAATATCCTGTTCCAAATCCTAGGGCCTATCATAGTGCTTTGTAAATAGAATATAGTTACTGAATTGACTGAATGAATAAACTAAAAGCATTATTCTTTATTCTGTATGGTTTACGGAATTGTTTTATTTTAGTTACGGAGTGATATATTCAGACATATAATTTAAGATTTATTGGGAAGTATATAAAAACTGAAATGCAGGTGGAGTGTTTAAAAGAGAGTAGGTAAGTATAAGGAATCACAGAAACCTTAGCCATCAATAAGAGGATCTTTTTGATGAAGTGGTGCCTTCAAGGAATAATAAAAAATATCCCCAACGTTCCTGATAAGCTATAGCTTTGAAAGATGTACATCACTTGGTATGATGACTGAGGGTGTCTAGTGATTCTAAAATAAACCATTGCTGCCATCTTCTGGAAAAAAACATTTATACTCTACACCATTTAAGTTTCGCTAAGACTCATTGAACCTGTAATTATTCAGTCTTTAAAAATAATAATAACTCTCAACCTGTTTTTTAAAAAGTTATACTTTGTCTTTTAAAACGAAACTTTAAAAAAGTTGAAATAAACTTGTCTTTTAAAAAATAATAAATTTCGACTTAATCCTTAACATTTAAAACTATTTCTTCTTCTGCCTTTATGTAAACTGACTTTTCAATTTACATGGACTTTTTAATCTATATCTTTTTTGGAATCTAATGCTGTCTTGTTCATTGTAATATAAATATCTCTAAATTAATTTTTATATTTAAATTTGTTTTTATTGATTTTTACTCCAAATTCTACAAGCTAAAGGAAAATGTCAGCTATAAACTAATTGTGAATTTATTGCCTTTTACCTCCTTTCTGAGCGACTGCACTTTCACCTTTCACTTTCATGCATTGGAGAAGGAAATGGCACCCCACTCCAGTGCTCGTCTGGAGAATCCCAGGGACGGGAGAGCCTGGTGGGCTGCTGTCTATGGGATCGCATAGAGTCAGACACGACTGATGCAACTTAGCAGCAGCAGCAGCAGCAGCTCCCTTCTAAGTACATGAGTCCATTCAATTTATTTAATAAAAACATACTGAGTGCATATCTTGTGTCAGTAATGTTTTAAGTGTTCAAGACATGGTAGTGAATAAAAGAGAAAATCTCTGCTTTCAAGGATTTTACATTTTAGACATATAAAGTGGATTTGTTTGTCTTGATGTTCTTTGAAAACATCTTTGTTATACGCTATAACAACCTGGATAGAGTTTCTAATTAGAAGGAAGGTATAGAAGAAACTGTCACTAAATGGAGTTTCTTCATAGAAAATAATATCTCAGTTCTGTTCAGTTCAATCACTTAGTTGTGTCTGACTCTTCGTGACCCCATGGATGGCAGACACCAGGCCTCCCTGTCCATCATCAGCTCCTGGAGCTTACTCAAACTTATGTCCACTGAGTCTGTGATGCCATCCAACCATCTCATCCTCTGTCATCCCCTTCTCCTCCTGTCTTCAACCTTTCCCAGCATGAGGATGAGTCAGCTTTTGCATCAGCTGGCCAAAGTATTGGGAGTTTCAGCTTCAGCATCAGTCCTTCCAATGAATATTCAAGACTGATTTCCTTTAGGACGGACTGGTTGGATCTCCTTGCTGGTCAAGGGACTCTCAAGAGTCTTCTCCAACACCACAGTTCAAAAGCATCAATTCTTCAGTGCTCAGCTTTTTCTATAGTTCAAGTCTCACATCCATACATGACTACAGGAAAAAACATAGCTTTGACTATGGACTTTTGTTGGCAAAGTAATGTCTCTGGTTTTCAATATGCTGTCTAGGTTAGTCATAGCTTTTCTTCCAAGGAGTAAGCATCTTTTAATTTCATGGCTGTGGTCACCATCTGCCGTGATTTTGGAGACCAAAAAAATAAAGTCTGTCACTGTTTCCATTGTTTACCCATCTATTTGCCATGAAGTGATGGGACTGGATGATCTTAGTTTTCTGAATGTTGAGTTTAAGCCAGCTTTTTCACTATCCTCTTTCACTTTCACCAACAGGCATGATTCTCACCTTTCATTTCAGGAAGCTGCTGAAACTAACAAGGGCACCATCTGAGGTAGGAATTTAAAAAATAAAAACAAATCATGGAGAATTTATTATAAGAAAAAGTACTTTCAAATTTTGATAGGAGAATTTAATACGTTACTTCCATCAAGAATTGCAGTTTATATGAAAATTCAAATATGGGTAATGTTATGGTAACACCTGTTTCATGCCCCACCGCACACTCTCCGGCCCATCATTGTATTCTAGTCTTTGTGGATGCAACTTAATGTTTTCTTTCATCAGAAAGAAAATCACGTTTCATTCTCTAACCTCAGATTTCCCTGGTGCTGATATGTAATGCCCAGGGGAATCCAGTCACCCCTTCTGATGCTTACCAAACCTGAAAGTGGTAGGAATAAACATGCAAGGGTGCAACCCTGACCAAGTGTCGGTAACAGTATGAAAAGGCAAAATGTTAGGATACTGAAAGAGGAACTCCCCAGGTCAGTAGGTGCCCAATATGTTACTGGAGATCAGTGGAGAAATAACTCCAAAAATAATGAAGATGGAGACAAAGCAAAAACAATACACAGTTGTGGACGTGATTGGTGATAGAAGCAAGATCCGATGCTGTAAAGAGCAATATTGCATAGGAACCTGGAATGTTAGGTCCATGAATCAAGGCAAATTGGAAGTGGTCAAATAGGAGATGGCAAGAGTACATCGACATTCTAGGAATCAGCGAACTAAAATGGACTGGAATGGGTGAATTTAACTCAGATGACCATTATATCTACTACTGCAGGCAGGAATCCCTCACAAGAAATGGAGTAGCCATCATGGTCAACAAAGTAATCAGAAATGCAGTTCAGTTCAGTTCAGTCGCGTCCGACTCTTTGCGACCCCATGAATCACAGCATGCCAGGCCTCCCTGTCCATCACCAACTTCTTGAGTTCATTCAGATTCACGTCCATCGAGTCAGTGATGCCATCCAGCCATCTCATCCTCTGTCGTCCCCTTCTCCTCCTGCCCCCAGTCCCTCCCAGCATCAGAGTTTTTTCCAATGAGTCACCTAGCAGTACTTGGATGCAATCTCAAAAACAACAGAATGATCTCTGTTCATTTCCAAGACAAACCATTCAATATCACAGCAATCCAAGCCTATGCTCCAATCAGTAACACTGAAGAAGCTGAAGTTGAACTGTTCTATGAAGACCTAGAAGACCTTTTAGAACCAACACCCACAAAAGATATCCTTTTCATTATAGGGGACTGAAATGCAAAAGTAGGAAGTCAAGAAACACCTGCAGTAACAGGCAAATTTAGCCTTGGAATACAGAATGAAGCAGGGCAAAGGCTAAGAGAGTTTTGCCAAGAGAACACACTGGTCATAGCAAACACTCTCTTCCAACAACACAAGAGAAGAATCTACACATGAACATCACCAGATGATCAACACTGAAATCAGACTGATTATATTCTTTGCACCCAAAGACGGAGAAGCCCTATCCAGTCATAAAAAACAAGACTGGGAGCTGACTGTGGCTCAGACTGAAAGTGAAGTCACTCAGTCGTGCCTGACTCTTTGCGACCTCATGGACACTACCCTGCATCAAGCTCCTCTGTCCATGGGATTTTCCAATAAGAGTACTGGAGTGGGTTGCCATTTCCTTCTCCAGGGAATCTTCCCCACTCAGGGATTGAATCCAGGTCTCCCTTATTGTAGACAGACGCTTTACCATCTGAGCCACCAGGGAAGTCCAATTCAGACATAAATTGAAGAAAGTAGGGAAAACCACTCCAATACTCTTGCCTGGAAAATCCCATGGAGAGAGGAGCCTGGTGGGCTGCAGTCCATGGGGTCGCTAAGAGTAGGACACGACTGAGCGACTTCACTTTCACTTTTCACTTTCATGCATTGGAGAAGGAAATGGCAACCCACCCCAGTGTTCTTGCCTGGAGAATCCCAGGGACGGGGGAGCCTGGTGGGCCTCTGTCTGTATGGTTGCACACAGTCGGACACAACTGAAGCGACTTAGCAGCAGCAGCAGCAGCAGCAGCAGGGAAAACAACTAGACCATTCAGGTATGACCTAAATCAAATCCCTTATGATTATACAGTGGAAGTGAGAAATAGATTTAAGGGCCTAGATCTGATAGACAGAGTGCCTGATGAACTATAGACTGAGGTTCATGACATTGTACAGGAAAGAGGGATCAAGACCATCCCCACGGAAAAGAAATGCAAAAAAGCAAAATGGCTGCCTGGGGAGGGCTTACAAATAGCTGTGAAAAGAAGAGAAGTGAAAAGCAAAGGAGAAAAGGAAAGATATAAGCATCTGAATGCAGAGTTCCAAAGAATAGCAAGAAGAGAGAAGAAAGCCTTCCTCGGAGATCAATGCAAAGAAATAGAGGTAAACAACAGAATGGGAAAGACAGAGATCTCTTCAAGAAAATTAGAGATACCACGGGAACATCTCATGCAAAGATGGGCTCGATAAAGGACAGAAATGATATGGACCTAACAGAAGCAGAAGATTTAAGAGGGGGTGGCAAGAATACACGGAAGAACTGTACAAAAAAGGTCTTCACGACCAAGATAATCACGATGGTGTGATCACTTACCTAGAGCCAGACATCCTGGAATGTGAAGTCAAGTGGGCCTTAGAAAGCATCACTACGAACAAAGCTAGTGGAGGTGATGGAATTCCAGTTGAGCTGTTTCAACTCCTGAAAGATGATGCTCTGAAAGTGCTGCACTCAATCTGCCAGCAAATTTGGAAAACTCAGCAGTGGCCACAGGACTGGAAAAGGTCTGTTTTCATTCCAATCCCCAAAAAAAGGCAATGCCAAAGAATGCTCAAACTATGGCACAATTGCACTCTTCTCACATGCTAGTAAAGTAATGCTCAAAATTCTCCAAGCCAGGCTTCAGCAATACCTGAACCGTGAACTCCCTGATGTTCAAGCTGGTTTTAGAAAAGGCAGAGGAACCAGAAATCAAATTGCCAACATCCGTGGGATCATGGAAAAAGCAAGAGAGTTCCAGAAAAACATCTACTTCTGTTTTATTGACTATGCCAAAGCCTTTACTGTGTGGTCAAAATAAACTGTGGAAAATTCTGAAAGAGACGGGAATACCAGACCATCTGACCTGCCTCTTGAGAAACCTATATGCAGGTCAGGAAGCAACAGTTAGAACTGGACATGAACAGACTGGTTCCAAATAGGAAAAGGAGTATGTCAAGGCTGTATACTGTCACCTTGCTTATTCAACCTATATGCAGAGTACATCATGAGAAACGCTGGACTGGAGGAAGCACAAGCTGGAATCATAATTGCCGGGTGAAATATCAATAACCTCAGATATGCAGATGACACCACCCTTATGGCAGAAAGTGAAAAGCTAAAAAGCCTCTTGATGAAAGTGAAAGAGGAGAATGAAAAAGTTGGCTTAAAGCTCAACATTCAGAAAACGAAGGTCATGGCATCTGGTCCCATCACTTCATGAGAAATAGATGGGGAAACAGTGGAAACAGTGTCAGACTTTATTTTGGGGGGCTCCAAAATCACTGCAGATGGTGACTGCAGCCATGAAATTAAAAGACGCTTACTCCTTGGAAGCTAAGTTACACCAACCTAGATAGCATACTGAAAAGCAGAGACATTACTTTGCCAACAAAGGTCTGTCTAGTCAAGGCTATGGTTTTCCAGTGGTCATGTATGGATGTGAGAGTTTGACTGTGAAGAAAGCTGAGCACTGAAGAATTGATGCGTTTGAACTGTGGTGTTGGAAAAGCCTCTTGGGAGTCCGTTGGACTGCAAGGAGATCCAACCAGTTCATCCTAAAGGAGATCAGCCCTGGGTGTTCTTTGGAAGGAACAATGCTAAAGCTGAAACTCCAGTACTTTGGCCACCTCATGCAAAGAGCTGACTCATTGGAAAAGACTTTGATGCTGGGAGGGATTGGGGGCAGGAGAAGAAGGGGACGACAGAGGATGAGATGGCTGGATGGCATCACCAACTCAATGGCCAGGAGTTTGAGTGAACTCCGGGAGTTGGTGATGGACAGAGAGGCCTGGCGTGCTGCGATTCATGGGGTCGCAAAGAGTCGGACACAACTGATTGATTGAACTGAACTGAACTGAACTGCAGTTCAAATAACTCACGCTAAGAGTATAAAGTTATCATATTTAAAATATGAAATTATCATTTCTAGTTTCTCAATATTTATATTTTGTTCCCTCCTTTGTTTGGTAGGAATGATTTCAACATATTTTTGTTTCTAATCTTTGTTGTTGTTTTTCTTTAATTGCAATTTTCAAAAGCCTTCAAAAGCTGAAGGGTTTTGGGAATCCAAATTTTAAAACTATTTCAGTTAAAGATGTTCAGCCTCTTTTGAAAAATGTAACCAAATTTTGGAAGAATCATTTACAAAATATGCAATATTATATGGTATTTATACTGGTTTACAGAGTAGTAATTAACAACATTTCTAAAAATGTGATTGATGCAGGGAATTAAAAAAAGAAACTGATATTATGATAAGGCTGGTCTTTTTTTTTTTTTTAATTCAACATAGGCTTCATTACAAAAAAAGAATTCAATTATTCCATGTAAGAAAATTTGCAAATTATGTTTTCTAATGTAATTAGTACACCATCACAGCTCAAGTAAATAAAATTGTACATGCACAATCACTAAGCCCAAATACATTTGTGCCTCATAAATTTCTGAATTTGATAAAAACAGTGTTTGTCTCATGATGTGCTCCAACAAAACTGGTATTCATATTGTCACCCTCTAGTCTATTACATAAAATTTATGCATGGATGGATGCATGCTAAGTCGCTTCAGTCGTGTTGACTCTGGGCAACCTTATGGACAGCAGCCCACCAGGCTCCTTCATCCACAGGATTCTCTTGGCAAGAATACTGGACTGAGTTGCCATTTCCTTCTCCAGTATAAAATGCATATGCTATATTTAAAAGCTAGGTTATCATTGCAAATTTCAAGTTTCTAAACATCTAGAGGTCTTATTCTTGTGATATGAAAATGTATATATAATCACAACTTCAGGTTATTCAGTAAAATAGTAGAATAATAAAACCACATAATTTGTAAAATGGAGCTAAAATGTGTGAATGCAAATCTGCAGCCTTGAATTATTTCATCAGTGAACAAGGAGGAAAAACGAAATTAAGGCTTTTATCCTAAAAAAAAATAAATTAAGGAAAACAGATGAAATAATACATGAAACAGAGAAGATCATAATAGAATGGAATAGAAAACCTAAAAATAACCCAGAGTAGGTATACCTGTGTTTTCATAAACAGTATTACGGGAGTAGTTGACTTAATGATCCTAAGTATAAAAACACTGGGAAAAAAATAACACCAAGAAAAATATATATAAATTTGACTGCATATTTTATGTATAAAATATACATAAAATTAAATATTGCTCCATGTATCACAAAACGATAAGGCCAACTATGAATAAAAATGTTTACTTTTATATTTTAAAATTATACAAAATTCTCTTTACAACTAAAATAAAAATCTTGAGTTTTCCACAGAAAATGATTAAATATGAGTAGTGAATTCACAAAATACAAAGAAAACAAAATTATTAATAGTTATAGTACTTAATGAAGGATGCTGTGAATTTAGGACTTTCATGTACTGATGTTGGGAGTGTAAATTTGTATAATCTACCTAGAAAGTAACATAGCTGTATATTTCATCTTAAATATGTTCATATTGTATTGCTAGAAATTCCAGTTTCAAGAAACTAGGCTGAGAAAAAAGGAGATATAAATATTTGTATATAAGGATGCTAATCATATTATCATTATATTATTATATTATGCCAAAGCCTTTGACTGTGTGGATCACAATACATTGTGGAAAATTCAGAAAGAGATGGGAATACCAGACCACCTGACCTGCCTCTTAGAAACTTTTATGCAGGTCAGGAAGCAACAGTTAGAACTGGACATGGAACAGACTGGTTCCAAATAGGAGGAGTATGGCAAGGCTGTATATTGTCACCCTGCTTATTTAACTTCTATGCAGAGTATATAATGAGAAACACTGGGCTGGAGGAAGCACAAGCTGGAATCAAGATTGCCGGGAGAAATAATAACCTCAGATATGCAGATGACACCACCCTTATGGCAGAAAGTGAAGAACTCAAAAGCCTCTTGATGAAAGTGAAAGAAGAGAGTGAAAAAGTTGGCTTAAAGCTCAACATTCAGAAAATGAAGATCATGGCATCGGGTCCCATCACTTCATGGGAAATAGATGGGGAAGCAGTGGAAACAGTGTCAGACTTTATTTTGGGGGGCTCCAAAATCACTGCAGATGGTGACTGCAGCCATGAAATTAAAAGACGCTTAGTCCTTAGAAGCTAAATTATACCAACCTAGCAGAGACATTACTTTGCCGACTAAGGTCCGTCTAGTCAAGGCTATGGTTTTTCCTGTGGTCATGTATGGACGTGAGTGTTGGACTGTGAAGAAAGCTGAGCCCTGAAGAATTGATGCTTTTGAACTGTGGTGTTGGAAAAGCCTCTTGGGAGTCCCTTGGACTGCCAGGAGATCCAACCAATCCATCCTAAAGGACATCCGTGCTGGGTGTTCATTGGAAGAACTGATGCTGAAGCTGAAACTCCAATACTTTGGCCACCTCATGCGAAGAGTTGACTCGTTGGAAAAGACCCTGAGGCTGGGAGGGATTGGAGGCAGGAGGAGAAGGGGACGACAGAGGATGAGATGGCTGGATGGCATCACAGACTCGATGGACATGAGACTGAACTCTGGGAATTGGTGATGGGCAGGGAGGCCTGGCGTGCTGTGATTTATGGGGTCGCAAAGAGTCGGACAGCACTGAGCGACTGAACTACACTGAACTCTGTTACTGAAATCGCTCCCGATGCCTACACCCTCTCCACGCTTCCGAGATCGGAACAGTGGAACCTGAGGGGGATTCGTCCACCATCCCGCTCAATTATTAAAGAACGTTCGGGGAAGAGGAGTCAGAAAGGCTGCACGACTCTCCGGTCGTTCTCAGAACGCTCAGGAGCCAAACGTCCCGGCCGCGCGTAGAGGCCTCACCCCAGTGCGAAGAGGAAGGAGGTTGCTGGGGGGCGGCGGCGGCGGCGGGGAGCAGGGCGGTCCCCGGGCTGCGCGGAGGACAGGCAGCCCGCAGCGGCGAGGGAGGTGGGGCGCGCCCGGAGGCCCAGCTTCCGGCCTGCGAGGTCTGTCCCGCGAATCCCCGCGCCGCGCCTGCAGCCCCGCCGCGCCGCGGAGCCCCACCTGCGGGGCCCCCGCCCTCTTCCCTCGCCCGCGCGCTTCGCCCGCCGCTTCCCATCGCGCCTGCAGCCCCGCCGCGCCGCGGAGCCCCACCTGCGGGGTCCGCCCCTCCCCGCCCCGTGCGCCAGCCTACCCACCCGCTTCCCCCGCCGCACCGCGGAGCCCCACCTGCGCGGTCCCCGCCTCTTCCCTTGCCGCTTCCCGTCGCCGCTGCGCCTGCGCGGCCGGAACCTTCGCGAAGGTTCCCGAGGCGGAGCTGGCCGTTCCCGGAAGCCGGCAGCTTGCGCGCCCGCAGGCCCGGGTCGCGCGCGGGGGTTTCCAGAGGCAGCGAGCGGCGGTTCCGGAGTCCGGGAAGGAGAATGGCCCTGCTGTGCTACAACCGGGGCTGCGGCCAGCGCTTCGACCCCGAGACCAACTCCGACGGTGAGAGAGGCCCCCCCGCCCGCTCCCCTCCACCTCCTCCCGGGACGCCCGGGGCCTCGCAGGCTGACCTCGCCGGGCCGCCGCATCTCCTCCCCGGACGCCCGGGGCCTCGCAGGCTGACCCCGCCGGGCAACCGCGTCCTTTCCAGGGGACGCCCGGGGCCTCCCAGGCTGACCCCGCCGGGCCGCGTCCCGGACTGCCCCCGGCTGCGGGGCCGCTCTGCGGGACCCGGCGCCCGCCCTCGGCACAGCGCCCGGCGCACATGCTCCCCGCCGTCCGCTCTCCCTGTGGGCCGGGTTAAGAGCCCTGCCCGCGCCTCTCGGAGCGGTGAGGAGTTAGCCAGGTGCCTTGGGGTCGCCGTGCGGTGGATCCGCGCGCGCGCGCGCGCGTGTGTGTCAGAGACAGACATGGACCTCAGGGTTGGGCAGCGGGCGGCTTATCCTAGCATTCGGTTGACTCACTGTTTTAACCATACTTAAAAAAAGAAAAGAACTTCTTGGTTCATTCTTTTGAATGGTCACGCTGTTAGGTTTTGATACATTTGTTCCATGGGAGATAGCATTCGTCATCCGTTACTTTATAGCCGTCCGTGTTCCTTGGGTATTTTTGCATGGCCTTCCCGTCTTAGTACTGCGCCGCCTGCAGGACACTGTGCTTGAATGTCCTGTAGCAGAGGTCCCCGACCTCCACGACCTAATGACTGATGATCTGAGGCGGAGCTGATGTAGTCCTCGTAGAAATAAAGTGCACAATAAATGTAACGCTTCAATCATCCTGAAACCGTCCCCCATCCCACCCCCACCGCTAGCGGGTGGAAAAGTTGTCTCCCGAGGCCAGGTGCCCGAGAGGTGCAGCTCTCTAGCACCCAGGTGTAGAATTAAGGATGTAAACTTGAGAGTTAGTGACTAGGTGAATGATAGAAACTGACCAGTGGATTTGAATTTTGGTAGGTGAATGGAGTAAAGGACTGACTTGATTCCTTGAAAACTGAGCAGTTACAACACTGTCTCAAATTCCACTAGCATTTATTGTATGTTTTCTGGATGCCAGACATTGGTCTGTCACTTAATATATATTACGTTATCTCATTTAATCTTAACAACAACCCTGTGAAGTGTTTATTATTCTACTTTAATATTAAAGAGGAAAGTGTTATGCTTTGTTGAATGGGATAATATGTATGTACATATTAGGCTGGTGTAATGTACCAGCCTAATTTTAAGGGGAGATACAGCCAATGTTTTGGAAGTCAGTTCTCTGTGTGTGTGAAATGGTTCAGTGCCTAGGAAAGGGATAAGGGAAGCCAGCGGAGTAGACAGTCTCAAGGATTGAGCATCCCCAGCACTGAATTAAGTAGGGAACGCCTTTAAGGTTGCTGAAAGTTTTATTAGCTTTAACAAAATTAGTCGTTCAGTCGTGTCTGACTCTTTGCCACCCTGTGGACTGTAGCCCGCCAGGCTCCTCTGTCCATGGAATTCTCCAAGGAAGAATACTGCAGTGGGTTGCCATTCCCTTCTCCAGGGGATCTTTCTGACCCAGGATTTTCAAACCCAGGTCTCCTGAATTGCAGGTGGATTCTTTACTGTCTGAGCAACCAGGGAAGCCCAGGGTTTTGTAGGGACTTAAAGTACTACAGGTAGGTGGGTTGATGGAAAATGGAGATACAAAAGCTAAAGGAGTGTTTTGGTTTGGTGATCTGCATGTGTTAAAACAGCTTCTCTAGAGGAAGCATTTCTGCTGCTGCTAAGTCGCTTCAGTCTTGTCCGACTCCGTGTGACCCCGTAGACGGCAGCCCACCAGGCTCCCCCGTCCCTGGGATTCTCCAGGCAAGAACACTGGAGTGGGTTGCCATTTCCTTCTCCAATGCGTGAAAAGTGAAAGTGAAGTCGCTCAGTCGCCTCCGACTCTTCGCGACCCCATGGACTGCAGCCCACCAGGTTCCTCCTTCCATGGGATTTTCCAGGCAAGAGCACTGGAGTGGGTGCCATCGAACAATATTGTATTCAGTACATACATTTGAGGAAACAAACAGCAACCAAGAGGCAGAGCCAAAATTTGAGCCTGGGTCAGACTCAATGTTAAAAGCCCTGGCTTTTAGCCACTGCTGTCTTGTAGCTTCTTACCCATAAAATATTACCTTGAGCGAAAGTGTCAAACTTAATTTTTTTTTTTAAGGACTAGAGAGAAGGATGTCCATCTGCATGTTATTCAGCAGTGATTTTCAAGTACTGTTTATGTGAGTTGTATTGTTAAGACCTGACTCGCTCGTGCTCTTCTCCTGCCAGAATGTCCATTATTGTGTATGCCTGTGTCAGGCATTATGCAGTGTGCCTCTGACTGTATGTCCGTTTGATATGAAATATGCTCTGTTCTCTACTTTGATTCTCCCCTCAAATTCCTGCTCCTCTGCGTATTCATTTCTACTTTGAATCTCCTTTTCCAGCCCTCAATTCCACTACTACCCTTAATTAGATCTTCTGAATCTGGGCTTAGGTACTGTACCATGAATCTGACACTTTCTCTTTATTAGCTAGTATGGTCTCTGTGTAGTACCTGGTTACTAACCAAAGAAACCATACTGACTTAATACAGGGATCGGAGATTTTTCTCTAAGTACCAGAAATGTATCATCGGAGAAGGCGATGGCACCCCACTCCAGTACTCTTGCCTGGAAAAATCCCATGGACAGAGGAGCCTGGTGGGCTGCAGTCCATGGGGTCGCCAAGAGTCGTAAACGACTGAGCGACTTCACTTTCACTTTTCACTTTCATGAATTGGAGAAGGAACTGGCAACCCACTCCAGTATTCTTGCTTGGAGAAGGGGGACAGGGATGGGGGAGCCTGGTGGGCTGCTGTCTATGGGGTCACACAGAGTTGGACATGACTGAAGTGACTTAGCAGCAGCAGCAAGGTGATTCCAGGAATCAGAGGTTGTAGTCAATTGATTGCTAAACAGACATGAAAGTTTGAGCAAAGTATCCTTATAAGAAAATTGCACAAGTGTGGAGCTGGCCTTTTTCTGAGTTTATGGTTCTATCTAACTATGGAATAAGTGTCCATTATCGTTTTTTTTAATGTAATACTCCATATTGCAGACTAATTCCATATTTGTAAGAGAGTTAAGTAAAAATTGATGGTGTAGTGGGACGGAGGTAGGGAAATAATAGACTAACAGTGACAAACCTGAAAACTTTGTAAAATTTAAGCCTCTTTTTAGTAAGGTTTGTATCTAGGAATTGACACCTACTTAGGAAAATTAAATTAGCAATTAGATATTACTGATACATCAGTTTTTAAAAAATTGAACCTATTCTTCAAAAATGTCTTTTTAGGATATCTCTTGGGCGACTTTTATGGATCAGTACACATAAGAATGTTTAAATTTGATAATATTTTTGTAAAAACGAAATACAGTACTAAAGTTTGGGTACTAAACATTTTACTGTAAAGATTAGAATACAAAATATTATTTGTTTTACTTGAACTATGTGTATTTTTATTTATAGCTGTCATACTCAAATTAGAATTTTAACCTTTACTATTTTAATACAGTGTTATATTAAGCATTGTGTGTCATGCATCAAACTGGAGCATTAGTGAAGTATTACCTGCATATGGAAAAAGGATTATATGTTAACACTGAAGGAAAATGGGTTTTCTTCATTGTGAAGTGTTTTCTTTTTTCTTTGCTTTTGACCAGATGCTTGCACATACCACCCAGGAGTTCCAGTCTTTCATGATGCATTAAAGGTAGGAGCTTGATACATTTTTGTTGTAACATTTGTATATTAAATTCAGAGGTATAATACTAGATCTTTTTTTTTCCCCTCAGCTTATGCTTTCTTATTGACTATTTTGGAGTGCTTTAAGCAAGTTTTCCACTAGAGTCAGCAATCTTAAGGGTTTTTCCAGTTAAACAAAATTATTATTTTTATCCCAACTCTAATTTTCTATGTCCCTCATTTCTTCACCTAACTTTGAGGGGAAATGAAAGCAACCATACTGATTTCTTAGTCTTTCAACATTTTGGGCAGCTATTGGCTCATAAGAGCAGCTCTGAATTTTAGGAAAGATTGTTACAAACACTTAGCAGTCCAACTCAGGACAGACATCTAAGTTTAGAGTAATACAGTGCAGAAGAGAGATGCTACCAGTTTTCCTTGATGTTCTGAAGAATTAGAGACATACAGAATATTGTTTGATGAGGATTTTTGTGTTGGGTTTATTGGTCTTTAAAATTTATGATAATGTGGTAATATTTTCCGTTGTGTATCTCAAAAGAAAATGTTGCAACATGGCTGCTATGGTTTTAGGTTTTCTTAGGAACATAAGCAGTACATCATGTTTATATTTATCAATGTCCTTTCAATTTTTAATTTTACCTTTCAGAGAGTAATTAGACCTTGGTATTTAGCTGTTACCCAAGTGTAAAAAAAAGTGATAAACAAGGAAATAACAAGCCTATATTAATCTGGTTACTTCTAAGTGAGAAAAACGGAACACACGTTCAATACCACAAATTGTGACCTGACTCCTTACATCTTTGTGTTTCCCGATGATGTTTTTCCTCATATCTTATAACCATGGCCATACTTCACTTCTCAGTTTTGGCTTCCTTTTTTCCTCTCATTCAGTTTATTTTGTCCTTACTTCACTTCTACAATGTATTTTCATTTATGTGTGTCATTGGCAACTACAGATAAGTTCTGAAGTGACCCCTTATTCCAAAAATAACCTGCCTTTGCTGCTGCTAGTAATGATACCACTAACATTGTAGTCATTCAGTCCATTGCTCCTCTGTTTATATCCAACTGTTAATTATTCTAATTAAACTTAATGATTTTACTTGGAAGTATTTTTCTTTTTCTGTTCTAATTTGGTTCTGTTTATTGTTTTTATAACATTTCTTGAAGACCTACACTTTCCAATACTACTGAATTTCACAGCCCAGTAGATTTTAAGCAAAATATATAAATCAGTAGATTGTGTACTGTTGTCAGTTTTCTGTGTAGCCAAGTAAAAAATTAAACATTGCATGAGCAGAAGAGAAAAACGTTTTACTATTCAAGTTGTACGTGCATGCTCCATCATGTCTGACTCTCTGCAGCCCCATGGACTGTACCCCACCAGGCTCCTCAGTCCATGGAATTTTCCAGACAAGAATACTGGAGTGGGTTGCTGTTTCCTTCTCCAAATTATTCTTATTAGAAGAGGCACATTCAGGGAAAAGAAAGTTCTTAAGAAAAGACAGTTGGTAGCATTATACTCGCAAACTTAAATTTTAATTTCCTTTTCACATTTGACTGAGGACCATCTCGGGTGGGCATTGGGAACAACTAGTCTATGTCATATGTATATCCCGGTATTCCCAGAATACTTAATTCTTCATATAGAATTAAGATAATAAAACTTTCTACATACAAAATAGCTTTACTGGTGACAATATTATCTATACCAACTAAACCTTTAATTTTGTACTGGTTAGTTATTTTTCATCCATATCTCAGTTCAGAGTAGAAGAAAATGAAATTTCAGAATAAAGGAAAATATGAATTGTAGAATATTTGGCACATCTTTTTAAAAAAACTTTTAAGTGTGTATTATGAAAAAAAGACACTACCAAATTCTTCATGTAATTTGAAACAGAGAAACAGTGAGGCCCAGGTGGGTATGTGCAAAGCTGGCCCTAAGTCTGAATTTGAGACATCCCAAGCTTTGGGACTACTGCATTTTTATTTCCTTTTTCTTGTACTGTATTGGAATTTTAGGTGACAAAGCAGTGGTTTTGGTTAGCTACTTGATACTTTGTTTAGCAATCTCATACTACTTTATAGTTTCTATATTTGTATGCTTCTAACTAAAAAGCTCATGTAACCTTGAAAGATCTAACAGTGCTTACGCTGCTACGTTAATTAGTGTTTTTCTGAAAATAGAATGCTTATTGTTGAGAAACAGCTAGCCTGAGTTTGTTTAGAAACTGAATTATTATAATTATTATCTCTTAACTTACTGGATTTTAATATAACTTCCTTTTTAAAGTAAAGCACTTTGCTTGCACCCTAGATTCCTTAAAATACCTAATTTTATAAATTATAAAATGTTTTTGTTCTAAAAATCAAGTGCTATTCTAAAACAGAAGCAATTTCTGTTTCCATATTTTAAGATGCTTCCTTTTATGATGGATCACAGCAACATTGGTTAATTCATTTTTCTTTTAGTCAAAGACTAAACATTTAACTTGATTATTTACAACACTTTAATACTATAAAATTATATATATACAGGTCACTTTGCGACCCAAGGAGGTAAGTGCAAGTGGCATTTCAGTGAGTTGCGGTTCTTTTACGAAGAGTTTTCACTTTGTTTTCTTCTTTTGGCTCTTACGTTTCCTAGGGTTGGTCTTGCTGTAAGAGAAGAACAACTGATTTTTCTGATTTTTTAAGTATCGTAGTAAGTATTAATGTTTTTTTCTCTTAGATTATCCCCTAAAACGTACATATTACGGGAAGGTCTGATTTTGGACAACTTTTGTCGAGTCCTTGTTAACTTACAGATAGTCCCTTTCTTTTAAAATGTAGGTCACCTCCCTTCTATGGCGCTTAAAGTAGGGAATTTATCTGTTTTAGAGATTAGAGTTTTAAGATGTTAATTAACTACTTGTCAATTGTTTTTGATGTTAGTAGTCCTTTATTTTGTTTTCATTTCTAGTGTACTTATATACATCTAAATTACACTCTAGAATTTGTTCCTACAGCTTATTTTTCTTTAGCTTTTTCTTTACTTTTTAATTAAAGTATAGCTGATTTTCAGTGTTCTTTTAGTTTAAGATATACAGCATAATGATTCACTTATACATATGTACACCTCTTCTTACTCAGACTCTTCGCCATTATAGGTTATTACAAGATATTAGTATAGTCCCCTGTGCTATGCGGTAGTTCCTTGCTATTTGATGTTAGTAGTCTTAAATAGAACTCCACGAGGAGGCAACAATTTAAATCATACTCAGTTAGGAACAATAAATTATTGTATCTCAGATACCATGAAGTTGCACTATTATTTTGTGTACCCTTAAGAAAGAAGACTAAAGTTGCTAATTAAATGACATACCTTTGACCTTATGATTTCAGGGACGTTAAAATGTATGTCAATGGTATGTAGAAAAGGGAGCTAGCATTTATTGACTCTATTGTATTTTTTATTTAATCCTCTCAAAAATTGCCTCAATTTTACTGACGAGGAAACAAGTTTAAAAAATAACTTGCTCAAGATCATATAGCTAGGAACAGGAGAACTGAGACTCAGATTGAGGCCCTTTTGTGTAAATGATTTGTAGAATTCTCGTGAGATCTCCAGGATTTGTTTCCTGTAAACAAGTTTATGCTATTCCTTTAATAGAAGAATTAAAGTAGAAATTTGTTAGGTCTAATTTAGAGGCCTCTTTTTAATGCATTTTTCTACATGTAAGAAATCATTTACAAATATATTGTTTGAAGTTCTGTTTTTAGTTTCTTAAAATAAGTCAGTGTGTTAAAAGTGGAGAAAACATGGACTTGAATTTATGAATTAAGAATTGAAAATTAATATTTGTTACAGCATGTGAAATAGATACTAGGATAACTCTCAGTGAATGAATACCTTTCACCAACAGGGCTGTACGAAAGGAAGGCATAACAGTGAGAAGCCACCTGAGCCAGTCAAACCTGAAGTCAAGACTACTGAGAAGAAAGAATTATCTGAATTGAAACCCAAATTTCAGGAGCACATCATTCAGGCCCCTAAACCAGTAGAAGCAATAAAAAGACCAAGGTACACTTTATATAGCTATATACTCGTGTTACACTTAATGACAGCATTTGTTCCTGGTATTACCTTTTACAATTTTGCATCATATCATTTGTAGCCTTTGTGTAGGTCACCAACTTTTGAACCATTTGGTTTTCTCTTCAGTTCAGTCGCTCAGTCATGTCCAACTCTTTGCAACCCCATAGACTGTAGCATGCTGGGCTTCCTTGTCCATCACCAACTCCCAGGGCTTGTTCAAACTCATGTCCATCGAGTCGGTGATGCCATCCAACCATCTCTCATCCTCTGTTGTCCCCTTCTCCTGCCTTCAGTCTTTCTTAGCATCAGGGTCTTTTCAAATGAGTCAGCTCTTCACATCAGGTAGCCAAAGTATTGGAGTTTCAGCTTTAGCATCAGTCCTTTCAGTGAACACCCAGGACTGATCTCCTTTAGAATGAACTGGTTGGATCTCCTTGCAGTCCAAGGGACTCTCAAGAGTTTTCCCCAACACCACAGTTCAAAGGCATCAATTCTTTAGCGCTCAGCTTTCTTTACAGTCCAACTCTCACATCCATACACGACTACTAGAAAAACCATAGCTTTGACTAGAAGTAATGTTTCTATTTCTTAATATGCTGTCTAGGTTTGTTGTAGCTTTTCTCCCAAGGAGCAAGTGTCTTTTAATTTCATGGCTGCAGTCACCATCTGCAGTGATTTTGGAGCCCCCAAAAATAGTCTGTTTCTGTTTCCATTGTTTCCCCATCTATTTGCCATGAAGTGATGGGACTGGATACCATGATGTTAGTTTTCTGAATGTTGAACTTTAAGCCAACTTTTTCACTCTCTTTCACTTTCATCAAGAGGTTCTCTAGTTCTGCCATAAGGGTGGTGTCATCTGCATATCTGAGGTATTGATATTTCTCCCAGCAGTCTTGATTCCAGTTTGTGCTTCATCCAGTCTGGCATTTCTCACGGTGTACTCTGCTTATAAATTCATTTTCTCTTAGATAATACCTTTTCACATCTCTTTCCTTGAGGGCATACACATAGTAAAACTCCAGGGCAGGTTTGTTCACTGTATATGCAGTTATGCTCAGGGTGAGGGAGCCACACGTCTGTCTTGTGCCTTGGCATATATTATTTTCACTGTGGCATAGTGGAATTCTGTAAGGGAATCGTCCTTGTCAGGGAGTCAGTTTGAGTTGAAAAAGAACTTGGAGGCTTTCCTTTCATTTCTACCACTGTTTGTTGAATATTTAAGACATTCTTCATAGAAAAACATTTCCTTTCCTTTCAAAAATTCTAATGAATTTTAAAGCAGCTCATTTTATCGTTACTAATTGAGTATATAAATTTCCTTTGTATTGGGTCAAATTCTATTTATTTGTCCATATTTTGCTATTTAGAATAAGCCTAGTCATTCATCTTTTACCCCCAGTTGTCTGAAAACTGTTAGTCTCATTATTGATCAATTTTTAATGTATTTGATTTACATGGCAAATCTATTAAAGTACTTTTAAAATGTGTTTTGCTCATTTTGCAGTAGGATTGCCCAGATTCTTCATGCTTACCCACTATACTCTGTTTTATAATCCCGCATATGCTGGGATTGTTGTTGGGTATCACTGTTATACCAGGTCTTCCTCACATAGCCCTTGAGTACTTAATTGTTTTAGAATCAAAACACAGGACTTAAAAAAAAAGATGGTTTTTGGCCTCAAACATAACCTTTGTTGATATTCATACCATGGATTCATGATTTCCCCAATTTTTTCTTTATTAATCATAAATAAATAAGTTTATAGCATCTTGACTGGTATCCAGCAAAGAAAAAACCCTCAGGGACTTTCTGATGTTTATTTTGTTTATTTAACCAAACTACTTAGAATGATTTTATTCTATATCCACCTTATTCATAATCATGAAAAATTTTATCAAATGTCTTACTGATTGATTTGCCAGTTGTAGGGGAGGGAAGTCATAAAAAGATAAGAATTTTGACATAGATCATAATTAAATATTATAGTTGAGTCTACTGTAATTGACAGTATGAGGTAATATTTTTGAAAATAATACCTTCACATAAGAGAAAGAAAAATTAAGTATTCTATCCTAAATTCATTGGATGGTATTATAGAGATTATGAGGATACAAGTTTTTATGTACTTTATTAGTGCCTCCTATGCAGTAGGTTTTTCATTAAGGTTGTAGAATGAATAACCTAGGATTTTTAGCTTTATTGTTACATTTATTAGTATTCTTAATACTTACTGAATGCCTTAAACAAATTCTACATACAGTACTTTACAAAATGTTAGGGGACATTGTCGTTACTGTTTTTTTAAGCCTACAACAACTCCCTTGTGATATAACTGCATGAATAGGTGTGTGTAGTAGTGTCCACGTGAAGTGAACTGTCTCCACCAGTAGGGATATGGATTCACTTTGTACATAATTATTGCCTTAGTACATAATTATTCAGTTATGTACTGATGTAATGATAAAATGAGCTGCTTTAAAATAAAATTCTTCTTTATTAGAATTTTTGAAAGGAAAGGACATGTTTTTCTGTGAAGAATGTCTTAAAAAATATTCAACAAACAGTGGTAGAATGGAAAGGAAAGCCTCCAAGTTCTTTTTCAACTCAAACTGACTCCCTGACAAGGACGATTCCCCTCGAGAATTCCACTATGCCACAGTGAAAACGATACATGCCAAGGCACAAGACAGACGTGTGGCTCCCTCACCCTAGCTGCATATACAGTGAACAAACCTGCCCTGGAGTTTTGCTGTGTGCACGCCCTACTGAGTAAAGCACTTAGTGCATAATTGTTCACTTTGTCCGGACTTGCGTGCTCCCTGTTTTCCTTGGGCGTGGGATGTAAAGGTACTTCACAGTCCCCTCCATGGAGTTGCTCATCTTGGCAAATTTGGATTCTTAGTCTTTGCTTCCTTCCCATTAGCACAATTGTGTTGAAAGTAGCATGGTTATTTGTTATTTAGTATCAACATTTTTCGGCTAAAACTTAGAAATGTAGCTATATTATAGCAGTTATTGTAAAATACTTTTTTAATTAGAAAAACTTGATTCACAAAGCTTTTGGCTTATCATAAGTAGACTCTTAAGTATATTTATTTTTAGTACAAACAAATATTTTTGTACCTCAATAATGGTAATAAAGTTTCCAAAATCTCCAGCCCGGATGAACCAATGACAAATTTGGAATTAAAGATATCTGCCTCCCTAAAGCAAGCACTTGATAAACTTAAACTGTCATCAGGGAATGAAGAAAATAAGAAAGGTAAGATTTTGCTTTTTATATTTTTCTGTAAAGTTAGCCAGTTATCTAAAAGAAGCAGTAGCAGTATAGTTTATAGCATTATAAATATAAAAAAATAGTACTTTGTAGTAAAGAAATTTTTTGTTTACTGAATGCCTGTTAAACCACAGGATGAATTTGTGATTCATTTTGTCTTTATTAAAAAGGAGAACCTGTTAATTTTTTTCTTCTGTTACTCATTACTTTTTAACAGTGAATTAAGCTTTTTTGTAAATGTTTCATTGTGCATGATATAAAATATATTCAGCATTCTCTGACCCATACCTGTTATCTGGGGAAAAAGAATCATGATTGCTCTTTTACATAAGGTAAATATACTGGATATAAGGTGCATTATAGAATAGAAATGCATCATGTCGTGTCATTTTGGGAATATAGGCAAGACTTAAAATAGTTGGCTTCTGATTCACTTTTACGTGTGTTACAGGAAAGGTCACACAGAAAACTGTTAAGTAAAATCATTGTAAAATAGCAGTTTTTCTGTATTTAGATTATTTTTTTAAATACTCATTTTAAGAAAAGGGTACTTTTTAAGAATAGCATTATAGTAAAAGTGTTCTATTTTAATGTTTCTATTTTGTTTTTCTTTCTTTTAGAAGAAGACAGTGATGAAATTAAGATTGGAACCTCATGTAAAAATGGAGGGTGTTCAAAGGTATATATTATAAAATTTGTGTTACATCTGGAAGTAAAATTTTCATTCTGAGAAAAGAGTAATTTACTGACTCAATTAGATACAAACGTTTATGTGCCTGTTATGTGTTGGGCACTATTCCATGGAGCAGGACTATGCGCATGGGTAAGCGCCTGTCTCTGAGGAGCACATCTGATAGACACAGGAGTAAACAGGCCTAGTTCCGTCAGCATTTACTGAGCCCTCCTTGTGTGCCGCAGGTGGTTTTAAGGACTGGAAATGTGGTATTAAATAAAGCAAAAATCCCTGTTCTTGGGGAGCTGATATTCTGATTTTGGGGGAAGACAACACATAAGTTCTTAAGTGCTGTGAATTTAGGTAGACTTGAAAAGAATAAAGCTGACAAGGAGATACAGAGTAAAGCTGTTTATGTGCACTTATCTGGGAAGTCTTTTTTGATACGGTGACACTAAGTCGGAAATCTGAATGATTTAGCAGATGAGTTCTGTAAACTTTGGAGTAGATGTGGGAGTAGTATGTTTAGAGGCTTTAGAGCTTGGCTACTCAAGAAATTATAAGAAAAGTCAGTGGAGGATTGATCAAGGGTGTGAAACGGTATGAAAGGCAGGCAAGATTATAGAGGTCCTTGAATGTCACAATGAGGAGTTCAGGCTTTAGGAAGTGTAATATAAAGCCATTGTCTGTTTAAGGAGGGACTTTAAAGGATATCTTTGGCTGATGAGTGGTAAATTTAGTGGTGCAGGAGTGGAATCAAGGGAAGGAAAACCAGCTGGGTGCTATTTTGAAAGACCAGGCATTGGCATATGTTTTAGAGAAGCAGTTACATGTAGGATGTCATCAGACATCTCATTGAGGCTTCTTTCTGCCCACTCTGAGTAACATTACACCCTCTCTACTATTTCCATACTCTCCTTATTTCCCCACAGCACTTAGACCTTATTCCATAACTAATTTTACAGATTTTACTTCCCTTCTTCACTCATGTAAGATTTGAAAGGAAAACATTTTCTCTTTTCTGTGTCTTGAGTGCTTAGAACAGTGCCCAGCACATGACAAGCACGTTAGAATGAATGACACCTGGAAGTATTAGCAGGACCTGCTGATAAACCAGAAGTGAAGCATCTCAGTGCACCATTAACTGAGGAGGAGAGATTGGAGTTAGGGTTGGGAGCAGGTTTGTAGTCTTCTTTCATGCTGAGTTTGGGGTCACCTTGTTCATTTAGAGATGGAAATACAGATGCATTCCCATGTATTTAAGGTAGAAGTAGTAGATAGAAAGAGAACGATTAATTCTTTGGGTGCGGGAGGTGCAGTGCAGGTGGTGGGGTCTGTAGGCATGTCGGAGTGAAGGTATCCCAGGTGAATTTTGAGAAATGAATGACAGTTCTATACATGGACAAAATGGGAAAGGATATCCCAAGCAGAGATAGCAGTCATGTACAAAAATCAAAAGTAGTCAATGATGTCCAGAATTTGCTGATGTAAAGTTGAAATTAAAAGAAAAATCAGGCTAGATCCTGAAAGGCTTGCTGCTCACAGCTTAGGCCTTCCTTTAGGTCACGGTAGCCGTCGAAGAAATGTTCCTAAAGTTTTTTCATTGAAATACAACATTGAATATATATAAATACAAGTTTATTAAGCAAAGTGCACATGCTTCCTCTCATCCATTATTTCCTTTCCCAAAGGTAACTACTTTTTTCTCAACGTAGATTAGTTTTGCCTACTTCTAAATTTACTGTAAATAGAATCATAGAACAGGTGCTTAAGTCTGTCTTCCTTGCTTAACTGTTTTTGGTTATCTTGGTTTCATGTAGCTGTAATTTGTTCCTTTATATTGCTTTAAAGTATACCAATCAGTTTATTCTCTCTACTGTCCTGTGAAGTGTTTTTGATTCAGGTTATTATGGACATATTTGTGCATGACTTCGGGGATACGTTTACACATTTCTTTTAGGGAGATAACTAGAAATAGTTTTGCTTCTTCTGTGTGTGTGTGTGTGTGTGTGTCTGCAGCTTTAGCAGGGAGTACAAAGTGATTGTGTGTGTGTGTGTGTGTGTGTGTGTGTGTGTGTGTGCAGCTTTAGCAGGGAGTACAAAGTGATTGTGTTCATACTCTTACCAGTGATATATGAGGTTGGGTCCATTTGTTCTGTAGCTTGTTCTATAGCTTGTTCTATAACACTTTGGTAATATCAGTCTTTTATATTTAGCCACTCTGGTGAATGTGGAATGTTCCCATTGTGATTCTGATTCACACTTACCTGTTGATGATGCTGACTGCATTTTTGTATGCCTATTGGCCATTTGGACGTCCTCCTTTGTGACACTGTCCAAAATCTGTATCGGTTTTTCTATTAAGTTGACTTTCTCTTAATGATTTTAGGGATTCTTCATATGTTTTAGCTGCAAGTCCTTTGTCAGAGAGACTATATTTTTTCACCGTCTTAATAATGGCTTCTAATAAACAGTCTTTAAATTTAATGAAACTCAGTTTGTTCATCTTTTCCTTCATGACAGGCTTTCTCTGTCCTCTTTAGGAAATCTGTTTCTTTTTTAGGGCTTAGAGGCACATTTAAATGTGCAAACCACTGGCACTGATTGTTGTATATGGTTTGAGGTAGTGGTATTTAAAGGGCTTTAAACAAGAGAGTGGTACATGTTTAAGTAGATGGTCGAGTCCAGAAACTGAAGGCAGAGAAATTCATCAAAATCTTTTAACAGAGTTTCATTGCCTAGAATCTGCTAGTGATCTTGAGGAAGTTTAGCAAATTAAACTGGTAAGATTTTTTTTTAATTCAGGTTGACAGGGTTTTGCGATAGACTACATGAGGGTAGAAGGTAAAGAGAAACTGAAGAGGACTTGGAGAATTTTTACTTTGAGAGACTCAATGGATATGGTGCCATCAGATAAGATGGGGAAGAAGAGTAGGAGGTCTGGGAACAATAGTGATAGAAGTTGAGAATCTTCATGCGCTGAGTTTTGGGTGCCCATGGAATATCTTCAGGAGATACACACACCCCGTAATCTGAATTTACAAAAAGTAAATGTGCAGAATTTTATTTTCTGTAACTGTAGGATGGTTGCTATAAATACCAAAGTAGACAGAAAATATACTACTGGCTGCATCTATGTTTTATTAACATAACTTTTTGTGAATTCATCTGTAGAGCCTTCATCTACAGCAGCAATGGGGCCCGGATCTTCCAGACAAACCCTGGATATATATATAGGTCTGCAGCTCATTTTACCCTTTGTAGGGATAAGAAGTCATCACTCTGGACTTCCAGAATTGCTTATTCGATTTTCCATTTCAATTCGTAAAGCTCACAAAGTTTACTGTGCACATAATCATGCTATAACTATGTTTCTGATGAGAACACTAATCTCTTGGTTTTAGTATTGGCCTGTAAATTTACAGAACATACCTAAATATGTTTGGAATATGTTGGGATGTGTCCTCATACCCAAAAGTCTAAAAAACATCTGATACATCCTATTGCCTACTTTAATATTTACCTTTTTCACAGGGAACTGAAATTTAAGCATATCCAAACTGGAATCTTTTTTCATTCCTTATTAGAATGGCCTGAGGTGAATTTATGAATGTTCTAGGTAATTGTTACCTCTTGGGCATTTTCATAGTTCTTAGAGGTCACCAGTACTTGCAAATACATGTGAAATGTAACAGTGAGATATGAAACTAATTTTTTCCCTCTTTTTCTTCTCTTGTAGACATACCAGGGTCCACAGAGTCTAGAAGAAGTCTGTGTATATCATTCTGGAGTACCTATTTTCCACGAAGGGTAACTTAAACCAGACTAATGAAAACTTTATGGTAGATGTTAGAAATGTTAATATGCCTTTAAACATTATTTGCCATGCAACAATATTAGGTATTTTACTTACATTGTCATTTAAACTTTAAAATAACATAGAGATGTGAGTTTTGTCTTCTTTTTACATGTGGGAAAACTGAAACAAGGTTACGGTTGAAGTGACCACTGTGATTCAAACCTCATGTTTTTTTTATATCCCTTTATATTACAATAGAATACTTTTTTCTTTAAGCTAAATAGGTGTTTTGTGTTGTTTTGTTGAAGGGCTGTCCTGCCCATTGATAGGACATTTGGAATTTTGGGCCCTGGGACACTAAGACACCAACATTGTGGCATCTGAGAAAAGCAATACTTTTCCACAGCCCTCAGCTGAGCACCTCTCTCATTATGTTACACTGTAGTTTATAGAAACACAGTACTGTGAAAATCTTCCACTCTGTTTCCATATCTTCAGGACACAAACCCAAAGTTTTACTGTAATTTTTGTCTTCTAGTGTTAGATCTTTCGTAAGTAAATAGTGTTAGATTTTTCTCAAGTTAATTTTTTACTGACTTTAGGATTGACTATCACAGGTTATGTAAACATTAGTTTTTAGATTGTTTGCATGTTCTCACTTTCCTGGTTTATTCAAATATGAAGGTCTTCAATCTTTGATCAACCATTTCATAGTAGCTTCTTGAGGAAACTGAGATGGAAACTGTCAGTGAAAAGCTGATTTTGGATGTTGTGATGGTTTTAAGTATCCTCACTCAGGAATGCCAGAATTGCTATACTAAATGGCATTCTGGTTATTAGTCTTCTGGTAGTGTTAACTGTTTAGCAACTTCAGTTCAGTCACTCAGCCGCGTCCGACTCTTTGCACCCCTATGAACTGCAGCATGCCAGGCCTCCCTGTCCATCACCAACTCCCGGAGTTCACTCAGACTCAAGTCCATTGAGTCGGTGATGCCATCCTTTAGCAATTTAGACACTTGTAAAATACTAAAGTTACATGCTTACTTTTTAAAGGTACTTATCACTATAACACTTGCAAATTTAATTAATTGTCAGATTTTATTTCTAAAATTTCTCTATGATAATTTAAAGGATGAAATACTGGAGCTGTTGTAGAAGAAAAACGTCTGATTTTAATACATTCTTAGCCCAAGAGGGCTGTACAACTGGGAAACACATGTGGACTAAAAAGGATGCTGTAAGTAATGTTTTAAAAATAGCCTATTGGAGTGTATTTATCTGAGTCATTTTGAAGACATTTGAGATTACTCTGTCTTTATATTTAAGAAAAAACAAGTTCCTCACAGTAAAGTTTGATGAACCTAACTAAAATCTAAAATTAATTTGAGTCAAGCTCTTAACACACTGCTCTTTGATCAGAATAACTGTTGTGTATGTTGATTGCAAATATGTAGATTTTTGTGAAATACGTAAGCTAGTCTAAACTGAAGCATATTTTTCTGTAATTGCATACTTTGTTTCAACTTTTTCTGTTTAAAAATCACTTTTCTGGTCATTTGAGTTACCATTGAGACCTCTGATGCTCTTTTGGCCCCTTACTGTCATTCAACCATTTACACGTGACAGACACTCCATCTAGTGGCCAAATGGTAGGATTGTAGACTTGTTTCTGTGGGATTGTTTTTGTTTTGGGGTTTTTTTAATTAGTTAATTTATTTTAATTGGAGGCTAATTGCTTTACAATATTGTGGTGGTTTTTGCCATACATTGATATGAATCAGCCTCTGCTTGCTACCAGGAAACTTATCAAAAGAGAAAGCATCAGTTCCTATTTCCTTAACAGCGTTTTGAAAAGACTTGTAGCTATGCAGATAATCTCGGAAAATCCCATTAAACTGTAAGAAGGCAAGCAACTCATTGCTAAATACATACTTGTTAGCTTTTATTAACATGTCTTTTAATACATTAAATTAGTTTTATGCGCTGTATTGGCACTAAAAACCCCGACAGTGATGTTTTCAGTGTATCTTTATGTTAGATTACTTTAGGAATTCAGTGTATATTAGCATATATTATTATGTCTGCTTTTTAATAACACTTGGGTTAGATATTGTAAATGTATCTGTTAAGTTATAATGATTTGTGTACCACAAAACTTCTATGAGTATTCTATTAGTAAAAAATGAAATCTCACTGTATTTTCTCCAAGGTATGAAAATTTGAAAGTTTTGCTTTGAAAAAATAAAATGTTCTTTTGTGTGCTTAAGTTTTCATAGTATGACCCTTGATGAAAAACACCTTTTTATTATCTTTTAATGCATATAGTTGTCAACTATTGAGTGACTAAGCCAGGGCAAAAAAAATGTAAGTGGTGTAAGTAATTTAAATTCAGTTGGCATAATTATACAAAAATATAAATATTGTTTTTTCAAACAATAGTGTCTCACAATCTCATGCATTAAATTACCCTCAGTTATAAGACACATCACACTTCATCTTTCAAGTAGTTATTGTTATAGCAATGTATCATTCATATGTAATAATCTATTTCCATAATAGTAATCAAAAGATTACTTCCACAAATTCTTACCTTTTTTTCATGTTATTGTAAGAGGAAAATATTCAATAAGAACAACAGACAGTTATAACTAGTCAATTATTTTTCCTCAAATTTCAGTCTGTAGAAAATAACTGTTAAGTTATTATGCATGAGGTTAAGATGTTTGCTAGTTCATATTGTTAAGCAAATATTTCTACTTCAGTCTCAAAAGTATGTTCTCAAGTCATAAAGCTAGTATTTTGTTTTATTGGTTAAACTTCTTGATAGGGGCTTTAGAATTTGTTTATGCTTATAAATATTAAGGGCTCAATTTTATGTGGTGTGTTTCTCAATTTTAATGGGTCAGATTACTCTTTTTAAGAGGTTAAGACACTTCGTAAATTCATAAAGTTTCTCTTACATTGCAGGGGAAAAAGGTTGTTCCTTGTAGACATGACTGGCATCAGACTGGGGGTGAAGTCACCATTTCAGTATATGCGAAAAATTCACTTCCAGAGCTCAGCCAAGTGGTAGCAAATAGCACATTGGTGAGTACGCTGAGCAGCTCTGCCCTGTGCGTTGTCCCATCGTAAGTGTGTGTGTGTGTTCTTTGTCTGCGTCAGGTCGCGGCTGCCATGTGCAGGGCCCTCTGTGCTGCTGTGCGGGCGCTTGGTAGCGCGGGCCCTCTCCAGCTGTGGCGTGTGTGTCTTAGCTCCCCAGCCAGGGCTCGAACCTTCATCCCGGAGTTGGGAGGCGGATTCTTCCAGTGGTGTTCCCTGGAACACCAGGGAAGTCACTGTACGTTATTCTTACTGTATTATAAAATGTTGATCTTGAGCTGTTTTAAGATTTTAAAAGTCTCTCCAATTCAAAACAATAATTTGAAATTACTTTCCTAGAAACTACTTTAAGTGAACGTTTTCAGCAAGATATTTCTAAAGCAGGATATTTCTATCCTGGAAGTACTGTAGTGGCTTAGATTTATCAGATAATAATGATACTTAGTTCTCAATATGAAATTCCACGTTAATGTTTTTTTCACTGTTAATGGTTTTCTCAAATATAGTATTGGCAGTTCCTTAAAATAACTTAAATGATTTTTATCTGTCTTTTTATTTTTATAATCACTGTTTTAATATAATAAATCTTCAGTTTTGATCCACTGATCAACTTTTTTTTTTTTTCAGTTAAATGTACACATTGTATTTGAAGGAGAGAAGGAATTTCATCAAAATGTGAAATTATGGGGTGTAAGTATTATAAATCCAGCAGAATTTTTTCTTAGTATTTAAAATGCCATTTTATAATAAAAGACAGTACTTTAGATAAGCATTGATGCAGAGTAGATATATAACTTAGCATTATTTCTTACCCAGGAGTTTACATCTAAGGTTAGAGATGACCTTAGAAGCTTGAAGTTTTGACTGTTAGCAATAGGCATAGACATGAAATCTTGTGTATCATTTAAACTAATTGCCTCTAAAATTAGTAAAACCGTCCAGAATACTGTCATTTTCTTTAATGTTACAGGTGATTGATGTAAAGCGAAGCTACGTAACTATGACTGCAACGAAGATTGAGATCACCATGAGGAAAGCTGAACCTATGCAGTGGGCAAGCCTTGAATTGCCTGCAGCCAAAACCGAGGAAAAACAAAAGGAAGAGACAGCAGAATGAGTTGGGAAGGGAAAGAAGTGTTACTGGCTGTTTCAGAATTCTTACTATGTGGTGAAGTGGTGGCTTGCTGCTGTACTCTTGTTTTCTTGTTGTTGTTGTTGAATCTGGCATTTCAGGGTCTGCAGTAGGTTAAAGCCAAAGTTGGTTTATCTTTTTGTGCCTCCCATATCGCTTTTGAGTTACCTAAGTTAATTATTCATTTCTCCTTACTAATAGAACTGTAGTTGTGTCCTATACTTGAAGAAGCTAGAAAATAGTTCATAACAGTTCCAATATTTCTTAGCATAATATTGCATTAATCAGAGAAATGTAAAGAAACATTTGTTTTTACATCTCTTTCTTTTATCTTATAATCACTAAAGCAAGATGGAATGTCAAATTTTTAATTGGCTTTTTCATGAATTTGTGTTCCTATGATACTTGAAAATCTTTAAGGAAGAGATGAAGCTCTGCATTGCTTTTCCACTCAACAATAACATTTTGTAGGGGGATTAACTCACAGTAGTGTAGTATGTAAGTAGTAGCAAGGAAATATAAACATTGATTAACAAATCAGAATTCATTTACAACTAATTGGATTAAAAATTACATCAGTACGTGTATACTTGCCAAGCAGTATGATCTGAGTATAGGAAACATCATAAATAAGAATTAAAAGGTATCAATTTGATTAAAATTCACCATTTTATAAGACTAAACAGTAGTGTTAAACATCTCTTTCCTAATTATTCGTGAGGTCTTTGTGTGGTGTTACGACTGAATTGTACCTAATTTATGGTCTGTGCCCTCTTAGAATCTTTTATTAGTTATAAAAATAAATTGTATATACTATCTGGCCTCCCTGGTGGAAAACTGTTCATAAAATTGCAAGCTAAAAGACCTTTAGAAATACATGAGGGTATCAGAAAAGTAAATACTTAAACTTCGCTTTATGACAGCTATTACGTGTGAAATAAACAAAATAGCTTATTCTTTTGAAGTTTTTTTAAGTTTTCACAAACAGCTTGACAATTCTAGTGATACAGTGTTGATTATATATTGTACTTGATTAAACATAGGTATCACAGAATTAGATAGTTTATGCTAATTGAACCCATTAAAGGATAATTAGTTTTTGAGGCAGTGCAGAGTTCACAAAGGAAACTGAAATTAAGACATGTTATGAAGGCAGAAACTATGGCAAAACTTAATACACTTGAGTATGAATTATGTTTATGTAGATTAAAATAATTATTTCTTAAGCTTCTTGAGTGTTTTTCTTTCTTGGTATTAATGGACTTGAAAAGTTTGCAGAAGTACCGTTTTAGTTAATAGTGTTTCTCAAGTCTGTTACCCTTAACAAATAAATAACTATTAGATGTAGTTAGTATAATTATTAAATGGTTTAGCTGTGTTACATATAAAGACAGAAAAATTGGCAGCCAGCTTTAATGACACTAAAATACCATGGCAAGAAATTTTTGCAGTGGAGATTGGACCCAAGCGAAATACATATTTCTAGTACTTGGGGTTGTGTTTAAATTTTTTTAACGTTTCATAGTTTTGGAACCTGAGTTCATTTAGAGACGTGGAATCTAGAGTAAGGATTGACAATTGATTTGATTTGAGGTAATGATTACTAGGCCCTTTACTGATCATTCCTTCTTGAGGTTTTTCCCCCTAAGCAATACGTAATATGTACCCTTGAACTATTATTTAAAGCAAGAGTATTATTTATGTAAGAGTTAGTTACAAACCACTCACCTTTATATATAATGTATTACCTATACATTATATACTCATAATTTATATATTTAGTCTGGTTATACTAGGGACCATTCTGTTTCCTTTGTTATTCCTATGAACCTCTGAATTTGTTGCATAAATAAAAATCTAAATACAATTATCTTAGACTCATACATACAGTTAAAATTAAGTGGAATGAGTTTTATTATCAATCTGGGTTAAATTCTTGTTAACTTTATTCAGTTGTTTCTCTAGGAAATCTCCATCTGTCTTAGTGTATTCATGGTAATTACTATAGCAAAATAAAGCTAAGTTTATTGTATGCTTGATAACTTATCTGATGGCTAAGTCAACATTTTAGGGAAACCTAAAATAGCATTTTTCTTGCTTGGCACGTTCACTAATATAAAGGAAGAAAAGAGCTGAGAATTTGAACTTTTGTTTTTAACCTCATATTTTCCTATAATTTTAGATTTACAGAAGTTGCAAAAAAGTACAGTTTTTTTTTATGTCCTATATTAATCTTCCCCAACTGCTAAAATCTTACATATCATTAGAACATTTACAGAACTAAGAATTAGCGTTGAACATTAGTTTTGATTATTTGTTTTTAGTGGAACACGATTTTCCAAGTAGTTCTTGAGACCTAGTATTTTGATAGTAATTAAAAACCAGCAATTTATGAGCCATTAAAAATATAAATTGAAGTCAACCTATCATAGACAAGCATTGTAACCAAATACTAGCAAAATACTGCAATGATCTATTTTATTAAAATTTATATTTTATGCCAGAGATTTTAATTCTTAAGTAAAACTTGTTTGGTTTTCTTTAGACAATTCTTTAGCAATGTAAGGGTGAACAGACCCTTAAAGAGCTCTTACCAGTATCTTAAGATGACTGGGTTATTGCTCTACCACCCCTTGCTTTGGAAAGAAAAATCACTACCCAGATTGAAAATTATGTTATAAACAAATTAACAGAAAATCTTGAAAGTGAAAATTCCCTGGTGGTCCAGTGGTTTGGGCTCTCTGCTTTTACTACCAGGGGATAGGGGTTTGGAATAAAGTAAAAAAGGATTAAAAGCTCACTTATGAAACCTGTAACCTTTCTTTTTCTTTGTAATGGCCAGGTACTTTTTATTATCAGAAAGTTAAGGAATTTTTTGGTTTGTTTCATTCAAATTATTTTGGCCTGGTATTCATTTTTGATGCTTATTTTCATCCTTTTGCCTATGTTATAATTCTTTAGCCTCAGTTCTGTAATGCAAACTAAGTCCTACCTTGTTTCTAAGTTTTGTTAGAAACTTTGTTTCTAAGTTTCATTTCTTTTGTCTTTTGGGTAGCTGGGAAGTTGGTGTTTTACCTGATTGCTTCCTTTCTGCCCAAATCTTTTACAAGTTAAACTCCTCTGGAGGAGTTGTATGGCTTGTGTGTTTTTTTTTTTTTTAAGTACAGATGCATGGTGCTTTATACTTTATATCTTTGACATTATCCGTAAAATACTGGACTTGCAAAGGTTGCTTGTTTTTTGGTTTGTTTTTTGCATAGTTTAATTTTACTTTTTCAAGTTTTTGTATAGCTCTTAGTTGTGAAGAATTCCGTAAAAAAGTTACTTTTAAAGAGCATGATTTTATTAAATGCCAGTTAATGCCTTTTCTTATTTTTCCAATTTAGTAGGCCACCTTTAATGTCTACTGAAGTGAAATAAAACTTCTAGCCTTAAACTTTATGTTGCTTAAAGATATGTGGCAAAATAATTTTATTTGCTGATCCTTTTTGACTCCTCAGATAACAGTGTCCAGATCATTGTGTTGTTAAATTATGCTTTTAAGACTGCTAAGAAAGATTAAGCCTGGGAGAGGGAATTATCAGTCTGTCAAAATGCTTATTACTCCCTGAACCAGAATACTTTTTGTTCCAAAAATGAGACTAGATGAGTGTATTAATGTTTTAAAAACACTGTCATCCTTCATGTTGTTCATTTCAGTTTAGAGTTCCATATTTATTAATTATTTATTTGTATGATTGACTTGTTAATGTTTGTATCCTCTTATAGACCACATATAGCCTTGACTGTGTAGGCCAACCGTCATACCCCTGTTTTCTAGTGTAGTACTTGGCATGTTGGCTGGCTCTTACAAACATCAAGGCATGCAGCACTTGTTATGAGCCAGTCTAAGAACTTTTATGAATATGGGCTTAATCCTCATGACACCCTGTGAGGTATATTGTTACAGGCAAGGAAACTGATTTATGGCACAAGTTTAATAGCTTGCCCAATGGCAAAACTGGTGAGTTGTGGAACTGAGATTTCAAACTCGGGCACCTGGCTCTGTGTTCTGTGCTCCTGCCTGTTTTATGCTGCTTGTGTCTGTCAGTTGAGTTAACGGGTTCCATGAAACGTTGGCCTATACCGCATGGAAAACTAGTACTATTGTGTTCAGTTACCAAGAAAAATCTTACTTTTTCATATGTTTTGTTAGAAAATAAATTTATAAAATAAAGTATGTAGTCTTTTTGTCTGTATGGTTTTCGTTCTAATAATAGCTGGGTTAAAAACTTATCGTTTATGATTTAACAACTCTTAATGTCTCTAGTTTCTTTAAACAGTTTCCAAAGAAATTTCAGAGTCCTCCTCAGTTCAGAAAAGTTGCCACTGTCATTTTGATTGTCATGTATTTTGCATATAGCTTGTAGACAGGAATTTATACCTGTATGTTGGATAAAATATGTTATGAAGGGGCATTAAACTTACCATAGCTTTCCCCATTAGTATGAGAATTGGTTGAAGCAGTTTAGGTCTGGAGCATAACATGTGCAGAGAAAGATAAGACTGTAAATATAGGGATAAATAGCAAAGGAATTGCTGGCTTTTGAATCTGAATTGTTGACTTTCATCTAGTCCAGGTTATTGGTCATCAAAATACCACTTCTAGGACGGCAGTGTCAGCATTTTGGAATCTGTTACAAATGGAAATTCTTGGTTCCCAACATGTCAGACCTACTAAATCAGAAGCTCCACAAGTGGTGTCCAAAAGTTCGCAGAATTTCCATTTTAATACTAGCAGCGTGGATGTCTGATCAGGCTTGCGTTTTTTTCTTTTTATCAGCTTCATTTGTTTCAATTAACTTTTTGTTTAAGAACCGTTTTGAATTTAAAAGTTGTGAAGATAGTACAGAATTCCCATATATTCCACTGTTTTTAACATCTTGCATTAGTATGGTACATTTTTACAGTTAATAATCCAGTATTGATCCATTTTTATGAATAAAGTCCATGCTTCATGCTGATTCCTTAGTTTCACCTGATGTCTGTCTTTCTGTTCCAGCATCCTATCCAGGACACCACATTTCATTTAGTCATCATGCGTCCTTGGTCTCTTCTTTTTTAAAGTTTCTCAAACTTTCTTGAAAACCCTAACAGTGTGGAGAAGTACTGGTCAGGTATTTTGTAGAATGTCTGTCAGTCGGGAATTGTATGATGTTTTCCTTAGGATTAAACGTATGTGTTTTGAGAAGGAAAACCACAGGGGTAAAGTGCCGTTCTCACTGGTGGTGTTGAATAGGTACTGTCAACGTGGCTTACCATTGCAGTCTGGCTGAGGTGTTTGAGACTTAAAAGAGTGAAGTTACTCTTTGTCCGGTCTTTCAGTCATGTGCAGCCCACACTTAAAAAAGGGTAGGGAGTCACGCTCCGTCTCTGAAGGGTAGAGTATCTACATACATGATTTAGGATTTTTGTGCACTGGAAGATTTGTTTCCTCCTGGTTTATTTAATCATATATATGTGCCCGATAGACTCGTTTTTAGACTTTGAGTTACAGTCCAAGTTGCTTTGTTTCCCAAGTTGTCCAGCGGTGGTTCCTGTAGCCTTTCAGTTGCCTCTGTGTTCCTTTGTCCCGCCCCTGGCCTGTCACTGTGGGTTTGCTTTCGGTCTGGCTTGGTTTTGGTTTGATGTGTTAGCACCTTCTGGCACTTGAGCCTGCTCCAGGCAGTCATTTCTCCGAAGATTCTAGGCGGTTCTTCCTGGGAAATTGTCAGGAAGCTTTTACAGGAGGCTTCCTGTGTGCTGCTTTGGATCTGTCAGGACTTCTCTGTTCCTTATTAGCTCCTGAACATTCAGGAGTTAAGAGGAGAGGCAAGCCTCTCCCAGGGCTAAGGAATCCAGGCATTTCCTTCATTAGTTTTTCTATGCGGTGATAAGTACCCTCTTCCTTTTTATGAACCATATGGTAAAAGTGGTTATTTACAACCCTCTTTCTTATGGATGACCTCAGGTTTCCTTGTAAGTTTTTATTTTATCTCTGCTGAAAATAGCTATCTTGTAAGACAGTATAAATACCTACACAATGTTGAATAAGACACCTTTGCTCCATCAGAGCTTTGGTCCCCGTGTCTTGCTTTCTCTCTCTCTCTCCCTCCCTCCCTCCCTCTCTCTCTCTCTCAGGCTATTTCTTTGGAGCGCAGAGGCTCTCTGAGTTGACTTTCCTGCCTGGTCTTCTAAGACCCTCTCAAGAAGGCACTCTGCACCTTCACCCCATCGAGAGGGCACCTGAGGCCTCTGTGAACAGAGCAAGCCCCGTGTCAGGGACTTTATTGGCTTTCTGCGTAAACCGAGGAATATCAGCCTCTTTCTCTCTCCTTTACTTTCTTATCGGTCGACTCTGGACCACCAGGTTCTGGTCTGTTAAAGGAACTCAGCAGGAAATGGTGTATATCTTCCCACTCCTAGTGTAAACAACCCTGGCTTCTATCATCCACTGTCTGTTTACTTGTTCAGTTTCAGCATACATGTACAGCAGTATCAGAATTTTTAACCTAATCTCCCATGCAAAACAGATCTATCACTTGGAGCAGTGCTTAGGTAGTTTTCTGTCTGTAGACTTAATCCATTTTTAGACTCCTGCAGTCTCAGTTGGACAATTTTTTCCTCTCACTTCTTTCTTTGAGGTTTTTTCATATATTTGAGATTTTTTTCATTAATTTGTAATAAGACATATTATTTTAGAAAGATCATTGTAAGGCATTCCCTGGCAATCCAGTGGTTAGGGCTCCCAAGTTTCCAACTACAGGGGACCCAGTTTTAATCCCTGGTCAGGGAACTCTGATCCCCCAGGTCTAGTAACATGGCCAATGTGTGTATATATATATATATATATATATATATATGTAAGTTATTGAAATAGATCATTGTAATGATCAGAAGTGGTTTAAGGAGAAAGGCCTTTTAGGATGAAGGCATGAAATACAACAGAATCAGTAGGAAGAGAAAAGAATAGATTTAACTTGAACACAAAGGAATTAGAGATTAGAGGGTGAGATTTTAACAATAACTCCTAGGTTTATTTCCTTCTCCAGGGGATCTTCCCAACCCAGTGATTGAACCCTCATCTCCCTTGGCAGGCACATTGTTTCCCACCGAGCCACCAGGTTAGTCCATCTAAACAAGATAGGGATTATAGAAAAAAGCTTTTGGAAGAAGTGATTTTTCACATAGGACCCTTTGAGTTCAAGGAATCTTTATAATGTCCAGGTAAGGGCTTCCATTGTGGCTCAGCTGTTAAAGAATCCACCTGCAATGTGGGAGACGTAGGTTCGATTCCTGGGTTGGGAAGATCCCCTGGAGAAGGGAAAGGCTACTTAATGGCCTGGAGAATTCCATGGACTATAGTCCATGGGGTCGCAAAGAGTCGGACATGACTGAGCAACTTCCACTTTCGAAGTAGTCCAAGCCATTGGTAAGTCCCAATGTGAGCCCGTTGTCTGGTGCAGGATTTGAAAGTCCTAAGTAAATAGGCGGTAGTGCAAATACACCATTTTGCTCACTTTAAGGATGCAAAGTTCATGCTATTCTGAACTTTGGAAGTCATATGGCTTTAATTCAAAAACAGTGACAATTCATGTTCTTTGTATCATGTAGGGATACACAGCCATTGAAATAAAATAAACCTGAAAAAGCAGTGTGGAGGCTTAAACAGTGAATAGGCAGCATGTGCCACCTAAACCACCTATAATGGCTCTCCTTGATGAGAGGGTTCTTTACCAGGAGACTGGAAAGAAGGCTTGGTGGACAAAAGCACTGTGAATTCTGTCAGTACAATCATTAATAATTTTAGTGTTAGGCATGATAACACTCTCATGGTAGAGGAAAGTGTAAAGATTATTTGTTGATGAATACAGTGAGGTGTGCGTACTCATTCGTGTTCTGCTCTTTGTGACCCTATGGAAGGGGCCTGCCAGGTTCCTGTCCGTGGGGTTCTGCAGGAAGAATACTGGAGTGGGTTGCCATGTTTGATGCATTAGGCTTGTTAGAATTGGTGGGTTCATTATAGTTAAATTTATAAAGTTCTACAAGGTGTCCAAATAATGGATTTCATTAACAGACTGATCCCAGACCAACTTTAATGATTCCTTCCAGCCCCACCCATACTTTCTTTTCCCCATAACGCTACATAAATTATCATCATCAAGAGGCTGGGTTAGGGACAGAGGATGGAAACCAGTTTAAGGAAGCATGAAGCCAGTATCAGGATAATGAAAATCAGAGTTGAAGGATACTTAGGTGGACTCTAGTCCCATTTAAGGAAATGTAAGAGGGCTTTAAAATTCACTTGATCAGATTAAAATAGTTCATAAATTATGGGATTTAGGCTTAGAAAATTTAGGAGATATTAGTTACAAGTAATTTGAAACTAGAAATGCTGATGACTGATTCAGTAGCTTGGCAAGTAACATGTGCCAAGGACTTTGCTGAGTTCTTTTGAGAGCTTTTCATTTTATTTTCAGAACACCCCCATGATTATATACTATTATACATGCATTGGATAGAGAAACAGGCAAAGGAAAGCTACCTAACTTAACTCAGGTAAAAAGAGCAGGACGTGAAATTTTTAAAATGAGGGCCTTCAACTTCAAAGTCCTGTTTAAACTCTCCACCATGACACTAAAGATATCTGAGTCGTCTTGCAAAACTGTCAGTTTAAAAAATGCTCTACCTGTGAGTTGAAAGTTAAGTTTTATTTGGGGCAAAATGAGGGCTGCGGCCCGGGAGGCAGCCCCTCAGGTTCCTCTGACTGCTCAAATGAGGCAGGCAGGGGAGAGACCAAGCTATATGACTTTGGTGAAGGGGGAGTTTTATGTGATCAAGCGCATATTTTTGAAGAAAGTTTTGCTGATCACAAGGAACAGGTGTCATGGTGAAGCAATTTGGTGCTTTTCTAGACAAAGGACATGCAAAACAGACTCATGAAATCAGTTCCTGAAAATATCTAACTATCTGAATACATGTTGTCCAAGTTTCCCAGAGCACAGAGTGCCTCGTTCCTGCTCTCCACCCTGAATTCTTTCAGGGTGTGTTGAAACTCAGCAGCTGCAGCAGAATGTAGTTTAATCTTAGTGGTAGATCAGTTCAGTTGCTCAGTCGTGTCCAACTCTGCAACCCCATGAACTGCAGCTCACTAAGCCTCCCTGTCCATCACCAACTTCCGGAGTTTACCCAAACTCATGTCCATTGAGTTGGTGATGCCAACAAACCATCTCATCCTCTGTCATCCCCTTTTCCTCTCACCTTCAATCTTTTCCAACATCAGGGTCTTTTCCAGTGAGTCAGCTCTTCACATCAAGTGGCCAAAGAACTTTCAGCTTCAGCATCAGTCTTTCCAATGAATACACAGGACTGATTTCCTTTAGGATGGACTGGTTTGATCTCCTTGCTGTCCAGGGGACTCTCAAGGGTCTTCTCCAGACCACAGTTCAAAAGCATCAATTCTTCAGCACTCAGCTTTCCTTATCATCCAACTCTCACATCCATACGTGACTACTACAAAAACAATAGCTTTGACTAGATGGACCTTTGTTGGCAAAGCAATGTCTGCTTCTTAATATGCTGCCTAGGTTGGTCATAACTTTTCTTCCAAGTAACAAGAGTCTTTTAATTTAATGGCTGCAGTCACCATCTGCAGTGATTTTGGAGCCCAAAAAGTCTGCCACTGTTCCACTGTTACCCCATCCACTGGCCATGAAATGATGAGACCAGATGCCATGATCTTAGTTTTCTGAATGTTGAGTTTTAAGCCAGCTTTTTCAATCTCCTCTTTTACTTTCATCAAGAGGTTCTTTATTTCGCTTTCTGCCATAACGGTGGTATCATCTGCATATCTGAGGTTATTGATATTTCTCCCAGCAATCTTGATTCCAGCTTGTGCTTCCTCCAGTCCAGTGTTTCTCATGATGTACTCTGCATATAAGTTAAATAAGCAGGGTGACAGTATACAGCCTTGACGGACTCCTTCTATTTGGAACCAGGCTGTTGTTCCATGTCCAGTTCTAACTGTTTCTGCTTGACTTGCACCTAGATTGCTCAGGAGGCAGGTCAGGTGGCCTGATATTTTCATCTTTTGAAGATTCTTCCACAGTTTATTGTTATCCACACAGTCATAGTTGAGTTCAGTCACTCAGTTGTGTCCAACACTGCGACCCCATGAACCGCAGCACTCCAGGCCTCCCTGTCCATCACCAACTCCCAGAGTTTACTCAAACTCATGTCCATTGAGTTGGTGATGCAATCTAACCATCTCTTCCTCTGTTGTCCCCTTTTCCTCCTGCCCTCAATCTTTCCCAGCATTAGGGTCTTTTCCAGTGAGTCAGCTTTTTGCATCAGGTGGCAAGAGTATTGGAGGTTCAGCTTCAGCATCAGTCCTTCCAAAAAACACCCAGGACTGATCTCCTTTAGGATGGACTGGTTGGATCTCCTCGCAGTCTAAGGGACTCTCAAGAGTCTTCTCCAACACCACAGTTCGAAATGCAGCAATGGCATAGTCAATAAGTCAGAAGAAAATGTTTTCCTGGAACTCTTGCTTTTCAATGATGCAACGGATGTTGGCAGTTTGATCTCTGGTTCCTCTGCATTTTCTAAATCCCGCTTGAACATGTGGAAGTTCATGATTCATGTACTGTTGAAGCCTAGCTTAGAGAATTTTGAGCATTACTTAGCTAGTGTGTGAGATGAGTGCAATTGTGTGGTAGTTTGAGCATTCTTTGGCATTGCCTTCCTTTGAGATTGGAATGAAAACTGACCTTTTCCAGTCCTTTGGCCACTGCTGAGTTTTCCAAATTGGCTGTCATATTGAATGTAGCACTTTCACAGCATCATCTTTTAGGATTTGAAATAATTCCACTGGAATTCCATTAACTCCACTAGCTTTGTTCGTCGTGATGCTTCCTAAGGCCCACTTGACTTCACATTCCAGGATGTCTGGCTCTAGGTGAGTGATCACACCATTGTGGTGATCTGGTCATGAAGATCTTTTTTATATAGTTCTGTGTATTATTGCCACCTCTTCTTAATATCTTCTGTTTGTTAGGTCCATACCATTCCTGTCCTTAATTGAGCCCATCTTTGCGTGAAATGTTCCGTTGGTACCTCTAATTTTTTAGAAGAGATCGCTAGTCTTCCCCATTCTATTGTTTTCCTCTGTTTCTTTGCACTGATCACTGAGGAAGGCTTTCTTATCTCTCCTTGCTATTCTTTGGAACTCTGCATTCAAATAGGTATATGTTTCCTTTTCTCCTTTGCCTCTTGCTTCTCTTCTTTTCATAGCTATTGTAAGGCCTCCTCTGACAACCATTTTCCCTTGTTGCATTTCTTTTTCTTGGGAGTGGTCTTGATCACTGCCTCTTGTACCATGTCATGAACCTCCATCCATAGTTCTTCAGGCACTCTGTCTAGCAGATCTAATTCCTTGAAACTATTTGTCACTTCCACTGTATAATTGTAAGGGATTTGATTTAAGTCATAACCTGAATGGTCTAGTGGTTTTCCTTACTTCAATTTATGTCTGAATTTGGCAATAAAGAGTTCATGATCTGAGCCACAGTCAGCTCCTGGTCTTCTTTTTGCTGACTGTATAGATCTCCATCTTTGGCTGCAAAGAATATAATCAGTCTGATTTTAGTGTTGACCATCTGGTGATGTCCATGGGTAGAGTCTTCTCTTGTGTTGTAGGAAGAGGGTGTTTGCCATGACCAGTGTGTTCTCTTGGAAAAACTTTATTAGCCTTTGCCCTGCTTCATTCTGTACTCCAAAGCCAAATTTGCCTGTTACTCCAGATATTGACTTCCTATTCTTACATTCCAGTCCCCTATGTTGAAAAGGACATCTTTTTTGGATGTCAGTTCTAGAAGGTCTTGTATGTCTTCATAGAACCATTCAACTTCAGCTTCTTCAGCATTACTGGTCAGGGCATAGACTTGGATTATTATGATTATGAATGGTTTGCTTTGGAAATGAACAGAGATCATTCTGTCATTTTTGACATTGCACCCAAGTACTGCATTTCGGACTCTTGTTGGCTATGAGGGCTACTCTATTTCTTCTAGGGGATTCTTGCCCACAGCAGTAGATATAATGGTCATCTGAGTTAAATTTACCCATTCCAGTCCATTTTAGTTCACTGATTCCTAAAATGTCAATGTTTGCTCTTGCCATCTCCTGTTTGACCACTTCCAATTTGCCTTGATTCATGGACCTAACATTCCAGGTTCCTATGCAGTATTGCTCTTTCCAGCATTGGACTTTACTTCCATCACCAGTCACATACACAGCTGGGTGTTGTTTTTGCTTTGGCTCCATCCCTTCATTCTTTCTGGAGTTATTTCTCCACTGACCTCCAGTACCATATTGGGCACCTACCGACCTGGGGAGTTCATCTTTCACTGTCCTGTCTTTTTGCCTTTTCATACTGTTCATGGGGTTCTCAAGGCAAGAATACTGAAGTGTTTTGCCATTCCCTTCTCCAGTGGACCATGTTTTGTCAGAACTCTCCACCATGTCCAGTCCGTCTTGGGTGGCCCTACACAGCATGGCTCATAGTTTTATTGAGTTAGACAAGGCTCTGACCATGTGATCAGATTGGTTGGTTTTCTGTGATTGTGGTTTTCATTCTGTCTTCCCTCTGATGGAGAAGGATAAGAGGCTTATGGAACCTTCCTGATGGGAGAGACTGACTGAGGGGCAAACTGGGTCTTGTTCTCATGGGCGGGGCCATGCTCAGTAAACCTTAATCCAATTTTCTGTTGATGGGCCGGGCTGTGTTCCCTCTCTGTTATTTGCCCTGCAGCCAAACTGTGGTGGAGGTAATAAGATAGTGGCAATCTCCTTCCAAAGATCCCATGCGTGCACTGCTACACTCAGTGCCCCCAACCCTGCAGCAGGCCACCTCCGACCCACACCTCTGCCAGGGACTGCTGGACACTCACGGGCAAGTCCAGGAGAGTCTTGTGGGGTCACTGCTCCTTTCTCCTGAGTCCTGGTGCACACAAGGTTCTGTTCTGCCCTCTAAGAGTCTATTTCCCAGTCCAGTGTAAGTTCTGACAGCTCTGTGATGGGATTAATGGCGACCTCCTCCTGAAGGCTTATGTCATACCCAGGTCTGCTACACCCAGAGCCCTTGTGGCAGTCCATTACTGACCGGTACCTCCACAGGAGATGCTCAAACACAGTTCTGGCTCAGGCTCCGTGGGGTTCCTGGGTCCTGGTGTGCACAAGGTTTGTAAGCCCTCTGAGCGTTTCTGGCGGGAATGGGATTTGATTCTAAACATGAATTAGCCCCTCCTACCGTCTTGCTGGGGCTTCTCCTTTGCCCTTGGATTTCCGGTATCTCCTCACAGCCGCTCCAGCGCCACGCAGCTGCAGCTCCAGAGCCTACTGTCTTACTGGGGCTTCTCTGCCCTTGGACGGTGGTAGTGGTAGGTGGCAACTGCCACCTTGTAGTTGACAAAATCTAAAATTGGGACTGCCATTTCTCTATTATAGTGTTTAGTGTTTTCTTTCTTAGTATCAAGTGGATGAATTATTTTGAAAAGATAAATGTAGTTAATTGAACTATGAACTTTCTTGATAAGGACTTCTATAGGGCTGATGGGCTATTAACAAGAATTTGCAGAGCTAAATGAAAGTAAAAGGCCCTTGGCAATTAATTTGTCCTTTGTTGGCCTTATCATTTGGGAGTTTCCTAAATCTGTATTCTCAGGTATAAATCATTGGAAACAATGTACATCAGCAGATAACATTACTGTAATGGGGTGTCCAGGAGCCTCCAGTGGAGGCGTGGGTCAGCGGGGGCCTGCTCCAGCGTTGGGGGCGCTGAGTTTATCAGTGCATGCATGGGATCTTTGGAAGGAGATTACCATTACCTCCACCATAGTTTGGTGTCAAGTCAAACAACAGGGAGGGAACACAGCCCCCCCCCCCCCCATCAACAGAAAGTGGGATTAAAGATTTACTGAGCATGGCCCCACCCATGAGAACAAGACCCGTTTTCCCCCTCAAGCAGCCTCTCCCATCACGAAGGTTCCACAGCCTCTTCTCCTCCATCAGACTGTAGACAGAATGAAAACCACAATCACAGAAAACTAACCAATCTGATCACATGGACCACAGCCTTGTCTAACTCAATGAAACCATGAGCCATCCCATGTAGGGCCACTCAAGATGGATGGGTCATGGTAGAGAGTTCTGATAAAATGTGGTCCACTGGAGAAGGGAATGGCAAAAGTCAAGTGATACCTGGAGTAACAGGCAAATTTGTCCTCGGAGTACAGAATGAACCAGGGCAAAGGCTAACAGAGTTTTTCCCAGAAAACACACTGGTCATAGCAAATACCCTCTTCCTACAACACAAGAGAAGACTCTACCCATGGACATCACCAGATGGTCAACACTAAAATCAGACTGATTATATTCTTTGCAGCCAAAGATGGAGAAGTTCTATACAGTCAGCAAAAAGAAGACCAGGAGCTGACTGTGGCTCAGATCATGAACTCCTTATTGCCAAATTCAGGCTTAAGTTGAAGAAAGCAGGGAAAACCAGTAGAGCCTCTGGGTAATGACCTAAATCAAATCCCTTATGATTATACAGTGGAAGCGACAAATAGATTCAAGGAATTAGATATGACACAGTGCCTGAAGAACTATGGATGGAGGTTCATGACATTGTATAGGAGGCAGGGATCAAGACCATCCTCAAGGAAAAGAAATGCAAAAAGGCCAAATGGTTGTCTGAGGAGCCTTTACAAATAGCTGAGAAAAGAAGAGAAGCTAAAGGCAAAGGAGAAGAGGAAAGATATACCTATTTGAATGCAGAGTTCCAAAGAATAGCAAGGAGAGATAAGAAAGCCTTCCTCAGTGATCAGTGCAAAGAAACAGAGGAAAACAATAGAATGGGGAAGACTAGCGATCTCTTCTAAAAAATTAGAGGTACCAATGGAACATTTCAGGCAAAGATGGGCTCAATACAGGACAGAAATGGTATGGACCTAACAAACAGATGATATTAAGAAGAGGTGGCAAGAATACACAGAAGAACTATATAAAAAAGATCTTAATGACCCAGATCACACCCATGGTGTGATCACTCACCTAGAGCCAGACATCCTGGAATGTGAAGTCAAGTGGGCCTTAGGAAACATCACGACGAACAAAGCTAGTGGAGGTGATAGAATTCCAGTTGAGCTATTTCAAATCCTAAAATATGATGCTGTGAAAGTGCTGCACTCAATATGCCAGCAAATCTGGAAAACAGCAGTGGCCAAAGGACTGGGAAAGGTCAGTTTTCATTCCAACCCCAAGGAAAGGCAATGCCAAAGAATGCTCAAACTACTGCACAATTGCACTCATCTCACATGCTACCAAAGTAATGCTCAAAATCCTCCCAGCTAGGCTTCAACAGTGCATGAACCATAAACTTCCAGATGTTCAAGCGGGATTTAGAAAAGGCAGAGGAAGTAGAGGTCAAATTGCCAACATCTGATGGATCATCAAAAAAGCAAGAGAGTTCCAGAAAAACATCTATTTCTGTTTCATTGACTATGCCAAAGCCTTTGACTGTCTGGATCACAATAAACTGTGGACAATTCTTTAAGAAGTAGAATACCAGACTACCTTACCTCTCTCCTGAGAAATCTGTATGCAGGTCAAGAAGCAACAGTCAGAACTGGACATGGAACAACAGACTGGTTCCAAATTGGGAAAGTACTACGTCAAGGCTTTGTATTGTCACCCTGCTTCTTTAACTTAAATGCATAATACATCATGTGAGATGCCAGGCTGGATGAAACACAAGCTGGAATCAAGATTGCCAGTTGGAATATCAATAACCTCATATATGCAGGTAATACCACCTTTATGGAAGAAAGTGAAGAAGAACTAAAGAGACTCTTAACGAAAGTGAAAGAGGAGAGTGAAAAAGTTGGCTTAAAACTCAACATTTAGAAAACTAAGATCATGGCATCTTGTCCCATCACTTCATGGCTAATGGATTGGGAAACAGTGGAAACAGAGACATTATTTGGGGGGGGCTCCAAAATCACTGCAGATGGTGACTGCAGCCATGAAATTTTTAAAAGATGTTTGCTCCTTGGAAGAAATTTTATGATCGAACTAGATTGCATATTAAAAAACAGAGACATTATTTTGCCAAGAAAGGTCTGTCTAGTCAAAGCTATGGTTTTTCCAGAAGTCACGTATGGATGTGAGAGTTGGACTATAAAGAAAGCTGAGCTCTGAAGAATTGATGCATTTGAACTGTGGTGTTGGAGAAGACTCTTGAGAGTCCCTTGGACTGCAAGGAGATCCAACCAGTCCATCCTAAAGGAGATCAGTCCTTTTTGTTCTTTGGAAGGACTGATGCTGAAGCTGAAACTTCTTTGGAAAGTACTTTGAAACTTCTTTGAAAATACTTTTTGGCCATCTGATGAAAAGAAGTGACTCATTGGAAAAGACCCTGATGCTGGGAAAGATTGAAGGTTGGAGGAGAAGGGGGTGACAGGATAAGATGGTTGGATGGCATCACCAACTCGAAGGACATGAGTTTGAGAAAGCTCCAGGAGTTAGTGATGGACAGGGAGGCCTGACATGCTGCAGTCCATGGGGTCGCAAAGAGTCAGACCCGACTGAGTGACTAAACTGTAATGGGATGAAAGAAACCATAAGTTAAAAAGAATTATTAGTGCATTAGGCAAATAAATTCACTCATTTCAGTCATGTAAAGCTATGATTCCTTTGTGAAAAGTTAAGAGAACCTGTCTCATCAAATTATAGGGAGAAACACTTAAACCTGAGCTTTAGTGTTTTAATGAATCAAGGACCACATGTAAAATTATTGTGTTATAAATTATAGGTCGCTTCTTCCAAAGAGAGATCTATAGCCATGCATGTGTGATCTTTTGTATATTACTATGCTTCGTCAGGTCATCTTAAGGTTAGGTTTCTTAATATTTCTTTCTTCTCTCTGTTCTGTATTGGTAGTTAATGATATTTGTAGATTTTATTAAAGTTTTTGATAAGATACAAAAGTTTGTGACCACCTTTAAGTATTGTAGCCATTCCTTTGCTTATTTTATTTCATTTAAGGAGACATTTTTTTAGCCGCTTCTTATGTGCTAGGGATAATTGACCAAACACATGGGAAAGAAAAATTTCCATCAAGGAAAGCAAAAGGTCATCAAATAAAAACTATGCTAAAGATAATCCTGTAAAGAGTGGCTGTGAGAGCATATTTGGTAGATTTTATACATAGATGTTTGGTGGGGCAGACACCAGCATCCTGAAAAAAATGGGCAGGATTTAACCAAATAGAAGAGGGAAGAGAAAGAGATGAAAAGACCGGGAATTGAGGGGTGACGATGGTCTCAAGAAACCTCTTGTTAGTCTGCTGAGCCCTCAAGCTTTCTGTCTTGTCCTCGCCCCTGAGCAAACAACCCAGCCTTTGGTCTTAGGTTACTCTATATTATAGTACATTGTGGTAGTACTAGAATATGACCATTAGAAGCTCTGCTGATGTTCCCTTGTAAAGTGCTTTAATCTAGGCCAAATCTCATCATTAGCTCATAACTAGAATTGGCAAATGCTCCCAGGGAAGTAATCAGTTGTTGTCAGCAGTACTTGGAGAGTTTTAGTGTTGAATACATTTAGTCTTCACTGCTTCCACAGCTTTTTGATATTTCTAAAAACGTGCGTTCAGTGAATTTTTTTCTAGTTGTCCGAACTGCAGTGATTGCCTACCAATACCTACTATATCATTCCTGGGAGTGTGGAAGTCCGTACTGAAAGGTTTGCAGAGTGCAGCATGATCACATTTAGGAAGTTCATTCAGGCTGAAGATACTATAACTGTAGTACAATAGCGGAAAGGGAGTGGGTGATTGGAAAGGAAGTTGTTACATCATTTAAGTGAAAGCTATTCTTGGCCTGAATTTAGAATAACTGCCCTTGGGATTGATGGAAGTGGGTGAATATAGGAGTTACTGAAAAGAGAGGAAACAGAGCAGATGATGCACTCACATTAAAAAGCAACGACAGCACAGATTAAAATCTGTTATAGTACTGTAAGTATTTCTGATGTTATTGTTGTACCAAACTCATTTCTATACTTTGAAAGTCGACTAGAAGAGAAATAATTATTTCCTTGTATCTCATTTCCATGTATAAACTTGAAAGTTTGAAAGTCAATTGATAGTTTTACAATTCTGAGCTAATAAACACCAAAATAGCCCATGTATGCTTCTGTAAATGAGTGTTATTTATGTCCTCAGAATAGAAAAACTGGTAAATTACAAAGATACAAAAAGAAGTTTCTATCTTTGAACTTCATTGCATCCTGAACGTTACGGACTTTTCTTCAAAATGAGAACAGTGTTACTGTAGTTCTTATTATAAGAAATTAAAGCAGTACAGAAAGGTGCAAAGAGTAAAAGCCCAGCACCCTGGTGTGAGTACTGTGGATATTCAGTGTGGTGTCTTAACCTTTAGTTTTCTCAAAATTTTATTTTCTAACTCAAAAATAACTCATGAACAACTTACCATAAAAAGGAAACTGTTTCAGTCTTATGGTTATTATACTGGAAGTTAACCAGTTTCCCACTGATGAATATTTAGTTTACATTTTTACTATGATGAAATGTTGCAGTATGCATCCTTGTCACATATATTGACATTCTTTCCAATTTTCCCTAGAACAAATTTTTAGAATTTCTAAGTTAAACTATATGCCTACCTTTCACATGATTTTATTGGTTTACTTCTATGTCATTCAACATAAAAACATGTTTAAATAATGAAATTATTGTAATAGAAATTCAGGGCTTTTCTAAATTTGAATTTAAAAGTCAATAATAGGGTTTGTAAATGATGTGACTCATAAGGGATTAGTCTCCACAATTTATGAGGAGCTATGTCACTTATTCGGAGAAGGCAGTGGCACCCCACTCCAGTACTCTTGCCTGGAAAATCCCATGGACGGAGGAGCCTGGTAGGCTGCAACCATGGGGTCGCTACGAGTCGGACACGACTGAGCGACTTCACTTTCACTTTTCACTTTCATGCATTGGAGAAGGAAATGGCAATCCACTCCAGTGTTCTTGCCTGGAGAATCCCAGGGACGGGGGAGCCTGGTGGGCTGCCGTCTATGGGATCACACAGAGTCGGACATGACTGAAGCGACTCAGCAGCAGCAGCAGCAGCATGTCACTTATTAGCATCAATACAAACAACAGTGTCAAAAAATGGCCAGAAGACCTGAATAGACATTTCCCTAAAGAAGAGATGTGAAAAGGCACATAAAAAGATGTTCAAAATTGTTAGTTATTAGCGAAACGGAAATCAAATGAGATAGTGACCTCATACCGCTCAGAATGGCTATCACCAAAAAATTCACAAACGACAAATGCTGGAGAGGGTGTGGAGAGCAGGGAGCCCTCCTGCCCTGTTCATGGGAATGTAAATTGGTGCAGCCACTGTGGGAGAACAGCATGGAGATTCCTTAAAAAACTAAAAGTAGAGCTACCCTGTGGCCCTGTAATCCCACTCCTGGGCGTGTATGCAGAGAAAAACATGGCCCCAAAAGATACTACACCCCAGTGTTCACTGCAGCACTGTTTACAATAGCCAGCACATGGAAACAACCTAAATGTTCATCAACAGAGGAATGATTTAGGAAGATGTGGAGTATACACACATAGGCACACACACTGGAATATTGCTCTGCCGTTAAGAAGAATGAAACAAGGCCACTTGCAGCAACAGGGATGGACCTACAGAGTGTCAAACTGAGTAAAGCCCGACAGAAGAGAAAGAGCCTATGACACCCCTTATCTGTGGAATCTAAAAAGAAATACAAATGAACGCACGAAACAGAAAGAGACTCAGACTTGAAAACGAATGCGCGGATGCTGGGGGTGGGGGGAAGGGACAGTTAAGGACTCTGGGAAGGCCATGTACACACTGCTATATTTAAAATGGATAACCAAGAAAAACGTATTGGATAGCGCATGGAAATCTGCTCAGTGTCATGTGCCAGCCTGGATGGTGGGGGTGGGGGGGTGGGGGGGTGGGGGGCGGGGAGGAACGGGTACATGTGTACGTGTGGCTGAGTCACTTCCCTGTGCACCTGAAACTATCACAATATTGTTAATTGGGTATATCCCAATACAAGATGTTTTTGGTGTTGAAAAAAATAAAAAAATTTAAAGTCAGTAATAGGAGATTCCTTGTCAGTTCAATGGTTAGGATTCAGCAGTTTCATTGACAGGGCTCAGCCTTGATCCCTGGGCCTGGTTGGGGGAACTTAGATCCCACTAGCCCCACAGCATGGCCTTAAAAAATATATACTAATAACAAAACAGGCAAAATCCCTGCAGATGGTGACGGCAGCCGTGAAAGTAAAAGACGCTTGTTCCTTGGAAGAAAATTTATGACCAACCTAGATAGACAGAATATTAAAAAGCAGAGACATTACTTTGCCAACACAGGTCCGTCTAGTCAAACCTATGGTTTTTCCAGGAGTCAGGTATGGATGCGAGAGTTGGACTATAAAGAAAGTTGAGCACCGAAGAATTGATGCTTTTGAACTGTGGTGTTGGAGAAGACTCTTGAGAGTCCCTTGGACTGCAAGGAGATCCAACCAGTCCATCCTAAAGGAAATCAGTCCTTTTTGTTCATTGGAAGGACTGATGCTGAAGCAGAAACTCCAGTACTTCAGCAACCCGATGTGAAGAGCTGACTCATTGGAAAAGACCCTGATGCTGGGAAAGATTGAGGGCACCAGGAGAAGGGGGTGATAGAGGATGAGATGGTTGGATGGCATCACCGGGTCAATGGACATGAGTTTGAGTAAACTCCAGGAGTTGGTGATGGACAGGGAGGCCTAGTGTGCTGCAGTCCATGGGGTCGCAAAGAGTCGGACACAACCGAGTGACTGAACTGAACTGAATAAAACAGGCAAAACATTTGTCACTAGCAAAATATTTCCTTGGTATTTCAAAAGTATCCTTATGAGAATCTCTGACTCAGGATGTGCACCATTGAATAGAATATGCTTAGGGAAAAAACTTTTTTTTTTTTCTTTTTGCAGGGGGATGATTCTTTGAGCTGGGAAATAGACAAATGGGAGTTTATTGTATGTTCTTTATGACGGCGTAAGTCTGACTTAAGGAAGTGCTGTTCTGGGTGTAAAGTACTCAAATCAGGCACCATCCTCTTCTAGAGCGTTTTGTTGTTGTTATTTTGCTTTTGTTTTTTTAAAACATATCTGAAATGTAACATGTAAATTTAAAATGTTAATTTGATGCATATTGACGTTGTAACATGATTGCCATTGTAGTGATAGTTAACACCTCTATCACCTTAGTATCCTTTTTTTGGAAGTTGGAATATATTCTCTAACAATTTTGACGATTGTATTCTACTGTCAGTTCAGTTGAATTGCTCAGTCGTGTCCGACTCTTTATGACCCATGGATTGCACCATGCCAGGCTTCCTTGTCCATCACTAAGTCGCGGAGTTTACTCAAACTCATGTCCATGGAGTCGGTGATGCCATCCAACCTCTCATCTTCTGTCGTCCCCTTCTCCTCCCACCTTCATTCTTTCCCAGGATCAGGGTCTTTTCAAATGAGTCAGCTCTTCACAGCAGGTGGCCAAAGTATTGGAGTTTCTGCTTCAGCATCAGTCCTTCCAGTGAATAGTCAGGACTGATTTCCTTTAGGATGGACTGGTTGGATCTCCTTTCAGCCCAACGGACTCTCAAGTCTCTTCTCCAACACCACAGTTCAAAAGCATCAATTCTTCAATGTTCAGCTTTCCTTATAGTCCAACTCTCACATCCATACATAACTACTGGAAAAACCATAGCCTTGACTAGATAGAGCTTTGTTGGCAAAGTAATGTCTCTGCTTTTGAATATGCTATCTAGGTTGGTCATAACTTTCCTTTGAAGGAGTAAGTGTCTTTTAATTTCATGGCTCCAATCACCATCTGCAGTGATTTCGGAGCCCCCAAAAATAAAGTCTGACACTGTTTCCCCATCTATTTGCCATGAAGTGATGGTACCAGATACCATGATCTTAGTTTTCTGAATGTTGAGCTTTCAGCCAACTTTTTCACTCTCTTTTACTTTCATCAAGAGGCTCTTTAATTCTTCACTTTCTGCCACAAAAGTGGTGTCATCTACATATCTGAGGTTATTGATATTTCTCCCAGCAATCTTGATTCCAGCTTGTTCTTCATCCAGCCCAGCATTTCTCATGATGTACTTTGCATATAATTAAATAAGCAGGGTGACAATATACAGCCTTGATGTACTCCTTTTCCTATTTGGAACCAGTCTGTTGTTCCATGTCCAGTTCTAACTGTTGCTTCCTGACCTGCATACAAATTTCTCAAGAGGCAGGTCAGGCAGTCTGGTATTCCCATCTCTTTTAGCATTTTCCACAGTTTATTGTAATCATCACAATTTTGATGATCGTATTGTAATATACTGTAGCATGCATTATATCTCAGATTTTTTTTGTTACTATTTATTGTAAATTTGTACCCTAAGCAACAGTTTTGTCCACTGCTTAACTTGTTAAGTTAATCACCACTTTATTGTTTCTGCAAGTTTGACTTTTAAACTTCGAAACATAAGTGATAACATATAGTACTCATCTTTTTCTGTCTGACGTCTCAGCATAATGTGCCTAGGCCATCCATGTTCTCACAAATGGCAGTATGCCCTCCTTTGTGGCTGAATAATATTCCATTATATATGTATTAAATAGCATGTTTTCTTTATTCATTCACTGATGGACACTAAGTTTTTCCCATATCTTGGCTATTATAATCTGGCCGTAACCTCTGGAGTACACATATCTTTTCAAGTTATTGGTTTCACTTTCGTCCCAGAAGTGGAACTGCTGTGTCATGTTAGTGCTTCCTTTCATTTTGGGGGGAACCTCCGTACTGTATAGGGGCTTCCCTGGTGGCTCAGAGGTTAAAGCGTCTGCCTGCAATGCAGAGACCCGGGTTCAATCCCTGGCTTGGGAAGATCCCCTGGAGAAGGAAATGGAAACCCACTCCAATATTCTTGCCTGGAGAATCCCATGGACAGAGGAGCGTGCTAGGCTACAGTCCGTGGGGTTGCAAAGAGTCGGACACGACTGAGCAACTTCACTTTCACTTTTCCATACTGTATACCAAGGATTCCCTTTTCTCCACATTCTCACCAGCACTTGTTATTTCTTGTTTTTTTTTTAAATAATAGCCATTTTAACAGATATGAGATAGTTTAATTTGCATTTCCCTGATGATTATTTGTATTGAGCATCTTTTCATGTACCTGTTGGCCATCTGTATGTCTTTGGGAAAATGTCTATGTAGGTCTTCAGCCCACGTTTTTTTTTTTTTAAGTTTATTAATTTTTTAATTGGTGGATAGTTGCTTTACAAATTTGTGGTTTCTACTCTACAATAACACAAATCAGTCATAATTATATACATATTAGTAAACATATACACAGAAATACACACATATATCTCTTCCCTCCTGAACCTCCCTTCCCTCCCCCATCCCACCCCTCTAGGTCATCACAGAATACTAGGTTGGGCTCCCGTGTTATTTAGCAACTTCCCACTATCTGTTTTATACATGATAGTGTATATATGTGCTTTCTTATGGGATCCAGTCCATTTTTAAGTCAGATTATTTGCATTTTTGTTCCTTAGTTATGTGAGTTCTCTCTATATTTTGAATACTAACCCCTTACCATAAACTGATTTACAAAAAGTTTCTCTCATTCTGTAGGGTGCTTTTTCATTTGGTTTTTATTGTTCTTTTCTGTGTAAAATCTTTTAAATTTGATGGAGTCCTATTTGTTGATTGTTGCTTTTATTGTCACATACAAAAAAATCATTGCTAACACCACTGTTGAGGAATTTCCTCCCTATATTTTCTTCTAAGAATTTTAAACTATCAGAACTTATGTTTAGACCTTTGACATATTTCAAGTTACAAGTGGTGTAAGATAATTGTTCATTCTCATCATCTTTTCATTTATGGTTTCCTTTGCTGTGCAGTAGCTTTTAAGTTTAATCCATTTCTTTATTTTAGTTTTTATTTTCATTACTCTAGGTTGTGGACTGATAAGGATCTTGCTGTGATTTATGTCAGTGTACTGCCTATATTTTCCTAAGAATCTTATGATATCAGCCTTACATTTGGGTCTTTAATGCAGAGTTTTGAGTTTATTTTTGAGTAAATTTGAGTTTATTTTTGTGTATGACATTAGAGTGTTCTAACTGCATTCTTTGACATGTAGCTGTCCAATTTTCCCAGCACCATTTATTGAAGAGACTATCTTTTCTCCATTGTATATGCTTGCCTCCCTTGTCCTAGATTAATTGACCGTAAGTCCGTGGGTTTATTTCTGGGGCTTCTATGCTGTTCCACTGACCTGTGTGTTTTGTCTGGTTTCTGATACCAGCACACTATTTTGGTCACTGCAGCTTTGTAATACAGCCTGAAGTCAGGGGATGTGGTTCTTCCTGCTCTGTTCTTCTTTCTCAGATTGCCTATTCAGGTTCTTATGTGTCCATGCAAACTTTCAAATGGTCTGTTCTAGCCAGAGCAGGAAACCCCGGTTATGAAGGATGGTGAAAGTGGGCCTCCTTGCCTTGTTTCCCTGATCTTAGAGGAATGCCTTTCAGCTTTTCTTCACTGAGTATCTGTTAACTTTATTGGGTATCTGTCTTTATTGAGTGTCTGAGTATCTATTGCCTTTATTATGTTGAGGTATGTACCTTTATACCCAGTCTGCCTAGGGAGTTTTAATCATTAAAGGATGTTATATTTTATCAAATGCTTTTCTGCATCTATGTAGTTTTTATCTTTTATTAATGTTATGTATTAACATTTATTGATTTGCATGTTGAACCATCTTTGCATACAAGGAATAAATCCCATCTGATCATGCTGTATAACCCCTTTGTGTCTTCTTGAATTGTTTGCTAAGATTTCGTTGAATGTTTTGTAGCTAAACTCCTTAGGGATATTGCTCTATTGTTTGCTTTAAGTGTTCTTATCTAGCTTTAGAATCAGGGTAATTAGAGGCCTCAAAAAATGAATTTGGAAGTATTTCCTCCTCTTCACTTTTTGAAAGACTTTGAGGACTGATATTTTCTTTAGAATGTTTTGTAGAATTTGCTAATGAAGCCATCCAGTCCTGGGGTTGTGTTGGGAGGTTTTTGATTACTGATTTAACCTCTTTGCTTGTTACTGGTCTGTTCACATTTTCTACTTTGTCCTGATGCAGTCTTGGTAGTTTGTGTTTATAGTGTATCCATTTCTTCTAGGCTATCTTGTGGGCATATAATTGTTCATAATAGTCTCATATAGTCTTTAATATTTCTGTAGTGTCTTCCTTTTCATTTCTGAGTTTTTTGTTTTTCTAGTCTGGTTAAAGGTTTTGTTGGTTTTGTTTATCTATCAAAGAGTCAGCTCTAATTTTGTTAATTCTATTTCCCCCCCTCTGATATCTATGTCATGTATTTCCACTTTGATCTTGATTATTTCCTTCCTTCCTCCTGATAACTTTTTCTAGACCCTTGAGGTATAAAGTTAGGGTTTTGGGGTTTTTTTTTTGAGATTTAAGTAATATATGAACTTATTTGCTATAGTCTGTCCTCTTAGAACTGCTTTTCCTGCATCCCATAAGATTTGATAGGTTATATTTCCATTTTCGTTTGTTGTGAGATAATTTTTTTTCCCCGACTCACTGGTTGTTTAGTAGAAGTGTCTTGTTTATTTTCCATTATGTGTAGATTTTCCAGCTTTCCTCTTGTTGATTTCTAGTTTCACACCATTGCTATCCAAAGAGGCAGTTGTCATGATTTCACTGTTTGTTGAGATGTGTTTTTGCTTTCATTTCTTTTCATATCATTTATGATCTATCCTAGATAATGTTCTGTGTGCAGTTGAGAGGTATATTCTGCTGCTCATTTCAAATGATATATATGTCTATTAAGGTCCTTTGTTACAGGTATGGTTAAATTTCAGTATTTGTTATTGAATTTATGTGGATTATCAGTGGGATATCAAAAGCCTCTAGTACTACTGCGTTATCTATCTCTCCCTTTTGATCTGTTAGAACTTGCTTAACAAATTTCAGTGTGCCAATGTGGGGTTTATATTTATGACTGCTGTATCTTCCGGATGTTTTGACCTTTTTATCATTATACAGTGACCTTTTGTCTTTTATCATTTTTGGCATCAAGTCTGTTTTGTCTGGCTGTACCGGCTTTCTTTTGCTTTCCAATTGCATGGAAATCTCTTACACTCAAATCTTTACCCTGAGCCTCTGTGTATCTTTAGAGCTGAAAAAAGTTAAGTCTTTGTAATCCATCTAGCCACTCTGTGCCTTTGACTAAAAATCTGAATTTATTATATGTAGAGTGATTATTGCTATGTAAGTACTCCTTACTGCCATCTTTTTTCACTCTCTCTGTCTACCTTTGTAAGATAGTGATTTTTCCATGGTGATTTGATCAGTCTGCCCCCGTTTTTATGTTTGGTGACTACTCTAAAGTTTTTCCATGTATTTTTGCAAGTATGAGCATCCCATAGATAAAATCATCCTACAGAAAAAAAAAGGACTTAAAAAGTAGCTCAAATGAACATTTTGTGTGTTGAACATGCGGTTGGACACATTCACTATCTAATGTCCTTAGTTTATTACACTGTATGCAAATAATTGTTGTTCTGTTGGAATAATCAATTGTTGATTAAAAATGATAGAAACAAAACAACTTACCACTTTAGTAAACAGTAAGTTGCAAAGGTTACTATTTTTCTCTAAACTCAGAGTTCTAACCACACGTGATGCTTCAGCAATATGTCTTCCTTCTAGAAAGCTACCAGCAGGCAAAACATAAAAGACTTATAAACTTTTCTATTTTGTCCCCTTTAGAAATGATGTAATAGAAGTTGGATGGAACCTTAACAATCCTCACTCTTGAAGAAACTGATGCCCCCTAATACATAGAGATTTACTCACTTGGGACAGTAGAAAAGAGTGACTTCTGGGTCATAAGCAAATACTGTTCCTACAATCCAGTGCTTTAAGTCAAAAATGAAAATACAATTACTCCTGTGTCCTAAAATAAGTTTTACGCTAAGGAACTAAAAAGCCTCTTAATGAAAGTGAAAGTGGAGAGTGAAAAAGTTGGCTTAAAGCTCAACATTCAGAAAATGAAGATCGTGGCATCTGGTCCCATCACTTCATGGGAAATAGATGGGGAAACAGTGGAAACAGTGTCAGACTTTATTTGGGGGGGCTCCAAAATCACTGCAGATGGTGACTGCTGCCATGAAATTAAAAGATGCTTACTCCTTGGAAAAAAAGTTATGACCAACCTGGATAGTATATTCAAAAGCAGAGACATTACTCTGCCAACAAAAGTCTGTCTAGTCAAGGCTATGGTTTTTCCTGTGGTCATGTATGGATGTGAGAGTTGGACTGTGAAGAAAGCTGAGCGCCAAAGAATTGATGCTTTTGAACTGTGGTGTTGGAGAAGACTCTTGAGAGTCCCTTGGACTGCAAGGAGATCCAACCAGTCCATTCTGAAGGAGATCAACCCTGGGATTTCTTTGGAAGGAATGATGCTAAAGCTGAAACTCCAGTACTTTGGCCACCTCATGCCAAGAGTTGACTCATTGGAAAAGACTCTGATGCTGGGAGGGATTGAGGGCAGGAGAAGGGGACGACAGAGGATAAATTGGCTGGATGGTATTACTGATTCAATGGATGTGAGTCTGAGTGAACTCCGGGAGATGGTGATGGACAGGGAGGCCTGGCGTGCTGCGATTCATGGGGTTGCACAGTTGGACACGACTGAGCGACTGAACTGAACTGAACATAACAGTAGACAATTATATCCCTATGTTTGCTAAAACAATCTTTACAAAGGTCTAATATGATTTATAAATTTTTTATTTCATAAGTACTATCTTTTATTGCCCTTTAAAGCTTCTGATTGTAGTCAGTGTGCCTGCCTCCCTATGAGGGTTCATCTGATTTTGCTTCTCTTTTTGGCAAAATAATTGAACAACCAAGCTTTAGGACGCTTTCATCTTAGACTACCCACAATTCTGAATCATTAGGCCCTTCATGAAAGTTTGTACAAGCTGGTATGATTCTGTTCAACAGGACTGAGTATGAAGATTTGTGGCAACTACAGCAGACCTGTGGACAACACAGGTTTCAACTGCACAGGTCTGTTTACCTGATTTTTTTCACTAAATACATACAACAGTACTTCACGAATGCATGAAGTTGGTTGAATGCATGCATGCAGAAGCAAGGATATGGAGTGACCAACTGGCAAGTTATACATGGATTTCCAACTGCACAGAGTCAGCACCCCTAACCCTCATGTTCTTCAAGGGTCAACTATTTTCACCTGTCAGACATATTATCCAGTAGGGTTGAAGCTATCAAAAGCATAGCTATTACACTTTTCTTTACCATTTGTATTCCATAATGATTTCACAGAAGGTGAGGCAGCAGGAGGAAGGCAGGGAGCATGTAAATTTAGCCACAAACTCTCCATTCACAGAAGGATTTTTAAAGCTTAAAAATGTATATATTTATATATGTGTATATACATATATATCAATATTACATGCATAGTTGTATAATTTTATTTTTAAATGTCAAAATAAAGAGAAAGCAAGCTAGGAGACAATTCAATCACTTTGCTTTTAGGAAAAAAATTGATGTATTCTGCTAAATTTTAAGATATTTATTAGAGAAAGGTAGAATTTCAATATTTTTTTCAATAACTGACTTACTAAAAATTATGAGAAAACATGGAAAACTAAGCTATTCCAATTTGCTTGTCAGATTTTGTTTCTTGGTAATAACATTTGTTAAGGTATCACTGTTACACATTTTAAGTGGACAATTTGATGAGGTTTGACAAATGTGTATACCTGTGTAAACATCATCCAGATCATGATAGAGAAAATTCCCATAATGCCAGAAACTTCCCTCTGTGCCACAAACCTCCTTGACCCTTACTTGACCCATGCAATCATTGATCTAATTTCTAATACCATTTTGAAACTAATACCACTTTGCTTCTTTGTGTATTAAGAAGAATCTCATACTAAGCATTCTTTTGCATCTGGCTTCTTGCCCTCAACAAAGTCTGCCAATAATGTTACGTGGACTGGCAATTCTTTCATTTTATTGCTGAGTCCATTCAACAGTTTATTCATTCATCTATTGATGGACATTTACATTCAGTTCAGTCGCTCTGTCATGCCCGACTCTGCGACCCCGTGAACTGCAGCACGTCTCATCCTCTGTCGTCCCCTTCTCCTTCTGCATTCAATCTTTCCTTACAGTTATTTGCACATTAAGCTGCAATGAACATGTCAAGAGTCTTGGTGATCACGTTTTTACTTTTCCTTACTAAATACCTAGAAGTAGAATTTGAGCTATGAGTATATATTTAACTTTATAAAAAAGTGCCAGATTGTTTTCTGAAGTGGTTGAACTGTTTTACATTCTAGCCAACAATGTATGAAGAGTTTAAGTTCCTTGCCATATTGTATTTTGGAGAATTTTCATTTACTTCATCTCTTTCTCCATATGCATGCATGTCCGTGCTCAGTCATGTCCTTGGACTGTAGCCAGCCAGGCTTCCCTGTCCATGGTACTTTCCAGGCAGGAATACTGGAGTGGGTTGCCATTTCTTACTCCATTCTACTACAAATGATGAAGTTCTTTGGTTTGTTTTATTGGATTAGCACTTTGACGATAACGTTTTAAATTTTTAGAGCCAAAAATCTCTTGACCGATGAACAAGCTGGAAGTCTAAAGTCAAAACATGACATGAAAAGCAAAATTTTAGCATACTCTGGCTTCATGTGTTATCAGAAAGATAGATTTCATCCTCAGACTTTTAATGGCAGCCAGTTACCTGAGACTTTACTATAAGAATTCTTTCAGAGTCCCTGCCGCTGCTTGGATTGTAAAGGCTGCAATAGAAATGTGTTTCTTCACTTCTTTCCAGGCTGAATGAGGATCTGCTTTATTTTCAATATCAAACATAGCATCAAAGATGCCAGGAAATGATTCACCAGCATATTTGTTGTGGCTGCTTGGAGCAAAGATGATGTGCCTAGAAGAAAAAAACACAGAGAACAGGCTGAGCTAAGGAGTACTCATGCATTACATTTCACATGCTTTTCCTTTCTCTTTTGTGGTGTCTTTCTTTGTTAGATCGCATTCATAATGAAATATTGTGTCTCCTCCTGATATCTACTTTTGTTACTCCAAAGTAAAACCTTACGTTGTCGGTTTGAGACACTTAGGCAATGGTATAATTTTAAGCAAAGAAAGGAGTTGATAAGATGTGTCTAGCAAATCATATCATGTTATCAACCCAAGCAGCTAGAAATAAGCAGATATTTTCCTGTAAGTTACAGGCATTAGTTGTCTAACTGCCTAGACATCCACAGACATCCATAAAGCATGGATAATTTATGGATATTTTAAAATAAGAGATTAAAAAATAATTACATTTGTGTTGCCTTTTTTAAAGATTCCATAAGAATGACAGTTATTCCCAATACTCTTCAGAATTAAAAAGCAACAAGCAAAGTAGCTTATATTTCAAAAAGTATCATAATTAGTAAGGATAATGAAGCCCATTCCACAAAGGTAAAGCAGCTATATAAGGGTTGCCCACAAAGACACACTTATTTCCAATCTAGAAGGAAAGTCTGCACCTGATTTCCTGCTTCATGTCATAAGTAGCTCAGGAGATCAAGAAACTTCTCTCCACTGTGTGGAATTCTACCTTGCAGAAAGTGACATATTGGATTAATCACTCTTATCAGGAATTAGGCCTGGACTTCCCTGGTGGTCCAGTAATTATGGAAATCCACCTGTCAACGCAGGGGACATGGGTTCAAGCCCTGGTCTAGGAAGACTCCACATGCTGTGGGACAGCCAAGCCCGTGTGCCACAACTGCTGAGCCCACACTCACTCTTGAGCTTGCACAGCCCAGAGGCCATGCTCTACAATGAGAGAGGCCACCGCAATAAGCCCAGGCACCACGACCAGAGTGGCCCCTCTTGCCACAACCAGAGAAAGACTGCTCTCAGCAAGGATGACCCAGCACAGACAAAGTAAATTAAAGGCAGCTGCAGGCGGCCGGGGGCAATGCTTCAGATCCCTTCTTTAGGAAGAAAAAAAAAAGGAATTAGGCCTAACAGTCAAACCCTAGAGCTGCTTCAGAATGTAAAGCTACTATATGACAAAATATAGAACTCTCTGTAAGATTTAATGATCAAAGACATTTATAATGACATCATTTAGATTTCCCAGAGTATATCAGGATTTATTGCTTTGGCTCTTGAAATTTAGTATGGCTTTAAGTGGATCGTCCTTAATGAAACAGGTATACATGCTGAACTGTTTATAAACATTAATAGCCTGACCTATATATAAGCTGAGATACTAGAGATACAGGTCACTTCTTAGTACATATGCCATCCTCTGGAGAACTGTAGAGGGGGAGTATTATACAATATTATTGATTCAAGAATTAAGAAAACCTGATAAAATTGTAGATGAGGTGTTTCCTTAATTTTTCTTCTTATCATCAGTGTTTAGAAACACCATAGGTTCCTGTACATGGATTTTGTGTCCTATAACTTTACAGATTTCATTTATTCTAATATTGGGTTGGCCAAAAGGTACATTTAAGTTTCTCCATAGACCTTTCAGAAAAACCTGAATTAACTTTTTGGCCAACCCAACAGTTTATTTGTGGAATCATTAGGATTTTCTTCTGCAATAGTACAGTTACTTCTTCCTGATTTGGATGTCTTTGTTTATTTTTCCAAACTACTATGGCCAGGACTTCCAATACTGCGTTGAATAAAAATGGTGAGAGTGGGCATACTTGCCTTGTTCCTGATCTTAAAGGAAATGCCTTGGGGTTCTCACCATTGAGCATAAAGGCAGCTGTGGTTTTGTCATATATGGGCTATGTTATATTGATACATATTGCCTCTGTATCCAGTTTGTTGAGACTTTTTTTTTTTAATCAGACTTGCCATGGCACGTGGAATCTAAGCTCCCTGATGAGAGACTGAACACATGCCCCCTCTAGAGGGAGCGTCAAGTTTTAACCACTGGACCACTGGAGTTCCACTGTTCCTGTTAACACCTTTCTTGACATGTTAATTACAGCTTGTCTTAGGATGGGGATCTTTTGAGTTCATCTTATTCACACTCTCTGGGTTTCCGGATCTGGATGTCTGTTTCCTTCCCCAGGTTAGGGACATTTTCAGTTCCTTCTGGAACCTCTATAAGACACACATTGTTCCACCTGATGTTGTCCCAGAGTTGTCCCTTCAACTGTCATCACTTTTTAAAAACCCTTCTTACTTTTTGTTGCTCTGTGAGTTCCACTGCCTGTGTTCCAAGTCACTGATTCTTCTGCTTCGTCTAGTCTGCTAGTGAACCCGTCCAGTGCATTTCTCAATTGCATTAACGTATTCTTTCTTTTAACTCCATGCCTTCTATTTGGTGCATGTGTGCCAAGTCACTTCAGTCATGTCCAGCTCTTCATGACACTATGGACTGTAGACGGCCAGGCCCCTCTGTCCATGGAATTCTCCAGGCAAGAATCCTGGACTGGGTGACCGTGCCCTCCTCCAAGGGATCTTCCTGACCCAGAGACTGAACCCACATCTCTTGCATCTCCTGCACTGGCAGACAGGTTCTTGACCACTGGCACCACCTGGGAAGCCTAAAAACCTGTGCCTTGGGATGAAGCTCTAAGACAAGCCAACAGGCCTCTTTTACAGAAAGATGGGCTGTGTTTCCGTCTGCCACCTGTGCAGTGACTGCAGGCGGTAGCCTCCCATGCACTGACTCTGAGATCATCATAACCCTGTGGGACCAAGGAAAGCAATCCTGTCTGGCCACCAGAGCCAGGGGATCAGGGCACCCCTCGGGCAGCAGCCACAGAAGCTGAGTCACCAGACATCTCTAAGAGCTCCCCCGAGAGATGCTGGCTTCCTGGACCATGGCCGAGAGAGAGCGTGAAGACAGCACCGGCCTCCTGGGTCTCTGCTTTACAGCCAGCACTTACATGGATAGAATCAGAGTCCTGCCCCTCAGCCTGGATCTGTGCTTACAGGATTATGGGCCTCCTTCCCCAGAATACAGCCCCTGGGTCTGTTGCCTCTCTTTCCCTATCTACCCCTTGAGAGCTGCAAGCATACTTCCCTCTGGTCACCAGAGTCAGAAAACGTAGAGGCGTCCCCAGTAGCAGCTTCAAAAATCGGAGGGCCAGAAAACGGTATAAGCTCCCTTCTGAGAGAGGGTCAAGCTGGAGTGAGGCAGAGGAGGAGCAGAGAGCGCTTCCACCAGCCTTCACTGCCTGAGGGCAGCCCTGCAGGCTTCTAGAAGCATGTCGGAGTGAAACGCTGCTGTTCAGGCCGAAGCTCTTGGCCAGGCAAAGGGGCCTCTTCCTCAGAAAGACCCGAGGTGTGTTTCAGTCTGCTCTCTGACAACTGTCTCTCCAATTGTTACAGCCCCATAGGATTCAGGAGTGCAAGCCCCCCTCACCCTCCCAGCCTTGAGCCAGGCAATCAAGGAGTGTCTGCCGGCGACAGCTGGAAAAACCAGGACACCAGATGCAGAAGCCAGAATACCACCACATGCAGATAAAAGCTTCCCTCTGGAGATACTGGCGCTCTAGAGCCCAGCAGAGGGATTGCATGAGGACCATCACCTTCAGGGAAGAAGAGGGGAAAGATGGTGCCCACAGCCTCAGCAAGGCAGAGGAAGAGCAGAGTACCCACCAGCCTCCACCCCAGAGAGGGTCCCTGCCCCTCGAGCCAGTGCTTTAAGATCAACAAATGAACCTCTTTCACTTAGAATCCGGGGGATACTCAAGAGCTGCGTCTGTGCTGGGGCCGGTGGCAGGTGATCTAGCGTTCTTTTGGCCCGAGCCATTTCCAGCCTCTGTGCATCTCTTTGGTCTCACGGATGCAGCCTCGTTGGTTCTCAAGGCCAGATATCGGGGAGGCTCACCCTCAGGCGCAGGTCAGGTGGCTCATTTGGGGACAAACCCTTTGCTCCCCAGAGGGAAGCTCCAGGTCTGTGAGCTCCCTCCTGACGGTCAGTTGCTGCAACCACACAATGGAGTGGGATTTGCGGTGAGACTGGGCAGTAGCCTCCACTACCCCTTTCACACCCACACGGCCTTCTTCTCCTTCGCCTGACGTGGAGGACTTGCTCACTTAGTTTTCAGGGTTTTTGTTTTTTTCCCAGAGGAAACCATTCCATCTGTGGCTGTTGATTCTGTGTCTCAGGGCGGTGAGGTCTGCCTCTCCCTCACTTTAGGATACAGCCTTTGTGGTCAATGAACAGTTCCCAATATATTTTAAACTGGAGGACAGTTTGTCAGCTACTTAATCAAATTTAAAATGTTTAACCTTTTGTCCCTGAAATCCCAGTACTGATTCTAGAGATATTAAATGTTCAAGTAGGTCTTGGGGACATTTTATAGCAGTACTTTTCTAATAGTAATTGCGGGAAAAAACAAATTAATTAAAAACTCAATAAGGACTAAAATTTACACATGCAAGCCATATAATGGAAAACAATGAAACAGATGAGAATAGCTAAAACTATATATACTGACACAGAAAAACCTCTAAGAGAAATTGTTACCCAAAAAAGGCAGTTGCAAGGTGATATATGGTCCCATTTATGTAAATACAAATGAATAAATAAAAAACCAAACGTGTACTTAACTGCATTCAAAATTTAACACCAAACTCTCATCTCTGATTTTCTCTGAAGGAAATAACAGAAACATCTAGGTGTTAGCACTGCCCCTTTTTATTCTATGGAACTCCACAAAGCCTGAATTTGAAAATGAGATATTCTGCTTATAAATCATATAAATTGAAAATATAAAGATGGACTCACAGGCAAAAAAAGATTAATATATAAATTGGCTTTCAATCTTTGGTTTATGGAAATACTTAACTGATGGCTGCTATTTTATTTGTATCAATAAACATTTATCTTCACAATATGTAAGATTTTATAAAAACAGCAACTATTGTGCTCGCTTCAGCAACACACATACTAAAAACAGCAACTATGTACCCAGTGCATCCCTCTCTGAGCTAAATCTTCTGCAAGCCTTAAATTTATAAACCTATGGGGTATAAGCAGAGTAATCTCCATCTACCACTTAGGAATCTGAGTCTTGGAGAAGTAATTTGCCCAGCTGACACTTGGTATTTGGCAGAGATGGGTTCTAAAGGCCTAGGATTATAATCAGTTAAATGTTAACACTAATTACTAATATTTATAAGAAATGCCATATGTAGAGCTACCTTTTGTTTGTGTCACTTGACTTAAACAGCCTTGTAAAATAGCTTGTTATCACCCTCCTAATTCAGGTGAGCAAGCCCTAGATATGACTTGCTGGAAAGTCACACATGTGCCAAGTGAACTAGAACATAGATTTCTGACTCTAGGGCCTTTCTAATTTTTACCAAGGAACCACAGCTTAAAAGACACTTTGAAAAACTGGAGACTATCCCAAAGCAGCCAAGACACTGAGAAAAAAGTACAATTCTTTACAGGAAGCTATGGCACCCATCTTCTGAAACCCTAAATGCTATATGGAAATGGATCGACACTATTCTACTTGACTTGGAGAGCAGTACAAGGCCAGAGGGAGAAAATTACGGGGAAATATATTTTTATGACGAAAACTTTCTATTAAGTAGATCTTTCTTATAATTGAATGAACTTTCTCATGTGGTAGCAAGTCTCCCATCATTGGAAGATTCAAACAGCAGCTGGATAACCACTTTCCTGAAATCCTACAGAAAAGATTCATGTAGAAAATTGAAGCACATGAGCTATAAGATCCCCTTTAAGATTCTGTCTTTTAGATTTTGTCACAAAGAGTCTTTTTCAACTATCATTTGCCATTTATATCTGTAGCAAAGCAATACAGGGTATGAAATTAATTTTTCTGATATTACAGATTACACTATTATGGGACTTCCCTGATGGCCCAGTGGTTAAGAATTAGCCTTGCCATGAAGGGGACAGGAGTTCAATCCACAGCGGGGGAACTAAGAATCCACGTGTTGTGGAGCGACGAAGCCCACGCACCCCAACTACAGCGCCCACGTGCTCCTGAGCCGACGCGGCACAACTGGAGAGCCCGTGTGCACAGACAAAGGGCCTGCATGACGGAACTGAGACCCGGCCCAGCCGAGTAAATGAAAAGAAGTATACTGTCTCGCATGCACACTAAGTCTCTTCCGATGTGTCCAACTCTTTGTGATGCTATAGACTGTAGCCCGCCAATCTCCTCTGTCCATGGGACTCTCCAGGCAAGAACACTGGAGTGGGCTGCCATGCCCTCCTCCAGGGGATCTTCCCGACCCAGGGATCGAACCCTCGTCTTCTACATCCACCTGCACCAGCAGGCAGGTTCCTCACCACCAGCGCCACCTGCATGATCTCACCCGTGTTTCCTTCAGTATACATATCCACTTTCCACTCATCTCACAGTAGTTTAAAGCAGACCTCGAGTATGCTGGTTTAGGTCAGAGTGACATGGTTGGTGTTCTTTAGTGCAATACCTGTTGCCTCCTTACCTATAGAACGGCCTCCCTGGTAAACCAAGAGGATCAATGAATGCTCTTTCAAGAAACATCAGCTGGTCATTCATGATTCTCACTGCTATAGGGCTTTGAGAATAAAAAAAAATAGATAATTAAAACCTTTACCATGAAGCCACATTTCAAACTATTAAATAAGGATAAGGCATGGGGAAAACAAACTTCTAAATCATAGACTTTTAAGAAAATGAGTATTAAATACCCAGGCTCATATGGTAAGCTGCATATAACAGCAGGCGCGTCTTTCTATTATTTATAATAGGCAGAGAGACTGATTAGGAAATGGTTTGATTTCTTTTTCAAGACCACAGACTTTCCTGAAAGAAGTAAAAGACAGTTTTAATTCTTTGTAGGAGAGCCAGGACCCCTGCAAGGACAGACAGCGTGGACTGCCAAGCTGTTCTTGATAAGTCATTCAGTTCCACCATGGAGCAAAGTAGCAGAGTAAAGGCTGACCACCACAGAATGGAGTTTGCAGGAGTCTCCAAGCAGGGAGAGAGACAGCGGTACCTCGTGGGCGGGGAGCCTCTTCCACACTTGGAATCTGCCAACTTAATCTTTTGGGGTGCTGCACAAGTTCCCTAGGTTGTCCTACAACCACAGGGAGAGAGAAAGGGCCCTCCCAATGACTGACACAGCTTTCTGCCTGGATGGGAGGTGGGAAACCTTGTTTGAATGAATTTTAAAACTATTAAGAAAAGTGATATGAACTATGAGGTGGTGCAGTTTATGCTTGTTAAATAATGCTTTGAGTATAACTCAAATTATTTTTCAGCTTTCAAGTGGTAAGATGCAAAAAAAAGTATGAGAAAGAATTTCTACACTGTTCACAGGACTATTTGGTACTGTAGTAAAATGGGTTATGAATGCACTTAAACCTGCAGAATTATGAATTACCAGCAGCAGTCAGAATTCTTACCATGCAAACTTCAAAAGACATGTCTCCTTAGCCCCCGCCATGGGATGAGTGTTTTATGTTTCAACAGCAATGTGCCTCAAACTTTAATGTGAATACAAACTACCTGGAGAGTCTACTGCAGAATTCTAACTCAGAGGGTCTGGCACGAGCTCTGATATTGTCTTTCTAACAAGCTCCCGGGTGAGGCTGATGCTGCTGGTTGGAAGACCATAATCTGAGTAGCAGTGACTCTGAACTGAATGCTCCTATGAGGGCACACAGTTCATTCCACTAACCACATGGCTTTTAAAAACAGTAGATAGCTTTACATTTGAAACTTACTTATTCAGATCAACTTGTGAAAGTCTTCTGTGGAAATCTGAAGCGGCTTCTGAGAAGTTTTTCACAGCAGAAAATAAGGACTCTTAAAAAATAGAAGAATAGAGGTGAAATTATTAAGCACCAATGCTTCATATTTCAGCTTCACTTTCCCACCATCCCCATGCTAGCTTGCTCAATAGGTACTGAAACTATTTTTCTACTGAGTCTTCTTGCAGATCCTTGGAATGTATTAGGATATCTTGTAACAAAGAAATACTGTATAAAATTTAAAATGGCAAAATTGGTTCTGAAGGAAATAACAAATTTCAAGAATCTAGGACATAAAAACTCCTCAATTTATCAGAAACAGCATTCATTTATTTCTTTCAATACTTATTTATTGGGACAACTATATGCCAGACACTATAAATGAGCTTCATTCCTATAATTATTACAGAATAAAATAATGTCATTTTTAGTTTTTAAGTAGTACATTTAAGATCTTAACCTGTGACAGACAAGCTGATACATTTAAACTCTGATAACTGGGGTCCAGTTTGGTCTGATCAATCTTTAGTTCACAAAATTTCTAAGAAAAGGGATTAGGAAAGTGTATCATATTTTTAATAACAACCTGTTTATCATTTTCCATCTTTTCTAAACTGGACACTACCATACATTGCTGATTTGCTTCTTGCATTAATCTTATAATGCAGGGAGTCAATATTCATTTTATAGATAAAGTATTACAGCTCCAAACATGGGATCTCTGTGAGACTACAAAGCTAGTAAGTAATGCATTCAGTATAAGTACATTCAATAGAAGAAATAAGGTCTTTTTTGGCCTTCAATTATTGTTGCTGCTTTTCATATTATGTGCAAATCAAACAATCTAATAGTAGATATTATGAAAGCTAAGGGGAAAGAGGGTTGAAGAAACTTTAAATTTCAAATGAAACGCAAAAGTCAAAATATTAATAGAGAAAAATCAAAACGTGTCCCTAGGATTTAGCGTCACAAGTAAATGAAACCTTTGGAAAGAGCAGTTTTAGTAGAGTCGTAGGAACGTAAGACAATGCAGTGAGCTGATAAACAGGATGCAGAGCACCGTATATCCATCTGTCCATCAGCTTTGCACACAGTCCTGCTGCTGCAACTGTTTAATCTGTCTCTCGGGTGGACCCTACATAATAAAAATTAGTAAAGGCTGATTCACCAGAAAGAAATTGGGGCATTTACGAAGAGAAATAGATGCTGGACAGCCACAGGACTCCGAACTCCCAGCCTGCTTCTTTCTTCATTTCCTCTCTCTCCATTTGCCCCACCACTGCAGTGACTGTAAAGTCATAATGATGTAAGCACCATTTTCTACATTTTCCTTTGCTTCAATTTCTAGATCTTAGTATTCCTGCTAAATCTCTTTCTGAAGATTACTAATTGCTACGTAATTATATTCAGAAGCCATTACTGACCATCCAGTACTCACTTTCAGGGCCCTTATAGTACTCTCCGTGTATCCCTCTAACAGCTTCTCTCCTGTGTTTGGTCTTCTTCTCCATGAGAATATAAGCTCTGTGAGGACAATGACTATTTCTTAAACTTCTTTCTATCTTCCAGGAAATAACGGAGCACTTGGTACACAGCAGACACTCAGTAAGTGTTCGTTAACTTTGATATATACAAAGAATATGTACTCACAGAATAGTAAAAGAGAATGGCCACAATAAAACAGCAATAATAGCTAACATTATGAACACTGTCTGTCACCATTATTTCTATGTACCAACCAACTGAATCTCCACAACAATCTTGGAAACATATTTTCCTATTTTATTCACAATAAAACAGACAGTAGAGGTGTTAAATAACTTTCCCAAGGTCTGACAGTGACTAAATATTAGAGCCAGGATCTGAGCCAGGAAACTACTTCAAGACACAATGCTTAATGCTCCTACACTACTCTGTGCTATAATAAATTTCATCACTGCTTCTCAAGAGAGACTTGGTGTGAAACAGCAACCACAAAAAGGCAAGACAGAAAAGGAAGGAATGCTGAAACCTATGTAAAAATATCCTCCATGTAGGAAAACACTCATAGGTAAATGCTGTAATAATAATGGTAGTAATTATAATATATATATGTAGCGGAATTTGTGGCTTTCTCTACTTCCCCATCTTTCTATAATATTGTTACACTATAATAGTATTGTACTTATAACAATAAAAGCATTTTTAAAGGCAGCAATATAGGGAAAATATTTATCAGCCCAATGTTTGCAGCACAAACTTAGCACAATGGATTCATCTGACACATATCAAACCAAATGGCACTGTTTAACAGGTGTTTAAAGTTCTTTGTCTAGAAGTCAGGATGGGGAAATGAAGCGGGGATGAATTCTAGGATGAAACTGTATGCACTGATGACCGGAGATGATATTTTGAAGCTCTAACGTGATGACTGTAAAATACCTGCCCAACCATTTCTTACCAAATGATACTCCATGGCTTCTACACGCTTGCTCATGTGTCCTGGATGAATTATAGATGCTCCTTGCATAGTTTTCCAAAGTTTTTGCATAGTCTTGAATATTGAAAGGAATGATTTTAGCGTCTGCAAGCTCATAAACCAATGCTCCTCGTAACTGAGCCACAGCAAGCTGCTTTTTAAACGTGGGGTCATAAAACTTCTCTACCAACTCAAATGTCTCATAAATTGTATGGTATATTGGATAGCTGCTGTAAGTATCTGTTTTCTGGAAAAAAAAAAAAGGTGGGGAGGGATCAAGTACAGAAAAGTATTAAATATTCAAATTATAATATTTTATGAAATTATAAAATGCTTCCATTAAAAAACATAACCATATGGTACCCTGAGTTTCATCACAATGAAGGAAAAGCTTAAGGCTAATTCACTAAGACTTCACCATGAAATGTTCACCAACTTAAAATTTTACCATTATTCACTTAGTAATTCATATAACCTTCATTCAAAATACTGCTTCTTGAAAATTTTCCTCATTGCTTTGCTGACAATTAAGGAGTACACACTCAAATTGAATATCAGCACAGTTAGAAATTATCTATCAACTGATTGAGAATGAAAGGTTCTGTGCAGCTCAGTTATTTATAATAACTGGAGGGTTATTCACTTGACGCTTTAACAACATGGGTTTGAACTGCAGGGGTTCACTTATACACAGATTTTTTTTTTCAATAAATATGTACTACAGCACAACAGGATCCCAAATGTAAAGTTACACATGATTTTCAACTTCTCCAGGGGTTAACACCCCTGTCTCCTGAGTTGTTTAAAGGTTAGCTATACGTTTAAGCCCTTCGCCTGCATTCCCAAGCAATGTATATCCACATGCCACCTAATCTTTGTTACAAAATTAAGGATTATCATTATAAACAAATTGTTACAGGGTGGTACTCTATGTAAATATTTTTGACTACTTAGATCTGCTTTCCTTAACGTTAGTTTACCTATCTGCTTCTTTGACATAAACCTATCATTCTTATTGCTTTTAATATCACTGAAAGGAATCCCTGTATCTATCTCCTTCCATTTACCTAACATTCTGCTTTTAATCTGCATTGTCTTAGAAACCAGATCACTTTGTTCAGAATGATGACAGAGTATAAAAGTGAACAGGCTTTGAAAGAGGGTAAAGTGCCTCTCTTTTCTTTTTTTAAAGGGAGGTTTAATGAGGTGTAATTTAATAACATTCATGTGTTAAGTGTATAGTGTGGTGAGTTTTTGTTTTTGTCTTTTGATTTTTTAAAGAAAATTTTTGGCTGTGCCACCTGGCATGTGGGATCTTTATTCCCTGACCAAGGATCTAACCTGTGCACCCTGCAGGGGAAGCATGGAGGCTGATTGATGGGAATTCCCAAAAGTCCATCTCTTATGAATGAAGTGTAATGAGCAGCAGTATACCAATTTACGCACTTATTCTGGATTATTCTGCAGCTGTTTTCTCTTACTTCCCTGTTCTTAGTTGTATTCTGGATAGTCAAATTTGCAAGGGATATGTATTCTAGACAAGCATGATGTTGGTGTATTGCACGTATCAGAAAATTAGTAAAATCTTTGACAAACCTAAGTGTACTGATGTAATCTTCAGTATGACTTATGACATAACTTATAACATAGACAAAAATGGTATAGGTTTGCATAACTCATATACTTGCATACCATCAATGTGCTTCAGATGCAATGAGGCACATCAGAAAAGAATTAAATTTTCCAACAACACCTGCATCAGAAGGATGCAAACCTCTTGGCAATAATAACCAGCTAAGCACCTGGCATTACTGTCCATTATCACTTCACTGAATAACCCTGGCAGTGAACATTCACAAAATAACACAAATTATTTCTCAGTCTATCTAGAGTGGGATCTGCAATCTAGCTCTATCCCTGGCATTCTTCCTAGGGCACAGTGCCCGGTGCCCAACAACTAAATGACAGAATTCCTAACAAAAAGAATGTGGATTAAGTGTTTTGTATCCAAAATAAGGAGAAGGCAATGACAACCCACTCCAGTACTCTCGCCTGGAAAATCCCATGGACGGAGGGGCCTGGTGGGCTGCAGTCCATGGGGTCACTAAGAGTTGGAGACAACTGAGCGATTTCACTTTCACTTTCCACTTTCATGCACTAGAGAAGGAAATGGCAACCCACTCCACTGTTATTGCCTGGAAAATCCCAAAGAAAATAGCTTACCTTATTCTTAGTGTAACGGACTCTTCCTGAAGCAATCCCAAGTCTCTGAAAATAAGCTTCAAAATCACTTCCAGATCCCAGCTTGCTGATTCTAAATGTAAAACATAACACACATACATGAAGAAATAAATGCAAAAATAGATAATATAAATAGATGGGACAATGAATCCTGTCCCAACAAGTTCAAGGAAGTGTATGGTACCTTTATAAAAATTAAAAAAGGTATACCACCCTCAGGAAAACTTTCCTATGAAGATCCCCTGCAGTAGGAAATGGCAACCCACAACCAGTACTCTTGCCTGGAAAATCTCATGGACAGAGGCGCCTGGCGGGCTACAGTCCATGGGGTTGCAAAGAGTCGGACCAGACTTAGCAACTACACAACAACAACACCCTGATGATACGGTGATTTCAAACAACGAAAAATTTTTTTATTTTATTCTTTAAAATAATAACAAATAAACTTTAATTTATTTTAAAATTTAGAAAATAAAGTTGATTAAAATGTGGATAAAAAGGAACTTTCCTATTACATCTGTTTACACCTATAATAAAACTATAAATCTGCACTGACTACAACCAGAGTTGGGCAGTGACACCAAATTGGGCAACCTGGTAACTATGGCCTCAGCATTCATGGTAGTTTTTGAGGGAAAAACAAATAATAAGATATGATCTCGGCCCTCAGAGAACTGTGGTCTAGTATGAAAACTTCCAGGAGAAAGTCTACATTTAAGATCATGAAGACTCTAAAAGTACCCTAGTATATTTCAGAAATTAATCTAATTATATTTCTTTGCATATAATTAAGCCACTATATACATACCTATATATTTATATATAATGTAATGACATAGAAGATTTTCACTCAAAATGATATCAATAAAACAGAATATAAAATTATGTAGACATTAAGAACCTAACTATATACTTCCAAACTATTAGACGTGTTTTTGAGATTGAGACCTTGGGATGTTTTTTAATCTTTTACTTTAGTGTTTTTTTTATTTCTGAACAAGCAAATTAAAACATAATGAAGATACATTTAAACTCTCACAAGACTTATCTGCTATAAATTGTTACCAACAGCTGGTTTTAGAAATAGCATAGCAGTTGAAAACAAATATAAATACAAAATAAGCGCAAGACAGCTGTTGTATAAATGAGAAGTAAAAATTAATTCTCACATAAATTCTAAACTAACTACAGGTAAAAATATAACTTGGTGGCTGCTGATTTTTCTTAATAAATTTAGAAAGAAATAATCCATCATTTTTTTTTACTTCATCATAACCATTTGAAGTTATATTTATTAATATATTTAATACATATAATTCATGTGCTCAGCCATACCTAACTCTTTGTGACCCTAGGGACTGTAGCTCACCAGACTCCTCAGTCCATGGAATTTTTCAAGCAAGAATACTGGAGTGGGCTGCTGGTTCCTCCTCTAGGGGATCTTCCCAACTCAGAGATCAAAGTTGTACCTCTTGTGTCTCCTGCTTTGGCAGGGTGTGTACCTGGGAAGCCCATATTTAATATATATCTGAATGTAATTGTATACAAGAATGCAAAGTAGTACCTAATAATCTTTTACTAAATATTTGCAAAAATATTCTCAAATCGTTGAGATATCTGAGAATTGCATGTCTGGAGAAACAAGGAGCAAAGGGGAACTCAACTGATCCTGTAGTAGAAAACATGCATAAAAATGATTTACCTAGGCAAAGTTTTACTTTCTGATGAAGGGTCCTTTTCTAACCAGCTTTCATAAAGAGATTTACTCTCAAAACCATCATCAGGGCTGGAGATCTGAAAAGATAAGTCAAATATTAAGAAAAGAGACAGAACAATTACATTTTTGCCGATATTTAACCACGTGTTATTTCACATCAACTTCTACCTTTATCTACATGAACATTTGTGTATTATACTCTTTATAGAAAAATATGCTTTTGCAAATGGCAGGGGAAAAAAAATCCCAGCCCAAACTCCTATTCATTTATAATTTGTACTTGTTAGTAACCTGGCCATGTACTTAGGAGATTGTCCAAGATGATCTACAATGAGGCCTTAGAATAGCAGATAGGCAATAAAGAGCTGAGCTTGAAACTGTCAATGAGTCCTGGTTTTGCAGGGCAGGTGGGGTGAAAAGGAGCAGTTAATTTCAGAAAGTCTGTGTTTAAACAATGTTGGAATTTAATGGGTTTTAATAAGCTACATGACCTCAGGTTTCTAGTTGGGAACTGTAAGAACTTATGTAGGGATACACACACAAACATTTTTTATTACCCTCATTAAACGTATACTTACAAACGTATACTCTCTGTTCCTTTCTCCACTCTAATTATCACCAATTTAGAAAACAAGAGTTATTTACTGTCCATCAGAAAAAATTAAGACACATTTACGACATACCTCTTTTGTCAGTTTATACACCAACTGATGAAGAAGGGGTGTACAGTCAACTCTGAGAGTGTAATTACCTGAAAAATACACAAGACACATAAAGTATTTTAATACTTCCAAACGAAACTCCAATCTATATTCAATTCTAACTTTATTTTCCAAGTACAAACAAGATACTATAAACTTCAAATTGAATGCATCATTCCCAGAGAATTAAAAATAGGGTGGAAACATGGAGAAGGAAATGGCAACCCACTCCAGTGTTCTTGCCTGGAGAATTCCATGGAGAGGAGACTGGTGGGCTACAATCCATGGGGTTGCAAAGAGTCGGACACGACTGAGCAACTAACACTTTCACACTCAGGATGGAATTTCTAGCTCCAAGTCACCCTTGGGGAACTGTATCATTTTGCAGCGCTTTCTGTAAAAATAAAGACTATTATTTAAGACCACCACCACAACAAAAATAGGATGGAAATAATTCTTCAGTGGCGAGAGAGGCTGCAGGACACACTTAGGACACTGGAGTTTGCTAAGGCGGCAGCTCCCACAGTAACAGTGAGAGTCATTCTTCACTAAGGCAGTATCACTTAGGGGGACTTTGGCAAAGGAAGGGGTAAGGCCACAGTATTCATTCTCTTCATTCATAGTTCCCCAACCAGGGATCAAACCCAGGCCCACAGCAGTGAAAGCATGGCGTCCTAACCACTGGACCACCCCAGGGAATTCCCTCATTCATTTAATACAACAGTATGCAGCAGACATTAGACCAGAGCATGTCAGTAGCTAGTCAGTGTGCTCTGACATTTATCTAGAAATAATAATACAAAGCCTAGAGATACAAATGTCACATACTAGAGTCAAAAGGAAGTGTGTAGGCTTTGCTCCCTTCAAATCTGTTTCATTACATTCAGGAAGTATTTCTGTATAAAATATTCTGTAAAATATTTCTTCTGAAATATTTTAATCCAATCCTTTTACTATCTTCACATGAAAAATGTAATGACATAATAGAGATTTTATTTTCCTTTTTTTGACACCTCAAGGAATTCAATGTTATTCAATACAAAGTTTAACCACCCTCTAAAATATCTCATATCTTCAAAACACATAGTGTTTTTAATTAAAAATATTCTTAAAAAAAAAAAAACCTTATTTTCAAGCCAAGTAACAATGCTGTGATAGTTCAGGTGAAGAGCAAACATGCTCAACCATACATATATATTTAACCATTCTCCCCCAAACTCCCCTCCCATCAATGCTGCTAAATACTAGTAATTCAAAATAGGCAAATAGTAAATATAAAGAAATTAGGATCAGTCATTTAGTTATGAATCACACTGATTCGTTTGAATTATAATGATTTTCTCTCTAGTAAAATGAAAAATTAAGGTATTGAGGTATCTCATAGGAAGAGGATAACCTTGGTTTACAAACTGAATATACAGACTTAAATGATGGTATACTATTTAATAACAGTCAAAAATAAAATTTACCTTCTATAGATGAATCTGAGTTGATATAAGCAACACTTCGCTCCTGGAGTGTTTTTACATTCTCCTATAGTTGAAGCAAAGTTGTTACTTAACTCACACCATTTTGTGGGAATATAAACAAAATAGATTAATTGAGTATAAGAGTAGTCTACAAACACATTTATAAAACCCATGCTTTTGACAATAATTTCTGAGAAAATGCTGTTAACTGATTGGTTGACGACACTGATACATTTAAAACAAGAAAAACATTATGATGCTTAGTTACTGTTTATAGCAATAGCAGGGAGCCCTGAAGCAAAAGCATTTTGAGAGTACAGTTCCCTGATGTCCTGTGAGTGAATAGAAGAAAGGCAATGCCAAAGAATGTTCAGTCTACCACACAGCTGCACTCATCTCACATGCTAGTAAAGTAATGCCTAAAATTCTCCAAGCCAGGCTTCAACAAGACATGAACCATGAACTTCCAGATGTTCAAGCTGGTTTTAGAAAAGGCAGAGGAACCAGAGATCAAATTGCCAACATCCACTGGATCATCAAAAAAGCAAGAGAGTTCCAGAAAAAAACATCTATTTCTGCTTTATTGACCATGCCAAAGCCTTTGACTGTGTGGATCACAATAAACTGTGGAAAATTCTGAAAGAGAAGGGAATACCAGACCACCTGACCTGCCTCTTGAGAAACCTGTATGCAGGTCAGGAAGCAACAGTTAGAACTGGACATGAACAGACTGGTTCCAAATAGGAAAAGGAGTACGGCAAGGTTGCATATTGTCACCCTGCTTATTTAACTTCTATGCAGAGTACATCATGAGAAACGCTGGGCTGGAAGAAACACAAGCTGGAATCAAGATTGCTGGGAGAAATATCAATAATGTCAGATATACAGATGATACCATCCTTATGGCAGAAAGTGAAGAGGAACTAAAGAGCCTCTGGATAAAAGTGAAAGAGGAGAGTGAAAAAGTTGGCTTAAAGCTCAACATTCAGAAAACTAATATCATGGTATCCAGTCCCATCACTTCATGGCAGATAGATGGGGAAACAGTGGAAAGAGTGGCTGACTTTATTTTTCTGGGCTCCAAAATCACTGCAGATGGTGACTGCAGCCATGAAACTAAAAGACGCTTACTCCTTGGAAGGAAAGTTATGACCAACCTACACAACATATTAAAAGCAGAGGCAAGACTTTGCCAACAAAGGTCCATCTAGTCAAGGCTATGGTTTCTCCAGTGGTCATGTATGGATGTGAGAGCTGGACTACAAAGAAAGCTGAGCTCCGAAGAATTGATACTTTTGAATTGTGGTGTTGGAGAAGACTCTTGAGAGTCCCTTGGACAGCAAGGAGATCCAACCAGTCTATCCTAAAAGAGATCAGTCCTGGGTGTTCATTGGAAGGACTGATGTTGAAGCTGAAACTCCAATACTTAGGCCACCTGATGCAAAGAGCTGACTCATTGGAAAAGACCCTGATGCTGGGAAAGATTGAGGGCAGGAGGAGAAGGGGACAACAGAGGATGAGATGGCTGGATGGCATCACCGACTCAATGGACTTGAGTCTGAGTGAACTCTGGGCGTTGGTGATGGACAGGGAGGCCTGGAGTGCTGCGGTTCACGGGGTTGCAAAGAGTCGGATACGACTGAGTGACTGAATTAAACAGAACTATGAGTAAAAATTGCTCAATCATGTCCAACTCTTTGCAGTCCCAGGGACTATACAGTTTTGGGAAATCTCCAGGCCAGAATACTGGAGTGGGTGGCCTTTCCTTCTCCAGAGGATCTTCCCAAACCAGGAATTAAACCAGGGACTCCTGCATTGCAGGCAAATTCTTTACTAACTGAGCTATGAGGGAAGCCCCATTAGTGGAATATAAAAAGGTAATCCTCACAGATTTTCAGGTCCAGCCAAGATCTACTGAATAACAATTGCTCAAAGTAAGGCCTGGAAATCTATAATTTTAAAAAGGTATATCTAGAATTTAATTCAGATGACCATTACATCTCCTACTGTGGGCAAGAATCCCTTAGAAGAAATGGAGTAGCCCTCATAGTCAACAAGAGTCTGAAATGCAGTTCTTGGGTGCAATCTAAAAAATGACAGAATGATCTCTATTCATTTCCAAGGCAAACCATTCAAAATCACAGTAATCCAAGCCTGAGAAATCTGTATGCAGGTCAGAAAGCAACAGTTAGAACTGGACATGGGAAAACAGACTCTTCCAAATCGGGAAAGGAGTACATCAAGGCTGTACATTGTTACTCTGCTCATTCAACTTATATGCAGAGTACATCATGCAAAATGTCAGGCTGGATGAAGCACAAGCTGGAATCAAGACTGCCAGGAGAAATATCAGTAACCTCAGGTATGCAGATGACACCACCCTTATGGCAGAAAGTGAAGAAGAACTAAAGAGCCTGTTGATGAAAGTGAAAGAGGAGACTGAAAAAGCTGGCTTAAAACTCAGCATTCAAAAAACTAAGATCGTGCCATCTGGTCCCATCACTTCATGGTAAATAGATGGGGAAACAATGGAAACAGTGACAGACTTTATTTTTCTGAGCCTGAAAACCACTGCAGATGGTGACTGCAGCCATGAAATCAAAAGACGCTTACTCCTTGGAAGTAAAGCTATCATCAACCTAGGCAGCATATTACAAAGCAGAGATATCACTTTGCTCACAATGGTCTGTCTAGTCAAGGCTATGGTTTTTCCAGTAGTCATGTATGGATGTGAGAGTTGGACTATAAAGAAAGCTGAGCACCAAAGAATTGATGCTTTTGAACTGTGGTGTTGGAGAAGACTCTTGAGAGTCCCTTGGACTGCAAGGAGATCCAACCAGTCCATCCTAAAGGAAATAAGTCTTGAATATTCATTGGAAGGACTGATGCTGAAGTTGAAGATCCAATACTTCGGGCAAATGATGTGAAGAACTGACTCATTGGAAAAGACACTGATGCTGGGAAAGATTGAAGGTAGGAGGAGAAAGGGACGACAGAGGATGAGATGGTTGGATGGCATCACCTACTCGATGGACATGGCTTTGGGTGGACTCTGGGAGTTGGTGATGGACAGGGAGGCCTAGGGTGCTGCAGTCCCTGGGGTCACAAAGAGTCGGACATGACTGAGCGACTGAACTGAACTGAATCTCTAGCAATCATTACATACATAGGAGTGTGAGATCCACTGAAACTGGATATACCCATGTAAATTTATCATTTGAAGTGAGTAGTTGAAAATTTCCATTTATCTAAAACTTTTTTTAAGGTATGATGAAGAAAAAGAACAAAAAAAAGCAGAGAATAGAGAAAAACACTGGAGGGAGAGAGGATGGATAACAGGACTAACCAGACATTCTTTCTCTCTCTCTCTCTAACACACTTACCCTATAAGATAAAGCAGAGGAAGGCTGGTGTCACACACATATGAGAATATGCTGAGACTTCTCTACCCTCTCTAGCTTGCTACCATATAAGAATACATCACAATAAAAACATTTAAAGCTGTGAGTGGTTATTACACAAATGGGGATTCTTGTCTCTGTAGCTGCCCGCATAGGTCAGGTGACAGCTGACTCTGCTATAGATAAATGAGTCACAGTCCCCATTATAACAGACTTACAGTAGAAATAAAGAAGATTCCTAAACGATATTTAAGAAGGTAAGGATGCTGTTGAATGTGATCAAGAATCTGGCAGAAAACTAGAAACAGTATCGAAACTGTCTTTTAACCCACATGTATTTAAAATAATGCAAGGCATATTATATCTTGGATTTATTTTATCTTCATTTTAAGCTGCTGAAATTATAGGAACAGAAATATATGTTTATAACATGCATGTATTCCTAAGAAACTATTCATCTAAAGTTAAGTCTATTCCAAAATGCTTATTCACAATATCAGCGTAATAATAAAACTTCCCAATATAAATGGAACAAAGCAGAAGTGATGCAAGTAACTGTGTGTGTGTGATTTTACTTCTGTATTTATTTAATTCGTATTATTTTAAAGTAAAGTAAGAGGAAATGAGTCAGAAGGAAACAACAGATGGCAAGAAATACATGACATGCTTTAAAGCAATTCTATAAAATCTGGACTTATAAAGTAGAGGATGATGAGGGAAATTGTTTTTGGCACACTTGCCTTCTGAGCTTACCTTGCACATTTAAGAACTTAGAGATACTGGACAGAGAGGCTAAAGGAAGAGGATGACAGAGGGGAGCCTAGGAGAGACACTTAAATCATCAAGAGTCAGTGACAGAATTAATCATAGCTGAAGCAAAAAATGAGTCAATTTACAAAATTATCATCTTATACTCCACAATCAGCCACTTTCATGAATGGTAAAATAAACCCATGTTAACAATTATGTATCAAATCTATAAATGTGAAATTATAATAGAGTATAGTCACCATAATAGAACATCTTATATTTTCTTAGATAGAAGAAATACAAAGAAACTTCAAAAACTTGAAAAAAGTAACTCTAAGGATCTGTATCAGTTTTTAGATAAGTTAAGTCATTTGTCAGAAACAGCCTGCCAGTTTTTAACTACTTTCTGAACATATAGATTTTTTATAAATCAAATGCAAACTAAAATATTTTGACAATAAATTTGTTCACAGTCCAGTAATTAAGAGGATATTCTGTTTTGCCAATCTGCTATGAAAGTAAAAACAAATTCTAATTCCTAAATTCTCTTGAGTATTTATCAAAATTAAAACCATATTAGGTAATGGAATCTATTTGTGACTATCCTGCTGCTGCTGCTAAGTCGCTTCAGTCGTGTCCGACTCTGTGCGACCCCATAGCCGGCAGCCCACCAGGCTCCCCCGTCCCTGGGATTCTCCAGGCAAGAACGCTGGAGTGGGTTGTCATTTCCTTCTCTGATGCATACATGCATGCTAAGTGACTTCAGTTGTGAGATATAAATATCTGTTGCCTGTTGACCAAGAAAACAAGAACTCTTCTGTCTTATTTACCTCAGCCCATTCTGTGGAACCCAGAAGTCCAAATTCTTCTGCATCCCAGCTGGCAAAAATGATAGTTCTTCTTGGTCTCCAGCCTATAATCATTGTTAACACACATAACTAGGTATATCTGTCTAAAAGCAAAGGAAATTTCAGTTGGTCACTTTTTGTCACCACCTACCACAGAAACACTACTTACCACTACTGAGCAGTTTCCCAAAACTCTGGGCAACTTCTTGCAAAGTAGCAGCCCCACTGGTTGGGTCAATGCCTCCAAATACCCAGGAGTCCCGATGACCTCCCAGAATAACATATCTGTCTGGGAAAAAAATGCGTTCAAAAGAATTTCAACTTTGAATACATTTATAAAGAGTACAACTTATGATTTCAAATTAAACTTCCTCTAATAAATGTACCACCACAGTACATAAGTTACACGTGGGGTTTGAGGGGAGCAGGGGTTACACGTGAGCTCTCTATACCTAGTACTCAATTTTATTCTGAACCTAAAATTACACTAAAAATAAAGCATATTAAGAATGTTATGTTCTAATCAGAAAAAACCCCACAAAACTTCCTCTTGAGTTTCCCCATAGAAATGAACACCATAATGTAGAGTCTTCTTTTAGAATTATACTTTTTCTTCCAAAGTTAGTCATTTCACATCAGCCAGAAAAAAATTAGCTGTGGACTAAAATCTTCTTGCAATCTGGTAAAGCCAAACGTCTACAATAATCCATCAACTTACCAGGTTCCACAGATCCTCGGATAGTTCCGATTACATTGTAAATCCTTGTGATTTTATTGATATTATAAACATGCATTCTAACCTTCCTAGAATTTCAAAGGGGACAAATTACTTCACATGGAGCATTATGCCTAGCAGCTTTCTTCCACTGTTTTATTATAAGAAATCTCAAAAGTACAGAAAATTGTATAACAGGGCAATAACTTCTCAAATACCCACCACACAAACTCAAATAATTGTAATATTGTTGAGCCATTTGCAAGTAAGTTGCAGATATCATGACATCTTACTCCTGTGTACTGAAGCATGCACATTAAATTCAAATTTTAAAAACCAAACGTCAATATTTTATATTTTTCCTCCCTTATAACTCTATTGTTGATATTTAAAGTTCAAAATATTCTATTATTAAACACAGCTTGTGTATTCATTCTAAACTTTTTAAATGCTATGCAATTACAAAAATAAGGGAGAGAGCCTATTATCTATCTATTAAAGGCCAAAGAAGCCTAATTTTTAAAGTATATATTTATTCATTTGGCTGCACCAGATCTTAGTGATGGCATGTGAGATCTGATCAGGGGCTGGACCCGGGCCCCCTGCATTGCGAGCCCAGAGTCTTAGCCACTGACCACCAGGGAAGTCTCCAGAGAAGCTTATTTTTAATTTGTTTTATAGTAATGTTAATTCCTGATATTCAGTTAACATTTTCCAAGATTATCAAAATGGTCCATCAGTATACTGTTAAAGAGCTGACTGAGTGCTGCCTACAAGAAACATGATAAACTCTATTGTTAAATGGCAGTTTGAGAAACACCTGCTAAAATGTATAAGACAGCTATATGATGAAACTGTTCCAGGCCATCACTGTTGATTCTGATCTGGGCCTGCCTTTTAAATATTCATTCATCAATTGTAATTAACCAAACCAGAATTCACAGGAAAATACAATCAAGATCAGAAAATGATAAAAAAAAAATGCCATTCACATTCTATAAAGCCGAACTGACATGGGAAAATGCCGAGCCTCTTTATCAGAGGGGAACAAAAATTCTTAATCTATGGCAGGCTCATGGGAAGTGCACAGGGAACCCCAGAACTTTCTCCTTTTTAGTTCATTTTTAAACGCAAGAACTAGCACATCAAATCCTGTATGTTGTTACGTGTAGATTCTGGTGTTTCCCCCGCCCCCGCCCAAAAGTGCATTGTGATTCTGAACGTGTATATAATTCATGAATAGTATTCAACTAAAAAGTGCCTTTAGGGGAAAGCTAATCAATGGGTGTTGTTCTGCATTTTAAGACATTTGGTAAAAGATTTTATTTTTGCTTCTGAATGATAAAAATTAATAGCAAAAAGCAAAATTATTCTTTAGCATGTTTCTAAGTAAATAAACCTAAGATCTACTAGTAAGAAACCCAACTTCAGTGACATATGTAATTAAATGCAGAAAATAAAAGAATGCTGTAACAATGAGGAATGAGAGAAGACAATCTATTTTAATCTAAACGGAAAATAAAGTAGCTATCTGCTCAGATTCTCAAAGAAGGTCATCTGTATCTTTAATCTTTATATTTTTCTAGTTTTTAGTATCACTGACTCCAAAAGTACCTGAAAGAATTACATAGAGAAGTACTGCTACGGTTTCCAGTGGGTCAGCAAGAACGTTGTGGGCTCTGCAAATGAAGCTCCTGAAATTCTGGACAACTTGGGCGATTGACTTTGGGGCCTCTCCTGCTTTACCATGGACAGAAATGATCTCCAGAGGACTTTGATCTTCAATTTGGGATTCTATGCTGAGGGGATTTGACTTGCCAGGAATCTGAATGACACTGACATCAGCCAGGGGTGTAGCCACACAGACACAAGGAACCCCTGCGCTGTATCTGAACCTTCCAAAACCTGAGCCTCCAATCTGGCACCATCACAAGAACTGTCCTGGGGGCAATCTGACTCAAATGGGCCTTTTCCTTCCCCGCCTTGTAACAGGGAAGAACATGTTGTATTTTATTACAAGTTAATCACTAAAGAGATGTTGCCTATAAGATTAAATTACACATAATGGCCCATAATGGCCTACTATCACTTCAAATTCATTATGTTCCAAATAAACTGAATTCAAGAATATAGCCTCCAGACGGCAGGGGTTTTTTCCTGTCTTGTACACTGCTGAATCCCCAGTGCCCAGAATAGTGCCAGGGTACAGTAAATGCTCAATAAATATTTGTAAAAGGAATGAATATCCTCTTATATAGGGAAATACAGGAGAAATCTGAGAACAAACTCAGCTCAAATATCAGTTACTTCTGCCTATCAAAGTCTTTGTTTGATAAGACTATTTAAAAACTCTACAGAGACAGAATTTAACTTGTGGAAATCTGGTAATACAAATAAGTCATGTCCACTGAAATGCACAATTTCTCTCATAAACTTTCCTTTCCTAGTGTGAAAGAAATCAGTTTTTCAGCTATTAAGCATACTTATTGCAGCATTCCTATGGAGCTTATTTTTTGTATCATCTTTGAATTCTCCTTTGAACCAGCTTTTAACTCCTTTCGGGTTCCCTTGATTGCATTAAATAAAATTTTTACACAAACTCATTTTGTATTCGTATGAGAATTACGGTTTTACTTAAGCAAAAAAAATCATCCTTTACATTTCTGGAAGTCCCGCTGAGATGTACAATGGGTTCTTCTTGGACAGCCAGGAAGGGCTGGCTCTCTTACACCCAGACACGTCTTCCTTGACTCTCAGATGTACATTCCAAGCAGCAATAAAGTTTTAACTTGGCTGAATCTCTGTATCTCCAACTTACTTTTTTCTACTGATTCTGTGTTTTGTTTATGTTTCTGGTTTGCTTACAGCAGATAAGTTAAACCCATTTGTGGTGGCAATGGTAAAGAATTTGGTTTCAGGTCTTATCATTTGGTAATCTCTATAAGTTGATCAATACATTATTATTAAGATCTCTTAGATGAGAAATGACACTGAGTCTTGTTTTTAGCAATTTTTTTTAAAAAATTGTGTATCTGCCCATTTTGAGTTCAAATCAAATAGGGATTTTTGCTCATGGTGAAGATGGACAGCTTTTTGATATCTTCACCAGGGAGATGTTCTATTTCTGAGCTTACTCTTGAACTATGACTGTAGCTATGTGTTTATTGATTTCTCTGTGTTTATATGTTTCTGTTCATAAATCAGAAAGGCATATATCTTTCATTGTGTACCTCGAGAGAGTATTAATAATTAGATAATAAAGTCTCTTATATTAAAAGAAGTCCATTCTAATTGAGAGGCAGAGATAAATAAGCACTTACATAACAATATTTCTAAAATTCCTATAAAATAAAACTGAATTCCTAATACTTTAAAGGGCTTCCCAGGTGGTGCTGCTGCTGCTGCTAAGTCACTTCAGTCATGTCCGACTCTGTGCGACCCCATAGACGGCAGCCCACCAGGCTCCCCCGACCCTGGGATTCTCCAGGCAAGAACACTGGAGTAGGTTGCCATTTCCTTCTCCAATGCATGCAAGTGAAAAGTGAAAGGGAAGTCGCTCAGTCATATCCAACTCTTAGCAACCCCATGGACTGCAGCCCACCAGGCTCCCCCGTCCATAGGATTTTCCAGGCAAGAGTACTGGAGTGGGGTGCCACTGCCTTCTCCCCAGGTGGTGCTAATGGTAAAGAATCTGTCTGCCAGTGTAGCAGATGCAAGAGACCCAGGTTTGATCCTTGTGTTGGGAATATCCCCTGGAGAAGGAAATGGCAACTCATTCCAGTATTCTTGCCTGGAAAAATCCCATGGACAGAGGAGCCTGGCGGGGTACAGTCCATGGGGTTGCAAAAAGTCGGACATGGCTGAACACTTGTCAGCAGCAATAATTTAAAATTTCTGAAATAAAACTTTTAATAGAAATTAAAAGACATTCTCAGAATACAATTTCATATTGTTCAGTAAATTTCTAGTGAACAAGACTGACTTAATAATTTTGTCTTAATAAAAACAGCTATATTTTCTGCGATTCATCAGTTCTTAAGTTTCCCTTCCTCTCTACCTTTCAAGCAAATCAAAGTACTTAAAGTTCTGATCATGCCATGATGTTCTACAACTCTGGACAAGCTGTTCTCTGCCACTGACATTTCCTGCCTAACTTGATCCACTGGAAAACTTACTCTTTCTATAAAATTAAGCTCCAGGAAACATATTCTATGATCATGCCTCCTCAAAGGTGCTATCATGGGTTGATAACAATAATAACTAAAATAAGTGTATTGAGCCTTATAACAGTTATGTGCATACCCATTTTAACTTATTTAACCCACACACATAGGAAGTGATCAGTAAAAAGGCTGGAACCTGTCTCTCCTCTTTTACTCCTTGCATAGCACTTTGACAGCTATCTGAAGAGCTATTTAAAAACATCAGGTAAAGAGGGAAGTTAAGGGACTCCCCTGGTGGCCCAGTGGCTAAGACTCCACGCTCCCGGTGCAGGAAGCCCTAGCTCAGTCCCTGGTCAGCGACAATACCACATGCCGCAACCAAGACCTGCCACAGCCAAATAAATACTTCAGAAAAAAAGAGGGGAGAGTTAAAATGTTAAACCTGTAACTTAAATGTAGCAATTTTTGAGATGTAAAAAACAAATGTTGTGATATCCCTGTTGGAAGAAGAATTTAACACATCATTTCATAAGTAATTCTTTTGCTTAGTCACCCAGTCATGTCCAACTCTTTGCAGACCTCCTGGACTGGAGGCTGCCAGCCTCCTGTGTCCATGGGGTTTTCCAGACAAGAATACTGGAGTGGGTTGCCATTTCCTTCTCCAGGGGATCTTCCCAACCCAGGGATTGAAACCAGATCTCCTGCATTGCCATCTGAGCCACAAGGGAAGCTCTAAGTACTTCTAAATGATAATTATTCACTATGAAAAATGAGCAAAAAAAAAAGATAAGCAAAACAAAACTGGCAGAACACTTATCTTGACATTTTTCCATTAAATACGTAAACTTTTACTAGGATACGAAAGTAACATAAAACTACCTGAAAGAATCATGTCCTATAAAGCCAGGCCCAATGTTGTAACTCACGTTAAGACCTCCCTTCCAGCTGTCATCTGGTGAAGCAGTTCCTCCCAAATAGCTGTCAAGAGAAAATGAAAATGACAGAAAAAAAGCTGAGCATCACAATTTCTAAAAGAAATCACAAAGAAGCTGATGAGGTTTTATTCAGACATTTAACAAATATATATTGAGGATTTACTAAGTGCTGGGAACTATAAAATTTCCTTCCCTTGCAGAAGTTACATCCTAGTGAGAGAACTATAACTGAGATACATAAGTAAAATGTTGATATGCTAGTGGTAAGAGCTAAGGAGAGGAATTCCATGGCAGTCCAGAGGTTATGAGTTGGCCTCTCACTGCCTGGGCCTGGGTTCAAGCCCTGGTTGAGGAACTAAGATCCCATGTGCTTCACAGCACAGCCTCCCACCAAAAAAAGAGCTAAAAAACAACCTGTCCATCATCAGGAAAAAACAACCAAAATAGTGAGGGGAAATGGGAAACATCAGTGCATCAGCCTCTCTGCTTCTGACTTTAATGATTTACATAGAGAAGCATTAGGTTCAAGAAATCCTAAACATATGAAATTAAGGAGAAGAAGAAATTAATTTCTAGAAAAGCTGCTGGTTACACAGTAGCCACTCAAAAATCAATTACTGAATTGCATTTGCACATACATTAAACAAAAAATAGACATTAGGAAATCGGAAAAGGAAGCAACAGTTATACAATACAGTAATAGCAAACACTGACTGAATGTTTTTCCTATGATATTTATATAATGATTTCATCTATTCATAATAACTCTATCAGGCAGAAACTAGTTCTGTCTTCATTTCAGAGAAGGAACCTGAATCGGAGAAAGATTGGTTAACTGGTGTAAGTTTACATATCCAGTGAGTTGTGGGCATCACCACATTTTTGAAATGCAGGTCAAATACAAATACCTAAGATAACCTAACTACTTGAAAAATCTCAAGTCAATATTTTTATCTTTAGACATAGTTTTTCCTTTTGACACTTTCATTTGTAGCAAATACAGGAATGTTTTCTTATTATTTCTTATTTAATAAACTGCTCTTTCCTTACAGAGAAAAAGATGTGTTCTATATTTCCTACTTCAGGAGTCAATTCTCATACAAGACTTAACTTTTAACATAGGTAGGTTTTAGAAGAGAAAATAGATGTTTACTGTAATATATATCTTATTCTCAAATACAACTAGAAAACTATACCGTAATAATATTTCTGCATCATTATATCCAATGGGATGTACAGGGATTTGGGGAATTCCCACTCCATCTTCAACATCAAGTCTGAAGGTATATTCTGCAGAAATCAATTGCATAAGAGGAAAACAATTGAAGAATTGAGCAAAGGGTATAAAAGAATTCCTGTTATTACTAATGTAGATTTGCTATATGTTTGATATTATATCCGAAATTTTAAAGTTCCCCCAAAGCGACTGACTGTTTTATCCAATATGGTCTATTTAAATTTGACAGTAAAAAATTAAATCACTTACATTTTAATATAAATTCAATCACCGGGATTACAGATTCCTATATTTGCTTTGACATTTCATGTAATTCTCTTGAATTTTCCAAGAATATTTTATTTCCTTAAGGATATCTTGAATCCTTTTTAGAGAAGCTTCAGTTAACTAAATACCTGGAAAATGTGTCCCAGATTCTGAAACTAGAAAGAACTGTAAAAAAAGAACTGAAGAGAATGCAAAATGCTGGGCTGGATGAAGCATAAGCTGGAATCAAGATTGCTGGGAGAAATATCAATAACCTCAGATATGCAGATGACACCACCCTTATGGCAGAAATGAAGAGGAACTAAAGAGACTTTTGAAAGTGAAAGAGGAGAGTGAAAAAGTTGGCTTAAAGCTCAACATTCAGAAAACTAAGATCATGGCATTCGATCCCATCACTTCATGGCAGATGGGGAAATAGTGGAAACAGTAGCTGACTTTATTTTGGGGGGCTCCAAAATCACTGTGATGGTGATTGCAGCCATGAAATTAAAAGATGCTTACTCCTTGGAACGAAAGTGATGACCAACCTAGACAGCATATTGAAAAGCATAGACATTACTTTGCCAACAAAGGTCCATCTAGTCAAAGCTATGGTTTTTCCGGTAGTCAAATATGGATACGAGAGTTGGATTATAAAGAAAGCTGAGCACTGAAGAATTGATGCTCTTGAATTGTGGTTTTGGAGAAGATTCTTAAGAGTCCCTTGATCTGCAAGGAGATCCAAACAGTCCATCCTAAAGGAAATCAGTCCTGAATATTCATTGGAAGGACTGATGCTGAAGCTGGAGCTCCAATACTTTGGCCACCTGACGCGAAGAACTGACTCACTGAGAAAGACCCTGATGCTGGGAGAGACTGAAGGCAGAGGGAGAAGGGGAGGACAGAGGATGAGATGGTTGGATGGCATCACTGACTTGACGGACATGAATTTGAGTAAACTCCGGGATTGATGATGGACAGGGAAACCTGGTGTACTACAGTCCATGGGGTTGCAAAGAGTCAGACAAAAGTGAGTGACTAAACTAAGTGGTATTGGGAATAAGTGAAAATTTCTTACTCAAATAATAACAATATTCTCCTTAAAGGAAGATGAAAAGTATTGTCAGGCTTAAATTCTAATTGGGACTTGTGGTTTCAGCCAAAATAGAGTTTTCTAGAGCATTAAAACAACTATCTTAGAAAAAGAGAGGTTTCAAACAAGTTACATCAGATTCCACTTTAAGAAACTGAAAAAATAAGAGCAAATGAAGCAAAAATGAGCAGGAGAAAGGATATATCCTACTAAAGAGCAGAAATGTTAGAGATAGAAAACAGACAAATGATAGAAATTATCAATGAAATCCAAAGCTGGTTCTCTGAGTGGATTAACAAAATTGATAAATCCCTTGCAAGACATATCAAGAACAGACAAGAGATATAAACCATCAATATCAGAGAGAATAGCACTCCAGTACCTTCAGAAAAGAGAGAGAGAGAAGAAAGGAAGAATATTACAAACAACTATATGCCTATAAATTTAACAAGTTAGATGAAATGGACAAAATCTTAAACTAGCAAATCTCACTCAAGATTAAATACATAACATAAACAGCCATATACCTACTGAAGACATTTAATTTGCAGTTAAAAACATTCCTACCAACAAAATACCAGGCCCATATCGATTCACTGAAAGATTCTACATCATGCCATGTCACACTCAGTTGCTTAGTCATATCTGACTCTTTGCAACCCCATGGACTGTAGCCCACCAGGCTTCTCTCTCCATGGGATTCTCCAGGCAAGAATACTGGAGTGGCTTGCCATCTCCTCCTCCAGGGGATCTTCCTGACCCAGGAATCAAACCTGCATCTCTGGCGTCTCTTGCATTGGTAGGTGGATTCTTTACCACTGAGCCACATTTACAGACAAAATCAAACCCATTCTACATAAACACTTGCAGAAAAATGAAGAAGATGAAGTAATTTTTAATTCATTCCATGAACTCAATGTTACTGCTACCAAAATGAGACAGAGAAACTACAAGAAAGTAAATTGATAGGACAATATCCGTTATTATTAAAGACATTCTTAGCAAAATTTTTAGCACAAATCCAGTAATATACCAATATTACGTAAAAGAATAATACAATGCGGACTTCCCTGGTGGTCCAGTGGTTAAGAATCCACCTGCCAGTGCAGCAGCAAGAGTTCAGTGCCCGGTCCAGGAAGATCACACATGCTGCAGCTACACCCTTGTGTCACAACTACTGAGCCTGAGTGCCACGACTGCTAAAGCTCGTGTGCCTAGAGTCTGTGCTCCGCAACGAGAAGGCGCTGCAATGTGAAGCTTCTGCACTGCAACTTGAGAGTAGCCCCCATCATTGCAACTAGAGAAAGCCTGCACACAGCTATGAAGACTCAGAGTAGACATAAATAATTTTTTTTTTTTTTAAGAATGTTCCATTAGAGTTTATCCCAGGTTGTTTTGGTTTAACACTCAAAAATCAATCTGGGGAATTTCCTGGTAGCCTAGTGGTTAGGATTCTGTCTTTACAAGCATGGCCTGCCTTTAATACCTTATTTGAAAACATCCAATAAGCTGCACGGGGTGCACCCCCCCCCAAATCAATATGTATAATTGAAGAAAAACATAGATAAGAACAATTTAAGATCATTTCATTAGGTACAGAAAAAGAATCTGACAAAATTCAGTACACATTGCTAGTCAAATGAGATAAATGTGCTAAGATGAAAATTCATAGCACTTTAAGATAGAAGTGAACTTGCTCAATCTGATAAAAAAGAATCTATAAAATCTGGAAAAAAAAAAAACCCTATAGCTAAGATCCTACTTAACAGAGAAAGGCAGGGACAGTCTTTGGGGCAGAAACATGGCAAGGATATCTGCTCTAACAACTTTTTACAGCAATGTTCTAGAAGTACCAGATACTACAATAAGGAAAGAAAAAGAAAAGGCATCCAAAATAGAAACAAAGAAATAAAACTCTCTTTATGTGCATATGACATGATCACCTATACAAAAGCTGATGGAATCCACAAAAACCTAGCAGAACTAATTACTGATAAGTTTACAGAATATAAAATCAATATACAAGATCAGTATGTTTCCTCTAGAAACAACATTTCCATTTACTAACAACGGCCAACTGGAAATCGAAATTTAAAATGTAATTTAAAAAAGAATAACACTATGAAATTACTATGGATAAATGGGAAAAAAGATACACATGGCCTGTACAGTGAAACAACAAATGCGCTGAAAGTTATGGATACCTAAGTAAATCGAGAGCTGTACCACGTTATGGGTCAGAAGATCCCATATTTTAAAATACCAATTTTCCCAAAACTGACTTATAGATTTAATTCAACCTCAATCAACTTCCCAGGAGACTTTTTGGTAGAAATTGATAAGCCAGTTCTAAAATTCATATGGGAAGGAACCAGAATAGCTACCAAAACTTTGAAAAAGAATTGTAACTTGGAGACTTTCATATTGATTAGAATGTAAAGTTAAAAAGATCAACCATACTAAGTGCTGGCAAGGATGCAGCAAATGGAACATTCACACACTGCTGCTAGAATGCAAAATGGTACAACCACTTTGGAAAACAATTTGAAAATCATCTATCATGTTATCCAGCCATGCCATTTCTATTCATTTACTCAAAAAAGACAAAAGTATATATATATATATATGTATGTGTATATATATATATATATAAAGACGTGCATACAACTGTTCGTAGCGATTTTACGTGTAATATCTCCAAAACTTAAAGCAATCTAAATTCCCAAGAAAAAGTAAACAAATAAACAAACTGTAGAGTATCCATTCAATGGAATACCATTCAACAACCATGACAGAAAGAACTGAAATATTGACACAGACATCAGCGTAGCTGAAGCTCAAAATAATTATACTAGACAGAAGGCAAATCAATGGCTCCTAGGGATTGGCAGGGAGGGAGTGGGGTTGAGAGGAAGGCATCACAAAAAGATGAGATGAAACTTTTCAGGGTAATGGACACGTTCATTATCTTGATTGTGGATATGGTTACACAAATGTGAAAAACTTTCACATTTTACATATTAAATCACACAATATCATTGATATTTTCAAAAATAAAAATATGTGATCTATAGAAAAATAAAATCATTACACAATTCAGAAACCCTAAGTTCTAGTTTGGTAAGAATAGTATTACTCTGGACACGTGTTCTTCAACCTCTACTAAAGGCAGAAGAGAACTGAACTGTCTGTTCCCTCCTCCACGTCCACACCTCATGGAAACTTAAAACTGAAATAATAAAAGGGAAATTTTTTTAAATTCCTAGCAGTAGCAATCTGAAATACAATTGTGCACAATTTTAACGGTATTCTATAGATGCTTACTTTTACGCCTTCTTTAAGGACAAGTAATATTTTCGCAAAAATGAATGGGCCATAACAGGCTCATCTATTACCTTTAGCTGGATAACCTGGAGTGAGGGGGTCACCAGCACCATTCAGATTTAACACATTCCCTCTCTGGGCTGCAGTTCCAGGAAGGTTCCACCCTTTGGGATATGGCTGTACCCCAGGAGCAGAGTAGTCAGCGGGATCTGAGTACAAGATGATTCCCTTGGCTCCTGCCAACATGGCATTTTTAACCTGCAGGGGCAATAAGCAATCCATAATGTAGAAATGGCAAAAGACTGACTTACCCATGTAAGATAAAACCAATTTAATAACATAAGGAAACTTGCACACTTTTATTATCAAACTGGTAACAATCAGTTCTTTTTGGCTTGAATATGATTTCTGACTAGGTAGGCTTAACAACTCGCATTTATTCAACATAACTCCAAACAAGTTATTACCTTTTCTGTGAAGCATTCCTATTATACCTAAAACTGAAAAATTAATGCCTCTCTTTTCTAAACATCTTCTATATTGTGTATATGATTATATTACAAGATGGATCAAAGCATTATAAAATAACTTTTAAACATCTTTCTTCTCTACTACTATTTTTGAGAACAAGGACCTTGTCTAACTCATTTTAACTATCTACCCCTCAGTGTTTGGGCTTCCCAGGTGGCTCAATGATAAAGAATCTGCCTGCAATGGAGGCAATGCACACGTGGGTTCTATTCCTGGGTCGGGAAGATCCCCTGGAGGAGAGCATGGCAACCCACTCCAGTATTCTTGCCTGGAAACTCCCATGGACAGAGAAGATGGCTGGGCTACAGTCCACTGGATCACAAAGAGGTGGACATGACCAAGGCAACTGAGCACGCACACTCTCCAACGGTTAGAACATCATAGACTTCAGTTCAGTTCAGTCGCTCAATCATGTCTGACTCTTTGCGACCCCATGAACCGCAGCATGCCAGGCCTCCCTGTCCATCACCAACTCCCGGAGTTCACTCAGACTCACGTACATCGAGTCAGTGATGCCATCCAACCATCTCATGCTCTGTCATCCCCTTCCCCTCCTGCCCTCATTCTTTCCCAGCATCAGGGTCTTTTCCAATGAGTCAGCTCTTCCCATCAGGTGGCCAAAATATTGAAGTTTCAGCTTCAACATCAGTACCAATGAACACCCAGGACTGATCTCCTTTAAGATGGACTGTTCAGATCTCCTTGCCGTCCAAGGGACTCTCAAGAGTCTTCTCCAACACCACAGTTCAAAAGCATCAGTTCTTCAGTGCTCAGCTTTCTTTATAGTCCAACTCTCACATCCATACATGACCACTGGAAAAACCATAGCCTTGACTAGACGGACCTTTGTTGGCAAAGTCATGTCTCTGCTTTTCAATATGCTGTCTAGCTTGGTCATAACTTTCCTTCCAAGGAGTAAGCATCTTTTAATTTCATGGATGCAATCACCATCTGCAGTGATTTTACAGCCCAGAAAAATAAAGTCAGCCACTGTTTCCACTGTTTCCCCATCTATTTGCCATGAAGTGATGGGACTGGATGCCATGATCGGAGTTTTCTGAATGTTGAGTTTTAAGCCAACTTTTTGACTCTCCTCTTTCACTTTCATCAAGAGGCTCTTTAGTTCTTCTTCACTTTCTTCCATAAAGGTGGTGTCATCTGCATATCTGAGGTTATTTATATTTCTCCCAGCAATCTTGACTCCAGCTTGTGCTTCCCTCCAGATGACAGACTTAAGATGATGTAAATGTCTGTGGAGCTAAGAAAGCTAATTTAAAATTCTACACAGGTGAAGTCCCTGGTGGTCCAATGGTTAACATTCCATCATCTCACTGCAGAGAGCCAGGGCAGAAGAGAAGAAGAGAAAGAAAAGAAGAAAATCTACCCTGAACTTAGTGTCTGAAACATAGCCCAGTGTTTTTTTAAATATTTTTCTAACAATTCAAACTGACCACAAATAGGAAAATGGATCCTGTAAGATACTGAATTATTGATTACCAGAAGTAGTATAATGAAAGATAGATAACCATCAATCAGCTAAAACACTTCCCAGTATTCAGACAAAGATGAGATAAAGTAATATCTGATAAAACTTTTCTGAAGTACAAATCTATGATGCCCATCAAACTTTTGAAATAATGTACAACTGATCCTTGAATAATGCAGGGTTAATCCAAAAATAATTTAGGCTTGGCCCTCTGTATTCTCCGTTTGTCTGCATCTGTGGTTTTAACCAGCCTTTGACCTTGTAGGAACTGTGTGAATGGGTGCAGAGTTTCCCATTCCTGTTCAACTCTTTGCGACCCTGTGGACTGTAGCCTGCCAAGCTCCTTTGTCCATGGGACTTTTTAGGCAAGAATACTGGAGTTGGTTGCCCTTTTCTACTCCAGGAGATCTTGACCTAGAGACTGAACCCATACCTCCTGTGTGTCTGCTGCATTAGCAGGCCACTGAGCCACCTGGGAAGCCCATGTAGTACCTGTATAATACTATTATTAACTATTGAAAATATCCAGGTACAAGCGAACTCACATAGTTCAAATCTATGTTGTCACAGATTTGAGTCAACTGTACACTATGATTTAGCCATTCAGCTTCTAGGAGTGAATCTATATTACAAAAATCCTCATACAAATGTTCAAGTACATATGGACAAAGATGCTCACAACATGAATATTTGTAATAGTAACAAATTTAAGACAAGACAAGTGGAATGGTTAAATAAACTGCCTAATAATTCTGTGAAATATTACATAGCTATCTAAAATGATGAGGGAGGAACTTCCCTGATGGTCCAGTGGCCAAGACTCGGAGCTCCCAATGCAGGGAGCCCAGGCGTGATCCCTGGTCAGGGAACTAGATCCCACATGCTGGTTATGAGAGCTCAAGCACCACGACTAGAGATCCCGTGTGCTGCAACTAAAACTTGGTGAAGTGAGTGAAGTCACTCAGTCGTGTCCGACTCTTTGCAACCCCATGGACTGTAGCCTACCAGGCTTCTCTGTCCATGGGATTTTCCAGGCAAGAGTACTGGAGTGGGTTTCCATTTCCTTCTCCAGGGGATCTTCCCAACCCAGGGATCGAACCCAGGTCTCCTGCATTGCAAGCAGACGCTTTACCCTCTGAGCCACCAGGGAAGCTCAAACTTGGTACAGCCAAACAAATAAAGATATTTACAAAATGAGGTATTTACTTAATAAGCAGTTACAAGAAATTACTCAGTACCAGTAACTATCCTAAGTGCTTTCAAATGTAAGGTTGATAAATCCTACTGTGGATTCTAGGAGATTAATGTTATTATTAGCATTCCCATTTCACGTAAGAAGAAACACTGGCACAGAGAGGTTAAATAACTTGCTCACAGGAAAAGATCTAGAGCACAGGGAATCCGCACCAGACAGGAAGCCAGGTTACACAGATCTAGCACCCTATACTCTTAACCATCTTATTATATAACTCTCAATGTGCTGACCTCTGAGTTATTATTGAGTGAAAAAGTAAATTTATACAATATGCAGTATCTGATGCCCTCTTTGTGAAAAAAAAAAAAAAATTACGTAAAATGAGTACATGAAGACATATATTCATATTTCACAAAATCAGGCCTGAAAAGACCTATTAAGAATTAATTACGTCTGGGCAATGAATGAATTGAGGAATACATGGATTTTCATTTTTTAGTTTATCTAAAATTTCTTCATTTTAATAGAAAAACAACATAGCTTTGGCAATAAAACTAAGAAGAATAATTTCCCTTTCTAGATAGGCGAGATAGCAAAATCAACAATGACAAAAGACAAGCAAACAAAACCCCAGGATTTTTCTGTGCAACCATGAAAATAACAAATTTATAAATATATATATATGGCAATTTTGGAGAAGGAAATGGCAACCCACTCAAGTATTCCTGCTCGGAGAATCCCATGGACAGAGGAGCCTGGTGGGCTGCAGTCCATAGGGTTGCACAGAGTCGGACACTACTCAGTGACTAAACCAACCAACAGCAATTTTTGGAAACCATAATGCAAATGATGTAAATAATCTATATTTACTGGTTATATATTATTTTTCCCTTTAGAAAAGCAAATAACAAAGTACTTTGTTTCCTCTGAAGATTCTCCCATATCTGGCAATAACAATCTTTCCAGTGCAGTTGATGTTCATCTCTCTTTCTAGTTTGAAAAAGTCTTCAGTACGAGCGTAGTTCACATATACAAGCTCCCCCTGTTGGAAATAAAAATAAAAACAAACAACAGCAAATATACAAAACACTGCTAAAGAGAAAACCAAAGTAGCTGTTTGCTCCATAATACTGCATCATAATAAAAAGTTATCTTTCTTGCCTTGGGCTTAATAAACAGACCCATGCTAATTCTGGAGAAGTCTTTTAAAATATTTCAGTATCCTGAAAGTTAAAAAAAAAAAGAGGCAATATGTAAAATATTTAAACAGTGTTTAAATGTTTGAAGAAATTACTAGTGTACACTGAGCTATAGGGAATACTATAAATAAAAGCAGCTATGTTATTTCCAACCATGGTATTAAGAACTTCTGTGGTATGATTTATCAATTCAGATCTATAAATCTATAACAAAGTCAGACAGTGGACAAAGGAAAAAAGTTTGAAAACTATCTACTGCCCTTACTGAATTAAGACATGGGCAGCAGTTTCTGAGTTATTTCAAAGAATGGCATGTGTTTATCAGGGTCTGATTCTCAAGTATTTCTTTTCTAAAAATTGCTTTTAGGGAGGTTATGCAGAGGAGGGCGTCCCTGGTGGCTCAGAGGTTAAAGTGTCTGCCTCCAATGCGGGAGACCTGGGTTCAATCCCTGGGTCGGGAAGATCCCCTGGAGAAGGAAATGGCAATCCACTCCAGTATTCTTGCCTGGAGAATCCCATGGACGGAGAAGCCTAGTAGGTTACAGTCCACGGGGGTCGCAGAGAGTAGGACACGACTGAGCGACTTCACCTTACCTTATGTAGAGGATGGAGTCTCAAAGTATGAATTAACATGTATGATCCACCTAATTTTCTTGGTTTTAGTCCTTTACACAGGTATTTTTATATAAAAGTTGAAAGAACTGAGTGTCTTTTATTTTACCTCTGGCACGCCTGGGGGTGAAAAGGCATTATAGGGTGGTACAATATTCTTAACATTCTCATATCCATCCGGTGGTGGCTCAACGTATGATGTATTGAAAATCTAGCAAGAATTGAAACACATAAAGTTAGAAACATTTCTGATTGCTATTAAAGAATAATGCATTTTGTGGGCAAAAGGCCTCAATAGATATTTCTTTAAAGATGACACACAGATGGTGAACAGGCACATGAGAAGACGCTCCACACTGCTAAGCAACAGAGAAATGTAAAACAAATGCTAGAAAAGGTGGAGAGAAAAAGGAACCCTCCTGCACCGTTACTAGGAATGTAAATTGGTATAGCCACTACACAGAACAGTATGGAGGCTCCTTAAGAAACTAAAAATAGAGCTACTGTATGATCTAGCAAGTCTACTTGTAGGCATATATACAGAAACTACAAAAACTCTGATTTGAAAAGGTACATGCACCGAAATATTTGATACAGCACAATTTACAATAGCTAAGACATGCAAACAAGCCACGTGCCCATTAACAGACAGCTGGTTTAATAAGATTCACGTGCCCATTAACAGACAACTGGTTCAATAAGATTTGATTCACATATACAATGGAATATTACTCAGCCATAAAAGAGTATTAATATTAAATACTGCCATTTCCAAGCAAGAGGGATAGATCCAGAGAATATCATACTAAGTGAAGTCAGAGACACAAATACATCACTTTTATTTGGAATCTAAAAAATAACATGGATCCATCTATATACAAAAGAGAAAGGTTTACAGACATAGAAAATAACTTATGATTACTAAAGAAGAAAGGGATGTGCTTCCTCAGTCGTGTCCAACTCTGCGACCCCATGGACTGTAGCCCGCCAAGCTCCTCTGTCCATGGGATTCTCCAGATAAGAACACTGGAGTGGGTTGCCATGCCCTCCTCCAGGGAATCTTCCCCACCCAGGGATCAAACCCAGGTCTCCCGCATTGCGAGCCGATTCTTTACCATCTGAGCCACCAGGGAAGTAATGGGGGAAGGAATAAAATAGGAGTATAGGATTAACAATTCCCAGGTGGCTCAAGTGGTAAAGAATCTACCTGACAACACAAGAGACTCAGGCAGGAGACACATGTTTGATCCTTGGGTTGGGAAGATCCCCTTAAGAATGAAATGGCGACCTACTCCAATATTCTGGGGCTTCCCAGGTGGTGCTAGTGGTGAAGAACCTGCCTGCCAAGGCAGGAGACATAAGAGACTCGGGTTCGATCCCTGGGTCGGGGAGATCCCCTGAAGGAGGAAATGGCAACCCACTCCAGTGTTCTTGCCTGGAGAATCCCATGGCCAGAGCATCCTGCCAGAGTATGATCCATGGGGTCAAAAAGAGTCAGACACAGCTGAACCAACTTAGCATGCACTACAGGATTAACAGATACACTAACAGATACATTAACAAGTAGGGAAGTAATGAAGATTTACTGTGTAACACAGGGAACAATATTCAATAACTTATAATAATCTTAATGGGAAATAATCTGAAAAAAAATTACATAAAACGGAATTGCTTTGCTGTACACCTGAAACTAATACAATATTGTAAATCAGTCACCTCAGTTCCTTGTTCATCTATGACTGATATGTAGTTGGCATTTGTCTCATTAGGGTAAGACAGGAGAACATCATAGTGCACCAACTCGGCTGAATCCAGTCCAAATTTCTTCCACTGGTTTTGGATTTTCTTGGCAAGCAATAAATTTTGTTCTGTTCCTGCCAGATGAGGTAGCTTTGTAAATGAACTGAAATGAAAATAAAATTAAAGTGGGATTCAAAGACTATATTCAGAAAATGTCCTAAGAACTCTTTTAGATGCATAACTCATATTTTAGACATTAAGCATCATTTCTATAACCAAGATATAAAAAACACAGCTAGGGATTTCTAGATATGCCAGTTTTTAAACATTTGTATGTAACTGTAGTTTTCACATTGTGCTTGCAGGGAATATGCTATGCACAGGCCTGTACTATAACTAACAGGTCTTCTTTGAAGAATTAAGAATGACTTTCTCATCACCCCCAGGTGAAGGGCTGGGAGCAGTAAAAAGTACAACATGGAAAGACATCTTGAAAACAAGATGCTGAAGTACTGATGTGACTGATGCAAAGCCAGTAACCAAAGCCTTGAGGGGGTTGCTGAGAAAGGGCGTCCCTAGCTGAAGGGCTAAACAGAAGCATAAAAGGCCTGAAGCTTTGACATCTGAGACTAAAGTACAGATATCTCGAGAGCACAAACAAGGAAGGAGAAGTTAACAATAAAAGGCCTGCAAGAATTAGGATCTGGGCTTTTGCCTGAGAATGGCATCAGCCCCCTGATCCCCACTTCATTTCTGAGTCTTCTTTTTCCTTATTCTTCTGCGGCTCTGCTCCCTCGGGTCTGTTCGTTGTTGAGCTGGTCCCGACAGTGCTTCCTCAGAAAAGAACACATCCCGTGCTGAACACAGTCAGCAGGGATTCGGGGACAAGCAAACACGATGGAAGGATGGCACATCCCTATGCCACCGGTGCTAACTTCTTGCTGCTCATCAGGAAGTGAAGATATTCTCAAACTAAGATCATCATGTTTGCCAGGCACCAGTCGGGCAGGTGTGCTAGCATGCACTTTTGGTGCTGTTTTCACCCTACTGTACACAGTAGTTTATTTATCCCACTGAAGTTCAAGTTCATGCATCTTTATGTTTATATTTCCAAATGCTCAGTACTAGCCTGTTATCCAGGAATTACATAATTCAGATTTGCTGAACTGTTTAGGCAATGATCTCTTGGTTCTGAGTCTAAATGATTCGCAACAGTTAAGTAACCTCACAAGCATAGTTTCAAATGCAATTCGCTTTGCTTGAGGTAAATATTTTAGAAGTTTCCCAAACCCCCTCCCTCCGTAAGTAGAGCAATTACACTTCTATACACTGGTGTTTTAGTCAATCACAGAACAACCAAAAAAGGCAGACAGTAAAGCAAAATCAGTACTTACTGAAAACTTACCATATGCTAGTAACCTGATGAGGTATTCCACATGGGCTTTCTGATTTAATCCTAACCACCCTTTTTCCACTGTCTGCATTTTGCAAATACGGAAACAGAGAGCAGTTAAATAAGTTGCTTATAATTTAACAGGGCTTCCCTCATAGCTGAGTAGGTAAAGAATCTGCCTACAATGCAGGAGACCTGGGTTTGATTCCTGGGTCCGGAAGATCCGTTGCAGAATTAAATCATTCATCTGATCATACTGATCAACTGCTTAAAATCCTTCTATGGCTTCTTATATTGTGCATTATAAAGTTCACATTGGACCCTTTTTTTCATCTGATCCACTTTCCAGTGGATCACTTTCCACTTTCTCACCACTCACCTTATAAACTTCTTCACTCTTATCATTTAATATGCTAATTGGTCTCCTAAAACCACCACACATTTTAGCCTTTGCACAAGATCTTCTCTTAGACAAAAGTATCATCCTACTTACGTAAATATCCCTGCACACCACTCCTAGTCATTTACCTTCCCCGCCTGTAAGCTATTAACTATTCATTATGATACTTCAATCATTTTCTTTTCTGTGAAGCTTTCCACATCTATTATCATTAAATCAAAGCTGCAAGTTACTGATATTTAATACATACAATATTTGTGGGGGAGGGGGGAAGTATCGGGACTTCCCTTATGGTCCGGTGATTAATAATCCACCTTCCCACACATGCGTTTTGACTTAAAGCATTCCTGATAGGAAGCCTCAAAGGGCCAAACCAGTTGTTGACAATCCAAAACAAAGGTCTTGAATAGAGAGACCCATGAAGGGAAAGTGAAGAAAAATAAAAAGAATCCGCTTTGCAATGCAATAATGCCAGTTTGATCCCTGGTCAGGGAACTAAGATCCCACGTGCCATGGGGCAACTAAGCCCACACACCACAACTAAAGAAGCCCCCATGATGCGGAAAGAGCTTGTGGGCTGCAACTGAGACCCGATGCAATCAAACAAAATAAACTAACTTTTTTAAAGAAGTATTAATGTGTTTTTAGACAGAAGTTTTTGCATGCACAAGAAAACCACCGGGGCTGGGGGTATTTAAAATTTTACTTCCTATAATTCACTATTGTTTTATTTCCTTTAGTGAATAAATAATATTCTTACAATTGAGGGGGGGTAAGGTAAGTATATTCCCTTCATTTAAGGTGAAGTATTAATCATTAAGGTTTGCCTCCCCCCCTTTCATCAACCCACTGAAATGAAAGAAGTGCAAAAAAAAAAGCATCAGGGAACAACTTTACTGAATTTCTCCTTATGGTCCCAAAACGAGCATTGCAGCTCCACACACATCATATATACATGTTACAGTGTTCAGGAGGTTATTTCCTCTTTTGTGTTTCTTTTAACAGAGAAAAACTTTGTAGTGGATCTCAACTAAATTTTTCTCCTGTTTTATCAGTCATAATATGGTCATATGCACACATATGTGTGCTTGCTCAGTCGTGTCCAACTCTTTGCAAGCCGGTGGACTGCAGCCCACCAGGTTCCTCTGACCATGGAATTTTCCAAGCAAGAATACTGGAGTGGGTTGCTATTTCCTCCTCCAGAGGATCTTCCTGACCCAGAGATTGAACCCGCTTCCCCTGTGTCTCCTGCATTGGCAGGTGGATCTACTGAGTGCATCCCTAGGGCTTTCCTGTTTGCTCAGATAGTAAAGAATCCACCTGCAATGCAGGAGACCGGGGTTCAATCTCTGGATTGGGAAGCTCCCCAGGGGAAGGAAATGGCAACCCACTCCAGCATTCTTGCTTGGAGAATTTCATGAACAAAGGAGCCTAGCAGGGACTGGACCACAGTCCATGAGTCACAAAGAGCTGGACACGACTGAGCAACTAACACACACAGCACATCCCTACAATGAATGAAGAGATTGAAAGACTCTTTCTAATTGGCTCACAAATTCAATGCAATTGTAATCAAAGTTCCAGCAGGCATTTTTTTCTTTGGTAAGAATTGAGAAGTTGATTTTAAAACTTACTTGAAAATGAAAATAAAATAGTCAAAGCAATTTTTAAAAAGCAAAATATGTAGGATTAACTCTATCTCATTTTACTCCACTTACTATTAAGCTATACCAAACAAGACACCATGGTACTGAGATTAATAGATAAACAGAAGAAAATATTTTGCTGACAAAGGTCCATATACTCCAAGCTGTGGTTTTTGCAGTCATGTACCAACGTGAGAGCTGGACCATAAAGAAGGCTGAACAATGAAGAATTGATGCTTTCGGACTGTGGTGCTGGAGAAGACTCTCGAGAGCCCCTTGGACAGCAAGACCAAAGGAAATCTTAAAGGAAATCAACCCTGAATATTCACTGGAAGGACTGATGCTGAAGCTGAAGCTCCAATATTCTGGCCACCTAATGCAAAGAGCTGACTTATTGGAAAAGACCCTGGTGCTGGAAAAGATTGAAGGCGGGAGAAGTGGGTGACAGAGGATAAAATGGTTGGATGGCATCATGGACTCAATAGACACAAGTCTGAGCAAACTCCAGGAGACAGTGAAGGACAGGGAAGCGTCGTGTGCTGTAGTACATGGGGCTGAAAAGAGTCAGACATAACTAAGTGACACAACAACAGAAGAAACTATAACATCCAGAAACAAGCCATTATGGTCAAGTGATTTTAGTTAAAGATATCAAAGCTATTCAAAAGGGAAAGGAAAGTTTTTTAAACAAATCTTGTAGGAATAATTACATATCTGTATTTAGAAAATTATCAACTAATATCATACTACACATAAAAATTACCTTGAAGTGGACCACTGACCTATATATGCAGGCTACAATCATAAAACTTCAAAAATAATCTTCACAACTTCTTATAGACTAGATTACATAGAACACCAAAGTATGAAACATAAGACAAAAATTGTTCAACTGGACTTTATCAAAATTTAAAATCACTGCCCTAATAAACTCCACTACATCGAAAAAGCAACAGAGTTCCAGAAAAACATCTATTTCTGCTTTATTGACTATGCCAAAGCCTTTGACTGTGTGGATCACAATAAATTGTGGAAAATTCTGAAAGAGATGGGAATACCAGACCACCTGACCTGCCTCTTGAGAAACCTGTATGCAGGTCAGGAAGCAACAGTTAGAACTAGACATGGAACAACAGACTGGTTCCAAATAGGAAAAGGAGTACGTCAAGGTTGTATATTGTCACCCTGCTTATTTAACTTATATGCAGACTACATAATGAGAAATGCTGGGCTGGAGGAAGCACAAGCTGGAATCAAGATTGCCGGGAGAAATATCAGTAACGTCAGATATGCAGATGACACCACCCTTATGGCAGAAAGTGAAGAAGAACTAAAGAGCCTATGGATGAAAGTGAAAGAAGAGAGTGAAAAAGTTGGCTTAAAGCTCAACATTCGGAAAACTAATATCATGGCACCCAGTCCCATCACTTCATGGCAGATAGAAAGGGAAACAGAGGAAAGAGTGGCTGACTTTATTTTTGGGGGCTCCAAAATCACTGCAGATGGTGACTGCAGCCATGAAATTAAAAGATGCTTACTCCTTGGAAGGAAAGTTATGAACAACCTAGACAGCCTATTCAAAAGCAGAGACATTACTTTGCCAACAAAGGTCCCTCTAGTCAAGGCTATGGTTTCTCCAGTAGTCATGTATGGATGTGAGAGTTGGACTATGAAGGAAGCTGAGCGCTGAATAATTGATGCTTTTGAACTGTGGTGTTGGAGAAGACTCTTGAGAGTCCCTTGGACTGCAAGGAGATCCAACCAGTCCATTCTAAAGGAGATCAGTCCTGGGTGTTCATTGGAAGGACTGATGTTGAAGGTGAAACTCCAGTACTTTGGCCACCTAATGCAAAGAGTTGACTCATTGGAAAAGACCCTGATGCTGGGAGGGAGTGGGGGCAGGAGGAGAAGGGGACGACAGAGGATGAGATGGCTGGATGTTATCACTGACTCGATGGACACGAGTTTGAGTAGACTCTGGGGGTTGTTGATGGACAGGGAGGCCTGGCGTGCAGCAGTCTGTAGAGTTGCAAAGTGTCGGACACGACTGAGCAACTGAACTGGACTGATCCATACAACAGAATAATACTCAGCAATAAAAAGCAATGTACTCCACAGACACAATCAACAGCCTGGCTGAATTCCAAAATCATTGATTATGCTGAGTGAAAGACACAACAGAGCACATACTGTATGATTCTATCTATATAAAACATTAGAAAATAAAAAGGAATCCATAGAGAGTGAAGGAGGAATAAACCCCAAAGCCTTGATATAATTTTTCTGTCTCTTGATTGAGGAGGAGGTTGGCTGAGTGTATTATACATATGTCAATACTCTCAAATTGTAAGATTTATATGGATGCAGTATATTTTATGGAAATTCAGCTCAGTTTAGTTTAATCGCTCGGTCGTGTCCAACTCTTTGCAACCCCATGGACCACAGGATGCCAGGCCTCCCTGTCCATCATCAACTCCTGATGTTTGCCCAAACTCATGTCCATTGAGTCGGTGATGCCATCCAAACATCTCATCCTCTGTCATCCCCTTCTTCTCCTGCCCTCAATCTTTTGCAGCATAAGTCTTTTCAAATGAGTCAGCTCTTCCCATCAGGTGGCCAAAGTACTGGAGTTTCAGCTTCAGCATCAGTCCTTCCAATGAATATTCAGGACTGATTTCCTTTAGGATGGACTGGTTGGATCTCCTTGCAGTCCAAGGGACTCTCAAGAGTCTTCTCCAACACCACAATTCAAAAGCATCAATTCTTTAGCACTCAGCTTTCTTTACAGTCCAACTCTCACATCCATACATGACCACTAGAAAAACCATAGCCTTGACTAGATGGACATTTGTTGGCAAAGTAATGTCTCTGCTTTTTAATATGCTGTCTAGCTTTGTCATAACTTTCCTTCCAAGGAGTAAGCATCTTTTAATTTCATGGCTGCAGTCACCATCTGCAGTGATTTTGGAGCCCCCCAAAATAAAGTCAGCCACTGTTTCAACTATTTGCCAACTGTTTCCCATCTATTTGCCAAGAAGTGATGGGACCGGATGCCATGATCTTAGTTTTTTGAATGTTGAGCTTTAAGCCAACTTTTTCACTCTTTTGTCTCAGTTTTATCAGGAGGCTTTTTAGTTCCTCTTCACTTTCTGCCATAAGGGTGGTGTCATCTGCATATCTGAGGTTATTGGTATTTCTCCTGGTAATCTTGATTCCAGCTTGTGTTTCATCCAGCCCAGCATTTCTCCTGTTGTACTCTACACATAAGTTAAATAAGCAGGGTGACAATATACAGCCTTAACATACTTCTTTTCCTATCAGGAATCAGTTTGTTGTGCCATTTCCAGTTCTAACTGTTACTTCCTGACCTGCATACAGATTTCTCAAGAGGCAGGTCAGGTGGTCTGGTATTCCCATCTCTTTCGGAATTCTCCACAGTTTACTGTGATCCACACAGTCAAAGGCCTTGGCGTAGTCAATAAAACAGAAATGGATGTTTTTTTGGAACTCTCTTGCTTTTTTGATGATCCATCGGATGTTAGCAATTTGATCTCTGGTTCTTCTGTCTTTTCTAAAGTTAGCTTGAACATCTGGAAGTTCACGGTTCACGTATTACTGAAGCCTGGCTTGGAGAATTTTGAGCATTACTTTACTAGCGTGTGAGATGAGTATATTTGCGCAGTAGTTTGAACATTCTTTGGCATTGCCTTATTTAGGATTGGAATGAAAACTGACGTTTTCCAGTCCCGTGGTTACTGCTGAGTTTTCTAAATTTGCTGGCATATTGAGTGCAGCACTTTCACAGCATCATCTTTTAGTATTTGAAATAGCTCAACTGGAATTCCATCACCTCCACTAGCTTTGTAGTGATGCTTCCTAACGCCCACTTGACTTCACATTCCGGGATGTCTGGCTCCAGGTGAGTGATCGCACTATCGTGATTATCTGGGTCATGAAGATGTTTTTTGTACAGTTCTTCTGTGTATTCTTGCCATCTCTTCTTAATATCTTCTGGTTCTGTTAGGTCCATACCATTTCTGTCCTTTATCGGGCCCATCTTTGCATGAAATGTTCCCTTGGTATTTCTAATTTTCTTATACCTCAATAAAACTGTTTTTTTTTCTTTAATGAAATAAATGTCACAATAGCTGTCTTCAAGAACTTCATGATCACTCCCCTGAATGTCGTTCTTTTTCTTGCTAAGACACTAGGGGTTTGCACTGATCCTTTTGCTTTCATTCTGTCCTCTTCATGTTCCTTAATTTTGTAGATGGGACAAAGGTTTAATTTGTGGTGAGCGGAATCTGAAACTTTAATCTCTTTCTCTCTAAATCAAAGTTTACCACCATCTGAGTCTTCCTGATAGAATGTGACATTTAAATAAATTCCTTGATTAAACCCAGGCCTGGGGAACAGAGAGTAACATTCAGCTGCCCTCCAAAGTACATGAAGTTGGAACATCTCTTAATAAAGAAACCAAAGACTTTTTTTACACATGAAGTCAGGGAAGAAAGATTTCTGCAAGATTCAAATAGATTTTACTCTAAGAGTGGCATGCTGCTGCTGCTGCTGCTAAGTCACTTCAGTCGTGTCCGACTCTATGCGACCCCATAGACGGCAGCCCACCAGGTTCCCCACTCCCTGGGATTCTCCAGGCAAGAACACTGGAGTGGTATAAAGGGACATTTCAACTACCAGGAATTAATATGATATTATTTTTAAGATCAATTATTCAAAACCAACTTACCGAAGAAATGATTTTATATTATCAGCTTTCATCTCAGATATCAGTTTCCACCTTAAATTCTGGTGACTGTCTGCTGAAGTGGCCGTATCTTTGAGGGGCTTACTAAGCCAACCTGTGTGGGGTGGGGGTGGGGGACAGATACAGAGACATATTACATATGTGCATATTACATAGACAATAAGTGCTTTGACTTTTATAAAAACTAAAAGTCCCCCCACCCCCAAATTCAAAAAACAACAGCAACAACTATTAAACTAAATGCAGAAAACCTTCAAATTCCGCTGTGTAATTCTTGAGTTGGTTAAAGGAGTTTTAGATGAGAAAGAATCCTGTCATTTTCCCCGTGTTATGTATTAGAGCAGGGGCCTCTATCTTTCTTGTTCTCCCACGGAGGTCTGCTTCACAACTCAGCGGCCAACACCCGGGGAGGATTCCCCAGAGATTTTTACAATAAATGATCACAGAAGGGCAGTTACAAGTTTCAGCTCTTGGAAACGAAACAATCTCTTTGACCCCTGCGAATAATGGCAACTTTAAATTTTCTTTACAATGGCTCTTAACAGTACCCTGAGTGAGTGAAAGGTGCTCAGTCGTGCCTGACTCTTTGCGACCGCATAGACTCCAGTCCATGGAGTTCTCCAGGCCAGAATCCTGGAGTGGGTAGCCGTTCCCTTCTCCAGGGGATCTTCCCAACCCAGGGATCGAACCCAGGTCTCCCACATTGCAGGTGGATTCCTTACCGTCTGAGCCAACAGAGAAGTCCAAGAATCCTGGTGTGGGTAGCCTATCCCTTCTCCAGTAAATCTTCCCAACCCAGGGATGGAACCGGGGTCTCCTGCATTGCAGGCGGATTCTTTACCAGCTGAGCCACCAGGGAAGCCAAAGAATACTGGAGTGGGTAGCTTATCCCTTCTCCAGCGGATCTTCCCGACCCAGGAATCGAATGGGGTCTCCTGAATTGTAGGCGGATTCTTTACCAGCTGAGCCACCAGGGAAGCCCCGAGCTCGGCATGCCAGAATGCACCGTGTTCGGCTTCCAGTCGGGCTGGGACGCGGCGCCGCGGCCGTCCCCGCAGGCTGTGGGGCTTCTCTCCACGCAGGCCGCAGGGTGGAGGGGCGCCTGGCGCCCGGGGCAGGGGTCGGCACACTTACCCACTGTAAATCCAGCCAGGAAGGACGCCAGCGCTGCGGCCAGGAATATCCACAGGTACTGTCGGCGCCCGGACGGAGCCATGGCTTCCTCGGGCCGCAGCGGGAGGCGCTGGCCGCGGGGGCGCGCCGCGGGAGCGCGGGCGAGCCGGGGGCGCGCGGCCAGGCGCGCGCGGGCCCCCCAGGCGGCCGCCCAGCCCCGGCCCCGCCCGCCTCCGCGCGGCTCCGAAGGCCGAGGGGCGCCGGCCCCGAGCTGCCGGTCCCTGCGGTCGCCCGGGGGCCTCGACGGGGCAGAGGTGACCCTGCGGGGGGAGGAGACATGCTTCTTGGTGGCAGGCTCCGTCCACTCTGTCCACCCCGGGCAAAGTCTGCGTTCGCGGGGAGGCCGCTGAAAAATGCCCCTAAGAAACTCTGCTTACCAGCTTCTTTCCAGGAACTGCCGAATTTCCGAATTTCGGTAGTCAAATATATTTAACCACAGCTCTGTCTTCCCCGTTGATTACCCCCTGACGAAATCTAATTTCTAACTGCTCATGCTTGGGAAGCATCTCTGGTTCTGCCTGCTCCGTGATAAAGCATCAATTTATTTCTTTCTTTCTTTTTTAATGCTTATATTTTGTGTTTATTCATTCAAATATTGTATATAGGCACCACTGTACTAACATGTATATGGTAACACATTCAGAAAAATAAACATTTTTTAATTTTAATTTGGGCTTCCCTGGTAGCTCAGAGGTTAAAGTGTCTGCCTCCAATGCAGGAGACCTGGGTTCGATCCCTGGGTCCGGAAGATCCCCTGGCGAAGGAACTGGTAACTCACTCCAGTATTCTTGCCTGGAGAATCCCATGGGTGGAGAAGCCTGGTAGGCTGCAGTCCAAGGATGAGATAAATTTAAACAAAAATAAAGTCCTACTATTTTTTTCCTTATAGGCTAATTGACTGTGATGTGCTTTGTTTGGGATTTCTATTTTCCATTTTGATAACATCTATCTGTTATCTTCCCGGTGGCTCAGTGGGTAAAGAATCTGCATGCAATGTTGGAGACACAGGATATACAGGTTCAGTCTGTGGGTCAGGAAGCTCCCCTGGAGAACGGAATTGCAACCCACTCCAGTATACTTGCCTGAAAAATCCCATGGACAGAGGAACCTGGCAGGATACAGTCCAAAGAGTCACAAAGAGTTGGACACAACTAGGCACACTCACTCCTATAAGCTTTCATGCAGAATGCCTTTTTGGGCTTCCCTTGTGGTTCAGCTGGTAAAGATCCACCTGTAATGTGGGAGGCCTGGGTTCCATCCCTGGGTTGGGAAGATCCCCTGGAGCAGGCCAGTATTCTGGCCTGGAGAATTCCATGGACTACAGTCCTTGGGGGCTCAAAGAGTTGGACATCACTGAGCGACTTCACTTTTACTTTCATCTATATTGAGGCCTTGGTTGATATTCACATTCTACACAAACTAGCAATTTCCAAGTAATTTTAACACATCAGTTTCTTAACCACATACAACATGGAAACTGTTGGGATTTTCTTTTCTTTTCCTTTACCAGAACAAGTCTCCAAATATTTGTAACTGTCAGTTTCTTCTGCAACTGGGGATGTCCCCCATCTCACTAGAATATTGCTGTTTGGTTGCTAAATCCTGTCTGGCTCTTTTGGGACCCCATGGGCTATAGCCTGCCAGGCTCCTCTGTCCAAGGGATTTCCCAGGCAAGAATACCAGAGTGGGTTGCCATGAATGTTACAGGTTCCAATTAATAAGATTAACCACTGAAAGTGCTTTATATCCTAACTGATGCTAGTTTCTTATCATCCTCCCTGATCTCTCCCTCCAGTCCTGTTTACCCTAGCATATCTCTTTAAAAGTGATATCAAGGTTTGCAAAGCAGCCTTCCTTGTAATCAGGATGCCTAAATCCACCCTTTTTTTATTCTGGAGGCAATCTTTAGATATTCGTGACTGGATTCCTCCTATCCAAAGCAGTTTTGCTGCCAGAGCAACGGTGCCCACTGAGTAGAACATTAAAAGGATAGTATATCTCCTGTTATGAAACAGAGCAGGATACTGTTGGGCTTCGGGGTACAAATCTTTTCTGTGGCCTCCATTTCTTATTTGTAGGAAGTCGGCTTCATTCAGCCTCTGTGACCTTCCCTGAGTTCCAAAGGGCAGGTTCAAACTGTTGGCTCCAATACTTTGGCCATCTGATGCGAAGAGCAGACTCATTGGAAAAGACCCTCATACTGGGAAAGATTGAGGGCAGAAGGAGAAGGGGACAACAGAGGATGAGATAGCTGGATGATAGTGGAGGACAGGGAAGCCTGGTGTGCTGCAGTCCAGGGGGTTGCAAAGAGTCTGAAATTCAAGGACTGAACATCAGCAATCTAAGGAAGGGAGGAAATACAGAAACAAGGGAGGACAGTCTAGAAACAACAGTGCCGCCTTGGGGCAGATTCCTGGTTCCTCTGGAACCTATGTTATATGCATAAGAATACCTTTACATTCTTCTGAGACCCCCACCCAGGTGAAGTGAAAAGTGAAAGTGAAGTCGCTCAGTCGTGTCCGACTCTTTGTGACCCCGTGGACTGTAGCCCACCAGGCTCCTCTGTCCATGGGATTCTCCAGGCAAGAGTCCTGGAGTGGGTTGCCATTTCCTTCTCCAGGGGATCTTCCCAACCCAGGGATCGAACCCCAGTCTCCTGCATTGCAGGCAGACGCTTTAACCTCTAAGCTACCAGGGAAGCCATAGTGGCAACTCCTGGAACTTATGTTATATACATAACAATACCTTTACAGTCTTCTGAGACCCCCACTCAGGTGGAGGATGGCAACTTCTGCCCGAGGGCCAGATTTCTGCAGCACACCCTGCTACCTCACTACCAACCGATCAGCACAAAGCCACACACCTGTAGCCCTCACCCCAAATGTTACCCATACAAACTTCTTCCCCAGATAAATGGGGAATTTGGTGGTTTTTGAGAATGAGCTGCCTATTCTCCTTGCTTTTGCTGTTCTTCAGACACTCAGTCATGTCCAGCTTTTTGCAACTGTATGGACTTTAGAATGCCAGGCTTCCCTGTCCAAATCTTCTCAAGTAGAAACTCTCAGGACTCAGATATTGAGTTTATAATTTGCTCCAATCATTCCCTCACAGTGCAGTTGGTAAAGAATCTGCCTGCAATGAAGGTGACCCGGGTTTCATTCCTGGGTTGGGAAGATACCCTGGAGAAGAAAATGGCAACCCACTCCAGTATTTTTGCCTGGAGAATCCCATGGGCAGAGGAACCTAGTGGGCTACAGTCCATGGGGTTGTGAGAGTCGAACGTGACTGAGTGACTAAACCACCTCCCATCAATCACTAAACCTTGTTTTACTTTTGTCTCCATAGAAATGCATCTTATTAAATACTTGATTGCCTGTATCCTATAGGCCTAACTTTAAGAGCCTGCTTGCATAAATGCTTCCTGAAATGAGTAACTGGCATGACTTTATTGTCAAAACTAAAAAACTGACCCAGTGAGATAAAGCAATCTACTGACTTCTGGACTATGAAATGTCTTTAAAAATATTTCGAAGGTAGGACTGTAGGAGAGCAAAATTTGCCACCTTTGGCTCCTACACTATTTCTAGCTGAAAATCGAGGCCCCCAAAGGATCAGGAATAAGCTTTGATCTTCCTCCTAACTGCCTAAAAGAATGTAAACAGAGGAGCTAACCCAGGAATGCAGCCATCACCATAGATAACGTAGGATAAACTCCTTGGTGTGGCACACAGAGAGGGAGAGGCTGTTAAAATTCCTCTCTGTATCCCATTGTCTCTGCCCTACGATTTCTTTTTTACTAATCTTTTGCTTTCTATCTCCATGCGAGTGGCCTTCCCCCCTCCCCAACTCTGAGGTCCCCAAACCACTGCCCCCAATGGCTTTACATGCTGCTGCTGCTAAGTTGCTTCAGTCGTGTTCGACTTTGTGCAGTCCCATAGACGGCAGCCCACCAGGCTCCCCGGTCCCTGGGATTCTCCAGGCAAGAATACTGGAGTGAGTTGCCATTTCCTTCTCCAATGCATGAAAGTGAAAAGCGAAAGTGAAGTCACTCAGTCATGTCCAACTCTTAGCGACCCCATGGACTGCAGCCTACCAGGCTCCTCCGTCCATGGGATTTTCCAGGCAAGAGTACTGGAGTGGATGGCTTTAGCTAAGGATGGTATTTAAGGTGAGGGTTTTGACCATTTTGGGGAGTTACTCAATTCCTCTGGGTTTCTCTTGTCTATGCATGTGAGCTAGGTCACTTAGGTGTGTCTGACTCTTTGCAACCCCATGGACTAGACCACCAGGCTCCTCTGTCCATGGGATTCTCCAGGCAAGAATACCGGAGTGAGTTGCCATTTCCTCTTCCAGGGGATCTTTGCAACCCAGGGATCGAACATGCCATGCGTCTCCTGCCTCTCCTGCATTAGCAGGCAGAATCTTTACCACTGAGCCCCGAGGGAAGCCCTCTCCCACATATACATGTTATTAAATTTTGTTTGAAAAAAATAATAATAATAAATACATTTTGTTTGGTTTTCTTATTTTTAAGAAAAAAATTTACTAGGTTATTTGTGAAAATTGTTTTTTCCTACTCATATCTCAATTTTTATAGCTAATTAAGTGTTGACTAATAGAAGAAATCAGTGTGTTAATTAACAGAGTTTCCCAATTTAATCTTCCCAAATTAAAATTAGATTATCCACTCTTTCGATGAGGCTACAGCATTTCAGATATTGTGAAAATTCTAAATATGGTCCTTGCCTTTAGAAAGCCTACAACAATGAGAAGGCAAATATTGAATACGTAATTAAACATAAAAAGTTCTAAGAAGGAGCAGTGTTACCTTAAATATGAAGGTTGTCGATGCCTTAATTGGTGGCATCTGCATTCTTTATCTTGGCAATTCATTGTATAAAGTCCAGTTCGCTAGTTCAGCAGGGCTTTGGCCTTTTCTAAAATATAGATAGAGATTCATTATTGCATCTTCTTAATTAAGCATATAAAAGAGTGTTGCTATCACCGTTTCTAATTATTAGTACTTAGATGATATTTGCTTCCTACAAAGTGCACTTAACAAAGCAACGCTGTTGATGTATGCTAACCCCTTTTGGTCTTTCCTGCAGCTAAAAAATGGAGAGAAAAAAAAATGTATAGAAAACTTTTAAATATTGAAAAATCAATCTCAGTAAAACCATTATCACATTTGTTCTGCTCAGTATTCAAGGGCTCTAACAAGGCAGAACTCAGTATCTTTTTCATCCATAAAGTTTAATTACTCCTGTGTTCTCAGTCATGTCCAGGTCTTTGTAACCCCATGGACTATGGCCTGCCAGGCTCCTCTGTCCATGGGATTTCCCAGGCAAGAATACTGGAGTGGGTCGCCAATTCCTTCTTAAGAGTATCTTCTCAACCCAGGGATTGAACCTGTTTCCTTACTTTGGCAGGTGGATTCTTTACCACTTGAGCCACCTGGAAATTGTTTCTATATAATATTTTTCTTCCTCTTCTACCATCCTAGAAGAGGTAATCTTGTAACTTCAAAGTCTAAATCCCATCAAAGGGGTCACAGCAAGGTTTGAAAAAGTGTGACTTGTGTATTAATAAAGCACTATATGTATAATTCTTAAGAAACATGCCAATAATTAGGATTCTATACAAAATAAATAATTTTTAGCATCAAATTGTATGTTTCGTCTGAAGATGTTGCTTTATCTTTCATAAAAGAGGGATCACCTAGATGCTCACTGTACAAATATCAGTTCAGTTCAATGAGTTGTGTCTGACTCTTTGCAACTCCATGAACTGCAGCATGCCAGGTCTCCCTGTCCATCACCAACTTCCGAAGTTTACTCAATCTCATGTCCATTGAGTCAGTGATGCCATCCAACCATCTCACCCTGTATTGTCCCCTTCTCCTGCCACCTTCAATCTTTCTCAGCATCAGGGTCTTTTCCAATGAGTCAGTTCTTCTCATCAGGTGGCCAAAGTATTGGAGCTTCAGCTTCAGCATCAGTCTTTCCAATGAACATTCAGGACTGATTTTCTTTAGGATGGACCGGTTGGATCTCCATACATTCCAGGGGACTCTCAAGAGTCAACTCCAACACCACAGTTCAAAAGCATCAAATCTTCAGTGCCCAGCTTTCTTTATATTCAAATACATATATATTTTATACATTCATACATGACTACTGGAAAGAGCATAGCCTTAACTAGACAGACCTTTGTTGGCAAAGTAATGTCTCTGCTTTTTAATATGCTGTCTAGCTTGGTCATCACTTTTCTTCCAAGGAGTAAGCGTCTTTTAATTTCACAGCTGCAGTCACCATCTGTAGTGATTTTGGAGCCCCCAAAAATAAAGTCTGTCATTGTTTCCACTGTTTCTCCATCTATTGGCCATGAAGTGATAGGACCAGATGCCATGATCTTAGTTTTCTGAATGTTGAGCTTTAAGCCAATTTTTTCACTCTCCTCTTTCACTTTCATCAAGAAGTTCTTTAGTTCTTCTTCACTTTCTGCCATAAGGATGGTGTCATCTGCATATCTGAGGTTATTGATATTTCTCCCTGCAATCTTGATTCCAGCTTGTGCTCCTTCCAGCCCAGCGTTTCTCATGATGTACTCTGCATAGAAGTTAAATAAGCAGGGTGACAATATACAGCCTTGACGTTCTCCTTTTCTTATTTGGAACCAGTCTGTTCCTTGTCCAGTTCTAACTATTGCTTCCTGACCTGCATACAGATTTCTCAAGAAGCAGATCACTTGGTCTGGTAGTCCCATCTCTTTCAGAATTTTCCACAGTTTATTGTGATCCACACAGTCAAAGACTTTGGCATAGTCAATAAAGCAGAAATAGATGTTTTTCTGGAACTCTCTTGATTTTTTGATGATCCAGCAGATGTTGACAATTTGATCTTTGGTTCCTTTGCCTTTTCTAAATCCAACTTCAACATCTGGAAGTTCACGTTTCATGTATTATTGAAGCCTGGCTTGGAGAATTTTGAGTATTACTTTGCTAGGATGTGAGCTGAGTGCAATTGTGCGGTAATTTGAACATTCTTTGGCATTGCCTTTCTTTGAGGCTGGAATGAAAACTGAGCTTTTCCAGTCCTGTGGCCACTGTTGAGTTTTCCAAATTTCCTGGCATATTGAGTGCAGCACTTTCACAGCGTCATTTTTTAGGATTTGAAATAACTCTCTGGAATTCCATCACCTCCACTAGCTTTGTTCGTAGTGATGCTTCCTAAGGCCCACGTGACTTCACATTCCAGGTTGTCTGGCTCTAGGTGAGTGATCACACCATTGTGATTATCTGGGCTGTGAAGATATTTTTTTTGTAGAGTTTTTCTGTGTGTTCTTGCCACCTCTTCTTAATATCTTCTGCTTCTGTTAGGTCCATACTATTTCTGTCCTTTATTGAGCTCATATGATGATGTCACAGGGTGATATGATAATCTGGTCATCAAGATAGCAACATTCCCTTTCCAAAAAAGTGAAAAGTTGAAGTCACAATGGCTGAGATTCTTGATAAGAGATGTATTCCTATTGATAAATCCTAAAATCCTGGGTCCAAAAACTGCCCTAAAGTAGTTTTAAACTTAAATTTGAGAATGCTAATATTTTGTACAGTATACCATAACCTGTAGAATGGGTGAGAAGTGAGACAGGAATATAATATGAAAAGTATAAAAGATTCATATAAATAAACGAGAAGAAATTTAAAAAGAAAAGCAGAAAACCATGATTGGATGATTTCCTCCTGATGTCACAATTACTCTACTCAACAATAAATGCAGAAACTTAGAAAAGACCCAAGTTAAAGTGTAAAACAGAGAGGACCACCACCCACATCATCCTGTCAGTAGAGAGTGTGTGTACCACGATGCCAACATTCCAGGTGGAATCCTACACTGGTAAGTCATATTATTTGGCCTTTAAGCCATGCTTTCCTTTTCTCATTCCTCATCATTAACATGCACCTTACACTATTTTCCATGACAGCGTTCACATAATAGTGCTAGGATCAGAGGACCCCTCATGCTTTTTCTTCCAACACTCTCATCCTCTGTCCTCACTTACATCCTCAGTCCCTGTGTGCCTTCAGTATCTTTAGATTATGAACAAATTTCTCTAGACGTTTGATCTTCCTTCTAAGAGCACTTTCTCTATTCCATTTTACCAGATATCTGTTTTTACTTGATGACACCTCTTGTCCTAAGACCAGAAAAAAATTCACTTCATGGGGAAGTAGGAATGGCCTCGTAGGTACTCAACAGAGAGGAAGGATGGGCCTTTGCTCTGACATCATATTCAGCACAAGATCTCTTTTGACGTTGCTGCCCTATGATTGTATCATTTGCTGCTTATTCACATTCTTGTCTCCAAGTGAGCACCACAGTGCTCTCCCAGCTTTCTGCAGTTGTTTTAATGGCTGTCTTGCAGATTTTTGGCATACCTCTGGCCCCAAAAATCATGGCATACCTCTGGCATACTCTTCTTTCACACCTTGTTCCCAATCCATCACTAGGTTCTATGGGCTCTGCAATCAAAATATATCTGAGTCAGCTGCTTCACTAGTATTCGTCTAATCCCAGCCATAGTCATCTCTCACGTGGACTTCTGCAGTAGCCCCCATATAACTGTTGTTCCTGCACCAACACTCTTTGCTACTTTATGAAGAAGACTCCACAGAGTTAATCAGATCAGGTCATCATTAAAATCCTTCAAAGCTTTCTCATGAAATTTAAAAACAAAATTCAGACTCCTTAGAGTGGCAATTAAACCTACTTGATCTAGCTTTTGGATCTTGCCTCCCTTCAAGGGAAGACAACACTAAGGAAACATACGTGGACCGCATGCAGAGAGACCAGGAAGCAACCACATCAACAGAGACTACAGCATCACAAAGATCCAGGCAATCCCAAAGGGAGGCCCGTGGTGTTATGCTCCCCCAGTGTTAGTGCAGCGTGGCCTAGGCCCAGATGAAAGGCGTTGGCCAATGGCCAGAGGCGAAGAGCATCCCTTGCCTTCTTCCACACTACTGCCCAAGGCTTGCTAACAAGACAAAACAGCAGAAAAGGGGGTAGTCAACAATTTTATAATTGGAAAAGCTAAAATTATTTCATATTTTTTCTCCAGTGAACTGGTACTTCTTGACCAGCTAGAGTGACCAAGGACAATTTATAATAATTGCAGTATAATTCATATTCTGCAAGCCCAATGCTTAATAAAGATCAGCTCGATATTTTTCTAAACGGCATTGACAGTATTGATGATATAGTGCTTATTCTCTGCTCTCTAAATCTCAGACCAGCCTGAGAAAGGCTGTCAGGCACTACTATTATTACTTTTAATAATACTACTATTAATACTTCCTCAGTGGATCAGTGGGTAAAGAATCTACCTGCAATGCAGGAGACACAGGATATACAGGTTCAATCCCTGGGTTAGGAAGCTCCCCTGGAGAAGGGCATGGCAACCCACTCTAGTATTCTTGCTTGTAGAATCCCATGGACAGAGGAGCCTGGCAGGCTACAGTCCATGGGGTCACAAAGAGTCGGACCTGACTAAGCCTTGATCTCTTTCTATGTTTGAACCAGAGTCTGAAATAACTTCACCACTCAATCATCTGAAAACATCTTTCACTTATTCATGAATAGCCTTACTATGAGAAAAAAAGGCATTCTGCATGAAAGCTCATAGTAGTGAGATCAAGGGAAGAGCCACAGGTCCAAGGGAACATGAAATAATGTTCAGTGAATACTTTCTGGCTTTCAGAAAGACCAAAATTTTAACAGTCTATCTATCCCATTTCTTAAAACACGGGTTGTCCTTCCAGAGCAAAACTAAATATCCAACTAACACTGAAAATTTTAAAAATTCCTTTAAGCTGGATCAAAATATTTTAGTGTAGCTTCCATATTGAAAATAGGATAAAAGGCCCTAAAACTAAATAAAGAAGTTAAGATGGACTTTGAATGTGTTAAAAAAAAAAAATTGAAGGATGATTATAGCCAAGTACACATTGTTACAAGTTTTTCCTCAAAAGTATTAAAAAAACATCAACTTAGAAGATAGCTAGATCCCAGGGCCATAATTTTGGAAATTGCTGTTGTCTTTGTGTGGTAAGCAAGAACACTGTAAAACCAGTATCTTAACATCGAAACGTTGCGTTTTCGGTATTGCTTATGGAAGAAAGATTCTGTCCTTGCAATTTATTGGCCTGAAGAGACCCCACTCCACCCCAGCAAAATACAATCAAGGAGAAAAACTCAACTTTCCTGGCCAATCAGCTTTCCTAAATTTTCTACCTTTCCTTATTTTATTGGTTTTGAGTTTTAATAAAATTTCAAATTTCATTAAATTTGAAATAAAATTTCAAATTTTATTAAATTGAAATAAAATTTCAAATTTCATTAAATTTGAAATAAAATTTAAAACTGATATAAAAATACAGAGTTTAGAGTGAGGTGATTCCTGTTTATCTTCTACTTTAAATTTTGCTTTGAGTACTTCCCTGGTGGTACAGTGGATAAGAGTCTGCCTGCCAATGCAGAGGACACAGGTTCAAACCCTGGTCCAGGAGGATCCCACGTGCCATGGGCAACTAAACCCGTGAGCTGTAGCACCACAACTGGAGAGTCCCTGCCTCACAGCGAAAGATTCCTCTCTCAGCAGAGATCCCGCATGCTGCAACTAAGACCTGATACAGCCAAGCAAATAAATAAATATTTTTTTAAAAAAGAATGATAATGGCCACACATCAAAAGGACAGGGAGGACATCTTGAAGGGATGCTATTAATCAAACCTGGGACAGACTAACAAGAAAAAATAATGTTTGTAGCTAATTATAACTTATTGAATAGAACTGGAAATCATGAGTCCAAACAGTTATAAATGAATGAATAAATTGAAATGATATTAATGGATAGAGTTAATGTTTGATGAGGAATATGCTTTTTGCATACCTTCCAAGAACCTAGGCATAAATATATTTAAAAGGGAAAAAGTAACCTTTTTTTTTGTTTGTTCTGCCGAAAGGCTTTTGGAATCTCCGTTACCCTATCAGGGATTGAGCCCTGTCAGTGAAAGCCTGGAATCTAAACACTAGGCCACCAGGGAACTCCCTTGGTGGGAAAAAGCGACTTTCATGTGAGACAAGCTGGCAGACACCACCTTAAATAAGTGATATAACTGTTAGGGCCATACAGCAAGAGGTGAGCAGCCAGAGAGGGAGTGAAGTTATATCTGCGGCTCCCCACTGCTCCCCATCACTCCCATCGTCACCTGAACCATCTCCAGCCCCTCTTCCCCCGGGGTCCATGGAAAAATTGTCTTCTCTGAAACCAGTCCCTGGTGCCGAAATGGTTGGGGATCCCTGATCATCATCAACAGAGGGTCCACCATCAAAATCACGCAACATTAGGTAGAACACAATAAAAACAGCAACCACTTTTGTGATTTTTCTGGTCATAGATGCATAACTTATTTCTAATCCTGAGGAAACAGACAAAATTACTTTAAGAGATATTCTACAGAATATCCAACCATGCTGTTTGCCTGGTGGTTCAGTGGTTAAAACTCTGAGCTCCCAATGCAGGGGGTATGGTTTCGATCTCTGGCCAAGGAACTAAGATCCCTCATGCCCAATGGTGTGGCCAAAAAAGAATAAAAAAAAAGCCCAGTCTTTCATCATCAAAAGTATCAAGGGCATGAAAACTAAGACTGAGGAGCCGTTACAAAATAAAGAAACAAAAGACACATGGAAAATAAATGCAGCTTGAGATTCTGAATTGAATGCTTTTGTTATAAAAGACATTATTGGGATAATTGGCAACCCTTGATGGAGCTCAATTAAAATGACAGTAATGCATCACGGTTAAGTGTCTGATTTTGATGGTTGTAATGTATTGTTATGTAGGAGAACATCTTTATTTATAGGAAATATATGCTATAGTATTCAAAGGTAACGGGATCCACAGCTTACTCTTCAATAATTCTGGAAAAAAGAAATAATTGTTGCACTAGATTGCAACTTTTTGTATGTTTGTGAGCCTTTCAAATTCAATCAAATAGTTTCAAGTGAAGTTTCTGTTCTGGTCATCTCTGCAGTTAGTATATCAGCTCTGATACTGTGTTCTCACCAGTTTAGGATGCGCGTGTCACGGGACACAGAAGCAGATCAGAATCTGAGGTAAGCAAAGGAAGAGAAGGACTCCCCTGATGGGCCGTGGCTGACTGTGCGCTCCCAGTGCAGGGGGCCAGGGCTCAGTCTTTGGTCAGACATGACATGCTGCAACTAAAATCCTGCACGCAGCAACTAAGACCCGGTGCAGCCAAATAAATACAGCTTTTTAATAAAGTCTTTGTTAAAAAAGAAAGAAAGGGCCTAAACAAGACTCTCAGAAGACAAGACAGTACTAAAGACACTCTGAACTAAGGTGTTTTTTTCTACTAACACCCGAATAGATAGGGATTTGCGCTTACTAGCATTTGTCCTATAAGAATATAGTTTAGTAAACTGTTCAAAATTCATGTAATGTAAGGGTTCATTCTTCTCAATTTACTCTTTTTGTTTATTTATTTATTTATTTATTTTTGGCTGCCCCCATGACGGCATGGGGGCAGCCAAAAATAAATAAACAGAAAGAATAAATTGAGAGGAATGAACCCTGGTAGCTCAGAGGTTAAAGCGTCTGCCTGGAATGCGGGAGACCCGGGTTCAGTCCCTGGGTTGGGAAGATCCCCTGGAGAAGGAAATGGCAACCCACTCCAATACTCTTGCCTGGAGAATTCCATGGAGGGAGGAGCCTGGTAGGCTACAGTCCATGGGGTCGCAAAGAGTCGGACACGGCTGAGCAGCTTCACCTCACATGACGGCATGAGGGGGATCTTAGTTCCCTTGGCCTGGGATGAACCTGTGTCCCCTGGAGTGGAAGCACAGGGTCTTAACCACTGAACTGCCAGAGAAGTCTTTTGTTGAATTTTTGAAATCCTGTGTTTAGAAGAAGATATCAACTTACAGGAATTCAGTGGTTTTTACCCTTCTAGTGACTTTTCACTTTCATGCATTGGAGAAGGAAATAGCAACCCACTCCAGTGTTCTTGCCTAGAGAATCCCAGGGACAGGGGAGCCTGGTGGGCTGCCGTCTATGTGGTTGCACAGAGTCGGACACGACTGAAGCAACTTAGCAGCAGCAGCAGCAGCAGCAGTGAGCAACAGATAGCATGCTTCCACGGCATGACCTCTGGATAAGGAAAATTATTGTCAAGGGCTCAAGGCTTGAATTTGATGGAATCCCAATCTGTCTTATTCACAAAGCCTGTGTGACAAACCCTAAACAGGAGTTTAAGAGAAGTGCAATTTTATTCATATTGAAGAGATAAAGCAATTCACTTCCAATTCAGTCTACTTTTAATCAGAAGAAATAGCACAAAACACACCCTCATACATACCCAATAATATACAGAAGAAAAGTACAGGCGAGAGATTCCTGAGTTACTCAAATCTGTCCAATTTAAGTAAAAAAATGTTAACTGACAATTTTGCAAATTCCTCCATATCAAATTTGCAAATATTTACAAACTTAAAGTAATAATAATTTTATACACTTTTATTTCTAATGTGGAAAAGTTCAGATGTCTTAGAAGTTTATTTTTCTCTATTCTGCATTTTTGAACCATTAAAAGTCTTTTAAAAGTTGATTTTCCAAGACTTCCCGGTGATCCAGTGGTTAAGAATCCGCCTGCCGATATGGGGGACACAGGTTCCATCCCCGGTCTCGGAAGATCCTGCGTGCTACCTAAGCCCGTGAGCCAGACTGCTGAGTCGGAGCCCGCCTGTTGCGCTTACTGACACCTGAGATCTCTAGAGCCTGTGCTCCGCAAGGAGAAACGCCCGCGCAATGAGCCGCAGGCACTGCAAGCGGAGAGCAACCCCCGCCTGCCACAAGGAGAGAAAGCTTGTGGGCAGCAACCAAGACCCAGTGCAGCAATGAAAGGAAGGGAAGGGAAAGGAAGGGAAGGGAAAGTCGGTCTGTCGAGCTCGACTCTGCAATTCCGTGGACTGTACAGTCCATGGAATTCTCTACGCCAGAATACTGGAGTGAGGGACCGAACCCAGGTCTCCCTTATTACAGGCAGATTCTTTACCAGTTGAGCCACAAGGGAAGCCCAAGAATTCTGGAGTGAGTAGCCTTTACCTTCTCCAGAGGAATTTCCCGACCCAGGAATCGAACCGGGGTCTCCTGCATTGCAGGTGGATTCTTTAGTGCAACAACAAATATTTTTAAAAAGTTGATTTGCCTTTTTATTTTTGTTTTTTTCATTTTCAAATTTCTTCTCTATAAAAGTAGGCTTCATCGCTGGACTTTCTCCAAGTGTGGCTTCTGTGTGCGGGCTTCTTGTTTCGGAGCCCCTCCTGTTGAGAACAGGCTCCAGGCCCGCTGGTAGCGGGCGGTGCAGCACGCGGGCTCAGTTGTGTGGCTGTCGGGCCCTACAGCGCAGGCTCAGAAGTTGTGCACAGGCTTAGTTGCTCCTCAGCAGGTGGAATCCTCCCAGACCAGGGATTGAACCTGTGTCCCCTGCCCTGGTCCCCCGCAAGGCAAAGTGGATACCCATCCGCTGGGCTACCAGGGAAGTCCAAGAACTAGACCTTTAAAGTACTTTTGAAGCCACCTGTGTGTCTGAGTTTTGCTATTTACATCTCTTCTTTCACACTCTTAACAATGCCCATTGTAGGCTGTATGTTTTAGTATTGTTTGACTATTATTGTTTTCTAAATTATTTTAATACGATGTTTCCTCAGTTTGCAGGTTTTTAAAAAGTTAAATAGAATTGTAATTTCTAAATAGTTTCCTTTTTTGAATAAAATCATTATCTTGTAATTCTGTTGTTGTTTGTATTTTACTCATGTTTTCTAGCTGTATACTATTCTTGGGCTCCAAAATCATTGCGGATGGTGACTGCAACCATGAATTAAAAGATGCTTGCTCCTTAAAAGGAAAGCTATGACCAACCTAGACAGCATATTAACAAGCAGAGACATTACTTTGCCAAAAAATGTCTGTCTAGTCAAAGCTATGATTTTTCCAGTTGGACTATAAAGAAGGCTGCATGCCAAAGAACTGATGCTTTCAAACTATGGCTCTGGAGAAGACTCTTGAGAGTCCCTTGGACAGTAAGGAGATCAAACCAGTCCATCCTAAAGGAAACCAATCCTAAATATTTATTGGAAGGACTGATGCTGAAGCTCCAATATTTTGGCCATCTGATACGAAGAGACAACTCATTAGAAAAGATCCTGATGATGGGAAAGATTGAGGGCAGGAGGACAAGGGGGCAAAAGAGAATGAGATGGTTGGATGGCATCACCGACTGGATGGAGATGAGTTTAGGCAAACTCTGGGAGATGGTGAAGGACAGGGGAGCCTGGCATGCTGCAGTCCTTAGGGTTGCAGAGTTGGACATGACTTGGCAACTGAACAACAGCACACCACTTGTCCAAGCTGAGGAGACAGAGCTGAGAGTCTGGTGCTGATGTTGGAGCCGACAGGATGTGAACAGCAGGCTTCTCACTGTCCTGCCGGGGCTCCTGGCTTGATTTCTTCCTGTCATTAGAAGCCGGACCAGGGATCACACCCTGAATGGCAGGGGCGCCACATTCCCAGTGACCTGGCAGGGGGCTCCTGGATGAGTCCCCAGCTGCCCATGCAGACCCTGACTTTTGTTTGTGGCTTTTGAAAACAATTTCATTGACAGATAATTAACATACAGTAAAACTGCACATATTTAGAGTGTATAATATAAAAATTTTGAAAAAGTTAAAAAAAATTTTTTAATTTAAAAGAAAGTTAAAATGAGGATATTAACCATAGAGGAATAAATTCATAGAAGTGAAGAGAAGAGAAATTTTGAACCTCGTCTAACAGGTAAGTGGGAGAAAGTTTTCCTGCCAACTGCTGCGGAATCTGTGATGACTTGTGAGAAAGGGTGGATATTTTTGTTGTGTCTCCGTAGTTTTTCTTTTTTTCTCCTTTCCTATTATGTTTTCTGCTCGTTCCATTCTCTCTCCCACCGTCTTTTTGAGAGCTGCAGCACTTTGCCAAGGAGGTAAAAATTCCAGCCCTCGAGATATATTTTAACATAGCTGAGCAGCTCCCAGGAAGATGCCAGCAATGTCAGAAGCCAGATTGCCCTGGCTCCTGAACTCCATATCTCGGACAAGCAGTCTGTTTTCCTTTCCCTGCTTGGTCGATTTATTATTTTCTCTGTGACTGAGAGGTGGCTTCCCAGGCGGTACTAGTAGCAGAGAACTCACCTGCCCATGTAGGTTAGACATAAGAGACGCAGGTTCGATTCCTGGGTTGGGAAGGTCCCCTGGAGGAGGAAATGCCAATCCATTCCAGTATTCTTGCCCAGAGAATCCCATGGACAGAGGATCCTGGCGGGATATAGTCCATGGGGTCTTAAACAGTAGGACACAACTGAAGTGACTTAGTGTACGTGACTTAGAGGAATCAGTACTTTTCTCCCTTGTATGAAAACATGCATGAAAAATGTTTCTTGAGGGAAAATTGTCTCTCTCTGCTTCTCTTTGTCGGTTCATTCGTCTATCCTCCTCCCAGTACCCAGAATCAAATGCCCAAAGGTCCGAGACTGACGAGAAATCCTTCGGAATGCACTTTCATGTAAAATCGGATGTGTTGTCATTACCATTAAGAGAAATTCATAATTACCTGAAATGGATGAGAATCGCAGGGAGCTGGTGCTTCTTGGCAGTCCATTTCACCAAGTCTGAGAAATCCTGAGGGAAGGTTGGCGAGGTGTTGACCCTTTGAGTTATGAATTTTGGTTTTGTTTTTAACATACACCCACCCTGAGTTGTGTTTGAGTTAGGTCCTTAGATAGATCCCAGGTTGGTTTTCAGATTTATGTGCTGTGCTGAGTCTTCAGCATGTCCGACTCCACTCTGTAGCCCACCAGGCTCCTTCGTCTGTGGGATTCTCCAGGCAAGAATACACTGGAGTGGGTTGCCATGCCCTCCTCCAGGGGATCTTCCCAATCCAGAGATCGAACCCGCATCTCTTACGTCTCCTGCATTGGCAAGTGGGTTCTCTACCACCAGCGTCACCCGGGAAGCCCTTGTTTTTGGATACCGGAAGGCAATCAGTACCAGCACACTCATTTTTTTCTATGCCATCATTAACTTCAACATTCTAAGGGAGGGTCCCTGGACGGCTGGGCTGGGAAGACCTTGCCTCCCTGCAGTGAAGATCCGCCGAGCCAGGTAGGGTCACCCGAAGCTCAAAGCTCTGGCCACCTCTCTGCCTGCCCATTCCTCTTGCTGGCTCTCGGGCTCCCTCTAGCGGTCCCTCATTTTCTGCCCTGGTGAGAGATGAGCTCCAAGGTCCTCTCCCGGCTCTTCTTTTATTGCTGTTTTTTTTTTTTTTTTTTTTTAATTTTACTCTGCCTGCCAAGATGGCCAGCAAATACACCACTCCTCCTGTCTCTCCAGATTTTTGGAAGTCAGAGAGTTCTTGTGCAAATGGCCTTTTGTTAAAGGGCGAATTGGGGCTGTCTAGTCAAAGCGATGGTTTTTCCTGTAGTCATGTAGGGGATATGAGAGATGAACCTTAAAGAAAGCTGGGCCCTAAAAATTGATATTTTCCAGCTGTGGTGCTGGAGAAGACTTTTGAGAGTCCCTTGGACAGCAAGGAGATCCAACCAGTCAACCTAAAAGGAAATCAGTCCTGAATATTCATTGGAAGGACAGGCTGAAGCTGAAGCTCCAATACTTTGGCTACCTGATGCGAAGAACTGACTCATTGGAAAAGATCCTGATGATGGGAAAGATTGAAGGCAGGAGGAGAAGGGAACGACAGAGGATGAGATGGTTGGATGGCATCACCAACTCAATGGACATGAGTTTGAGCAAACTCCGAGAGATAGTGAAGGACAGGGAAGCCTGGCATGCTGTAGTCCGTGGGGTTGCAAAGAGTCAAGAAAGACACAACTGAGTGACTGAACAACAGCTGGTTTTCTCTAAGTATAGGCCCAGGTGTGGCACTGCTGGGTCATATGTTGGTTCTATTTTTAGTTTTTTAAGGAACTTTCATACTGTTCTCCATAGTGGCTGTAATAATTTACATTCCTGCTAACAGTGTAAGAGAGTTTCCTATTCTCCACACCGGCTCCAGCATTTATTGCGCATAGATTTTCTGATGATGGCCATTCTGATCAGTGTGAGGTGATTCCTCATTATAGTTTTGATTTGCATTTCTCTAATAATTAGTGATGTTGAGCATCCTTTTGTGTGTTTGTTGGCCATCTGTATGTCTTCTTTGGAGAAATGTCTGTTGAGGTCTTTTGCCCATTAAAAACAAATGTATTTATTTTTTATTGAAGGATATTGCTTTACAGAATTTTGTGGTTTTCTGTCAAACTTCAACATGAATCAGCCATAGGTATACATATATCCCCTCCCTTTTGAAACTCCTTCCCATCTCCCTCCCCACCCTACCCCTCTAGGTTGATGCAGAGCCCCTGTGTGAGTTTCCTGAGCCATGCAGCAAATTCCCATTGGCTATCTATTTTACATATGGTAATGTAAGTTTCCATGTTACTCTTTCCATACATCTCACCCTCTCCTCCCCTCTCCCCAGGTCCATAAGTCTATTCTCTCTGTGTGTTTCTCTACTGTTGCCCTGTAAATAAATTCTTCAGTACCAGTTTTCTGAATTCTGCATACATATGTGTTGCTGCTGCTAAGTTGCTCCAGTTGTGTCTGACTCTGTGCGACCCCATAGACGGCAGTCCACCAGGCTCCCCTGTCCCTGGGATTCTCCAGGCAAGAACACTGGAATGGGTTGCCATTTCTTTCTCCAATGGGTGAAAGTGAAAAGTGAAAGTGAAGTTGCTCATTTGTGTCCGACTCTTCGCAACCGCATGGACTGCAGCCCACCAGGCTCCTCTGTCCATGGGATTTTCCAGGCAAGAGTACTGGAGTGGGGTGCCATTTCCTTCTCCGATATATGTTAGAATATGATATTTATCTTTCTCTTTCTGACTTAATTTACTCTGTATAATAGGTTCTAGGTCCACCTCATTAGAACTGACTCAAATGCCTTCCTTTTTATGGCTGAGTAATATTCCATTGTGTATATGTACCACAACTTCATTATCCATTCATCTGTTGATGGACATCTAGGTTACTTCCAGGCTCTAGCTATTGTAAATATCTCTGCGATGAACAACGGGATACTTGTGTCTCTTTCAATTTTGGTTTCCTCAGGGTATATGCCTAGGAGTGGGATTGCTGGGTCATACGGTGGTTTTATTCCTAGTTTTTTAAGGAATCTCCATACTGTCTTCCATAGTGACTGTATCAATTTACATTCCCACCAACAGTGTAAGAAGGTTCCCTTTTCCTCACACCCTCTCCAGCATTTATTGTTTGTAGACTTTTTGATGATGGCCATTCTGACCGGTGTGAGATGATATCTCATTGTAGTTTTGATTTGCATTTCTCTAATAATGAGCTATGTTGAGCATCTTTTCATGTGTTTGTTAGCCATCTGTAGGTTTTCTTTGGAGAAATGTCTGTTTAGGTCTTTTCTCACTTTTTGATTGGGTTGTTTGTTTTTCTGGCGTGGAGTTTTATGAACTGCTTGTATATTTTGGAAATTAATCCATTGTCAGTTGTTTCATTTGCTATTATTTTCTCCAATTCTGAGGGTTGTCTTTTCACCTTGCTTCTAGTTTCCTTTGCTGTGCAAAAGCTTTTAAGTTTAATCAGGTCCCACCTGTTTACTTTTGTTTTTATTTCTGTTACTCTAGGAGGTGGGTCATAGAGGATCTTGCTTTGATTTATGTCATCAAGTGTTCTGCCTATGTTTTCCTCTAAGAGTTTATCGTTTCTGGTCTTCCATTTAGGTCCTTAATCCATTTTGAGTTTATCTTTGTGTGTGATGTTAGGAAGTGTTCTAATTTCATTCTCTTACATGGAGCTGTCCAGTTTTCCCAGCACCATTTATTGAAGAGGCTGTCTTTGCCCCATTGTATATTCTTGCCTCCTTTGTCAAAAATAAGGTGCCCATAGGTGCAGGGGTTTATTTCTGGGCTTTCTATTTTGTTCCATTGGTCTATACTTCTGTTTTTGTGCCAGTACCATACTGTCTTGATGACTATAGCTTTGTAGTATAATCTGAAGTCAGGAAGATTGATTCCTCCAGCTCCATTCTGCTTTCTTAAGACTGCTTAGGCTATTCGGGGTCTTTTGTATTTTCATATGAAATGTGAAATTTTTTGTTCTAGTTCTGTAAAAAAGGCCACTGGTAATTTGATAGGGGTCACATTGAATCTGTAGATTGGATTTGGTGGTATAGTCATTTTCACAATGTTGATTCTTCTTACCTAGGAACATGGAATATCTCTCCATCTGTTTATGTCATCTTTGATTTATTTCATCAGTATCTTATAATTTTCTGTGTACAGTTCTTTTGTCTCTTTAGGTAAGTTTATTCCTTATTGATATTTAATTCTTTTTGTTGCAATGGTGAATGGGATTGATTTCTTAATTTCTCTTTCCGATTTTTCATTGTTAGTATATAGAAATGCAAGCTATTTCTGTGTATTGATTTTGTATCCTGCAACTTTGCTAAAATCCACTGATTAGCTCTAGTAATTTTCTGATACTATTTTTAGGGTTTTCTATGTACAGTATCATGTCATCTGCAAACAGTGAGAGCTTTACTTCTTTTTTCCCTATCTGGATTGCTTTTATTTCTTTTTCTGCTCTGATTGCTATAGCTAGGACATCCAGAACTATGTTGAGTAATGGTGGCAAAAGTGGACACCTTTGTTTTGCTCCTGATCTTAGGGGGAATGCTTTCAGTTTTTCACCACTGAGAATAATGTTTGCTGTAGGCTTAACATATATGGCCTTTACTATGTTGGGGTAGGTTCCCTCTATGCCCATTTTTTGAAGAGTTTTAATCATAAATGGGTGCTGAATTTGGTCAAAGGCTTTTTCTGTATCTATTGAGATGATCATATGGTTTTTATCTTTCAATTTGTTAATATGGTGTATCACATTGATTGATTTGCATATACTGAAGAATCCTTGCACCCCTGGAATAAACCCAACTGGATCATAGTGTATGAGCTTTTTGACGTGTTGCTGAATTCTGTTTGCTGAAATTCTGTTGAGGAGTTTGGCATCTATGTTCATCAGTGATATTGGCCTGTAGCTTTCTTTTCTGTGTGTTGTCTTTGTCTGGTTTTGGTATCAGGATGATGGTGGCCTCATGCAATGAATTTTGAAGTGTTCCTTCCTCTGCAATTTTTTGAGAGTTTTAGAAGGATAGTCACTATCTCTTCTCTAAATGTTTGATAGAATTCTCCTGTGAAGCCATCTGGTCCTGGGCTTTTGTTCTTTGGAAGATTTTTGATCACAGCTTCAATTTCGGTGCTTGCAATTGGGTTGTTCATAATTTCTATTTCTTCCTGGTTCAGTCTTGGAAGATAGAACTTTTCTAAGAATCTGTCCGTTTCTTCCAGGCTATCTATTTTATTGCCATATATAGTTGTTCATAATAGTCTCTTATAGTCCTTTGTATTTCTGCATTGTCTGTTATAACCTCTTCTTTTTCATTTCTAATTTTGTTGATTTGATTCTTCTCTGTTTTGTTCTTGATGAGTCCGGCTAAGGGTTTGTCAATTTTGTTTATCTTCTCAAAGAACCAGCTGTTAGTTTTATTAATCTTTACTACTGTTTCTTTCATTTCTTTTTTATTTTTTTCTGCTCAGATCTTTATGATTTCTTTTCTTGTACTAATTTTTTTTTTTGTTCTTCTCTTTCCAGCAGCTTTAGGTGTAAAGCTAAGTTGTCTATTTGATGTTTTTCTTGTTTCTTGAGGCAGGATTGTATTGCTATAAACTTCTCTCTTAGAACTGCTTTTGCTGCATCCCATAGGTTTGAGTTGTCATGTGTTCATTGTCATTTGTTTCCAGAAATTTTTTGATTTCCCTTTTTATTTCTTCAGGAACTTGTTGGTTACTTAGAAACGTGTTGTTTAATCTCCATGTGTTTGTGTTATGGTCAGAGAAGATGCTTGATACGATTTCCATTTTTTAAAATTTACTGAAGTTCGATTTGTGACCCAAGATGTGGTCTATGCTGGAGAATGCTCCATGTGCACTTGAGGAGAAGGTGTATTCTTCTGCATTTGGAGGGAATGTCCTGAAGATATGAATGAGATCCATTTCATCTAATGTATCATTGAAGACTTGTGTTTCCTTATTAACTTCCATTTTGATGATCTGTCCATTAGTGTGAATGGGTGTTACAGTCTCCTCCTATTATTGTGTTACTGTTAATTTCTCCTTTTATGTTTGTTAGTGTTTGTCTTATGTATTGGGGTGCTCCTATGTTGGGGCATAGATATGTACCATTGCTATGTCTCCCTCTTGGATTGATCCCTTGATCATTAGGTAGTGTCTTTCCTTATCTCTCATAATCTTCCTTATCTTAGGGTCTATTTTGTCTGATATGAGGATTGCTGGTCCATCTTTCTTTTGCTTCCTGTTTGCATGGAATATGTTTTTCCATCCTCTCACTTTCAATCTATATGTGTCTTTAGGTCTGAAGCAGATTTCTTGTAGACAGCATGTATATGGGTCTTGTTTTTGTATCCATTCACCCAGTCTGTGTGTTTAGGTTGGAGCATGTCATTTATTTACATTTAAAGTAATTATTGATATATATGTTCCTATTGCCATTTTCTTAATTATTTCAGGTTGATTTTGTAGATCTTTTTTCTTTTCTTGTATTTCTTGACTATATAAGTCCTTTTAACATTTGTTGTAAAGCTCATGTGATGGTACTGAATTCTCTTAACTTTTGCTTGTCTGAAAAGCATCTTAGTTCTCCATCAATTTTGAATGTGATCCTTGCTGTGTATAGTAATCTTGGTTATAGATTTTTCCCTTTAAGTACTTTAAATATATCCTACCATTCCTTCTGTCCTGCAGAGTTTCTGCTTAAAGATCAGCTGTTAATCATGTGGGGTTTCATGTTACTGTTGCTGCTCCCTTGCTGTTTTTAATATTCTTTCTTTGTGTTAAGTCTTTGTTAGTTTGATTAGTATGTGTCTTGGTGTGTTTCTCCTTGGGTTTATCCTGTATGGGACTCTTTGTGCCTCTTTGACTTGACTATTTCCTTTTCCATGTTGGGAAAATTTTCAACTATAATCTCTTCAAAAATTTTTTCAGACCCTTTAATTTTCTCTTCTTCTTCTGGGACCCCCTATGATTCAAATGATCATAACTGATTTGTTCTTCTGCTTCAGATATTCTGCTATTGATTCCTTCTAGAGTATTTTTATTTTTTGTAATTGAGTTGTTTGTTTTGTATGTTTATTCTTTAATTCTTCTAGGTCTTTGTTAATTGATTCTCACATTTTCTCCATTTTGTTTTCAGGGTTTTTGATCATCTTTACTATCATTATTCTGAATTCTTTTTCAGGTAGTTTGTTTATTTCCTCTTCATTTATTTGGAGTTCTGTGTTTCTAGTTTGTTCCTTCATTTGTGTAGTATTTCTCTGCCTTTTCATTATTTTTTTGTAAGTTATTGTGTTTGAGATCTCCTTTTCCCAGGTTTCAAGGAAAGTTGAAATCTTTCCTTGAAGAAAATTGAATTCTTCCTTTTGGTTTCTGCCCTCCTAAGATTGGTCCAGTGGTTTGTGTGAGCTTCATATAGGGTGAGATTTGTGCTGAGTTTTTGTTTGTTTGCTTGTTTGTTTTTCCTCTTGATGGGCAAGGCTGAGTGAGGTTTGTAATCCTGTCTGCTAATGATTGGGTTTGCATTTTTGTTTTGTTTGTTATTTAGATGAGGCATCCTGCACAGGGTGTTACTGGTGGTTGGGTGATGCTGGGTTTTGTATTCAAGTAGTTTCCTTTGTGTGAGTTCTCACTATTTGATACTCCCTAGGGTTAGTTCTCTGGTAGTCTAGGGTCTTGGAGTCAGTGCTCCCACTCCAAGGGCTCAGGGCTTGATCTCTGGTCAGGAACAAAGATTTCACAAATGGTTTGTTATGGCATTAAGTGAGATTAAAACAAATACCCCAAAACAAGACACCAAAGATGAACCCCAGGCAAATGGCAGTTACAAAATAGTAATTAAAATAATGGATTATACACGTATACATATACACCCATAAGCCAAGTCAAAACAGTCCAACTAAAATAAAGTACGGTAGATTGGCCCAGCAAACAAAGGAAACCAAAAATTATACTTACCAGTTAAGAACAAAACTAACTAAAGCACAAACTGGAAAACAGAACTAAAGCAAGTGGGGAATAACACAATGAAAACAAAACTAACAGATATGTCGAGAGGAAAGGAAATAAAAGAAGGGCAGAATAGATATGTAATTTAAATAGAGGTAAAGAAGATTTATATATGTTTAAGATTAACTGCAAGGGGAAAAGAACAGTGGGAAAGGCAAACAAAGGAATGAATATAGAAAAATATAATAGGTTTAAAAAAATTAAAATTATAAGAAAGAAAAGAAAAAAAAAAGAAGAAAAAAAAAGGAAATAAAAGGAAAATTCCACAGTACTGCAAAAGCCCAACATAGAGGCAGAGGTTTATAACAATAAAAAATGTGACTGAGTATAGATGTATACATATATACCCATAATCAAAATCAAAACAGTCCAACAAAAATAAAGTACAATAGATTGACCTAGTGAACAAAGGAAACCAAAAATTATATCCACCAGAATAAAACTAACTAAAGCACAAACTGGAAAACAAAACTAAAGCAAGGTGCCAACTGGGGAATAAGGCAATGAAAATAAAACCAACAAATATGTTGAGAGGAAAGGAGAGAAAGAAAAGAAAGAAAGAATAGATATGCAAAGTTAAATAGAGATAGGCAAAGAAGATTTATATACATAAAGATTAACTGCAAGGGGAAAAGAACAGTAGGAAAAGAAAACAAAGGAATAAATGTAGAAAAATAATAATTAAAAATGAGAAAAAATAATTAAAATAATTAAATAATTCAAATAATTAAAAATGAGGTTTAAAAAATTAAAAATGAGAAAAATTTAAAAAAGGGGGGGTGGAAACTCCACAGAACTGCAAAAGCCCAACTTAGAGGCAGAGGTTTATAACAACAATAGAAAATATGATTGAGAAAAAACAGCTCAAAATCTTAACTGGATTTCTTGGTGCCGATAATATAGACAACTACAACAGAGCGGGGGTGGGGGGAAGAGAAAGGAAAACAATCCAAAAGAATCTACAGAATAAGTAAAAAAAATAAGAATAATAAATGTTTTTCTTGAGTCGCTGCTGTTAGCATTCTTCCCTAGCTGGGAGTCACAGCCCACCTCCCTAGGATGCCCTCCAGCACTGTGCTGATCTCTGGACCTGCTGTGGGGGCAGCTCAGATTCTAACCTGGTCCTACCCCTGTGTGTGCTTGCCTCCAATGTCCAAAGCTATCAGAAGTAGTTCATTTTCTTTTGTGGAAACTCTCAAAGGCCTTTTATACATTCCATAGACACAGAGTCCGCCTAGTTGATCATGGGGATTTAATCTGCAGCTTATACAGCTGGTGGGAGGGTTTTGGGTCTTCTTCCTTAGCCACACTGCCCCTGGGTTTCAACTGTGGTTTTATTTCCACCTCTACATGCGAGTTGTCACTGGAGTTTGCTCCTGAGGCTGCTCTGGAGGACTTGGGTTGGCCCCTATAAGGGCCAGGTGTGGAGGCAGTGCATCTGCTTCGGTCCCAGGGCTTCTGGCGGTACCAGGTACTCCGGGGAGTTGGCGGCTAAGGCAGCAGGAAACACAGTGCTCTAGAAGAGTATGGCAACCAGTATTGGCTAATACCCTCCAGTATTCTTGCCTGGAGAACCCCCCTGACAGAGAAGGCCACAGTCTACAGGGTCGCAAAGAGTTGAACACGACAGAAACCACCCTGAGTGCATAGACACAAGAGGTTTGTTTGTTTTGTTTTGTTTTGTTTTGTTTTGTTTTTGCTGTGGCCGCTCTGCCCCAGTGGGGGTTGAGCGTGAAGTTGGCACAGCTGCTTGGCTTTTGGGGACCCTGGTGACATCAAGTGTGCATGGACATGGAATGCCTCCCCTGCAGGAGTTGTGGCCTGATCAGAGTCTTTTTACCAGCCTTTTGTAGCTGGTCATCAGAAGGCCTCTTTGGCTAGTCTTTCTCCATAGCTCCGCCCATTCAGGCACTTAGAAGGCTCCCTTGCCTGGGGTCCTTCTCTGTTGTTTGGAGTGTCAGGCACATAGAGGAGCTCCCCTGGCTGGGGTCCTATTCTGTAGACCGGTGCAGCAGGCATGTGATGGGCCAGCCTCTCTATTGTTCTGCTGCTGATGCTGGCATGTGAAGAGAGAGAGGCTATGGTGATGGCTCCACCCCTGCTACCCCCTACCCCCCCACCCCCCGGCCCATGCAAGACTCACATTATCACCTTGCTTCCATGGTGTCTGGCTCTCCTCCACAGGCATTTCCCACCACGATCTCCTCCCTCACATCCATTCAACCCATATCTCCACAGTCAACAGCAGCCTGCACCCTGGGATTGCTCCATAACCCCAAACTCCTGCTCCTAGTCGCTGCACCTTCCAGAGGACCAGAGTTCCTGTCTGCTCTATGTATGGCAAGAAAAGGTGGCAAGAATATACAGAAGAACTATACAAAAAAAAAAAAAAATTTCAGGGCCCAGATAATCACAATGGTATGATCACTCACCTAGAGCCAGACATCCTGGAATGCGAAGTCAAGTGGGCCTTAGGAAGCATCACAAAGAACAAAACTAGTGGAGGTGATGGAATTCCAGTTGAGCTATTTCAGATCCTAAAAGATGATGCTGTGAAAGTGCTACACTCAATACACCAGCAAATTTGGAAAACTCAGCAGTGGTCACAGGACTGGAAAAGGTCAGTTTTCGTTCCAATCCCAAAGAAATGCAGTGCCAAAGTATGCTCAACTGCTGCATAAGTGTACTCATCTCACACGCTAGTCCAAGAAGGCAATGGAACCCCATTCTACTACTCTTGCCTGGAAAATCCCATGGATGGAGGAATCTGGTGGGCTGCAGTCCATGGGGTCATGAAGAGTCGAACACAACTGAAACAACTTAGCAGCAGCAGCAGCAGGAGCACACGCTAGCAAAGTAATGCTCAAAATTATCCAAGTCAGTCTTCAACAGTACGTGAACTGTGAACTTCCAGATGTTCAAGCTCGTTTTAGAAAAGGCAAAGGAACCAGAGATCAAATTGTCAACATCTGTAGGATCATAAAAAAAAAAAAAAAAAAGAGAGAGAGAGAGTTCCAGAAAAACATCTATTTCTGCTTTATTGACTATGCCAAAGCCTTTGACTGTGTGGATCACAATAGACTGTGGAAAATTCTCAAAGAGATGGGAATACCAGACCACCTGACCTGCCACTTGAGGAATCTGTATGCAGGTCAGGAAGCAACAGTTAAAACTGGACATGGAACAACAGACTGGTTCCAAACAGGAAAAAGAGTATGTCAAGGCTGTATATTGTCACCCTGCTTATTTAACTTATATGCAGAGGATATCAAGAGAAATGCGGGGCTGGATGAAGCACAAACTGGAATCAAGATTGCTGGGAGAAATATCAATAACATCAGATATACAGATGACACCACCCTTATGGCAGAAAGTGAAGAAGAACTAAAGAGACTCTTGATGAAAGTGAAAGAGGAGAGTGAAAAAATTGGCTTAAAACTCAACATTCAGAAAACTAAGATCATGGCATCTGGTCTCATCACTTCATGGCAAATAGATGGGGAAACAGTGACAGACTATATTTTGGGGCTTCAAAATCACTGCAGATGGTGACTGCAGCCATGAAATTAAAAGACACTTGCTCCTTGGAAGAAGAGTTATGACCTACATATAATATGAGAGCATATTAAAACGCAGAGACACTACTTTGCCAACACAGGTCCATCTAGTCAAGGCTATGGTTTTTCTAGTAGTCATGTATGGATATGAGAGTTGAACTATAAAGAAAACTGAGCGCTGAAGAATTGATGCTTTTGAACTGTGGTGTTGGAGAAGACACTTGAGAGTCCCTTGGACTGCAAGGAGATCCAGCCCGTCCATCCTGAAGGAAATCAGTCCTGAATATTCATTGGAAGGACTTATATAGAAGTTGAAACTCCAATAGTTTGGCCACCTGATGAGAAGAACTGACACATTTGAAAAGACTCTGATTCTGGGAAAGATTGAAGGCAGCAGAAGGGGATGAGAGAGGATGAGATGGTTGGATGGCATCAGTGACTCAATGGACATGAGTTTGAGTAAACTCTGGGAGTTGGTGATGGACAGGGGGGCCTGGCATGCTGCAGTCCCCTCTGCATGCTGAGGTCGCAAAGAGTCGGACACGACGGTGACTGAACTGAACTGACTGCATGTATGGCTGCGGCAAGGACTGTCTGATTCTCATTCCATTTAGGCTGCCACAGATCACCTGTTTCACTCTCAAACTTAAATGTTTCTCCCCTGACTCAGACAATTGCCCCAATGTGGGGATTGGGCCCCTGCTTCAATGCCCCCACCTTCTGAGGGCAAGTCCAGTGCTGCTAACACTCCTGTTTTTCCCCTAGTTCCTTCATCCCACTAAGTTTTGTGTGTTCTATGTACTCTTTTCCGCTGGTCAGGTCCTCCTGTCTGCTCTCCGCTGGTGTTCTGCATGCACTTCTGTGTCTAAAGCTGTATTCCTGATGTATCCGTGGAGAGAGACCTACTCCATGTCCACCTACTCCTCTGCCATTTTTGTATCTGCCCATTATTTGATCGGATTTTTCATTTCTTTGATATTAAGCTGCATGAGCTGCTTGTATATTTCAGAGATTAATCCTTTGTCAGTTGCTTCACTTGCAAATATTTTCTCCTATTCTGAAGGTTGCACTTTGAATTTTGAACATGCTGCTTCCTCCATCTGGACGTCACTTCCACCATCCATTTCCCTACTTGCTCTCTATTCAAGTCTAAATATTTCTTGTGTGTTTTGCTTCTGGAGTGATTTTTAACGTATTTTTAAGCTTCCAGGACTAATTCTGTCAAAGAGAGAAACTTTCACAAGTTATAAGTCTAACTGTTTAAGTTTGCACATTTGTTCAGAAAAAAAATTTAAAGCTCTTTTCTCCCCATTCCCTCAATGACTGGGTAGACTTGAAGAAGTGGCTGTCATTGGGTGGAAGATTATTCTCCTTGTATATTAGTGACTTTATAATGTCTTCTTTGGAGCAATGGTCTTGGCCATTAGACATTATCTTTAGGTCTTTGGGCCACTTGTAAGATCCCAGTTATGCAGACATTTCAGTAAGACCGCAAATATCTTCATTCTCAAGACCTGCAGGTGAATTATTTTTGGAAGTATGTATGTGTTATTTCATATTTCTGAGGAGAAAGAGAGGAAATTAATGCAAAGATCACAACCCCACTTGGGATATGTCCCTTGTATAATTAAATCTCCCTAACACTATAAGTGGAATATTGCCTATTCTGAATTGAAATTGATGTTCAGTTTCATATGCCACATTTGCACTTTTCAAAAGTATCACCCTCCACTCAAGCCTGCCTTCTGCCAAACCTCACCAGGTTCTGTCTTAAATACAAAGAAGTAAGACTAAAAACTGGCTACTCTCTTAGAAAGCTCAGTTCAGTTCAGTTTAGCCACTCAGTCATGTCTGACTCTGATCCCATGGATGATAGAACACCAGGCCTCCCTGTCCATCACCAAGAAGTTTGCTCAAACTTGCTTCCACTAAGTCAGTGATGCCATCAAGCACCTCATCCTCTGTCATCCCCTTCTCCTGCTGCTTTCAATCTTTTCCAGGATCAGGGTCTTTTCCAATGAATCAACTCTTCGCATGAGGTGGCCAAAGTATTGGAGTTTCAGCTTCAGCATCAATTCTTCCAATGAATACCCAGGACTGATCTCCTTTAGGATGGACTGGGTTGATTTCCTTGCAGCCCAAGGGACTTTTAAAAGTCTTCTCCAACACCGCAGTTCAAAAGCATCAATTCTTCAGCACTCAGTTTTTTTGTTATAATCCAACTCTCACATACATACATGACCACTGGAAAAACCATAGCTTTGACTAGATGGACCTTTGTTGTCAAAGTAATGTCTCTGCTGCACAAAAAGACTTTGGGAAGAAGTATAAGAATATACAATGAAAAGAGAAAGAGCTAAAAAGGAAAAGACCTTTGTTCTCTAGTACTTTGAGTATGGCCGCTTTCTAAGTGCTGCCTAGGTGTCCATGACTGATAGTGTGAGTTAGAAATAAAATGTGAGACGCCAAGGAGCTCCTCCACAGATGCATCCCACCATAGTCTTCTTATGACTGAGACTAAACTTGTAGTAAATGACTGATATATAGATTATTCAGTATATATATATATATAAATGCTGATATATATACAGGGCCGTGTGCAGGGGAATGAACGCTTTCTATTGAACTGTATTTCTCCCTTCAAATGTCAAGGACCAGATGAGAATTACAGAACATTTATAATTTTATTTGGTTTACCTGTTCCTCATTTAACAATTAATTTTTAGGTTCCAATGCTAAATACCAAACTACACACAATCTGGAACTTTCCTCTAGATATCAAAATTAAATTAAAGAAAACATATAAATTTGTAAATGTCAAAACAATAACATAAAAATCTATAGTTTAGAGTTAAGTGAAAGTAATTACATAAGTTTTACTAACTAAGCATATAAATCTGCTTAGGAAAGTCTTAAGCCTGCTGACAGTTAAACTAAATTCCTTTCTTAATTTTTAAAGGAAAGAAGTAAAAAATCATTTACTTGCAAGTGTGTGCTCACTTGTTAAATTCCTATAAATCGGTCTCATCAATATTTGTAGGAAAATTCAGTTAGGTCAGGGATTCTGGGTTCTCCGGGCACTCTGTAAAAATGATATGTTAATAAATTATTAAAATCATCGTGGAATACAAAAGTCCTAACGTACTCAAAATATTTTTCAAAAATAACAAAGTTAGAAGATTTACATTACCCAGCTTAAAAATGTATAATATATTTACTATAATGAAGACTATAATGAACACAGAATGTGGTGTCAGCATAAAGTGAAATATATAAATATGTACAACAATGAAGCAGAGTTAGAATCCAGAAATAGATAACACCATGGTCAATTAATTTTCAACAAAGATATCAAGATAAATAAAAAATGGAAAGGATAAATATTTTCCACAAATAAAGCTTAAACATTGAGACTATATGCAAAATGAACCTCATCCTGATATTACACCATACAAAAATTTAACTAAAAGTGGATCATTGATCTAATTGTATTTATAAAAAAGAAAAATTGGTGACCTTGTATTAACAAAGATTTCCTGTACAAGGCACCCAAATGAAACAGAAAATAAAAAACTGCCAAATTGTATTCATCAATATTAAAATTTTCATTCTTCAAATGAGGTATTTAACAAAATTAAAAGATAAGCTGTAGATTGAGAGAAAAAAATTTCAAAAAATGTATCAGCTAAGGGTTTTGCAACCAAAAGAGCATTTACAATTCAATAAGACCAATAATCCAAAGGAAACCATGGCACAAACTAGAAGACTTGAGTAGACACTTCACCAAAGAAGGTATTAATATCTTGATGGAAAATAAGGACCTTGCCTTTGTCTGTTCTAGCTTCTAGGACAAAAATACCATAGACTGGATGGCTTGTAAGCCCCAGAAACTTATATCTCACAGGTCTAGAGGCTGAAAGGTCAATGGTCAAGATGCTGGCAGATTTGCTGTCTGCTGAAGGCCTGCCTCCTGGTTCACAGTGTCTCTGGTGTCCTCACGTGTTAGAGTGAGTAAGGGTGCTCTCTCTAATAGGACTCTAATTCTATTCATGAGGGCTTCACCCTTATAACCTTGTCATCTCCAAAAGTCCTGCCTCCAAATATGATTACAATGCTGATTAGCCTGTTAGCCTCCTCTGTCCTTGGAAGTCTCCAGGTAAGATACTGGAGGGGGTAACCATTTCCTTCTCCGGGGATCTTCCCAGCCCAGGGATTGAATCTAGGTCTCCTTCATTGCAGGCAGATTCTTTACTGTCTGAGCCACCATGGAAACCTGATTAGGCTTTAACATATGAATTTTGAGGGAAACAGACATCTAGTCTGGCATACATAAAATGATGCTCAACATCCTTAGTTATTAGTAATACATGTGCAAATTAAAACTACATTGAGATACCACTACACAGTAAAAGGTGAAATGGCTTAAGTAAGGAAGGCAAAAAATACTAAATGCTGGTGAGAATGTGGAGGAATTAGAACTTTTGTAAATAGCTAGTAGCAAAACAAAATGGTCCAAAAATAAACAAAATGGTCCAGCTATCCTGAACAACAGTTTTACAGACTCTTAAATGATTAAATACATAAAACAAGTATCTCAGCACTTCCATACATAAGTATCTGCCCACAATAACTGAAAGACACATGAAATTTCATAGCAGTGTTATTTATATTAGCTAAAAACTCAAAATAATCCAAATGCCCATCATTTAATGGATAATTATGTAAATTACAATATATTCATAAAATGCAATGCTACTTAGCTAAAATGGAATAAACTACATTTATGAAAAAGGCATAATAAACTGGAAATATTTGGTTAAGTGAAGGGGGCCAGACACAAAGGACTATGTGTAATATGATTTCATACATGTGATGATTCTAAAAAGACAAATCTAGAGAGACAGAACACAGGTATCTGGTTGCATGGAGCTGAGGATAGGAGTAGGGACTGACTGAAAGATCAGGAGGGATCTTTTGGAAAGACTAGAAGTGGACGTGATGATGTTTGAATAAAATAAACTTAACAAACATTTATTAGAAGTCATTAAACTGTACATATTAAGTGGTTGAATTTTATGGTATGTAAACTGTACCTCAGTCAAACTAATAAATTATTGTACAGTCCCACAAGCTTTTTGTTAACTGGGATTTTTTTTTTTAATATCAGAATATGCCATATCCCCTGGAGAAGGGAATAGCAACCCACTCCAGTATTCTTGCCTGGAAAATTCCATGAACAGAGGAACTTGGTGGGCTACAGTCCATGGGGTTGCAAAGAGTCAGACACAACAGAGACTAACACACACCCACACACACGCACACACACATCAAATTAGAAATTAAACCTAAAAATAATTAAATATTTATTTACTAAATAATTTAAAATAACATTTATAAAACCATCAAGGCCATAGGACAAATACTGTCTAAATATTATTTTAAATATAATTTTGACCTCACAGATTCCCACGAGTCTCAAAAACACACTTTGAGAACCTATGTAATAAGGACATATTTCCTGTGAGGTCGGGATAGGGAAAGGAATGATCCGGAGGTGGGGCTGCCTGGGCCCCTGGATGAGAGGCCTGTACCTTGTTGCTTGATTTTTTGGGCCCTGCAAGCTAAGGATGCACAGTGGTATTCTTGCACTCCTCCCGAGGCCCTGTAGCTATGTGGATGAAAGAGCCAGCATTTTTGGCCACTTCATGCTTTCCACTACAGACTATCAAAGGTGATAGTAGCAAGGTCACAGTGTGCTTCCAGCCTGCGATTCGCAATAAGACTCTTTTTAAACTATCCTTCCTTGTACAATCTAAAAGCATCACCTGTAATAGACGTAGACTCAGTCGGAGATTCTCAAATTATGGTCCAGGAAGCAGCACCAGTAATAGCATCTTGTGGGCTATGCAAACTCACCTCTCATTAGATATGCAAACACCTCTCGTTAGATATGCAAACTCGCATCTCACTAGATATGCTAACTCTGTGACCCCAGACCTAGTGAATCAAGAATCTTTGTGGCTGAAGCCTAGCAGCCTATGGTCTACCGAGTCCTGCAGGTGATTCTGATGTACCTGCTAGGCTACGTCAGCCTTGACAATTAACATCAAACAGGCCTAGCATCCCTTCTCAGAAGGGAAACAGCACAGCTGGGAAGGGCAGCTTCTTTTGCTCTCTCTTATCTCCTGCCTTCCTGAACGTGGACAGCGGGCGGAGAAAGAGAATCAGTTCCTGGTGTTGGGGACAGACAAAATCAGGCAACAGAGGTTCCTTGAGAAGTACCAACTGAAAGGTGAGAAATGTGAGTTGTATAAAACAAGATTGCCTTGCTTTTGATTAGTGTTTGTCTTTCTTTGTAGTTTTAATTGAGCTTTTAAGAAAGCCTGTAGTCAAAGTCCCAGCCTCCTCTCTGACCCTTGTTTGAATAAAAATGAAACCAGGACCATATTATGCGGAACAACCCCACCTCTGGTTCCCTCGATGGTACTGGGGGTCATCCAGAAAATCTTTAAAGAAGTGGAGTTGTGGTGAGAGCTGCTCTCTGCACCTGGAGACTCCCCTCTGGATGCCTTAGTGGTTCTGAGTTTGCTTCCATTAATAAAAGAGGCTTTATTACAGTTCATTCCAAGGTCTGTGGATACCACAGAGACAGCCATCTATACCCTCTTTCCTAATACAATCTTGCACTCATATTTTTGCTACCTGTAAATTTGTAAAGCACCAAATAACAAAAATAAACTACTTTAACCCATAATACATAATTAGCATCTATTAGTGATTTTGTTAATGTTTGTTAATATTTTGGTATGAGTATTTTCTTTATTTTGATTTTGTATTTCATTGGAGAAAGTTTTATTTAAAAAATTAGCCAACAAAATTTACTGAGATGGACTGGTAAGGCTTTCATATATATTGAAATAAGGATTGAGGGGAAGATAAATAGAAAAGATCCTCATGGTGTGAAATCAGTTGGACGGTTGATATCCTTCTTGGGAAAAATTCTGAAGCACATATCAGTTCAGTTCAGTTGCTCAGTCATGTCCGACTCTTTGCGACCCCATGAACCGCATCACTCCAGGCCTCCCTGTCCATCACCAACTCCCGGAGTCCACCCAGACTCATGTCCATTGAGTCGGTGATGCCATCCAACCATCTCATCCTCTGTCGTCCCCTTCTCCTCCTGCCCTCAATCTTTCTCAGCATCAGGGTCTTTTCCAATGAGTCAGCTCTTCGCATCAGGTGGCCAAAGTATCGGAGTTTCAGCTTCAACATCAGTCCTTTCAATGAACACCCAAGCACATATTCTAGGGGTTAAATAACGTTTTAAAATGTATTTCACAAATCACAGCAATCTCTGTAGTTTTGAAAAACTCTTGAGTGTTAGTGTGGGCTGGCAGGCACAAATTCACATGAGAAGGGTAGAGAAGAAAGTCTGATATTCCCACCTTTTCAAAAGATTTTGTCATCTGTGAGGGGAATCTTGTCTCTGGAGAAAAATAGCCTGGTGGGCTATAGTCCATGGGCTCACAGAGTCGGACACAATTGAGAGACCAAGTACAGTACAAGATCCTCTTTTTCCCCAAAGATCCAACTCAGCCCACAATCAGAATTCAGCTTTCCTTTTGCTTGATGAAACCCATAGTCCCATCAATTGTCCCTGACTTAGAACCCTGACTGTGGAAAACAAATGAAATCCCCAACCTGGATTATAAACACAGATATATCTGTTTTCCTACATCATTCTTCTATAGTAAATTTTAAAAGTATCCAAAATCTTTTAAATGCTTTTCCTGAACTCAGCTACCTTTGGATGAGGTTGTTTTCCTTTCATCAACTACCATCTCAAATTTGGTTTTTCTTTTCTCTCTTGCGTTATTTTTATTAGCTTTTCCTTAAGACTCTCTAGTTTTCTTCCAGTTCTTTTGTTTTTGTCTTTCTTGTGACTGAGCTCCCTCTCTCTTTTGTTCTCATTTTATACTTGATAATAGTAGCAATTAATACTCTTCTACAAGGCACTGATCCAATTACCCCTCTTTGAAATAGGTACCTGGTTTGTTTTGCAAATAGAGATATAGAATCATCTCAAGATGGCAGGGTCTAGAGAACAATGGGTCTAACTCAGCAATTTAGCTTCAGGATCTGTACTCTTAACCACAGACCGTAGTGGTCTCCAATGTCTTTTTCACTTTGGGTGTTAAATTGCAGAAGCTTCATGCCAACTTCTTGAAATGGGAGTTTTCTACCACCAAGAATTGGAGAAGGAAATGGCTACCCACTCCAGTATTCTTACCTGGGAAATCCCATGGACAGAGGAGCCTGGTGGGCTCTAGTCTGTGGGGTCACAAAAGAGTTGGACGCAACTCAGCAACTAAACAGCAACCACTGAGAATAGTTTTGGAATGCCCAGAAAAGTTTGCCTATTGCCTCCTTTGTCAGTATCTCATATTCTCTACAACTTTGCTGATATTGCCCAAGGATTATCTTTCTCTTGTGTTCATCAATTAAAGCAAGGGCAATTTACTTTGGACTAGGCACTGTTTGAATCTCTTTTTTTCTATAAACGCCCACAAGGTCACTGTAACCCTTTGATGCAACAGTCTCTACCCGTTTCTTTTTGTGCTGCTTTCTCTAAGTGCCTTTCTACTCCTGGTATCTCTTTTGTTTCACTCTCATCTCTGATCCTTTGGACTCTACTTTCTTCTTCCTCTCTTCCTATAATACCCCAAATCCTTTGTCCTGTAAGTCACGACCTCCTCACATATTTGTGGAATCAGTCAAAACAGGATAGTCTTCACTCCAGTTTCTTGAAGTCACATCATAGGAAAAAGGCTGAACATTCTGGAAAGCTTCACCTTTTGCCACCTCCTCCTTAGGAGCCTATGTATTTATTGCTGTTCTCAGGTAAGAACTGGCAGCCCTGATTCTTCATTCCGGAATATTTAGATGATCAACACACCTTATGTTATGAAAGCGAACAGCAAAAGCAGAGCCCTGGAACGTGGCTTTGTGCTGAGATCTGGGCCAGACAGGGAACTGAAGGAGAAGGGGAAGGATTTCAGGGTGGCTTTGTCAGACATCCTGATTCAGTAGGAGCAGAGTAGAGATACATACAGGAACACAGTCAAAACTGTGTGGCAAGGAGAATGGTAATACAGACACCAGATTTTAGCAAAGAGCTGCCACGTCTCAGAGACAGCAGCGGAAATTTCCACAGTCCAGAAGAGTGGGAGGTCAGGAGAACTCGCCTGACCGTCCCTCAGAGTATGGGAGGCCCAGAGCCTGTGCAAACGGAGCAGTTTCTAAAGATGCGGCCACGTTTCAAGCTCTGCAGGCTGCGCTTAGTGGTAAGGTCCGGGGGATGGCTCAGCTATGGGTTTTGAACATCTGTCTACTATAGGCAGGATATGCTACCCTCTCCTCAGGAAGACGCACATGGACAGAAGTCCACAAGGCCTGTCTTTTTATTTTTTATCATTTTATTTACTTATTTCTGTCTGTGCTGTGCCTTCGTTACAGTGCACGGCTTCTTGGAGCGGTGGCTTCTCTTGCTGCTGAGCACGAGCTCCAGTAGTTTCGGCGTGTGGGCTCAGGAATTGCAGTTCCCCAGGTCCAGAGCCTACCTTCCACAGTTGCGGCACCTGGCCTTAGTCACTCCTCAGCCTGTGGGATCTTCCCGAACCAGGGATTGAACCTGTGTCTCCCACATTGGCAGGCAGGTTCTTTTACCACTGAGCTCCCAGGGAAGCTCCAAGACCTATACTGATGAGACTTTTCAGTGAAATATGGAGACATCAGAAGGGGCTTCCTGCTAAAGAGAGGTACTGACCTTCACTCCATTGGCCTGGAATTATCAAGTCTGTTCCTGGTGCCCTGTGAGGAGAGGAACATCTTTCCCATTCAGAATTGTGCATATCTGTATCAATATGCCTTTTACTGTGTTGTATTCAGAGTGATTGTCCAGTTGACACCAAACCCTTAAAGGGCCCCCTCACATAAAAAAATATTCATTGCACCAAATTTCCAGAGAGCTAGAGAACCATTTAATAGAAATCTGGAGCCTGAGAAGTAGATCTATAAAAGACTCATCGAATCCAGGGCCTTCACTCTCTGGATCCAGATCCCTGAGGTCAACTTATCAGGAAGAGCAGATATAGCAAGATTTATTCCTCCCTCCTCATCCTCAAAGACATCCAACAATATCCCATTTCCCATTCTTTTCCTACAATGTATCTTCAATCCTGCTCACAATTGAAAGTGTTCCATCCCTTTGAATCTGGGTAGGGATATGACCATAACAGGTGAGATACTCTGTGTTGCACAGGTCCTCCTGACAATATTGGGATGGAAATAACTAGGAAACTAATTACCAGGCTGTGAGGAAGCCCATGAAGCTACATGAGAGATTAGGTGAAGATATTCTGGGCAACAGCCCCAGCAGAGGTAACCCAGACAGTGTCATCTGCCAGACTTTTGAGTGAGGTCTTTTGTGTCCAGTACATATTCAGCTTCCAAAAGAATGACTATTAGGTGAGTCTATAGACCCAAGAGACTCAGGATACTCAGGAGTCTTCCAGAGCTGCTTTTGTTAAATGATTCTCATTTGTTTTTTGTCTAACATGAGATGAGGATTATGCTTCAGGTCTTCAAGTGTCAATTAAAACCCCTACCTTGTTTGAAGTCAAATTGAATGTTTTCCTAAGTCATTTTCCTAAGTCACTTTGGTTATTGACCATTGGTCCCTTTGGATAAAGACTGGGTAATCTCTACAGTACATACTTGTCATGATGTCACAGAAAACTTACTCCTAGGGATGTGGTCACCCTATCAACCAAGCAGCTCTAAGTCTGAAAATAAGGAAAGTCTGGAAAGAAGGATCATTAATTAGAGAAAAAACCCCTCTGCCTCCTGATAATATATTCTTGATTTCTTCTGTTTATATCTTAGAGCAGTATTCTTGGCTTCTCTTGTATCTATTCTGCCCCTGGCAGAATAGGTCTGCAATAGATTGCAATAATCTCTGCAATTCCATGTGGGTCAAGTCATCTTGGCTCAACCCTTGCTAGTCATTACACAGATTCAGTCTGCTGGCACCTGGCAGTTACGCACCCTATCACCTGATTGAGATCAGTAGCCAAGCTCTGTAAACAGTTTTTATCACCATCCTAATCCTAGAGAGGGCAGCTACCATTGAACTTCATTCTGATGCTATCTCTCTCTCAGCAGCACATTTGTAATAATCTGGGTGGACAGTGTATCCGCTTGGCTTTATTGATAAACACAATGCTGTGATTGATCTTCTGATTTCATAACGTATTCACTTTAACATGAAAATGCCCTTTTGCTTTTTAATTCTGTCCTGTCCCATCTTACACAGCAATTCTTGCCATTCATTGTTAAGCATGGGCCATCATTTTCCCAGGCTTGTAGGAGCCTGCAAGCACCAAATGTGCCCCATCTTCTAATGTCCTTGTCAGACTATTATATTCTGTATCCTGAGGAAGTGTCCCCAGCCAGTAAACTCTCTCTTATCCTGTTTTTATGTCCCAGCCCCTTGATCACGTATTTCAAAATCTAGTCCTAAGGGAACTCTCACAATCTCTGCCAGTGCACACTGGATAATTCTCCCAGCTTCTTTGGGATACAGTCCCTTAATTTTCAGTTAGACCTAATGTCTTCATGGTTAGGTTTTGCTGAGGATTAAGGAAGCCAGGAGAGAATCTGAAGGGCTCCCTATTGAGTCTTAGGGGAGAAACCTCTACTGTGTCTGTATAGCAGCTCCAGGTTTAATAGGAAGAGTGAGATACCTCTGTAATCTTTGTGGATCCAGAGAAGTCTTATCTTCTGTCTTGCCAGTCTTTTCAGTATTTATCCAAATATGTTGGATAAATAGAATCTGCCTGCAATACAGGAGACCCAGGTTTGATCCCTGAATCAGGAAGATCCCCAGGAAAAGGGAATGGCAACCCACTCTCCAGTGTGCTTGCCTGGAGAATTCCCTGGATGGAGGAGCCTAGTGTGTTAATTTCTTTCATGGATTGTGCTTTTGGTGTTTTATCTGGAGAAAGGCTATTCTTTCTCCGGTGAAGTGCTGATGAAAGTTATAGTGAAAGTCTCTCAGTCGTGTCCAACTCTTTGTGACCAATGGACTATACAGTCCATGGAATTCTCCAGGCCAGAATACTGGAGGGGGTAGCCTTTCCCTTCTCCAGGGGATCTTCCCAACCCAAGGATCGAATCCAGGTCTCCTACATTGCAGGTGGATTCTTTACCAGCTGAGTCACAAGGGAAGCCCAAGAATACTGGCTACTGTTAAACACTTGTAAAAAAAATCAGCTGACTATATCTTAGCAGGTCTCACTTTCAGTTTAGTTCTAATAATCAGTATGTCTTTCCTTTCCCAATACTGTGTGTTTTCAGTACTATAGAATTCTACTAACTTTTAAAATCAAGTAATGTGAGTATTCTGATTTTATTTCTTAGGATTGTTTTGGCTATTCTATTTGTGTGGTATGCCATAATACATTTTAAAACCAGTTCGTATGTACCTATAAAAATTTTCTAGAGTTTTATTAGAGATTATATTAAATTTATAGATCATATAGAGGAAGATTGCCATTTCAACAGTATTAAATTGTCCAATGTATAAACTTGATATAATTCTGCATTTATCTAGATCTTAATTCTTTTCTTCCATTGATATTTTATTAAAATTATAACTAGTTATTTAATTTTTTTTGGCATGCACATATGCCAAGTCACTGTACTTGTGTCCAGCTCTTTGCAACCCTATGGACATAGCCCCCCAGGCTTCTCTGACCATGGGATTCTCCAAGCAAGAATACTAAAGTGGGTTGCTGTGTGCTCCTCCAGGGGACCTTCCTGACCCAGGGATCGAACCTGCATCTCTCATGTCTCCTGCACTGGCAGGCGGGTTCTTTACCACTAGCGCCACCTTCATTTTCTTAAAATTTAATAATTGTGTTCAGACATAATTGACAAAAAATAAGTCTGCATGCTTAAAATGTACAATTTGACAATCTTTTGATACATGTATACACTTACAAATCCTCCATCAAAATCAAGATAATGAACCTATCAATATATTACCTGCAAAAGTTTCCTTTGCCCTTTTTTTAAGTTGTAGTATAAGAACACTTAACATGCGATCTACCCATTTAACACATTTTTAATGATACAATACAATATTATTAACTATACAATGTACAATGTTTTTTTTTATCAAATCTCTAGAACTTATTGTATTTGACTAACTCATTTTTTGAAGTTATTATAAATGTGAAGTTTAAAAAAATTCAAATACAAATTTTTCATACAGATGTGTGGCATTAAAATCAATTTTTATATATCGACCCTTTGTTTTCTGACCTTGCTAAATTGATTATTACTTCCAGGATGTTTTTTAGTAGATTATTCAGAATTTTCTATACTCATAGCCTTATCATCTATGAATATACATAGTTAGCTTAAAATATTCTTGTTGTTTAGTCACCTGCTCGTGTCCGACTCTTTTATGACCCCAAGGACTGTAGCCTGCTGGGCTCCTCTGTCCATGCAATTTCCCAGGCAAGAATATGGAACAGGTTGCCATTTCCTTCTTCAGGGAATTTTCCTGACCCAAGGATCAAACCTGCATCTCCTGCATTTCAGGCAGTTTCTTTACCACTGAGCCACCAGGGAAGCCCCGCTCAAAATATACCTCTTTAAATAATCTTTGTCGACTTTCAGTAATACTATATTGCTTTTCACTTAATGTAAAATCCTTATAATATTTCCAATTCCTCTTTTCTATTTCTTGTGTCATTTTTTGTCATAAGTTTCATAAACACATGGTACATTGTTAAGCTATTGCTTTAAATAGTGAGTTAAAGAAATAAAAGAGCCTATGTTTTGCCTTTATTTAATTTCCAGTGTCACTTATTTTTTGTGAGTAGATCAGTTTTCTTTTTAGCATCATATGCTTTTAAATGAAGAGCTTCTTTATCTATTTCTTATAGATTAGACCTGATAGCACTGAATTCCCTCAAGTTTCTTCTTTTTGAAAAATTCTAATATTTTACTTTTGAAGTATATTTTCACTAGATATGAGAATTTTGGGTTAATAGTTGTTTTCTTTCAACAATCTAAAGATGTCACTTAATTGTTTTCTTCTTTGTGTGGTTTCTGTTATAATTTTTATCTTTGTTTTTCTGTGCATAATCTTTATTTTCATTTTTTCTTTTCTGTGGCTCCCTTAAAGAATTTCTCTTTGTAAAAAGAAAGAAATAAAGTATTTCTCTTTGTTATTGGTTTTTATTGAGTTTTAATATAACTTGCCTAGTTGTGTATTTGACACAGACACCAGATCTCTTTTATGGTGTCTGTCACTAATTTTGGAAGAGCCTCCAAAATTATTTCTTTAAATGCTTCTTTTGCCCTGTTGGGCTTCCCTGGTGGCTCAGCTGGTAAAGAATCTGCCTGCAGTGTGGGAGACTTGAGTTCGATCCCTGAGTTCGGTAGATTCCCTGGAGAAAGGGAAAGGCTACCCACTCCAGTATTCTGGCCTGGAGAATTCCATGGACTGTATAGTCCATGGGGTTGCAAAGAGTCGGACATGACTGAGTGACTTTCACTTCACTTTGCTCTATTATATCTTCATTTTCTTTCTGGAAATCTAATCACACAGATGTTAAATGATGTTAAACAACATTTAATGTTGTCTTACTGCTCTTTGATGCTCTGTTCTGTTGTAACTTTTTACTCTCTGTTTTTCCTTTTTGTGTTTAGTTTTTGTATTTTACACTGACATACTGCCATGCTCACTGATAATTTTCTTACATGTATTGTACCTACTTCTGAACCCAAACATAAAATTCTCTGCATATGTTATATCTAGCCTATCTTCTTGTCTTACAGTTTTCATCTGTCTCCTGAAATTACCTATCTTGCATGTTGTCAACATTTTTTTTAAATAAAAGTCTTTAATATACTAATCATTGTTATTATTTTTAAAATTACTTTATTTATTTTAACTGAAGGCTAATTATTTTACAATATTGTAGGGTTTTTGCCATACACTGACATGAGTCAGCCATGAGTGTACATGTGTTCCCCATCCTGAGCCCCCCTCCCACCTCCCTCCTCATCCCACCCCTCAGGGTCATCCTGGTGCACCAGCCCTGAGCACCCTGTCTCATGCATAGAACCTGGACTGGTGATCTGTTTCACATATGATGATATACATGTTTCAATGCCATTCTCCCAAATCATCCCACCCTCACCTTCTCCCACAGAGTCCAAAAGTCTGTTCTTTACATCTGCATCTCTTTTGCTGTCTTGAATATAGGGTCATCGTTACTATCTTACTTATCTTAATAGTTCTAATATCTGTTTTATATCTAAGTCTGGTTCTGGTGATTGCTTTGTCTGTTTAGGCTAAAATTTTCTTGCCTTATGATATGCCGCATGATTTTTGTTGAACCCCCGACATATTACATATGGCAGTAGATACTGTGCAAAGTTCTTTTTGTATGTGGTGGAAAACACAAACTTTCTTCTGCTAGGATTTTAAGTATAGAGATTTGTGTTAATTTAGTTTAGAATTGGCTACTTCAGAATCAGGTAACTATTGTTCAATGCCATTGTTAAAAACCATTTCTTTCCGTGTTTTTGTTATCCTTAGACTATTGACTTTTCTTCTCAGGCCAACTAATTCTGTGTTCACAAAATGGCTATGCAAGTGGGCATTATATCTGGAAAATGTCCAGAAACAGAAAAAGCCAACTGTTAATTCTGTGCATCTCTTCTGGAACAAGAAGAATTTTTTCTAAAATTGTCCTAGGAGTTTTAGCGTCTTATTTCATTGGCCAGGATTGGAACAAATACCTTGTGCTAGAAATGGCAACCCACTCCAGCGTTCTTGCCTGGAGAATCCCAGGGATGGGGGAGCCTTGTGGGCTGCCATCTATGGGGTCGCACAGACTGAAGTGACTTAGCAACAACAACCAATCAGAGAGAGTAAAAAGGGAAAATTGTGATAGTTTTGGACGCAATGTGACTAGCTGCCTATGAATGATCCCAGAACCTCTGATTTCTTTGTCTTTGAAAAAGAGATAATACTGGATTTCTAATAGGGAACTGAGAAGTAATGCTGGAGACCAATGGTGGGAAATAATAATGCATTTTACTGGTCTGTAGGACTCCTTTTTCCTCACCATCCTCAAAACATGGGCTGTCCTCCTATAGGACACATGTGTATTAGCGAGAGAAAGCTTAAGCTCAGCTCACATGCCAAGGGTAAAGAAAGTCCTTTCCTTTTGTTTTCTTAGAAACATGGCATCGGCTTCCACACAGTGTCTCCCCACTGAGATCATCTGCTCCATCTGCAAGGACACGTTCACAGACCCTGCCACCATTCGGTGCGGGCACCGATTCTGTTTGCCCTGCCTCTGTCTCTTGTGGGAATTTGCCCCGACAGTTACTCGCTGTCCTGTGTGCAAGGCGGTGTCTCCAAAAATGGACCTCAAAAGCACTATTCTTGCTAAGAAACATATTCGTTCTACTGGAAACTCAGTTATCTGCCAGTTACCTGGCTCTGCCAAGCAGATGTGTAGGACACACCAAGTGATAAAGCTCTACTTCTGTGAAGCTGACAAGAGCCTGCTGTGTTTGTTCTGTGCTTGCTCCACAGGGCATGCCGCTCACAAACACTATTCAATAATGCAGGTTGCAGAGCACTACAGGGTAAGTAACATCTCTGACTGCACTTTAAAATGTGGAGGATCCTGTATCTGATAGGCACTGAGGGAAATACATTGGTTAATAACCATTATCATTTTATGCTATTAACAAATACAATTTCTGAACACCATGTGCCAGGCACTATTCTGAAATCTAGAGATAAAGCAGTGAAGAAACTAGGTACCATCCTTGCTTTCCTGATGTTTAAATTCTATTGAGCTGAAAGAGAGGAATGATGATGAAACTGATGGGGATTAGGATGCCGGTATTTCAGAAGTAATGTGGTAGATGGGCTTCCCTGGTGGCTCAGACAGGTAAGAATCTGCCTGCCATACAGGAGACCTGGGGTTGATCCCTGGGTAAGGAAGATCCCCTGGAGAAGGGAATAGCTACCCAATCTAATACTCTTGCCTGGAGATTCCCGTGGAACCTGGTGGGCTACAGTCCATGGGGTCGCAAAGAGTCAGATACAGCTGAGCCACTAAGCGTGCCCACAATGTGGTAGATAAATACCTAGTTTCAGTAAGAGTCATTGGCTACTACAAACATGATTATAATGGTCCTGTTCTAATTATTGCAGATTTAGAAACACTGGCCAACATTTTCTGACAGTGCCACAGGAAAACTGAGGGCTAATATTTCACAATTAAATATAAAGCAAGAGACCTCACAGAATGAATTAAAAGGTATTCCTTCCTCTTCTATTATTTTAGAAGAGTTGGAGAAAGATTAGTATTGATTCTTCTTTAAATGATTGGTGCATTTCATCAGTGAAACCATCTGGTTCTGGGCTTCTCGTTGTCGGAAAATTTTTCATTATCGATTCAATCTCTTTACTACATACAGGCCTGTTCACATTTTCCATTTCTTCTTGAGTTAATTTTGGTAATTTGTGTCTTTCTAGGAACTTGTTCATGTTGACTTAAAAAAATGCATAACATCAAAAAAAAAAAAAAAAAACCAAACCAGAAACAAAAGCAAGATTCACTTCTGAAAACTGACCAGGTTATTATAAATTCAATGCTAAATTCCTCAGATAATGGATTATATTTTTTCAAATTTAGACATTCCATCTTTGGTTGATCCCCCCAGATTCAGGAGTTAGTATTCTAAAGGAAAATCACTGACATCTCTGCTTTCTTTACTGTTTGTCCTATGTTCATCCCCTTATATCTTCTTTTAAATATCTGAAATGTACTAACTTTGCTTTTCTAGTGCTACAAATTAGTTATTTTGCAGGAGCACCTTCTGATGCAAATGAAGTCTATTTGGAAAAAGAAACAGGAAAATCAACGAAATATAAAAAAAGTGACCAACACATTCAGAGCATGGGAGGTAAGCCACAGACCCTGAATCCCTTGGAGCCAGTTTGGAACAAATACCCTGGTAATTGTAAGTTTACAGTGGAAGGACTTGAATTAAATTATAATGTCCCCTGAGAGGGTGATCAAAGAGAGCTGCATATGGAAAAACATGACCTTCAATGTAGGCTTTCATGTTGAATGATCCCAATAGGTAACTAAAAGATTTTTCCTGATTTTCTTGATAAAGCAATATCTACCATTAATACTTCAGGAGAGACAAGAAAATGCAGTATCACAAAACAAAATGCAATGGTCACTCAGATGGAGGTAAAAAAACAGTTCTGTAGGAGTTTAATAAACTTTGAATGTTAAGCTTCTCAAACAAATAAAAATCATCCTGAAGCTAATGTTTTAGCAGAACCTGTAAATTCATAACACAGAGATCTGAAGGACAAGAAAGCTAAATATGAGAAAAAATCATGGAATTATCTGGGGCATGCAGATAGCACCTATTAATTAGAACATAGGGTATGAGGCAGGTAGTGAGAGATATGGCTGGCAATGTAATTATAGCCATGGGAAGATGCCTAGCTAAGGATTTGGGGTTTTATTATTCACTGGTTCACATTTATGAATGGAGAACCTGAAACTAAAGAAGTTGAATTACATTTTCAGTTTCAAAGAACTCAATCACTTTTAAAGAAGATATATCAGCAGGCTATATTACAGAATATTGCATTAAAAAGAAATCTGTACATAGTCAGTGAAGTGAAGTCACTCAGTTGTGTCCGACTCTTTGTGACCCCATGGTCTATAGCCTACCAGGCTCCTCCATCCATGGAATTTTCTCGGCAAGAGTACTGGAGTGGGTTGCATTTCCTTCTCCAGAGGATCTTCCCAACCCAGGGATTGAACCCGAGTCTCCTGCATTGAGAGCAGACACTTTACCTTCTGAGCCACCAAATACTGGAGGACAATAACAAAATTACCCTGATCATTTAGGATGGCTTCCCTAATGAACATTCTTTCATAGGAGGGCATGTGATATGTTGCTCACTGTTCTAGGTCCACAGAGAGATATGGAAATGGACGAAAAGAAACAAATCAATGACTTCAGTAGGATATAATCTCGTAAGAGAAGTCATGTAACAAATAAAGAAGAATAACATTTATAATACATCACATTTGTAAAGTTCTTGGAAGAAAATTAAAGCAGGGATATATATAAATAGTACAGGTTTGGGGGATGTATGCTGGCTAGAGAATACCCATCATGAAGGTTACCTCTGGGTAGAGATCTAAAAGATCAAAGGAAGTGAGCCAGAAGCTCTCTGAGAACACATCCTTCTGGAGCACAGAAGACAGAAGCTATGTTCTGAAAGTTTGAGTACCCCTCAATTCAAATGTTGAAATTCTAACCCCCAAAATGATAGTGTTAGGAGGTTTGGCCTTTGGGAAGTGATTAGGTCATTAGGAAAGAATCCTTATTAATGGGAATCTTATAAAGGAAGCCCTAAAAAAGAAAAAAGAAGCTTAGTAGAGACTTGCCCCTTCTGCCATGTGAAGACACAACCAGAGGATGACTATCTAGCCAAGGCATAGAAGAAACCTAAATGTTCGTTGACAGATGAGTTGATGAAGAAAATGTAGTATATTTATACAATGAACTACTGCTCAGCCATGAAAAAGAATGAAATAATGCCCTTTGCAGTAGCATGAATGGACCTAGAGATTATCATACTAAGGGAAGTAAATCAGAGAAAGGCAAATATCATATGATATCACTTACATGTGGAATCTAAAAGAGTGATATAATTACACTTACTTACAGACCAGAAATAGGCCAATAGTCACAGAAAACAAGCCTATGGTTATCAAAGGGGAAAGTGAGGGGAAGGATAAATTAGGAGTTTGGGATTAACATATATACACTATTCTACATAAAAATAGATAAACAACAAGGACCTACTTTATAGCACAGGGAACTATCAGTTCAGTTCAGTTGCTCAGTTGTGTCCAACTCTTTGTGACCCCACAGACTGCAGCACGCCAGGCTTCCCTGTCCATCACCAACTCCCAGAACTTGCTCAAACTCACATCCATCTCATCCTCTGTCGTCCCTTTCTCCTTCCACCTTCAATCTTTCCCAGCATCAAGGTCTTTTCTAATGAGCTGGCTCTTTGTATCAGATGACCGAATTATTGGAGCTTCAGCAGCAGCCCTTCCAGTGAATATTCAGGGCTGATTTCCTTCAGGATTGACTGGTTGGATCTCCTTGCTGTCCAAGGGACTCTCAAAGTCTTATCCAAGACCACAATTCAAAAGCATCATCTCTTCAGCACTCAGCAGGGAACTATAATCAATATCTTGTAATAACCTATAGTGAAAAGGAATTAGAAAAAAGAATTAGCTATACACATGTATACGGATAACTGAATCACTTTACAGTATATCTGAAACTAACACAATATTGAAAATCAATAATCCTTCAACAAAAAAAATACATGCATATGGTAAAAAATGAAAACCAAGTATGTGAATGTGCTTTGTAAAGTGGAGTGTATTTTAATTATTATTAAGCAAAGGAAAAAAAAAAGATGCCTACTTAAGAGGTGGGCTTTCATAGTACACCAAACCTGCTGGCGCTAATCTTGTATTTCCTACCTTATTGTACAGTGAGAAGTAAATGTCTGTTATTAATAAGCACTCAGTCTTTAGTACTTTTGTTATAGTAGTCCAAATAAACTAAGACAAGCATTCTATGTATAACACATAGACAACAGATGATAAGGGAAGAACAAAACCATCCAAATACATGATCTAATTAATCCAATGTCACTGCAGGGTTTTATAAATCTACGACTGGTGATGATACGAGCTGAATACCCTAAAGTGTGTCAGTATCTCCAGGAAGAAAAGCAAAAACATTTAGAGATGTTGGCGATTGAAGGCGCAGTTATTTTTCAGCGACTCAATAGAAATGTAGCCAGAATGATTCATACGGGGAAACTCCTGAGAAAAATATATGAGGAACTGAAAGAAATGTGCCTTAAAGCAGATGTGGACATGCTCCAGGTAAGGACTAAGGAAGGATGTTGGCTGCAGAACACCAACCCACATGGAAAACACTTGTATCATTTGACATTACATCCTCTTTGATGTCCTTTATTTTTCTGACTCCAAAGTCCAGATTCTGACTCTTCTACTTCTGTGATGGCAGGTTTTGTTCCTCCTGTATAACCTGGAGACAAAACATCAGTTTTGCCTTCTATGGAAGAAGGAGGACTATGTGGAAAGATTCAAGGAACAGAGCCAGAAAAAAAAAAAAATCACCCAAACCCTCTTGTATCCTTCTACCATACAGTCGCCCTTCCAACTCTCTACAGGTTTTGCATCTGGGGACTCAACAAACCACGGATGGAAAATATTTTTTAAGAAAATTCAGAAATTTCAAAAAAGAAAAACTTGAATTTGCCAATGCTGACAATGATTACATAGCATTTACATTATATTAGATCTTATAAGTAATCTTGTTATTTAGTCACTAAGTCGTGTCCAACTCTTTGCGACCCCATGACCTATAGCCTGCCAGGCTTCTCTGTCCATGGGACTTTTCAGGCAAGGATACTGGTTGTTCATTGTTCAGCTGTTAAGTTGTATGCAACTCTTTGCAACCGTGTGGATGGCAGCACGCCAGGCTTCCCTGTCTTTCACTATCTCCTGGAGAATACTGGAGTACGTTGCCACTTCCTTCCCCAGGGGATCTTCAGCTCAGAGATCTAACCCTTGTCTCCAGCTGGGCAGGTGCATTTTTTTACCACTGAGCCACCTGGGAAGGCTTTAAGTAATCTAGAGATGCTTAAAGTATACAGGAAAATGTGTGTACATTATATGGATATACTGTGCCGTTGTATATAGGAATTTGATCACCCAATGGATTTTAGTATCCAAGGGGGATCTTAGAATGAATTCCCCTCATATAATGAGGGATGACTGTGTTGAACAGATAATTTAACTTTATATTTGCACTTGATAATATATGTAATATGGGTAACCTGTGTAACCATAGGATGCATTCATCCTTTCTATTGTGAAGTTCTAGATTCGGAGAAGGCAATGGCAACCCACTCCAGTACTCTTGCCTGGAAAATCCCATGGACGGAGGAGCCTGGTAGGCTGCAGTCCATGGGGTCTCTAAGAGTCAGGCATGACTGAGTGACTTCACTTTCACTTTTCACTTTCATGCATCAGAAAAGGAAATGGCAATCCACTCCAGTGTTCTTGCCTGGAGAATTCCAGGGACAGAGGAGCCTAGTGGGCTACTGTCTATGGGGTCACACAGAGTCAGACACGACTGATGCGACTTAGCAGCAGCAGCAGCAGCAGCAGATTTGGAGTCCATACGCCAAAGAACTTTGGGGAAACCCCTGTGAATACTTTGTATATCAGGAAAAAGAAGAGTCATTCATGCACCCTAAGAACAACTTGACTTTCAATTTTATCAAGATTATGATCTTGTCAATTGTATGTAAATGTGAGACTGGATTTCACATTTATAAGAAGAAGGGAAATGACAAATGATTTTATCCAAGGAAGAAAACTGGAAATAATGAATTTTCCAGTATAATCTCATATCCTGAAACTAGACTTACCAGGAGTGTTTGTGCTGAAAACTAAGCCTTCCTCTCTTTTTCTTTACAGGGTGTGGAAGACACAATGAAAAGGTAAGTTTGCTCCTCTATTTAAATCATGATAATTGTGACAGCGATCAGGCTGTTTCTGCTAAGATGAACCCTCCCTTTCAATGAGAAGTTTCTTTCTCTCTGTATTTATCCCTTCTTTCTCTAATAGCTGCCAGGATTTATATAGTCTACCCTTTGGTGACCGTATGGTGGAGAGAAGCGCAGTTTCTATCGCAAGACTTTCTGTAGAAGTTGCAAAGAGATGACGGTTTTTCCTGCCCGTAATTTCCAAATCCTAGTTATCCAAGGATTATTCCTGGTCATCCATGGGAAAGGCAGATAAGCTGAGAGAAGCAGTAGGTAGAAGGATGCTGAGAAAAGGAGTGTGGTAGGATTCATCAGGAAAGAACATACAGTGGTGATGGCGTTTCACATGGGTTAAATGGCAAGTTCCAACAATTTTCTGCCTATTAGATTTCAGGAATTCGATGAGAATTGCTGTGTGGATCCCCTAGGGAAGCTAGAAGGAAGGAAACAGACACAGTTTTGATGGAGGCATCACATTCTACTAGGTTTGATATGCCAAGAGCAAGGAAGTAGATTGTAAAATATCATAGCAACTTCAGTGTTCCTCCATCTGAGCAGTTAAATTCATACCCTTTAAAGGTAATAATGAGGATTCTGTTGAAGCATCATCAGTGGGTTGCTAACGATACCTTTAGGCCTATTCGTAAGTGGGCCTTTCTCTTTACAGGAGTCAGTTAATGCAGCTGTACATTCCCCAGCCTTTGGACCCACAGCTCAGTACGTGGACCATCACTGGGATGCTGGAAAGGCTTAACAGCTTCCGAGGTGAGAGGCAGCGCTCTGCGTGAAGGCAATCACATTTCCTACATGACTAGATAACACATTAATGATATCTCTTTACCGCTCTGTCTGTGCTTTGTAGAGAACAGGGGAGCAGGTACATATGCAAACCCTTATAACTTATTTATTTTATTGCTAATTGTCAGTCAGAAAAGTTAACTGAAGCCTGTCAAAAATAATCAAATATGACACATAGTTTTTTTATATAGCTACTTACAGTGAGTTAAAATAATAATAATAAAAAGAACACTTTGACTTATAAAAATGCATATCCTTTCAGTGTATTTCATCTTGTAGTTAGCTGTGGGTATTTAGATTATATGTGGATATTGAGATTCTTAAAATCACCTTAATGCTGTTATTTAAATGTTTACCTGAATATTAAAGGTAATGATTGTATGTGAAAAATCACAAGGCTTTCAAAGAGCTTGAAAGCAATCCATAATTCATTGTGTAGAGGACTCCCTGAGACAAATGCAACTGAAGGTAAGCCCAGCACAAAGGAGAAGCTGGACTGAGATGGGATGAGTTGGATTCTGATTTAGCAGCGACTCCATTAGAAATTCTGAGAGAAATCACTGCAAAAAAAGAGCACATATAGATATTTGGTTTATTTTATTTTTACTTCCTTAAATGTTAAGCCCTTATATCCTAGGCAGTACGATCCCTATTAGGACTAAAAATAACAATGTCATAAAAAATACAATATATATGTATTATGATTATGTTTTATTTTGTGATGATTGATGACTTAAGGGCCATTTTGTTATTTTCTTGACATCTATGAATGGACTCCCAAATTTTTGGTGAGGTAGTGAAAATAAGCCAGAGTCTGACATCCTATATCTCTATGTATTCTCAAAGTTTTCCTTCCTCCAGTTGTATCATTAGAGATTTTCTGGCTCTTTAAATAAATAAGAAGCCCTTCCTGTTCTTTCTTGTATTTCCAGTGACACATTCTGTATAAAAGGGTGTGGTAACACAGGGTGTCTAACATCTGTGATTAAAAGGTATTCTAGAACTAGCCAGTACTGCCACACTTGTGGGAGCTAATTGCTACAAGTTTCAGAATTTTAGGAGCAATTATTAGAGGACTGGCACCTTGAAACTGGTCATGGTGGTTTGAAATATTCCCAGCAAATAAAACAATTCAGTTTTGCTTCATTTCAGAGATTTGGTTGCTAAACATTCGTCACAACACCACAGTATTTATATGTTCCTCAGAACTTGAAACTGCTGTTCTCTGACTTCATTGCTTTCATTTTACTGAAGTGTATATTACGTTGGATGGAAAAATAAGAAACTGTTGCGTTCCTCTGATTGAAGCCCTGAGACGTCTGCAATGCGGTCCTGTCCATCGAGATGTGCCTTGGGACCCCGCACGTCCAGAGAACACTCCTACATGGGGTGCTCAGACCTTCACCGCTGGCAAACACTACTGGGAGGTGAATGTGGGAAACTCCTGTGACTGGGTTATAGGGCTCTGCAAGGAGTCCTGGACAAGCAGGAATGATATGCTGCTTAACTCTGAGGACATTTTTCTACTTCTATGTGTCAGTAAGGATGGCCATTTCAGTCTCTTTTCTACCTTCCCATTCTTACCCCACTATATTCAAAGACCCCAGGGCTACATAGGAGTGTTTCTAGATTATGAATGTGGTATGATAAGCTTTATTAATGTTGCCAGAGGTTCCCTCATTTGTAATTTCCTCTCACGATCTTTCTCTTTCCCTCTCAGACCTTTCATTTGGTGTGGACCCAAATGATCAGGAACAGGTCACAAACCTAACCAAGGTTTTGGGAATTCTAGTAGCTGAGGGGGCTCCTATCCTGGTGACTTCTAGAATGGGGAAAATCAATTATAACTTCACTGTGTTTAACTTCATTTTACCTTTAGGACTTACAATGGCTGCATTATTTTTTAAAGTGGTGGTAATGTTAATGATGTCCATTTGTCTTTTACATTTCATTTAAATAAAAGCAATCACTTTTATTTTATTGGATAGGATATAGGCACTTTTCGTCTGCCATCTGAACTTACTAGAGATGAAAGAACACGTGGGTGTGGAAACCCAGTCAAATGCATGAATGCAAGCACAGAGGATTCTTCTTCCAGAGAATCCTTGTCACAACTCAAGGGCAGCATAGAATTTTCCTCTCCTTCCACTCATCTGGCTAAATTCTATCCCCCCTTTAATCTTCGGTTTCCTGAAGTAGAATAGATCAGTTATAATATGACCTCAAGAACAGCTTATTCTTTCCCTTTGCAAAGCTCACAGTAGATTTTGGATCTTCTTTTGTAGTTTTCAGACTGTAAAAAAGGAAGGCCATTGTTCGTCCTTTTCATAACCACATTCTAAGGACGAAACACTAGGTTAAGGATATGAAACACATTCAAAAAATATTTGAACAAACGAATATGTAGGAAAAACATTAAAAGCAACGGCTATATAACCAAAAACATTTACTATCGTGTAGACACAGTCAGTAGCTCAAAAAGTGATGAGAAACATTAAAGAAGTGAATTAGGTTATTGTTCAGGTTCGTGGCTCAGAAATTCAGTTTAGTGGGCGAGATATAGATTGTGTATGATTTGATTCCCTCAGTGTTGCTCTTAGTAGTTCTCAATGATGAACAGATTTTCAGGAATACACACATATTTTTACCAGAGTGATAGTAGTACAGATAATATGGCTTAGCTGCTTGGAATCTGCAGTATTTTTAAGGAAGATACATAGAGTGAAAATACTCTGAATATATATTTTCAAGGATGGACAATGAATTTTATTTCTCACATATACAAAACATCCAAGCTGTCAACAAATTTCATTTCAAAGAGTGTTACTGACTTAGAGATTAAAACTTTGCAAAATAATCAGACATTGAAATTCGTCTCTTTGGGGATGTATTGCTCAACATAATGACTCTAGTTAACACTGTTGTATGATAGATAAGAAAGCTGTTAAAACAGTAGATTCTAAGAGGTCTCATCATAAATAATTTTTTTCTTTTTTCTTCTATTTTCATATGTTTATATATATATATATATGAAGTGAAGTGGGAAAGTGTTAGTTAGTCTGTTGTCTGACTCTGATTCTGTCAGTTGTATCCAACTCTTTCTGACCCCACGTACTGTAACCTCTGTCCATGGAATTCTCCAGACAAGAATACTGGAGTGGGTAACCATTTCCTTCTCCCAGGGATCTTCCCAACCCAGGGACAGAACTGGGGTCTCCTACATAGCAGGCAGATTCTTTCCTGGCTGAGCCACCAGGGAAGCCCATATATATATATACATATAAATATTTCTCTTCCCACTCTGCTTTCTTCCATTTCTGCATCTTTTGTTCTCTCTCTTTACAGAGAAAGTGGTTTAGGGAATAATCTCGGGATTAAATGTATTTCTATGAAGTTGTAGTGAAAAGTAAATTTTAATTAGAGTTTCAAGTATTTGCTTAGGGATTATTTAAAGCAATCTAATAATGCCTAGGTGGCACTCAGTTCAGTTCAGTCGCTCAGTCCTGTCCGACTTTTTGAACCCCACGAACTGCAGCACACCAGGCCTCCCTGTCCATCACTAACTCCCGGAGTTTACTCAAACTCATGTCCATCAAGTCGGTGATGCCATCCTACCATCTCATCCTCTGTTGTCCCCTTCTCCTCCTGTCTTCAATCTTTCCCAGCATCAGGGTCTTTTCCAATGAGTCAGTTCTTTGCACCAGGTGGCCAAAGTATTGGAGTTTCAGCTTCAACATCAGTCTTCCCAATGAATATTCAGGACTGATCTCCTTTAGGATGGACTGGTTGGATGTCCTTGCAGTCCCAGGGACTCTGAAGAGTCTTCTCCAACACCACAGTTCAAAAGCAGCATTTCTTGGGAGCTCAGCTTGCTTTATGGTAAAACTCTCACATCCATACGTGACTACTGGAAAAACTGTAACTTTGACTAGACCGACCTTTGCGGGCAGGTGGCGCTAGTGGTAAAGAAACCGCGTGCCAGTGCAGGAGAAACGAGATGAGGGTTCCATCCCTGGAGGAGGGCGCGGCAACTCACTCGAGTATTCTTGCCTGAGAATCCGAGGGACAGAGGAGCCTAGCGGGCGACAGCCTATAGAGTCCCAAAGAGTTGGACACGACTGAAGTGACTTAGCACACACGCACAATAATGCCCTTGTTTTTGGAAGGGATCCAAAAATTGTTGCATACCTAAACTTTTTAGAATGATTCTGACACCGGCCAAAACGGGATAAATTGTCAAGAGTATGTCTCACCCACAGATAACTGAAAACTCAGAATCGACTGTAAACAGTAACTATGTGAGGACTGCGAAAAATGAAAAGTGGAAAGTGAAATGAGGAGAGAAGTTAAAACTGGGATCATTACCCGCAGTGAGCTGGATTTTGTGGCGTTGCTTTTCCGCTTTTCTTTCCCGGCATTGACTGAAAGGAAGGGAGACAGCTCCCTGGTCTGCACGGCTTGGGCTTGAGCATGCAGCAAAAGGTCACACCCAAACGCCCGCTCTCTGGTCAAAGAACCGGGAAAAGACGTTTCTGCAAAAAGAAAAGTGTGGCAGAAAGTTTTTTTTTTTTAATCTTTTTTTTTTTTGTACCTGCTGGGAAGTTTCCCTCCGGGCCCTGGATGGGTAGGCCTCCCGGCTCCCCGAGACCCCCGCGGGCATCAGCTCCCTTTAGGAGGCGGGGGAGCCTCGGCCACCGGCCTCTCCGCGCGCAGGGCTGCTGCTCCTCCCGGAGAGGAGGGTCGCGCCGCCCCGGGGCTCGGGAAGCGCTGCGGCCGAACTCTGATTCTCGGCACCGCGAGGTCCCCGCCGCGCCGGCTCAGTCTACTGCGCTCGGCCGAGTTCCGCCTTGCCTCGCCGTGACTGCTGCAGCCCCTCTGGCCGCCTCCCTTCCCCGCACCTAGAAGAAGAATTTACTAGCTTGTCGGTCACCTATGCACGCATGCTCAGGCGTCTGTGCTCCTGGACTGCCGTCGTGGCCTTCTCTCGGTGACCCCGTGGACTGTAGCCTCCCAGGCTCCTCTGTCCATGGGATTCTCCAGACAAGAGTACTGGACAGGGTAGTCATTCCCTTCTCCAGGGGATCTTCCCGACCCAGGGATCCAACCCAGGTCTCCTGCACTGCAGGCAGGTTCTTTACCATCTGAGTCACCAGGGAAGCCCCAAACCACCTATTCTTCAATTTAAAAAGGAGGGGAAATTTTTCTTTCGCAATACAGTTGTTCAGGGGCCCAGTCATTTGGGACTCTCTGCAACTCCATGGACGGCAGCACGCCAGGCCCCTGTCCCCTACTGTCTTCCGGAGTTTGTCCAAGTTCGTGATCATTCATCGGTGAGGCCATCCAGCCATCTCGTGCTCTGATGCCCTCTTCTCCTTCTACTCTCAATTTTCCCCAGCATCAGGGACTTTTCCAATGAGTCGCCTATTTGCATCAGATGACCAAAATACTGGAGCTTCAGCATCAGTACTTCCAACAAGTATTCAGGGTTAATATCTCTTAAGATTGACTGGTTTGATCTCCTTGCTGTCTAAGGGACTCTCAAGAGTCTTCTCCAGCACCACAGTTGGAAGGCATCAATTCAGTAATACAGTTTAATCAGTTAACAATATAGTAGACCATATAAAAAAACTGTTTAGGTCTTTCAGAATTCAAAGATATTGCTGGCCATGTCCACATCTCAAATTTCTCACATTGTTAAACAGCTTGGTATTGTGACTGATTATTTCTTTTTACTGTGTCGAAAACAATATTCCAGTCAAAGTCAGATTTTGAATTATTTATAAAGCTTTCCTAAGAGTCATCCCCCTCTCCAACAGTTTTCCTCTTCTATAAAGAAACAAAACAAAACAAAAATACGGTTTTGTTGTTGGTGTTAGGTTCCTCCAAATAGCTTGGACTTCCACAGTTTGATTCATCCTATAGCTCCAGGTGGTGAGTCCTATTTGGTCTGAAAAATCAAACAATAATAGTACCAGCCAGGGACTGGTTTAACAAAGAGTAGTTAACTAAACTTTTCTACCTCCATTATTTCATTTAAGTGTCACAACCATCCAAGCAGGATTTCTTGTTCAAAATCACCCTGCTGAGAAGTGTGGGAGTAAGAAATCACTTTTGACCCAAATTAAAATCCACAAGTCATCAAGTCTCCTAGATCAGACAAAATACAAGCAACATGTTGTTTTCTAAGCAACTATGTTAATTCAATCAACAAGTATTTTCTGGCAAGTTGACAGTTCAAGGGACAATCTACCAGCTTGAGGATGCAATGGTTAATAAAACAACATCCTTATAAGAGATAATCAAAGATTTAAAAAAAAAAACACACACACACAGCTGTTAAAATGAAGAAATGTACACAGTGCCACTGATCTGTACTTCTTCTGCCCTCACCCATGATCTAGAAAATGCTTTAAGGCCTCCTCTGGTGGTCCAGTGGCTAAGACTCCTCACTCCCAATGCAGAGGGCCTGGTCAGGGAACTAGATCCTGTATACCACAACTAATATCGAAGTTCCAGTGTGCTACAAGACTCAGCACAGCCAAAATAAAATAAATAAATAAAAGTAACACTTAAAAAAAATTTTTAAAAATGCCTTTATTGCAACCCATTGATTAAAATGCAGAAAAGTGTATACACAAGATATAGTCATAAACTAAGTGGTTTCCTTTGATGTCCTTTATCTTGAATAGAATTTGTCATTAAAAATCAGCTTCCGAATATATGAATTAATAGGATTAATTTTTGTAAAAGTGGGTTAGATTTCAACTAAAGTTGTCTTATATGAGTATAGCTACATTTTAAAATTTGCCCTTCTATCTTTATTATTGACACCTTTGCATTTAAAAACAAAACATTGAGGAGAAGGGATTATTCTAAAGTTCTCTGAAACTATAATCAGGAACTCCTCCCCACTGTGATGTAAATCTCATTCCTGACAGACAACACCAGAAAACAACTCCTTTTAACATTTTATTTTGTAAAATACATTTCAGTTCAGTTCAGTCCTGTCTGACTCTTTGCCACCCCATGGACTGCACCACGACAGGCTTCCTTGTCCATGACTAATTCCCAGAGCTTGCTTAAACTCATGTCCATTGAGTCGATGATGCCATCCAACCATCTCATCCACTGTCGTCCCCTTTTCCTCCTGCCTTCAATCTTTCCCAGCAACGGGGTCTTTTCTAAGGAGTCAGTTCTTTGCATCAGGTGGCCAAAGTACTGGTGCTTCAGCTTCAGCATCAGTTCTTTCAATGAACATTCAGGGTTGATTTCCTTTAGGAGGACTTCCCTGGTGGCTCAGATGGTAAAGCATCTGCCGAGAATAATCCCTGGGTTGGGAAGATCCCCTGGAGAAGGAAATGGCAACCCACTCCAGTACTCTTGCCTGGAAAATCCCATGGATGGAGGAGCCCAGTAAGCTACAGTCCATGGGGCCGCAAAGAGTGGACACGATGAGCAACTTCACTTTCTTTCTTTCTTTTCCTTTAGGACAGACTGGTTCAATTTCCTTGCTGTCCAAGTGTCAGGGGACGTTCAACTTTAGGGGATTCAATATGTTCTTCTTTTGTGTGCCATTTCTCAAGGACTCTCTATTCCTTATCAGTTCCTGGGAAACAGTAGTGGGCAGAGCTGCACGCAGTTCTCAGGACAGAGATCATGAGAAAGGGCACCTGCTTGGATTCCTTTCAGTGACTCCCTTCAGTGACATTTTACTTAAAGTAATCTATTCAATGATGCCCCTCTTACTCAGGATATGGAATGCTTTCTGGCCCTTTGAAGATGTTATTTGCTTGGCTTTGTTTTGCTCAATTTTTTTTTTTTTTTTTTTTTTTACTGCCTAAAGCTGCCTTGTATGAAGATATATAAACATGCTTTTCTGCAAATCAAGCACCCTTGTTTCACTCGAGGTGTCCCCTGCATTCCTCTTCTTGTCGACTCCAGTCCCTAGATCCCGGTCTACAAAGACTGTGACATCCAAGGGATTCCAAGAGTCTTCTCCAACAACAGTTCAAAACCATCAGTTCTTGATCTTAGTTTCTACATCCCATGAATGGTCACTTTAATTTCTCATATTTATGCACAGTTACAAATGTTGCTTTCCTATAGATAGATTCATTATTGCTTGCTCCAAGTCAGAGGTTTCTGAAGAGTCCTTTGCCAACACTCAAAACCAACTTCTTTTTTTTCTCAAATCATTTACTGCACTATCTACTTATCTATTGCTAAACATTCTAACACACACACATATTACCACTTGTAATATATTTATATGAGTAGAGCAGGATGCCCTTTTTAGGAGGTACACTATTACCACTTGTAATATATTTATATGAGTAGAGCGGGATGTCCTTTTTAGGAGGTACACCAAATAGAAAACTAAACAGTACCTGGAAACTACTTTCTGAGTCCTTAAAATCTATGTAAACAACAAAGGAATTCATAGATAACAGACCTAAAATTAATCATCAAATTATTCCAAAAGTATATAGCAAGACAAGATGGCAAAATGGTTTAATTTATAGAAATGTTGAAAGAAAGTAATACTTTAAAAAAATTGACAAATGAGATCATTGCATAGAAACAACCTCAGCTTGTTATAGGAAAGCTTGGCCTCTGAATACCTGTGCCAAATTAAATCCCAGAGACAGAGTTTTGGGTGAAGCAGAAAAGTGAAGTCGCTCAGTCATGTCCAACTCTTAGCGACCCCATGGACTGTAGTCTACCAGGCTCCTCTATCCACGGAATTTTCCAGGCCAGAGTACTGGAGTGGGCTGCCATTTCCTTCTCCAGAGGATCTTCCCAACCCAAGGATTGAACTTGGGTCTCCCGCATTGCAGGCAGACTTTACTGTCTGAGCCACCAGGGAAGCTTTATTGCCTTGCCAGGCAAAGAGAGACATCCCAGGCTTCTGCCTCAATAAACTATGTGCCTCAACCCCAGAGGATTTGATGAAGGTTTTTTTTTACAACATTGGATCAAAGGTGGTCTGACAAAATTAGGGTGTGAGCAAGGCTTGCACTCATTTAATCTCATCTCAGCTAGTCTGTCCCCTAATCTAGATGAGCTTCTCTGATCCCTTTAAGAGTTTTTTTGGCTGTTCCTCCCTTGATTAGCAACGATTTGAATCCACCCTTTGGAACTCAGGGAACAAAGTGATCTATTACTTCAGAGGCTGGCGTTATGCCTACAAGAAATGGAGACACAGAAAAGCCTCCATCCTTGGGAGCAGTCCCCAACCTTTTCAGGACAGTTTCATGGCAGATAGTTTTTCATGGACTTGGGAGGGGGCGTGGCTCAGGCGTAACGTGAGGGATGGGATGGGCAGACGACCTTCGCTTACTCACCCGCTGCTCGCCTCCTGCAGCGTGGCCTGGCTCCTTCCAGGCCACGGACTGGTGCCATCCGTGCCTCAGGGCTGGGGATCACTGCTCTGATTCCTCTGAGGTCTTGGGAGCTTCCCTGGGGTTAGCTATGCAGGGTTAAGGCAGAAGGTGCTTTTTGGTTCTGGGACCAGAGGGCGCGGCTTCAGCAGGAGACTCAGCGGAGTGGGTGACCGGAGAGTAAGTTCTCCCTGATTCGCACTGATAATCGAACTGGGGTCTCCTAACCAACTGAGCTATCAGGGAAGCCCTGTTTGGATGCCACTGCTGCTGCTGCTGCTGCTAAGTCACTTCTGTCGTGTCCGACTCTGTGCAACCCCATAGACAGCAGCCCAGGAGGCTCCCCGTCCCTGGGATTCTCTGGGCAAGAACACTGGAGTGGGTTGCCATTTCCTTCTCCAGTTCTACTAGACTGAAAATCCCAAGAGGGTAGGGAAAATATTTTTTATTATTCCCACTATCTTATACATGCTTAGAACATAGAATACTATAAAAATGTGGTGAATGAATGAATAAATAAATGAATGAAAGAGTGAATATAAATAATATTATTCTGGCAGTAACAAAGTTTTCCAAAATGCAGCTAACATAATAGGACTGAAAATAATAAAGCATAATGTCAACAAAAGGCAAGTCATAAATTGATTTCCAGATTGATAGGCCAAGGAAATTCCATTATTTTGAAATTTGAAATGATTATATATACTATAATTTTATTCTACAGGTTTGATTTTGAGATTTCCTCAGGGATGGGCTTCCCTGATAGCTCAGTAAGTAAAGAATCAGGGTGCAATGCAGGAGAGCCCAATTCCATTATTTTGAGATTTGAAATGATTATATATACTATAATTTTATTCTACAGGTTTGATTTTGAGATTTCCTCACGGATGGGCTTCCCTGATAGCTCAGTAAGTAAAGAATCAGGGTGCAATGCAGGAGACCCCAGTTCCATTCCTGGGTTGGGAAGATCCGCTGGAAAAGGGATAGGCTACCCACACCAGTGTTCTTGGACTTCCCCTGTGGCTCAGCTGGTAAAGAATCCACCTGCAATGCAGGAGACCTGGGTTTGATCCCTGGGTTGGGAAGATGCCCTGGAGAAGGGAAAGGTAACCACTCCAGTATCCTGGCCTGGAGAATTCCATGGGGTCGCAAAGAGTCTGACACGACTGAGGGACTTCCACTTTCAGGGATGGCAAATATATATTGTGGAAGATAATGTTCCTAGTGGTAAGAAAATGGAAAACAGTACTTAGAAGGAGACAGTCAGGATTTTTATTTTTAAAGTTTTTATTGGAGTATAGTTGATTTACAATGTCATGTAATTAGTTTCAAGTGTACAGCAAAGTGATTTGATTATACAAATATCCACTCTTTTTTAGGTTATTTTCCCACATAGGCCATTATAGAATATGGAGTAGATTTCCCTGCGCTATCCATTAGGTCCTTTTTAGTTATCTATTTTATATATAGTAGTGTGTATATGTTGATCCCAATAGCCCACTTTATCCCACACAAACACACTTACCCCTTGGTAACCATAGTTTTGTTTTCTACATCTATAACTCTATTTCTATTGTGTAGACAAGTTCATTTGTACCCCATTTTTAGATTCCACGTATAAGTGATATACGATATTTGTCTTCCTTTAGACAGCAGGATTTAAATAGGCATATATTCAAAGTCACTTACTGGGACTCCCTTGGTGGTAGTTGCTAAGACAGCACTCCCAATCCAGGGTGCCAGGGTTTGATCCCTGGTCAGGGAACTAGATCCCATATGCCACAACTAAGACCCAGCACAGCCAAATAAGTCAGTTCAGTTCAGTTCAGTCGCTCAGTCGTGTCCGACTCTTTGCGACCCCATGAATTGCAGCACGCCAGGCCTCCCTGTCCATCACCAACTCCCGGAGTTCACTCAGACTCATGTCCATCGAGTCTGTGATGCCATCCAGCCATCTCATCCTCGGCCGTCCCCTTCTCCTACTGCCCCCAATCCCTCCCAGTATCAGAGTCTTTTCCAATGAGTCAACTCTTCGCATGAGGTGGCCAAAGTACTGGAGTTTCAGCTTCACCATCATTCCCTCCAAAGAAATCCCAGGGTTGATCCCCTTCAGAATGGACTGGTTGTATCTCCTTGCAGTCCAAGGGACTCTCAAGAGTCTTCTCCAACACCGTAGTTTAAAAGCATCAATTCTTCGGCACTCAGCCTTCTTCACAGCCAAATAAATAAATATTAAAAAAAGAATCCTTATTAAAGCTTTAGATATATAAACATTACACATTGAAAAAACAAAACAGATTTGCTTTTGAAAGAATGATGCACATGACTGAGAATTCGCATTTCTTTAAGCAAAATGATAACTTGCCTCACAAAAAAGAAAACCAAAGAAAATACTTTGGGATTTGGTTCTTGGGCTCCAAAATCACTGCAGATGATGACTGCAGCCATTTAATTAAAAGACGCTTGCTCCTTGGAGGGAAAGCTATGACAAACCTAGACAGTATATTGATATTAATTGGAAGGACTGCAGCTGCACCTGAAGCTCCAATACTTTGGCCACCTGATGCAAAGAGCTGACTCACTGGAAAAGACCCTGATGCTGGGAAAGAGTGAGGACAGGAGGAGAAGGGGACGACAGAGGGTGAGATGGTTGGATGGCATCACCGACTCAATGGGTATGAGTTTGAGCTAACTCCAGGAGATAGTAAAGGACAGGGAAGACTGGTGTAATGCAGTCAGTGGGGTTGCAAACAGTTGGACATGACTGAGCAACTGAATAACAACAAGACGGTATATTAAAAACGAAAGACATAGCTTTCCCTACAAACGTTCATCTAGTCAAAGCTATGGTTTTTCCGGGAGTCATGTATGGATGTGAGGATTGGACCATAAAGAAGGCTGAGTGCCAAAGAATTGATGATGAATTGTGATGCTGGAAAAGATGATTTTGAACTGTGATGCTGGAAAAGGCTCTTGAGAGTCCCTTGGACTGCAAAGAGATTCATCTGGTCAATTTTAAAGAGAATCAGCTCTGAATATTCATTGAAAGGACTGATGCTGAAGCTTCAACACCTTGCCCATCTCATGCGAAGAACTGGTTCATTGGAAAAGACCCTGATGCTGGGAAAGATTGAAAGCAAAAGGAGAAGAGGGTAGCAGAGAATGAGATGGTTAGACAGCATCACTGACACAAAGGAAGGAATTTGAGCAAACTCTAGGAGATAATGATGGATAGGGAAGCTTAGTGTACTGCAGTCCATGGGATCAGAAACAGTTGGACATGGCTTAGCGACTGAATACCAACATGGCCTTGGGATAAATGATGACTGAAATGTGAAAAAATTACACAATTTGTAATGTGTTAAATTCATGAAACTGTGAGTTCACTTCTTATATATATTTCAGGCAAGTGAATATCTCTCAAACAAGTTAGAGGACAGGCTAATTTTCTCTAACAAATATCCCCAAACTTAAATGAATTGGAGCGTTTATTTCCCAGGTTCTCCTCCTGTCACCTTTCCTTTGATTTGTCGCCAATGACTAAGAATTCAAGATTATATTAGATATAGTTACTGTTATTAGATAATGAAAAGTGCAGAAAAATGTGATTTTTTGGTCCCACTTCTACTACTGATGTAAGTATGATTTTTGTCAAATTTCTTCAGATCTCTTTGATTAAAAAATTTTTTTTCTTTCCTTTTTAAATTTGGCTACATTTCAGGGCACGTTGGACCTTAGTTCCCCAATCAGGGATCCAACCACAGCCCCTACATTGAAAGGTGGGGTCTCAACCACTGACTCACTGGGGAGGTCCCTTGTTTATTGCATGTTTAATAGAACATTTTTAAAGCGTTTTATCTAAGTTTCTATCCCTTTAATAGGATTTAATTTCCAGTCACCTAAAACAGTGGTCTTTTAGACTATGGAAACTTTCAAACTTTGGAGAGGGGGGCTCTGAATTCTACAAGCATGCCGTTTTTGTTTTTTGTTTTTTAAAGGGAAGGGCTTTAGTTTGTTGTTTTCTTTCTAGAGAAAATAATAAAGGAAATTCTTTTTTTAAAAGATAGGCATAAGATCTACAAAAAAACCGGGAGGAGGGACCAGTTATTGCTATGTTGAAAGGAGATTAGTAGCAATTGTTCCCTTTAATCTCATTTTAGGAAAAACTGTCATTCATTCATTCTCGGTTTCTTTATCCCCAGGTGGGAGGAAATCTTCCTTGATGAGTTTTTCTCCTCACTTACAGTTCATTTCCAAAGATGCCTGGGAAACATCCACAACTAAATACTGTATTAACATAATCCTTTAAAGAAGAAAAATATTTATCTTCCTTCCATTTACAGAAAGAAAGCAGCCCAGTAAGAATCAAAGAAGGACATGGAGAAAAAATTTGCCTAATTTGTGTAGCCTGTGGTTGGAAGATCAACACAGTTTCTAGAGAGCTAGAATCCAGAAAAGCTTCTTACATGGAGTAAAGCAAGGATTGCCTCCATGAAAGTTCAGACTAATCCGACAACATTTCTCAACAATTTTGTATGAATATTGTTCTTCATCAACCAGGTAAGAAGATACCATAGAGTCTATTATTTCCCTCAACATCTTATCTTTGAACACAAATCTGTAATTCTGTGTGCATGAAAAGTGGGAATATTAGGAAATATGCGACTGGACTATATATATATATATATATATTTGGTATTTCTTTTTTTCTTTTCATTTCATTTATTTATTTGACTGAGCTGGGTCTTCCTCTCTCTAGTTGCAATGACTAGGGGCTACTCTAGTTGCAGTGGGCTGGCTTCCCATTGTGGTGGCTTCTCAGAGCACGGGGCCTAGGTGCTGCAGCTTCAGTAACTGTGGTTCAGGGGCTTAGTTGCTCTGGGGTCTTCCTGGACCAGAGACAGATTCTTTACTACTGGACCACCCCAGGGAAGTCCCTTTTTTGTGTTTCTCTTTCATATTATTACTTATTTGCTTCATTAGCTTCTGTACTGTTGCTTGCATGCTTTAGATTTTACAGTTTTAAGAATCAGCATATCAAAGCTGTGTTATGGATCTTACTGTTGTTGAAAATTCAATTAACAATCAAGGGGGAAAAAAAGAGCATTTTACTCAAGCCAGGCTGAGAAGTATAACTCAGGAGACAGACTTGCAGAAGCTCTGAGAATTACTCTGCCTGTTAGATGTGGAAGGCACAGTCACAAACCTTTCAAGACAAAGTAACAGACATTAAAACTATATATTGATATTTTATATAAAGTTCACCAAAGATATATAGTCTAGGTGAAAAATGAAAGTGTTAGTCATTCAGTCATGTCTGACTCTGCAACCCCATGGAATATAGCCCACCAGGTTCCTCTGTCCATGGAATTCTCCAGGAAAGAATATTGGAGTGGGTTGCCATTCACTTCTCCAGGGGATCTTCCCAACCCAGGGACTGAATCCAGGTCTCCCACACTGCAGGCAGATTCTTTACCATCTGAGGGACAGTAGGGGAACCCCCAATACTAGCAGTGTAACCTTTTAAAGAAGAGTGTTCTTTCCCAGCTCTGTATCGGGGTGTCATGATGACTTGCAACTAATTTTGCGTGTTGTTACCTAGACTATGAGCATCCCTGGTGGCTCAGTATCCACGTGCAATGTGGGAGACCTGGGTTTCAATCCCTGGATTGGGAAGATCCCTGGAGAAGGGAAAGACTACATACTCCAGTGTTCTTGCCTAGAGAATTCCATGGACAGAGGAGCCTGGTGAGCTACAGTCTATGGGGTCCCAAAGAGTCGGACATGACTGGGGGACTAACACTTTCAAGAAGTTACATTGCTAGCATTAGAAAAGAGGGAAAAGGAATTTCTTTATGGTTGAGTGGACACCCGCATCTTTGAGGAGATCTGGTTAGAGTGGAATGCAGATGGACACTGCACACTAGGGAAGAAGGAAGGAGGCCTGAATGAACACGAAAGAGAACTCCATGTTTAAATCTTCTCATCATAACTAAAAATACAAATTTTATCATGAACAATGTCTCATTTGTTTTTTACCCTGCAGTGGTTTCAATTGGGGGTGATTTTTCCTTCCAGAGGACAATTGTTGATATGATTTATCCAACTAAAAAAACAAATTTTATTATGAGCAATGTCTCATTTGTTTTTTACACTGCAGTGGTTTCAATTGGGGGTGATTTTTTCTTCCAGAGGACAATTGTTGATATGATTTATCCAAAATTGTTGACAATTGACAATTGTTGATATGATTTATCCAAAATGTTAGGTTGTCACAACTGGATGTTACTATTATTTCATGAGTAGACACCATGGATTCTGTTAAGCAGCCTACAAGGCAGAGGAGAGCGCAACAAGAAAGAAATAATCAGTTCCAAAGGTCAGTTGTTCTGATTTTGGAAAATCCCTGAGCTAGAGAATCTTAACATGGATTAGTAATAAGACTTTTAATTAGCTAGTTCCTGAAGAGAACAGGCAATCAGCGAAGAGTCCTAAATAAATGGAAAGCTAAGACTTTAAAGATAATGTTTTTTTTTGCCCAAGATTTATGTGGAATTCCTTGAAATCACTCTGGATTATTAAATTCACATCTACTAGCTGCAGTATTTTGACTTGAGATTTTGTCACTGTGATTTGAGACTGTCTTTCAGTCTGTAAATATATTTTCAATACTGTGAATACTGCATCTGAGTGCATTCTTGGGTTATTCTGTTGCTTACGTATTAACATTTGTTTTAAGTACCAAGGGGTAGTTTGAACAACACAGACATCCTTCCTACCCTTATGAAGGTTATAGTCAGGGAGCAAGGAATTGAATAAAAGCTATAAGAATTGTAGTTACAATTTGGATCAGTGTAAGAAGGGGGGAAAAGGAGTGTACTAAAGGAATACATAATGAAGTCTAAAGTAAGGCAGTGGCATAAGGGAGTGGCATCTGAAGACAGACTTGAAGGATAAATAGGGTGGGGTGGGTGGATATCCTGAGGTGGGAAAGAGCTGTGATGCTTTTTAGTGCATGGCTAAAAAGCCATTGACTCAAACAGAGCAAGAAAACAAAAGTATAATGAGGTAAATAGGGCTGAACTGGCTTCCTTGGTGGCTCAGTGGTAAAGAATCTGCCTGCCAATGAAGGAGACCTGGGTTTGATCTCCATGTCGGGAAAATACCTTGGAGAAGGAAATGGCAGCCCACTCCAGTATTCTTGCCTGGGAAATCCCAAGGACACAGGAGTCACAGCTATAGTCCACGGAGTTGCAAAAGAGTTGAACACGATTAAATATCACCAACAAAGGCCTAAATATTCAGAGTTTTGTTAGACTCCAAAAGTATTTTAATCTTGAATATTTATTCTTACTTCTTTGCTACTTTTGAAAAATAGGGTATTGGTATAATAGTTTTTCATTCTTATAAGATCCCCTACAGATATCATCTTATGCACAATTTTCTTTTCAATACTACAATTTTGTTTCCTTCTCTTTCCCACCACCATTTTTATAGATTACGTCAGCTTGGACCACCCAAGAGAATTGCATGGACGCAGTGATAGTAGCTGTGAGTAAGTGAAAATTGCTGTGCTGTGTCTGACTCTTCGTGAACCCCATGGACTGTAGCCTGGCAGGCTCCTCTGTCCATGGAATTCTCCAGGCAAGAATACTGGAGTGGGTTGCCATTTTCCCCTCCAGAGGATGCTCTTGACCTAGGGGTCAAACTGACATCTCTTGTGTCTCTTGGATTGGCAGGGGTATTTGATTCTTTACCACTAGTGCCACCTGGGGAGCTCAAACTCCTGAAAATGACAAGTTACTTCACTATCTCCATATTTTCTAGAGTGTCTTACAGTTGGACTCATGAAATACATATTCTTTCAGATTAGCTTCTTTTACTCAGTGATGTGTATTCAAGTATACTCCATGTCTCTTTCTAGCTTGATCTCTCATTTCTTTTTAGCACTGAATAATGTTCCATTGTCTGTAGGTAGTGTAGTTCCTTGAAACAGTCACCTGTCTAAAGACATGTTGGTTGCTTTCAAGTTTTGACAGTTATGAACAAAGCTGCTAAAACATCCCTGTGCAGGTTTTTTTTTTTTTTTTAATGAGGTTTGCAGGTTTCTAGCCAATTTGGTTAAATACAAAGAAACATGATTATGGAATAATATTAAGAGGATATTTAGTTTTATAAGGAAGTTCCCTATTATTGTTCAGAATACCTGCATCATTGTGCATTCCCATTAACAATGAATCAAAGTTTCTGTTTTTCCAAATTATCTCCAGGATTTGGTAATGTCACTGTTTGGGATTTTGGACATTCCAATACATGTACTATGGTATCGGTGGAGGTGATGGAATTCCAGTTGAGCTGTTTCAAATCCTGAAAGATGATGCTGTGAACGTGCTGCATTCAATATGCCAGGAAATTTGGAAAACTCAGCAGTGGCCACAGGAATGGAAAAGGTCAGTTTTCATTCCAATTCCAAAGAAAGGCAATGCCAAAGAATGCTCAAACTACCACACAATTGCACTCATCTCACATGCTAGTAAAGTAATGCTCAAAACTCTCCAAGCCAGGCTTTAGCAATATGTGAACCGTGAACTTCCAGATGTTCAAGTTGGTTTTAGAAAAGGCAGAGGAACCAGAGATCAAATTGCCAACATCTGCTGGATCATGGAAAAAGGAAGAGAGTTCCAGAAAAACATCTATTTCTGCTTTATTGATTATGCCAAAGCCTTTGACTGTGTGGATCACAAAAAACTGTGGAAAAGTCTGAAAGAGATGGGAATACCAGACCACCTGACCTGCCTCTTGAGAAATCTGTATGCAGGTCAGGAAGCAACAGTTAGAACTGGACATGGAACAACAGACTGGTTCCAAATAGAAAAAGGAGTATGTCAAGGCTATATATTGTCACCCTGCTTATTTAATTTATATGCAGAGTACATCATGAGAAACGCTGGGCTCGAAGAAGCACAAGCTGGAATCAAGATTGCTGGGAGAAATATCAATAACCTCAGATATGCAGATGACATCACCCTTATGGCAGAAAGCGCAGAGGAACTAAAAAGCCTCTTGATGAAAGTGAAAGAGGAGGGTGAAAAAGCTGGCTCAACATTCAGAAAGCAAAGATCATGGCATCCGGTCCCATCACTTCATGGGAAATAGATGGGGAAACAGTGGAAACAGTGTCAGACTTTATTTTTGGGGGCTCCAAAATCCCTGCAGATGGTGATTGCAGCCATGAAATTAAAAGATGCTTACTCCTTGGAAGGAAAGTTATGACCAACCTAGATAGCATATTCAAAAGCAGAGACATTACTTTGAAAACAAAGGTCCATCTAGTCAAGGCTGTGATTTTTCCAGTGGTCATGTGTGGATGTGAGAGACAGACTGTGAAGAGAGCTGAGTGTAGAAGAATTGATGCTTTTGAACTGTCGTGTTGGATAAGACTCTTGAGAGTCCCTTGGACTGCAAGAAGATCCAACCAGTCCATTCTAAAGGAGATCGGTCCTGAGTGTTCATTGGAAGGACTGATGCTAAAGCTAAAACTCCAATACTTTGGCCACCTGATGCAAAGCATTGACTCATTGGAAAAGACTATGATGCTGGGAGGGATTGGGGGCAGGAGAAGGGGATGACAGAGGATGAGATGGCTGGATGGCATCACCGACTCAATGGACATGAGTCTGAGTGAACTCCGGGAGTTGGTGATGGACAGGGAGGCCTGGTGTGCTGCGATTCATGGGGTTGCAAAGAGTTGGACATGACTGAGCAACTGAACTGACTGACTGACTGACCATGGTATCTCATTGGTATTTTAAAGTCCTTTCCTTTTCAGGAATTTTAATTTTTTAAATTTTGTTTCATTTTCACTCATTATTTGCCCCCTGAGGGGGCAACCAGTCTTTTGTTTTGTTTTGTTCATTTGTATGTAAAACACCCTGTGGTAAGACTGATTGGAATGCATGTTGGGAAAGCGCCTGAGCATTTTTAATTACACAAAAGAAGCTTCATAATGTTCAATAACTGTCTCAACTCAGAGGTTGGGCCAGTTTTCATTTACATTCTTAAGGGTAAATGAAATGATAGAAAGGACATATCTCAAGCAGGGTGTGCTTCTCTCATGTATCACATAGAAGAACTTTCCTTTTCTTTCTCCACAGAAACATGGAGTTGCACACTGCAAGACTTCAGAATTAACTCACCTGCTGAATCTTGAGAGTGACGAAGCTGAAGATTCTGCTGAAGTGTCTGAACTGCTGGGACCATTTAAGTGTCCCCAAAATCTAGAAATGGCGATGCCTGAAAGTCAAGAGGACTGGTCCAAGGAAGACATTGTGCAGTTACTGGAAAGTATGGAGAGAAATATTCCATCCAATGAGAGGCACACGTTCAAAGCAACCCAGTCAGTGATGGACTGGGGCAAAGTAGCTTTTAAAGATTTTTCTGGGGAAATGTGCAAACTCAAATGGTTAGAGATTTCCTATAACTTGAGAAAGTTTCGCACTTTGAAAGAATTAGTCCTGGAAGCTAAGGAAAATGTTAACAATTTCAAAAGCAAAAAACACAAGAAACATCCTGATTTACCCAAGAAGCCCCTGACAGCTTATCTCCGCTTTTTTAAAGAGATGAGACCTCAGTACCTCCAAAAACATCCCAAGATGAGCAACAAGGAGCTGACCAAAGTTCTGTCTGAGGAATACAGGAAGCTGCCAGAACAGCTCAAGCTGAAATACAGTCAAGATTTCCAGAAAGAGAAACAGGAGTTTCAGGAGAAAATGGCTCTGTTCAGAGAACAACACCCTGATCTAGTCCGGAACTCCAAGAAACCTGATGTCCCCAAACGAAGTCAAAGCAAAGTGCCAAAGAAGTTTCAGGAAAATGTCCAAAAAGTGAAGTCTCCCCCAGAAAACCATTTACCCATGAAATCGAAATTCCACGGAGAGCCCGAGAAGCCCCCGATGAATGCCTATCACAAGTTCCACCAGGATCTCTGGTCGAGCAGGGAGCTGAAAGTGGTGCCCCCGAGGGAGCGCATGGTGGAGATCAGTAGACGCTGGCAGCGGGTCCCCCAGGACCAGAAGGAGCTTTATAAGAAGCAGGCGGAGGAACTGCAGACACAGTACAAGGTGGACCTTGATCTCTGGCTCAGGACTCTGTCTCCTGAAGAATATGCTGCTTACAGAGAGGCGACCTGTGCTAAGCGTAAGAACATGAGCATGATGCGGGGCCCGAACCCCAAGATTAGAAGGATGGGTCTGCAGTCCCTATCATCAGGGAATCTGCAAGGAAGGCTTAGGGAGGACCCGGGGCTTCAGGCTGCAGAGTTAGCATCATCAGACATGACTGGAGAACATTCTCTTCCCTCAGGGAGATCAGAGGAAAATGAGGACGATGCAGAGGATGCCACTAACTCCTCAGACCAGTGCAGAGGAGATGAAGACTGTGGATCTGAGCAGTGGGGATGAAGGTGAAGATTGCGATGTGGAGAGCACTGTCTGTAACTCACCTTCCTAAGGGGACTCCTCTGACTCAGACTCCAAATTAATTTTTTATTCCTTAAATGGTGGAACAGAGGACTTTCCAGCAAAACTCCAGGAAATCTGTGTCAAAGGGAGTGGAGTCTCACCGTTGCCAGTTTCCCTCCCTCTTTTCTTCTTTCTTTCCTTTCCCTTCCTCCTCCATATAAAGTAGGATAGGTTAGGAAGAAGATAACTTGAGAAGTGTTCACTGCATCAGGCCCGTATACACGAGAGGGAGGGACCCTGCTGGGAGAATAACTGTGAACACGAACCAGTGTTGCTCCAACCTCCAATTCCACCCATCCCTCCTCCTGAGAACCAGGATATATTTGAAAATCTGTTTAAGGTTAATGCCTTCTCATTATACTTTCTTTTTTTTTCCCCTAAGAGTTCCTGGCTCCTTTCATTCTTTTTTTCATGAAAACTTGCATTTACTAAGTAGTTGCATCTTTTATCTATGTAAAAATAGGTTTGAGTGTTAATTTTGTTGCTAGAAATCTTTTTTTTAATTAAAAAAATTTTGTTGCTAGAAATCTTAGAGGTTTATTTTATTGTTCCTAACTATATTTCTCGGTAAACAATTATAATACCAGAAATAATGATAATATTTATATTTGTTATACATGAAATTTATTTCACACAATGTCTTGCCATATGTCTAAAACGATGTTAAAAGTAAAGATACGTTATTGTCCTGATTGTGACTTTAAAGCTGATGCTTCAAAGCATTAAGGCAGGGTTTCCCCTGATGATGCCTGGAGGAAGTGTCATGGTACCTGGTACTCTTGGACTTCCAGGAGCACTTCCAGCCCTGTGCACGCACTGCTTGAAGGCCATGTTCTCCCTCAAGCTACCGCAACCCACTGAAGCCCTAACGCACCTGCAGCTCGGCTCCCTGCTGTGTCTTCACTCTGAGAACAGAGGGCAGGCAGGTAGCCATCTGGAGAGGGCAGGCTGACATCACAGCAAAACCCATTGTTTCAAAGATGCTAAATCGGAAGCAGCAAGGCTTTTGTCTGAATTTTGCTGTTAAGAGACTTCCATTGATTCAGGAAAGTCGCTGCTGTGAGAAGCAATCTAGATCTCAGAGCAGACGCTGTCCTGGCACTGCCGCTTCGTCTTCCAGCTTACACGACTGCGCACACTTGGGAAGGACTCCATGTCAGCCTGCAGCCTCCTGCGTGTGGGGCCGCGTTTGGCCGGGTTGTGGGATGTGAGTACACATGGGCGCTGTTCCCGCTCAGCAAGGGATGTGGCTGCTGTTGCAAGAAGTCCACCCACTGTTGACCCTCCATGGACAGATAGTAGAGGACCCGCAAGGGAACCCCACTCAGAAAGTCTCTGTGTATCTTCTCTCTGGTGCTCCAGGTAGGTGCTCCTGATGCCAGGCAGGTAAAGAGCATGAAGCAGCAACAGCAGTGTGTGTAGACCGTCTCCACACTGCGCTGGAGAGATCCTGCCGATCCAGCAAACCCGCTGACCTCTTCCACTCGTTACCCAAGGAGCACCCGTGCGCACTTGTCAGATGGAGACTGTGATGCATTCCACACGAGCCAGCTACCAAGAGAAGGCACAGAAGCACACAGACTTGTCCTCATGGCTGGAGACGGTTAAAATGCTCAATTGCAGCCCATCCTGTCATCCTTCAAATAATCCTGCATGACTACACCAGCACGTGCAGGCTGGGCAGAAGATATGGGCCACTGGGCTGCAGAAGATCTCCCAGGTCTGTTGGCTGTGCCGGCAATGTGACCCCTGCCTTCCGACCCTCCTAGCCACTCAGCTCAGCTGTGTACCCTGCTGGGCCTGGCCTGTGTCTCTGCCAACGTCATGGACAGTGCTGAAGTCCAGTTCACCACAGCTTTGAGGCTCACCAATGACTGGGAGCTGTGGGCCTTCATCGTCACCAACCTGGTGAGCGGGTATATAAAGGAGGGAAACGGACACCCAGAAGGAACTGAACAGTTCGCTGGACAGGGTCCGTCCAGACAACAGCCTCGCTGTCAGCTCCTACTACCTCTGAGTGTGTGGCTTTTTTACCTGTGTGTGCTCTTCTCCTTCTTCCAGAGCCAGTACAAGGAGGTCAGACACACTCCACATCATGTTTATCTCTCTATGTTTTAAGCCTTTCTTTGCTTCTAGGGCATTTTGTATGTAGAGCAGTTTAAATAAGAACCTTAACATTTAACATCTGTCTTGATATTAAAGTGCTTGTAGTGACCATTCTGTTATCTGTATACATGTAAATTTAGGGATAAGCTCTTAAGTTTACAGTTAGAAATTCAGTGTGTGCCTATGTGCTCAGCCACCCAGTTGTGTCCAACTCTTTGTGACCCTCTGGACTGTAGCCTGCAAGGGTCCTCTGGAATTTTTCAGGAAGAATACTGGCGTGGGTTGCTATTTCCTCCTCCAGGTGATCTTCTCGATCCAGGGATCGAACCCATGTCTCCTGCATTGGCAAGTGGATTCTTTACCACTGAGCCACCTGGGAAGCCACCCCCAAAATTCAGTACTTGATATTTAATATTCCACTCTAGCTTCATGGAGGCCAACCCAAGTGTACATGCATGCATGCATTTGTGTGAACTTTGAGCCTCCCCTTCACCTTTCAGTTATGTAAAGCTGTTGTAAATACCATCCCAGTTCAGTGCCTTGCAGTTTTTTAAGAATAAGAATTTAAAACAGACAGCAAGCAAGCCCCCAGGGAGCTATTACAGCTAGTCTCATACAGCTAAAGTGAAGGTGAAAATCGCTCAGTCATGTCCGACTCTTAGCGATTGCATGAACTGTAGCCCACCAGGCTCCTTTGCCCATGGAATTCTCCAGGCCAGGATACTGGAGTGGGTAGCCTTTCCCTTCACTAAGTGTTTAGGGAAAACAGATAATGAAACTCCAAAACCTTGCAGGAATGTGAGGAAGCGGCATTAAGATTCCTGTGGGGAGGTGAACCATCGAAAGCTAGTCGGACCCTTTGTGTGCGCTTCCCACTTCTCCCCACTGGTTTGGGTGGCCCTTAGGGCCTGTGGTTCTTGGGGTGCTGGTCCAGGAGGTGTCACACTCCGTCACAGACCCAGAGCTGCCTCCCCGCCTTGTTGGGTCCTGACAGTCACCATGAATGAGGCCAAGGTCCCCACCTCTGGGGTCCGCACTCCTTGTCCAACTTACTGGGAATACAGGCAGGGAAATTGGAAAGGGCTGCCTGGCACAGTGGGTAAGTCTGTTCGCTGCATGGTTTTTGTCTCCTTAGAGGGTTTTTAAAAATAAGTATTGGGTTGGCCAAAAAGTTCATCTGGGTTTTTCCACGACAGCTTATGGAAAAGCCTGAACAAATTTTTTGGCCAACCCGATATGTTTGGCATTGTTGCTGTTCACTCACTGTGGTGTCCGACTCTTTGCGACCCTGTGGACTGCAGCACGCCAGGCTACCCCGTCCTTCATTATCTCCTGGGGTTTGCTCAAACTCGTGTCCATTGAGTCGTGTTTGGCAAGCTGTCTTTTAATGGGTTTGTAATGTCTCATGTTTTTAGCAGCCTGTATCTGCAGCTGGTGCTTTTAATTAGGAAAAAAAAAATTGTAAATACAAAACATTGTTTAAAAGACATAACCATAGAACACAACTTCTCACTTGTGGATTTTTTCCTGTGTATTCCAAGTAAGATAACTTGAAGCAGCCAAAAAATAAAGTGAAGTACTTTTTTTTCCCCCATCTAGATTCTTGTAGGTGCTTTTGGTATTGTGGTGAATATAAAAACACACTTTCATTCTTATGACTATGAGGAAATATCAGTACTTATATGAATTCTAAATGGTTGAAATGCTGAATGTATTTGGAAAACCATGCTGCAAATTATATAATTTGCTTCTCTGCTCAATATGAAATTGTAAAATTAGCACCAAAGACATGATTCTTTTTATTTCAAATAGCAGGTAATATAGGAGACTCTTGCTACTAAGATGTAGTAACATTTATTGAAGTTGAAAAGTTAAAATTTTACCAGACCTCCTTCTCCTTCTGCCTCTGTAACTTAGCTTGCCCCTGGCAAAGTCTAGATCACATAGGTCACATGGTCTCAGAAAGTGGGGACTTGCAATACTAGGAACTGGAGTTTATCTCACTCATCCTTGTCCGGCTCTTTGCAGTCACCCAGCCCCTGCAATCCTGCTTAATCATGGCTGTCCAGGTCAGACATCCCCCTCCCCATGTTGACCATTGTTCCCACGTGTGAAACCCCTTGTTTAAACCAGCCTATTAGCAGCTAGTGTTGCCCACTACAGTCTGTCTATAAAAACTCTGTAATCCCTTTGTTCAGGGCTCAGAGCTTGGAGTGTTAACTCCTCTGGGCCCACTGGCATAATAAACTTTCAATTAAAATAAATTTATATTAAAAAAAAATCTGAGTTCTCCAGCTCTCTGAGTGTGGTGCTTGGTTTCTTGAGTGCTAGTTTTGGCAACATTTCAACATGAACTAGAGAGTAAGTTTAATGAACCAGTATTGAAAAACTTATCAATATATATTTAGAAAGTATCTTTAGTGTTAGAAATACAATGGTGAATATGTAATTCAGTGTGGGGCAAAAATATTTAAATTAAAAGAAATGCTCTATTGTATGTTCGGAAAATGGGAAGAGACATGCTCCCTGCCATCCCATCCCATCCTTCATGCCCAGGTGATAATCCTAAATTAAAATAATATAAAAGAGTAACATACCACCAGTATGATTGCAATGCCCACAATCACCCCCACACTTATAATATATCCACGCTTAACCGAGCCTCCAACATGCAAATACACTTAAGCTCAATGTGTGTAATCTAATTAGTTTTTGACATCCACTTTCAAATCTTGAAAACTTAAACTTTTAGACTCTAGTCCCTAACTTTTACTGCAAACCTCCTTTCCAACAAGGAGTATTTATTTATTAATTTCTTCAGGCAAAGATTTGCCCAGTGCCCCTCATGAAGCACTTTCTTCGTATTATTGTAGAAAAATAGGACCTGCTAATTCTGGATTCTCTGAAAGAAAAGCTTATCCCAGTCTCCAGGGTCAGTGGAGATTTCCTTGCAAATCGGTTTTCGCCTGGAGGGTGAATAGATGTGTAGGACAGAGTAATTTTCGAGGGAGGAGGAGAAGGTTGGGGGCTGACCTGGATCTGATTAAGGATAAGGTCTGTCCATGCTGTTTAAGCCCTGGAGAGCAGGAAATGGGAAGCACATGGTCATATTTTGTTGAGTACAGCAAGCTCACAGCGCAGGTGAACAACCATTTCATATACTCCAGACAAACGGCTATAGGGGAAGATTTCACTGTCAAGATGATAGTAGAAACCAACAAAGGTTGGCAGTTAACACCTGCTTTATAATATAAAAAGGAGAGTCCATTAGAGTAGAATGAGCCTAAAGACAATGAAGTATTCTTTTCCAGCACTGGACAAAGTCCCCGCCAGAGATGAAGTCCTGAGTATCCCATTTGGGCCGTGAGTCAGCCTCTTCACCTGCGGCCAGTGCAGATGAAGGGCCTGACAGGGAAAGTGCACACGCCATCATCGTACTCCAAAGGAGGGAGTGCTTGGCAACATCCACAAAACTTACACTCCCACGGTCACAATCAAGGAACACCCCAACCCTGCCCAGAGGTCTCTCTATGTACAGAGGCGTGGTGGGGGCTGTGGTCCAGAGCTGGTAATGGTCATCCTGCTTCACACACACAAGGAGAAAGTTGTCCCTGTTGGACTCGTCCAGTATGCTGTCGTCCTTCCTTACCCAGGAATCCTTACAGACGCCTACAGCCCAGTCCCAAGAGCTGTCCACGAGCATATCCCAGTACTGTTTGCTGGAGGTGAAGCTCTGGGCTCCCCTTGCAGCAAAATACTTTGCTGTTCCACCATCCAAAGACGCACGGAGGCTGTCTTGTTCATACTTCAGATTTCTTAGATCATCGAACAGCCTGATGTGCTGACTGCTTACTTCATTATTGAGTGAAAAAGTTACTGTGGAGAGATGAGAGAATATGCCAGTCAAAATTAGTATAAAAATAAAATGATCTATGAGAGAAGAGGGTTTATCTAGAGTCTCACTGGGTAAAAAGTCTTAAGGTTATTAGAAACATAGTTTTAACTGGAAAACATTGGATTGAAACGTTGCCAGGATATCTGCTAAGGAAATAGATTATTAGTCACCATGGAAAACCTGCTTAAAAACTCAGAGATTATAAACAATAGGGAGGTCATGTCTGCTTCTGGCTGGGTACTTTTTATTCCATCAAAAAGACTGGACAATAAGCATTGATCATCTCCAAGACCATGACAATATATCTTACCTCCACCTCCATTACTCCTGCTCAAGGGGGAAAAAAATACGTAGTAGAATAGAGAATTGGTGATCATTCTTCCATTTAAATTAGCAAATGGACATTGAGGAAACAAAACCTAAGGATGGCTTCTTATAAGTGATTTCCTTGTAGGCTTTTTTCTGCTTTTGATCTGCGGTTCCAGCCTAAGGTCTAGTCTTCCACTTACTGACAAGTCACCCTCTAGGCTGAGGTTTATCATGGAGCTCTGTGGGGTCCGTCCACCAACCATTTGCTTCCTTGTGGTTTCCATACTTTTTTTTTTTTGAGGCTTATATGTTTGTTCAGATTATATCAATGGGAAAACATATCATACATTCAATTGCTAAGAAACTTTCTCTATGTAACTGCACTTAAACTCTGAAACTGGAATACCCTGAATTAATAACCAGCTTTCAGTGAACAACCGACATGGTAGGTGATGATATTTTTAGGGATCCAGGATCCATTTTGGAGTATGTCCATTTCTTCATTATACAGATTATTCAAATTTATAAGTAATTGATGAGGCATGAATTGCATCAGTCCCTGCACCAGCCTGTGTGTATTCTGTAGAAGATTTTAGTGACTCTGTGACCTCACATGTCTGTACGTGCCTATTTGCAGGCTGTTCCGCACAAGCTGAGAGATGAAAAGGGAAAGACTGTCTACAGCAACCAACACTGAGGGACCCTGTAGGGCAGATACACTGGTGGGGTGACACTCACCCCAGAAGCGGCTGAGCCAGTCCATCAGCCCGGCCATGGGTCGTGCAGGGAGTTCTGGGAGCAGAGGCTGAGGCACGTGCAGCTGTGCTGACTCACTCCTGTAAGAGGAAGATGCGGTTCATCCTTCTGCTGCCCAGGGCTTCTTAAACACAGCCTTTAGGATAAGACAGCATCCTTCAGCTCAACATTCTTCATCTAAATCCTTTTCCCACAAGCATGGAATAGGATCAGGCTATTCTTGGGAAATTTTTTTCTCATTTTTCTCATGGTCTGTTTTCACCCACATTTCCCAGGGGTACTTACCTTTCTCACCTAATGCCTGGAAATACTAGGCCTTGAGCTTCAGCATGTTTATGATCTTGAAATTTAAATCAGTAAAAACTGGCCTTTTGGAACAGTCTGCATTGGGCATGGCAACACATACCTCCCTCAGCCACAGGAGCAAAATATGCTATTAATTACTTCAATTCAAGTGTAACAGGAAATCATATCAACAAAACTGACACAGATATGTGCGTGTTAAGTGAAGTGAAGTGAAATCACTCAGTCATGTCCGACTCTTTGTGACCCCGTGTGCATGTTAAGTTTCGTCCAATTCTGTGTGACCCTATGGACTGTAGCCTGCCAGGCTTGTCTGTCCATGGGATTCTCCAGGCAAGAATACTGGAGTGGGTTGCCATGCCCTCTTCCAGGGGATCTCCCCAACTCAGGGATTGAACCTGCATCTCTTGTGTCTTCTGCATTGGCAGGAGGGTTCTTTACCACTAGCAGCACCTGGGAAGCCACATAGATCCATATACACACAAGCAATGTAGTATTGTCTGGCACACTACGTGTTCCCTTTGTTAAATGCAGCTTGATCTCTTACACAGCCCTCACAGTGCCATCAGCATTGCAAGATCAGACTTCCCATTTCAGTTTGTCTCCAAATTCCTGTCAAAAATAAAATAAGGAAACCTAAGACTAGACTTCTTCATAAATAGCCAACCATTTGGGTTGGGGAAAACTTCAGAAAAGTTCTTATCACCACCATGAGAAAACAGTCAGGACACCCATTGTTTATTTTCTCCCCAAAGGAAATTGGCACAACATGTTGAGATAATCCAAGTTATTGATAAATTAAGAAATTTGGAGTGAGAAGAAGAGAGAAAAGTACAAGGGTAGTGATTGGACAACCCTCAGCTCTCTGTGAACTGATGTTTCCTAGGGCTTGTCCTTAAAGTTTAATATGCCCCAAACTAAAGGCAACTCAAACCTGGGATATTCCAACATGAGGTGAAAACTTATGAATGTGTCTAAAATTTCTCCCATTGCCCAACTGGAGATCAAAACATTGAATGACAGTACAAAAGTTGTTCCTTTCTGGTTTTTACAGAATCAAATTACAAAAGGAGATTTTGAGAAGGGAGTGTTCCCTGAAGAGTCTCCATCTTCACAATTCTGCAAAGCTTGCTCAATCATGATTTGCATGAGCTGTGCTTTCTCTATAGTATTTCCCACTAGGAGAGACTCCCACCTTATAATGCAAGAGATGAAAAAATAGACCCCTGGTATCATCTAATGGGCATCAAAGGTGTGAGCCTCAGATAATACATTTTTCAGTCCTGGGTCCTTACCTGGAGCAGCTCCACATTTGGTTTATAGGACATTTTCTTGAATTCTTTGTATATTACTTTGAGATCTATCTTCTTTCCACTCAGTTCCTTTTGTTTCTTTCTGATTGGCTTACAAATCTTTTAGCCTTCTTTTGTAATAAACCCTTTGTAGTAATTTTCTCCCTCCTGAAGAATTGGAGTTACCAACTGGTAAGTTTTCCTAATCATGTCTCCGTATCCATTCATGTAAAACTGTTGGGAGAGGGATTTCAACAGCATTTAGTTTGCTCTGACTCATTCTGTCTCCCAAGAAGCTACACTCATCTTAAATTCATATCTTCCTTCTTCTCAGAAATCAAACATTCCTCTTTCCTTCACTTATTTTTCATGGTTTTTGACTAGGTCTAGAGTCAAACCCATCCTTTTCTCAAATAACTTCCATCCATTTCATACATGTTTCTGAAACATCTGGAGAAGATCTTTTCATGGGTCATTTCTTTCATATGCCTCCTATCAAATCTGAAAGACCCATGTAAGCAATTGAAATCTATGGGTAATTCATGTATCATGTGCAGGATCCTGATTTCAATGTTAAGAAGTAAACTGATGCCTCATCTCAAACCTTCCAAACTCCATAGCCTGACTTCTCTCTGAGCAGCTATGTTCCGTTTTATCCTCAGGGTGGGTATCCTAAGGAATGATCTTCAGATTTTCATCTACTGCCCTCAAACAGATGCTCATCCTCCCAGTCATTTCTTTCATTCCTTTTCTCTACAAACAGGTTCTGTAAGGTCACAGGCTCCTACCCGCAATGTTTAGAAGGTCATTCATTCTCATTCCATTGCATATTCCTTCCGAGTATTGAATTCACTCTCTCACTCTTTATCTGTGTCTCTTTATTCCTTTCCCTCCTGAGGATTTTCTTTAACATGTCACATTTTCTGCTTACTCTCTTGATAATGAACTGTCACTCTTCACCACGAAACTCACACCCCTTAAATTGCTGTTCAATTTCCTCTGTATCCACCTGAGCTCAGGTACTAATCAGTTTGAAAACACCTGTGTTTCTCAATAATATGTCCCTTACTTTCTAGAATGTATGACTTATACAGACATCTGTGCCTGAAATAACCCCTGAATTTTTAAATGCCCCCTTGATCTTCAGAATGAGAGCTGGTCTTAAACCTGAGAAGTTTCCCCTGAGATCCTGAATCCCTGGTGCGGAGTCGTCCTCGTCCCATCCTGTGCCTCCATCTTAGCCCTTGTGCCGCATTCTTCTCATGGATCTTCTGCTGCAGTTCCCGATCCATTAGATTCCAAAAAGCCCAGGAGGCTTGGAAATGTAGGTTGAAATGGTACATGGAATATTATTCTAAATAGTGTTCCACCCATTCTCTGAATTTTTTAGCACATGATTATTTCACCTCAAACTATTAAGGGACAAGTTTCCAGCATGTCTGCCTTGATCTTTTTCAAACAGAAATGCATTCTCCTATTTACCATCCAAGCATCAGTTCTTTCGCCATATTTTTTGAGGTTTCTTTCAACATCGTGTATCTTTTCCCATGAAGATCTCATTTGGTTTGCCAGCTTCTCCTGTAAAATAATTGAATTTTAGTGCCAGAAAAGATTGAGGTTTCAGATCCCAAATGAGGGAGTGTGCTAGGGAATGTCAGATAAAGGAACTGGAGGAAGATTAGCAAGGCCATAACAGATCACCTCATTTCCCTGTTCTTCCTCACTAATTTCACAATTTCAGGAGATTCCACACGACAGAACCACACCCAGGGAATCATCCGTTTAGGGAAAGGAACAAGGTTTTGTTGAAGATAGCTAATTTTCAGATACTGTGGCATCTTGTATCAGAGTTTGATTCTAGTGATGCTTGTCCCCTGTTAATTTCAACATGCTGTATCTTCCTTCTTTGCCCAGGGTTAGGAGACCAGGATCCAATGGCAAAGACTTTTTACACTTGTAGATTTTGGAGTCAAAGACTTTTCTCAAAATGAAGGCTTTACAGAGTGTTGAGCATAATAATGTGTCATCCAAATAATCATGGGGGCTTCCTGGTTTCTCAGCAGGAAGGAATCCAAATGCCAATGCAGCAGATGTGGGTTCAACCCCTGGGTCAGGAAGATCCCCTGGAGAAGGAAATGGCAACCCACTCCAGTGTTCTTGCCTGGGAAATGCCATGGACTGACTCTGATGCTGGGAGGGATTGAGGGCAGGAAGAGAAGGGGACGACCGAGGATGAGATGGCTGGATGGCATCACGGACTCGATGAACATGAGTCTGAGCGAACTCCGGGAGGTGGTGATGGACAGGGAGGCCTGGCGTGCTGTGATTCATGGGGTTGCAAAGAGTCGGACATGACTGAGCGACTGAACTGAACTGAGGAGCCTGGTGGGCTGCAGTCCATGAGGTAACAAAGAGTCAGACATGACTTTACAGCAAATTGACTTCATAAGCAAGCCAGTGGATACACGTTCCATAAAGGCAGGTGTGCTATGGCATTTTCTCCACAACTGTATCACTGCTAACTAGATCTGTCCTGGCACTCAGTAAAGAGAAGTTTCAGTCAGCATCATGATCATCATATCTTTTAGTCTCTTAGGTGTACCATCCCCAAGCTTCCTAAGTGCTCTCAGGGGCATCGCTCACCCAGAATTCCTCAGCAGCCTCTTCAGCGGGACAATGTCTGTGAGTCTTGTGCTCCTGACCTTGAGAGCAAACCAAACAGAGCAAGCTCTTGTTGGCTTCACAAAAGATCATCTTTGTCTGCTTGTGGGTCCCACAAAGGTGTTCCTCACACTTCAGGAATTGCCTGAGATTGGCTTTTCTGACAGTGGACACCAGAGTCTTCAGAAGAACACTGGTTTTGAGGTTTGTCTGTTCTGATCGTTGTCTGCACACTGGACAGCTGGCAGGGACTTCGGCTTGTTCCCAGAAAAGACAAAGACAGGACCTACAGAAGCTGTGCCCACAGCCTATGGTGACTGGGTCTAGAAGGAAATTCAGGCAGACGAGGCAGGCGAGCTCCTTCTGGAAGGCTTCTGGGATTTCTGAGTCCATTTTCCTGAGGGAAGAGCATCAGGAGTTTATTCCTCTTTCCCCAAGACACAAAGGAACAAGCAAATTAGACTTGGGGGATGACTCAACTGTGGAACTGTATTGGGAACAGAAGAGACTGGTTTGCTTTGACACAAATGGAAAACTGAGACACAAAGAGGGCTCTCAAGAGCTGCAGGAAATTTTCTCGACTGCCAAACAAACAGTATCTACTTCCTGCCCCCTTTTCCACTACCTAGAGAAAAACTTCAATTTTGTTGAGGTCTTATTTTCCTCTAAGTAGCACGAGCTTCAGGAGTTTGACCTAATATATAGCTCTTTGTTGTGGGTCTTGATTGCCCTACACAATCAATCACAATACTCCATGCCAGTCATTGTTTTAGCGCATGATACTTGACTAAGCTTGTATTTTATTATTTCCTGTGATTTTCAGTATTCCTGTGATTGGATGTCCTTTGTTTTATCTCAATCTAAATTCACATCCACAATCACTTTTTTTCTCTCCGAAACACTTTCTGAATACATTCAGAGTTAATGAAGATGAAACTAAATTTTGTCAAATAGGATCCTATGTAACAGAAACTACAGGCAGTCTCCTGCATTGCAGGCAGATTCTTTACGTCTGAGCCACCAGGGAAGCCCTTCATGAATTGTAATATACTAATTCCATATACTGATTGGTTGCCTTTGCCTTCCTGTTTAATCTGTATCATACTCATTAATCAAAGCAAAACTGAAACCATAGGGTTATATCTTTCAAGTCTTTAAAACTATTATCAGACACCCCTTTCATCTTTTTTTTTTTAGTTTTTTATTTTTTAAATTTTAAAATCTTTAATTCTTACATGCGTTCCCAAACATGAACCCCCCTCCCACTCCCCTCCCCATAACATCTCTCCGGGTCATCCCCATGCACCAGCCCCAAGCATGCTGTATCCTGCGTCAGACATAGACTGGCGATTCAATTCTTACATGATGGTATACATGTTAGAATGCCATTCTCCCAAATCATCCCACCCTCTCCCTCTCCCTCTGAGTCCAAAAGTCCGTTATACACATCTGTGTCTTTTTTCTGTCTTGCATACAGGGTCGTCATTGCCATCTTCCTAAATTCCATATATATGTGTTAGTATACTGTATTGGTGTTTTTCTTTCTGGCTTACTTCACTCTGTATAATCGGCTCCAGTTTCATCCATCTCATCAGAACTGATTCAAATGAATTCTTTTTAACGGCTGAGTAATACTCCATTGTGTATATGTACCACAGCTTTCTTATCCATTCATCTACTGATGGACATCTAGGTTGTTTCCATGTCCTGGCTATTATAAACAGTGCTGCGATGAACATTGGGGTACATGTGTCTCTTTCAATTCTGGTTTCCTTGGTGCAGACACCCCTTTCATCTTGTGGTAAGATGCAGTTTGCATGTAATGGTGATAATCATCACCAAAAAACAAATCATACTCTTTAAAACTGACTTTGCTAAAATATTGGATCCTTGTGTCTGTACTAGTTAAGTACAGAAATTCCTCAGACATCTCAAGTGTCACTTTTCTGCCTGCTGAATTATTTCTTAGTTTCATTTAAATTTTAGCCATAAAAACTCACATTTCTGAAGAGAAAACAGTTACTTCACTTTAAAATAATATTTTTCTCAAATTGCATTCCTTACCTAGTTCAATAGACTACAATAGTGGGCAATATTATCTCTCCTGTGTATAAAGGCACACTTCATTTTTAAAATAGACCATTTTAGGTATTACATATGGAGATAAATAGCTCTAAAAATTATTTTTAGGATCTATACCACTTTCTGAGTCCTCATAAAGCATAGGAATAACTAGGAGATGAATGAAATTAGAGAACTAAAATTCAGTTCAGTTCAGTCTCTCAGTCGTGTCCAACTCTTTGCAACCCCATGAATCACAGCACACCAGGCCGCCCTGTCCATCACCATCTCCCGGAGTTCACTCAGACTCACATCCATCGAGTCAGTGATGCCATCCAGCCATCTCATCCTCGGTCGTCCCCTTCTCCTCCTGCTCCCAATCCCTCCCAGCATCAGAGTCTTTTCCAATGAGTCAACTCTTTGCATGAGGTGGCCAAAGTACTGGAGCTTCAGCATTAGCCTCATTCGTTCCAAAGAAATCCCAGGGTTGATCTCCTTCAGAATAGACTGGTTGGATCTCCTTGCAGTCCAAGGGACTCTCAAGAGTCTTCTCCAACACCACAGTTCAAAAGCATCAATTCCTCAGCACTCAGCCTTCTTCACAGTCCAACTCTCACATCCATACATGACCACTGGAAAAACCATAGCCTTGACTAGACGGACCTTAGTCGGCAAAGTAATGTCTCTGCTTTTAAATATACTATCTAGGTTGGTCATAACTTTTCTTCCAAGGAGTAAGTGTCTCTTAATTTCATGGCTGCAGTCACCATCTGCAGTGATTTTGGAGCCCCCCAAAATAAAGTCAGCCACTGTTTCTACTGTTTCCCCATCTATTTCCCATGAAGTGATGGGACCAGATGCCATGATCTTCATTTTCTGAATGTTGAGCTTTAAGCCAGCTTTTTTGCTCTCCTCTTTCACTTTCATCAGGAGGCTTTTTATCTCCTCTTCAGTTTCTGCCATAAGGGTGGTGTCATCTGCATATCTGAGGTTATTGATATTTCTCCCAGCAATCTTGATTCCAGCTTGTGTTTCTTCCTGTCCAGCGTTTCTCATGATGTACCCTGCATAGAAGTTAAATAAGCAGGGTGACAATATACAGCCTTGACATACTCCTCTTCCTGTTTGGAACCAGTCCGTTGTTCCATGCCCAGTTCTAAATGTTGCTTCCTGACCTGCATACAGATTTCTCAAGAGGCAGGTTAGGTGGTCTAGTATTTCCATCTCTTTGAGAATTTTCCACAGTTTATTGTGATCCACACAGTCAAAGGCTTTGGCATAGTCAATAAAGCAGAAATAGATGTTTTTCTGGAACTCTCTTGCTTTTTCCATGATCCAGCGGATGTTGGCAATTTGATCTCTGGTTCCTCTGCCTTTTCTAAAACTAGCTTGAACATCAGGGAGTTTGCAGTTCACGTATTGCTGAAGCCTGGCTTGGAGAATTTTAAGCATTACTTTACTAGCATGTGAGATGAGTGCAATTGTGCGGTAGTTTGAGCATTCTTTGGCATTGCCTTTCTTTGGGATTGGAATGAAAACTGATCTTTTCCAGTCCTGTGGCCACTGCTGAGTTTTCCAAATTTGCTGGCAAATAGCTGTGAAAAGAAGAGAGGTGAAAAGCAAAGGAGAAAAGGAAAGATATAAGCATCTGAATACAGAGTTCCAAAGAATAGCAAGAAAAGATAAGAAAGCCTTCTTCAGTGATCAATGCAAAGAAATAGAGGAAAACAACAGAATGGGAAAGACTAGAGATCTCTTCAAGAAAATTAGAGACACCAAGGGACCATTCCATGCAAAGATGGGCTTGATAAAGGACAGAAATGGTAGGGACCTAACAGAAGCAGAAGATATTAAGAAGAGGTGGCAAGAATACACAGGAGAACTGTACAAAAAAGATCTTCACGACCCAGATAATCATGATGATGTGATCACTAATCTAGAGCCAGACATCTTGGAATGTGAAGTCAAGTGGGCCTTAGAAAGCATCACTATGAACAAAGCTAGAGGAGGTGATGGAATTCCAGTGGAGCTGTTTCAAATCCTAAAAGATGATGCTGTGATAGTGCTGCACTTAATTGCTAGTTCAGGAAGACAATTTTTCCTGGAGTGAGTTCAGATAATCAGAGTGTGTCATATTTTGAACTGGTGAATGTTCTCACTATAACAATGTAAAAAAGAATCAAAAAATTTTTTTTAATTTTAATTTTTTTTAAATTTTTTAATTTTTTTAATTTTAAAATCTTTAATTCTTACATGCGTTCCCAAACATGAACCCCCCTCCCACCTCCCTCCCCATAACATCTCTCTCAAATTTTTAATAAAGAAAGTGAAAGTGAAAATGAAGTCGCTCAGTTGTGTTCAACTCTATGTGATCCCATGGACTGTAGCCTACCAGGCTCCTCCGTCCATGGGATTTTCCAGGCAAGAATACTGGAATGGGTTTCCATTTCCTTCTCCAGGAGATCTTCCCAGCCCAGGGATTGAACCCGGGTCTCCCGAATTGTAGGCGGATACTTTACCATCTGAACCACCAGGGAGGTTCCAATTTGACTATACATTGTTTACTAAGACCATAGAAATAAGTTGGAATATACACAAGGATTTCCACTCTACACTGGAAATTTCAAATATCTAGTTAATGGAAGCAACATCAGATTTTTTGTTTTTTGATGTTTCCACTTCTTTGGAGTCCCTATTGTTTGATTGGATCTATTTTGAACACTTTTCACTTACGGACTGCAAAGTAAGGTCTTGAAAATGATAGCAAATGTGAGTTTCAAGAAGGTTTTCTGATTAATTTAACCATTTAACTCATATTCATCTGTGTAAAGACTGTGAAATATATTCATTATGTTGAACATTTTAGGAGTACCATGTGTTTTATAAATATTATGTATTTATAAATATGTGCATCAAATGAGGAGATAGCTGATGAACAGGGAGAAAGTATAAAGAAGCCATGTGTAAAGTGGGCTAGAAACTGACCAAGAATTCTTTATGAATAAAATCACTTTTATGCTAATGACACTGGGAATCATGATAGCATTAAAACAATAGAAAAACCAAATGGGCTTCCACAGTGGCTCCATGATAAAAAATTAGCTTGCCATTAGATTAACTCCTTTTACATGGATTAACTCTTTTAATCTTCTAAACAATATTTACTAATTTTCTATTTTTACCCGCATTTTATAAGGAAATTACTTGACATCTTATGGATAAAAGATATTACTTGTTTGCAAATCCCAGAGGGAATAAATGCTTGATGCATTGCATACATACAGATATTACTGATAGAAAAAACAAACAAACAAACAAACAAATAGCATTTCTGTCCATAATCACCATTAAGGTTTCATTCCTAAGTGAACATAGCAGAATTTCATTGACTTTGATTAGAACTCACCACTGGGTGCAGTTGATGAAATGTTCTACTCCTATGCTGTAAGTAACTCTGCACGATTCAGTTCAGCTTTAGGGGTTCACCTCTGCCTGGCAGAGACTTCCCAAAGTCTCCACAATGCAGCCAACTCCAGTCCCGACAGCTCTGGACTCCGGAGAAAAGTGAGTGTGGGTCTTCAAGAGAAGCTTTATGTAGTCTTTGAAGACCATGCCTATTCTTCCAAGTGATAGTGTTATCAGCCCTGTGAAAAGGTATAGGTGCACATGACTAGATTTTCCCAGAGTTGAAAACACTTTCAGATGCCAATGACTGAAGTCCTTTGAAACCTACTTAATCCAAGTGTCATAATCCAATCTCTGCTAAAAAGTCACATTTTGAATTTATAGTTGTAATCCATGAAGTTGCTGTTTGGACAATAAATAAACTCCCCAGATGTGAATATTTCCATTTAATGAACTGCATCATAGTCCTAATTTCAGATGACCAGTGTATCTATTACTTTGGGCAAGAATCCCTTAGAAGAAATGGAGTAGCTCTCATGGTCAACAAGAGTCTGAAATGCAGTTCAGTTCAGTGGCTCAGTCATGTCTAACTCTTTGTTAGTCCACCCCATGGACAGCAGCATGCCATTCTTCCTGTCCATCACCAGCTCTGGGAACTTGCTCAAACTCATGTCCGTTGAGTCAGCGATGCCATCCAAATGTCTCATTCTCTGTACTCCCCTTCTCTTCTTGCCTTCAATCTTTCCCAGCATCAGGGTCTTTTCCAATGAGTCATTTCTTCGCATCAGGTGGCCAAAGTATTGGAATTTCAGTTTCAGCCTCATTCCTTCCAGTGAATATTCAGGACTGATTTCCTTTAGGATGAACTGGTTGGATCTTCTTGAAGTCCAAGGGGCTCTCAAGAATCTTCTGCAACACCATAGTTCAAAAGCATCAATTCTTTGGCACTCAGCTTTCTTTATGGTCCAACTCTCACATCCATACATGACTAATGGAAAATCCAGTAGTCTGGATTTTCAAAAATCTGACTAGACAGATCTTTGTCGGCAAAGTAATGTCTCTGCTTTTTAATATGCTGTCTAGGTTGGCCATAACTTTTCTTCCAAGGAGCAAGTGTCTTTTAATTTCATGGCTGCAGTCACCATCTGCAGTGATTTTGGAGCCCTGCAAAATAAAGTCTGTCACTGTTTCCATTGTTCTCCCATCTATCTGCCATTAAGTGATGGGACCAGATGCCATGATCTTAGTTTTTTGCATGTTGAGTTTTAAGCCAGCTTTTTCACTCTCCTCTTTCACTTTCATGAAGAGTCTCCTAAGGTTCCTTTAGCACTTGGGTGCAATCACAAAAATGAAAAAAAAAAAAAAAAAGATTTCAGTTTGTTTCCAAGGCAAACGATTCAACACTGCAGAAATCCAAGTCTGTGGTCCAACCACTAATGTGGAAGAAACTGAAGTTGACCAATTCTATGAAGACCTACAGCACCTTCTAGAACTAACATTAAAAGAAAGATGTCTTTTTTAATCATAAGATATTGGATTGCAAACGTATGAAGTCAAGAGAAACCTGGACTATCAGTCAAGTTTGGCCTTGCAGTATGAAATGAAGCAGGGCAAAGGCTAACAGAGTTTTGTCAGGAGACTAAACTGGTCATAGCAAACACCCTTGCCAAAGAGTCAAGAGATGACTCTATGCATGGACATCACCATGCGTAGAGTGTATTTTGATCAATACCAAAATCAGATTGATTATGTGTTTGTTTTTTGCAGCCAAAGGTGGAGAATCTCTGTACAGTCAGTAAAAACGAGACCTGGAGTTGACTGTGGCTCAGATTGTGAGTTCTTATTGCAAAATTCAGGCTTAAATTGAAGAAAGTAGGGAAAACCTCTAGGACCTTCAGGTGTGAGCTAAATCAAATCCCTTATGATCATACACTGAAAGTCATGAATAGACTCAATGTATTAGATTTGACAGACGGAACGCCTGAAGAACCATGGAGGAAAGTTAGTAACACAGTACAGGAGGCAGTGGCCAAAACCATCCCAAAGAAAAAGTAAATGCCAGAAAGCAAAGTGGTTGTCTGAGGAGGTTTAACAAATAGCTGAGGAAAGAAGAAAAATCAAAGCAAGTGTGAAAAGGAAAGATATATTCAACTGAACATAGAGTTCCAGAGACTAGCAAGGAGAAATAAGACGTCCTTCTTAAATGAACAATGCAAAAAATAGAGGTAAGCAATGGAATGGAAAGACTAGAAATCTCTTCCAAAAATTGGAGATATCAAGGACTGTTTCATGCAAGGGTAGCAATGATAAACAACAGAAACATTAAGGACTGAACAGAAGCAGAAGGGATTAAGAAGACATGGCAAGAATACACAGAAGAACTATACAAGAAGGTTCTTAATGACCCAGATAGCCACGATGGTGTGGTCACTAACCTAGAGCCAAACATCCTGCAATATGAAGTAAAGTTGGTCTTGGAATGTATTACAACAAACAAAGCTAGTGGAGGTGATGGAATTCCAGCTAAGCTATTTAATTCCTAAAGATGACACCATTTAACTGTTGCACTCCATATTTCATCAAATTTGGAAAGCTCAGTAGTGGCCGCAGGACTGGGAAAGGTCACTTTTCATTCCAATAAAGGGCAATGGTAAAGAAGGTTCAAACTATCCTATAATTGCCCTCATTTTACATGCTAGCAAGTTTATGCTCAAAATACTTCATGCTAGATTTCAGAAGTACATGGATCAAGAACTTCCAGATGTACAAGCTAGATTTCAAAGAGGCAGAGGAACCTGATATCCAATTGCCAACATTTGTTGGATCATGGAGAAAGCAAAGAAATTCTAGAAAAACATCCACTTGCGCTTCACTGACTACACTAAAGCTTTGAGGGTGTGGATCACAACAAATCGTGGACAATTCTTAATGAGCCTGGAGTACGAGACCACCTTACTTGTCTCCTGAAACACCTGCTATGCGAATCAAGAAGGAAGAGTTAGAACCAGACATGGAACAGCAGACTAGTTCCAAATTGGGAAAGGAGTACAGTTATTTAACTTGTATGCAGTAAATGTGCGTGCGTGCTCAGTTGCTTCAGTCATGTCTAACTCTTTACCACCCTCTGGACTGAAGTCCACCAGGCTCTTCTGTTCATTGGATTCTCTGCCTGCCATAGGTGTGACGTCCCCTAGGTGTGAGGTCCCAGGAGTCTGTGACTCCCCGTTTCTCTGTGAGTGATCTCGTCCCTCAGGACTCCTGCAGTGAACTGTGGAGGGGAAGATATGATTGACTGGATGTAGAGAAGTTTCCTTTAGCAACACTGTCAAGCTTCTGACATCTTTTTCCCTTCTCTCTGAAGTGAGGAGTTGGCCCTTCCTTATCTTTGAAATGGAGATGGGCATGTGGGCAGTAACAATTCTATATGTATTTTCGTGCTTTTAGCTGTCAATGAGATTTTCTTATCTCAATCATTAGAAATTAAAAGTTTAAAACTCCTTGATATGCATTAGTTTTTCCTTAAATCCAGCCTTTTGTGACTCAGTGGCACTAATTTTCTTGGCCACGTTTAAATTTCTCTGGTTTCTGTTCCAACCCATTCCTTATGCTCCTGGTTGTAAGGGAATCATGTTTTTGCCATAGGTTTGACTTATTTGTACTATGCTATGCATTTGTCCATGATCTGGGTAAATATTTTAGTGCAGAGATTACTAAACTATTTGGGAATTCATGTACCATTGTGGGACTGTTTTTGTAATTTTAGTTTATTTTAAAATGTGTTTAAAGCTAGTGCCACCTCATTAAACTTTTCTAAATATTCTTGGCCAACTTCATTTTTGGTTCTCATGGAAAATTAGTATCACACAAGTGCATGAGTGCATGCTGAGTCATGTCTGAGTCTTTGCGACCCCATGGACTACAGCTTGTCTGGCTCTTCTGTCCATGGGATTTTCCAGGTAGGAGTACAGTAGGTTGCCATTTCCTTCTCCAGGGGATCTTCCCAGCCCAGGGATCAAACCTGGGGTATCCTGCATTGGCAGGCAATTTCTTTACCACATGAAGTTGTGTTCCTATATATGAAAAGAGTAGAGTTTTGACTTTGTTCTTTATAAATATACAGGTTGGGCACCTACTATATAGCACATGGAACTCTGCTTAATTGTTATGTGGCTGACTGAATGGGAGGGAGGTTTGGAGGAGAATGGATGCATATATATGCATGGCTGAGTCCTTTTGCTTTTCACCTGAAACATCACAGCATTTTTATTTTTCCTAAAGGTTTATTTATTTTGGCTTCATTGCTGTGAACCTGCTTTCTCTAGTTGCAATGAATAGGGGCTACTCTTTGCTGTGGTGCTTGGGCTTCTCACTACAGTGACTCCTCTTATTTCAGCGCACAGGCTCTGGAGTGCTGGCTCAGTAGTTGTGGCACATGAGCTTAGTTGCTCCGAGGCATGTGGGATATTCCTAGAGCAGGAACGGAACCCTGTCCCCGGCTTGGCAGGGCGACTATTAACCACCAGACCATCAAGGAACCACTGTACATTGTTACTACATTGTGCATTTACTCCAAAATTGTAAATTGGCTGTTCAGTTCAGTTCAGTCACTCAGCTGTGTCTGACTCTTTGCGACCCCATGAACCCCAGCATGCCAGGCCTCCCTGTCCATCACCACCTCCCAGAGTCCACTCAAACCCATGTCCATTGAGTTGATGATGCCACACAACCATCTCATCCTCTGTTGTCCCCTTCTCCTCCTGCCCCCAATCTTTCCTAGCACCAGGGTCTTTTCAAATGAGTCAGTTCTTTGCATCAGGTGGCCAGAGTATTGGAGTTTCAGCTTCAACATCAGTCCTTCCAATGAACACCCAGGACTAATCTCCCTTAGGATGGACTTGTACTACAGTGCAAAATAAAAAGCTTCTTTTTTTAAAAAATATAAATACTAAATGAATATGGACTTAAATTCTGAATTTTCTAATGGAAGAAGATGGCATTGGTAAAAATAATAAATCTGTATTTATTGCCTCACCTATCCATTCATGAACTGGGAATAAAACTCTAATAGTTTAAGATATAATTTAAGATGAGATTTAGTGTTTCTAAAATGACTGGCTCACAGTTCATTCACACCCACAAAATGTTAAATGTATTTCTTTTCTCCTGGCAAATCTAAACATATCTTTTGATTGAAAAAACTTGGAGGGAGGGGGGTTCAGGATGGGGAACACATGTATACCTGTGGCGGATTCACGTTGATGTTACGGCAAAACCAATACAATATTGTAAAGTAATTAACCTCCAATTAAAATAAATAAATTTATATTAAAAAAAAAATCTCATGGAGAAAAGTGAGAGGCACTGCTCAGACAGCTTTGTCCTTTTGCCCTAGAAATAGAACTGAATTCAAGGATCTAGCAACTCAGCCCCAGAGATGTCTCTGCCTCTTTGGCTGCAAGACCCAGCTGCTCCATGTCATTAGACCTTCCTTCTCAGAACCTTCCCAGCCTGCACTTCTGACCCCTTCACTGTGGAAGGACAGGTGCGGGGCAGCAGCAGGAGGAAAGCAGGGGTCAGGGACTGGCCTTGTCTGCAGCTTCTCTCTCGAGAAGGGCAGGAGCTCTTGAACTCTCAGTCCTGGAGCCCTTCCTAGTTCTTCTGCCTCCTTTCTCCAGGAGTGGAGCTCCCCGGTTCCCCTGGGGGTGCAGGCCCTGGAGGTGAGGGGCTCAGAATGAGTGTAAAAAGCAGCTCCGGGGCCCCTGCAGCCCCTTGCCCCCTCCTGCACATCCTCTAGGGAAGACTCTGGGCTGAGCAGAGCCTCACCCCTGCTTTCCCAGATGCGCCAGGTACACGAGCTGGTCTGGGGCCTCAGGGAAAAGCTCCTTCTCTGGACAAAACCACATTGGGCTGTCAGAGATTCAGTGTCCACAGAGGCAGGGATGAGAACACAGAGCCCAGTGTCGCCTTCTCAAAGGTCTGCAGGGTCCCTTCCTGCCCTGAAGGAAGGTCACTGAGGGCAGAGACCTCTTGAATCCAGGGCCAAGTCTACGGGGGACCCGCACCACTGTGGGCAGATTGGCCTTGGGCGGACAGGAGATCACCTCCCTCCTGGGTCCAGTCCCTTCAAAAGCTGCCAGGATTCCTCAGTACCACAGGGATTTCTCCAACCTGGGCATATTTGTGAGCTCCTGGAGAACCATGATTTTTAATCCCTAAACTTCCTCCTGGCCCCTGGGCCTTGGCTACTCCTGGGGATTTTCCAGAGCTAATGGAGCACAAGCCTTTTCCTCAGACCCCCTTGAGATCCAGTCCTTGGGGAAAGGGAAGTCTCTCCTGCCACCAGGCCCTGGAAGCAGGTGTCTGAGACCCTGCAGCTGAAAGAGCTGGGTCCCCAGTCCTCTGGCTCCTCTTACTTGTTACCGTGTTCTGTCCAGGGGGCTTCAGAGAAGTGGGCCTCTCCATGCTTTGCTTCAGGAGAGGTGACGTTCCTCATTACCACTGAGTCTAGAGCTGGAATTGTCGGAACCAGGGTCTCTCAGGTACCTGGCTGGGGGACCAGGAACGGTGCCTACCTTCCTGTTGAACTTGATCTTCACCTGCCTGGGACCTACATGACGACACTTAACCTTGAGTCACTCAATGTCTTTGGATAGACGGACTTAAACATGTAGCTACATATTTTCTGAAGAAAATAGAAAGGTAAATGAAACAAAATGTTTTGTGTTTTAAAATATAACAAATAAACACTGTGATATATATTTATATATCCAGTGATATATTTGTGTTCGTTATTTCTTTCTTTAAACAACAACCCTCGCATTGGATGCAGAATTAACTCGTGTTAGCAACCAAATGTCAATTTTCTCATAGGCAAATTCAAATCCATCTTGAGGGAGTTAAATTTTTATGCCAAGTAAAAGCTAAAGTGTTAACATTCATTCCGTATCTAGAAAAAATGGTTAACTTTACCAGCTGAGCCACAAGGGAAGCCCGAGAATGCTGGAGTGGGCTGCCTATCCCTTCTCAAGCCAATCTTCCTGACCCAGGAATTGAACTGGGGTCTCTTGCACTGCAGGTGGGTTCTTTACCAACTGAGCTATCTGGGAAGCCCAACTTTATTCTACAAGACCTAAATAATAACAGTAGAACAGTACAGATTACCATCCTTTTTAGTTGATAATTTACATAGTATCTGCAAATGCTGCTGACAGCCATGCTGACTCCAGTCATCCTCCCAGCAGCTTTTCAATAAATCCCACGTACTCTGACTTCCGGTTTGGGCTGTGGGGTCCTTAGATACCAGACAAATGGCAGATGACAAGGCTGAGAGTTCCGGCCACTAGACAGGTCACAAGAATTTTCCGTGGCTCCCTTGGCCTAAGAAGCATAAACTCTGCAGATTCACAGACCACATGGTTCCATGATTCTGGTGCAACCAGGAGAAGAATCCACAAGTGTGATCTGTGTGCGTGTGCATGTGTATGTATATTTGTGTGTGTGTGTGTGTGTGTGTGTGTGTGTGTGTGTGTGTATCTGGTGAGACCAGGAATACTGGGAAAGACTGATTGGAATCACTGCCCTCCCTTTCCTGCCCACCACACCCAGGGCTCTGACTCCTTTGCTAAAGCTGCTCCCAGTATTTCCCCCACATTTCAGTTGATATTCTACCTAATTTCTGGCTATGCCTCACTGTGCGAGCCTGCTGAACCTCTGGTCCTGTAATTCCATTCTCCATGCCCACTCCCTGCACTCCTGATTCAAGGAATGGGATAGGACACAGGATCAGAGGGGTCTGAGACCACTCCAGCCAGGGAAGGACCATCACCCTCTGTAACTGCACTGTACTGTGCTGCCTATCAGAATCTTATATTCACAGAAATAAGCCAGCAATAACATCCTAAAGTATTTCACATAGAATTTCTCAAGAAAATGATATAGAGAAAGAGATTTATTTAGTAGCATGGCTTTTAATTGCATTGTTCCCTGTTTTATTCCTCAAATTCTGTGTCCCGTTTAAAAATAAGGCCTGACACAGAAACTGGATGACTGAGCTGAGTATAAGGGGACACTTGGCAACACTGAAGAAGGTGAAACCTCTACCTTTAGTATCAAGGAACACACCAATCCTGCCCAGAAGTTTCTCTGTGTAAGGAGAAAACACGTGAAGGATGGTTCAAAGAATATGAAGAATGCCATCCTTGACACTGTAAGAAACTGAATGTCTGTGTGCCACACCTGGACCTCAGTCCCAGGAACCCACTACGTTCTGCACCCAGTGATGTTTTCTAGACAGCTTTCCCCTTGGTCGCTCCCACAGCAAACTAGTTAGACCTTTCAGATGCAAAGATGCATCTTGATGGTCATGTCTACACCTTCAACTTCTCACATTGTCAAACAGCCTGTGATCGGAGTTGGTGAGTTTGTTATTTTAGGAAACTTAGCACTGTGAAAACAAGAGAAGAATCCAGTAAAACTCAATTTCAAAGTGGCAGTTGTCTTTGACATAATAGAGTGTCTCCCTGTAGAATTTTCCTAGATTTAAAAAAAACAAACACACACTAAAAACCAAAAAAAAAAAAAAAAAAAAAAAAAAAACAGACAAAGACTTCCTGGACAGTTCTGATTGGAAAAAATATCAGATTCAGGCACTACCAGCATATCTGCTGAAGAAATGGTATCTAACCCCACTAGACAATTCCTAAAAACTCTGAGATTATAAAGGGGAAGGGGGATCATGGCTACTTCTCTCTGGTTGCTTTTCAGGCCACAAGGAAGTTCATTACCTGTGCATCGCTGCAAGTCCTTAGTAACATGAGTTACCTCCACTGCGTCTTTGGGTTGGGGGAGAAAGTGACTATTCTTAGACTGAAATACCTGGTCATCACATTGTCAGGATTATTATGAGATGGTAGTTGAGAAAACTTACCCTGAAAAGAAAAACTTAAATGCATCTCCTTAGAAGAGATTCCCTACTAGTGATTTTCTGCCTTTCACTCCCTGTCACGTAGGAGGTCTGGTTTTCCCCTCTCTTCCAGTTGTCCTCCAGGTCTGGCTTTACATAGTTTTCCTTCAGTCACCAACTTGTATTATTTTCTTGTTCATAAAAATTGCTATGCATACTTAGTTATTTTTATTCATATATCAACTGTAGTGTTCATTGTAACAAATTTAATTACTGAGAAATGTTTAGGGGAAATATTTTTAAATGTGAAATACCTTATCCGACTTACTGTTTGCTGTGCTAAGTCGATCAGTTGTGTCCCACTCTTTGAGACTCCATCGGACTGTAGCCCTCCAGGCTCCTCTGTCCATGTGGATTCTCCAGGCAAGAATAGTGGAGTGGGTGCCATGCCCTCCTCCAGGGGATCTTCCCAACCCAGGGATTGAACCCCGGTCTCCAGAATTGCAGGCAGATTCTTTACCATTTGAGCTACCAGTGAAGCACATCAGAGTGACTGAACTGAACTGAATTGAACTGAACACAGTGGTTAAGATTGCCAATGCAAAACCATGTTCGAAGGACAGGGATGTGTGGTTCCACCAATGGGCTACATTATCTTGGAAATGGTTGAGTCTGTCCCTCAGTCCAGTGATGGCTCCTGGATTGAATTCTGGGTTCACAGACTGGTACACGGAGAGCAGTGCTGACTCATTCCTGCAGAGATTCCTCAGGATGGGGAACAGATGTGCACTCTCGGCTGATTCATGTCAATGTATGGCAAAAACCACTACAATATTGTAAAGTAATTAGTCTCCAATTATAATAAATACAAAAATTTAAAAAGAGCTCCTCTTTATGTTTCATCATAGTGTTTATGAATGTCGTACATATTCACCTGAAAATGTTTCATCAAACCTTTTTCTCATGCACAAACACCAGATAAATTTGCATCATTCTTAGAGTATCTTTCTAATTTTTCTCTTGTCTGCTTCCACTGACCTGATTCTCAGAGGTACTTGCCTCTCTTACCTGCTCCTGAAACAGAGCAGGACCCTATGCTCCTTTCTCCTGCCTCCAATGTCCTTCGCCCGCCTTTTGTCTCTAGAAAAACTTTAATCAAAATATAAATTTAATCAAAGAAATGAGAAAATCCAGAAACAAAGGAAAAACAAACAAGATATAACAATAATAGTTTAGTCATTAAGCAAAGTCAAGGACCTCTTCAAAGACTACAAATAATATTCTGAGCCATATGCTTTGAGTGATTTTGTAGAAACTAAAATTCCCACTTGATGGAAGAAGTTAACTGCCTGATTACCAGACTGTCCATAACATGTTGTTGTTGTTCATTCACTAAGTTGTGTCGAGTTCTTTGCAACCCCATGGACTGTAGCACACCAGGCTCCTCTGTCCTCCACTTTCTGCCACAGTTTGCTCAAATTCATGTCCATTGAGTAGGTGATGCTATCTAACCATCTCATCCCCTGTTGCTTCTTTCCCCTTTGCTTTCCATCTTTCCCAGCATCAGGGTCTTTTCCAAAGAGTTGGCTTTTTGCATCAGATGGCCGAAGTATTGGAGCATCAACTTCAGCATCAGTCCAGTTCAGTCACTCATTCCTGTCCAGCTCTTTTCAACCCCATGGACTGCAGCACACTAGGCCTCCCTGTCCATCACCAATTACTGAAGTTTACTTAAACAGATGTCCATTGATTTGGTGATGCCATCCAACCATCTCATCCTCTGTTGTCCCCTTCTCCTGCCTTCAATCTTTCCCAGCATCAGGGTCTTTTCCAATGAGTCAGTTCTTCACATCAGGTGGCCAAAGTATTGGAGTTTCAACTTAAACATCAGTCCTTCCAATGAATATTCAGGACTGATTTCCATTAGGATGGACTGGTTGGATCTCCTTGCAGTCCAAGGGACTCTCAAAAATCTTCTCCAGCACCACAATTTGAAATCATTAACTTTTCAGCACTCAGCCTGCTTTATGGCCCAACTCTCACATTTGTGGAGCTTCCCAGGTGGCACTAGTTGGAAACAACCTGCCTGCCAATGCAGGAAGTGTAAGGGATGCAAGTTCAATCCCTGGGTTGGGAAGATCCCCTGGAGGAGGAAATGATAACTTACTCCAGTATTCTTACCTGGAGAATCCCATGGACAGAGGACCCTGGCGGGCTACACAGTCCATAGGGTCACAAAGAGTCGGATACAACTGAAGCAAGTTAGCATGCATGCCTTCTTACATTTGTACATCTACTGGGAAAACCATCACTTTGACTACATGGACCTTTGTTGGCCAAGTGATGTCTCTGCTTTTTAATATTCTATCTAGGTTTGTCATAGCTGTTCTTCCTAGGAGAAAGCATCTTTTAATTTCATAGCTGCAGTCACTGTCCACAGTGATGTCGGAGCCCAAGAAAATAATATCTGTCACTGTTTTCCACTTTTCCCCCTTCTATTTGCCATGAAGTGATGGGACCAGATGCCATGACCTTTCTTTTTTGAATGTTGAGTTTTAAGCCAGCTTTTTCACTCTCCTCTTTCACCCTCTTAGTTCCTCTTAGAAATCTTAAGAGGCTCTTAGTTCTTCTTCACTCTCTGCCTTTAGAGTGGTCTGTGTGCTGTTTCTGCATGGAGTCCCCTCCTTTCTCCTATATACCCCATGAAACTCCCCATTTAAAAGTTCTTGCTTACAGACTGTCAGCAGGGGATGGGCCTTTGGACATACAGGATTGCTCCAGCAGTTGCTGGTCTCCAAAGTAAAGCAATCTTTCCTTTCAACTAGCCTTGCTTCTGGAGTATTGCCTTTCAAGTGGTGAGCAGCCAGACCTGCCTTTCATTTAATGCTATCTGGGGAAAAGTAGCCTGTGCACTAGAGTAAATTTATCCATTTGAATCTTATCTTTTTAATAATTTTATTAATTTATTTATTTAGGGGTGCACTGGGTCTTTGTTGCTGAGCAGGCTTTTCTCTAGATACATCGAGCAGGGGCGACTCTAGTTTCTGTGCTCAGGCTTCTCATTGCTGTGGCTTCTCTGAGTGTGGAGCCCAGGCTCTAGGATGCTCTGGCTCCAGTAGCTGTGATGTGTGGGCTCAGTAGTTGCAGCTTCTAGGCTCCAGACCACAGACTCAATAGCTGTGGTGCTCAGGTTTAGCTCCTCCAGGGCATGTGAGATCTTCCTGGATCAGGGATCAAACACGTGTCTCCTGCATTGGCAGGTAGATTATTTTTATCACTGAGCCCCACCAGGGAAGCCCTGAACTGGAATCTTTTTTTTTAAATTTTTTAATTTATTTTTATTTTATTTTATTTTTTTAAATTTATTTTATTTTTTTAGTTTTTTATTTTTTAAATTTTAAAATCTTTAATTCTTACATGCGTTCCCAAACATGAACCCCCCTCCCACCTCCCTCCCCACAACATCTCTCTGGGTCATCCCCATGCACCAGCCCCAAGCATGCTGCACCCTGCATCAGACATAGACTGGCGATTCAATTCTTACATGATAGTATACATGTTAGAATGCCATTCTCCCAAATCATCCCACCCTCTCCCTCTCCCTCTGAGTCCAAAAGTCCGTTATACACATCTGTGTCTTTTTTCCTGTCTTGCATACAGGGTCGTCATTGCCATCTTCCTAAATTCCATATATATGTGTTAGTATACTGTATTGGTGTTTTTCTTTCTGGCTTACTTCACTCTGTATAACTGGCTCCAGTTTCATCCATCTCATCAGAACTGATTCAAATGAATTCTTTTTAACGGCTGAGTAATACTCCATTGTGTATATGTACCACAGCTTTCTTATCCATTCATCTACTGATGGACATCTAGGTTGTTTCCATGTCCTGGCTATTATAAACAGTGCTGCAATGAACATTGGGGTACATGTGTCTCTTTCAATTCTGGTTTCCTCGGTGTGTATGCCCAGAAGTGGGATTGCTGGGTCATAAGGTAGTTCTATTTGCAATTTTTTAAGGAATCTCCACACTGTTCTCCATAGTGGCTGTACTAGTTTGCATTCCCACCAACAGTGTAGGAGGGTTCCCTTTTCTCCACACCCTCTCCAGCATTTATTGCTTGTAGACTTTTGGATCGCAGCCATTCTGACTGGTGTGAAGTGGTACCTCATTGTGGTTTTGATTTGCATTTCTCTAATAATGAGTGATGTTGAGCATCTTTTCATGTGTTTGTTAGCCATCCGTATGTCTTCTTTGGAGAAACGTCTATTTAGTTCTTTGGCCCATTTTTTGATTGGGACGTTTATTTTTCTGGAATTGAGCTGCATAAGTTGCTTGTATATTTTTGAGATTAGTTGTTTGTCAGTTGCTTCATTTGCTATTATTTTCTCCCATTCAGAAGGCTGTCTTTTCACCTTGCTTATATTTTCCTTTGTTGTGCAGAAGCTTTTAATTTTAATTAGATCCCATTTGTTTATTTTTGCTTTTATTTCCAGAATTCTGGGAGGTGGATCATAGAGGATCCTGCTGTGATTTATGTCTGAGAGTGTTTTGCCTATGCTGAACTGGAATCTTAGAAACATAGGTAGCAATTTACTACCCATTGACTCCTTCAAGACAGACTTCTGCAACACATTAGGAGAGGAAAAAGCCCAGACTAATTTCTGGTAAAGGGACATGGGAAATCAAATTCATTACAATGAACACTGCAGTACGTGTTATCTTTTTCCAGCTGGTCTTTTTGTTTCTTCAAAAAACAGAGGTGGATTTGCTGGATCATGTGGTGTTTATCAATTATATAAATCATATTGTAGTAATGTACTATTATATTGAAACTTTTAAGATTTTATCAACTTAAAAATTTTTTAAAATACAATTTTCTTTTTCTTCTGTATTTTTTATTTTACACTGCAAAAAGTTTTACAGTCTATTCTGGTAAGTGAACTTTCAAGATTTCTGTGTCTTGAGGTCTCTCCATTAAAATTTCTGAAGTTTTCAAGGTATCCCGTCTTATTTTCTCTGTCCATGTCATTCTGTTAATATATATATGTATTAACACTTAACTGTCTGTGATAGAGAATTTCTTTATCTTATGAATTTTAAAGGTAACTGATTCCACTTTTTTCCATCTGCTATTGGCTACATGTAATAAGAGGCAGAAGATATTAAGAAGAAATGGCAAGAATACATAGAAGAACTGTACAAAAAAAAAAATCTTCATGTCCCAGACAATCACCATGGTGTAATCACTCACACTCACCTAGAGCCAGACATCCCAGAATGTGAAGTCAAGTGGGCCTTAGGAAGCATCACTATGAACAAAGCTAGTGGAGGTGATGGAATTCCAGTTGAGCTATTTCAAATCCTAGAAGATGATGCTGTGAAAGTGCTGCACTCAATATGTCAGCAAATTTGGAAAGCTCAGCGGTGCCCACAGGACAGGAAAAAGTTAGTTTCATCCCAATCCCAAAGAAAGGCAAAGAATGCTCAAACTACCACACAATTGCACTCATCTCACATGCTAGTAAAGTAATGCTCTAAATTCTTCAAGCCAGGCTGCAGCAATACGTGAACCATGAACTTCTGAATGTTCAAGCTGGTTTTAGAAAAAGCAGAGATCAAATTGCCAACATCCATTGGATCATCAAAAAAGCAAGAGAGTTCCAGAAAAACATCTATTTCTGCTTTATTGACTATGCCAAAGCCTTTGACTGGGTGGATCACAATAAATGGTGGAAAATTCTGAAGGAGATGGGAATACCAGACCACCTGACCTGCCTCTTGAAAACCTGTATGCAGGTCAGGAAGCAACAGCTAGAACTGGACATGGAACAACAGACTGGTTCCAAATACGAAAAGGAGTACGTCAAGCCTGTATATTGTCACCCTCCTTATTTAACTTATATGCAGGGTACATCATGAGAAATTTGGGGCTGGAGGAAGCATAAGCTGGAATCAAGATTGCTGGGAGAAATATCAATAACCTCAGATATGCAGATGACACCACCCTTGTGGCAGAAAGTGAAGAATAACTAAAGATCCTCTTGTTGAAAGTGAAAGAGGAGAGTGAAAAAGTTGGCTTAAAGCTCAACATTCAGAAAACTAAGATCATGGCATCTGGTCCCATCACTTCATGGGAAATAGATGGGGAAACAGTGGAAACAGCGGCTGACTTTATTTTGAGGGGCTCCAAATCACTGCAGATTGTGATTGCAGCCATGAAATTAAAAGACACTTACTCCTTGGAAGGAAAGTTATGACCAACCTAGACAGCATATTAAAAAGCAGAGACATTACTTTGTCAACAAAGGTCCATCTAGTCAAGGCTATGGTTTTTCCAGTGGTCATGTATGGATGTGAGAGTTGGACTATGAAGAAAGCTCAGTGCTAAAGAACTAATGCTTTTGAACTGTGGTGTTGGAGAAGATTATTGACAGTCCCTTGGACTGCAAGGACATCCAACCCATCCATCCTAAAGGAAATCAGTCTTGGGTGTTCATTGGAAGGACTGATGTTGAAGCTAAAACTCTAATACTTTGGCCACCTGATGCAAAGAGCTGACTCATTGGAAAAGACACTGGTCTGGGAAAGATTGAGGGCAGGAGGAGAAGGGGATGACAGAGGATGAGATGGTTGGATGGCATCACTGACTCAATGGACATGGGTTTGGGTAGACTCATGAAGTTGGTGACGGGTAGGGAGGCCTGTCATGCTGTGGTTCATGGGGTCACAAAGAGTCAGACACGACTGAGAGACTGAACTGAACATATAATAAGCCACTTTAATATTGGTGAAACATCTTTTTGTTATGAGTTTGTACACCTATTAACTTGTTAAAGCAGATTTATTTCAAGCAGGTAGGTTTATATTACTTATTTGGGATTTATCTGTACATATTTCAGACACAAACCTTCTAATAGAGGGGAAACTAGATGGGATGAGCAATATTAAGTTGTAAATTTTACAAAGAAATATGTAAGATACTCTGAGTCAACCCAATAAGATGCTGTCATCTAGTTCAGAAGCTTTACAAATAACATCATAAGAAAGAGATTTTCAAACTGAGACTTGATGAAGTAATATGTACAGCAGGGAAATGAGAACTCCAATTCTGCCTTATCCCACTAAGCTGGGTAAACAGAGCAAGGTGATTTTTGACATCCAGTTACCTTAGAAATCAAAGGAGCAGACAAGATGTAGAATAATGAGCATACAGTATTCCAAGATATATCATTTTTATTTAAAAATTTATAAAAATTTATACAGTTACCATATCAAACCTTTAAAAATAAATCAACATATTTCATAAAGGAAGGTGAAATTACAGATATCATTTTTATTAAAAATTTATACAAATTTATACAGTTAACATATCAAACCTTTAAAAATAAATCAATATATTTCATAAAGGAAGGTGAAATTACAGAAAATCATACAGAGACAAATTAGTGATGCCCATTATTGACATTTCTGATACCTGTTTTCAAATTTCTAAAGTGCCCTTGATTATGGGTATCCAGAGCACAGAAAAGGTTTGAGAGGGGAAGAGAAGGAGCAGGAGAGGAAACTACAAATGAGGGCACTTCTGGCCACATTCACAAAGCTCAGGACACCACCATCATAATCCAGAAACACCCCAACATGGCCTAGAGTCTTTCTGACATATTGAGGTGATAGTGGGGAGGCTGTAAAGAAACTGCACTGATTGTTCTCTCTGATACAAAGAAGTAGAAAAATTCCCTCTGAGTCAAGGACCATGTCACTGTCTCTCATCCAAGAATCATTACAAAATCCAATGGCCCAGTTGCAACAGCCCGCCACATCCACCTCCCAGTAGTGCTGACCAGAAGTGAATGACTCAGCTCCCCAGGCAAGAAAATACTTAGATCTTGGTGGAGTGTAGTTGACCCCAGGAAAATCAGGACCAGCCTGAACGCGTCTCAGATCTTCAAACACAGGGACATGACGAGTGACTCTTTCATTATCCAATGCAATGCACACTGCAGGAAGAAGGAAGTTACATTAGCAACTAGTGTTATAAATTCCTGATGGACATGAGCTCTGTAGAGTGTCTGAGTTTCCTAACATATGACTAGAAATTGGAGGCAGAACAGCAAGAGAACTTGAGGAATCCTTTGCAATCCAAGATCTATAGGTCTGTCTTCATGAGAAGAAGAATTGAGCCAGACCAAATGGGAGCAGTCATAATTTCTGTTTATGAGACCTATTGCTATGTTTTGGTTATTATTTTCCCTGGAACATTTGAAATTGGCAATTAATTAAAACTTTACTGTCAGAAGCAAAAGCAGCTTGTGATTTCCACAGAAAATACACACTAATAAAAATAATAGTAATTAAACTCTGATCACTTTTCCTGACAACAAGAAATTTCCACTAGAGCATCAAAAATTAAACTGAAACAAAAAACTTGTATTTTTTGAAGTGGTTTCTTTGTGAGAATTTTCTGCCAGCATACCTTGAAAAGAAAAGGGAAAAATCTTTTGACAAAAGAAGTGGTCAGCTTACTTTGCCAATGTTATGTATAAACTGTGTATAAAATTTCCTTTTATGTTTATAATAAACTTGACCATTCAGTTCAGTTCAGTTCAGTTCATTTCAGTCGCTCAGTTGTGTCCGACTCTTTGCTACCCCATGAATCACAGCACTCCAGGTCTCCCTGTTCATCACCATCTCCCGGAGTTCACTCAGACTCATGTCCATCGAGTCCATGATGCCATCCAGCCATCTCATCCTCGATCGTCCCTTTCTCCTCCTGCCCCCAATCCCTCCCAGCATCAGAGTCTTTTCCAATGAGCCAACTCTTCTCATGAGGTGGCCAAAGTACTGGAGTTTCAGTTTTAGCATCATTCCTTCCGAAGAAATTCCAGGGTTGGATTTTTGTGTGATGTGAGTGAAGTATGCTTTGTATTTATTACAAAGAGTTTTATAATCCAGCTTAAAACTCTCTAAGCATCTCACAACCATTGATAACCTCCCTTACCTAAAACTTGGGATGTACTGAATGTTCTTGCAGAGTCACATGCTTCATGTGAACAGTGAACACTATCCCTCAGTCTGCTGCAGGTGTCAATTATCTTTTCCTGTTGTTTACCCCCCAGATAGCTTACCGTGTTGTGCTTAGTCGCTCAGTCGTGTCTTACTCTTTGCAACCCCATGGACTGTAGCATGCCAGCTCCTCTGTCCATGGGGATTCTCCAGGCAAGAACCCTGGAGTGGCTTGCCATTCCCTCCTCCAGGGCATCTTCCCAACCCAGGGATCAAACCTAGGTTTTCTTCATTGCAGGCAGACTCTTTCCGTCTGAACTGCCATGGAAGATAGCTTACTATCTCTCATTATAAATGTCTTTTTTTCCAGATGCCATTTAGTTTTATTCCATATACAATATTCTCCTATAAGGATAAGTGTGGATATTAAAATTTCCAGCGTAGTCCACAGATTGGACAATGGGGAAAGGTAATCCATAGGACAGTAACAGAGGCCAGTGTATACCACCCCCACCAGAAGGCTGCCTATTACCTTGGAATTGGTTGAGCCAGTCTATGAGTCCAGGGATGGGCCACGAACTGAGCTGTGGGACTACAGGCTGGGGCATGTGCAGCTGCACTGACTCACCTCTGCAAGAAAGGACACTTTGTTTCTCTTTTGGAGCTCATATTTTCATCACAATAATTATGTCTACACACTTCTGTGGATTTCCATTAAATCTCCATAGTTAGATTCCAGGGCCATAAAAGTAATTCCCCAATCTACATAATGTGACCAGTGGCAATTTATTTTATGAAAATCAAATGAAATTCTACCCCATTTGCTAACACTGCAATCCTAGCATCCGATTCAAATCAGTCATGACCAAATCTGATTCCTTGCAGCCAATCTCAGGGCTGCACAAAACGGCTTGAAATGAAGGACGTTCAAGAGGGGCACTCTGACTTTTAATCCACTCTAGTCACCACAAAAATGCTCAGTGTCTGTACAACCACAGCTAGTGGTTGAGGAGCTTAGCTTGGGTAGCAATCCCAATTCCTGGGACCCAGTTTTCCTAAAGGCATCATCGAGTCTTTCATTTTCACCTCCCCATGCACTGAACATGGAAGCCCTGCACCCAAATGATCCTCTATTGGCCCATTCTCTCCCTAATTCTACATTAGTTTTCTAGAAAATCCTTATTTCCTGCACATTATTCTGTCATAACTTTGGGTACATTCCCTCTGTGTTTTTCTTTTTCTAAAAATTAAAATCAGCAATGGTAGTTGTTGTCATGAGATCTTTGCACAAAATCGTGTAATTAATTCCCCTGCCCAGCTCCACCACGGGTAAAGCAACATGCAAAACTCTACCTTTGGAGAAAGGGGAATCTAAATACATCCAGAAAGAGGTTTTAGTGTCCGGATAACTCATGCTCCCATTTTAGCATCAACTGACTGATCACAGTTACAGTTATCAAAACCTGAAAATGAGGGCAACTTACCTTTTGGACATGTTTTCATAATGCTGTACAGAGAGAAACAAAAAATATAACATGTTAATATACTTCACAAGATTCACAGTGAAGATTTAGTTTCTCATTTCCAAGGATGGGTTAACTCAAATTTCAGTAACTTGTATCACGTACACAGAAACAGGAAGAGAAACGAGTTACAGGAACTCCCAAATTTCTCATTATTGCCAGGTCCAGGTACCAATCCATACATCTTTAAACACCTTTCTGTGGCAGTTGTTCAGTAATCAAATGTATATTAGGAGAATTTAAGAAGAATTGTTCTTGAGGATTTCTTTGCCTACTTCTCCATGAAGCTTTGCCGTTCTTGTGTTTGGCAAGAAGGGCTCTTGGTCATTAGCATTACTTGGACAGATAAAACTCCTATCGTAGCAACAGAAAACATGATTTCAAACACTAGATGAAAGGCAAAGAAGAGGTGGGTATTATCCAATCCTCCATCCTTACCTGGATCAGCTCCATGTCTGGCTTATGGCACAAATCCTTGAGCTCCTCATATATCTGCCTTAAAAGTTTCTGCTTCAGGTCCATATTGTATTGACTTTCTTTGAGTTGTTGAAAAATCTCTTTGCTTTCCTCTTCTGTTTTCTCTAAATGATGCTTCTCTTCATGGTCGACTAAGTGAAACACCTTCCGAGATTCAGTCTGTTTCATCTTCTTCCATGTACTCACGTAACTCTGGGGTGACAATGAATTAATCAGGTCACATCCATGACTGTTACCCACTATTTATCTTCTAACATTTAGAAATTTTGGTATGTTCATTAAAAAAAAATCTGGGAATACATTTTTGTTTTGTTCTAGTTGCTTTTTTAAGCAGGGATGTGGGGGCCACTTTCTAGGTGGCTCTAAAGAAGCTGCCTGCCATGCAGGAGATGTAAGAGATACGGGTTTGATCCCTGGGTGGGGAAAGTCCCCTGGAGGAGGGCATGGCAACTCCCTCCAGTATTCTTGCCGAGAGAATCCCAAAGGACAGAGGAGCCTGGCAGGCCACACAGTCCATAGGATGGCACAAAGTCGAACATGACTGAAAGTACTCAACACACAGTTGCTTTTTATTTCATTGAACCTGAAATCAACATTTTGACTCTAAACACTGCCACAAATATTCACACTTCTTAAAAACATGAATATGTGATTTAATAATTGTTTTATATAATATATGGGGTACACTAATGACTAAAACTACTGAGTCTATCTTATCCTCACGTATTTACCTATAGACTGACTCTTTGCTATAAAGAAATAATAGCAAATATTCACAGAATTAGATAACATCTTTCTTCTAGTCTTAATTCCCATCTTCTCCCCAACTCCCCACCCTTTTTTTTTTCCACTTTCTATTTTTCTTCTTTCTTTTAAACTTTAAAAATGATTCACACTTAAGAAAAACAAGACATACACCATTGACCAAAGTTTTCACTGGGTTCTCTCTTGTATTGTCTTTACTTTCAGTGAGCAGATTTTTTGATCATGAGTGTATGTTTTTCACAGTACTCATTTTTGATACTCCATCTTTCATCAAAGCAGCAAAGTCTCTTCAATTTCCAGGACTTCTTTAATGAAACCACATTCCTCTTATCAGGAACCTCCTTTGCTGAGTCCACATAGTTTTTACTATGCATGTTTCTAAGAATATCCTGTTACCCCAATTCTTCCTTTGTTAAACCTATACACCTTGGGCTTCAAAAAGCCCCCTTTCCTTGTTTCCCTCTATCAGTCTACTGTAACCAGTTCTTTCCCTGATTGACCCATTAGTACAGAGATTCCTCCAGTTATCTTCTGATGTAAAAATGTTTTTCTTTTCATCCTTAAAACACTACTGTGATATCTATCTCATGCCTAGAATATACAGAACACTCTGAAATGTTCCTGTCTAGACCAAGTCCTTCATGCAAGGTCCATCCTCGTTCACCCAGTTGCATACTACCTATTTGTGTTAGAATATCTGTCAGAAACTCCAAGGTTCACATTCTCAAACTCTAATATTTTTTTTAACACAAAATGGCATGTCCTCCTTTGTTTCTATCCTCAATGATGCCCCACGTTCAGAGCAGAATCTAGGTCTCAGTTTTAAAATTTTATCCTGGGGGGTGGTCCTAAGATGGTGGAGGAATAGGACAAGGAGACCACTTTCTCCCTCATAAATTCATCAAAAGAACATTTCAGCGCTGAGTAAATTCCACAAAACAACTTCTCAATGCTGGCAGAGGACATCAGGCACCCAGAAAAGCAGATCATTGTCTTCAAAAACAGGTAGGAAAAAATATAAAAGATGAAAAAGGAGACAAAGGAGGTAGGGAGGGAGCTCCGTCCTGGGAAGGAAATCTTAAGAAGAGAGGTTTCCAAACACCAGGAAACACTCTCGCTGCCAAGTCTGTGGTGAGCCTTGGAAACACAGAGGGCAACATAACAGGAAGGAAAAATAAATAATTAAAACCAACAGATTACGAGTCCAACAGTAACTCCCTCAGTAGAGAAGCAGCACAGATGCCTGCATCCACCACTAGCAAGTGGGGGCTGGGCAGGGAGGCCCGGGAGGTGCGGGCTGCAGTGCTTTGTAAGATTCGGGCTGGAACACCCTACACGTAGCCAGAGTGAACTAACCTGGGCTGGCAAACGAGACTGTGGGATAGCTACCACGCGAAAAGCTCGAACATAAGACACCGCCAGGACCGTGCACAGAACAAAGGATGGAACAGAAATAGCTGGTGGCAGATCATCCTCCTCCGGTGACAGGCAGCCAGAGCTGTAAGGGCTGGAAGGGGGCAATCACAGCCCAAGAGAGACATTACCTACCAAAATGCAAGCAGGCTTCTTTGCTAACTAAGACTTATGGGGGTTCTGGACAGCCGTCAGCCACCAGAGAAGGGACACCAGCGATACACCCAGAAAACTGAGCAGCAGAGATGGGAAAGGCGATAAGTGGCAGCGACCGCGCTCGCCAAACACCTGAGCTACTCAGACCTGCGAAGGGCACAAAACGCAGGCCCAACCAAATCTGCGCCTCTGAGGGCTACCTGAGCACCAAGCCTGAGCGGCTTAGACCAGGGAGGTGCATGCAGCCTAGGGCTGGCCTCAGATGGTTTCCGGTGGAGCAACATAGAGCCTGAGTGGTGTGTGCCGCTAGCAGGGGCAGGCCCAGCAGGGCTGAGACACTGCAAGCACACGCCAGTGGTACTTGTTTGCAGCATCCCTCCCTCCCTACAGCGCGACTGAACAAGTGAGCGTAAAAAAAAAAAAAAAAAGTATCCACTACCATCCACCTCTGTGACAGGGCAGAAATCAGACACTGGAGAGACTAGCAAACAGAAGAAGTTAAACAGAGGGAACTGCCTTGGACGTGACCCTACACTGCCCACAACACCAGAGAAAGGGCCAGATAAATCTTTACTATTTTTATGGTCATTCTTTTTTTGTTGTTGTTGTTGATATTGTTGTGTGATTGTTTTTTCTTTTCTTTTTCCTCTTCTTTTTTTTTAACCTTTAAAAAAATTTTAAGTCCTCTATTTCTCCTTTAATTTTTATTTTTATAACCTACTATTACTTTAAAAAAAAGACCCTATTTTTAAAGCAAATGCCTTATATACTATTTTTGTGGTGGTGGTTGTTTTTTTTAATAATTCTTGTGGCTTTTTTTTTCTTTCTTCTTCTTCTTCTTCTTTTCTTTAATATTGTAGTTTTGAAAATCCAAACTCTACTCTAGATTTTTAATCTTTGCTTTTTGGTGTTTGTTGTTAATTTTGTACATTTAAAAACCTAATCTTCAGTACCCAATTTTACCTGAGAGTGAGATTACTGGCTTGACCACTCTCTTCTCCTTTGGACTCTCCTTTTTCTCTACCAGGTGGCCTCTGTCTCTTCCCTCCCCCTTCTCTTCTCTACAGAACTTTGTGAATCTCTGTGTGTTCCAGATGATGGAGAACACTTGGGGAACTGGTTACTGGCTGGATCTGTCTCTCTGCTTTTCATTTCCCTCTTTTATCCTCCTGGCCACCTCTGTCTACTTCCTCCCTCTCCTCTTCCCTGTATAACTCTGTGAACCTCTCGGGGTGTCCCTCAATGTGGAGAAACTTTTCATCTTTAACCTAGATGTTTTATCATCAGTGCTGTATAGATGGAGAAGTCTTGAGGCTACTGTAAAAATAAAACTGTAAACCTGAAGCAGGAGGCTTAAGTCCAAATCCTGAGAACATCAGAGAACTCCTGAATCCAAGGAACATTAATTGATAGGAACTCATCAAACGCCTCCATACCTACACTGAAACCAAGCACCATGCAAGGGCCAATAAGTTCCAGACCAAGACATACCACGCAAATTCTCCAGCAATACAGGTATACACCCCTGAGTTTCAATATACAGGCAGCTCAAACTTACTCTAAAACCATTGACGTCTCGTAACCCATTACTGGTCACTTCATTGCACTCCAGAGAGAAGAAATCCAGCTCCAGCCACCAGAACTCCAACACAAGCCTCCTTAACCAAGAAACCTTGACAAGCCACTGATACAACCCTGCCCACAGTGAGGAAACTCCATAATAAAGAGAACTCCACAAATTCCCAGAATATAGAAAGGCCACACCAAACACAGCAATATAACCGAGATGAAGAGACAGAGGAATACCCAGCAGGTAAAGGAACAGGAGAAATGCCCACCAAACCAAACAAAAGAGGAAGAGATAGGGAATCTACCTGAGAAAGAATTCCAAATATTGGTAGTGAAAATGATCCAAAATCTTGAAATCAAAATGGAATCACAGATAAATAGCCTGGAGACAAGGATTGAGAAGATGCAAGAAAGGTTTAACAAGGACCTAGAAGAAATAAAAAAGAGTCAGTATATAATGAATAATGCAATAAATGAGATCAGAAACACTCTGGAGGCAACAAATAGTAGAATAATGGAGGCAGAAGATAGGATTAGTGAAATAGAAGATAGAATGGTAGAAATAAATGAATCAGAGAGAAAAAAGGAAAAACGAATTAAAAGAAATGAGGACAATCTCAGAGACCTCCAGGACAATATGAAATACTCCAACATTTGAATTATAGGAGTCCCAGAAGAAGAAGATAAAAAGAAAGACCATGAGAAAATACTTGAGGAGATAATAGTTGAAAACTTTTCTAAAATGGGGAAGGAAATAATCACTGAAGTCCAAGAAACCCAGAGAGTCCCAAACAGGATAAACCCAAGGCAAAACACTCCAAGACACATATTAATCAAATTAACAAAGATCAAACACAAAGAACAAATATTAAAAGCAGCAAGGGAAAAACAAGAAATAACACACAAGGGGATTCCCATAAGGATAACTGCAGATCTTTCAATAGAAACGCTTCAGGAGGGAATGGCAACACATACTTAAAGTGATGAAAGAAAATAACCTACAGCCCAGATTACTGTACCCAGCAAGAATATCATTCAAATATGAAGGAGAAATCAGAAGCTTTACAGACAAACAAAAGCTGAGAGAATTCAGCACCACCAAACCAGGTCTCCAACAAATGCTAAAAGATATTCTCTAGACAGGAAACACAAAAAGGGCGTATAAACCCAAACCCAAAACAATAAAGTAAATGGCAATGGGATCATACTTATCAATAATTACCTTAAATGTAAATGGATTGAATGCCCCAACCAAAAGGCAAAGACTGGCTGAATGGATGCAAAAACAAGACCCCTCTATATGCTGCCTACAATGACCCACCTCAAAACAAGGGACACATACAGATTGAAAGTGAAGGTCTGGAAAAAGATATTCTGCGCAAATAGAGACCAAAAGAAAGCAGGAGTAGCAATACTCATATCCGATAAAATAGACTTTAAAACAAAGGCTGTGAAAAGAGACAAAGAAGGCCACTACATAACGATCAAAGGATCAATCCAAGAAGAAGATATAACAATTATAAATATATATGCATGCAACATAGGAGCACCACAATATGTAAGACAAATGCTAATAAGCATGAAAGTGGAAATTAACAGTGACACAATAAGAGTGGGAGACTTTAATACCCCACTCACACCTATGGACAGATCAACTAAACAGAAAATTAACAAAGAAACACAAACTTTAAATGATACAATAGACCAGTTAGACCTAATTGATATCTATAGGACATTTCACCCCAAAACAATGAATTTCACCTTTTTCTCAATTGCACACAGAACCTTCTCCAGGATAGATCACATCCTGGGCCATAAATCTAAACTTGATAAATTCAAAGAAATCGAAATCATTCCAAGCATCTTTTCTGACCATAATGCATTAAGATTAGATCTAAATTACAGGAGAAAAACTATTAAAAATTCCAACATATGGAGGCTGAACAACACGCTTCTGAATAACCAACAAATCACAGAAGAAATCAAAAAAGAAATCAAAATATGCATAGAAACTAATGAAAATGAAAACAAAACAACCCAGAACCTGTGGGACACTATAAAAGCAGTGCTAAGAGGAAAGTTCATAGCAATACAGGCATACCTCAAGAAACAAGGAAAAAGTCAAATAAATAACCTAACTCTACACTTAAAGCAATTATAAAAGAAAGAAATGGACAACCCCAGAGTTAGTAGAAGAAAAGAAATCGTAAAAATTAGGGCAGAAATAAATGCAAAAGAAACAAAAGAGACCATAGCAGAAATCAACAAAGCCAAAAGCTGGTTCTTTAAAAGGATAAATAAAATTGACAAACCATTAGCCAGACTCATCAATAAACAAAGGGAGAAAAATCAAATCAATACAATTAGAAATGAAAATGGAGAGATCACAACAGACAACACAGAAATACAAAGGGTCATAAAATACTACTATCAGCAATTATATGCCAATAAAATGGACAACGTGAAAGAAATGGACAAATTCTTAGAAAAGTACAACTTATCAAAACTGAACCAGGAAGAAATAGAAAATCTTAACAGACCCATCACAAGCACGGAAATTGAAACTGTAATCAGAAATCTTCCAGCAAACAAAAGCCCAGGTCCAGACGGCTTCACAGCTGAATTCTACCAAAAATTTAGAGAAGAGCTAACACCTATCCTACCCAAACTCTTCCAGAAAATTGCAGAGGAAGGTAAACTTCCAAACTCATTCTATGAGGCCACCATCACCCTAATACCAAAACCTGACAAAGATGCCACACACACACACAAAAAAGAAAATTATAGGCCAATATCACTGATGAACATAGATGCAAAAATCCACAACAAAATTCTAGCAATCAGAATCCAACAACACATTAAAAAGATCATACACCATGACCAAGTGGGCTTTATCCCAGGGATGCAAGGATTCTTCAATATCTGCAAATCAAACAATGTAATTCACCACATTAACAAATTGAAAAATAAAAGCCATATGATTATCTCAATAGATGCAGAGAAGACCTTTGACAAAATTCAACATCCATTTATGATAAAAACTCTCCAGAAAGTAGGAACAGAAGGAACATACCTCAACATAATAAAAGCTATATATGACAAACCCATAGCAAACATTATCCTCAATGCTGAAAAATTGAAAGCATTTCCCCTAAAGTCAGGAACAAGACAAGGGGCCCAATTACACTGCTACTATTCAACATAGTTCTGGAAGTTTTGGCCACAGAAATTAGAGCAGAAAAAGAAATAAAAGGAATCCAAATTGGAAAAGAAGAAGTAAAACTCTCACTGTTTGCAGATGACATGATCCTCTACATAGAAAACACTAAAGACTCCACCAGAAAATTACTAGAGCTCATCAATGAATAGAGTAAAGTTGCAGGATATAAAATCAACACACAGAAATCCCTTGCATTCCTATACACTAATAATGAGAAAGTAGAAAAAGAAATTAAGGAAACAATTCCATTCACCATTGCAATGAAAAGAATAAAATACTTGGGAATATATCTACCTAAAGAAACTAAAGACCTATATATAGAAAACTATAAAACGTTGATGAAAGAAATAAAAAAGGACACTAATAGATGGAGAAATATACAATGTTCATGGATCAGAAGAATCAATATAGTGAAAATGAGTATACTACCCAAACCAATCTATAGATTCAATGCAATCCCTATCAAGCTACCAACGGTATTTTTCACAGAACTAGAACAAATAATTTCAAGATTTGTATGGAAATACAAAAAAACCTCGAATAGTCAAAGCGATCTTGAGAAAGAAGAATGGAACTGGAGGAATCAACTTGCCGGACTTCAGGCTCTACTACAAAGCCACGGTCATCAAGACAGTATGGTACTGGCACAAAGACAAAAATATAGATCAATGGAACAAAATAGAAAGCCCAGAGATAAATCCACACACATATGGCCACCTTATCTTCCACAAAGGAGGCAAGAATATACAATGGAGAAAAGACAATGTCTTTAACAAGTGGTGCTGGGAAAACTGGGCAACCACTTGTAAAAGAATGAAACTAGATCACTTTATAACACCACACACAGAAATAAACTCAAAATGGATTAAAGATCTAAATGTAAGACCAGAAACTATAAAACTCCTAGAGGAGAACATAGGCAAAACACTCTCCGACATACCTCACAGCAGAATCCTCTATGCTCCACCTCCCAGAATATTGGAAATAAAAGCAAAAATAAACAAATGGGATCTAATTAAAATTAAAAGCTTCTGCACAACAAAGGAAAATATAAGCAAGGTGAAAAGACAGCCTTCTGAATGGGAGAAAATAATAGCAAATGAAGCAACTGACAAACAACTAATCTCAAAAATATACAAGCAACTTATGCAGCTCAATTCCAGAAAAATAAAGGACCTGATCAAAAAATGGGCCAAAGTACTAAACAGACATTTCTCCAAAGAAGACATACAGATGGCTAACAAATACATGAGAAGATGCTCAACATCACTCATTATCAGAGAAATGCAAATACATGTAAGAATTAAAGATTTTAAAATTAAAAAAATAAAAAATAAAATTAAAAAAAAACACACACAATGAAGTACCATTTCACACCAGTCAGAATGGCTGTGATCCAAAAGTCTGCAAGCAATAAATGCTGGAGAGGGTGTGGAGAAAAGGGAACCCTCTTACACTGTTGATGGGAATGCAAACTAGTACAGCCACTATGGAGAACAGTATGAAGATTCTTTTAAAAACTGGAAATAGAACTGCCATATGACCCAGCAATCCCACTGCTGGGCATACACACCGAGGAAACCAGAATTGAAAGAGACACATGTACCCCAATGTTCATCGCAGCACTGTTTATAATAGCCAGGACATGGAAACAACCTAGATGTCCATCAGCAGATGAATGGATAAGAAAGCTGTGGTACATATACACAATAGAGTATTACTCAGCCATTAAAAATAATACATTTGAATCAGTTCTAATGAGATGGATGAAACTGGAGCCGATTAAACAGAGTGAAGTAAGCCAGAAAGAAAAACACCAATACAGTATACTAACACATATATTCAAAAGCAGAGACATTACTTTGTCGACTAAAGTCCGTCTAGTCAAGGCTATGTTTTTTCCTGTGGTCATGTATGGATGTGAGAGTTGGACTGTGAAGATGGCTGAGTGCCGAAGAATTGATGCGTTTGAACTGTTGTGTTGGAGAAGACTCTTGAGAGTCCCTTGGACTGCAAGGAGATCCAACCAGTCCATTCTGATGGAGATCAACCCTGGGATTTCTTTGGAAAGAATGATGCTAAAGCTGAAACTCCAGTACTTTGTCCACCTCATGCGAAGTATTGACTCATTGGAAAAGACTCTGATGCTGGGAGGGATTGGGGGCAGGAAGAGAAGGGGATGACAGAGGATGAGATGGCTGGATGGCATCATGGACTTGATGGACGTGAGTCTGAGTGAACTCCGGGAGATGGTGATGGACAAGGAGGCCTGGCGTGCTGCGATTCATGGGGTTGCAAATAGTCAGACACGACTGAGCGACTAACTGAACTGAACACATATATATGGAATTTAGAAATATGGTAATGATAACCCTGTATGCAAGGTAGCAAAAGAGACACAGATGTATAGAATGCACTTTTGGACTCTGAGGGAGAGGGAGAGGGTGAGGGTGGCATGATTCGGGGGAATGGCACTGAAACATGTATACTATCATACAAGAAATGAATTGCCGGTCTATGTTCGATACAGGATACAGGATGCTTGGGGCTGGTGCACGGGATCCAGAGAGATGACATGGACTGGGAGTTGGGCAGGGGGTTCAGGATTGGGAACTCATGTACACCCATGGCGGATTCATGTCAAAAATGGCAAAAGCAATACAGTATTGTAAAGTAAAATAAAGAAAAAATAAAAATTAAAAAAAAATTATAAAATTTTATCCTCTTAGCATTACACATCAAGTGCTTCCTGTTTTTTGATATTGCTCTACCATCAAGAATATCTCTTGAATTCTATCATTTCCCGTTATCTGTGGGTAATTATTTCCTAAACTTTCCCTTAAGAATTTCTCAACTTTCAGATCTGGCTTCCAGTTTTTCTATGCTCTCTCACTTCCCTTTATATCAAGGTTGACACAATAGCGTAAACAATGGCAAGTGTGCTGTGGGAAAATAACGTTTAGTTTGAGATGTGTTGATTTAGTTATCTCTCCCTAAAAAACCTCTTTCTACAGAAAGCCCCCTTCCCTGACTTCTACCCTCAAGCAAATCTCTGCCCAAACATAACCCTGCTTAGTAAATCTTTTCTGATCATATGTAAAATTCAATTTTGTCAAAATTACTTTTTTGTAAGAAAACTATATAATTTTATTACTTGGCTTTATTGTTATTCTTAAAAGCACTTACCACAATGGATTGTGCCACAAATGTTATGTATAGAATTGTTAATTGACTCTCTTCATTACTCCATTTGATCTGTGAGTACAAGGAAATCTGTTCCTTTCATCTATTTCTACACTGGGCTAGAACAGTTATCATGTTATATCTGCCACTCAACATTTCAAAGGACAAACTGTAAACTATAACCTTAGGTATATCATCTTTGAATAATTGAGATAATTTTGTTATATCTCCTTGTCATTCACAGAGCCCCATTTAAATTTTCTTTATGGTGGTGAGAAGTGTCTTTTAATATTGCTTGTTTATGTGTTTCACATCATTAAATGTTTACTTACTCAAGAATCTAGATATACTGCTCTTTCACCACTTTTATGTAGGGTGCTCAATTCACATTTTTGAATCAACAAATGATAGACCCAAATTTCTCTGTCATGAATTTAGGTCACGTTTGAAACTCATCTACCCTCCATTTCCAGCCATATCTCTCGCTCTGCGTCTCTAATGAAATACATGTGTCAACCTACATGGACTATGTAGAATCTCAATATTCAGATGATTCCTCTAGTTTCTAGTCTTCAGCTCTCACATGTTTACCTGCCTGGCACCCGCATATATTTCCAACTTCAATTTGTCCTTTTCTATCCAAATAGAGCTGTCTTCCTAAAGCTTCAAAAATTTTCCCTGTGAGAAGCCCTGGGTTTATCTCATTGACAAATCATGACTGCGATTTTTTCTATAACTGTTGGTATGTTACAGTGTTAGCTAGGAAGTAAGATCTTTCAGCTTGATATTTTGATTTTAGAAAGAAATCCTACAAAGGGATGGACTTCATTCCACATGATTACAGGAAAGCCTTTTGTAATTGGTTTGTCACCCATATTGAAACATAAACATTAGAATATTTCATTCAAACATAGGTTTAGAATAAACATCATGTGTCCCAAGATTGTGCTGAATGAAATAGAATTTCTTGCTTACATCCCATGTTCTGATTTTGTTGGTTTCTCTGTTCAGATTTCTTTTATTTTCTTGTATCTTTTCCCACACAGACCTCATTATGTTCAGAAGCTTTTGCTGCAAAAGAACCAACAGTTTGATTATCAGAGAAGTTGGCAGCAAAATTTTTCAGATCCTAGGGTAAGAAGGATAGCAGAGAATATCAGACGATCGCTGGAGAACGGACAGTGTCCATTTTGTTTCACTTTTAAGCCCAAGTGTCTACTGCGTGGGCTTCCCTGTGGCTCAGTGGTAAAGGATCCATCTGACACTGCAGGGAACGCAGATTTGAGCCCTGGGTAGAGAAGATCCCCTGGAGAAGGAAACAATTCATTCCCATACTCGTGTATGGGAAATACCATAGACAGAGGGGCCTGGCAGGCTCAGTCAAGAGAGTTGCAAAAGAGTCAGACATGACTGAGTGACTGAAAAACAAGGCTACTGTGTAGGATGTTTATAACTAGAGAAGAGAGAAAACGTTGAAAAGGGTGCTTCTCCGTAGAGAAGCTGGCTCTTGACCTTTATTTCACCTCACCAACTTTTATCATGCAAATTCAATCTCAGATTTCAGTTGTCCTGCTGCTAGTCCTCATCTCCTACTACTCTATTCTTTTAGCTAAAAGGCAGTGTTTCTGATTAGAGTCTATTAGATTAGACTATTGCCTCACATGGACTTAGCACAAATCCAAACACAGTTAACTTCATCCTCACCATCAGCTTGAGTTGTCAGAACTTAAAATATAAAACCTTAAGTGCTTAAGATTGAGGAAGTCCTTTCTTAAATAGTTTATCCTAGGACCTGGCTCACAATGCTAGTTAGTGTCTGCTTTATTTTTGACATGAATGAAGAATAGTTATGTTCATTTTCTTTGGTATTCACTCTCAGACAGAAAGTCCCCCAGATTCAAACTTCCCTCTTAGCCCTTGATTACCCGGTATTCCTCAGCCGTCCACTGAATGGAACCATGCTTGGGAGCGCCCTGCTGCTCAGACATACAGCAGAGTAAACAACGTACATCCTTGGTGACTTTACAGAAGAAATTCTTGGTGTATCTGTGTATCTCACATATCTCTTCTGTAGGATTTGGTAAGTCATAGAGTCCTTTCTGTCTGGCAAGAAGTACCAGTTTTCTCAAATCAGTGTTGGTTTTCAGGTTCAGTTGATGGTTTGTTTCCCTGCACACAGGGCAGCGAGGAGGCCGTTGGCCTTCCTCCCAGTAGAGACAGAGACACGGCATGCAGAAGCTGTGCCCACAGCCCAGCGTGACCGGGTCTATGAAATACTTCACACACAGGGAACAGGTGACTTCATTCCAGAAGCTTTTGGAACTCATGTTTCTAAAGAGAGAAAAGAAAAAAGAAAGAACATTATGTTGTCGTGAGCTTTAAAAGAAGTACCTTTTAAAAACCACAAACAGTATCAAGGGGCATGAGACTTACTTCCACTCATAGCAACACATTAGTGTATAGAGCAGGACAGGTGATATATTGCATGCAATGGAAAGAGGATGCTGGGTAATCGAGTGCCCTCATGACAGTCAGGATACTGTCAGACAAAGCTTTTCCATCAGGGATTCAGCTCTCATCCAATTCTGACACAATCCTCTGCCACTGAATCTTGTTCATATTCCACCTAAACCAATCCTCTTTATCCTTCTGCCAATGATAGCAGTTAATGGATATGTATCCACTTAATCTTATTTGACACATGAAGCTTGAAAAAATATTATTATAAGTGTTTTGTCAATTTTCTGTTTCTTTTTGCTCATTAAAACAAACAACAGAGTCGACAGTTTGGGGTTAGTCTGAACAGTTTTTGAAGGTGATGAATGGGGCTGTTTTTGTGACCACAAAGTGAATTTGCTTGAAGATCAAAGCATATATCCTGAAGGGAACAGAGAAATGGGAGACCTGAGCTTTTGACAAGGTCATGGAGACAATAAATTAGCCAACTCTGGTAAAGATAATCAATAAATATAAGAGGAATCAAGAAGATAGCAAAACATTTCACAACCATCAGAATTATGAATATAGTCAGGGAAAAATCATCAACGAATTTGAAACCATTTGAAAAAAAATAGTATAAGCTCAAAAATTATTTGCTAAGTTCCTCATTTTATAGGCTTCCCTGGTGGCTCAAATGGTAAAGAATCTGCGTGCAATGTGGGAGACCTAGGTTCAATCCCTGGGTCAGGAAGATCACCTGGAAAAGGGAATGGCAACCCATTTCAGTATTCTTGTTTAGAGAATTCCATGGACAGAGGAGTCTGATGGGGTACAGTCTATGGGGTCACAAAGAGTAGGACTTTGTGTGATTAACACATGAGTGACTAACACTTTTACTTTTTTTGTTTATTTTATCATCATGTCCTATTAAATTGCTTATTTAAATTAGGTATACTTTCAGTTATCATACACTGTGACTAAATATTTAGTTTAAACGTATGACTACTATTATCTTTCATGTGTATGAGAATTTGAATTGGAGAGGCTACTTATTTACAAGGCTGATAATTTCTTTTTGATTCAAAATAGATGAGAAATAAACAATTGCTGAACTGAACAATTATAAAACAACTTTAAATGTCTTTTGAAAAGTGAGTAGCAATGAAGTGATGGTGTGTAGATACATTTATACAAACAAAAATTGTTGAGATGGATTTTATGGACTTTTGACTGAGGACCAAAAAAGCTTCTACTAGCATAGATCATAAAGCTATTAAATCAAATATGCCTTAAATTAGGAGATCGTTTGAAGAACAGGGAGAAAGTATAGATGAGCTTTGTGTAGAACTTGCTAGAAATGGGCCAAGGACTCATTATGAATATATTCATTTCTATATTGATAAGCCTAATGATAACTCTGTGGTGTTGGAGTAGACTCTTGAGAATCCCCTGGACTTCAAGGAGATCCAACCAGTCCATTGTAAAGGAGATCAGTCCTGGGTGTTCTTTGGAAGGAATGATGCTAAAGCTGAAACTCCAGTACTTTGGCCACCTCATGCGAAGAGTTGACTCATTGGAAAAGACTCTGATGCTGGGAGGGATTGAGGGCAGGAGGAGAAGGGGATGACAGAGGATGAGATGGCTGGATGGCATCACAGACTCGGTGCACATGAGTTTGAGTGAACTCTGGGAGTTGGTGATGGATAGGGAGGCCTGGTGTTCTGTAATTCATGGGGTCGCAGAGTCGGACACAACTGAGCGACTGAACTGAACTGAATGATGATGATAATAGAAGAGGCTCATATGTTTATTAATACTTGGCATTGGATCCACTTTTCTTCTATGGATTACCTATTTTAATTTTCACAACAATATTATTAACTAATTTTCTATCTTAACAGACATCTTAAAAAGAGGGCACTTGACATAGTGTGGGTGAAATAAATTACTTGTCTACAAACCACACACTGAATAAATGATTGGTCTAGTACTCACATATAGATACTACCAACAGGGGGAAAAAAAAAGCCAAAACTTAGCTTTAGATTCATTTTTAAATGCACATAGCAGAAATTCATTGCACGTTTATCATCATAACTCTCTTTGGGTACTGTTAATGCAATGTTCTACTCTTGTTCAGAAAGTAACTCTGTTAAATGCAGTTCAAGGATTAAGTGCTTACTGCCTTGCAGCAGTAACTTCTAAAAGTCTCCATAGCCCAGCCAACTCCAAACACAACAGCCGAGGGCTCTGGAGAAGAATGATCTTGGCTTTTTGTCGGATGCTTTATCTATTCTCCAATGACCATGCCCATTTCCTCCCAGTGATAGGGTTATCAAATCTGTGAAAAGATATAGGTTAGATACCTGGTTATATTTTTATAGAAAATGCAAAGCATAATTAGATTTTTACAGAGTTGAAACATACCTTAATGCCAATGATTGAAATGAAACCTTTGAAACCTACTTAATCCAAGTGACACAATCCGATTTCTAGTGACATAGTTATCCTTTAAGTTCATATTTTTAATCCCTTGAATTAGTGTTTTTAAAATAAATGAACTTCCAAAGTAGGAATTTTATATATGTATTCAATGAACTGTGTTGTTGCTCAGTCACTAAGTTACGTCCTACTCTTGGGAGGTTATGGAGTATAGCACACCAGGCTCTTCCGTCGTCCACTGTCTTGCAGAGTTTGCTCATCTTCATGCCCATTGGGTCAGTGATGATGCGTGACATCTTCAGAAGTAGGAATCATTCGAATCCTGTTTTTCAACTTAGTTCAGTCAAACTCCCTAGTACTACCACTTACAGCACTGGCAGAAATAGCCCCCTATGAATCTTATTGACCTCTGAAATTGAACTGAAATTCTCTGAAATTCTCTGAAATTTTATGCTGCTTTTTGAGTTCTCCATGAATTTCTTCCCTCTGAGACTGTTTTTGTTGTTTTTGGTAGCACACTAGTGCTTTTTTTTTTTTCCTTTCCATCTATAACTGCACACACAATAGCAATTGGTGGTTCTTCTCTAAGACTCCATCTCTTGCCCTAGTACCCTGGTTATTATCTCATGCCTTCTCATTCTATTATTCAATATATGCATAATTGAAACATCGATGCTATGTTGTAGGTTTAATGATCATGTTACAGTTGTATATCACACGATTGACTAAAAATATCAATAAACATTTTTTTTTCTGAAAGAAATATGGGTTTGTCTGCTAAGTTTCAGACACTATCTCCAAAAGTTTTCTTTATCTTGTCTTGGTTTGCGTCCTCTTCATGCTCCATAAGATATTTTCCTGCGTAATCAACGATTGACCATGGTGTTTCACTCAGGGAGGATACCTGACAGGAAAATTCAAAATGCTGTCTTTCTGCTACATGAAATGATCAGCCATCACCAATCTGCTCTTATCACATAAAGCTGTGGCTAAAAAAGTGGAACATATTCTTGAGATGTTAAAGTTTTAACCTTTATCTATCTGTTTATGGCTGTGCTTGGTCTTTTTCTAGTTGAGTGAGAGGGCTACACTTTGCTGTGGAGAGGGGGCTATTCTTTATGGCAGTGCTCAGGATTCTTATTGTGGTGGCTTCTCTTGTTTCAGAGGATGGGCTGTAGGAACACAGGTTTCAGTAGTTGCAGCACACAGGCTCACTAGTTGTGGTACATGGGCTTAGTTGCTCCGAGGAATCTGGGATCTTGCTGGATCAGGAATCAATTCCATGTCTCCTGAATTGGCAGGGGGATTCTTCACCACTGGGCCACTAGGGAAGTCCCCAAATTTGAATCTTTAATAATATCTTCTTTTGGAAATTAAAAATTGAAAATAACTTTACCCCTGACATTGCTTCTTTATTTTGTGTACCTTTGAACATATAACAATAAAGTTACAATTTCCACCTAGATGTGAGATTTTTGTGGAAAAGATCATAGTGTATTACCAATCTTGCAATTCCTGCATAAGATATCCTCAGATTCCTAGTGGGATATGAAATTCTGTTCATTGTCCAACTTCCCAACCACTTCCCTCCACAAGAAAACCACCTCAATTTGAGAAATATCCTGATTAGAGGGAGTGTCTCAGTTAAGTTCAGTTGCTCACTTGTGTTTCACTCTTTGAGACCAAATAAAACGCAGCATGCCAGGCCTCCCTGTCCATCATCAACTCCCAGAGTACAACTAAACCCATGTTGTCCATTGTGTTGGTGATGCCATCCAACCATCTCATCCTCTGTCATCCCCTTCTCCTCCTGCCCTCAATCTTTCCTAGCACCAGGGGATTTTCAAATGAGTCAGTTCTCTGCATCAGGTGACCAAAGTATTGGAGTTTCAGCTTCAGCATCAGTCCTTCCAATGAACACCCAGGATTGATCTCCTTTAAGATAGACTGGTTGGATCTCCTTACAGTCCAAGGGACTTTCAAGAGTCTTCTCCAACACCACAGTTCAAAAGCAGCAATTCTTTGGTGCTCAGCTTTCTTCATAATCCAACTGTCACATCCATACATGACTACTGGGAAAACCATAGATTTGACTAGACGGACTTTCTTGGCAAAGTAATATCTCTGCAAAGAGTAAGCATCTTTTAATTTCATGGCGGCAGTCACCATCTGCAGTGATTTTGGAGCCCAGAAAAATAATATCAGCCACTGTTTCCCCATCTATTGGCCATGAAGTGATGGGACTGGATGTCATGATCTTAGTTTTCTGAATGTTGAGCTTTAAGCCAACTTTTTCACTCTCCTCTATCACTTTCTTCAAGAGGCTCTTTAATTCTTCTTCACTTTCTGCCACAAAAGTGGTGTCATCTACATATCTGAGGTTATTGATATTTCTCCCACAATCTTGATTCCAGCTTGTTCTTCATCCAGCCCAGCATTTCTCATGATGTACTCTGCATAGAAGTTAAATAAGCAGGGTGACAATATACAGCCTTGACATACTCCATTTCCTATTTGGAACCAATCTGTTGTTCCATGTCCAGTTCTAACTGTTGCTTCCTGACCTGCATCCAGGTTTATCAAGAGGCCGATCAGGTGGTCTGGTGTTCCAATTTCTTTTAGAATTTTCCACAGTTTATTGTGATCCACAGAGTCAAAAAATTTGGCATAGTCAATAAAGCAGAAATAGATGTTTTTTTGGAACTCTCTAGCTTTTTCCATGATCCAGAGGATATTGGTAATTTGATCTCTGGTTCCTCTGTGTTTTCTTCTTCTCCTATTTTCTTTTTTGTCTTTTAAAAATTTTACTATTTATTATTATTGTTATTTTTTACTTTACAATATTGTATTGGTTTTGCCACACATCAACATGAATCCGCCACAGGTGTACACATGTTCCCAATCCCGAACCCCCTTCCCACCTCCCCCCACACACCATCCCTATCTTTTTTGACCACAATGCAGTAAGATTAGATCTCAATTACAGAAGAAAAACTATTAAAAATTCCAACATATGGAGGCTGAACAACACGCTTTTGAATAACCAACAAATCACAGAAGAAATTAAAAAAAAGAAATCAAAATGTGCATAGAAATAAATGAAAATAAAAACACAACAACCTTTGTGTTTTCTAAAACCAGCTTGAACATCTGGAACTTCATGGTTCACGTATTGCTAAAGCCTGACTTAAAGAATTTTAAGCATTACTTTATTAGCCTGTGAGATGAGTGCAACTGTGGTCATTTGAGCATTCTTTGGCATTGCATTTCTTGGGGATTGGAATGAAAACTGACCATTTCCAGTCCTGTGACCACTGCTGAGTTTTCCAAATTTGCTGGCATATTGAGTGCAACACTTTGACAGCATCATCTTTTAGGATTTGAAACAGTTCAGCTGGAATTCCATCACCTCCACTAGCTTTGTTTGTAGTGATGCTTCCTAATGCCCACCTGACTTCACATTCGAGGATGTCCGGCTCTAGGTGAGTGTGAGTGATCACACCTTCATGATTATCTGGGTCGTGAAGACCTTTTTTGTACAGTTCTTCTGTGTATTCTTGCCACTTCTTCTTAAGACCTGCTTCTGTTAGGTCCATACCATTTCTGTCCTTTTTTGAGTGCATCTTTGCATGAAATGTTCCCTTGGTATCTCTAATTTTCTTGAAGTGATCTCTAGTCTTTCCCATTCTATTGTTTTCCTCTATTTCCTTGCACTGGTCACCGAGGAAGGCTTTCTTGTGTCTCCTTGCTATTTTTTTGGAACTCTGCATTCAAATGGGTATATGTTTCCTTTTCTCCTTTGCCTTTCACCTTTCACAGCTATTTGCAAGGCCCCCTCAGACAGCCATTTTGTTTTTTTGTGTTTATTTTTCTTGGGGATGTTCTTGCTCCCTGTCTCCTGTACAATGTCATGAACCCGTCTATTGTTCATCAGGCACTCTATCAGATAGAGTCCCTTAAATATATTTCTCACTTCCAGTGTATAGTCATAACGGATTTGACTTAGGTCATACCTGAGTGGTCTAGTGGTTTTTCCCACTTTCTTCAATTTAAGTTTGAATTTAGCAATAAGAGTTCTGATCTGAGCCACAGTCAGCTCCCGGTCTTGTTTTCTCTGACTGTATAGAGTTTCTCCGACTGTATAGAGTTTCTCCATCGTTGGCTGCAAAGATACAATCAATCTGATTTCAGTGTTGACCATCTAGTGATGTCTATGTGTAGAGTCTTCTCTTGTGTTGTTGGAAGAGGGTGTTTGCTATGACCAGTGCATTCTCTTGGTGGAACTCTGTTAGCCTTTGCGCTGCTTCATTCTGTACTCCAAGGCCAAATTTACCTGTCACTCCAGGTGTTTATTGACTTCCTACTTTTGCATTACAGTCCCTTATAATGAAAGGGACATCTTTTTAAAGTGTTAGTTCTAGAAGGTCTTGTAGATCTTCATAGAACCGTTCAACTTCAACTTCTTCAGCATTACTGGTTGGGGTATAGACTTGGATTACCATGATATTGAATGGTTTGCCTTGGAAATGAACAGAGATCATTCTGTCTTTTTTGAGATTGCATCCAAGTAATGCATTTCAGACTCTTGTTGACTGTGATGGCTACTTCATTTCTTCTAAGGGATTCCTGCCCACAGTATTAGATATAATGGTCATCTGAGTTAAATTCACTCATTCTTGTCCATCTTATTTCGCTGATTCCTAGAATGTTAATGTTTACTCTTGCCATCTACTATTTGGCCACTTCCAATTTGCCTTGATTCATGGACCTAACATTCCACGTCTTATGAAATATTGTTCTTTACAATATTGAACCTTGCTTCTATTACCAGAGGGAGTGCCTACTTTGTAAAAATCTCATTTGACCTCTCCAAGGGCTTCAGCCATCTTAGCTCCAGTTACTCTACTTCTCTCACTTCTTTAGCTTCTCTCATTTTGGTTCACAAATCAGAATCCACCATAATTTGGGGAAGAATTTAATTTTAAGAGTAGAGTGGCAAATATGCTCACCCTGGACTTTGTTACCAACATAATTACTTATATGAGCTGAAGGAAATCCTTGGAAGATGCCTTAAGAGCAGTGGAAACAGGAAAACTTGAACACACTATGCAGTTTGAATAAACTGTCTATAGAGGAATTTTGTGTGAGACTTTCCTGTATGTTCACCTACTTGGTGAATTGGAAACTTACTTATAGAGTCTAACAATAAGATCTATAAATATTTCATTATAAATAAATTAGGTGGGAGAAATCAAGGAAATAAATGGAAACAGCACCATAGTCTTTTCCTCTGTACTTTTCTCCATTAAACATCAAAATAACAAAATGAACAAATGGGATTTATTATTATTTTATATACTTTCTATCTAGGCATTTGTGAGTGTGTGTGTGTGTGTGTGTGTGTGTGTTTGAGAGAGAGAAATAAATAGAGAAAAACAGAGCAGAGAGTACATTGAGTCTGTGAATTATTTAATGTAGAAGCCAAATAGCTGAAGGGAAGTCTATGCTTGCTCTTAAGCCCAGTTTCCTGGACAGAATAACATTTAAATGGAATTTCCAGGAAAAGCTAAAAAATAAGTCAGGATTGAAGTCAGTATATTTTTATGGGGGTATTTCTTTCCCTTTTAGAGGATATCACCCTGTGTTCCTCAGTTTTGTCCAAAGGTGACAAAATTAGGAGATTAAAAATTCATCTGGATTCCTATTTCCATCCAATAGGAATAAACCAGTGTATCCTATTTAAATAGCTCAAAATCAGAGATTGAGAAAAACATATGTATGAAAGACTCCTTTTAGTTAACTCTAAATCTTTAAAAATATGAGAAGTTTGTTCATTTGCTGCGGTGGACAGCCTGACCTTCCCCTACTTTAGAAACCTCCAGTGACCACAAGTGAAGGCTATATTCTGCATGTGATGATTTCCTCTTTTTATAAATTGTAATTGAGGTAGGAGGTAGATGGATCCTTAGCAGAGCAGCTGGAAGTTTTCAAGAAGAGTAAAGGTGAATTTTGTTTTCCCTAGATCCTCCAAGGACAAAGTTAATCACAGGAGATGAGCTCATTTTGAGTAAAAAGCATGAGGTGACCACTCCTGAGGTTAATGAAAGCTCCTAAACTGTACAAGCGCAGAAAGATTCACAGAAGTAAAAAAGGAGTGGGAACCACCCCATAATAGTTGATGCCAAGCTCCCACAAGCCTCTGTACTGAATATATCCTGGAAAAAACGTGCACATATGTTGGGAACTGTTCTAGAACAGGTCAGGTGTGGGGAAAGAAGTGCAACAATTGGCCAAAGGTAAGAAAAGTTATGACCAATCTAGATAGCATATTCAAAAGCAGAGACATTATTTTGCCGACTAAGGTCTGTCTAGTCAAGGCTATGGTTTTTCCAGTAGTTATGTATGGATGTGAGAGTCGGACTGTGAAAAAGGCTAAGCGCCGAAGAATTGATGTCTTTGAACTGCGGTTTTGGAGAAGACTCTTGAGAGTCCCTTGCACTGCAAGGAGGTCCAACCAGTCCATTCTGAAGGAGATGAACCCTGGGATTTCTTTGGAAGGAATGATGCTAAAGCTGAAACTCCAGTACTTTGGCCACCTCAGGCGAAGTATTGACTCATTGGAAAAGACTCTGATGCTGGGAGGGATTGGGGGCAGGAGGAGAAGGGGATGACTGAGGATGAGATGGTTGGATGGCATCACTGACTCGATGGCCATGAGTCTGAGTGGACTCCGGGAGTTGTTGATGGACAGGGAGGCCTGGCGTGCTGCGATTCATTGGGTTGCAAAGAGTCGGACACGACTGAGCGACTGAACTGAACTGAAGAATCTTTCACTTTCACTTTCTTTCACAACACGAATAAAAAAAATATATCTCCTTCAGTGAGTGCAAGACAGTTGGCTGAGATGGGAACAGATACCTAACCCAACAGAGGATATGGGGTTCAACTCTATTCCCTGTTCAGGTTGCTTACCATACCAGCATGTGAATCTCTCTCCAGGGATAAAAATAATTCCATGCCAGATGTCACTGGGAGCATTACAGTCAACAGTGTTGGTTAATATGTCAGATGTTTCTCTCATTCTGACCACTGATCAAAGCAGAATTTTACCTTTTAAAATAATACTTATACATTTCCAATTTTATTGATTTGAGTCTTCTCCCTTTCTTTATTGATGAGTCTGGCTGACAGTTTGTCAATTTTGTTTATCTCCTCAAAGAATCAGCTTTTATTAATAGTTTTATTGATCTTTGCTATTGTCTTCATTTCATTTTCATTTATTTCAGCTCTGAACTTTATGATTTCTTTCCTTCTACCAACTTTGGGGTTTCTTTGTTCTTTTTCTAGTTGCTTTAGGTGTAAGGTTAGATGGTTAATTTATGTTTCTCTTGTATCCTTGGAAGGACAGTTATGACCAACCTAGATAGCATATTCAAAAGCAGAGACATTACTTTGTTAACAAAGGTCTGTCTAGTCAAGGCTATGGTCATATATGGATGAGAGAGTTGGACTGTGAAGAAAGCTGAGTTGCAAAGAATTGATGCTTTTGAACTGTGGTGTTGGAGAAGACTCTTGAGAGTCCCTTGGACTGCAAGGAGATCCAACCAGTCCACTCTAAAGGAGATCAGACCTGGGTGTTCTTTGGAAGGACTGATGCTAAAGCTGAAACTTCAATACTTTGGCTACCTCATGCAAAGAATTGACTCATTGGAAAAGGCTCTGATGCTGGGAGGGATTGGGGGCAGGAGTAGAAGGGGACGACAGAGGATGAGATGGCTGGAGGCATCACTGACTCGATGGACATGAGTTTGGGTGAACTGTGGGAGTTGGTGATGGACAGGGAGGCCTGGCATGCTGCAATTCATGGGGTCGCAAAGAGTCAGACACGACTGAGTGACTGAACTGAACTGAACTGTATTCTTGAGTTAAGGCTTGTATTGCTATAAACTTCCCTCTTCAGCTCAGTCACTCAGCCATGTCCAATTCTTTGTGACCCCATGGACTGCAGCATGCCAGGCTTCACTGTCCATCACCAACTCCTAGAGCTTGCTCAAACTCATGTCCATCGAGTGGGTGATTCCATTGACTTTTACTGCATTCCATAGGGTTTGAGTGGTTGTATTTTCATTGTCATTTGCTTTTTTTTTTTTTTAAATTTTCTCCTTGATTTCTTTAGTGATCTCTTGGTTACTCAGAAGCGTATTATTTCATCTCCATGTGTTCGTGGGTTCTTTTTTAATAACTTTTTTCCCGTAGTTGATATCATTGCAGTCAGCAAAGATGCTTGAAGTGTTTTCAGGCTTTTCTTAAATTTACCAAGGCTTGATTGTGACCCAAGATGTGATCTATCTCATTCTTGAGGGAAAAAGTGAAATCTATTGTTTTTGGGTGAAATGCCCTATAGGTATTAATTAGGTCAAACTGGTCCAATGCATCAATTGAGCCTTGTGCTACCTTGTGCTTCCTTATTAATTTTCTGTCTGGATGACCCATCCATTGGCGTGAGGGGAATGTTAAAGTCCCCCACTACTATTGTGCTACTGTCAATTTCCCCTTTAATAGTTGTTAGCATTTGCCTTATGTATTGATGTGCTCCTATGCTGGGTGCATATATATTCATAATTGCTTTTTCTCCTTAGATTGATCCCTTGATCATTATGTGGTGTCCTTCCTTGTCTCTTGTGATAGTCTTTATTTTAAAGTCTATTTTATCTGATATGAGTATTGCTATGCTTACTTTATTTTCATTTTCATTTCCGTGGAATATCTTATTTCAGCCCCTCACTTTCAGTCTGAATGGGTCCCTAGGCCTAAGATGGGTCTCTTGTAGACAGACTATATAGGGGTCTTATTTTTGTATCTGACTTCCCTGGTGGCTCAGACGGTAAAGCGTCTGTCTTCAACGTGGAAGACCCGTGTTCAAGCCCTGGGTTGGGAAGATCCCTTGGAGAAGGAAATGGCAATCAACTCCAGTACTATTGCCTGGAAAATCCCATGCACATAGGAGCCTGGTAGCCTACAGTCTATGGGGTTGCAAAGAGTCAGACACGACTGAGTGACTTCACTTCACGTATTTTTGTATCCATTCAGCCAGCCCTTGTCTTTTGGTTGGGGCATTCAACCCATCTTGTATTTGCTTCCATTTAGACAATCTTTGCCTTTTGGTTGAAGCATTTAGTCCAAAGTGACTCAGTTATATACATATATACATTCTTTTATATATATATTCTTTTAAAATACTTAAATACAAAGTTCCCTTCGCTATGCATTAGGACCTTGCTGTTTATCCATTCTAGATGTAATTGTTTGCATCTACCAACCCTGAACTCCCAGTCCTTTCCTCTCTCTCTCCCTTTTCCTGTGGCAACCATAAGCCTAATATCCATGTCTATGAGTCTTTTAGTGCTTTGTAGATAGGTTCACTTGTGCAATATTTTAGGTTCTATATTTAAGTGATATCATATAGTACTTGTCCTTTTATGACTTATTTCTCTTAGTATAATAACATAAACTTTAATTGGTTCCATGTTGCTAAAAATGGCACTATTTCATTCTTTTTAATGACCGAGTAGTATTCCATTCCACATCTTCATCCATTCAGTTGTCAATGGACATTTAGGTTGCTTCAATATTTGGACTATTGTGAATAGTGCTGCTATGAATGCAGGGTTGCATGTATCTTTTCAAATGATAATTTTGTCTGGGTATATTCCCAAGAGTGAGATTTCTGGATCATATGGTAATTCTATGCTTAGTTTTCTGAGGAACCTCCATACTGCTTTCCATGGTGGCTGTACCAACTTAAATTCCCACCAGGAGTGTCGGAACATCACACTGTATATTAAGCAATATTAGTTGGAGAAAAAAGGAAAGAATGCATAAAAGTAGAATCTGAAGAAGTAGAAAATTATAAACAAATAAAAAGATAAACTTAAAAACTAATTTTAAAAGATCAATAATGTAGATTATGATCTCAATTAAGCAAAACAGGAAGTAAATATATATTAGGATAAAAATGGAGATATAGTCCAGATACAGATTAGATTTAAATAATTACAAGTGAATACTCTAGCTTTCTAAAATTCTAGATTATGCAGATATTTTCCTAGCAAAAAGATAAATTAGCAATACTGACATAAATAAATGGAAAATTAGGATACTAATTATTGTAAAATAGGTTGGAAAAGTGATTTAAAATATATTACTAAACAAAGAACTGTGATCAGAGAGTTTCAAAGATGAACATTATCCAATATTTAAAAAAGAGATAGATTTAGCTTAAATTGCAGACCATAAGAAAATGGGAGAAGGCTCCTAAACTCATTATAGAAAGACAATACAATATTAATAACAAAACATGAAAATGAGTGTACAAAGAAGGAAAACATAGTTCAATGATGGTTTCAATCATGAATGCAAATAAAATATTATTAATTGGAATTTAGCAGTGAGATCTTCAGGTAGGATTCCAGGAATATGAGAGTACAAAATCAAGAACTTTAGAACATTTTATGACACCATGGTATTAATGGAGAGTGCCAAATGAGTACAGCCATAGATGCTTAAAGTTACTTGATGAAATTTAGCAGATATTCTTAATAAACCCAGACTAAAATAAGAAACAAAAGAATCTTTCTTAGGATGCCCTGTCTTAGGATAGAATAGTTTTCACTTGTGAGCAATGAGAAGCCCATTTTGACTATTATTATTAACTTTAAACAATACATTCTAGCAAATGCAATAAGAAAAGAACAATAAATAATCAATACTATCAATGGAAAAGAGCGAAATTATCCATATTTTTGATAAAAATGGAAACCTAAGAAATCTAAGTCTGCTGGTCCTCTTAGGGGAAATGTTTCAAAGTGGCTGTGTACATTATAAATACACAAAATTAATTGATTTTTCTTTGTTTTATATAACCAGCTATAAATGAAAATAAAGTTAACCTATTCAAAATGGCAACAAAAACTATAAAATAATTAGAAATAATTTTAACAAGACCGGTATAATATCTATGTCAAGAGATCCATGAAGTATTTCTAAAAGAAACTAATCGATATGATGACTAAAGGAAAGATTTACCATGTTCTTGGTAACACGATAGCAAAAAAGTGACAGTGCTTCTTAAGTTAATATATGAATTACAAGAAATTTTAGTAGAAGGCCTAATATTAAAGTGATTTACAATTATTTTGAAAGAAAAATATCCAAGAAGATAATATTGGCTTAGCATGTATAAATTGGTAAAACAGAAAATAAAGTAATAGACTACAGAACACATTTGTGAGTATATGTGCATATGTTTGTGCATGTATGTATAAGGTAAAGACAGTATCTCTGTTCACTGCGAAATGATGATTATTTTTTGGTTTATATCAATAGTGCTGTTAAAATTGTCTTTCCTCCTCAAAGAAAAGAGAATTGGATATCCCTCCTAACGTTATACACAAATACACGCACACACATGCCCACAAAGATAAATAAATAAATAAATAAAATTATTATAAGTGAATTACAGGAAAGTCATCATAATCATAGGAAAGATGTTAGCAGAATATTTGAATATTCTATGAGTCTGAAGACTCATAATAATATCTAGAATCCAAGGAGGAAATGTACATATTTAAGTCTGATTAAAGAAAAATTGAAAATCATTTCAATAAAGATCTCATGAGTGATGCCAAGTATATATTTGGGAGACAATTTCAGGGCACATAAAAGATATAGCATTAATACTTATACTATGTATTCAGCTCTTGTATTTCATAGCGTGCAGATGAATAACCATAAAAATAGGCAAGGAGTTGTTTAGAATAGCCAAATGACAGAAGAACAAATTCAAATGAACAGTACCCAAACAAAATTTTTCTTAGACTTACTTATAGTAAAATGAAAATGAAAATAATAATGAAATATCTCCTTTCACCAATCATAATGGAAACAAAATCACTTTGAGACTGGACAGCAGTTGGATCCTTTTTCAAATGAAGCCGTGGCATTTTCTCTATCGGGCCAGTCAGGCCATAGAACCATGTTGCTCTCTTAAGTGCTAACAGTGCACTTGTACATCCCAGAACGGCTAGCAAGTTTCTCACACACAAAATTGAGTATCCAGGAATGATTAGATAGCTGAGTTCAAGTGTCTTTATTGTTCATTATCTATATACTACCTTTCCAGTTCCTATAGAGAGCGAATACATTAATCTGCAGATATGAATAATCTTGTCCATTAACTCACAGCACAAATGTACAAAGTATCATCTGTTTTCTTCTGTATTTTTTTAACGTAAGTTTCTTCAGGTTGAATTAGTAGAAATCTGTCCATCAAATATCAGTCCTTATAATAACCTTTTTCTTTTTTTCCCCTCCAGTTTTCTTGAGCTATAATTGACACACATCGCTATATAAGTTTAAGGTGTATTTGATTAAGGTGTAAATGATTTTACTACATACATAGTGAAATGACTACCATAATAAAGTTTAGTGAACATCTCCTATCTCATATGATGGAAAATTAAAGAAATAGAAAAAAAATTCTTTGCGATAAGAACTTAGATTTACTGTATTAACAGTTGTTATATATAACATACAGTAGTATTAATTATTTTCTCATGTTGTACATTATACCACTAGTTCTCTATCTTATAACTGGGAGTTTGTACATTTTAACAACCTTCATCCAATTTCCCCTCTCTCCTTCGATCCTCCTACACCTTTTGAAACCATAAATCTGAACTCTTTTCTCTGAGACTCTGTTTTTTTTTTTGTCTTTTTTAAAAATATTAATTTATTTATTTTAATTGGAGGCTAATTACTTTACAATATTGTATTGGTTTCACCATACATCAAGATGAATCTACCACAGGTGTACACGTGTTCCCCATCCTGAACCCCCCTCTCACCTCCCTCCCCATACCATTCCTCTGGGTCATCCCAGTGCACCAGCCCTGAGCATCCTGTATCAGGCATAGAACCTGGACTGGCGACTCATTTCACATATGATCTTATACATATTTCAATGCCATTCTTTGGTTTTGAAGGATAATTAACCTTCAGTTCACTTCAGTTCACCTCAGTTCAGCTGCTCAGTCATGTCCGACTCTTTGTTACCCCATGGACTGCAGCATGCCAGGCCTCCCTGTCCATCACCAACTCCCGGAGTTTACTTAAACTTAAGTGCATTGAGTCAGTGATGCAATCCAACCATTTCATCCTCTGTTGTCCCTTTCTTCTCCTGCCTTCCATCTTTCCCAAGATCAGGTTCATTTCAAATGAGTCAGCTCTTCACATCATGTGGCCAAAGTATGGGAGTTTCAGCTTCAACATCAGTTCTCCAAATGAACACTGAGGACTGATCTCCTTTAGGAGGGACTGGTTGGATCTCCTTACTGTCTAATGGACTCTCCAGAGTCTTCTCCAACACCACAGTTCAAAAGCATCAATTCTTCGGTGCTCAGCTTTGTTTATACTCCAACTCTCATATCCATACATAACTACTGGAAAAAACACAGCATTGACTAAATGGATCTTTGCTGACAAAGTTATGTCTCTGTTTTCTAACATGCTGTCTAGGTTTGTCACAACTTTCCTTCCAAGGAGTAAGCCTCTTTTAATTTCATGGCTGAAGTCTCCATCTGCAGTGATTTTAGACCCCTCCAAAAATAAAATCAGCCACTGTTTCCACTGTTTCTCCATCTATTTGCTTTCTGCCATAAGGGTGGTGTCATCTGCATATCTGAGGTTATTGATATTTCTCCCAGCAGTCTTGATTCCAGCTTGTGCTTCATCCAGCCCAGCATTTCTCATGATGTACTCTACACATAAGTTAAATAAGCAGGTGACAATATACAGCCTTGATGTACTCCTTTTCCTGTTTGGAACCAGTTTGTTGTTCCATGTCCAGTTTTAACTGTTGCTTCCTGATCTGCATACAGGATTCTGAAGAGGCAGGTCAAGTGGCCTGGTATTCCCATCTCTTTCAGAATTTCCCACAGTTTATTGTGATCCACACAGTCAAAGAATTTGGCATAGTCAATAAAGCAGAAATAGATGTTTTTCTGGGACTCTCATGGTTTTCTTGATGATCCAGTGGATGTTGGCAATTAGATCTCTGGTTCCTCTGCCTTTTCTAAAACCAGCTTGAACATCTGGGACTTCATGGTTCATGTATTCCTGAAGCCTGGCTTGGAGAATTTTGAGCATTACTTTACTAGCATGTGAGATGAGTGCAATTGTGTGGTAGTTTCAGCATTCTTTGGCATTGCATTTCTTAGGGATTGTAATGAAAACTGACCTTCCAGTCCTATGGCCACTGCTGAGTTTTCCAAATTTGCTGGCACATTGAGTGTAGCATTTTCACAGCATCACCTTACAGGATTTGAAATAGCTCAGCTGGAATTCCATCACCTCCACTAGCTTTGTTCATAGTGATTCTTCCTAAGGCCCACTTGACTTTAGAGTCCATGATGTTTGGCTCTAGATGAGTGATCATACCATCGTGATAATCTGGGTTGTGAAGATATTTTTTGTACAGTTCTGTGTATTCTTGCCACCTCTTCTTAATATCTTCTGCTTCTTTAGGTCCATACCATTTCTGTTCTTTACTGAGCCCATCTTTGCATGAAATGTTCCCTTGATATCTCTGACTTTCTTGAAGAGATCTCTAGTCTTTCCCATTCTATTGTTTTCCTCTATTTCTTTGCAATGATCACTGAGGAAGGCTTTCTTATCTCTCCTTGCTATTCTTTGGAACTCTGCATGCAAATGGGTATATCTTTCCTTTTCTCCTTTGGTTTTCACTTCTCTTCTTTTCACAGATATTTGTAAGGCCTCCTCAGACAGCCATTTTGCTTTTTTGTATTTTTTTTTCCTTGGGGATGATCTTGATCCATTTTTCCTGTACAATGTAAAAAACCTCTATGTATAGTTCATCAGGCACTCTGCCTATCAGATCTAGTCCCTTAAATCTATTTCTCACTTTGACTGTATAATTGTAAGGGATTTGATTTAGGTCATACCTGAACGGTCTAGTGGTTTTCCCTACTTTTGCCAATTTAAGTTTGAATTTGTCAATAAGGAGTTCATGATCTGAGCCATAGTCAGCTTCTGGTCTTGTTTTTGCTGACTGTATAGAGCTTCCCCATCTTTGGCTGCAAAGAATATAATCAATCTGATTTCGATGTTGACCATCTGGTGATGTCCATGTGTAGAGTCTTCTCTTCTGTTGTTGGAAGAGGGTGTTTGCTATGACCACTGCATTTTCTTGGCAAAACTCTATTAGTCTTTGCCCTGCTTCATTCTGCATTCCAAGGCCAAATTTGCCTGTTACTCCGGGCGTTTTTTGACTTCCTACTTTTGCATTCCAGTCCCTTATAATGGAAAAGGACATCTTTTTTGGGTATTAGTTCTAGAAGTTCTTGTAGATTCATAGAACCGTTCAATTTCAGCTTCTTCAGCAATACTGGTCAGGGCATAGACTTGGATTACCGTGGTATTGAATGGTTTGCCTTGGAAATGAACAGTTGTTTTTGAGATTGCATCCAAGTACTGCAGGGTACATCATGAGAAATTCGGGGCTGGAGGAAGCACAAGCTGAAATCAAGTTTGTCAGGAGAAATATCAATAACCTCAGATATGCAGATGACACCACTCTTATGGCAGAAAGTGAAGAAGAACTAAAGAGCCTCTTAATGAAAGTGAAAGAGGAGAATGAAAAAGTTGACTTAAAGCTCAACATTCAGGAAACTAAGATAATGGCATCCAGTCCCATCACTTCATGGGAAATAGATGGGGAAACAGTGGAAACAATGTCAGACTTTATTTTTCTGGGCTCTAAAATCACTGCAGATGGTGATTGCAGCCATGAAATTCAAAGATGCTTACTTCTTGGAAGGAATGTTATGACCAACCTAGATAGCATATTCAAAAGCAGACATTACTTTGTCAAGAGAAGTATGTCTGATCAAGACTATGGTTTTTTCTTGGTCATGTATGGATGTGAGAGTTAGACTATAGAGAAAGCTGAGTGCAGAAGAATTGATGCTTTTGAAATGTGGTGTTGGAGAAGACTCGAGAGTCCTTTGGACTGCAAGGAAATCCAACCAGTCCATCCTAAAGAAAATCAGTCCTGAATATTCCTTGGAAGGACTGATGCTGAAGCTGAAACTCCAATACTCTGGCCACCTGATGTGAAGAGCTGAGTCATTTGAGAAGGCCCTGGCGCTGGGAAAGATTGAGGGCAGGAGTAGAAGGGGATGACTGATGTACACTGAGGACTGTCATGCTGTGGTTCATGGGGTCGTTAAGAGTCAGACACAACTGAGCAACTTAACTGAACTGAACTGTGTTTCCGACTCTTTTATTGACTATGATGGCTACTTCATTTGTTTTAAGGCATTCTTTCCCAGAGTAGTAGATATAATGGTCATCTGAGTTAAATTCACCCATTCCAGTCCATTTTAATTCTCTGATTCCTATAATGTCAAAGTTCACTTTTGCCATCTCCTGTTTGACCACTTCCAATTTGCTCTGATTCATGGGCCTATCATACCAGGTTCTTATGCAGTATTGCTCTTACATAATTGAAGCTTGCTTCCATCACCAGTCACATCCACAACTGGGTGTTGTTTTTGCTTTGATTCCATCTCTTCCTTCTTTCTGGATTTGTTTCACCACTGATCTCCAGTAACATACTGTGCACCTACTGATCTGGGGAGTTCATCTTTCACTGTCCTATCTTTTTGCCTTTTCATACTGTTCATAGGGTTCTGAAGGCAAGAATACTGAAGTGGTTTGCCTTTCCCTTCTCCAATAGACCACATTCTGTCTGAACTCTTCCCCATGACCCGTCTGTCTTTGGTAGCCCTACTCAGCATGGCTCATAGTTTCATTGAATTAGACAAGGTTGTGGTCCATGTGATTAGATTGGTTAGTTTTCTGTGTGCCCTCTGATGGAGTAGGGTAAGAGGCTTATGGATGCTTCCTGATGGGATAGACTGACTGAGGGGCAAACTGGGTCTTGTTTTATATCCTAATTTTAAACTCCTTTAAGACCTGCACTCCTGCCAGCCCATCTCTGTTACTTGCCTTCCATCACTACTCTGCCACTTTGCTTCATCCCCAGTGTCCTCCTGGTTTACTTAGAATGTTTGAAAACTGCTCTCACTCTAGGGTATTTGCACTTCTTGTTTTCTCTACCTGGAATGCTTTTCCCCACTCCTTTCAGGTTTCTCTCCAAATGCTTTCTTTTTAGTGAAGAGATCTTTACTGACTATTTTTTTTAAAAATAGTAACAATGATGTCACCTCATTCCTCTCTTTGCAAATTACCTTGCTTTATTGTTCTATTCATGTACAAAAGGCCACAAGCACATGAAAAGATGCTCAGCATCACTAATAAATGATAAATGATAAATTATTTTCCACTCACCAAAATAACTATAATCAAAGAGACAGATAATAAGTGTTGACAAGGATATGGAGAAAATGAAACCTTCATACATTGCTGCTGAGAATGTAAACTGCTGCAGTCACTTTTGAGAACAATTTGACATAATATTGAAAAATTATCATGGGGTCGCGAGGAGTCGGACACGACTGAGCGACTGGACTGAACTGAACTGAACTGAACTGAACTGAAACAGAAACATTGCGTAGTTCAGGAGTTCTACTCCTAACAATCTGTGTTAAGTGAAAAAAATATATATTCACACAAAGACTTGTACATGAATGTTATAGTAGCATTATTCAAAATAGTCCAAAACTTGAAGCATTCTGATATCCAAATGGTGACTGAATTAAAATGTGGTATATCTCTACAATGGTATATTATTTGACAATAAAAGGGAATGAAGTACTGATAAATGGTATAACATGAATAAATCTCAGAAATAGGCTAAGCAAAGAAGCCAGATGCTAGAGATTACATGTTGATTACAGTTGCATGAAATGTATTAAAAAAATCAAATGTGTAAATACAGGTATCAGGCCAGCTGGAGGTAATTAGGGCTGGAGGTAAATGAGAGAACTGACTGAAAACAGGATGAAGGAAGATTTTGAGGGTTAATGAGAGTGCTCTAAAACTGGATTTTTGCAATGCTTATACAATTTAATGTACTTACTAAAAATTGTTTCCTTTCAATGGGTGAATTTTTATAAAATGTAAATCATAACACAGTAAAGATAAAATGATTTCTTAGTTCTCACTATAATTTACAGGCAATGATATGGAGGAGCTACAACATTCTTTCTCTATATATAGATATATAGAAAAAATGTGGAGTGCTTACATTTTCTTTTGGCATGAAATGTAAATACTACACACTTTTTCTGGGTATTTGTTTTTATTTAGTTCTTGTTGGAGTATAGTTGATGTATAATGTGTTAATTTCTGTTGCACAGCAAAATGAATCACTTATACATAGACAAGTACCCACTCATTTTTATTTTCTTTCCTCATATACGTCACTAGAGAGTAGTTCCCTGTGCTATGCAGTACATCATTATTAGTTTTCTGTTTTATATACACTAGTGTGTATATGTTAACCACAATCTCCAAATTTGTCCCCCATCCCTTTGCTCTTGGTAACCATAGTTGTTTGTTTGTTTAAATCTGTGACTCTATTTCTGTTTTGTAAGTATATTCATTTGTACCAGTTTTTTTTTTAAGACTTGACATATAAGTAATATCACATACTTACTTATCTTTGACTTACTTCACTCAGTGTGACAATTTCTAGGTCTATCCATGTTGCTGCAAATGATATTTCATTTTTTCATGACTGAGTAAAATTCCATTGTGCATATGTAATCAGATCTTTCTCCATTCCTCTGTTGATGGATATTTAGGTTGCCTCTGTGTTTTGACTGTTGTGAATAGTGCTACTATGAAAACTGGGGTGAGTGTATCGTTTTGAATTATGTTTTTCTCCAGATAGGTGCCCAAGGAATGGGATTGCAGCATCAAATGCTGGCTCTATTTTCAGTTTTGTTAAGGAATCTACATTATGTTCTCCAAAGTGGTGGTACAGATTTGCATTCCCACCAATGGTGCAGGAGTGTTAATTTTATGCAAAAATGCTCCACAAAATATTAGCAAACCAAATCCAACAATACATTAAAAGGATTAAACTTCATGATCAAATGGGAATTATCCCATGTACGCAAGAAGTTTTCAGTATCCACAAATCAGTGTGATACATCACATTAACAAACTGAGGAACAAAACCAGATGATCATATCAATAGATACAGAAAAAGCTTTTGATAACATTCAAAATCCATTTATGATAAAAACTCCCCAGGAAGTGGCCATAGAGGCCACCTACCTCACCATAATAAAGCCATATATGGCAAATCAACAGCTGACATCACACTCAATGGTGAAAACCTGAGGGCTTCCCTGGTGATCCAGTGGTTAGAAATCTGCCCTACTGTACAGGGAACAGCAGTTCGATCCCTGTTTCAGGAAGATCCCACACGCTTCAAGAGCAGCTAAGCCTGTTTGCCAGAAGTACTGAGGCCATGTGCTACAACTACTGAAGCCCATGAACCTAGAGTCCATGGTCCATGACAAGAGAAGCCACTGTCATTGAGACGCCTGCACACAGCAATGAGAGAGTAGCCCCTGCTCACCACAACCAGGGAATGAATGCCTGTGTATAGCAACAAAGACCCACCACAGCCAACAAATGAATAAACCTTTTGAATAAAAAGCTGAAAGCATTGCCTCCAAAATCAGGAATAAGGCAAGGAGATCCAGTGCAAAACTTATTAAAGACAAAGTCTGAGCAGGGTCTCCTTGCTCTCATGCTCCCTACTACCCTTTTGTTAAGTGCCATGCTGGTAATAATTTATCAGAAATTTAACAAGTAAATTACAAAGTTATATTTTATCACCGTCACTCTCAGACTAACCTGTATATATGCATTTGTGTCACTCCAGAGACAATAGGCTTTGAGAGAGCTTAGTGGTCTTCACAGGGGGCGCAGTGGTGAAGAATCTGCCTGTAATGCAGGGACTGCCAGAGACACAGTTTCGATCCCTGGGTTGGGAAAATTCCCTGGAAGAGGACATGGCAATGCATTCCAGTATTGTTGCATGGAGAATCGCATGGACAGAGGAGCCTGGCAGGCTACAGTCCATGGGGTCACAAAGAGTTGGACACAACTAAAGCACTTAGGAGCAGCAGCAGGAGCTATAGGAAATTCACTTGACTACATTCTCTTCCATTCAAAATGGAAAGCATCCTAAAGCTTATCACAGGGTCCTCCACATTCCCCTACAATGTAATTTCATCCTTGTTAGCAAGAAATATTATTGAAGGGAATTGAAATTGACAAGCCTCCTTGATTTTGGAAACTAGATTAAGCATTCATTGATTAGCAAATGAAACTTCATGCAGAACTTCAAAGTAAACCATTCACTAATCTTACAACGAATGACAGTAGTCCAGACATGTAAGTCCCCCAATACATACAATGTAACACGTGACGTAATCAAAGCATGAGCTATTTTATGAGCAACAAAACAGAAAATTTTTTCGTATGTTAGAAATCAGGTTTGGTCAGTTTCCATGTTTCCACTGAGGTGAAGGATAGAGAGAAGGAAACAGTCTCACTCAACAAAGACTAGGTATTCGTGCAGAGACCATAAAAGGAGTGCATGACTAATAGACTGAGGTTTCCTTAAGTCTTCTATATTTACATATATTTGAAGTAATTTACAAATACACATAATGTTTCAAAAGGATTTGAATTTTGTTTTCACAGTGACTGAATTGACTCCTGGGTGTATTTTAGTCACTGGAAGAAGGTAGGTAATTTTTTTAAAAGCAGTTCAAACTTTGATACTGTATCTGATTTTTAACAAATTGCTCTGGGACTTCCCTGGTGGTCCCATGGCTAAGACTTCAGCTCCCAGTGCAGGGGGCCCAGGTTCCATCCCTGGTCAGGGAACTAGATCCCACATGCAGCAACAGAAGATCGCTCAGTCACAGTGAAGATCAAATATCCCATGTGACGCAGCTAAGACCTGGCACAGTCAAATAAACATATTAAAAAATAGCTCTAATTTCAGATGGCTGTTTTTTTTTTTCTTAGGAAGTAGGGAAAATACTATTGGGTATTAACACCCACCCCCCAACCCCGGTCAGGCTGCACTCCTCAGGTCTGTACTTGCCCAGATTCAAGACTGAAGAAACAGCTGGCCGGCATTGACAGAAGCAAGGCCCTGGAGCAACACCCACAGCATGCCCTGGGCAGCCAGCAGGAGGTGGCAGCAGTCTTCATTCCAGGGGAGAGGGAGGTGGCGGTGGCCAGTTATAGGGGAAATTGACATCAGGTTAGCTCATCAGTTACCAGGGAAACCAAGAGAGGCTCAGGCCCACCACCGCCTCTTTGATAAGCCCTCCAGGTGGAAATGTTCTTATCTAAAGGTTAAAATGGGCTTCCCTGGTGGCTCCCAGTAAAGAATCAGCCTGCAATGCAGGAGACCACTTGCAATGCAGGAGATGGGGGTTTGGTCCCCGGGTCAGGTACATCCCCGGGTCAGGTAGATCCCCTGGAGACAAAACTGGCAACAAACTCCAATATTCTTGCTTGGGAAATCCCATGGACAGAGGAGTCTGGTGAGCTACACTCCATGGTGTCACAAGAGAAGGACACGACTTAGTGACTAAACCACCACCAAAGGTTAGAACAGTCATTAGCTGGGGCCTGGGGTAAGTACATAGAAGGTTGGTCCTGTGAGTAAGGTGTAGCTGAAGCAGGCACTGGACTGGCAGGGGATGGACAAAGCGCACGAGAACAGCCATCTTGGGTGGCCTGACCGTATACCCACCTTGGCAAGATTATAATCCTCAAGAACTTTGAATTATCACTATATTTGTGTGGATCATGCTAAAGCATATATTGATAATAAAAGTTGGTATTAAGATTCTAAAATATAAACATGTGGAAAAGACAGTGGGAATGAGTTACATAGGAAGTAGTGACTTTTAATATAAAGTTTATTCACTTATATATTCCTTTACTTAGAAAATTTAAACATTTATTTGATAAAGGCCAGAATCCCACCAGGTGTTGGAGATAAAATGCTTAAGCAAAGCAGTCATCTCCTGCTCTCATGGAGCTTAAAATATCAGATTAATAACTTAGCAATGATAAGATAATTGATTTCATATTATCTGAGCTAGACAAACAAGTTGACTTTTGTACTGTCAATTCATTAATTGTCATGTATGGATGTGAGAGTTGGACTGTGAAGAAGGCTGAGTGCCGAAGAATTGATGCTTTTGAACTGTGGTGTTGGAGAAGACTCTTGAGAGTCCCTTGGACTGCAAGGAGATCCAACAGGTCCATTCTGAAGGAGATGAGCCCTGGGATTTCTTTGGAAGGAATGATGCTAAAGCTGAAACTCCAGTACTTTGGCCACTTCATGCGAAGAGTTGACTCATTGGAAAAGACTCTCATGCTGGGAGGGATTGGGGGCAGGAGGAGAAGGGGACGACAGAGGATGAGATGGCTGGATGGCATCACGGACTCGATGGACTTGAGTCTGAGTGAACTCCGGGAGTTGGTGATGGACAGGGAGGTCTGGCGTGCTGCGATTCATGGGGTCGCAAAGAGTCGGACACGACTTAGTGACTGAACTGAAACTGAGCTAGACAATCAAGTTGACTTTTGTACTGTCAATTCATTAAAAAGAATGTTTGATTACTATTTTGTGGATGTCGTTTTTATTACTTATATGTGGATGAAGTCAAAGGAACATTTATGGTAGACTTCATTTTGTGAAAATATTCACAACAATATTTTTGGTCTTTAAAGCTCTTAAAATCTTTGTCACACCAACAATCATGACAAGGAGTGCATTTTCTCCCTTTCAACTCGGAAGGGGTTATATATGCTTTGAACTAAAGAGTACAGCAGATATGATACTATGAAGCCTCCAAGGCTAGATCTAAAAATTACACAAGTTCTGCTTGCCTCTCTCTTGGGATACTCACCGCTGGAACACAACCAACGTGTTGTAAAGAAGCCCAAGTTAAACAAAGGGTTGTGTGTCTGTATTTCTGTTGACAGCCCTGGTGAAAGTCTTAGTGGCTAGTAAGAGCAACTGAGAGATGTGTGAGTGAGCAAGCTTTCAGATACCTAAATACCTTAGCCTTTAAGCTACCTTAGCTGAGTGGAGCCAAGACCAGCTATTACTTCCCATGCCTTGCCCACAGGGCGCATTTATGAGCAAAATATATGCTTTTGATGTTTTGTTTTTGAGATTTTTTAAATCAAGAAATATTTTTTAAAAAAGGTCTCTATAGCTAAACTTTTATTTTATTATTATTTTTTCTTTTTTTTTTAAATTTTACTTTACAGTACTGTATTGGTTTTGCCATACATCAACATGAATCCACCACGGGTATACACGTGTTCCCAATCCTGACCCCCCCTCCCACTTCCTTCCCCATACCATCTCTCTGGGTCATCCCAGTGCACCAGCCCCAAGCATCCTGTATCCTGCATTGAACCTAGACTGGCGATTCATTTCTTATATGATATTATGCATGTTTCAATGCCATTCTCCCAGATCACCCCACCCTCTCCCTCTCCCACAGAGTCCAAAAGACTGTTCTATACATCTGTGTCTCTTTTGCTGTCTCGCATACAGGGTTATCATTACCATCTTTCTAAATTCTATATATATGTGATATATATGTGTTAGTATACTGTATTGGTGTTTTTCTTTCTGGCTTACTTCACTCTGTATAATCGGCTCCAGTTTCATCCACCTCATTAGAACTGATTCAAATGTATTCTTTTTAATGGCTGAGTAATACTCCATTGTGTATATGTACCACAGCTTTCTTATCCATTCATCTGCTGACGGACATCTAGGTTGCTTCCATGTCCTAGCTATTATAAACAGTGCTGCGATGAACATTGGGGTACACGTGTCTCTTTCAATTCTGGTTTCCTCAGTGTGTATGCCCAGCAGTGGGATTGCTGGGGTATAAGGCAGTTCTATTTCCAGTTTTTAAAGGAATCTCCACACTGTTCTCCATAGTGGCTGTACTAGTTTGCATTCCCACCAACAGTGTAAGAGGGTTCCCTTTATGCCACACCCTCTCCAGCACTTACTGCTTGTAGATTTTTGGATCGCAGCCATTCTGACTGGTGTGAAATGGTACCTCATTGTGGTTTTGATTTGCATTTCTCTGATAATGAGTGATGTTGAGCATCTTTTCATGTGTTTGTTAGGCATCTGTATGTCTTCTTTGGAGAAATGTCTATTTAGTTCTTTGGCACATTTTTTGATTGGGTCGTTTATTTTTCTGGAATTGAGCTGTACGAGTTGTTTGTATATTTCTTCCGAAGGCTGTCTTTTCACCTTGCTTGTAGTTTCCTTTGTTGTGCAGAAGCTTTTAATTTTAATCAGATCCCATTTGTTTATTTTTGCTTTTATTTCCAGTATTCTGAGAGGTGGGTCATAGAGGATCCTGCTGTGATGTATGTCGGAGAGTGTTTTGCCTATGTTTTCCTCTAGGAGTTTTATTCTGGTCTTACGTTTAGATCTTTAATCCATTTTGAGTTTATTTTTGTGTATGGTGTTAGAAAGTGTTCACTTTTGAACCGTGGTGCTGGAGAAGACTCTTGAGAGTCCCTTGGACAAGGAGATCAAACCAGTCAGTCCTAAAAGGAAGAAATAAACTCTGAGTATTCACTGGAAGGACTGGTGCTGAAGCTCCAGTAATTTGGCCACCTAATGTGAAGAGCCAACTCATTGGCAAAGACCCTGATGCTGGGAAAGACTGAGGGCAGGAGGAGAAGAGTTTGACAGAGGATGAGATGGTCGAATAGCATCGCTAATTCAATGGACATGAACATGGGCAAACTCTGGGAAATGGTGAGGGACAGGAAAGCCTGGCGCGCTGCTATCTATGGGGTCGCATAGAGTCGGACACGACTGAAGCGACTTAGCAGCAGCAGCAGCAGCAGCAGGAGCAGCAAAGAGTCGGATATGACTGAGAGACTAACACTTTCACTTTTCTTTGGGGTTAAAAGCTATTGCCATGAGAGTTCAGGAAATTTGAGAATGTTTCTTAAAAACCCAGTCTATGTCTGATGCAGGATACAGCATGCTTGGAGCTGGTGCATGGGGATGACCCAGAGAGATGTTATGGGGAGGGAGGTGGGAGGGGGGTTCATGTTTGGGAACGCATGTAAGAATTAAAGATTTTAAAATTAAAAAAACAAACAAACAAAAAAAAAAAACCACCCAGTTTATAGTTTGGTGTGAAAACCTACTATAGATGACATAGAGGCAGGAAGCCAGGAGAGGGCGCCCTCAAGTCCTCCAAAGAGCGCAGAACCCAACAGGAAGAAAAGCTTCTCCCCTGGCAACAGTTAAGCCAATGAAGAGCTACAGAATCTTTGTCTACTATAACATTCCCATGTCTTTTTCCCCTTTAGGGAAGATATCTTAAACAATCATAAAATATTACTTATTTTATGACGACCTCAGATACGGGTTTCATAAGCCACTGTCAGGTTTCTGATTTATTGCTCAACATTTTGTGTCTAGTTTACAAGAAAACCAGACAGAGAAATTGAAAGACTCATCTGAGTATGCGGGAAACTTTAGCAGCATTTAAGGCTGCTACCTCTACCTCAAGACACCTCTACCTTCAATATCAAGAAACACCAACCCTGCCTAGAAGTCATCTATGTAAGGAGAAAACTTTGGAAGGTGGTCAAAATATTGCTGGGAATATCCTTCTTCACACACAAGAACTATGTCTTTGGATTCATTCAGTGTGCAGTCTTTCTTCGCCAGCAATCCTAACACATGCCAGAAGCTCAGTGCAGGAATGTTTGCATAGAAATGAAGATCTTGGTTCCTCTTACAGATCTTCTAGAATATAAAGCCGCATCTTTTTTTTTAAATTGGAAGCTAGTTACTTTACAATATTGTGCTGGTTTTTGCCATAAAAAACCATGGGGTACATGGCTGTACCTGTGTTACCCATCCTGACCCTCCTTTCCACCTCCCTCCCCATCCCATCTCTCAGGGTCATCTCAATGCACCAGCCCTGAGCACCCTGTCTCATGCGCTGAACCTGGGCTGGCAATCTATTTCACATATGATAATATATATGTTTCAATGCTGTTCTCTCAAATCAGCCCACCCTTGACTTCTCCCACAGAGTCCAAAAGTCTGTTCTCTCCATCTGTGTCTCTTTTCTTATCTTGCATATAGGGTCATCATTACCATCTTTATAAGTTCCATATATATGCATTAATATACTGTATTGGTGGTTTTCTTTCTAACTTATTTCACTCTTATAATAGGCTTCAGTTTCATCCACCTCTTTAGAACTGATTCAAATGCATTCTTTTTAATAGTTGAGTAATATTCCATTGCATATATGTAACACAGCTTTCTTATCCATTCATCTGCTGATGGACATCCATGTTGGTTCCATATCCTGGCTATTGTAAACAGCGCTGCAAAGAACATTGAGGTACATGTGTCTCTTTCAATTCTGGTTTCCTCAGTGTGTGTGCCCAGAAGTGGGATTGCTGGGTCATATGGTAGTTCTATTTCCAGTTTTTTAAGCAAAAACTGTTCTCCATAGTGGGTGTACTAGTTTGCATTCCCACCAACAGTTTAAGAGGATTCCTTTTTCTCAACACTCTCTCTGTCATTTATTGTTTGCAGACTTTTTAATAGCAGCCATTCTGACAAGCCTGAGATGGTACCTCATTGTGGTTTTGATTTGCATTTCTCTGATAATGAGTGATGTTGAGGATCTTTTCATGTGTTTGCTAGCCATCTGTATGTCTTCTTTGGAGAATTGTCTGTTTAGTTCTTTGGCCCATTTTTTGATTGGGTGGCTTATTTTTCTGAAATTGAGCTGCAGGAGTTGCTTTTATATTTTTGAAATTAATTCTTTGTCAGTTGTTTCATTTGTTATTATTTTCTCCCATTTTGGAGGCTGTCTTTTCACCTGGCTTATAGTTCCCTGTGTTGTGCAGAAGGTTTCAAGTTTAATTAGGTCCAATTTGTTTATTTTTGCTTTTATTTCTATTACTCTGGGAGGTGGGTCATAGAGGATCCTGCTATGATTTATGTCAGAGAGTGTTTTGTCTATGTTTTCCTCTGGGAGTTTTATAGTTTCTGGTCTTACATTTAGCTCTTTAATCCGTTTTGAGTTTATTTTTGTGTATGGTGTGAGAAAGTGTTCTAGTTTCATTCTTTTACAAGTGGTTGCCCAGTTTTCCCAGCACCGCTTGTTAAAGGGATTGTCTTTTCTTCATTGTATATTCTTGCCTCCTTTGTCAAAGATAAGGTGTCCATAGGTGTGTGGATTATCTCTGGGCTTTCTATTTTGTTCCATTGATCTATGTTTCTGTCTTTGTGCCAGTACCATACTGTCTTGATGACTGTAGCTTTGTAGTATAGCCTGAAGTCAGGCATGTTGATTCCTCCATTTCCATTCTTCTTTCTCAAGATTGGCAAAGCTGCATCTTGATGGTCATGTCTCTAGCTCCAGCTTCTCAGATTGTCAGACAGCTTGCATTTGTAGTTGGTGATTTTATATTGTTGGGAAATTTACACTGTGGAAACAAAAGGGAGAGTCTAGTAAAATCCATTTCAAAAATAAAATTGTCTCTCACAGAAGAGGTTCTACCTAGAATCTTTCTGGAATAAAAGAGGCTAAGACTTCATGGGAGTTCTGATTGGAAAAATATTAATATAATTCTCAGGAATTATCAGAAAATCTGCAGAAGAAACAATACCTATCCACAATGCAAAAATATAACAATTCTGAGATTACAAAGAGAGGAAGACCATGGCTACATTACTCGGATTACTTTTCATGGCACAGAAAAATTGTGACCTGTGTATTGCTGTAAGTTCAGACAAAGTGGTTGAGCCTGTTCATCACCCAGTGTAGGCTCCTGAAATGAGTTTGGGTTCACACGCCTGCACATCGGCAGCAAGACTGAGTCTTTCCTATGAAAGGATTCCTGCAAGTATTCCTCTTTTGGGCACCACAGGCTTTGTCACAGTGTTTACAAATACACAGTAACCAGAAAACAATTCATCAAAACTTTTTCTCATATTGTTTGAATCATGCACATCTATCAGATGAACTTGTTTCATTCATAGAGAACCTCTTTAAATTTTCTCTATTTGTCTGCTTCCACTGACCTGACTCTCAGAGGTTCTTCCCTCTCTTACTACTACTTGAGCAAAATTAGCCTACATGCCTGAAGAAGTTTATATATTTGAATCTTAAAATATACAGCTAGCTGTTTTTTTTTTTTTTAAAATCAGTTTATGATTCAGTTCAGTCCAGTCGCTCAGTTGTGTTCGACTCTTTGCGACCCCATGAATCGCAGCATGCCAGGCCTCCCTGTCCATCACCAACTCCCGGAGTCTACCCAAACCCACATCCATCGAGTTAGTGATGCCATCCAGCCATCTAACCCTCTGTCATCCCCTTCTCCTCCTGCCCCCAATCCCTCCCAGCATTAGGGTTGTTTCCAATGAGCCAATTCTTTGCATGAAGTGGCCAAAGTATTGGAGTTTCAGCTTCAGCATCAGTCCTTCCAATGAACGCCCAGGACTGATCTCCTTTAGGATGGACTGGTTGGATCTCCTTGCAGTCCAAGGGACTCTCAAGAGTCTTCTCCAATGCCACAGTTCAAAAGCATCAATTCTTCAGTGCTCAGATTTCTTCACTGCCCAACTCTCACATCCATACATGACTACTGGAAAACCCATAGCCTTGGCTAGACACACCTTTGTTGGCAAAGTAATATCTCTGCTTTTGAATAGGCTATCTAGGTTAGTCATAACTTTCCTTCCAAGGAGTAAGCGTCTTTTAATTTCATGGCTGCAATCACCATCTGCAGTGATTTTGGAGCCCCCCCAAAATAAAGTCTGACACTGTTTCCACTTTTTCCCCATCTATTTCCCATGAAGTGATAGGACCAGATGCCATAATCTTCATTTTCTGAATGTTGAGCTTTGAGCCAACTTTTTCATTCTCCTCTTTCACTTTCGTCAAGAGGCTTTTTAGTTCCTCTTCACTTTCTGCCATAAGGGTGGTGTCGTCTGCATATCTGAGGTTACTGATATTTCTCCTGGCAATCCTGGTTCTAGCTTGTGCTTCTTCCAGTCCAGCATTTCTCATGATGTACTCTGCATATAAGGTAAATAAGCAGGGTGACAATATACAGCCTTGACTGACTCTTTTTCCTATTTGGAACCAGTCTGTTGTTCCATGTCCAGTTCTAAATGTTGCTTCCTGGCCTGCATACAGGTTTCTGAAGAGGCAGGTCCAGTGGCCTAGTATTCCTATCTCTTTCAGAATTATCCACAGTTTATTGTGATCCACACAGTGAAAGGCTTTGGCATAGTCAATAAAGCAGAAATAGATGTTTTTCTGGAACTCTCTTGCTTTTTCCATGATCCCACAGATGTTGGCAATTTGATCTCTGGTTCCTCTGCCTTTTCTAAAACCAGCTTGAACATCTGGAACTTCATGGTTCATGTATTGCAGAAGTCTGGCTTGGAGAATTTTGAGCATTACTTTACTAGCATGTGAGATGAGTGCAATTGTGCGGTAGTTTGAGCATTCTTTGGCATTGCCTTTCTTTGGGATTAGAATGAAAACTGACCATTTCCAGTCCTGTGGCCACTGCTGAGTTTTCCAAATTTGCTAGCATATTGAGTGCAGCACTTTCACAGCATCATCTTTCAGGATTTGAAATAGCTCAACTGGAATTCCATCAACTCGACTAGCTTTGTTTGTAGTGATGCTTTCTAAGGCCCTCTTTACTTCACACTCCAGGATGTCTGGCTCCAGGTGAGTGATCACAACATCATGATTATCTGGGTCATGAAGATATTTTTTGAACAGTTCTTCTGTGTATTCTTGCCACCTCTTCTTAATATCTTCTGCTTCTGTTAGGTCCATACCATTTCTGTCCTTTATTGAGCCCATCTTTGCATGAAATGTTCCCTTGGTATCTCTAATTTTCTTGAAGAGATCTCTAATCTTTCCCATTCTGTTCTTTTCCTCTATTCCTTTGCACTGATTGCTGAGGAAGACTTTTTTTTTTTTTTAATCCCTCCTTGCTATTCTTTGGAACTCTGCATTCAGATGGGAATATGTTTCCTTTTCTCCTTTGCTTTTTGCTTCTCTTCTTTTCACAGCTATCTGTAGGGCCTCTTCAGACAGCCGTTTTCCTTTTTTGCATTTCTTTTCCATAGGGATGGTCTTAATCCCTGTCTCCTGTACAATGTCATGAACCTCCTTCCATAGTTCATCAGGCACTCTGTCTGTCAGAGCTAGTCCCTTAAATCTATTTCTCACTTCCACTGTACAATCATAAGGGATTTGACTTAAGTCATACCTGAATGGTCTAGTGGTTTTCCCTACTTTTTCAATTTAAGTCTGAATTTGGCAATAAGAAGTTCATGATCTGAGCCACAGTCAGCTCCTGGTCTTGTTTTTGCTGACTGTATAGAGCTTCTCCATCTTTGGCTGCAAAGAATATAATCAATCTGATTTCGATGTTGACCATCTGGTGATGTCCATGTGTAGAGTCTTCTCTTGTGTTGTTGGAAGAGGGTGTTTGCTATGACCAGTGCGTTCTCTTGGCAAAACTCTATTAGCATTTGCCCTGCTTCATTCTGTACTCCAAGGCCAAATTTGCCTGTAACTCCAGGTGTTTCTTGACTTCCTACTTTTGCATTCCAGTCCCCTATAATGAAAAGGACAATTTTTTTGGTGTTAGTTCTAAAAGGTCTTGTAGTTCTTCATAGAACTGTTCAATTTCAGCTTTTTCAGCGTTACCAATAAATTTTGGGTATGAAATTCAAACAGATGATTTGTCACAGAAGATACATAGGTGGTGAGTATTTATACTAAATGATATTACTAGCTATGTAAACAGTGCTGTGATGAACATTGGGGTACATGTGTCTCTTTCAATTCTGATTTCCTCAGTGTGTATGCCTAGCAGTGGGATTGCTGGGTCATATGGCAGTTCTATTTACAATTTGTTAAGGAATCTCCACACTGTTCTCCATACTAGCTGTACTAGTTTGTATTCCCACCAACAGTGTAAGAGGGTTCCCTTTCCCCTGCACCCTCTCCAGCATTTATTTTTGTAGACTTTTTGATAGCAGCCATTGTGACCAGCAGGAGATGGTACCTCACTGTGGTTTTGATTTGCATTTCTCTGATAATGAATGATGTTGAGGATCTTTTGATGTGTTTGGCAGCCATCTGTATGTCTTCTTTGGAGAAATGTCTGTTTAATTCTTTGGCTCATTTTTTGATTGAGTCATTTATTTTTCTGGTATTGAGCCACATGAGCTGCTTGTATATTTTTGAGAATAATTATTTGTCAGCTGCTTCATTTGCTATTATTTTCTCCCATTCTGAAGGCTGTCTCTTCACCTTGCTTATAGTTTCCTTTGTTGTGCAGAAGCTTTTAATTTTAATTAAATCCCATTTATTTATTTTTGCTTTTATTTCCAGTATTCTGGGAGGTGGGTCATAGAGGATCCTGCTGTGATTTATGTCAGAGAGTGTTCTTCCTATGTGTTCCTCTAGGAGTTTTATAGTTTCTGGTCTTACATTTAGATCTTTAATCCATTTTGAGGAGTTTATTTTTGTATGTGGTGTTAGAAAGTGTTCTAGTTTCATTCTTTTACAAGTGGTTGACCAGTGTTCCCAGCACCGCTTGTTAAAGAGATTGTCTTTTCTCCATTGTATATTCTTGTCTCCTTTGTCAAAGGTAAGGTGTCCATAGGTGTGTGAATTTATCTCTGGGCTTTCTATTTTGTTCCATTGATCTATGTTTCTGTCTTTGTGCCATACCATACTGTCTTGATGACTGTAAGCTTTGTCGTATATCTGAAGTCAGGCAGGTTGATTCCTCCAGTTCCATTCTTCTCTCTCAAGATTGCTTTGGCTATTCGAGGTTTTTTGTATTTCCACACAAATTGTGAAATTATTTGTTCTAGTTCTCTGAAAAATATTGGTAGCTTGACAGGGATTTCACTGAAGCTATAGATTGCTCTGGGTAGTATACTCATTGTCACTATATTGGTTTTTCCAATCTGTGAACATGGTACATTTCTCCATCTATTTGTGTCATTCCTTGATTTCTTTCATCAGTGTTTTATAATTTTCTATATAAAGGTCTTTTGTTTCTTTAGGTAGATTTATTCCTAAATATTTTATTATTTTTGTTGTAATGGTGAGTGAAATTGTTTCCTTAATTTCTCTGTTTTCTCATTGTTAGTGTGTGGGAATGTAAGGGATATCTCTGTGTTACTTTTATATCCTGCAACTGTACTATATTAATTAATTAGCTCTAGTAATTTTCTGGTTGTGTCTTTAGGGTTTTCTATGTAGAGGATCATGTCATCTGCAAACAGTGAGAATTTCACTTCTTTTTTTTGAATATGGATTTCTTTTCTTCCGTTTTCTTCTCTGATTGCTGTTGCTAAAACTTCCAAAACTAGGTTGAATAGTAGTCGTGAGAGTGGGCATACTTGTCTTATTCCTGACTGTAGGTGAAATGCTTTCAATTTTTCCTCATTGAGGATAATGTTTGCTGTGGGTTTATCATATATGGCTTCTATTATGTTGAGGTATGTTCCTTCTATGCCTGCTTTCTGGAGTTTTTTTTTTTTTATCATAAATGGATGTTGAATTTTGTCAAAGACTTTCTCTGCATCTATTGAGATAATCATATGGTTTTTATCTTTCAATTTGTTAATGTGGAGTATCACATTGATTGACTGTGAATATTGAAGAATCCTTGCTTCCCTGCGGTAAAGCCCACTTGGTCATGATGTATGATCTTTTTACTATGTTGTTGGATTCTGTTTTCTAGAATTTAGTTGAGGATTTTTGCATCTATGTTCATCAGCGATATTGGCCTGTAGTTTTCTTTTTTGTGGCATCTTTGTCTGGTTTTAGTATTAGGGTGATGGTGGCCTCATAGAATAAGTTTGGGAGTTTACCTTCCTCTGCAATTTTCTGGAAGAGTTTGAGTAAGATAGTTGTTAGCTCTTTTCTAAATTTTTGGTAGAATTCAGCTGTGAAGCCGTCTGGACCTGGGCTTTTGTTTGTTGGAAGATTTTTGATTACAGTTTCAATTTCGGTGCTTGTGATGCATCTGTTAAGATTTTCTATTTCTTCCTGGTTCAGTTTTGGAAGATTATATTTTTCTAAGAATTTGTCCATTTCTTCCAAGTTGTCCATTTTATTGGCATATAGTTGCTAATAGTAGTCTCTTATCCTTTGCATTTCTGTGTTGGTTGTGATTTCTCCATTTTCTTTTCTATTTTTTAAAATTTAAGTCTTCTCCCTTTGTTTCCTGATGAATCTGGCTAATGGTTTGTCTATTTTATTTATCTTCACAAAGGACCAGCTTTTAGTTTTGTTGATTTTTCTATAGTCTCCTTTGTTTCTTTTCATTTATTTCTGTCCTAATTTGTATGATTTCTTTCTTTCTACTAACCCAGGGGTTCTCCAGTGCTTTTTTGTTCTAGTTGCTTTAGGTGTAAAGTATGGTTATTTATTTGATTTTTCTCTTGTTTATTGAGGTAAGCTTGTATTGCTATGAACCTTTCCCTTAGCCACTGCTTTTACTGAATCCCATAGGTTTTGGATTGTCATGCTTTCATTTTCATTTGTTTCTGTGCATATTTTAATTTCTTTTGTGGTTTGTTGGTTATTCAGAAGCATGTTTTTTAGCCTCCATATGTTTGTATTTTTAGTCATTTTTTTCCCTATAGTTGACATTTAATCTTACCGCATTGTGATCAGAAAAGATGCTTGAAATGATGTTAATTTTTTTGGATTTACCAAGACTAGATTTATGGCCCAGGATATGATCTATCTGGGAGAATTTCCGTGTGCACTTGAGAAATGGTGAGATTCACTGTTGTGGGGTGAAATGTCCTATAGATATTAATTAAGTCTAACTGTTCCATTGTATCATTTAAAGTTTGTGTTTCCTTGCTAATTTGCTGTTTAGTGATGAAAGTGAAAGTGGAGAATGAAAAAGTTGGCTTAAAACTCAACATTCAGAAAATGAAGATCATAGCATCTGGTCTCATCACTTCATGGGAAATAGATGGGGAAACAGTGGAAACAGTGTCAGACTTTATTATTTTTTTTGGTGGGGGGGCTCCAAAATCCCTGGAGATGGTGATTGCAGCCATGAAATTAAAAGATGCTTACTCCTTGGAAGAAAAGTTATGACCAACCTAGATAGCATATTCAAAAGCAGAGACATTACTTTGCTGACTAAGGTCCGTCTAGTCAAGGCTATGTATTTTCCAGTAGTCATGTATGGATGTGAGAGTTGGACTGTGAAGAAGGCTGAGCGCCGAAGAATTGATGCTTTTGAACTGTGGTGTTGGAGAAGACTCTTGAGAGTCCCTTGAACTGCAAGGAGATCCAACCAGTCCATTCTGAAGGAGATCAGCCCTGGGATTTCTTTGGAAGGAATGATGCTAAAGCTGAAGCTCCAGTACTTTGGCCACCTCATGCGAACAGTTGATTCATTGGAAACAACTCTGATGCTGGGAGGGATTGGGGGCAGGAGGAGAAGGGGACGACAGAGGATGAGATGGGTGAATGGCATCACTAACTCGATGGCCGTGAGTCTGAGTGAACTCCGGGAGCTGGTGATGGACAGGGAGGCCTGGCGTGCTGTGATTCATGGGGTCGCAAAGAATTGGACACGACTGAGTGACTGAAATGAACTGAACTTAACTGATCTGAACTGAACTGATCTATCCATAGATGCGAGTAATGTATTAAAGCCTCCCACTATTATTATGTTATTGATAATTTCCCCTTTCATACTTGTTAGCATTTGCCTTACATATTGCAGTGCTCCTATGTTGGGTGCATATATATTTATAATTGTTGTATCTTCTTCTTGGGTTGATCCTTTAATCATTATGTATTGTCTTTCTTTGTCTCTTTTCATGGCCTTTAGTTTAAAGTCTATTTTATCTGATATGAGTATTGCTACTCCTGCTTTCTTTTGGTCTCCATTTGTGTGAAATATCTTTTTGCAGCCCTTCACTTTCAGTGTGTATGTGTCCCTTATTTTGAGGTGGGGCTATTGTAGAGAGCGTATATAGGGGTTTTAGTTTTGTATGTATTCAGCCAGTCCTTGCCTTTTGGTTGGGGCATTCAACCTATTTACATCTAAGGTAATCATTGATAAGTATGATCCCGTTGCCATTTACTTTGTGGTTTTGGGTTCAACTTTATAAACATTTTCTGTGTTTCCTGTCTAGAGAAGATCCTTTATCACTTATTGAAAAGCTTGTTTGGTGGTGCTGAATTCTCTCAGCTTTTGCTTGTTCATAAAGCTTCTGATTTCTCCTTCGTATTTGAATGAAATCCTTACTGTGTATAGTAATCAGGTTGTAGGTTTTTCTCTTTCATCACTTTAAGTATATCCTGCCATTCCCTTCTAGCCTGAAGACTTTCTATTCAATCTTTCACCTGTTATCCTTATGGGAATCCCCTTGTGTGTTATTTGTTGCTTTCTCTTACTGCTTTTAATATTTGCTCTTTGTGTTTGATTAGCATTACTTAAGCAGAGAGGAAAAAAAGGAGAATTAAAAGAAATGAGGGCAACCTCAGAGACCTCTGGAACGATGTTAAATGCCCCAACATTTGAATCATAGAACTCCCAGAAGAAGAAGACAAAAATAAAGGTCATGAGAAAATACTTGAGGAGAAAATAGTTGAAAACTTACCTAAAATGGGGAAGGAAATAGCCACCCAAGTCCATGAATCCAAGAGAGTCCCAAATGGGATAAACCCAAAGCTAAACACCCCAAGACACATATTAATCATTCATTTATTAATTGGGTTGTTTCATCATTTGATATGGAGCAGCATGTGCTGCTTATACATTTTAGACATTAAACCTTTGTCAGTTGCTTCATTTGCAAATGTTTTCTCCCATTCTCAAGGTTGTGGTTTTGTCTTATTTATGGTTTTCTTTGCTGTACAACATTTAAAAATATTTACTTATTTATTTAGCTCCCCCAGATCTTAGTTGCTGTACACGGGATCTCCTTTACGTCATTCAGGATCTGTTATTGCGACGCACAGAGTCTCTGGTTGTGGCCTGCAGGCTCAATAGTCGTGGTGTACAGGCATCAGAGCATGTGGGCTCAGGAGTTGTGGCTCCCGCTTAGTTGTTCTGAGGCATGGGGTATCTTACTTCCTTGAACAGGAATCAAATCCTCATCCCCTGAATGCAATAGGGATTCTCAAAGGCTGGACCACAAGGGAAGTTTCTGTGCACAAAGTTTTAAATTTAATCAGCTCCCATTTGTGAAATATTTGTATTTTCATTACTCCAGGAGGTGGGTCAAAAAGGACCTTCCTGCAGTTTACATTTAAGTCTGTTCTGCATATGTTTTCTTTCTGAATTTTACGGAGTGTGACCTTACATTTAGGTCTTTAATCCATTTTGAGTTTATTTTTATGTAGGTGGCACTAGTGGCAAAGAACACACCTGTCAATGCAGGAGACATTAGTGACGTGGGTTTGGTGCCTGGGTTGGGAAGATCCTCTGGAGGAGGACATGGCAACCCATTCCAGTATTCTTGCCTAGAGAATCCTCATGGACAGAGGAGCCTGAAGGGCTACAATCTGTAGAGTTGGATATGACTGAAGCGACTTAGCACTTATGTCCATGGTAAAGGAAGTATTCTCATTTCATTCTTTTACATATAATTGTCCAGTTTTCCCAGCACCACATGCTGAAGAGGCTGTCTTTTCTCCATTCTATACTGTTGCCTTTTTGTCAAAGATAAATAGATCATACATATGTGGGTTTCTCTGGAAGTTCTATTCTGTTCCACTGGTCTATATTTCTGTTTTTTTGTGCCAGTACTGTACTCTCCTGATTGCTGTAGTTTGTAGTATACTCTGAAGCCAGGGAGACAGATTTCTCCAGCTCAATAAGCTTTTTGAAATTTGTAGATTATGTTTTTCTATATGATGTAGTATCTCTATTAACTCAGATATATTTAAGACACTTATGTTTGTGCTATGTGTATGTAATTTATCTGTACATAAAAAGATAAACCTTCTTATAATTGGTAAATTGGATGGGATGGACAATATTAGGCTGTTAGCTTTGCAAATGGAGAAGGCAATGGAACCCCACTCCACTACTCTTGCCTGGAAAATCCCATGGACGGAGGAGCCTGGTGGGCTGCAGTCCATGGGGTCGCTAAGAGTCGGACACGACTGAAGTGACTTAGCAGCAGCAGCAGCAGCAGCAGCAGCAGCAGCAGCAGCAGCAGCTTTGCAAAGAAAAATATAAGATGTTCTGAGTCTACCCAACAAGATGATTTTAATTAGTCTGGTAACTTTAACAATATATCTGTGAATAATGATTTTGAAATGGAGACATGATGAAGAAAAATGATGTTAGAGATGCATAGCAGGGAGATGAGAATTCCAAGTCTGCCAATCAAAAGAACCCTGTGTTCTTGCTTTACCACACAAAGCTAGGAAAGCATGACAGGTGTTCTTTGATCCCCAGGGAGACTAGAAACCAGTGAACACACAGGACATAGAATAATGACTGCACAGTATTCCAGGAGAGATTTTATTTCATGAAAACACAAATAAATTTATACACTTAACATATCAAACTTAAAAAATCAAACAATGCATTTCATAAAGAAAGGTGAAGTTTCAGAAAGTCAAATGGGCACTTACTTAACAACCTCAATTATCCACATTTGTGACACCTGGGGTCAGAGTTTTGACCTCTGATCATGAGTATCTAGAGCAAAGAAATAGTTTGAGTGGTGATGAGAAGGAGCAGTAGAGGAAACTACAAATGAGGGAACTATTGGCCACATTGAAAAAGCTCAGGATTCCACCATCATAATCCAGGAACATCCCCACCTGGCCCAGAGGCTTTTTGACGTATTGAGGTAACAGTGGGGATGAGGTAAAGAGACTGTACTGACTGTTTTCTTTGATACAAAGAAGTAGAAAAATTCCCTTGGAATCAAGGGCCAGGTCACTTTCCCTTGCCCAGGAGTCATTACAAAGTCCAATGGCCCAGTTGCAACAGCCTGTCACATCCACCTCCCAGTAGTGCTGACCAGAAGTGAATGACTCAGCGCCCCAGGCAAGAAAATATTTAGATCTTGGTGGAGTGTAGTTGACATCAGGACCATCAGGACCAGCCAGCAGACGCCTCAGATCTTCAAGCACAGGGAAGTGATGAGTGACTCTTTCATTATGCAACTCAATGTACACTGTAGGAAAAAGGAAACAAAATCATATTAACGAATGGTGTTTGAAATTCCTGCTTGGCATGAGCTTTATACAGTGTCTGAGTTTCTTAGCTTATGAGTAGAACTTGGAGGCAGGACAGCAAGAGAGCATGAGGAATGCAAGAGTTCAGTCCAAGATCTTGTCTGTCTTCATAAGAAGATTTGAGCCAGACCAAATGGGAGAAAACATGATTTTTATCTAGGAGACCGACTGCTTAGTTTTGGACGTTGTTTTCCCTGGAACATTTGAAATAGGCAATGAAATAAAGCTCACTGTCAGAAAAAAAAGGTAATTTGCCCATATCATTAGAAAATGTTCAATAATAAATATAATATTAATGATAACGTCAAAAGAGTGATCACTTTTCCTGACAAGGATTTTCATCAAAGAATTCAAGATTAAATTAAAATTTTTAAAAAGTCGTATTTTTTGAAGTGGTTTCTTTGTGAGAATTTTCTGCTATTATACCTTGAAAAACAAAAGAAGCATAAATCTATTAAAATAAGTTGCCAGCTTACTTTGCCAATCTTGCTAATAAACTTTATATAATTTCATATTATGCTTGTTTGTAATAAACTTGATCATAGAGAGGATTTTGTTCAATGTCCAGAAAATATGTTTTGAATTTATTATAAATCATTTTATAGACCACCTTAATACTCTCCAAATATCTCATAACCAGTGATAACCTCCCTTCCCTAAAACTTGGAATGTACTGAATGCACAGACAGACTTACAAATTTCAAGGAAATAGTCAATAGCATGCCAACCTGCAGTTGGACACCAATTATCTTTTCCCACTATTTACTTGCTTTTTTCCCCCTAGATACCAGATATATATGTGAAAAACACTGGTATCTAGGAAAAAAGCAACTGCATATACATAGAGTTTGCCAAGATTTTTTCCTTTCAAGATCTTATGGCAAAAAGCCAAAAGAACTATTTGGCCAGCCCAACATTGTGTATTACTTCTACTACAAGGCTGCATTGTTAGTAGCTTAGTCACATCCGACTCTTTGCGACCCCACGGACTGTAGCCTGCCAGGCTTCTCTGTCTATGGAATTTTCCAGGCAAGAATACTGGAGTGGGTTGCCATTCCCTTCTCCAGAGGAACTTCCGAACCCAGGGATCGAACCCTGGTCTCCTGCCTCACAGTGAGTTTCTTTACCATTTGAGCTACAGGAAGTCTACTCTAAGGGTAAATTTGGTTATAAAAGTTCCCAAAATAAGTCCACAGGTTGGGCAATGAGGAAAGTCTCAGAAAGAACATGAACAGAGACATGCATTCAGCTCCCCACCAGAGGGCTGCCTGTTACCTTGGAATTGTCTGAGCCAGTCTATGAGTCCAGGCATGGGCCACACACTGAGCTCAGGAACTACAGGCTGGGGCAGGTGCAGCTGCACTGACTCACTCCTGCAAGAAGGGACACTTCCCAAGGACTGCAAGGAAAAAAAGACCAGATTATTCATGAAATTTCTGTCCCTTTGTATCTTCTTTCCTACTTCTGTTTGTTGAAAAGGTATTACATTCTAATTCTCTTCTAAGGAACAGTCAGAAGCTATCTTAATAACAGAGCTTAAACTAATGCATAATGTGCTTCCTCAGGGGACATTAAGGAAGGAAGGAGGCCAGAAAGAGTGTGTGCAATGAAGCAGCCACATCTAGGATTCCATGCTGCTCCCAAAGAGATCTCACCATCTATGATAACAATTAAAGCAAAACAGGGACCCATAAGAAGGATTGATAGAATCCGTTGGAACGGATGACCATTTCTAAAAATTTTGCATAGAAAACTGGCAAAACCTCAGTATCTCCAGGAAGTGTGAGATAATGGAGAGTGATAAGGGTTTAGCAGAACATATATTGAGATTTACTCCAAGAAAGTTAACTGTCCCCTGGTCACAGGATTTTGCTGATTTTGGATCATCTGTCTGGATAGTACTCCTGACCACATTGGAAAATCTGGTCCTATGTGAGCTAGGAAAAGGGCAAAAATATTTCAAAGATTACCAAGGTATGATGAGAGAGGGATTTGAGAAATATAATGGGAGTCAGGAGTACCATCCCTCAGCTAAGAGGAACCGTATATGAGGTAACATATCAGTGTCACAGCAGCTCATCTAGAAGAGTTTCTCTCTCTGAGGACAGACCCTTCTTTCTCACCTGGAGCAGTTCCATGTCCGGCTTGTGGCACATCTCAGTCAGCTCTCTGTACGTTTCTCTCAGAATTTCTCCCTGTTGAGTCATTCTGAACACACTCTCCTTGAGTTGTTGACAAATCTGCTTGGCTTCTTGCTCCAGGGCCTCCAGATGAAGTTTCTCGTCCTCTTGAAGCAACAGAGGTATCCTCTGATATTGAACTGTAATCATGGCTTTCCTTAAGGCCACATAATTCTGAAGAGATCGTGGATTCAAAGCATTAATTATGCTCACATTCAAAAGAAAGCCTTGAATATTATTTCCCTAACACCACTGAGAACCTTTTTTACAAACTTTCTGCCTCACACATCTGATGGTCTTGAATATTTGCTGGTCCTTCTTATCTGTCCTTTCTCTGAATCCCTATTCTCTTTCCCTGTTTAAATCAAACCATCTAAAGGGTCCCAGGTTCCCTTCCTAGGAGGATTTTTCAGGGTTCTTACTCCATCAATTATTTCTCCTCTTACTGGAATATTCTTTTTCTCTTGCTCCTTACCCTAATTTTTGTAAATATTCTTTTATGAGATAAACCCTATCTACCACAGTTCATAAAATATGCTCTATTTTTCCTCTAGGTAATACTATATTTTTATCTTCTCCTTCAGAGTCACTCTTAGTGCAATGTCATCTTATTATCCATGTCTGAGAAAGTTTATTCAAATCTTCAAAATTTGGCCTAGGAATACTTTTTATGCCCTGCTTTTCCTATTTACTAGCTTTCTTTGAGCTAACTTGCATTTTTGTTGTTGTTGTTCAGTTGCCCAGTCGTGTCTGACTCTTTGTGATCCCATGGACAGCAGCATGCCAGGCTCCACTGTCCCTCACCATCTCCTGGAGTTTGCCCAAGTTCATGATCCTTCATTAGTGATGCTGTCCAGCCACCTAATCCCCTGACACCCTCTTCTTCTACCCTCAATCTTTCCCAACATCAGGGACTCTTCCAATGAACTGTCTGTTTACATCATATGACCAAAGTAGTGGAGTTTCAGCTTCAGCATCAGTCCTTCCAACAAGCATTCAGGATTGATTTCCCTTAAAATTGACTGGTTTGATTTTCTTGTTCACGGGACTCTCAGGAGTCTCCTCTATCACCAGAGATCAAAGGCATCAATTATTCAGTGCTCAGCCTTCTTTATGGTTCAGCTCTCACAACCATTCATGAACACTGGGAAGACCATAGCCTTAGACTATACAGATCTTTGTCTGCAGAGAAAAGTCTGTTTCAACACACTGTTGAAAAGCAACTTGCATTAGCTTGTTCTAATTGTTATTACCAGTAAGTCATTTTAAACTATTACTTTTACTTTTACTTTCCCAGGGAAGAGACAAATATGCTTTAATGGGAACGTAAATGGACCTAAAATCTAGAATTGTATCAATGTCTATACAAATAAATAGGAACATTTTTATTCTTACCTCAAATGACTGAGTTTTATTAGCTTCCTGACTCAGACTGATTTTCATTTCTTCTCTCAGTTTCCATAAAGTTCTCATTCTCTTCATAAGTTTCTCCTGCAAAATATCCATGAGATTTAGTGACCCAGATGACACCATAAATTTCATCCTAGAATGCTGTGGTCAGTTTTCCGCATTACTCTAATTTGATTCTAATATTGGATATCAAAGTCACAGAAGTAAATACTAGAGAACTGGGGGAATTTTACAATAATGGAATCTATTTCCTAAAAAAATTAAGTATCACACTTTAATATAGCCTGTCTAAGAAAGCCTCAAGCTCCCATCAGAAGCCTGTGGCCCTGGTGCCACCCACCCCGGGATGCTGCATTTCCACACATGTAGACAATTGGGCAACAACACTGAAAGGACACATTATATGTGAGGATCCATATTCAGAAATCCCACCTCCACTATCTCCACCCACGTCACCATTATCGCATCCTCATCTTCCTCTCTGACTTAGGAGCCTCTAGATCCCAAACTGCTTGAGAGGCGTTACCTACCCGGGTCTCCTCAGCAGCCCTGGGTATTGGCCTGTGGCTGTGAGCTGCGTGCTCGGGGCGTTCAGAGCAGGGCCCACAGAGCAGGGTCTGGTCAGCCTCACAGAAGAGGCCTTTGGCTTCCTGGTGTGTCACGCAGATCTGCTCCTCAGAGCTGTGGTCGCGGTCAGCTCTGGCCTGTCTGGCAAGGGAAGCCAGCCTCTTGAGGACAATATTGGTTTGGAAATCAGGCCTCTCTGATAGTCCCCTGCACTCAGGGCAGCTCCTTGGGGTCTGGCCTTCTTCCCAGCAAAGGCTCAGACAGGGACGGCAGAAGCTGTGCCCACAGTCTATGGTGACGGGGTCCAGGAAGCAGTTCATGCAGATGGAGCAGGTGAGTTCCCTCTGGAAGGCCTGCAGTGTGTCTGAATCCATGTTTCTGAAAATTAGAGACAAATGAGAGGGTAAGAGAAAAAGCTATTCTTATGCTGTGATCAGGGAAAATAAAGCCTTTGGACAAAGTCCTGTCTTGAACTCTAATTTCCCTATTTACTTACCTCTTCAGAACAAACCTAGAAATGGTGACTATATACACCTTGGATTTGAACTGTTATACAAAAGATGAAATACAATAAGAGTCCTTAGCAACTTTTTTGTTTAAAATAAACCAGGATTTCAATCATACTAAAACTAGTAATACATGGAGAAGCTTAAAGATTAGTGTGCGTGTGCTCAGTCCTGTCTGACTCACTGCTACGCCTGGACTGTAGCCCACCAGGCTCGCCTGCCCTTGAGATTTCCCAGGCGAGAATCCTGGAAAGGGTTGCCTTCTCCTTCTCCAGGGGATGTTCCCAAATCAGTGGCTGAACCCACGTTTCCTGCATCTTCTGCATTGGCGGGTGGACTCTTTACCACAGAACCACCTGGGAAGCCCCTTAAAGATTAGAATGGAGGGTAAGTGTTGGGATGACTTCAGAGCTACTTTGTTAGCTGATTCTGACAGAAGCACACACAGAACCTCAGTCTCTCTCTCTCTCGACTTCCATGACTCCCTGACTGGAACCCACACTAGCACACCCTTCGTTTCTCTCCTCATGGCCTCAGTTCCTTCCGTCATTAAAGTGACAGAAGTGCTTTTCTAAAGACAAATAAATTTGTTTACAAAGAATTTAAACTTCATACAATCAATGTTGGCTTCAATCTGATGTTATAACCCTAAAGAGTTCAGAGCTTGCTTCCAACTTAAATAACAAAACTGCTCCTTTCAACACAAAAAGAAGAAAAAATGTCATTTCTAGTTCAGGAAAGCAAGTTTTCCTGGAGTCGGTTCATATCATCAGATCATGTCATATTTTAAACTCGTGAATGTTCAAGTATCACGATAATCAGGAAACGATAGTCAGCATGAATATAATCGTTTGTAGACTGATAACATCAATGACCGTGATAATATTAAAACAATAATAGGAGAACTTAATATGTGTTGCCTAGTATTTCTCAGCATTGAATTAAATCCTTTCCTATGGATTAACTGCTTTAATCATCTCAACAATATTTACTAATTTTCTATCTTTACCCACATTTTATAAGGAGGTTACTTGATATAGTGTGGGTAAAAATAAGTTACTTCTCTGCAAATCCCGCATCGAATCAATGTTTGAGGAAATGCTCAAACATAGATAGTACTGACAGAATAAATACAACTAGCTTTTGTGTCCAGGACTGCCATTAAAGTTTCATTTTTAACTGAACATATCAGAATTTAATTGTACCTTGATCAGAACTCACCTTCGGTTGTAGTTAATAACAATTTCCTCTCTTTTTCAGGAGGTAACTCTCAAATTCAATTCAGGATTTAGGTGCTCTACCGCTGGTGGCAGAAACTTTCAAAAGTCTTCACAGCTCAGCCAACTCCACACACCACAGCTCAGGGCTCCAGAGAAGATTGAGCTTGGTTCTTGCTCGATGCTTTATATTCTCCAATGACCACGCCCATTTCTTTCAAGTGATAGGGTTATCAACTCCGTGAAAAGGTATAGGTGCACACGATTAGATTTTGCAGTCTTGGAAACACATCAGGAACAATGATTGAATTTAAACTTTGAAACCTACTTAATCCAATTGCCTCAATCCAACCTCTGATAAAAGTCTCACCATGCATTTACCTTTGTAAAGCATGAAGATTTTGTTTCAGAATAAACTATCCAAGTATGAATTTCACATCTCCATTTAATGAACTTTATTATAGTTTTAATAGCACCTACCCATCTAGATGACACCACCCTTATGGCAGAAAGTGGAGAGGAACTAAAAAACTTCTTGATGAAAGTGAGAGAGGAAAGTGAAAAGGTTGACTTTAAGCTCAATGTTCAGAAAAATAAAATCATGGCATCTGGTACCATCATTTCATGCGAAATAGATGGGGAAATAGTGGAAACAGTGTCAGACTTTATTGTTTTGGGCTCCAAAATCACTGCAGATGGTGACTGCAGCCATGAAATTAAAAGACGCTTTCTCCTTGGTAGGAAAGTTATGACCAACCTAGATAGCATATTCAAAAGCAGAGACATTACTTTGTCAACAAAGGTCCGTCTAGTCAAGGCTATGGTTTTTCCTGTGGTCATGTATGGATGTGAGAGTTGGACTGTGAAGAAGGCTGAGCACTGAAGAATTGATGCTTTTGATCTGTGGTGTTGGAGAAGACTCTCGAGAGTCCCTTGGACTGCAAAGAGATCCAACCAGTCCATTCTAAAGGAGATCAGTCTTGGGTGTTCAATGGAAGTACTGATGCTGAAGCTGAAACTCCAATACTTTGGCCACCTCATGCGAAGAGTTGACATTGGAAAACACCCTGATGCTGGGAGGGATTGGGGGCAGGAGGAGAAGGGGACAACAGAGGATGAGATGGCTGGATGACATCACTGACTCGATGGACATGAATTTGGGTAAACTCCAGGAGCTGGTGATGGACAGGGAGGCCTGGCGTGCTGCGATTCATGGGCCTGCAAAATATCAGAAACGACTGGGTGACTGAGCTGACTAACTGACTGACCCATCTAGACCTATCACCCACTAGATTTACTTGCCTTTCTTAATTTGCCTGCATTCATTTGGTGATATTTCCTCAGAATCAGCAGTCTTTCACATTCCTTTTTCAACCAGGGTACACAAGCTCCCCAAAATACCACAGAAGTTGTTGTTTGGAAATAACTGAACCCCCCAGGATTGAATTTCATATCTTCATTTCACAAACTATATGATAGCAGTAACTACAGCAACCAGTAATCTCAACAGTAACACATGAGAATGCATGCATGCTAAGTCTCCTCAGTTGTGTGAGACTCTTTGTGACCCCATGGACCATAGCCCACCAGGCTATTCTGTCTGTGGGATTCTCTAGGCAAGAATACTGGAGTGGATTACCATGCCCTCCTCTAGGGGATCTTCCCAACCAAGGGATCGAACCCTCAGCTCTTATGTGTCCTGCATCGGCAGGTTCTTTACCGCTAGCACCACCTGGGAAGCCCAAAAGTGAGAAAAGAGACTGTGATTTTCCTTCTAGGAATCGCAGTGACTCAGCGTGTTCCATCACAGCAAGCCCTCTTGTTCCCTAAAATGCAGCGATCTTTGCCTTACCTGACATGGAATAGGGGAAGGGAATGAAGTTCAGTGAGTTGAAAATTGAAATAATGTCTAAGAAAAAGAGGAAAGTTTAAACTAGATATAATTTATATTTTTAAAACATAATATGGTAAAATTTTATATTCCGAAAGGTGCCGTTGTTGGTTTTTCATTTTCTCTGTATTATAACTGATTCTATTAGTCATTGCACAAAGAATATTTATTATTTGTAAAATCAGGAAGAATTGACAAAAAAGATTAAAATTGTCTTAGGTCAAATAATTGTAAGGATGATATATGGAATCTAAATATTAGATCAATATCAAGTAACTGGAAGGCAAGAGATATGTGAACATGGTTATCTGGAACATCCTTTTTGAAGTTTCCTGTATTCACTGATGAATCGCTATCAAATTTTTGGACCTTTGAAAATGTAATGGTAGAGAACCCCCCCCCCCCAATAAATATCCATATGATAGCAAAATGCCATCTGCATGCTCCATGAATTTAAGGAATTTACACAAGAAAAAGTTTCTACTGAAAGATAAAAATAATGTTTTGGGTGAGTCCTGAAAAAAAGTATCAAGATTACAGAGCATGTGCATGCTCAGTTGTGGCTGACTCTGTGACTCCATGGACTATAGCCTGCCAGGCTCCTCTGTCCATGGGGTTTCCCAGATAAGAATACTGGAGGAGGTTGCCATTTCCTTTTCCAGGGGATCTTCCTGACCCAGAGATCAAATCCAATCTCCTGTGTCAGCTGCATTAGCAGGCAGATTTTTTTTTTCTTTTTTGCCACTGAGCCTCCTGGGAAGCCCGAAAGTATCGAGAGGCTGACATTAAATCAGACTTCACAGTTTATAATATACTTATCTTGCTTTTGCTTTACTTTCTCTATGTGATTGAGGGTGTTTCTATATGCTTTAGTGATACTAGTAACTTTTGTTCTTCCTAGAAAAGTCAGTCTGACCTCTTTGTGGTTTGTGCTCTGTCTTTTCTTGGATAAGGAAAACTGAACTAACTCACTGAATAGAGAGACTTTCTTTCTGAGGATATGGAAATGCCATTAATTGACCTGATTTTTCTCTTTCTCCCTTGGATAAATTCTCAGTCAGAAAATTACCATTCACAATGTGAGCCTTTCAGAGGATGATACAAGTGTGATGTTTTGAAATCACAATTATTGAATTTTTCTTTTAAAAAAATAAACATCTAGCAAAAAATGTAAGTGTTGCTACAGAAAAATATTGAATCCAAAATAGGATATAAAGGCTTCAGCTCCATAGTTTGAACTCCTACAGCCCAGAATTCCAAGGCCACCACAGCAGGAGGGAGAGCAGAAAGCGGTCCTCAGTCCCCTCTGACCTGCACGGCTGAAGACAAGCAGCCCCAACCCCAACTCAGGGTCAAGGTTTCCCCCTGGAGATGGGTGTTTGGAGTCCTAGGACAGTCCTAGACCCTGTCCTTTCTCTGGCACCATCGCTGATGGAGCCTCCTCCTTCCACAGAGACCTGCCTTCCCCGAGAGCAGCGTGTCTTTCAGGAGAACCTGGTCTGCCATTGTCTGTGCTTGGGCAGTCCTGGTGGTCAGTGAGCTCCGGCCTTGCCACTGAGGGACCCTCCCGAGGGGGCACGGGGCTGGAGGCTCTCGGATATCCGCTCCGGGGGCTCTGGGAGGGATGCCAAGTCCACATGGCCGCAGGGCTCAGAGCCCGTGTTTCTGGGAGGGATCTTGGCTTCTGTCTGCCCAGGAATCCACAGGCCCAGTATGAAGTCAGGAGGACGTGCATGGCAATGAGAGAACGGCCGTATCCCCGAATCTTAAACCGGCTGCTCCAGGGAACCCCAAATCTTTTTGTCTGCAAGTGCCTGATGGGGACCCAGAATCCGGGCCATCCTGAGGATACTGTCTCCTGATGGACATGGTCCGAGGTCAGAAAAGAACTCAGATTCACGGGCACCATGTGTGGGTCTTGGTGAGAGTCAGTGTTGGAAACAGGGATGTTGGACCATTGGGCTGGAGGGGGTCAGTGTGGATTCTGGGCCTGCGGCCTCATCGAGGCTCTCAGGAGCTCCACTGGTGCCTGAACCCTGCATGTTCCCCGGCATTGCACCTGCCTTCCCGCTGCCTCTTCCTGTGTGAGGCCCTGAGGGTGGTTCTCTGTCCAGGGTGAACTCAGGAGAGAAACGATTGAGTCAGAAAAAGAAAGATGAATATCATGTGATATTGACCATATGTGGAATCTAAAATAATGGTACAACTGAAGTTATTTACAAAAGAAAGACACAGATGGAGAAAGCAAGCTTAAAGTTACCAAGAGCTAAGAAACTGGGTGGAGGATGGGAGGGATAAAGTGGAGATCTGGATGATCAAACACCCATTCTTATGCATAAAACTTTAATTAGGGATCTACTGTGTAGCATGGGAAATTCTATACTATACTCTGCAATAACCTGTATGGGGAAAAAATTTTTTTTAAAGAGTTGATACATGTGTTTATATAATTGATTCACCAGGCTATACAAGAGAAACTAACACAACCTTGAAAATCAAGGATATTCCAATGAAAATTTAAGAATAAATAAATTTTTTCATCTAGTAACCTTCTGTGAGTGAAGTGTCATGGCCCATCATTGAATAAATGGTAAAACGTTTTCAGGACTAGAATGCAAACACAGTATAATAAAGAAAACCTGAAGAGATAGTTGCCCAAACTTAACAGACAATATCATATTTCTTTCCCAAATTGTCTATTTTTTTCTAGTCAATCTTGTATTGTACAAAACAATGACATAATCATTAACTCCACAACCTAGCATCAGTATTTCCACTGTGCATACATATTGAATAATAGTGAGAGGACATAAGGTCATATGCAGGAATGAGGAATAGGTATAGAGTCTTAGAGAAAAACCACCAACAGCTATTGTGTGTGGAGTTACAGACAAAGAGAAAAAACAATAGTGTGTACCCTAAACAGAAGAACAAAACAAAAAATAAGCAAATAAAAATATTCTGAAGGAAAAAAGTTTCATGCAAAACTGAATAAAAAGAATAAAACATGAAAGAATTTTAGTTCAGATGAGGTTGAGAATACCTGTCAGAGATTAGAGGGCTATCTCAGCACAGTCAGTGGTATTTGGGGGAGACTGAGTGTCCCGTGTTGAAAAATGGAATCTGAAGGACTCTGCTTTCTGAGGAAGTGTCACAGAATGATTGCAGACAAATTCAGACAGACAAGTAAATCTAGTGGGTGATGAGCCTGGATGGGTCAATGAAATTAGGACTATTATACTGTTCATGAAATTAAGGTATGAAATTCATATTTGGGGAGTTCAATTATTTCCAAACAACAGCTTCATGGATAACAAGTGTAAACCACTGTGTGACTCTATCAGAATGAAATATGTAAAGACATATATATGAAACACACACACATATACATACATATATACAATTTTGTGTGTATATATATATGCACACTTGTGTGTTGTGTATATGTGTGTGTGTGCACATGAGAGGAACTTGTATCAAAGGAGTCTAGTGAGATTTGAAACCACGCTGCTCCCTTTCCTCTCCTCCTCCTCCAATTCCATGCTCTCATTCAGTTTCCTATCTGTTCCATTCCTACCACCAACATGAGCAGCTTGTTTAGGAAGTTACAGCTCTTTAATGGGAACATTTAAGAGATTTTTGCCTTAATTTCCAACTTTCATTTCACTTAATAGCTTCCCATGTTGACCACAGATTCTTTAGAGTAAGAGCAGTTTGAAATAATCGGATATATTGGAGTTAAAAACTTATTGCCGACAAAACAAGTTCAGAATGCTGGCAGAGGTCATCAGGCACCCAGAAAAGCAGATCATTGTCTTCAAAAACAGGTAGAAAAAAATATAAAAGATGGAAAAAAGAGACAAAAGAGGTAGGGTCCCGGGAAGGGAGTCTTAAAAAGAGAGAAATTTCCAAACACCAGGAAACAGTCTCACTGCCGAGTCTGTGGCGAGCCTTGGAAGCACAGAGGGCAACATAACAGGGAGGAAAAATAAATAAATAATTAAAACCAGCAGATTACCAGCCCAACAGTAACTCCCCCAGCGGAGAAGCAGCGCAGATGCCTGCATCCGCCACTAGCAAGCGGGGGCTGGGCAGGGAGGCGCAGGCTGCAGTGCTTTTAAGAATTGGGCCGGAACACCCCGAGCGTAACCAGAGAGAACTAACTTGGGCTAACAAACCAGACTGTGGGATAGCTACCACGTGAAAAGCTCAAACATAAGACACCACCAGGACCATGCACAGAACAAAGGACAGAACAGAATTAGCCAGCTGCAGACCATCCCCCTCCGGTGACAGGCAGCCAGAGCCGGAAGGGCCGGAAGGGCCAGAAGGGGGCAATCACAACCCCAGAGAGTCATTAACTTCCAAACTGTAAGCAACCTTCTTTGCTAACTAAGACTTCTTGGGGCTCCGGACAGTCACCATTTGCCTAAGAAGGGGTGCCAGTTGTACACCCAGAAAACTCTGCAGCAGGGACAGGAAAGGCGATAATTCGCAGCGACCGTGCTCGCCAAACTCCTGAGCTGCTCGGACCTGGGAAGGGCACAAAACGCAAGCCCAACACAACAGAGTCTGTGCTTCTGAGGACCGCCTGAGTGCCTCAGCCTGAGCAGCTTAGACCAGGGAGGTGCATGCAGCCCAGGGCCAGCCTCAGACAGTTTCCAGCAGAGCAACCTAGAGCCGGAGCAGCCGGAGCAACCTAGAACCTGAGCGGTGTGTGCCATAAGCAGGTGCAGGCCCAGCGTGGCTGAGACACTACGAGCACACGCCAGTGTTATTTGTTTGCAGCATCCCTCCCTCCCCGAGTGTAACTAAACAAGTGAGCCTAAAAAAGAAAAAATAGTGTCCACCACCGTCCCCCTTGAGTCAGGGTGGAAAACAGACACTGAAGAGACCAACAAACAGAAGAAGCTAAAACAGAGGGAACCGCCTTGGAAGTATAGATCTTAAGAAATACAAGAAAGACCAAGGAACTATCCAAAAATGAACTGACCCCACACTGTCTGCAACAACACCAGAGAAAGTCCCAGATATACTTTTACTATTTTTATGATCATTCTTTTTTTCTTTTCTTTTCTTTTAACATTTTTTAATTTTTAAGTTCTTAAAGCAAATGCCATATATATATATATATATATATATATATATATGTATATAGTGGTAGTTGTTGTTTTTAAATAATTCTTATGACTTTTTTTTCTTTCTTTCTTCTTCTTTTTTCTTTACTATTGTATTTTTGAAAATCCAACCTCTACTCTAGATTTTTAATCTTTGCTTTTTGGTTTTTGTTATCAATTATGTACCTTTAAAAACCCGACCTTCAATACCCATTTTTACTTGAGAGCGAGATTACTGGCTTGACTGCTCTCTCCTCCTTTGGATTCTCCTTTTTCTTCACCAGGTTGCCTCTGTCTCCTTCTGCCCTCTTCTCTTCTCTACCCAACTCTGTGAATCTCTGTGTTCCAGACGGTGGAGAACACTTAGGGAACTGTTTACTGGCTGGATCTGTCTCTCTCCTTTTCATTTCCCTCTTTTACCCGCCTGGACACCTGTATCTCCTCTCTCCCTCTTCTCTTCTCTGTATAACTCTGTGAACACCTCTGAGCAGTCCAGACAGTGGAGCACACATAAGGAAGTGATTACTGGCTAGCTTGCTCTCTCCTCTTCTAATCCCACCTCATCTCATTCCAGTCACCTCTAACTACCCCCTCCCTCTTTTCTTCTACATGTAACTCAGTGAACCTCTCTGGGTGTCCCTCAATGTGGAGAAACTTTTCATCTCCAACCTAGATATTTTATCATTGGTGCTGTATAGATGGAGAAGTCTTGAGGCTACTGTAAAAATAAAACTGTAAACCAGAAGCAGGAGGCTTAAGTCCAAATCCTGAGAACATCAGAGAACTCCTGACTCCAGGGAACATTAATCGACAAGAGCTCATCAAATACCTCCATACCTACACTGAAACCAAGCACCACCCTAGGGCCAACAAGTTCCAGAGCAAGACATAACACGCAAATTCTCCAGCAACACAGGAACACAGCCCTGAGCTTCAATATACAGGCAGCTCAAAGTTACTCCAAAACCATTGACATCTCATAACTCATTGCTGGACACTTCATTGAACTCCAGAGAGAAGAAATCCAGCTCCAGTCACCAGAACTCCGACACAAGCTTCCCTAACCAAGATACCTTGACAAGCCACTGATACAACCCCACCCACAGCAAGGAAACTCCATAATAAAGAGAACTCCACAAATTCCCAGACTACAGAAAGCCCACTCCAAATGCAGCAATATAACCAAGATGAAGAGACAGAGGAATACCCAGCAGGTAAAGGAACAGGAGAAATGCCCACCAAACCAAACAAAAGAGGAAGAGATAGGGAATCTACCTGAGAAAGAATTCCAAATAATGATAGTGAAAATGATCCAAAATCTTGAAATCAAAATGGAATCACAGATAAATAGCCTGGAGACAAGGGTTGACAAGATGCAAGAAAGGCTTAACAAGGACCTGGAAGAAATAAAAAAGAGTCAATATATAATGAATAATGCAATAAATGAGATCAGAAACACTCTGGAGGCAACAAATAGTAGAATAATGGAGGCAGAAGATAGGATTAGGATAGAATGGTAGAAATAAATGAATCAGAGAGGAAAAGAGAAAAACAAATTAAAAGAAATGAGGACAATCTCAGAGACCTCCAAGATAGCGTTGAAACACTCCAACATTCGAATTACAGGAGTCCCAGAAGAAGAAGACAAAAAGAAAGACCATGAGAAAATACTTGAGGAGAGAATAGTTGAAAACTTCCCTAAAATGAGGAAGGAAATAATCATCCAAGTCCAAGAAACCCAGAGAGTCCTCAAAAGGATAAACCCAAGGCAAAACACTCCAAAACACATATTAATCAAATTAACAAAGATCAAACACAAAGAACAAATATTAAAAGCAGCAAGGGAAAAACAACAAACAACACACAAGGGGATTCCCATAAGGATAACAGCTGATCTTTCAACAGAAACTCTTCAGGCCAGGAGGGAATGGCAAAACATACGTAAAGTGATGAAAGAAAATAACCTACAGCCCAGATTACTGTACCCAGCAAGGATCTCATTCAAATATGAAGGAGAAATCAAAAGCTTTACAGACAAGCAAAAGCTGAGAGAATTCAGCACCACCAAACCAGCTCTCCAACAGTTGCTAAAGGATATTCTCTAGACAAGAAACACAAAAAGAGTGTATAAACCCGAACCCAAAACAATAAAGTAAATGGCAACAGGATCATCAGTTAAGTTCAGTTCAGTTCAGTCGCTCAGTCGTGTCCGACTCTTTGCAACCCAATGAACTGCAGCACGCCAGGCCTCCCTGTCCATCATCAACTCCCGGAGATCACTCAGATTCACATTCATTGAGTCAGTGATGCCATCCAGCCTTCTCATCCTCGGTTGTCCCCTTCTCCTCCTGCCTCCAATCCCTCCCAGCATCAGAGTCTTTTCCAATGATTCAATCCTTTGCATGAGGTGGCCAAAGTACTGGAGTTTCAGCTTTAGCATCATTCCTTCCAAAGAAATCCCAGGGTTGATCTCCTTCAGAATGGACTGGTTGGATCTCCTTGCAGTCCAAGGGACTCTCAAGAGTCTTCTCCAACACCATAGTTCAAAAGCATCAGTTCTTCTGGGCTCAGCTTTCTTCACAGTCAAACTCTCACATCCATACATGACTACCGGAAAAACCATAGCCTTGACTAGACGGACCTTAGTTGGCAAAGTAATGTCTCTGCTTTTCAATATGCTATCTAGGTTGATCATAACTTTTCTTAACGAGTAAGCGTCTTTTAATTTCATGGCTTGCAGTCACCATCTGCAGTGATTTTGGAGCCCCCCAAAATAAAGTCTGACACTGTTCTCACTGTTTCCCCATCTATTTCCCATGAAGTGATGGGACCAGATACCATGATCTTCATTTTCTGAATGTTGAGCTTTAATCCAGCTTTTTCACTCTCCTCTTTCACTTTCGTCAAGAGGCTTTTTAGCTCCTCTTCACTTTCTGCCATAAGGGTGGTGTCATCTCGCATATCTGAGGTTCTTGATATTTCTCTCAGCAATCTTGATTCCAGCTTGTGCTTCTTCCAGCCCAGCATTAGAAAGGCCTAGATACATGTAAAAAAGATCTCCTTAGCTTGATTCTGATGGATGTGAGAGTTGGACTGTGAAGAAGTCTGAGCACAGAAGAATTGATGCTTTTGAACTGTGGTGTTGAAGAAGACTCTTGAGAGTCCCTTGGACTGCAAGGAGATCCAACCAGTCCATTCTGAAGGAGATCAGCCCTGGGATTTCTTTGGAAGGAATGATGCCAAAGCTGAAGCTCCAGTACTTTGGCCACCTCATACGAAGAGTTGACTCATTGGAAAAGACTCTTATGCGGGGAGGGATTGGGGGCAGGAGAAGAAGGGGACGACAGAGGATGAGATGGCTGGATGGCATCACTGACTCAATGGATGTGAATCTGAGTGAACTCCAGGAGTTGGTGATAGACAAGGAGGCCTGGCGTGCTGCGATTCATGGGGTCACAAAGAGTCAGACATGACTGAGCGACTGAACTGGACTGAACTGATAAACCCTGATGAAAGAATTCAAAGAGGACACTAATAGATGGAGAAATATACCATGTTCATGGATTGGAAGAATACATATAGAGAAAATGAGTACACTACCCAAAGCAATCTACAGATTCAATGCAATCCCTATCAAGCTACCAGTGGTATTTTTCACAGAGCTAGAACAAATAATTTCCTAATTTGTATGGAAATACAAGAAACCTCAAATAGCCAAAGCAATCTTGAGAAAGAAGAATGGAACTGGAGGAATCAACCTGCCTGACTTCAGGCTATACTACAAAGCCACAGTCATCAAGACACTGGCGTAAAGACAGAAATATAGATCAATGGAACAAAATAGTAAGCCCAAAGATAAATCCACACACCTATGGACACCTTATCTTTGACAAAGGAGGCAAGAATATACAATGGAGTAAAGACAATCTCTTTAACAAGTGGTGCTGGGAAAATTGGGCAACCACTTGAAAAAGAATGAAACTAGAACACTTTCTAACACCATTCAGAAAAATAAACTCAAAATGGATTAAAGATCTAAATGTAAGACCAGAAACTATAAAACTCCTAGAGGAGAACGTAGGCAAAACACTCTCCGACATAAATCACAGCAGGATCCTCTATGATCCACCTCCCAGAATACTGGAAATAAAAGCAAAATAAACAGATGGGATCTAATTAAAATTAAAAGTTTCTGTACAACAAAGGAAATATAAGCAAGGTGAAAAGACAGCCTTCAGAATGAGAGAAAATAATAGCAAATGAAGCAACTGACAAACAACTAATCTCAAAAATATACGAGCAACTTATGCAGCTCAATTCCAGAAAGATAAATGACCCAATCAAAAAATGGGCCAAAGAACTAAATAGACATTTCTCCAGAGAAGACATACAGATGGCTTACAAACACATGTAAAGATGCTCAACATCACTCATTATCAGAGAAATGTAAATCAAGACCACAATGAGGTACCACTTCACACCAGTCAGAATGGCTGCAATCCAAAAGTCTACAAGCAATAAGTGCTGGAGAGGGTGTGGAGAAAAGGGAACCCTCCTACACTGTTGGTGGGAATGCAAACTAGAACAGCCACTATAGAGAACAGAGTGGAGATTCCTTAAAAAACTGGAAATAGAACTGCCTTATGACCCAGCAATCCCACTGCTGGGCATACACACTGAGGAAACCAGAATTGAAAGAGACACGTGTACCCCAATGTTCATCACAGCACTGTTTATAATAGCCAAGACATGGAAGCAACCTAGATGTCCATCAGCAGATAAATGGATAAGAAAGCTGTGGTACATACACACAATGGAGTATTACTCAGCCATTGAAAAGAACACATTTGAATCCATTCTAATGAGATGGATGAAACTGGAGCCTATTATACAGAGTGAAGAAAACCAGAAGGGAAAACACCAATACAGTATACTAACACATATATATGGAATTTAGAAAGATGCTAATGATAACCCTGTATGCAAGACAGCAAAAGAGACACAAATGTAAAGAACAGACTTTTGGACTCTGTGGGAGAGGGAGAGGGTGGGGTGATTTGGGAGAATGGCATTGAAACATGTATACTATCATGTAAGAAAGAAATCACTAGTCTAGGCTTGATACAGGATACAGGATGCTTGGTGCACTGGGATGACCCAGAGAGATGATATGAGGAGGATGGTGGGAGGGGGGTTCGGGGTTGGGAACTCATGTACACCTGTGGTGGATTCATGTCAATGTATGGCAAAACCAATACAGTATTGTAAAGTAAAAAAAATTAAAAGAAAGAAAGAAATAAAGAAAAAATATGTAAATGAAGAAAAATAAAAAACAAAAACAGTGTATTCAACCATACTAAAATAAAAATAAATCTTTTCATCGTGTGTTGAAATAAAACACAACTTATTGCCATGGAAGGGTTTAGGATTTTTGAGAAAGTTTCTCAAATATTTGTTTGATGTGCACAGTGCATGTGTCCTTGGTCATGTCTGACTCTTTGGGATCCTTTGGACTGTAGCCCACCAAGGTTCTCTGTCCATTGAATTTTTCAGTCAAGAATACTGGAGTAGGTTGTCATTTCCTCCTCCAGGGGATCTTCCCAACCCAGGGATCAAACTCGTGTCTCATGTGTACCCTGCATGACATTTTATGTGAATTCGTTATACACTGAGCCATCAGGAGAAAAAAAAAAACAAAAAACCTAGATGACATAGGGGCTTCCCTGATAGCTCAGCTGGTAAAGAATCTGGCTGCAATGCAGGAGATCCCAGTTTGATTCCTAACTCAGGAAGATCCTGTGGAGAAGGGATAGGCTACCCACTCCAGAATTTTGGGGCTTTGCTTGTGTCTCAGCTGGTAAAGACTTTGCCTGCAACGTGGGAGACCTGGGTTCGATCCCTTGGTTGGGAAGATCCTCTGCAGAAGGGAATGGCTCCCCACTCCAGTATTCTGGCCTGGAGAACTCCATGGACTGTATAGTCCATGGGTGGCAGAGTTGCACAGGACTGAGTGACTTTCACCTTTAGATGACATAGAGGCCGGAGACCAGGAGAGGGCGCTGTCCTGTACTGTTAGGAACTTTACACCTTGGAAACCAAAGGAGAGTCCAGTAAAATCCTTATTAACAATAAAATTGTCTCTCATAGAAGAGCCCCCACCTAGATTCTTTCTGGAAAAAAATAACAGGCTATGACATTCTGGGAGTTCATTCTGGGAAAATATCAGTCTCAAGCACAATCTACAGAAGAAACTGGGAAATACTGTAAAAATCCTGAGGTTATAAAGCGTAGGAAAATCATAGAAATATTTCTATGATTACTTTTCACGGTGCAGGAAAGTTGTGACCTGTGTATTGCTGCAAGTTCACAGCAAGCGGCTTAGCCTGACCATCGCCCAGTGATGGCTCCTGAAATGAGCTCTGCGGTCACAGGCCCGCACATGGACAGCAAGACTGACTCATTACTGTGGTGAGGATTCCCACAAGAGTTCCTCTTTTGGTGCCACGGGCTTCATCAGTGTTTACTAATACACATTAACCTGAAAATGTTCATCAGAACTTTTTCTCATATTATATAAATCAGGCAGAAACATCAGGTGAATCTGTATCATTCTTAGAAACTCTTTCTCATTTTTCTTTTTGCCTGTCTGCTTCCACTGTCCTGACTCTCAGAGGTACTTGCCTCTGTTACCTACAACCTGGGGAAACTTAGCCTACAAACTTGAAGAAGTTTGTGAATTTGAATCTTAAAAGTATAGGTAGCAAATGTTTAGCAGTTTATGTCTTGAAGCCTTCAAAACTTCAACAAAAGAGAGCAGCAGGAAAAAGGAGCCCAGAATAACTTCAGATTCAGAGACACAGGAGATCACATTCACTATGATGAATATAGGAGTGCATATATGTTTTCCATATAGTCTGTTTGATATTTTTCTAATAAAAACCCAGACATGAAATTGAGGATAAATATGCTGATTCAGGACCATGAGGTAGGAAGGTACTATTCATTAAAACTTTCAAGATTTTTGTTTTTATTTTCATTACTCTAGGAGGTGGGTCAAAAATTATCTTGCTGCGATTTACATCGAAGTATCTTCTGCTTATGTTTTACTGTAGAATTTTACAGAGCATGACCTTACATTTAGGTCTTTAATCCATTTTGAATTTTGGTTTATGGTGTTAGGACGTGCTCTGATTTCATTCTTTTACAGCTAGCTGTCCAGTTTTCCCAGCACCACTTACTGAAGAGGTTGTCTTCTCCCCTATATATAGTTGCCTTGTTTGTCAATAGTAAGGTTACCAAAGAAAGGCAATGCCAAAGAATGCTCAAACTATCGCACAATTTCACTCATCTCACACGCTAGTAAAGTAATGCTCAAAATTCTCCAAGCCAGGCTTCAGTGATACATGAACTGTGAAATTCCAGATGTTAAAGCTGGTTTTAGAAAAGGCAGAGGAACCAGAGATCAAATTGCCAACATCCGCTGGATCATGGAAAAAGCAAAAGAGTTCCAGAAAAATATCTATTTCTGCTTTATTGACTATGCCAAAGCCTTTGACTGTGTGGATCACAATAAACTGTGGAAAATTCTGAAAGAGATGGGAATACCAGACCACCTGATCTGCCTCTTGAGAAACCTATATGCAGGTCAGGAAGCAACAGTTAGAACTGAAGATGGAACAACAGATTGGTGCCAAATAGAAAAAGGAGTACGTCAAGGCTGTATATTGTCACCCTGCTTATTTAATGTATATGCAGAGTGCATCATGACAAACGATGGGCTGGAAAAAGCACAAGCTGGAATCAAGATTGCCGGGAGAAATATCAATAACCTCAGATATGCAAATGACACCACCCTTATGGCAGAAAGTGAAGAGGAACTAAAAAGCCTCTTGATGAAAGTGAAAGAGGAGAGTGAAAAAGTTGGATTAAAGCTCAACATTCAGAAAACTAAGATCATGGCATCTGGTCCCATCACTTCATGGGAAATAGATGGGGAAACAGTAGAAACAGTGTCAGACTTTATTTTTGGGGGCTCCAAAATCACTGCAGATGTTGACTGCAGCCATGAAATTAAAAGACGCTTACTCCTTGGAAGAAAAGTTATGACCAACCTAGATAGCATATTGAAAAGCAGAGACATTACTTTGCCAACTAAGGTCTATCTAGTCAAGGCTATGGTTTTTCCAGTGGTCATGTGTGGATGTAAGAGTTGGACTGTGAAGAAAGCTGAGCACCGAAGAATTGATGTTTTTGAACTGTGGTGTTGGAGAAGACTCTTGAGAGTCCCTTGGATTGCAAGGAGATCCAACCAGTCCATTCTAAAGGAAATCAGTCCTGGGTGTTCATTGGAAGGAATGATGCTAAAGGTGAAACTCCAGTACTTTGGCCACCTCATGCGAAGAGTTGACTCATTGGAAAAGACTCTGATGCTGGGAGGGATTGGGGGCAGGAGGAGAAGGGGATGACAGAGGATGAGATGGCTGGATGGCATCACCGACTAGATAGACGTGAGTTTGAGTGAACTCCAGGAGACGTTGATGGACTGGCAGGCCTGGCATGCTGTTATTCATGGGGTCACAAAGAGTCAGACACGGCTGAGCAACTGATCTGGTCTGAACTGAAGGTTACCATAGTTGTGTGGATTTTCTCTGCGATTTCCATCCTGTCTCATTGATCTGTGTTTCTGTTTCTTGGTTAGTACCCTGCTCTCCTACTCAGTAGTATAGTCTGAGGTCAAGGAGTCGGATGCCTCCAGCTGACTCAGCTTTGAAAGTCGGTGGATGACGTGTGGTGTCTGGAGGAGCAGTGTGGTCCCTGCGGCCTCAGGGAGTCTGGGGTAGAGGCCGAGGTGACCCTGGGCTCTGGGGTGCCTCACACTGGAGCGGCTATGGTGAGGAGAGTCCTGTCCAGGAGGTGAGGACCGCAGAGGAGGTGGACAGATCCGCTGCAGCTTGTGCAGGGAGCGGGCCGGGCTGACCTGGTGCGGGTGTGGCGCCGCGGTCATCAGGCCAGGACGTGGACCGGAGCTCACACTCAGCGCCTTTCCCGTCATCGGAGGTGGACGTGGGCACAGATCTCTGATCCCAGCTGCCCACGACAACCGAGGCATGATCGGCAGGAATTGACAGGGAATGGCAGTGACCTGAGGGTCGATGGACGCTGAAGGCCTTGCTTTCTTCTAAATTTCCATCAGCTGTCCCTCTATCAGCTTTCCTTGGTGATCTGGAACTTTTGGCGCCTGGGGCTTCCCCATCCGGGCAGCCGAGGCTGAGGACAGGGGCTGAGGCCTGATTCTGTCCGCTGCTCAGGGGACACAGGGAGCTCACACTGAAGAGGAATTGCCACCTTGTTGCTTGAGTCTCATGTGTTGCCTGCACTGGCCTTTGATATCTCTTGGTTCACTTGCTTTATTTCCAGGCTGCTTGAGGAGTGGGATGCTTCAGTGCTGGTTACAGCAGAAAATAAAACTAAGTTACTTTAAAATACATTGGTAGATTATGTTTTTATATATGACCTGCTACCTCTATTAACTTACTCAAACACATATAGCTTAGACAGATAGATTTGTGCTACTTGTGTAGAATCTATCTGTACAGACAGTAGATACACGTTCTTCTAATAGGCAAACTACATGGGATGGCCAATATTAGGCTGTGACCTTTAAACAGAAAAAAATATGAGATGTGTCAAGTCTATCCTAAAAAATGATCTCATTAGGTCAGTAACTTTATTTTTATTTATTTATTTATTTTAAAACATATATTTATTTTAATTGGAGGCTAATTACTTTACAACATTGTATTTGTTTTGCCATACATTGACATGAATCCGCCGCAGGTGTACATGTGTTCCCCATCTTGAACCCCCCTCCCACCTCCCACCTCCCTCCCCATATCATCCCTCTGGGTCATGCTAGTGCGTCAGCCCTGAGCGTCCTGTATCATGCATCGAACCTGGACTGGTGATCCGTTTCACATATCATAATATATATGTTTCATGCCATTCTCCCAAATCATCCCACCCTCGCCCTCTTCCACAGGGTCCTTTAAAAATAAATATGTGAAATAATGACTTTCAAACTTAGACATAAGGAAGGAAGATGATGTTGGATATACATAGCAGGGAGAAGAAAATTCTAAATATGCCAGTGAGAAAAATATGTGTTGCTACTTTAATGAATTAAGCTGGGTAAACATAAATGATATGCTTTGACCTCTGGCTGTCTTAGAGATCAAATGAACAGACAAGACAAAATAGCAATTGCATAATATTTCCGGAGAGATTATATTTATTTCAAGAAAGCAAGCAAATTTATATACTTCTGTTACATTTAAAAATAGATTTCATAAAAGAAGGTGAAGTTACAGAAAGTCAAGTGGGCACTAAATTTACAATCTCCATTATTCGAATTCCTGACCCTTGGGATCAGAGTTTTGACCCCTCCCTCATCAGCGGTGTCCAGAACAAATAAAAGGTTTGAGAGGAAAAGAGAAGGAGCAGTAGAGGAAACTGCAAATGAGGGAACTCTTGGACACACAGGCAAACTCACAGCACCACCATCACAAACTTGGAACACCCCCAGAGGCCTTCTGACAGACTGAGGTGATAGTGGGGAGGGGGTAACAGCCTGCACTGACTGTTCTCTTTGATACAAAGAAGCAGAAAAATTCCCTCCGAGTCAAGGACCATGTCATTCTCCCAGGACCAAGAATGGTTACAAAATCCCACAGCCCAGTTGCAACAGCCCATCATGTTCACTTCCCAGTAATTCAGTTCAGTTCAATTCAGTCGCTCAGTCGTGTTTGACTCTTTGTGACCCCATGAATCACAGCATGACAAGCCTCCCTGTCCATCAACGTCTCCCGGAGTTCACTCAGACTCATGTCCACTGAGTCCGTGATGCCATCAAGTCATCTCATCCTCTGTCGTCCCCTTCTCTTCCTGCCCCCAATCCCTTCCAGCATCAGAGTCTTTTCCAATGAGTCAACTCTTGGCGTGAGGTGGCCAAAGTATTGGGATTTCAGCTTTAGCATCATTCCCTCCAAAGAAATTCCAGGGCTGATATCCTTCAGAATGGACTGGTTGGATCTTCTTGCAGTCCAAGGGACTCTCAAGAGTCTTCTCCAACACCACAGTTCAAAAGCATCAGTTCTTCAGTGCTCAGCTTTCTTCATAATCCAACTCTCACATCCATACATGACCACTGGAAAAACCATAGCCTTGACTAGACGGAGCTTTGTTGGCAAAGTAATGTCTCTGCTTTTGAATATGCTATCTAGGTTGGTCATAACTTTTCTTCCAAGGAGTAGCTGTAATCTTTTAATTTCATGGCTGCAATCACCATCTGCAGTGATTTTAAAAATAAAGTCTGACACTGTTTCCACTGTTTCCCCATCTATTTCCCATGAAATGATGGGACCAGATGCCATGATCTTAGTTTTCTGAATTGTTGAGCTTTAAGCCAACTTTTTCACTCTGCGCTTTCACTTTCATCAAGAGGCTTTTTAGTTCCTCTTCACTTTCTGCCATAAGGGTGCTGTCATCTGCATATCTGAGGTTATTGATATTTCTCCCGGCAATCTTGATTCCAGCTTGTGCTTCTTCCAGCCCAGCATTTCTCATGATGTACTCTGCATATACATTAAATAAGCAGGGTGACAATATACAGCCTTGACGTACTCCTTTTCCTATTTGGAACCAGTCTGTTGTTCCATGTCCAGTTCTAACTGTTGCTTCCTGACATTGACCTGAAGTAAATGACTCAGCTCCCCAGGCAAGAAAATAGTTAGATCTTGGTGGAGCATTGTGAACACCAGAATGATCAGGACCAAGCCAGCAGACATCTCAGATATTCAAACAAATGGACATCGCAAGTGACTCTTTTGTCATCTGAGGCAATTTGCACTGTGTGTGTATGTGGTGGGGGTGTGTGTGTGTGCACGTGTGTATGCACACACAGGTTCAGTCACGTCTGACCCTTTGAGACCCCAATGACTTCTAGCCTGCCAGGCAGCCCTGTCCATGGAATTTTCCAGGCAAGAATACTGGAGCTGAATTTTCCAGGCAAGAATACTAAAGGTGGCTGTGTTTCCTTCTCCATAGGATCTTCGTGATCAAGGATCAAACTTGCATCTTTTCTGTTTCTTGCATTGGCAGGTGGATATTTTTACTTCTACCACCTGGGAAGCCCCATATAATAGCATTACACAATAGATATTTCAAATCTCAAGCTAATGAAATTTTATTGGTTATGACTCTGAAAATCAATTTTCTGTCTCTTGTTGACATTATTCATTAGTATTTTATGCATAATATGTTAGGTATATTTTGGAAAACTTTAGTAATCATAGAGTAATATTTCAGAGTTTTAACTCTTTCACTCATGTATTTGCTTATTCATTCACCTTATATTTATTGTGTGCCACATTCTAACTGCTGAACTGGATATTGGGAACAGAGAAGTAGGTAAGGCAAAGACCGTGCTTGCTCTCTCAAAATTTGCAGTCCCTTAGTAAAATGCACCTAGTTATTTAAATAAATTTTATTGGATATTATGATGAAATGTATATGACCAGTTTTTTAATAGAAAGCAAACTGGTCTGGATAGTCAGGAAAAACTTCCTGTAAAAGCTATTGATGAGCTATGATATGGTGGATCACTAGGATTTAGAGAAAGTCTGAATGTTTGACAAAGAGAAAGGGTTTTTCAGTGTCTGTCAAATACATGAATCCACACAAGTAGGTCATACTTGAAGAAAAACTGAGTTATTTAGTTTGTTAGGCTGAGGTATATGCCACTTTGTTCTTCTTCTCAAATATGATTTAACTATGCAAGGAAGACACATTTCTTTAAGTGTACATGAAACTTATGGCATGCAACCTTTATTCTAATAAAACTGTTATAAGTAAAATGAATATCCACTGATTATATTCAAGAAATGTTCCACAAGTGTTGCATTAGTAGATAATTTAATTAACAAAGTTATACTTTCAACCTGGTTATGCTACTTTATAAACACACAATCATAATATTCCATTAAATCACAGTGAGATCAGAGACAGGTATCATCCTGTAGCCTCACGTGATGTTTCAGGGATGTATTTCCCTCAGACAAGAAGGTCATCAAATAAACTGTCACAGAACTTGACAATTCATGGAGACCTAAGGCAACCGAAAGCTCCAGATGGGAGGAGAAGGAGGAAGGAAGGAAACTATATATGAGGGATCCTCTGGAAACACCAGAAGCTCACAGCTCCATTGTCATAATCCAGAAACACTCCAATCCTACCCAGAAGCCTTTTCACACACTGAACTATGGGTAGGAAGCTGAGGGGCAGAAAGTAATGATTGTTCACCTTCATAGAAAAAAGAGGAAATGCTTCTTCAGAATCAATACTGATAGTGGTATCACTTGTCAAGCTGTTTGTACAGACTCCCACAATCCAGTCGGAGGAGTGGGTAACATCAACTCCCACAATCCAGTCGGAGGAGTGGGTCACATCCGCCTTTCAGTACAGCCTCCCAGAAGTGGAAGGCCTGAGCTCCCCACACCCCAAGAGTCTCTCCACCCTGGGCAGTCTGGACGGTCATGACAGTCATCTCAGAAAGGCTTATATTGTGAGTGGTCATTGTCTGCATCAGAACATTATCCACTGCAGAAAGAGCAAAAATCAGATCAGCATGTGGGATTTTCACATCATGAGAGGTAGAGGCTGTCTACACAATGAATCTTTTCATTTTCTTTCCTCCAAAAATACAGGAAATGAATACAAAAAGGAGTTCAAACAGGTGCTTCTATGAAGAACAACATCTATATAGATATATATACCATATAGAAACTCCTCAAACCATGTAGAAAAGGTAAAGAAAAAATATAGCTAATATCATGAACTCTGTGAAATCTGGCAATGTCAAAATCTTGACAGCTTACTTCAAGAACACATGAAATTTAATCTTTTCATTACTTTAGAAAATATATTTGTGTCATTTGTCTTTAATATTTTTTAATATATAAACAGCACTTTACTATTACATGGGTATTTGGGGGACTATAGTCTCTACCTCTTAAGTTTTTGAAGTAAAAATATTTGAGAGAAATTCATCCATGTCTTGTTTGAGTGCTTTTGAGTGGATGTTCTGACAAACCATGTTCACATACCCCTTGCCTTTCTGTTGTTTTGATATTATCTAACAGGATTACATTTATTCTGCCTAAGACAATTTTCATCTATTTTATCAAAAGGTAGTAATTATAAAAATAACAAATATTTGTGTACAATGCATAGCAAATGCAACAGTAATAGAGAAAAAATTAAAACCAACTAATGCCATATTTAAACTCTCAGAAATAAAATAAACTGAATAAACTTACATGATGGCCTGCTACAGTGACAACTAAAGCTTCTGTTTAGAACCAACTAACCAACTAATCTCTTCTTGCTGTCCTTATTTCAGATGTAACTAAAAATGTATGACAAGGTCACATGCCATTTGGCATAAAATTATAAATATTCTCTTATTTTCTGCTTACTACACGTGATTGCCTATTCTGAAAATGACTGGAATATGCACTCTGTTTCTCAATAAATGCATCATTTTAGTTAGCATTTCTAATTTCAATGTTAATAATATGGAAGTGCTAGCAATGGTAATAACTGAAATGTTAGTATCTTAAATCAACTTATATGAACTTGACTGACATCAGCCTTTTAATCTTTAATTTTATATCTTTAGGGTATGAAGTCATTTTTTTTTTTCCTGGTGATCACTTTTTGTCAATAGATGTATTAGTCTCAAAATGTTAATAAATAACAGCTTATACACACAAAAAACATATATTTGCCTAAATTACTACTTTAAAATAACTTCATTTCTTTAGATGGAGGAAATACAGGTTTTTTTAAACAAGCAGTTCTGGGAGAACACATAGCTCCAAGTGAAAATATGAAATAGAACATTCTTTAACTGTTCAGTCACTAAGTTGTTTGTATCCAAAGCCTTGCAACCCCCCAAACTGTAGCTCACCAGGCTCCACTGTCCCCCACTGTCTCCCAGAGTTTGCTCAAATTCATATCCATTGAGTCGTTGGTACTATCTAACCATCTCTTCTGCTGCCCCCTTCTCGTTTTGCCTTCAATCTTTCCCAGCATCAAGGTCTTTTCCAGTGAATTGGCTCTTTGCATCAGGTGGCCAAAGTATTGGAGCTTTATCTTCAGCAACAGTCCTTCCAATAAATATTCAGGGCTAATTTTCTTTAGGATTGACTGCTTTGATACACATAGATAAACTCAAAATGGGTTAAAAACCTAAATGTGAGACTATATACTATAAAACTCTTAGATGAAAACATAGAAAACTCTTTACCATAAATCACAGCAAGATTTTTTTTGAGCCTTCTCCTAAAGGAAATTAAAAAACAAACAAACAAGGAAATGGAATCTAATTATACTCAAAAGCTTCTACACAGCAAAGGAAACTATAAACAAAACAGAAAGAAAACCCACAGAATGGGAGAAAATATTTGAAGAAGATGAGACCAACAAGAGATTTGTCTCCAAAAATTTATAAAGAGCTCATGTATACACTGGTAAACCACTGTGGAGAACAGTTAAGATTTCCTTAAGAAACAAAAATAAAGCTACCATATGATCTCAGTATAAAAATAAGTAAAAAATGGGCAGATGGCCCAAATAGACATTCCTTCAGAGAAAACATATGAATGGAAAAGCAACACATGAAAAGATTCTTGACATCAATATTTACTGGAGAAATGCAAATCAAAGCTACAATGAGATCTAACCTTACATGAGTCAGAGTGACCATCATCAAAGCTACTGCAAACAGTAAATGCTGGGGAGAGCGGTAGCTTATCATTGAGACCGCTAACATGTGCATGAACGTGCCCTCCAGAGACATGGATTCAGCCTGGGACCAAAAGACGCAGGCCCAGCCACTCACCACTTCGTGCAATGAAATTTATTACAGTAACAGTGAAAGCTTGTTGGAAAAGGCTTCCAGCAAAGTCATTGAAAGAGGAAAGAGAGTGCCTGCCTTGCTAGTTTAAGTGGAGCCTTATGTACTTCTCAGCTGGCTGCTGAGAACAGATGAAAAGAAGACCTCAAGGTTGTAAGAGTTCCACCAGACCCTTACCCAAGGCACACATCCTGAGATAATTTGGCACAAGATTAGCCAGGAAGAACGGTACTGGGCAATAGCTCAGGGGTACGAGTCTTGAGAAACAGGCTCCCAGGCAAGATTTGTTACACTTATAATCATTAACATCATTTCAGTTCAGTTGCTCAGTTATGTCCGACTCTATAGAGCTTAAGAAAAGCATTTCCACCAGTAAGACATTGTGCAGTGTGAACATTAGTTCCTAGAGAGGCCAGTTCTCAGGCAAGACACCTTGTTGCACGAGGCATAAGGAAAGCAAGAGTGAGAATGTTCACCTCCTCCTTAAAGGTGACCTGGACTGCCTAAGCTTTAACTCTCTCAAGAGTCTGGAGAAAAGGGAATCTTCCTGCTCTATTCATGGGGATATACACTGATAAACCACTGTGGAGAACAGTTAAGCTTTCCTTAAGAAACAAAAATAAAGCTACCATATGATCTGACAATCCCACTCCTGAGCATATATCCAGGGGAAAATGTGGTTCAAAAGGATACATGCACTTCCATGTTCATTGACAAGTTGTTTGCAACCATCAAGACATGGAAGGAACCTAAATGTCCAGGGACAGATGAATGGATGCAGAAAATGTGTTCTGTATATACAATGGAATATCACTCAGCCATAAAAATAACCAAAAATGCCATGAGCGGCGACATGCAAGGAATTGGAGACTGTCATGCTGAGTGAAGTAAGTCAGAAAAAGAAAAAGCAGTATCATATGATATTGGAATCTAAGAAAATGATGCCAATAGTTATTTATAAAACAGAATCACAGGTGTAGAAAAAATAACATGTAACTTGGGGCTAAGAAGGGGTGAGGGATTAATTAGGAGACTGGGATTGACTCATACACATTACTATATATGAAGTAAATAATTAATAAAAACCTACTGTATAGCACAGGGAACTCAAGTGAACACATGGGAATGAAGTATATAAAAAATAATCTTAAAAAAGAGTTATTGTTGTTATTCAGGAAATAAGTCATGCCCAACTCTGTGCAACCCCATGAACTGCAGCACGCAGGCTTCCCTGTCCTTCATTATGTCTGGAAGTTTGCTCAAACTCATACCCATTGAGTCAACGATGCCATTCAACTGTGTCATCTGCTGTCACCCCCTTCTCTTGCCTTCAATCTTTCCCTGCATTAAGGTCTTTTCCAATGAGCTAGATCTTTGTATCAGGTGGCTAAAGTACTGGAGCTTCAGCTTCAGTTCTTCCAATGAATATTCAGGGTTGATTTCCTTCAGGATTGACTGATTTGATCTCCTTGCTGTCCAAGGAACTCTCAGGAGTCTTCTCTAGCATCACAGCTTGAAAGCACCATTCTTTGGCATGCAGCCTTCTTTATGATCCAACACTCACATGACTACTGGAAAAATCATAGCTTTTACTATAGGGGCCTTTGTTGGGAAAGTGATGTCTCTAATTTTTAATATGCTGTCTCAGTTGGTCATAGCTTTTCTTCCAAGGAGCAAGTGGCTTCCAATTTCATGGCTGTAATTATTGGATGCAGAGATTTTGGAGCCCAAGAAAATAAAATCTGTCACAGGTTCCACTTTTTCCCCATCTATTTGCCATGAAGTGATGGAACCGGATGCCAGGATTTAGTTTTTTGAATGATGAGTTTGAAGCCAGCTTTTCCACTTTCCTATTTCATCCTTATCAAGAAGCTTTTAAGTTCCTCTTTGTTTTCTGCTGTAAAAGTGGTATCATCTGCATATCTGAGGTTGTTGTTATTTCTCCCAGCAATCTTGACTCTACTTGTGAGTCATTCAGCCTGGCATTTGGCATGATGTACTCTGCATATAAGTTAAAGAAGCAGGGTGACAATAAGTAGTCTTGACATCCTCCTTTCCCAATGTTGAACCACTCTCTTGTTTCAAGTCTGGTTCCAACTCTTGCTTCCTTTCCTGCATACAGTCTTAGAAAACAGGGAAGGTGGTCTGGTATTCCCATCTCTTTAAGAATTTTCCACAGTTTTATTTGATTCACATAGTCAAAGGCTTTAGAGTGGTCAATGAAGCAGATGTAATTCCTTGTTTGGAATTTCCTTACTTTTCCTATGATCCAATAGATGTTGGCAATTGGATCTCTGATTCCTCAGCCCTTTCTAAATGCAGCTTGCACATCTGGAAGTTCTCTGTTCACAAACTGCGGAAGCCTAGCTTGAAGGATTTTGAGCTTAATCTTGACATCATATGAAATGATTGCAGTTGCACAGTAGTCTGAACATTCTTTGCCATTTCTTTCTTTCAGATTGGAAGAAAAACTGACCATTTCCAGTCCAATGGCCACTACTAATTTACCAAATTTGCTGGCATATTAAGTGCAGCACTTTCACAACATCATCTTTAATGATTTAAATAGCTCAGCCTGAATTCCATAGCCTCCACTAGCTTTGTTCCTAGTAATATCTCTTAAAGCACACTTTTTTCACTTTTTTTTTTCACACTCCAGGATATCTGACTCTAGGTTGAGTGACCACACCATTGTGGTGATCCAGGTCATTAAGACCTTTTTAGTGTAGTTCTTCTGTGTATTCTTGCCACTGCTCCTTAATCTCTCTGCTTCTGTTATATTCTTGATATTTCTGTCCTTTATTGTGCCCAACTTTGCAAGAAGTATTCCGTTGGTATCCCCAATTTTCTTGAAGAGATCTCTAGTCTTTCCCATTTTCCTCTATTTCTTTGCATTTCTTACCTTTCCTTGCTATTCTCTGGAACTCTGCATTCAGTTGGGTATCTCTTTCCCTTTCTCTATTGTGTTTGCTTCTCTTGTTTTCCCAGCTATTTGCAAGGTCTCCTCGGACAAGCACTTTGCCTTCTTGAACTGATTGCATGGATCACAGCTTTGTGTAACTCAAGGAAGCTATGAGTCATACCTTGCAGGGCCACCAAAAATGGACGAGTCATGATGGAGAGTTCTGACAAAACGTGGTCCACTGGAGAAGGAAATGGGAAACCACTTAACTGTTTTTGCCTCACGAACCTCATGAACAGTATGGAAAACAGGTGAGATTTTATATATATGATTCACTTTGCTATACACCTGAAACTAATACAATATTGTACATATTTCAAAAAACTTAAAAATAAGAAAAGAAAATTTCCCATCTAGTATCTTCCCCTGAATGGAGCACCATGACCCATCTGTGATTAAATATGAAAATGTTTTGAGGAATAGAATGCAAACAGAGTCAAAATAAAGAAAATCTTAAAAGATAGTTGTCCAAACTTCATAGACAGTATCACATTTCTTTCACAGACTGTCTATGATTTTTTTAGTCTATACTGCAGTGTACAATTATGCAATAATCTTTAACTACACAGCTTAGCATCAATATTTCAAAGGTACATACATATTGAATAATATGAAAGGGTATGGGATGATATGCAGGGGATGGCTAAAAGGAACAGAATCTTAGAGAATAACCACCAGCCTCTGTTCTGTGTGCAGTTACAGCCAGGGGGAAACAATAGTGTGTAACCAAAATGAGCCTCAGTGGGAAAAATTTCATGGAAAACTGAATGAATAAAACTTAAGAGACTTTAGTTCTGAAGGGGTTGAGGCAGAAGGCAAGAGTAATAAGTGGTATTATTGGGGAGCTTGACTGTTCTGGGCTGGAAAACAGAATGTGAAGAACTCCTCTTCCTGAAGAAATATCCAAGAAGTAATGCAGGCAAATTCAGACATTCAGACAGGTAACCAAAACTAGTGGGTCGCTTCAATTAGGACAATAATAAACTTCTATAAATGGAGACGTGAAATTTATAATTGGGGAGTTCTTTTATTTATTTTTTAATATAAATTTATTTGTTTTAATTGGAGGCTAATTACTTTAAATATTGTACTGCTTTTGCCATACAGCAACATGAATCCCCCTCTTCATGGATTGGAAGTGTAAACTTAATTTGTGATTCTTTACCTGAGATTGGATTATGGTAATTGGATTAAGTAAATTTCAGAACGTTAGACTTCAATCCTTGTCCTCTAGATGTGTTTACAATTCTTGAGAAATCTAATCACATGCTCCTATACCTTTATGCAGGGTTGATAACCTTATCATTTTGAGGAAGTAGACCCGGTCTTCAGAGGATATACAAAGCATCCAGCAAAGATCCAAGCTCATTCTTTTCCAGAGCCCAGAGCTGTTGCCTTCGGAATTGACTGGACTGTGGAGATTTGAAGGTGTTTGTCACCAGGAAGTGAACACCTAAACCCTGAACTGATATAACAGAGTTACTTCCTGAATAAGAGAGAAGAGTTCTGTAACAGTACTGAGGTGAGACCTGATCCAGGTACGATGAATTTGAGCTATGTTCAGTTAAAAATAAAACTTTAATGGTAATCATGGATAGAAAACCTAATTTCTTTGTCTTCCAGTAATATCTATTTTTAAGCCCTGCATCAAATATTTGTTCCATATGTGATTTTTAGACAAGTAATATTTTATCCACAGTATGTCAAGTATCCTCCTTATAAACTGGGGGTAAAAATTAGTGAATATTGGTGAGAATACTAAAATGGTTCATTCGTATAACAGGAGTTAACCCTATGCTTAAAAATCGTTTTCTTGGGGATGGTTTTGACCACCGCCCCCTGTACAATGTTATGAACTTCCATCCATAGTTCTACAGGAATATGGTTACTTCTTACAAACAGCTGAGAAAAGAAGAGAAGCACAAGGCAAGGAAAAAAAGGAAATATATATCCATCTGAATGCAGAGCTCCAAAGAATAGCAAGGAGAGATAAGAAAGGCTTCCTAAGTTATCAGTACAAAGAACTAGAGGAAAGTCATAATGGGAAAAAAAATAGAAATCTTCAGGAAATTAGAGCTATCAAGGGAACATTTCATGGAAAGATGGGCACAATAAAGGACAGAAATGGTATGGACCTAACAGAAGTAGAAGATATTTAGAGGAGGTGGCAAGAATACACAGAAGAAGTACACACACACACACAAAGATCTTAGTGACTCTAATAGCCATGGTGGTGTGATCACTCACCTAGAGCCAGACATCTTGAGGTGCTTAGTCAAGTGGGCCTTAGAAAGCATCACTGCAAATAAAGCTAGTGGAGGTGATGGAATTCCAGCTGAGCTATTTCAATTCCTGAAAGATGATGCTGTGAAAGTGCTGCACTCAATATGCCAGCAAATTTGGAAAACTCAGCAGTGGCCACAGGACTGGAAAAGGTCAGTTTTCATTCCAATTCCAAAGAAAGGCAATGCCAAAAAATGTTCAAACTACCACATAAATTGCACTCACCTCACAGGCTAGCAAAGTAATGCTCAAAATTCTCCAAGCCAGTCTTTGTGAACCCAGAACATCTGAAGGTTCAAGCTGAATTTGTAAAAGGCAGAGAAACAAGAGATCAAATTGCCAACATCCATTGGATCATAGAAAAGGCAAGATAATTCCAGAAAAATATCTACTTCTGCCTCATTGACTACACTAAAGCCTTTGACTGTGTGTATCACAACAAATGGTGGAAAATTCTTAAGGAGACGGGAATATCAGACCACCTGACCTGCCTCCTGAGAAACTTGTATGCAGGTCAAGAGGTAACAATTAGAATCAGACATGGAATGGACTGGTTCAAAATTGAGAAAGGAGTATGTCATGGCCGTATATTGTCACCCTGCTTATTTAACTTATAGGCAGAGTACACCATGTGAGATGCCAGGCTGGATGAAGCACAAGCCAAAATCAAGATTGCCTGGAGAAATATCACTAACCTCAGATATGCAGATGACACCACCCTTATGGCAGAAAGTAAAGAAGGACTAAAGAGGCTCTTGATGAAAGTGAAAGAAGAGAGGGAAAAAGCTGGCTTACAAATCAATATTCAGAAAACGAAGATCATGACATCTGGTCCCATCACTTCATGGCACAGAGATAAGGAAACAATGGAAACAGTGGCAGACTTTATTTTCTTGGGCTCCAAAATCACTGCAGATGCTGACTGCAGCCAAGAAATTAAAAGACACTTGCTCCTTGGAAGAAAAATGTGACCAACTTAGACAGCATATTAAAAAGCAGAGGCATTATTTTGCCGACAAAGTTTCATCTAATCAAAGCTTTGGTTTTCCCACTAGTCAGGTATGGATGTGAGAGTTGGGCCATAAACAAAGCTGAGTGCCAAAGGATTGATGCTTTTGAACTGTGGTGTTGGTGCAGACTCTTGAGAGTCCCTTGCACTCAGAGGAGATGAAATCAGTCAATCCTAAAGGAAATCAATGCTGAGTATTCAATGGAAGGACTTATGCTGAAACTGAAACTTCAATACTTTGGGTAACTGATGCGAAGAACTCACTCATTAGTTAAGACTCTGACTCCAGGAAAGATTGAAGGCAGGATGAAGAGGGGTTGATAGAGGATGAGATGGTTGGATTGCATCCCAGATTCAAGGACATGAGTTTGAGCAAGCTTCGAAAGTTGATGGACAGGGAAGCCTGGCATCCTGCAGTCCGTGGGTTCACAAAGAGTCAGAAACTACTGAGGGAGTGAACTGAACTGAAGAGGTGGTGAAGGACCTCAAAGTTGAGAAAATGAAGGTCTAGCCATTATCCCTGGAGGTCACTATTTTTATCAGTTTTTTAGAGCTCCCGCAGCACCCGACCCCATAGGGGTGGCTTAAAATCAGTGTATTCTCTGACAGATCTGGAGGCTGGAAATCAAGGTGTTGGCAGGGCCGTACTCTCTTCAAAGGCTCTGAATGAATTTGTCTTTGTCTCTTCCAGTGCCAGCTGGCTCCTGGCAGTCCTCAAACTATGACATTTAACTTGAATCTCTGCTTCCTTACAGGACCTTTTCTGCTGCATCTAAAACATCTTTCTCTCATCAGGACACCTGTCAGCAGAGTTAGGGTCCACTCTCTATCCTGGATGGTCTCATCATGATGCTTTCACCTTGATTATGTCTCCATTCTAAAAATAAAGTCACAGTGATAATGGCTGTTGGGATTTGGATATAATTTAGGAGAGGGTAAGGGGCACGTTTTGGAGAAGGGAATGGCAACCCACTCCAGTATTCTTGCCTGGAGAATCCCCTAGACAGAGGAGCCTGGCAGCTACAGTCCATGGGGTCACAGAGGGTCGGACACGACTGAGCAACTAACACAATGGGCACATTAACTCACTACTTCATGAACAGAATGAAAGGATTCTGTCCTAAATTCAAGAGGTCTCAGATTTTGCTGGAGAAAGTAAAAACCTCAGTAGTTTTTCTTTGCTTTGCACATAGATTATATGCAGTAGAGAGAGAAATAGTTAAAGCAAGGTTTCAGATTGTGAGGTTTTGTTTAGTGAATTCCTTTGAAGTTTTTTCAAGGTTAGAATTACTGAGTCAAAGGCAAATATACTTTTTAAGGATTTGAATGCATATATACAAAACATCCTAAAGTCCATCAGCTGGTTGGATCTCCTTGCAGTCGAAGGGACTCTCAAGAGTCTTCTCCAACACTACAGTTCAAAAGCATCAGTTCTTCAATGCTCAGCTTTCTTCATAGTCCAACTTTCACATCCATACATGACTACTGGAAAACCCATCACTCTGACTAGATGGACCTTTGTTGGCAAAGTAGTGTCTCTACTTTTTAATATGCTGTCTAGTTTGGTCATAACCTTTCTTCCAAGAAGTAAACATCTTTTAATTTCATGGCAGCAGTCACCATCATCAGTGATTTTGGAGCCCCATAAAATAAAGTCTGTCACTGTCTCCCCATCTATTTGCCTTGAAGTGATGAGACCAGATGCCATGATCTTCGTTTTTTGAATGTTGAGTTTAAGCCATCTTTTTCACTCTCCTCTTTCACTTTCATCTAAGAGGCTCTTTAGTTTGCTTTCTGGCATAAAAGGTGGTGTCATCTGGGGATCTGAGGTTATTGATATTTCTCCCAGCAATCTTGATTCCAGCTTGTGCTTCATCTAGCACAGTGTTCCTCATGATGTACTCTAAGTTAAATAAGCAGGGTGACAATATATAGCCTTGATGTACTCCTTTCCCTATTTGGAACCTGAACATTTTTGACGTATTTTATTTTCTCTAATAGTGAATCTACTAATATTTAATCTTAATTTTGTGTTATAAGTAATGCAACATTTATTGATTCCCTTATTCTTTTTATGGATGATAAAATATTATATTAAAACTAATTAGAACTACTCTCCTCTGAAAAGTATTTATGTGAATGCCATGTATGTAATAAAAACAGCTGTGCTTTTTCATGAGCAGTTCATCCAAAAATCTGAATTATATATATAGAGATGAAATATTTATTTTTAGCAAATCCCATCTATTAACTACCATGGAATCCTCCAAAAAATTTAGCAATCCAGTGTACATTTTGATATATGATTTCAGCTTTGCCTGTGCACGTCCATAAGTAAAAGTATATACCCAAAATGATGCCACAGTTAATTACTGTTTTTTGAAGCTAAGTATCAAAATATTTCACTGATTTAGGCTTTCTAAATAATATCCTACTGTTACTTGTTTCACAAGTACTAGTTGCAAAGTATATTTATATATAATTTTGGAAACAGAAGTCAATTTCAAGACAGATTTCAATTTTGAAATCTGTTATTGAAAACATTCTTTGGCCTAATAGCTAGTCATTTCAAGCCACATATAATTTTGACCATGTTGGGTTGAATCAAACTTTTCTCAACAAAGCAACTGCATTTTTAAAAATGCAATGTTCCTGTACAATTACTCTAAAATCAGAATGAAATCAAACCTGGATGCCAGAATTTGGAGCCTCTTTCTCAAATTCCCAAACTAATCTACAATAATTATTCATATTTTTATCAATTCTATACACTGGTAGAATTTGGATTACAACTGAAAGGGTTTTAATGACCATTGTAAATTTGATGTGTTACTAGGCCGTAGAACTTGTGAATAAAGGGCAGCAATTATCAAATCATGTTAGGATACACATTCAAATATCTTAGTAAACTATAATCAAATATGGAGGGAATTTAAGGAGAATGCAAGATCCTTAAAATCAGAGAGGAATGGGTATTCAATATAAGATCAGTGATGAGGACTGGGACTTCAGTTGTGGATTCTATTAACATATAGAGATTAGAAAGATTTAGTGCAGTTAGCGTTGATTGGGTTTATCCAAGGGAACTGTGGTAATCTAATCAGGAAGGGGCTCAAGGGTCCTGATAGTCAGGTCCTGATCTCAGATGCACTGTTTCTTCTGTTCAGAGTTGTTCTGAGTTGGCTGGACTGTGGACAGCTCTGAAAGTTACAGCTGCTGACCCATCTAGAGAACACAGAACTCCTGACTGGATGGGACTGATTTTCATACCAGCATTGAGGAGACCAAATCTACAACTTTCTGGTGAGTAAATGGTTCTGAGTAGATGGATTCATATTTCTTTCCCTCAAAAAATAAAAGAATAATTATAATTCAGCAGTAACAGGTCTAATAATTTCTTAAGCAAATAAAAAAAACTGGTTCATAAGAATTATGTTATTACTTAGAATTCATTCTGAAATTATAGACTTTCCTTCAAATCATTGTGAATGAACATGAGTGATTCTACAAACTTATGATTCTATGATATAAAAGGAAAATATTAATTTCTTAATGGGAAGTCCTAGACAGTTTTTCCCATTTAGCATGATACCTAAAATTTGATTGAGAAACTGCTGCAGAACATGAAGAGTAATATATTTGTAAGGAAAAGTTGGGTTTTCTGCCTTTAAATTATCCAATAGCAATCCAGACCTGATGATGGTTCTCAAAAAAAGATTGGTAACACACCAAATATCTGAAAAAAAAAAAAAGAAATTCTGCACTCACTCTGATATAGAAGTGAAAACTTTTATTAACTTCAGTCATTTATTTTGAAACACAATATATTAGATGGCTGGCTTCCCTCATAGCTCAAGGGAAAAGAAGCTTCCTGCAGGAGAGTCTCTAGGGCCCCTGGAGGAGGAAATGTCAACCCACTCCAGTATTCTTGCCTGGAAAACCCCACGGACAGGAGCCTGGTGGGGGTACAGTCCAAGGGGTTGCAGAAGAGTCACACAGGCCTCAGGGACTAAACAACAGTATTAGATGGAGCTGTGTCTCTATTGATTGATGGATTTGATGAATTTGGCTGCACCAGATCTTTCTTGCACCTCGAGGGATCTTTAGATGGGGCATGCAAACTCTTAGTTACCACACAGGAATTCTGTGTCTTGGCAGGTGAACACTTAGGTGTGGAATGAGGGCTCTAATTCCCTGATGAAGGACGAAATGCTGGTCCCGTCCACTGGGAACATGGAGTCTTTGTAGGAGATTTCTGGAGATTACGAGTGAAATAACATAAAACATACAAGGCATACAAAAGACAGACAGGTCACCACTCTGGCCAGAGGAACAACTGGGCAAACTAATTGCCGTTTATTATTATAAAGTCCTCCTTAGGCAGAATTCCAGACTGTAAGAATAAGCCTTTTCAGTACAGCGCAGGTGCATACATGTTATCGTATAGCAAAAGGGAGTGAAATCTCTGTCTACTGAAGAGTCTGCCCAAAGCCCTCATCTCCTTCTTATCTCAAGAAGGGAATGCTCCCTCGTTTGCAAGGGACCATTAAACTCAAGGCTGTGTCCAGACTCTTTGGCAGAATGCCTTGTATGCAAGGATGCTCAGCCTGAGCAGAGAGACCCGTTTGCAGGCACATCTCTGCTACCCTATTAACCCTTCAGTTTTAGCCACTGAACCTCCAAGGAAGTCCCAGAACTGGTCTTACTGTGACTTGGAATTTCTATGTTTCCAAACAGAAAAACTTTTCTGATAGTAGAGCAAATCTGATAAGATTGGGAGTATGTTGATGTGCTAACCAAAGAAATTGATTCCCCTTACATTAAGGTCACTTAAATTGAAGAGTGTCATTGTCAAAGAGAAGAGAAAATTTAATTGTTAGAGTTCTCAGAACTGAAAGTTGTAGTTAAACAAAGATTAGTGTTATGCTTAAGAGTCATTTTTATTAGAGATAGAAGGGACTGAGTTTTAATAGAATAAAATAGGACACTGAACATAAACACCTTTGTTTAGTGTAGATAACTGCGTGTGATACACTGTGTGTGATGTGTCATTGTTTCTCAGGTTGCTCTGTCAGAGGCGGTAAGAGGACTCTTCTTGTGTGAGTGCAGGGGACACGTGCAGAGAAGGGCTTCCCCTGCCAGCGCCTGAAGTATCTGCGCCTCCTCCACAGGTCAGTGTTCCTATTTGTTCATTTCTATGAGCTTCCCATGAGACGCGTTTTGTCATCTTTCTATCTCAGCCAAAACAGAGAGTCCCTAGCATATTGTGAAGTAGTGAAATGAAAGTAGTTCAGTTGTGTCTGACTCTTTGAAACCCCATGGACTATCCAGTGCACGGAATTCTCCAGGCCAGAATGCTGGAGTGGGTAGCCTTTCCCTACTCCAGGGGATCTTCCCAACCCAGGGATCAAACCCAGGTCTTCCACATTGCAGGCGGATTCTCTACCAGTTGAGTCACAAGGAAAGGGTCTTGTTGTATACAGTCGTATTTAATATGCCTTATTATAATGTCTATTGACCTCACCAGAAATGAAATACTGACCACTTAAACTCTTTTTCAATCCTTACACGTTTACCCTTCTCTTCTCTTCATCTTCCCTTTGCACTTCTATGACATGTTTCTTAGATGAATTATGTCAATCATCGTCTCAACTGCACATTCAGTCTATGGCCATCTGGACTTTTCTTAGGAGGGAGCTATGCTCAGAATCCTAAGGAGTGTTACTGTTCTAAAGAAGATTACATTCATAGTAACATTGAGCAGAAAGTACAGAATTCCTGTCTACCTCCTACCTCCCCAGATTAAGTGCATGCCCCACCCCCCCACCGCCAACCATTATCACATTATGTCTCAGAGTGGTGTGTTTATTATGATTTAGGAACCTCAACTGACACTTCATTATCACCCAAAGTCTATGGTTTCACATTAGTGTTCACTCTTGGTGTTGTGCATTCTGTTAGTTTTCACTGATATACAGTGACAAGGATCCACCTTTATAATATCCAGAAGTGTTAGACTGCTGAAAGCCATTTGTGATCACCTATTCATCAGTCCTATCATCCTAACTGCTGGGAAGCAAACTTTATTTCACTGTCCTCATATATGTCTCTTTTTTTCCCATATATTCCTCTTTCCTGGAATGTCTTATAGCTGGACTCATGAAGTATATATGCGTTTAGGCTTAGCTTCATTCACTTAGAGATATGAATAAAAGAATGCTCTGTGTCTCTTGCTGGCTTAATCATTTTTTTTTTTTAAAGAACTGAGTAATATTTCTTGGCTTTGATGTACCACAATTTCTTTATCCATTCATCTTGGTTGTTTTCAAGTTTTGTGATTATGACCAAAGTGCCTATAAACATCCCATTGCAAGTCCTTTTTTTTTTTTTTTAATGAATATAGGTTTTCAAATGATTTGGGCAAATACAAAGGAGCATGAGTCCTGACTTACATGGTAGGATATTTAGTTTAGTAACAAGTTGCCTTATTGTCTTTCAGAAGGCTTGTATTGTTTTTCATCACCTTAGGAAATGAAACAAATTTCCTGATATTCCATCCTCTCAGTACTTGGTCCTTCTTTGGGATTTTGACCATTCTTGCCCATGTGCTGCGGTATCTCATTGCTACTTTAAAGCCCTCTTGCTTGTCAGGCATTTTAATTTTTAACTTCCCTTCCTTTTCTCTCATCCTTTGTCCCTTAAGTGAGTCCCCAGGCTTTTGTTCATTTCTATGTAAGCCCCACTGTGGCAAGTTGGGGTCAGGCCTGAGGATTTTTAATTGTGAAAAGAAGCTTCAGAATGCTCAACAGGACTCTCAACTCAGAGGATGGGTGGGTTTTCATTTATATTCTTGAGGGTAAATGAAATGACAGAAGGGACATATCCAAGCTGGCTGTGCTTCTCTCCTGTGTCACGCAGGAGAGTAACTTCCCTTTTCTTTCTGCACAGAAACGGAGGATCACACACAGTGCAGGACTTCAGAAATCACTCACCTGCTGAGTCTGGAGAGTGAAGAAGCTGAAGATTCTGCTGAGGTGTCTGAGTTTCTGGGATCACAGAAGTGTCCCAAAGACCTAGAAATGGCGATGCCTAAACGCCAAGAGGACTGGTCCAAGGAAGACATTGTGCAGTTACTGGAAAGTATGGAGAAAAGCATTCCATCCAGTGACAGGCACACGTTCAAAACAGTCCAATCAGTGATGGACTGGGGAAAAGTAGCTTTTAAAGATTTTTCTGGGGAAATGTGTAAACTCAAATGGTTAGAGGTTTCCCATAAGGCGAGAAAGTTTCGCACGCTGAAAGAATTAGTCTTGGAAGCTAAGGAAAATGTTAGCAATCCTTCCAAAAAACACAAGAAAACACAACAAAACACCAGAAAACACAAGAAACATGCTTATCTGTTCAAGAAGTCCCTGACAGCATACCGCCACATTTCCCAAGTGATGCGACCCCAGTGCATCCAAAAACACCCCAAGATAAGCAACCAGCCGCTGACCAGGGTTCTGTCTGAGGAACACAGGAAGGAGCCTGAGCAGCTGAGGGTGAAACACAGTCAGGATCTTGAGAAAGAGAAAAAAGATTTTAGGGAGAAAGTGGCTCTGTTCAGAGCACAGCAACCTGGTCTAGTCCAAAACCCAGAGAAATCTGGTGTCCCCCAAAGAAGTGAAATGAAAGTGCCAGAGAAGTTTCAGGAGAATGTTCAAAAGGTGAAGTTTCCCCCAGAAAACAGTTTACCCATGAAGTGGAAATTCCACGGACAGCCCAAGAAGCCCCCGATGAATGCCTATCACAAGTTTCACCAGGATCTCTGGTCAAGCAGGGAGCTGAAAGTGGTGCCTCCGAGGCAGCGCATGGTGGAGATCAGTAGACGCTGGCAGTGGGTCCCCCAGGACCAGAAGGAGCTTTATAAGAAGCAGGCGGAGGAACTGCAGACACAGTACAAGGTGGACCTTGATCTCTGGCTCAGGACTCTGTCTCCTGAAGAATATGCTGCTTACAGAGAGGCGACCTGTGCTAAGCGTAAGAACATGAGCATGATGGGGGGCCCGAACCCCAAGATTAGAAGGATGGGTCTGCAGTCCCCATCATCAGATAATCTGCAAGGAAGACTTAGAGAGGACCCGGGGCTTCAGGCTGCAGAGTTAGCATCATCAGACATGACTGGAGAACATTCTCCTGCCTCAGGGAGATCAGAGGAAAATGAGAAAGAAGAGGAGGAAGGCTCCTCAGCCCCCAGCACTGAGGATGAAGATGGAGATTCTGAGCAGGGGGACACCAGCTCCAGCTCATCCTCCTCAGGGGACTCTTCTGACTCAGATTCCGACTGAGTTTAGTTCACAACCCAAAGGGACAGAACTTTCCAGCAAAAGTCGATGGGCTCGTCTCTCCATGCTTTTTCATTGCCTTCCTTCTTTCCCTACCTCTTCATGCAAAGCGGGACCTCTTGGAAAGAAGGCATCTTGTGCTGTAATTTCTGGCCTCTCCATTTACACCAAGTTCACCCCGAGAGAAAGTCTATCCAATGACGGCTCATGGAATAAACCCTGAGCTGACTGGGCTGCGGGGCACCCTGGACTAGACTGAGCTCCCTGAACTGGAAAGGTTTGCTCTCCTACCTTCTGCCTGCCAGACGTGTGAGGGGCTCCAGGGTTTTGTGAGCCCCTTCTCTGTGACCTTTCCCTCAGGACTCAGGCAGTGAGCTGGGGAGGGGAGATCTGATTGACTGAAAGTAGGAGACTTGCCTTAAAGAAAGCTGTCAGACCCTGATGTCTCTAGCCCTTCTCTCTGGGCTGAGGAGCTGGTCCTTCCTTACCTTAGAAGTGGGGCTGGCACATGGGCAGCAGCATTTCCATGTGTGTGTGCATCCCATGAACTGTCTGTGAGATTTTCTCACTCATCAAAACCTTGAAATTAAAAATGTGTAACCCCTCCACCTGAATTAGCTTTTCCTTAAACCCAGCTTCCTCTGACTGGGTTTGAGTTTTCAGGCCATGTCTGAATTTCTGCAGGTTTCTGCCCCAACCACTTCCTCCTGCTCCAGGTTGTAAGTGAATCATGTTTTTACCCAGACTCAAATTGTATTATATTAGGACTTGTATAGTTTTTGTGTCAGTATTTTAGTTCACAGTTACTAAACTGTTTGGGAATTAATCTACCACTATGACACTTTTTTATTATTTTGGTTTATTGATGTATTTGAAAGTGTATTTAAAGCTAGTGCCATCTCATTAAACTTTTTTTTCTTAAACTTTCCTGGCTATTTTCATTTTTGATTCTCATGGACAATTAATATCACACAAGTATTTTTCTTATTGAAAAGTGTTTAATTTGGGACTTCTTCTTCTTCCATGATGTCTTAGTGGAATATTTTATTCCTCATGAATATACAGTTGGGGAACGTAACTGTAGAGCATATGGAAGTCTGTTCAATTTTGTGTGGCAGCATGGATGGGAGGGAAGTGTGGGGAAGGATGGACACAGGTATATTCTTGGCTGAGCCCCTTTATTCTTTACCTACCTGAAATTACCCGAATATTATTACTTCTCTCCTCTCTCTGTCTCTTTTTTTTTTTTTAACAGATTAATTTACTTATTTTTTACTGAGCTCAGTCTTCTTTCAGTGCAGGACATGTTACCAGTTAGGGGGAGCTGAGGCAACTCAGTGCTCGGCTTCTCCCTGGGGTGGTTTCCCTGGGTTTGGAGCAGGGCCCTAGAGCAGTGGCTCTGGAGTTGTGACACGTGAGCTTCAGTGCTCCAGGGCCTGTGAGATCTTCCGGGACCAGGAATCAAACCCATGTCCCCTGCATAGGAAGGCAGATTCTTACCACTAGACCAGCAGGGAAGACCTACCACAGAATTATAACAGGCTATACCTGCAATACAAATAAAAACTGTTTAAAGAAACAGGCAGGGAAATACAAATACTAGATGAATATAGGCTAAGATTCTGAATTTTATAATAGAAAAAGACAACATTGGTTAAAATACTAAAATATGTATTTATCTGTTGCTTCACCTATACATGAACTGGGAATAAAACTCCAGTCTTATAGGATCTAATTTAAGATTAGATTAAATGCTTCCAAATTGACTTGCTCACAGTTCATTCACACCCACAAAATGTTAAGTGATTCCTTTCCTCTAGGAAAATCTGAACATATCTTTTGATTGAAAAGACTCAGGGAGGAAAGCAGGAAGCACTGCTCACGGCCTGCCAGACAGCTGCTCCCTTTTATTCTAGAAATGGGAATGAAGCCAAGATCTAGCAACTCAACCCCAGAGATACTTCTGCCTCTTTGGCTGTGGGACCCATGTTCTCCACGTCATTAGCCCCTCCTTCCCAGAGCCTGCCCAGCCTGCACTTCTGACCCCTGCACTGTGGAAGGACAGGCAGCAGCAGGAGGAAAGCAGGGCTCAGGGACTCACCTCTCAGGATTCTCAGGCTGCCGTTTCCTCCTCCAGGAGATTTCCCATCCCAGGGATCAAACCCACATCTCCCGCATTCCAGGCAGATTCTTCACCCTCTGAGCCACCGAGGAAGCCCGGGCTTGGCTTTTAAATACTCCCATGAAATAAAATGCCTCTCCTTTCAGGTGGTGACTCATGTTTTAGTCGGCAGTTTCCATCCAATCCCTGGAACTCAGGTGAGTGGGGACAAGACACTGTGGGTTGGGAAAAGGTCTCGGAAGAGCACGGCAAGTCACAATAAAATGAATAAACTAAAACATGGAAAATAAGCTTTATTCAGAGATTTTACAGAAGATCATAGCAGAAAGGTACTGCCGGGGACCAGCCCCAGTGGATCCAGGGAATTCGAAGGGTGGACGGCGTTGGCGTGGAAAAACTTGTTTATTTATTAATATAAGATTAGATTAAGAAACTGTAGCGTAGTAGGAAGATTAAGTGGAGGAAGAGGGCTGAATAGCTTGGTTTACGCGGAAGGCCAATAAAATTCCAGACAAGGAATTTGCACCATCTACGTTGGGCCACCGGCGCCCGCTTGAATATCTAAGGGTGCCTCGCCTTAAGCTCCCTTTCGTGCGGGTCTTAACAGCCAGGGCAAGTAAGTAGACCTGGCGAGCCTCCGCGCCCCAGGTGGAGATTCAGCCTGAAGTTAAAGTAAAGAGCAGAGAGAAGGAAAGGGAGAGAAGAAGAAAGAGAGAGAAAGACACGGGGGGAGCCAGAGTCCCAAGAAACCAGGCAGAGAGACTAGTTCGAGAAACTGGTCCGAGAAACTGGCCCCCATCCTTTATTGTTCAGAAGGCCTTCTATACTTTTGATAAAACACGGAGATCAATGGGTAACACAAAATTATGTAGCGTTCGCAACCCAGACTCTTTCCGTATATCATTTTGTATACAAAAGGTCTCAGGTGATTTACATTATCTTCTGGCCAAGAGGCTTGTTAACACTTTTTGGCTCTCTTCCTTAATGAATGTTAATTTTGTTTCCCGTGAAGTGTTTTTCTTTAATCTGCATCTCCTTAAAGCATTAAAGTTACATCTCTATAGAACAAAGGTGCAGTGGGTTATAACAAAGAAGGTACTTAACTCGAAGATCTAATGTTGCTAATACCAGGTCTACTACTTGTTTTTCTATATACCAACTATATCTAAAAATAAAGGATATGAAAATTTGGCAGCAAGCATTGACCCAACAAATGAAACTTTTAATCAGTCCTATTCTAAAGGTTTTGACTCCTCGGAAGCCCCTACATTCCTAGGATGTTTTAAGCTTCCTGTGCCTCCTGCGGTCAGGAGGCCTCAAACAATCACAAGCGCAGCTGTAGAGTCCTGCAGGCAGGCTAGAAAGCCATCGGAGGGTTTTTGGATTGAAACACTCTTTCAAATGCAGAAGACTAAAGCCCTGAATTGACTGTTTCCAGAAAATGTCAGAAGAGTGGAAAAGCAGAGCACAAAAGCCGGCAGATTTTTGTTGGGGTACATGCTTAGGAATTTCCAGAGGGGTCCCTGAAGTCTGAGCACGCCTTGCGTATGTCAGCTTCCTTCCTCATGACCTTGTCACGGGCGGGATTCCTCACACTGGCTCCCAGCAAGGTACCTTCTCAGGTGGCTCTGAGGAACTCTTCAAAAGTTATAAGGGGAGCCAGAGTACAAAAGGTCACAGGCTGAAAAAACATTCAGAAAGCATCAAAAGGTTACTACAGATGATGAACATGATACATCTCAAATTAATGATTTTCATGCTTTTAAACAATTGTTATTTATTTATTTTTATAACCTTCTTTATTTGTTTGCTTATTTTTGGCTGTGCTGTGTCTTATTGCTGAGTGCAGCCTTTTCCGGTTGTGGCAAGCAGGGGTACTCTCGAGTGGAAATGCGTTGACTTCTCCCTTTGGAGGCATCTCTCATCGCAGAGAGTGGGACCGGGGTGTGGGCACCAGTGGTCATGGCCCCCAGGCTCTAGTCGGGTGCTCAGTAGTCGTGGTGCTTGGGCTTAGTTGCTCCACAGTCTGTGGGGTCTTCCTGGACAGGGATCCAGCCTGTATCCCTGGCGCTGACCAGTGGATTCTTAACCACAGGACTGCCAGGGAAGTTCCTTTTCATGCTTTTCTCTGTGAAAAGTGGTAAGAATCTGGGCTTATTGAAGTCATGGTTATGATATGCATCTTAACTCCCTCAGGACACCATCCTGTTTTCCTCTCCTTGAACTCCCCTCAGGGCACACTGTTTGGGGGGACTGCAGTGGATAACAGCCTTTTTCTGGAACATCCTTTGTTTACTGAAATGACAAGTGAAATATTTATCCCCAAGCAAAAGCCTAGGAGACTGGAAGCAGAACTGAGCTGCTGTTCAGTTGCTCTGTCGAGCCCGTCTCTTTGTGACCGCAAGGAATGCAGCGTGCCAGGCTCCCCTGTCCTTCGCCATCTCCCTCAGTTTGCTCAAATTCATGTCCATTGAGTTCGTGATGCCATCCAACCATCTCATCCTTTGTCAACCCCTTCTCCTCCTGCCCTCAATCTTTCCCAGGATCAGTTTTTTTTAAAATAATGGTATATATTTAATGGTATTTATGATTAGTTATTATAATTTTTAATTAATTTATTAGTTTTAATTGGGGGCTAACTACAATATTGTAGTGGTGTTTGCTATACATTGACATGAATCAGCCATGGGTGTGGGCCTCAGGGTCTTCCAATCAGGTGGCCAAAGTACTGGAGTTTTACCAATATCAGTGCTTGCAATGAATATTCATGGTTGATTTCTTTTAGGATGGGTGTATTTGATCTCCTTGCAGTTCTAGGGACACTGAAGTGCCTTCTCAAGAATTGAAAGCATTGGTTCTTCAGTGCTCAGCCTCCTTTATGATCCAACTCTCACATCCATACATGACTACTAGAAAAACCACTGCTTTGACTAGAGAAATGCCTGCTCACACCTGTGCTGGGAGAAGCTGATAATCTCTGCAATGCCCCTGGACAGTATCACAAAGGTCCTGAATATGGGGCAGCTGAACTGTATCCAAGAGGTACAAGTGACCTGGATCTGGCATCTGTCCATCCTGGCCACATCTGCTGCTCTCCTGGGTCAGAGAAGCAACGTGCAGAGACCCCATCTCTCCCTCATTCACAGTCTACCCATGAGGAGCAGCAGCAGGAAGTTGTCCGATTTCCCCCTCAGTTTCTAAGCGGCACCATCTCCAGTCCCTCTGTCTGGACTCTCCCTCCTTGTCTGAACCTGCCTGGACCAGACGCTCAGGTGAGGGTGGACCGCTGCCTGGGAAACAGTCAACACAGCATTGGCATGGCAAGCACCCGGGTCCTTTGTGGCTCTGTCCTGAGCTGTGGCATCACTTCACCTCGGAAATCAAGGGGGAGGAGCAGAGATATCACACTGGAAATCTCTGGATGGGGCGGTTTGGATCCAGTGAGGGCAGGCATGCGTTCTTCCTTAGGAAGGGAAAGCTATGTCAGAGGACTCAGAAAACGGGTAAGTGAAGAGGGCATTAAAGAAGGGAAACCACCTCAGACCCGAGCAACTTGAAAGACAAGGTCTGAGGAATTCCCCGGTGGTCCAGTGGTTAGGACTCTTCTCTTTCGGGGCTGAAAGTCCAGGTTTGATCCCTGGTGGGGAAAGTAATTTTCACAACCTGTGTGGTGTGGCCAGAAAAGAGAAATGAAAACAAAATTTGGGAGAGAGACAGAGAGAAAAGCTCTGTGCTTACCAGGTTCCTGAACACAATGAACTTGTCTCAAATCACCAGTCCCCAAAAGAGTGCCTGTTGCTCCCGATAAGTTAGTTAGTAATCAAGAAATGCATAATTCTAAGAGGATCGTAGGGGAGCAGGAGCCAGAGTTCATAGAAAGCTTCAGGTGGTTTGCAGGAGATACAGAGAGGTAGTGCCAGGCCAAAATGAGATGGGTCATTCTGGGTACTGACCTTCAGGAGGCAGTTAGTAGGACCTTGTTTTGGGGCAAATCACCTATCTGACAACTTTAGCTCAGCTGCCACTCTGATTTCTGAGACCTAATTGCTTGCTTTTTCCCCAGATCCCCGAGGACCCTCTTGGCCTACCCAGCAGTAACTAACTGGCAGCTTAGAGTCAGACTTACCCCATCTGTCCCAGAGCCCAAACATGCATCAGCTCAAAGGCCTAGATATTAGTGGGGTCACCATGATGGACTTTAGTCCTGAGGTCCTCCACGTTCTTCTGTAACAAGTTGCAGCCACCCTCCAAGAACTGAACTTAGAGCAGTGTGGGATCACAGAGTCCCAACGTGAGTTCATCCTGTCTGCCCTGAGCCACTGTTCAAGCTTGGGACCTTCAGTGTGGGAAGGTCCTTTCTGGCCATTCTGGAGAAGTTTCTGAGTCACATCACTGGGCTGAGCAACTTAAGTGATGAGTTTGATCCTGCCCCTCAGAAGACCTGCAGCCTTCATGGAGCCCTCCACCTGGGCCGACTTGTCCAGCTTCAAGATAAACTCATTGAGATTATGTGGGATTTAGGACATCCAAGGTCCATCTGGCTTAGCTCCAGCCTGTGTCCTCACTGGAGCAATAAGACATTTAATCCCCAGGAGCCCTTTCTGTACCACTGTTACACTCCTTCTGCTGGATGCATCTGTCAAAGTTTACTTTTGGTCACCTGCAAACTAAAATTTAGGCAGTAGATGCATCAGGAATGGAAAACAAAGCCATGGTTTCAGACATTAGCTCAACGTGAACAGAAAGGAAAGATGATCCTTCAGGGATGCTGGATTGCAAGGAGAAATGTAGATTCAGGGAAGTGTTGGAATTTTGGGGGATATGTATTATACAATCAAATATGCACCTCAATTTTTGGAGCTGCATGTGGGTTTGAGATCCACATGTTGGAATTTTCCCTGGGTATATGCTTGTAAAGCAATTGTCAGAAATAAAGAAACTCTTATTGAAAACCAACTGCTGCCTTCCCTGATTTAGTACTCTTTTTCAGCTTATACCTCAGCAATCTCCAGTTATTGATTTTTTGAAAAAACCACTGCATTGTCTATGATCCAAAACCTTACCATTCCTGCACATTCTTTCTTCTGTTAAGAGTATCTCTTAATCCTTAGCTTATTTTCTTGGCTTTCCTGTTCCTCACTGTCTCCCAGAGTTTGCCTTATTTCATGTACATTACACTGGTGATACCATCCAGCCATCTCATCCTCGGATGCCTTCTTTTCCTTCTGCCCTCAGTATTTCCCAGCATCAGGGACTTTTCCAATGAGTCAGCTGTTCGCATAAGATGACCAAAATACTGGAGTTTCAGCTTCAGCATCAGTCCTTCCAGTGAATATTCAGGACTGATTTCCTTTAGGATTGATGGGTTTGATCTCCTTGCTGTCCAAGGGACTCTCAAGAGTCTTCCCCAGTACTACAATTTGAAAGAGTCAGTCCATCACTGCTCAGCTTTTCTTATGGTCCAACTCTCACATACATACATGGCTACTGGAAAAACCATAGCTTGACTATACAAAGTGGTGTAGGCAAAGTGGTGTCCCTGTTTTCAATATGCTGACCACGTTTGCCATAGCTTTCTGTCCAAGAAGCAAACATCTATTCTTCAAACCTCAGAACTTTATTGTTTTTCTTGCTCACTCTCAGGCAAATGAAACAGATGTAGTAACAGATATGGTAATTACCACAAAGATGGAAATTCATATCTGTGAGCATCATGATCAGCCTGCTGAAATGCTCAGAGAGTTATCATTAAGATGAAAGCACTGATTGCAAAGTTCTGGGAATTTTTATTGTATTTCCACTGAACTTTCTGTATTTTATTGAGTATTCTGTTATCAGATTCTTTTCCATGACCAGTGTTGATAATAAAGGCATAATCCTTTTAGAAAATCTAGAGTAAACATACAATGAATTGGCGAAAAGGATACAGGGTTTAAGCAGCTCGCAGGAAAAGAGAAAGAGGAGCTCAGTTATTTAGATTTCACAGATAAAGAAGAATATACAGTATTTACTTTCTCTGACATAGTTCACTTAGCATAATGCCCTCAAAATTCATCCTGCTTTGTGGAATATAGTAGAATATCTCTCTTTTCATGGCATAATAATATATATGTGCATGTTTGTATATATATACACTTATGAGAAAGAAGTTCGGGAGAGATGCTTATTCTATCTGTAGCATTAGAAAGTGTTTTTATTTGGGAAAAACTAAAAACGTATGGTAAAAAATGAAGTTTTCTTTCATAAGTAATTTTCATGGATATGTTTATATTTGTGGTATTGACACCTGGGCTAGTATTGATTTTCCCTTAGTTGTCATTTTAATAAATAATAATATTTCACCAAATACTGATGACAAATTTTCCATGGACCATGCGTTTATAACCATTTACTGATTTGCCAGTCTCTGTGGTCAGTTATGAGACTACACGGACACTGTTCCTTACCGTTTCTTGGACAATATCTAACTTGGTAGCTTGTTCAGAAAAAATAAAATTTAGTACATATTGGTATTTACAATCCAGCAATTTTGCTCCTTTCAGATGACTAGAAACATACTCTGCATGCAAACACATGCACATGGAAGCTTAGAGCAGCTTTATTCCTCATTGCCAAAGCTTGAAAGGAACCAAGCTGTCCTTTAGTAGGTGAAAGAACCAATGAACTGTGATATATACAGACAAAGAAATGGTATTAAACCATGAAAAGTCATGGAGGAAACCACAATGTCTATTACTAAGTGAAAGGACCAATCTGAGAAGCCTACATACAGTGAGGCCAACTACATGACATTTTACAAAAGGCAGACTCAGAGAAGGCAGGGGCACCCCACTCCAGTACTCTTGCCTGGAATATCCCATGGATGGAGAAGCCTGGTGGGCTACCATCTATGGGGTCCCACAGAGTCAGACACGACTGAGAGACTTCACTTTCACTTTTCACTTTCATGCATTGGAGAAGGAAATGGAAACCCACTCCGGTGTTCTTGTCTGGAGAATCCCAGGGATGGGGGAGCCTGGTGGGCTGTCATCTATGGGGTCGCACAGAGTCGGATACGACTGAAGTGACTTAGCAGCAGCAGCAGCAGCAGCAGCAGACTCAGAGAACAATGCAATAATCAGAATTTTCTCCAGGGGTAGAGGTGGAGGAGGGATAAACAGGCAGAGCAGATACTCTGTGTGACTTTACAATGTCCTTATATACTTGTTAGAAATCATAGAACAGATAACACCAAGAGGGAAGCTCCATATAAACTTCCCACTTTGCATAATGATGATATGTCAATGTGGACCCGTCAATTATAATAAACATACCAATAGAATGTGGAATGTTGACAGCTAGAAAGGTGATGCATGCAGACAGAGACGGATTTAGTGGAAACTCTCTGCACCGTGTCCTCTATTTTACCTTGAACAGAAAACTGCTCTTCAATGTAAAGTCTACTTTAAAAAGGATAATTGCAATCCAGTTCTGAAATCTTATTCTAAATATTTTTAAAGAAACTGTTTTTTGAATGATCTTTGAAATCCATGTTAAAGATATTTTTCTTTGGAGACTCCAAATCCACATGTGTCCTTTCACTAAATTTTCTTTATAATTTTAAAAGACAGTGTATATCTTCTATGTTTATATAATGTGTGTTAGTCACTCAGTCATGTCTGACTCTTTGCAACCCCGTGGAGTGTAGCCCGACAAGCTCCTCTGTCCATGGGATTCTCCAGACAAGAATACTGGAGTGGCTTGTCATTCCCTTCTCCAGAGGATCTTCCTGACTCAGGGATCAAACCTTGGTCTCCTGCATTGCAGGCAGATTCTTTACCATTTGAGTTATAAGGAAGTCCTTATGTTGATATAAATCCAAGCACAAATGCATTCACATTACAGCAGATGTTTATGGGATGCTAAACCCCACAGCCCTGCTTGCAACATTAATTCATGTCCTGTCTGCTGATGTACCAGCCGGTTGCCTAGGAGTCCTGGACTCATAATGTCTGTCCCCAGAGAGGGGGAAAATCTTTCCTATGACCAACTCCTGCCCCTTCCTGTGACAGCTACTAAAGCAGCTTGGGGGAATTCTGATTCATTCATGGCCTCATGTAAGTGCTGAGCCCTCCTTCTTTCCTTCCTGTTATAGGAATATAGAGTAAGCCTGAGGATCGAAGACTCCTGGGGGTGTCTGCTAGCAAGGGGAAAGAAGGCAAGGATTCATTTACTGAGCTCATACTCTATACCAGGTCCAGTGCCAAAGCCTTAACATGTTTCATCTTATTGATTTCCAGGATAAGGCTTCCCTGTTGGCTCAGGTGGTAAAGAAGTTGCCTGCAATGTGGGAGACCCAGGTTCGATCCCTGGGTGAGGAAGATCCCCTGGAGAAGGGAATAGCAACCCACTGCTATATTCTTTCCTGGAGAATCCCATGGACTGAGGAGCCTGGAGGGCTGTAGTTCATGGGATCACAGAGTGAAACCTGAATAAAATGACTTAGCACACAGCATACACAGACGCTGTGAGTACATTGTTACCTCCATTTTATGGAGAAGCAGATCCTCTTGCCTAAGATCCCCCAGTCCAACATCCACTACATCCTCAGAGCCAACAATACCAGCTCTTGAATCTTCAGCAGGAGCCTTCATTTGGGTGTCCTTTGTTCATGGTCTCTGCGTTGGTTAAATTTATGTGACACTAAGAGTGGGTGTTTCTGAAAGGATGTTCCAGAAAGAGAAGCATTTAACCCATCAAATGAGTGAAGACATCCACCCTCCTACATGGTTGGGGTTTTGTTCCATTCCTAGGGGCCTGAATGGAAAAAGGTACTGTCTTCTCTCCCTTATTCTCTTCTTGCCCATGAACATAGCCATTTCTGGCTCTTGAGACGAGACTCCAGGACTTACCCGAGAAGTGCTCTGGTTCTCAGGCCTTTAGCCTCCCTCTGAAGTTACATCACAAGCTCCCCCTGTTTTCAATCCTAAGCATTGGCCTGAGTTATCAAAGTGGGTTTGCTGGTCCTCTCCTTTAGAGAGAGCAGACCATGGGGCAGAATACAGAACCAGTGGCAATAGTGGGATTTCTGAGCATAGAAAATCCTGTATGTTTGCTTTCATCACTACCTGGAGATTCCTGGAGTGAAAACAGACAAACACGATAATGTATCATGAAGGGCAACAGAGACAAATACAATGCAGGTTTCATTATTTGTGACCATTTATTTCCAATAATAATACTCAAGGGTAACGCCCCATGTGCATACAATATTTCCTTCCAGGAAATTAATTCATGTTTGTCATGCTATAAACCCATGTCTCTGAACCCATCACTAATCAGAGTCTGCATTTCCCTTAGAGTCCTGCACCCCCACAGTATCATCTTTCCTTTCTGTTCACATTGAGCTGATGTTTGAAACCACAGATTGGTTTTCCATACCTGATACATGCATTCACTCAGGTTGGACTCATGGTGGGAATCTGTGAACTCACATTGCTCTAAGTTCAGTTCCTGGAGAGGCTACAACTTGTTCCAGAAGAATGTGGAGGATCTCAGGACTAAAGTCCATCATGGTGACCCCACTCAGATCCAGGCTGACTCATGTTTGGGCTCTGGGACAGATGGGGTAAGTCTGACTCTAAGCTGCCAGTTAGTTACTGCTGTGTGGGCCAAGGGGGTCCTTGGGCATCTGGGAAGAAAGCAGGCAATTAGGTCTGAGAATTCAGAGTGGCAGCTGAGCTAAAGTTGTCAGATAGGTGATTTGCCCCAAAACAAGGTCCTACTAACTGCCCCCTGAAGGTCAGTACCCAGAATGACCCATCTCATTCTGGCCTGGCACTACCTCTCTGCATCATTTGCACACCACCTGAAGCTTTCTATGATCTCTGGCTCCTGCTCCCCTACAGTCCTCTCAGAATTATGCATTTCTTAATTATTAACTAACTTATCGGGAGCAACAGGCCCTCTTTTGGGGACTGGTGATTTGAGACAAGTTCATTGTGTTCAGAAATCTGGTAAGCGCAGAGATTTTCTCTGTCTCTCTCCCAAATTTTCTGTTTTCATTTCTCTTTTCTGGCCACACCACACAGGTTGTGAAAATTACTTTCCCCACCAGGGATCAAACCTGGACTTTCAGCCCCGAAAGAGAAGAGTCCTAACCACTGGACCACCGGGGAATTCCTCAGACCTTGTCTTTCAAGTTGCTCGGGTCTGAGGTGGTTTCCCTTTAATGCCCTCTTCACTTACCCGTTTTCTGAGTCCTCTGACATAGCTTTCCCTTCCTAAGGAAGAACGCATGCCTGCCCTCACTGGATCCAAACCGCCCCATCCAGAGATTTCCAGTGTGATATCTCTGCTCCTCCCCTTTGATTTCCGAGGTGAAGTGATGCCACAGCTCAGGACAGAGCCACAAAGGACCCGGGTGCTTGCCATGCCAATGCTGTGTTGACTGTTTCCCAGGCAGCGGTCCACCCTCACCTGAGCGTCTGGTCCAGGCAGGTTCAGACAAGGAGGGAGAGTCCAGACAGAGGGACTGGAGATGGTGCCGCTTAGAAACTGAGGGGGAAATCGGACAACTTCCTGCTGCTACTCCTCACAGGCAGACCGTGAATGTGGGAGAGATGGCATCCCTGCATGTTGCTCGTCTGACCCAGGAGAGGAGTAAATGTGGCCAGGATGGACAGATGCCAGATCCAGGTCACTTGTACCTCCTGGATACAGTTCAGCTGCCCCATATTCAGGACCTTTGTGATACTGTCCAGGGGCATTGCAGAGATCATCAGCTTCTCACAGCACAGGTGTGTGCAGACTTTTCTCTGTGCCACCCCCCTGGGGAGGTAGGGGAGGAAGGATTCCAGGGTCCTTTTCTTCAGGCAAAGATCTATGTTTACCTTTAAGGGAGCCAAGGCCTGGTGTGTCCTTGAGCTCTCCTCCACCACTAGTGGCATTCCTGAGTGTCAGCACCCTTGGGTGTTGGCTCCAGCCCACATGCTCCAGAAATTCTGGCCAGTATTCCGTGAATCTAGCATCCACAGTTTGCACCTCCTATGAGGAACAGGAGATTGGTAGGGATGCATTATCATCCACACAAACTGCAGCCACAGATTCAGAAATAGACCACAGACCGCCCCCTCTGTTTCCCTCACATCTCTCATCATCTCCTGCCTTGCCAGCTCCCCTCTGTGCCTCTCTGTTCTCCAGCTCCCTTTCTCCCCTCTCCTCTCCAGGTCTCCACTTCTAGTAGGATTAAGCCTCACGGGAAGGGGATAGGGCATGTTCTTTCAACCCCCCTTACATCTCAGGCACCCTTGCACGTCAGGAAGGCATTTCCCACAATGAGCCAAGGCCTCTAAGCCTCTCCATTGCCACCCTGAGAGCCCTCAGGTCCATCTATGGGTCACCCAATTGGCCCACCCCAGAGGTCTCTTCCCGGGTGTCCAGGACCCTATCAAGCTACCTGGATCTGGTTCCCCTGGGGTGAACCTTCTTGGCCAGCAGGACATCAAGTGCTTCCAGCACTGCTTGTAAGGGCCCCACATGAGGCAGGGCAAGGAGGCCCCCCAGAGGCAGGCAGACAAAAGGACAGGTTTGTACCATGATCCCAAGGTCTTGATGTATCTCCCATGTGCGTCCATGAAGAGGGGTGGGAAGAGCTCCCTGGGCAGAAACTCCAGATAAGAATAGACCAAGGCATCATCCCTGAGCAGGTGCATTCTCTCCAGGTCCAGGAGCCTACAGGGGTTCTGGACACTCATCCTGACTCTGCTTCAGGAGGAATCCTGTGGAAAATGCCAGTGAGCTTATCATCCATGTCCGGCCAAGCAGGGGCACACCTAAGACAATCTCCCAACCCTTCAGACGAATCTACTCAGGACTAAGGCACTGCTCTGGCAGGGGTGGACTTGCCTCAGGCCACAGGCCATTCAGGTCTCAATGGGCACAAAGCTATAACTCTTTCCCTATTGTGTTCAGAACAAGCCTCTCACAAGTACCAATCCAGAGGAAAGGCAACCACCAGCCCATTCGGTTCCATAGAGTGCTTTGATTAATCCAAGTCCCACCTGGAAGCGGGTAGCAGGAAGACTGAAAACTCACTCCAGTCTTTATGAAGGGATGATGTCAGAGCATCATTTAGAGCCCTAAATCAATAAGAAGAGGAAGGTCATGTGGACCAACACAGCCTCCATCCTCAGTTACCCCTAAGATGAATGCCATTTGTGTCAGAACTGTGTAGGTTAAATTCATGAAACAAAACTCCAAAAATATATTTTAAATACATACTTTAAATGTCTTTAAAATATATTTTAAAATGATAGAAGTTAAAGCACTAACTAAAATGTTTGGGTTCAGGCAAAACTACACTGACAGGGAAAATTAAACCTGAAACGTGTTCATTGGAAAGAACTGATTTTTAAAAATATTTTTTAAAAATTTATTTATTTTAATTGGAGGCTAATTACTTTACAATATTGTATTGGTTTTGCCATACATCAACATGAATCCACCACAGATGTACACGTGTTCCCAATCCTGAACCCCCCTCCAATCTCTCTCCCCATACCATCCCTCTGGGTCATCCCAGTGCACCAGCCCCAAGCATCCTGTGTACTGCATCGAACCTAGACCGGCGATTTCTTTCTTATATGATATTATATATGTTTCAATGCCATTCTCCCAAATCATCCCACCCTCTTCCTCTCCCACAGAGTCCAAAAGACTGTTCTATACATCTGTGTCTCTTTTGCTGTCTCTCATACTGATTTTTTAAGAATTCTCCCTGCACTAGGGATACATGGCACCCTTCAAGATTAGCTAACCACTAGTGAGAAAAGAGCATCTTTATATGAGTGCGGTAACTTACTGCTCTAATGTACCTAGTGGGGTGCTCACAATTCAAACCCTGTGAGAACCCCTCTGATGTTGCCAGAGCCAGGAAATCCTGCACCTCTTCTCCAGTGCTTGAGACTTTTATAAGTCTTTCTTTTTCTGCCATCCTTCTGTCCCACTGCTAACCCAACTGGAACAGTATATCTAATTAGATTACAGAGCGATCATTGGATTAACCCTGATTGGATCATCATATTTTTTTAGATTAGTTGATTGAATCATATACACATCACCAAACAGAGACTGATGGGGTGGTCAGGTAATCAAGGACCCATTCACTGATTCACTTCACAAATATTGACTGTATTCTACTAATATGGACAGTTATATTCTTGTGGGTCAAGCATGAAAGGGATTATTGATTTCTGCCCTTGGACAAGAAAGAACAAAAGTTGACAGAATCATTGTTGGGGGAATTTTGGTCAAGTCAAAATTAGCAAAATGTCCTTGAATTAAATCAGCTTCATGAAAACAGTGGTGTTGTCATCAAATAAAGCAAAATACACTCATTCCTGTATGAGATTTTCACTCAGGGGGAAACAGGAGATTCTGAGCCTATTCGGGCAGCAAGATAAGAGCTTTGGGGGATATGATTGGTTTTCTAGGCCTTAGCCAAGCCCTCTCTGAAGGTGGACAGGTTAAAACCTCAGTGAGCATAAGAGTGGCTCTGGACAGTTTGGAGCTGAGCATTCCTGAAGGGACATTGTGAATGATCCCAACAATGGAAAAATAAAGGTTTCTTTTTCATTTTTATATTTTGAGAAACAGAGAAATTTAAATATGTTACTCTGGGTGATATTAAGGTAGCAAAAGAGGGCTTCCCTGTGGTTCAGTCATAAAAAGTCTGACTGCCAATGCAGGAGGCATGAGTGTGATCCCTGGTCTGGGAAGATCCCACATGACGTGAGGCATATAAACCCGCTTGCCACAACTGTTGAGCCTGTGCTCTAAATCCTGGGAGCCGAAACTACTGAAAGTCAAGCACTCTAGAGTTTGCTCTGCAACAAGAGAAGCCACCTCTGTGAGAAGCCTGCGCACCACGACTAGAGAGCAGCCCCCTTGCCCCAGCTAGAGAAAAGCAGGAACAACAGTGAAGACCCAAGGCCGCAAAAAGAAATACAATAAACTTCAAGGAAAAGAGACAGGAAAAGAGAGAGGCTCAGAGGAGACACTGTCACCTTAGAGGCTGTTTTTTTCCAGAGAGTTGAGATCAGCACAGCACACTGAGGGTGGGCACTGTGGGCTCTTCGGGAACTTGGAATCAGAGAAGAAATAAGCCTGCTTCAGTCCCAAATAACTCTGTGATCCAGAGGTTTTCTTTAAGTTTTTCCTTTTTGTTTTTGGTCTCACTGAGGACACTTTCCAGATGGCCATTTCCCCAGCCATTTTCCCAGCTATTTCCCCCATTTTTCAGGGGTCGTAGAAGTCAAATAAATCATAATTTGACTGGCCCCTTTTCTACTGTATTTAGATGATTACTGTTTCTTCAGACCTAGCTAAATCCACACAGATTCTGATCAAGGTGACCATTCAGTTCAGTTCAGTTCAGTCGCTCAGTCGTGTCCGACTCTTTGCGACCCCATGAATCGCAGCATGCCAGGCCTCTCAGTCCATCACCAACTCTCAGAGTTCACTCAGACTTGAATCCATTGAGTCAGTGATGCCATCCAGCCATCTCATCCTCAGTTGTTCCCTTGTCCTCCTGCCCCCAATCCCTCCCAGCATCAGAGTCTTGTCCAATGAGTCAACTCTTCACATGAGGTGGCCAAAGTACTGGAGTTTCAGCTTTAGAATCATTCCTTCCAAAGAAATCCCAGGGTTGATCTCCTTCAGAACTGGTTGGATCTCCTTGCAGTCCAAGGGACTCTCAAGAGTCTTCTCCAACACCACCGTTCAAAAGCATCGATTCTTTGGTGCTCAGCCTTCTTCACAGTCCAACTCTCACATCCATACATGACTACCGGAAAAACCATAGCCTTGACTAGACGGACCTTAGTCGGCAAAGTAATGTCTCTGCTTTTTAATATGCTGTCTAGCTTGGTCATAACTTTTCTTCCAAGGAGTAAGCGTCTTTTAATTTCATGGCTGCAATCACCATCTTCAGTGATTTTGGAGCCCCAGAAAATAAAGTCTGACACTGTTTCCACTGTTTCTCCATTTATTTCCCATGGAGTGATAGGACTGAATGCCATGATCTTCGTTTTCTGAATGTTGAGCTTTAAGCCAACTTTTTCGCTCTCCTCTTTCACTTTCATCAAGAGGCTTTTGAGTTCCTCTTCACTTTCTGCCATAAGGGTGGTGTCATCTGCATGTCTGAGGTTATTGATATTTCTCCCAGCAATCTTGATTCCAGCTTGTGCTTCCTTCAGCCAAGTGTTTCTCATGTTTTACTCTGCATATAAGAAAAATAAGCAGGGTGACAGTATACAGCCTTGAGGTACTCCTTTCCCTATTTGGAACCAGTCTGTTGTTCCATGTCCAATTCTAACTGTTGCTTCTTGACCTGCATACAGATTTCTCAAGAGGCAAGCCAGGTGGTCTGGTATTCCCATCTCTCTCAGAATTTTCCACAGTTTATTGTGATCCACACAGTCATAGGCTTTGGCATAGTCAATAAAGCAGAAAGAGATGTTTTTCTGGAACTCTCTTGCTTTTTCCATGATCCAGCAGATGTTGGCAATTTGATCTCTGGTTCCTCTGCTTTTTCTAAAACCAGCTTGAACATCAGGAAGTTTTCTGCTTTATTGACTATGCCAAAGCCTTTGACTGTGTGGATCACAATAAACTGTGGAAAATTCTGAGAGAGATGGGAATACCAGACCACCAGGCTTGCCTCTTGAGAAATCTGTATGCAGGTCAGGAAGCAACAGTTAGAACTAGGCATGGAACAACAGACTGGTTCCAAATAGGGAAAGGAGTACCTCAAGGCTGTATACTGTCACCCTGCTTGTTTTTCTTATATGCAGAGTAAAACATGAGAAACACTTGGCTGAAGGAAGCACAAGCTGGAATCAAGATTGCTGGGAGAAATATCAATAACCTCAGACATGCAGATAACACCACCCTTATGGCAGAAAGTGAAGAAGAACTAAAGAGCTTCTTGATAAAAGTGAAAGAAGAGAGTGAAAAAGTTGGCTTAAAGCTCAACATTCAGAAAACGAAGATCATGGCATCTGGTCCCAACACTTCATGCCAAACAGATGGGGAAACAGTGGCTGACTTTATTATTATTATTATTATTATTATTATTATTATTATTATTATTATTTTTGGTCCTCCAAATCACTGCAGATCATGACTGCCGCCATGAAATTTAGACACTTGCTCCTCAGAAGGAAAGTTATGACAAAATCTAGACAGTATATTAAAAAGCAGAGACATTAGTTTGCCAACAAAGGTCTGTTTAGTCAAGGCTATGGTTTTCCAATAGTCATGTATGGATGTGAGAGTTTGACTATAAAGAAAGCTGGGCACTGAGGAATTGATGCTTTTGAACTGTGGTTTGGAGAAGACTCTTGAGCGTCTCTTGGACTGCAAGGAAATAAAATAATTCAGTCCTAAAGGAAATCAGTCTTGAGTATTTATCAGAAGGACTGATGTTGAAGCTGAAACTCCAATACTTTGTCCACCTGATGTGAAGAGCTGACTCATTTGAAAACACCCTGGTGCTGTGAAAGATTGAAGGCAGGAGGAGAAGGGGATGACAGAAGATGAGATGGTTGGATGGCAACACCAACTCAACGGACATGAGTTTGGGTAAATTCAGGAGTTGGTGATGGACAGGGAGGCCTGGTGTGCTGCAGTTTATGGGGTCACAAAGAGTCAGACACGACTGAGCAACTGAACTAAACTGAACATCATATGTAGTTGGCTGAATCTGAGGATGATTAACTGAGGATATGGAGAGACGACTGTGAGTTACATGTAATACATAATATATATTTCTTTTGCATTTTAACATTCCGATTTCCAGACAAGCTATCCTTTGCTTTTCCAAAAGGGAGGGATTAGGATTGTAATAGGAATTATCAACCTATTCTGAAATGACCAACCACCCAAAATGATATAATTCTAGAATGTGGCATGGAAATAAAACCCATGCCAATTTTTTTTTATTACTATTTAAGCATTTTACTAAAAGGACTTTGTATTTCTGGTCACAATTAAATCTCCTCTTCTATCATTCCTATAATCACTCCTATATCACTTCTATATATCACTCCTATAATTGACTATATTAATTATAACTTCTCTTCCTTGACAGGCATGGAATGGTGAGAACCAGTCTCAGTCTTGTTGGCACTGTGCAAAATATCTTACAGAATGGAAGACCTAGCCTTTGGCAGTGAAGGACACACAAAGACAAGAAACTGTGATTTATACACTGACTGGTAGAAGCATGAAGAATACTCATGCCCAGGCTCATGGTCTGAGTCAGCAGGGAGAGCCCTGCAGAGAGCTCTTCGTTCCAACAGTTCATTGGATGCTGTGTTACCCTCTGTATGTATTAATCCGTTGAACAGCCAAGGAAATAAGCAAGGACATAAGAGTTGCCCCAGGAAGCTTACCTGGTGGCTCAGATGGCAAAGAATCTACCTGTAGTGCTGGAGACTGGGGTTTAAGCCCTGGATTTGGAAGGTCCTCTGGAGAAGGGAAAAGCTACCCACTCCCTGTTGATTAAAGTCTAGCTTTTTAGGTCCATTTAAATTCCCATTAAAGGATATTGATCTCATCTCTTGAAAAGGCATCGTTTCAAATGACCTACCAGTAATAACAATTGGAACAGGTTAGTTCAAGAAGTGCTGCTGCTGGTGCTGCTAAGTCGCTTCAGTTGTGTCCGACTCTGTGCAACCCCATAGACGACAGCCCACCCGGCTCCCCCATCCCTGGGATTGCTAGTATATGGGAAAACCACGGCATGAAAAGTATTCCTAGGACAAATTTTACATATTTGAATAAGCCTTGTCAGACATGGAGTATAAGACACATTGCATAAGTGTCACTGTTAAGGAGAGGAGGGGACTAGAGTAGTGCCTAGAGGGAAATTTGAAGAAGGCACTGGCACCCCACTCCAGTATTCTTGCCTGGAAAATCCCATGGACAGAGGAGCCTGGTAGGCTGCAGTCCGTGGGGTCGCTAAGAATTAGACGCGACAGAACGACTTCACTCACTTTTCACTTTCCTGAATTAGAGAAGGAAATGGCAACCCACTCCAGTGTTCTTGCCTGGAGAATCCCAAGGGATGGCGGAGTCAGGTGGGCTGCCGTCTATGGGGTCGCACAAAGTTGGACACTCCTTGGAAGAAAAGTTATGACCAACCTAGATAGCATATTCAAAAGCAGAGACATTACTTTGCCGACTAAGGTCCGTCTAGTCAAGGCTATGGTTTTTCCTGTGGTCATGTATAGATGTGAGAGTAGGACTGTGAAGAAGGCTGAGCACCAGAGAATTGATGCTTTTGAACGGTGGTGTTGGAGAAGACTCTTGAGAGTCCCTTGGACTGCAAGGAGATCCAATGAGTCCATTCTGAAGGAGATCAACCCTGGGATTTCTTTGGAAGGAATGATTCTAAAGCTGAAGCTCCAGTACTTTGGACATCTCATGTGAAGAATTGACTCATTGGACAAGACTCTGATGCTGGGAGGGATTGGGGGCAGGAGGAGAAGGGAACAACTGAGGATGAGATGGCTGGATGGCATCACGGACTCGATGGACGTGAGTCTGAGTGAACTCCAGGAGATGGTGATGGACCGGGAGGCCTGGCGTGCTGTGATTCATGGGGTCGCAAAGAGTCGGACATGACTGAGCAACTGAAGTGAACTGAACTGAACTGAAACGAGTTGGCAGCAGCAGCAGTAACAGTAGAGGAAAATTAGAGCATGTATATGTATTTTTAAAAACTGTACAAAATGAGGTTTATCACTTTAAAGAATATTTAGAGAAGCCAGAGAAAGGAAGAAGAGAAAATTTAGATCCAATTTAAAGAGGAAATAACTTATGGAGTAAGAACCCTGAAGAATCCTCTTAATGATGGAGTGTGGGACCCCTAGATAGCTTGATTCAAACAGGGAAAGAAATTAGGAACTCACAGAAAATGGACAAGAAGATATCTGAGACCAAAAGTTTGTCAATGACTTTGTTGATGACATGAAGGAAATAATATTTGAGGTTTTCTTTTGAATATGAACTTAAGCGATGCTTTGAATCTTCTATTCCCTCCGAAATATGTGGCCTTAAGCAAGGTGATGATTACAGCTGAATATCAGAGGATGCTTCTATTGCTCCGGGAGGAGGAGCAAACGCATCTGAAGGCCCTGGAGCGAGAAGCCAAGGAGATTTGTCAATAACTCAAGCAGAGTGTGTTCGGAATGACTCAGTACAGAGAAAGTCTGAAAGAAATGTACAGAGAGCTGACCGAGATGTGCCACAAGCTGAACATGGAGCTGCTCCAGGTGAGAAAGGAGGGGCCATCCTCAGAGAGAGAAACACTCTTCTGGACGAGCTGCTGTGACACTGAAATGTGACCTATCTAGACAGATGGTAACAAAATCAGCAAAGTTCTGTGACCAGGGGAAAGTTAATTTTCTTGGCATAAATCTTGCTATACATCCCCCTAAACCCTTGTCACTCTCTGCTGTCCACACCCTGAGGGCACTGAGGTGTTTCCTGTCATCTAGGTGAGATATTGAGAAGTGGTATCAATTTTAAAGCAGTCTATAATTCGTTTTATTCAGTTGTCTGTTTTACTTTGTTATTATAAATGGTGAGATTTCTCCTTGAACATAGCACTGAGCAGTGAGTGACACTGGAAACCTAGATGTTCATGCATCTTGAGACTGACCCTTCCTGCCCCTCTCCTTCCTTAATGTGCCCTGGGGAAGCCCGTAATGTTTTAGTTTAGGCTCCGTTATGAAGATAGCTTCTGAGTGTTCCCTAGAAAAGAATTAGAAAGCCATATCTTATACCCAAACAGGAATAGTAAAGAACATGAAAAAGGATAGAACTCTCATGATTAACATGATCTTTTCTTTTTTGTTTTTCTTTGACAGGGCTTGGAAAATGTATTGAGAAAGATGAGTATGCACTAATGATTTTTGATTTCTGAAAAATTTGTTGTCGTTTTCATGACGTGGATTCACCGTTGTTCCTTGGGGCCACGGGGAATTGATTTCAGGTCCTCCCCCGTTCCCAAATTCCAGGATAAAAAGTCCTCTGTACATAATGCCATAGTATTTGCAGATAAATTCTAAGCATGTTCCTGTACACTTTGCCATCTCTAGTCAACTTATTGCAACATATTACAGTGTAAATTAAATGGAACATAAGTCATTCCCTGGTATGTGGCATTTTCAAGTTTTACCTTTTTGGAGCTTTCTATAAATTTTTTTCTGATTTTTTTCCATTCAGCACAAAGACAAAGGAGAAAGGACATTTAGACTGAGAATCTGGGATTGACCTGTACACACCGTGTATGAAATAGAGTTAGAAAAATAGCTCTACAAGCTCCTATTGTAAAATAAATGAATAAGTGAAAGGTAAGGGCAAGGTCGGACATGTTGGGACATGTCTGGGCAGAGAGCCGCAGACAAGCCCAGGAGGCAGGCCGACAACCAAGCCATCCAATCAGGAAGCCGACACGGAGCCCTTAGACACCGCTGAAACCCGTGCTTTCTTCCTTATATGGGAACCCTGCCCTAGCTATAAAATCTTTCCTCACCCCTCCTACCTCGCAGACTCCCTTTGTCTCCTTGCTCACCTGCCCCCGGGAGTTCTGCCCGAGAGCGACCGCCCAATAAAGGCCTTCACCAACGGTCCATAGAGGGGGCTCTTTCTTCCCGCGGCGTTTCTTACAATAAGTAAGCAAATAAGTAGCCTGGAATGTACAGACTGATGAATCCATGTGTGAATCCATAGGTAGGTCCAGAACACTAGCATATGTATTATCAATACTGTCTTTTTGGCCATTTTCTATTTTATTTCAAAAGAACTTTAAGGACTTTTGATCCTTGGTCTCAGAAGTTTCCTTTTCATTTGATTGAAAACAAATATACCTGAGAAAGTGAAAGTGAAAGTCACTCATGTCCGACTCTCTGAGACCTCATGGACTATACAGTCCATGGAATTCTCCAGGCCAGAATACTGGAATGGGTAGCCTTTACCTTCTCCAGGGGATCTTCCCAACCCAGGGATTGAACCCAGGTCTCCCACATTACAGGTAGATTCTTTACCAGCTGAGCCACAAGGGAAGCCCAAGAATACTGGAATGGGTAACCTATCCCTTCTCCAGGGGACCTTCCTGACTCCAGGAATTGAACCAGGGTCTCCTGCATTGCAGGTGGTTTCTTTACCAACTGAGCTATGAGGGAAGGCCATATACCTGAGTATCTGCTGACATTCTTGGCTTTGTTTCACCCACTGGCCCCATCCTCTCCAACCTCACCAAAATAAAACTTAGTGAAGGGATTTTTCTAGGATATCACAGAGGAAGCACCTACCCTAGTGAGTTGGAAGGTTTGAAAATTACAAAAGGAACATATTCTCCACACATGAAAAGTGAGACTGTGATTTTTTTTATTAAATTTTTATTTTTACTTTATTTTACTTTACAATACTGTATTGGTTTTGCCATACATTGACATGAATCCACCACGGGTGTACATGCGTTCCCAAACATGAAACCCCCTCCCACCTCCCTCCCCACAACATCCCTCTGGGTCATCCCCGTGCACCAGCCCCAAGCATGCTGTATCCTGCATCGGACATAGACTGGTGATTCAATTCTTACATGATAGTATACATGTTTCAATGCCATTCCCCCAAATCATCCCACCCTCTCCCTCTCCCTCTGAGTCCAAAAGTCCGCTATACACATCTGTGTCTTTTTTGCTGTCTTGCATACAGGGTCATCATTGCCATCTTTCTAAATTCCATATAGATGTTTTAGTATACTGTATTGGTGTTTTTTTTTTTTTTCTGGCTTACTTCACTCTGTATAATCTTTGAATCAGTTCTGATGAGACTGTGATATTGATAATACTGAGTAGCAGTGACTCATCCTGTTCCATCACAGCAAGTCCCCTGCAGGCAGGACCTCACAGGGAGCAGCTTTCTGCTGCTCACTCAAGAGCAGTGACTTTCAGGACCAGGGCAGCCAGGTTGGACCTGGGTCACTTTGCTAGACTGACAAGAGTAAACATGTCTGGTCAGTGAGCACTTCTTTTTGACACAGAATGCATCCTTGATGACTACTTTGTGAGTGAAGCCTCAAAGGCTTAGCCTGAATGTCTTGATCTCTAAAATGCCCAGGATCTTTGAATTGATGGAATTGAGGAAGGGAATGAAGTTCAGTAAGTGAAAACTTGGAATAATGTCTGAGAAAAATGGGAAAATTGAAATTTGAGATAATTTCTACTTAGTAAAAAATATGGTAACATTTTTATATTCTCATGTGAGTAGAATATATTGTATACGCAAATCACCAAAATTAGGAGAATTCTGACAACACATCCTGTGGTGAAGTCTGCTGTTTTTCAATGCTCACGTGATTAGCTTTTGGTCTTGACATGAACCTATGTCCTTTGTTATAGGGCTCACTTGGCACAGATGCAGAAGCCTCAGCCCGTGAACCCAGAGCTCCCTTCCCGGCCTATCTTTGGATTCCTACACATGCTGAACAACGTCAGGGATGAGTCAGGCTTTTGATGAGCAGGACTTCATTTCTTTAGACCTTCTTAGCTTAGGAACAAACCTTCATTCATTTCTGATACGTATTCTCGGACATGAAGGAGGTGTATAACTTCCTGAAGTTGTTAACATCATTTCTGCCACTATAGTCAGATTACAAACACCAAGGCTGAGGTTTTCCACCTGTAGTTTCCTGAAAATGCCAGTCCAGACACAGATATTTAGATATATTTGACACAGGCAGCAGCGATGAAACCAAGTTCCTGATTCTCCACATTCTCTCAGTATTTGGTGATGTCCCTCTTTGGGATTTTGATGATTCTTATACATGTGCTGTGGTATCTCATTGCTATTTTAAAGCCCTTTGCTTTTCAGGCCTTTTTTTTTTTTTTTTTTTTCACTCCCTTCATTTTCTCTTATTCTTTGTCCGTTGAGTGAGCAGCCAGTCTTTTATTTTGTTCATTTGTGTGTTAAACATCCTTTTGTGAGATTGATTGCCAGGTCTATTGGGATGGGATCTGAGGATTTTTAACTGCAAAAGAAGCTTCCTAATGCTCAATATAATCTCAATTCAGATTGAGACAGCTTTCATTTACATTCTTAAGGGTAAAGGGAGTGATAGAAGGGACATATCTAAGCAGAGTGTGCTTCTCTCATGTATTCCAAAGGAGAGGGGCTTTCTGTTTCTTTCTCCACAGACACATAGAATCCCACAGACCGCTGGACTTCAGAAAGAACTCACCTGCTCAATCTTGAGAGTGCAGAAAGAACTCACCTGCTGAATCGTGAGAGTGCAAACGGTGGAAATACCGCTGAGGTGTCTGAACTGCTGGGACCATACATTTCCCTAAAACCTAGAAAATTTGCAACTTAAAAGCCAAGCTGACTGGTCCAGAGAAGACATTTTACAGTTACTGGAATGAAAAAAAAAAAAAAAAATCTATCCAGTGACAAGCACATGTTGAAAATAACCCAGTCAGTGATGGACTGGGAAAAAGTAGCTTATAAAGGATTTTCTGGGGAAATGTACAAACTCAAATAGAGATTTCCCGTAATGTGAGAAAGCTTCACACTTTGACAGAATTAGTCCTGGGAGCTAAGGAAAATGTTAACAATCTTTCCAAAAGCAGAAAACACAAGAAACATCCTGATTTATACAAGAACCCTTTGAAAGATTACCTCCGCTTTTTTAAAGTGATGAGACCTCAATACCTCCAAAAACACCCCAAGATGAGCAACCAGGAGCTGACCAAGGTTCTGTCCGAGGAATACAGGAAGCTGCCAGAACAGCTCAAGCTGAAATACAGTCAAGATTTCTAGGAAGAGAAACAGGAGTTTCAGGAGAAAATGGCTTTGTTCAGAGAAGAGCACCCTGATCTAGCACAGAAATCTAAGAAACCTGATGTCCCCGAAGGAAGTCAAAGCAAAGTGCCAAAGAAGTTTCAGGAAAATGTGTATACATTGAAGTCTCCCCCAGAAAACAGTTTACCCATAAAGTGGAAATTCCACGGACAGCCCAAGAAGCCCCCAGTGAGTGGCTATCACAAGTTCCCCCAGGATCTGTGGTCGAACAGGGAGCTGAAAGTGGTGCCCCCGAGGGAGCGCATGGTGGAGATCAGTAGACGCTGGCAGTGGGTCCCCCAGGACCAGAAGGAGCTCTATAAGAAGCAGGCGGAGGAACTGCAGACACAGTGCAAGGTGGACCTTGATCTCTGGCTCAGGGCTCTGTCTCCTGAAGAATATGCTGCCTACAAAGAGGAGGCCTATGCTAAGTGTAATAACATGAGCATGACGGGGGGCCCAAACCTCAAGATTAGAAAGATGAGTCTGTATCCCCATCATCAGGGAATCTGCAAGGAAGGCTTAGAGAGGACTGGGGTTTCAGGCTGAAGAGTTAACATCATCAGACATGACTGGAGAACATTCTCTTGCCTCAGGGAGATCAGAAGAAAATGAGGAAGATGAGGAAGGCAGCTCCTCAGCCCCCAGCAGTGAGGATGAAGATGGCGATTCTGAGCTGGAGGACTGTGGCTCCAGCTCATCGTCCTCCGGGGACTCCTCTGACTTGGATTCCAACTGAGTTTAGTTCACAACCTGATGGGATAGAGAACTTTCCAGAAAAAGTCCATGGCATCTTCCTCTAACTGAAGGGCTCTTCTGCCTACACTGTGTCATTACTTTTCTCCTTTCCTTTTTTCTTCAATATATAATGGAATCTGTTGGAAAGAAGGCATCTTGTGCTGTAATTTGTGGCCTCTCCATCTACCCCAAGTTCACCCCGAGAGAAAGTCAATGCAATGACGGCTCGTGGAATAAACCCTGAGCTGACTGGGCTGCGGGGCACCCTGGACTAGACTGAGCTCCCTCAACTGGAAAGGTTTGCTCTCCTTACCTTCTGCCTGCCAGACGTGTGAGGGGCTCCAGGGGTCTGTGAGCCCCTTCTCTGTGACCTTATCCCTCAGGACTCAGGCAGTGAGCTGCGGAGGGAAGATCTGATTGACTGGAAGTAGGAAACTTGCCTTAAAAAAAACTGTCAGGCCCTGATGTCTCTGACCCTTCTCTCTGAAGTGAGGAGCTGGCCCTTCCTTACCTTGGAAGTGGTGTCAGCACGTGGGCAGCAGCATTTTTATAATATATTCATCCTTTTCGCTATCAATGAGATATTCTTACTGATTTCAAAAATTAGAAATTTAAAACTGTTCCATTTGAGTTAGTTTTTCCTTGAAGCCAGCATCCTTTTACTCAGTTACACTAATTTTCCAGGCCACATCTAAATTCCTTCTGGTTTCTATTGCAACCCATCATGTGTTGACCATGTGAAGTAAACTGCAAGTCACTCACTCATGCCCGACTCTTTGTGACCCCATGGACTTAACAGTCCATGGAATTCCTCAGGCCAGAATACTGGAGTGGGTATCTGTTCCCTTCTCCAGGGCATCTTCCCACCCCAGGGATTGAACCTGGAATTGCAGGTGGATTCTTTACCCGCTGAGCCACAAGGGAAGCCCAAGAATACAGGAGTGGGTAGCCTATCCCTTCTCCAGCGGATCTTCCTGACCCAGGAATCAAACTAGGGTCTCCTCTTTTGCAGTCGGATTCATTACCAACTGAGTGTCAGGGAGGCCCTTGATTTATTTGTATTATGTTATGAGATTGTATTAACTATGTGTTGTGTAAAAGTATTTTAGTCTACAGGTTGCTAAACGGGGAACTTATGTAGTAATATGACACTACTTTTATCATTTTGGTTTATTGATATATTTGAAAATATGTTTAAAGTCAGTGCCATCTCATTAAACTTTTCTAAACATTCTTCGATGTTTTCATTTTTTATTCTCATGGACAATTAGTACCATGCAGTTAGTATTACAATTAGTAAGTTGTGTTCTTACATGTGAAAGCGTTGAGTTTTGAGAATGCATCATACTCCTTGATGTCTTAGTGAAATATTTTATTCTTTATAAATATGCAGTCAGGGAACTTCTGTACAACACTTGGAACTCAGCTCAATGTTATGTGGCAGCCTGGATGGGAGGGGGTTTTAGGGGGAATGTACACATATATAAGTACAGAAGAGTCCCTTCATCCATACTTTCATGAACTGGGAATAAAACTCCAGTCATAGAAGATTTAATTTAAGATTAGATTTAGTGTTTCTAAAATGACTGCCTCACAGTTCATTCACACACAAAAAATCATAAGTGGATTTCTTTCTTCCTGCTAAATCTAAATATATCTTTTTCTGAGATATGAGCTGGAGCCTATGGTCTATAACAAGAGAAGCCACCACAATGGGAAGCCAGCACACTGCAGTGAAGAGCAGCCCCACTGGCACCAGCTAGAGGAAGCCCAGGCTCAGCAGTAAAGACCAAGTGCAGAGGTTCTTGAACTCTCAGTCCTGGAGTGCTTCCTAGTTCTTCTACCCCCTCTCTCCAGGAGTGGAGCCCACCGGTTCCCCTGGGGATGCAGGCCTTGGAGGTGAGGGGCACAGACTCAGAGTATAAAGAGCAGCTCTGGGACCCCTGCAGCCCCCTGCCACCTCCTGCGCATCCTCCAAGGGGGACTCTGGGCTTAGCAGAGCCTCACCCCTGCTTTCCCAGTACGCCAGGTACATGAGCTGGTCTGGGGCCTCAGGGAAAAGCTCTCTCTCTGGACAAAGCTACATTGGGCTGTCAGAGATTCAGTGCCTACAAAGGCAGGGAAGAGAACACAGAGCTCAGTGTGGCCTGCTCAAAGGTCTGAGGGTCCCTGTCTGCTCTGAAGGATGGTCACAGTGGGCAGCCACCCCGAGTCCAGGGCTGAGTCTCCTGGGGCCATGCACCACTGTGGGCAGATTGGCCTTGGGCAGACAGGAGACCACCTCACTCCAGGGTCCAGTCCCTTTAGAAGCTGCCAGGATTCCTTGGTACCACAGTGGTTTCTGCACCCTGGGGAATTTTGTGAGCTCCTGGAGAACCACGGTTTTTAATCCCTAAACTTCCTCCTGGTCTCTGGGCCTTGGCTACTCCTGGGGATTTTCCAGGGCTAATGGAGCAGAAGTCTTTTTCTCAGATCCTCTTGAGATCCAGATCTTGGGAAAAGGGAAGTGTCTTCTACCACCAGCCCCTGGAAGTAGGTCTCTGAGACCCTGCAGCTGAAAGAGCTGGGTCCCCAGGTCCCTGGCTCATCCTACTTGCTACTCTGATCTGTCCAGGGGGCTTGAGAGAAGTGGGCCTTTCCATGGTTTACTCCAGGAGATATGATGTTCCTCATTACCGCTGAGCCTAGAGTGGGAATTGTCGGAGCCAGGGTCCCTCGGGTACCTGGTTGGGGGACCAGGAACAGTGCCTACCTTCCTGTTGAACTTGATCTTCACCTGCCTGGGACCTACATGACACTTAACCTTGAATCACTCAATGTGTTTCCATAAATTGACTTAAACATGTAGCTACATATTTTCCCAGAGAAAATATCAGAAAGCTAAAAGAAAGTAATTTTGTTTTTTAAAATGTAACAATCAAGTAAACACAGTGATATCCATTGATGTATATATTTATTTCTGTTATTTCTTTCTTTAAACAACAACTTCCACATTGGATCTATATATAAACTATTGTAAAGAACCAAAATGGACTGGAATGGGTGAATTTAACTCAGATGAACATTACATCTACTACTGCGGGCAGGAATCCCTCAGAAGAAATGGAGTAGCTATCATGGTCAACAAAAGAGTCCAAAATGCAGTACTTGGATGCAATCTCAAAAACGACAGAATGATCTCTGTTCATCTCCAAGGCAAACCATTCAATATTACAGTTATCCAAGTCTATGCCCCAACCAGTAACGCTGAAGAAACTGAAGTTGAACGGTTTTATGAAGACCTACAAGACCTTTTAGAACTAACACCCAAAACAGATGTCCTTTTCATTATAGGGGACTGGAATGCAAAAGTAGGAAGTCAGGAAACACCTGGAGTAACAGGCAAATTTGGCCTTGGAATGTGGAATGAAGCAGGGCAAAGACTAATAGAGTTTTGCCAAGAAAATGCTCGGGTCATAGCAAACACCCTCTTCCAAAAACACAAGAGAAGACTCTACACATGGACATCACCAGATGGTCAACACCGAAATCAGATTGATTATATTCTTTGCAGCCAAAGATAGAGAAGCTCTATACAGTCAACAAAAACAAGACTGGGAGCTGACTGTGGCTCAGATCATGAACTCCTTATTGCCAAATTCAGACTTAAACTGAAGAAAGCAGGGAAAACTGCTAGACCATTCAGGTATGACCTAAATCAAATCCCTTATGATTATACAGTGGAAGTAAGAAATAGATTTAAGGGCCTAGATCTGATAGGCAGAGTGCCTGATGAACTACGGACTGAGGTTCGTGACATTGTCCAGGAGACAGGGATCAAGACCATCCCCATGGAAAAGAAATACAAAAAAGCAAAATGGCTGTCTGGGGAGCCCTTACAAATAGCTGTGAAAAGAACAGAGGCAAAAAGCAAAGGAGAAAAGGAAAGATATAAGCATCTGAATGCAGAGTTCCAAAGAATAGCAAGAAGAGATAAGAAAGCCTTCTTCAGTGATCAATGCAAAGAAATAGAGGAAAACAACAGAATGGGAAAGACTAGAGATCTCTTCAACAAAATTAGAGATACCAAAGGAACATTTCATGCAAAGATGGGCTCGATAAAGGACAGAAATGGTATGGACCAAACAGAAGCAGAAGATATTAAGAAGAGGTGGCAAGAATACACGGAAGAACTGTACAAAAAAGATCTTCATGACCCAGATAATCATGATGATGTGATCACTCATCTAGAGCCAGACATCTTGGAATGTGAAGTCAAGTGGGCCTTAGAAAGCATCATGTGTACATGCATTAGAAGGGATTATTATGGGAAGGGGTTCAAAGAGGATACAGAGATGGAGGAGTCTCATGGCCTGCTCTCTCTAAAGTAGAGGACCAGCAAGTCCACTTTGATAACTCATGCCAATGCTTAGGACTGAAAATGGGGGGAGCTTGTGATGGAACTGCAAGCGGTATGCTAAATGCCTGAGAACCAGGGCACTACTCAGGTAAGTCCTGGAGTTTCGTCTCAAGAGCCAGAAATGGCTATGTTCGTGGGCAAGAAGAAAATGAGGGAGAGAAGACAGTACCTTGTTCCATTCAGGACCCCAGAAATTGGATGAAACCCAACTATGTAGGTGAGGACGGATGTCTTCACTCATTTGATGGGTTTAAATGCTGCACTCTTCCTGGAACATCCTGTCAGAAATACACACTCTTAACATCACATAAATTTAACCAACACAGAGACCATGAACCACGGGCACCCAAATGAAGGCTCCTGCTGAAGATTCAAGAGCTGGTATTGTTGGCTCTGGGGATGGAATGGATGTTGGGCTGGAGGATCTTAGGCAAGATCTGCTTCTCCATAAAATGGAGGTAACCATGCAAGCACAGTATCTGTGTGTGCTGTGTGCTAAGTCATTTCAGTCAGTCCGACTCTGTGATCCCATGAACTCCAGGCTCCTCGGTCCATGGGATTCTCCAGGAAAGAATACAGCAGTGGGTTGCTATTTCCTTCTCCAGGGGATCTTCCTCACCCAGGGATCGAACCTGGGTCTCCCACATTGTACACAAATTCTTTACCATCTGAGCTACCTGGGAAGTCTTATTCTGTATATCAATAAGGTGAAACATGTTAAGCCCTTGGCACTGGGCCTGGTATAGAGTATGAGCTCAATAAATGAGTCCTTGCCTTCTTTTCCCTTGATAGCAGACTCCCCCAGGAGTCTTCGTTCCTCAGGCTTACTCTATATTCCTATAACAGGAAGGAAAGAAGGAGGGCTCAGCACTTACATGAGGCCATGAATGAATCAGAATTCCCCCAAGCTGCTTTAGTATCCATCACAAGAAGGGAAAAGAGTTGGTCATAGGAAAGATTCCTCTCCTCTCGGGGGACAGACATCCTGAGCCTCAGGACTCCTAGGGGACCTGCTGGTACATCAGCCCAGAGGACATGAATTAATGTTGCAAGCAGGGCTGTGTGGTTCAGCATCCCATAAACATCTGCTGTAATGTAAATGCATTTGTGCTGGGATTTATATAAACATAAGGACTTCCCTATAACTCAAATGGTAAAGAATCTGCCTGCAATGCAGAGACCAAGGTTCAATCCCTGGGTCGGGAATATCCTCTGGAGAAGGGAATGACAAGCCACTCCAGTATTCTTGTCTGGAGAATCCCATGGACAGAGGAGCTTTTCAGGCTACAGTCCATGGGGTTGCAAACAGTCAGACATGACTGAGCGACTAACATGCATTATATAAACATAGAAGATACGCATTGTCTTTTAAAATTATAAAGAAAATTTAGTGAAAGGATGCATGTGGACTTGGAGTCTCCAAAGAAAAGTATCTTTAAAATAGATTTCAAAGATCATTCAAAAACAGTTTCTATAAAATATTTAGAATAAGATTTCAGAATTGGATTACGATTATCCATTTTAAAGTAGACTTTACATTGAAGAGCAGTTTTGTGTTCAAAGTAAAATAGAGGACACGGTGCTGAGAGTTTCCACTAAATCCTTCTCCCTCCACATGCATTGCCTCCCCAGCTGTCTACATTCCACATTCTATTGGTATATTTGTTATAATTGATGGGCCCATGTTGATATATCATCATCACACAAAGCGGAGAGTTTATATGGCGCTTCCCTCTTGGTGTTGTGTCTTCTATGACTTCTAACAAGTATATAAGGACATTGTAAAGTCACACAGAGTGCGTGCTCCACCTGTTTATCCCTCCTCCACCTCCACTCCAGGAAAAAGTTCTGATTATTTCATTGTTCTCTGAGTCTACCTTTTGTAAAATGTCATGTAGTCGGGCTCACTGTATGTATGCTTCTGAGATTGGTTCTTTCACTTAGTAATAGACATTGTGGTTTCCTCCATGACTTTTCATGGTTTAATACCATTTTGTTGTGTGTGTGTGTATATATATATATATATATATATATATATATATATATTGGTTCTTTCACCTACTAAAGGACAGGTTGGTTCCTTTCAAGCTTTGGCAATGAGGAATAAAGCTGCTCTAAGCTTCCATGTGCATGTGTTTGCATGGACAGAATGTTTCAAGTCATCTGAAAGGAGCAAAATTGCTGGATTGTAAAATAGCAATATGTACTAATTTTATTTTTTCTTGACAAACTCCCAAGTTAGATATTGTCCAATAAAGAACAGTGTCCCTGTCGTCCCATAATTGACCACAGAGACTGGAAAATCAGTAAATGGTTATAAAGGCATGGTCCATCAGAAACTTTATCATCAGTCTTTGGTGAATTATTATTATTTATTAAAATTCCAACTTGGGGAAAATCAATGCTACCCAGGTGCCAATACCACAAATATAAACACATAGAAGAAATAACTCTTCTGGTCAATACATATGTCCATGAAAATTACTTATGAAAGAAAACTCTGCGTTTTTTTAAACTATACTTTTAAAATTTTTCTCAAATAAAAACATTTTCTAATGCTACAGACAGAAGAAGCATCTCTCCTGAACTTCTTTCTCATAAGTGTGTATATATATATATACAAACATGTATATATGTATTATTATGGCCTGAAAAAGAAGATATCCTATCATATTCCACAAAGCAGTATGAATTTTGAGGGCATTATGCTAAGTGAACTATATCAGAGAAAGTAAATACTGTGTATTCTTTTTTATCTGTGAAATCTAAATAACTGAGCTCCTCTTTCTCTTTCTGCATGCGAGCTTCTTGAACTCTGTCTCTATTTCTCCAATCCATTGTATGTTTGCTCTGTTGCTGCTGCTGCTGCTAAGTCGCTTCACTCGTGTTCAACTTTGTGCAACCCCATAGACGGCAGCCCACCAGGCTCCCCCGACCCTGGGATTCTCCAGGCAAGAACACTGGAGTGGGTTGCTATTTCCTTCTCCAATGCATGAAAGTGAAAAGTGAAAGTGAAGTCGCTCAGTCGTGCCTGACTCTTAGCGACCCCATGGACTGCAGCTTACCAGGCTCTTCCGCCGATGGGATTTTCCAGGCCAGAGTACTGGAGTGGGTGGACATTGCATTCTCCGATGTTTGCTCTAGATTTTTAAAAAGGATTATGCCTTTATTTCCAACGCTGGTCATGGAAAAGAATCTGATAATAGGCAATATTCAATAAAATACAGAAAACTGAGTGGAAATACAATAAAAATTCCCAGAACTTAGCAATCACCAGTGCTTTCATCTTAATGAAAACCCTCTGGACATCTCAGCATGCTGATCAAGATGCTCACAGATACGAATTTCCATCTTTGTGGTAATTACCATATCTGTTAATACATCTGTTTCATTTTCCTGAGAGTTAGCAAGAACAACAATAAAGTTCTGAGGTTTGTAAAACAGATTCTTGCTTCTTGGACAGAAAGCTATGGCAAACCTGGTCAGCATATTAAAAAGCAGGGACACCACTTTGCCTACACCATTTTGTATAGCCAAGCTATGGGTTTTCCAGTAGCCATATATGTGGCTATCTGAGAGTTGGACCATAAGAAAAGCTGAGCACTGAAGAAATGACTCTTTCAAATTGTAGTACTGGGGAAGACTCTTAAGAGTTCCTTGGACAACAAGGAGATCAAACCCATTAATCCTAAAGGAAATCAGTACTGCGTATGCACTGAAAGGGCTGATGCTGAAGCTGAAGCTCTAGTATTTCGGTCATCTTATGCAAACAGCTGATTCATTGGAAAAGTCCCTGATGCTGGGAAATATTGAGGGCAGAAGGAAAAGAGGGCATTGGAGGATGAGATAGTTGAATGATATCACCAGTACAATGGACATGAAATCGGGCAAACTCTGGGAGACAGTGAGGAACAGGAAAGCCAAAGAAATAAGCAAAGGGTTAAGAGATGCTCTTAACAGAAAAAGAATGTGCAGGAAAATTAAGGTTTTGGATCATAAACAACACAGTGCTTTTTAAAAAAAAAAACCAATAACTGGAGATTGATGAGGTATAACCTGAAAAGAGAGTATTAAATCAGGGAAGGCAGCAGTTGGTTTTCAATGAGAGTTTCTTTATTTCTGACAATTGTTTTATAAGAATCTACCCAGGGAAAATTCCAACATGTGGGTCTCAAGCCCACATGCAGCCTCAAAAATTGAGGTGCATATTTGATTGTATAAATACATATCCCCAAAAGTTTCAACACCTCCCTGAGTCTACATTTCCCCTTGCAATCCAGCATCCCCACAGGATTGATTGTCTTTCCTTTCCGTTCACGTTGACCTGATGTTTGAAACCATGGGTTGGTTTTCTGTTCCTGATGCATCTACTGCATAGATTTTAGTTTGCAGGTGACCAGAAGTAAACTTTGACTGATGAATCCAGCTAGGCAGGAATGTAACAGTGGTACAGAAAGGGCTCCTGGGGATTGAATGTCTTATTGCCCAAGTGAGGACACAGGTTGGAGCTAAGCCAGATGGATCTTGGATGTCTTAAATCCCACATAATCTCAACGAGTTTATCTTGAAGCTGGATGAGTTGGCCCAAGTGGAGGGGTCCATGAGGGCTGCTGCTCTTCTGAGGGGCAGGATCAAACTCATCACTTAACTTGCTCATCCCAGTGGTGTGACTCAGAAGCTTCTCCAGAATGGCCAGAAAGGACGTTTCCACACAGAATGAAGGTCCCAAGCTTGAACAGTGTCTCATGGCAGACAGGATGGACTCACGTTGGGACTCTGTGATCCCACAGTGCACTAAGTTCAGTTCCTGGAGGGTGGCTGCAACTTGTTCCAGAAGAACATGGAGGACCTCAGGACTAAAGTCCATCATGGTGACCCCACTCAGATCCAGACCTTTGAGCTGATGCATGTTTGGGCTCTGGGACAGATGGGGCAAGTCTGACTCTGTAAGCTGCCAGTTAGTTACTGCCAGATGGGCCAAGGGGGTCCTTGGGCATCTAGGGAGAAAGCAAGCAATTAGGTCTGAGAATTCAATTTGGCATCTGACCTAAACTTATCAGATTGGTGATTTGCCTAAAGACAAGGTCCTACTAACCACCTCCTGAAGGCCAGTACCCAGAATGACCCATCTAATTTTGGCCTGGCAGTACCTTTCTTCATTTCCTACAAACCTAGAAGTCAACCCTGAATATTCATTGGAAGCACTAATGCTGGAGCTGAAACTCCAGTACTTTGTCTACCTCATTGGAAGAACCAACTCATTGTAAAAGACCCTGATGCCTGTACACCAATGGCTGATTCATGTCAATGTATGGCAAACACCACAACAATATTGTAGTTAACCTCCAATTAAAATAAATAATTTAATTAAAAATTATAATAATCATAAATACCATTAATTATATATCATTATGCAGGGAAAAAAAACAGATCCTTGGAAAGATTGAGGGCAGGAGAAGAAGGGATTGACAAAGGACGAGATGGTTGGATGGCATCACCAACTCAATCAACATGAATTTGAGCAAACTGTGGGAGATAGTGAAGGACAGGGAAGCCTGAATGATGCATTCTTTGCAGTCACAAAGAGATGGACACAACAGAGCGACTGAACGGCAACTCAGTTCTACTTTCAGTCTTCTCCTAAGCCTTTGCTTGGGGATAAGTATTTCACTTGTCATTTCAGTAAGCAAAGGATGTTGCAGTAAAAGGCAGTTATCCACTGCAGCCCCCCAAGACAGTGTGCCCTGAGAGGAATTCAAGGAGAGGAAAACAGGATGGTGTCCTGAGGGAGTTAAGATGCATATCATAAGCATGACTTCAAAAGTCCAGATTCTTACCTCTTTTCATAGAGAAAAGCATGAAAAGGAACTTCTCTGGGGGTCCGGTGGTTAAGAATTCACTGGTTAGCACCAGGGATACAGGTTGGATCTCTGGTCCAGGAAGACCCCACAGACTGGAGCATCTAAGCCCAAGCACCACGACTACTGAGCACCTGACTAGAGTCTGGGGGCCAGGACCACTGACACCCACACCCCAGTCCCACGCTCTGCGATGAGACGCCGCCAAAAGGAGAAGTCAGCACATTTCAACTCAAGAGTAGCCCCTGCTCGCCACAACCAGAAAAGGCAGTGCTCAGCAAGGAAGACCCAGCACAGCCAAAAATAAGCAAACAAATAAATAAGATTATAAAAATAAATAAATAACGATTGTTTAAAAGCATGAAAATCATTAATTTGAGATGTATCATGTTCATCATCCGCAGTAATCTTTTGATGCTTTCTGAATGTTTTTTCAGCTTGTGACCTTTTGAACTCTGGCTCCCCTTATAACTTTTGAAGAGTTCCTCAGAGCCACCTGAGAAGACACCTTTCTGGCTACAATCTTCTGTAAAAACACCGAATAAAGCATATTTGCCATGTTTTAGTTCGTTCTTTTTTTTTGACATTTGCCCTGTTCTTCCGAGACCTTTTCCCACAGTGTCTTGTCCCCACTCACCTGAGTTCCAGGGATTGGATGGAAACTGCCGACTAAAACATGAGTCACCACCTGAAAGGAGAGGCATTTTATTTCATGGGAGTATTTAAAAGCCAAGCCCGGGCTTCCTCGGTGGCTCAGAGGGTGAAGAATCTGCCTGGAATGCGGGAGATCTGGGTTTGATCCCTGGGATGGGAAATCTCCTGGAGGAAATGGCAGCCTAAGAATCCTGAGAGGTGAGTCCCTGACCCCTGCTTTCCTCCTGCTGCTGCCTGTCCTTCCACAGTGCAGGGGTCAGAAGTGCATGCTGGGCAGGCTCTGGGAAGGAAGGTCTAATGACGTGGAGCAGCCGGGTCCCACAGCCAAAGAGGCAGAAGTGTCTCTGGGGTTGAGCTGCTAGACTCCTGGCTACAATCCCATTTCTAGAATAAAAGGGAGAAGTTGTCTGGCAGGCGGTGAGCAGCGCTTCCTGCTTTCCTCCCTGAGTCTTTTCAACCAAAAGATATGTTTAGATTTTCCTAGAGGAAAGAAATCCACTTAACATTTTGTGGGTGTGAATGGAACTGTGAGCAAGTCATTTTGGAAACACTAAATCTTAAATTAGATCCTGTAAGACTGGAGTTTTATTCCCAGTTCATATATAGGTGAAGCCAGATAAATACATATTTTAGTATTTTAACCAATATTGTCTTCTTCTATCAGAAAATTCAGAATTTTAGCCTATATTCATCTGGTGGTTGTGTTTTCCTGCCTGTTTCTTTAAACAGGTTTTATTTGTATTGCAGTATAGCCTGTTATAATTCTGTGGTAGGTCTTCCCTGCTGGTCTAGTGGTTAAGAATCTGCCTTCCCATGCAAGGGACAGGGATTTGATTCCTGGTCCCAGAAGATCTCACAGGCCCTGGAGCACTGAAGCTCACGTGTCACAACTACTGAGCCACTGCTCTAGGCCCCTGCTCCAAACTCAGGGAAACCACCCCAGGGAGAAGCTGGAGCACTCAGTTGCCTCAGCTCCCCCTAACTGGTAACATGCCCTGCACTGCAAGAAGACTGAGCTCAGTGAAAAATAAGTAAATTAATTTGTAAAACAAAAAAAAAGGAGAGAAGAAATAATATTCTGGTAATTTCAGGTAAAGAGCAGAGGGGCTCGGCCATGAATATACCTGTGCCCATCCTTCCCCACACTTCCCTCCCATCCAGGCTGCCACACAAAATTGAGCAGACTTCCATGTGCTCTTTAGTAAGTTCCCAAACTGTATATTCATGAGGAATAAAATATTCCACTAAGACATCATGGATGAAGAGGAAGTCCCCAATTAAACACTTTTCATATACAAGAACAATACTTGTGTGATACTAATTGTCCATGAGAATCAAAAATGAAAATAGCCAGCAAAGTTTAGAAAAATAAAGTTTAATAAGATGACACTAGCTTTAAATACACTTTCAAATACATCAATAAACCAAATAATAAAAATGTGTCATAGTGGCAGATGAATTCCCAAATAGTTTAGTAACTGTGAACTAAAATACTGACACACAAACTATACAAGTCCTAATATAATACAATTTGAGTCTATAGTAAAAACATGTTTTACTTACAACCTGGATCAGGAGGAAGGGGTTGAGGAAGAAACCTGCAGAAATGCAGACATGGCCTGAAAACTCAGGGCCACTGGCTCAGAAGAGGCTGGTTTTAAGGAAAAGCTAATTCAGGTGGAGGGGTTACACATTTTTAATTTCGAGGTTTTGATCAGTAAGAAAATCTCATGGACAGTTAATGGGATGCACCCACATGGAAATGCTGCTGCCCACATGCCGGCCCCACTTCCAAGTAAGGAAGGGCCAGCTCCTCACCTCAGAGAGAAGGGGCAGAGACATCAGGGTCTGACAGCTTTCTTTAAGGCAAGTCTCCTACTTCCAGTCAATCAGATCTCCCCTCCCCAGCTCACTGCCCGAGTCCTGAGGGAAAGGTCACAGAGAAGGGGCTCACAGACCCCTGGAGCCCCTCACACGTCTGGCAGGCAGAGGGTAGGAGAGCAAACCTTTCCAGTTCAGGGAGCTCAGTCTAGTCCAGGGTGCCCCGCAGCCCAGTCAGCTCAGGGTTTATTCCATGAGCCGTCACTGGATAGACTTTCTCTCAGGGTGAACTTGGTGTAAATGGAGAGGCCAGAAATTACAGCACAAGATGCCTTCTTTCCAACAGGTCCCGCTTTGCATGAAGAGGGAGGGAAAGAAGGAAGGCAATGAAAAAGCATGGAGAGACGAGCCCATCGACTTTTGCTGGAAAGTTCTGTCCCTTTGGGTTGTGAACTAAACTCAGTCGGAATCTGAGTCAGAAGAGTCCCCTGAGGAGGATGAGCTGGAGCTGGTGTCCCCCTGCTCAGAATCTCCATCTTCATCCTCAGTGCTGGGGGCTGAGGAGCCTTCCTCCTCTTCTTTCTCATTTTCCTCTGATCTCCCTGAGACAGGAGAATGTTCTCCAGTCGTGTCTGATGATGCTAACTCTGCAGCCTGAAGCCCCGGGTCCTCTCTAAGTCTTCCTTGCAGATTCCCTGATGATGGGGACTGCAGACCCATCCTTCTAATCTTGGGGTTCGGGCCCCGCATCATGCTCATGTTCTTACGCTTAGCACAGGTCGCCTCTCTGTAAGCAGCATATTCTTCAGGAGACAGAGTCCTGAGCCAGAGATCAAGGTCCACCTTGTACTGTGTCTGCAGTTCCTCCGCCTGCTTCTTATAAAGCTCCTTCTGGTCCTGGGGGACCCGCTGCCAGCGTCTACTGATCTCCACCATGCGCTCCCTCGGGGATACCACTTTCAGCTCCCTGTTCGACCAGAGATCCTGGTGGAACTTGTGATAGCCATTCATCGGGGGCTTCTTGGGCTCTCCATGGAATTTCCACTTCATGGGTAAATTGTTTTCTTGGGGAGACTTCACCTTTTGAACGTTCTCCTGAAAATTTTCTGACACTTTCATTTCACTTCTTTGGGGGACACCAGATTTCTCTGGGTTTTGGACTAGACCAGGGTGCTGTTTCTCAAGATCCTGACTGTGTTTCACCCTCAGCTGCTCAGGCTCCTTCCTGTGTTCCTCAGACAGAACCCTGCTCAGCTCCTGGTTGCTTATCTTGGGATGTTTTTGGATGTACTGGGGTCGCATCACTTGGGAAATGTGGCGGTATGCTGTCAGGGACTTCTTGAACAAATAAGCTTGTTTCTGGTGTTTTTTTTGTGTTTTCTGTGTTTTCTTGTGTTTTTTGGAAGGATTGCTAGCATTTTCCTTAGCTTCCAGAACTAATTCTCTCAGTGTGCGAAACTTTCTCAGCTTATGGGAAACCTCTAACCATTTGAGTTTGCACATTTCCCCAGAAAAATCTTTAAAAGCTACTTTTCCCCAGTCCATCACTGACTGGGCTGTTTTGAACGTGTGCCCGTCACTGGATGGAATGCTTTTCTCCATACTTTCCAGTAACTGCACAATGTCTTCCTTGGACCAGTCCTCTTGGTGTTTAGGCATCGCCATTTCTAGGTCTCTGGGACACTTCTGTGATCCCAGAAACTCAGACACCTCAGCAGAATCTTCAGCTTCTTCACTCTCCAGATTCTGCAGGTGAGTTATTTCTGAAGTCCTGCACTGTGTGCGATCCTCCATTTCTGTGGAGAAAGAAAAGGGAAGTTACTCTCCTGCATGACACAGGAGAGAAGCACAGCCAGCTTGGATATGTCCCTTCTGTCATTTCATTTACCCTCAAGAATATAAATGAAAACCCACCCATCCTCTGAGTTGAGAGTCCTGTTGAGCATTGTGAAGCTTCTTTTCACAATTAAAAATCCTCAGGCCCGACCCCACCTTGCCTTCCAGTCTCATCACAGTGGTTTTTACATAGCAGTGAATAAAGCCTGGGAACTCACTCAAGGGACAAAGGATGAGAGAACAGGAAGGGAAGTTAAAAATAAAAATGCCTGACAAGGAAGAGGGCTTTAAAATAGCAATGAGATACCACAGCAAATGGACAAGAATTGTCAAAATTCCAAAGAAGGACCAAGTACTGAGAGGATGGAATATCAGGAAATTTGATTCATTTCCTAAGGTGATGAGAAACAATACAAGCCTTCTGAAATAGAATAAGGCAATCTGTTACAAAACTAAATATCCTCCTACCACATAAGTCAGGACTCATGCTCCTTTGTATTTGCACAAATCATTTGAAAATCTGTATCCGTAAAAAAAAAAAAAAAGACCTGCAATGGGATGTTTATAGCCACTTTGATCATAATCACAAAACTTGAAAACAACCTACATGAATAAATAAACTCTGGTACATTAAGGCCAAGAAATAGTACTCAGTTCTAAAAAGAAATGAGCGATCAAGCCAGCAAGAGACATGGAGTATTCCTTTATTCATATCTATAAGCTAACGAATGAATGAATGAAGCTAAGCTGAAAAGCATGCATACGTCATGAGTCCAACTATAAGACATTCCAGGAAAGAGGAATATATGGGAAGAAAAGAGGAATTTATGAGGACAGTGAAATAAACTTTGCTTCCCAGCAGTTAGGGTGATGGGACTGATGAACAGGTGATCACAAGTGACTTTCAGCAGTGTAACACTTCCGGATATTATAAAGGTGGATCCTTGTCACTGTATATCAGTGAAAACTAACAGAATGCACAACACCAAGAGTGAACACTAATGTGAAACTGTAGACTTTGGGTGACAATGAAGTGTCAGTTGAGGTTCCTAAATCATAATAAACACACCACTCTGAGACATAATGTGATAATGGAGGGGGGAGGAAACACGTGCTTATTCTGGGAGCGCAGGATGTAGACAGGAATTGTGTGCTTTCTGCTCAGTGTTACTGTGAATGCAGTCTTCTCTAGAACACTAACTCTCCTTAGGATTCTGAGCATAGCTCCCTCCTAAGAAAAGTCCAGATGGCCATAGACTGAATGTGCAGTTGAGATGATAACTGATATAATTCATCTAAGAAACACGTAATAGATATAATTCATCTAAGAAACAAGTCATAGAAGTGCAAAGGGAAGATGAAGAGAGGAGAAGCGTAAACATGTGTATGTAATGATTGAAAAAGAGTTTAAGTGGTCAATGTTTCATTCTGGTGAGGTCAATAGACATTATAATAAGGCATATTAAATACAACTGTATACAACAAGACTCTTTCCTTGTACTCAGCTGGTAAAGAATCTGCCTGCAATGCGGAAGACCTGGGTTTGATCCCTGGATTGGGAAGATCCCCTGGAGAAGGGAAAGGCTACCCACTCCAGTATTCTGGCCTGGAGAATTCTGTGCACTGGATAGTCCATGGGGTTTCAAAGAGTCAGACATGACTGAGTGACTTTCACTTCACTACTTCACAATAAGCCAGGGACTCTTTGTTTTGGCTGAGATAGAAAGATGATGAAACCCGTTTCATGGGAAGCTCATAGAAATGAACAAATAGGAACACTGACCTGTGGAGGAGGAGCAGGTACTTCAGGCGCTCGCAGGGGAAGCCCTTCTCTGCACGGGTCTCCTGCACTCACACAAGAAGAGTCTTCTTACCGCCTCTGACAGAGCAACCTGAGAAACAATGACACATCACACACAGTGTATCACACACAGTTATCTACACTAAACACAGGTACTTACATTCAGTGTTCTATTTTATTCTATTAAAACTCAGTCCCTTCTATCTCTAATAAAAATGACTCTTAAGCATAACGTTAATCTTTGTTTAACTACAACTTTCAGTTCTGAGAACTCAAGCAATTGAGTTTTCTCTTCTCTTTGACAATGACACTCTTCATTTAAGTGACCTTAATATAAGCGGAATCCATTTCTTTGATTAGCGCATCAACACACTCCCAATCATATCAGATTTGCTCTACTATCAGAAAAGTTTTCTCATTTGGAAACATACAAATTCCAAGTCACAATAAGACCAGTTCTGGGACTTCCTCGGAAGTTCAGTGGCTAAGAGTCCATGCTCCCAGTGGACGGGACCAGCATTTGGTCCTTCATCAGGGAATTAGAGCCCTTATTCCACAGCAAAGTGTTCACCTGCCAAGATACAGAGTTCCTGTGTGGTGACTACGAGTTTGCATGTCCCATCTAAAGGTCCCTCAAGGTGCAAGAAAGATCTGGCGCAGCCAAATTCATCAAATCCATCAATCAATTAACACAGAGTTCCATCTAATATTGTAGTTATTTAGTCCCTTAGGCTTGTGTTACTCTTCTGCAGCCCGTTGGAGTGCCTCCCACCAGGCTCTTGTGCATGGTATTTTCCAGGCAAGAATACTGGAGTGGGTTGACATTTCTCTCTCCAGGGGCCCTTGAGACCTACAGATCAAACCTGTGTCTCCTGCATTAGCAGGCAGCTTCTTATACTTGAGCCACCAGGGAAGCCAGCCATCTAATATATTGTGCTTCAAAATAAATGACTGAAGTTAATAAAAGTTTTCAGTTCTATATCATAGTGAGTACAGAATTTCTTTTTCTTTCAGTTATTTGGTGTGTTAACAATGTTGTGTTGAGAGCCATCATCAGGTCTGGATTGCTATTGCACAATTTAAAGGCAGAAGTTCCAACTTTTCCTTACAAATATATTACTCTTCATGTTCTACAGCACAGTTTCTCATTCAAATTTTAGGTAGCATGCTAAATGGAAAAACTGTCTAGGACTTCCCATTAAGAAATTCATATTTTCCTTTTTATATCATGGAATCATAAGTTTGTAGAATCACTCATGTTCGTTCACAAATTCCAATGATTTGAAGGTAAGTCTATAGTTTCAGAGTGAATTCTAAGTAATAACATAATTCTTATGAAGTAGGTTTTTCATTTGCTTAAGAAATTCTGAAGCCTGCAACTGCTAAATTAAAATTATTCTTTTTAATTTTTGAGGGAAAGAAATATGAATCCACCTACTCAGAACCATTTACTCACCAGAAAGTTGTAGACTTGGTCTCCTCAATGCTGGTATGAAAATCAGTCCCATCCAGTCAGGAGTTCTGTGTTCTCTGGATGGGTCAGCAGCTGTAACTTTCAGAGCTGTCCACGGTCCAGCCAACTCAGAGCAACTCTGAACAGAAGAAACAGTGCATCTGAGATCCTACAATCAAGACCCTTGAGGCCCCTTCCTGATTAGATTACCACAGTTCCCTTGGATAAACCCAATCAGCACTAACTGCACTAAATCTCTCTCTAATCTCTGTATGTTAATAGAATCCCCAACTGAAGTCCCAGACCTCATCACTGATTTTATATGGAACACCCATTCCTCTCTGATTTTAGGGATCCTGTATTCTCCTTAAATTCATTTTTTCCGGTAGTCATGTATGGATGTGAGTGTTGGACAGTGAAGAAAGCTGAGTGCCAAAGAACTGATGCTTTTGAACTGTGGTGTAGGAGAAGACTCTTTAGAGTCCCTTTGACTGCAAGGAGATCCAACCAGCAGATGGACTTTAGGATGCTTTTTATATATGCATTCAAATCCTTAAAATGCACATTTGCCTTTGACCCAGTAATTCTAACCTTGATAAAACTTCAAAGGAATTCACTGGACAAAACCTTGCTTTAACTATTTCTCTCTCTACTGGATATAATCTATGTACAAAGCAAGGAAAAAATATTGAGGTTTTTACTTTCCCCAGCAAAATCTGAGACCTCTTGAATTTAGGACAAATTCTTTTGTTCTGTTCATGAAGTAGTGAGTTAACACGCCCATTGTGCTAGTGACTCAGTCGTGTACGACCCTCTGTTACCGCATAGACTGTTGCCGCCAGGCTCCTCTGCCTATGGGATTCTCCAGGCAAGAATACTGGAGTGTGTTGTCATCCCCTTCTCCAAAATGTGCCCCTTACCCTCTCCCAAATTATGTCCAAGACCCAACAGCCAGTATCTCTGTGACTTTATTTTTAGAATAGAATTTGTGCAGACATAATCGAGGTGAAGGTACCACGATGAGACCATCCAAGGTAGAGAGTGGACCCTAAATCTGCTGACAGGTGTCCTGATGAGAGAAAGAAGAGGGATGTTTTAGATGCACCAGAAAAGGTCCTGTAAGGAAGCAGAGATTCAAGTTAAATGTCATAGTTTGAGGATTGCCAGAAGCCAGCTGGCACTGGAAGAGACAAAGACAAATTCTTTTAGAGCCTTTGAAAGGAGTGCGGCCCTGCCAACACCTTGATTTCCAGCCTGCAGATCTGTCAGAGAATACACTGGTTTTAAGCAACCCTGAGTGGGGTCGGGTGTTGTGGGAGCCCTAAAAAACTGATTTAAAAAATGGTGTCTTCCAGGGACAACGGTGGGAGAAGGCAATGGAAACCCACTCTGGTACTGTTGCCTGGAAAAATCCCATGGATGGAGGAGCCTGGTAAGCTGCCATCCATGGGGTCGCTAAGAGTCAGGCACGACTGAGTGACTTCACTTTCACTTTTCACTTTCATGCATTGGAGAAGGAAATGGAACCCACTCCAGTGTTCTTGCCTGGAGAATCCTAGGGACCGGGGAGCCTGGTGGGCTGTCATCTATGGGATCACACAGAGTTGGACATGACTGAGTGACTTATCAGTAGCAGGGACAATGGCTAGGCCTTCATTTTCTCAACTTTGAGGTCCTTCACCACCTGCTCGGTCCAGTCCAGTCGCTCAATAGTTTCTGACTTTTTGTGATCCCATAGACTGAAGGATGACAGGCTTCTCTGTCCTTCACTAGCTTTTGGAGCTCACTCAAAGTCATGTCCATTGAGTCTGGGATGCCATCCAACCATCTCATCCTCTGTCATTCCCTTTTCATCCTGCCTTCAATCTTTCCCAGAGTCAGAGTCTTAACTAATGAGTGAGTTCTTTGCATCAGTTACCCAAAGTATTGAAGCTTCAGTTACAGCACAAGTCCTTCCATCAAATATTCAGGAATGATTTCTCTTAGGATTGACTGATTTCATCTCCTCTCAGTGCAAGGGACTTGCAAGAGTCTTCTCCAAAACCACAGTTCAAAAACATCAGTTCTTTGGCATTCAACTTTGTTTATGGCCCAACTCTCACATCCATACTTGACTAGTGGGAAAACCATAGCTTTGACTAGATGGACTTTTGTTGGCAAGGTAATGTCTCTGCTTTTTAATATGCTGTCCAGGTTGGTCATAACTTTTCTTCCAAGGAGCAAGCATCTTTTAATTACATGGCTGCAGTCACCATCTGCAGTAATTTTGGAGCCCAAGAAAATAAAATCTGCCACTGTTTCCATTGTTTCCTTATTTCTATGTCATGAAGTGATGGGGCCAGATGCCATGATATTCGTTTTCTGAATGTTGAGTTATAGGCCAGCTTTTTCACTCTCCTCTTTCATTATCATCAAGAGCCTCTTTAGTCCTTCTTTATTTTCTGCCATAAGGATGGTGTCATCTGCATATCTAAGGTTAGTGATATTTCTCCAGGCAGTCTTGATTCTGGCTTGTGTTTCATCCAGCCTGGCATTTCACATGATGTACTCTGCCTATAATTTAAATAAGCAGGGTGACAATATAAGGCCTTGACATACTCCTTTTGCAATTTTGAACCAGTATTTCCATGTCCAGTTCTAATTGTTGCCTCTTGAACTGCATGAAGGTTTCTGAGGAGGTAGGTCAGGTGGTCTACTAATCCCATCTCCTTAAGAATTTTCCACTATTTGCTGTGATCCACACAGTCAAAGGCTTTAGTGCAGCCAACGAAGCAGAAGTAGATATTTTTCTGGAATTATCTTGCCTTTTCTATTTTCCAATGGATGTGGCAAATTGATCTCTTGTTTCTCTGCCTTTTACAAATTCAGCTTGAGCCTACGGATGTTCTCAGTTCATGAAGCCTGGCTTGGAGAATTTTGAGCATTACTTTGCTAGCCTGTGAGGTGAGTGTAATTTTTGTGATAGTTTGGATATTTTTGACATTGCCTTTCTTTGGGATTGAAATGAAAACTTATCTTTTCCAGTCCTGTGGCCACTGCTGAGTTTTCCAAATTTGCTGGCATATTGAGACCAGCACTTTAACAGCATCACCTTTTAGTATCTGAAATAACTCAACTGGAATTCCATCACCTCCACTAGCTTTATTTGCAGTGATGCTTCCTAAGGCCCACTTGACTATGCACTCCAGGATGTCTGGCTCTAGGTAAGTGATCACACCATCATGGCTATCAGAGTCACTAAGATCTTTTTTGTATAGTTCTTCTGTGTATTCTTGCCAACTCCTCTAAATATCTTCTGCTTCTGTTAGGTCCATACCGTTTCTGTCCTTTATTGTGCCGATTTTTGCATGAAATGTCCCTTGATAGCTCTAATTTCCTGAATATTTCTATTTTTTCCCCATTATGATTTCCCTCTACTTTCTTGCATTGATCACTTAGGAAAACTTTCTTATTTCTTCTCGCTATTCTTTGGAACTCTGCATTCAGATGAATATATCTTTCCTTTTTTTCTGTGTCTTTTGCTTCTCTTTTCTCAGCTGTTTGACCATGTTCCTGTAGAACTGTGGATGGGAGTTCATAACATTGTACAGGAGGTGGTGGTCAAAACTATCCCCAAGAAAACTATTTTTAGGCATTGGATTAGCTGTTGATATATGGATTAACTATTTTAGTATTCTCAGCAATATTTACTAATTTTTACCCCCAGTTTATAAATGGGATATTTGACATACTGTGGGTAAAATGTTACTGTCTAAAAATCACATATGGAACAAATGTTTGATGCAAGACTTAAAAATAGATATTACTGGAAGATTAAAAAAAAAAAAAAACACCTTTTCTCTCCATGATTACCAGTAACATTTTATTTTTAACTGAACATAGAACTCACCTCAGTACTGTTACAGAAGTTTTCTCTCTTGTTCAGTAAGTAACTCTGTTAAATTCAGTTCAGGGTTTAGGTGCTCACCTCCTGGTGGCAAACACCTTCAAGTCTCCACAGTCCAGTCAGTTCTGAAGGCAACAGCTCTGGGCTCTGGAAAAGAATGAGCTTGGATCTTTGCTGGATGCTTTGTATATCCTGTGAAGACTGGGTCCACTTCCTCAAAATGATAGGATTATCAGTCCTGCACCAAAGTACAGTAGCACATGATTAGATTTTTCAAGAATTGTAAACACATCTAGATGGCAAGGATTGAAGTCAACCTTTCCAAATTTGCTTAATCCAATTACCATAATCCAATCTCAGGTAAAGAATCACAGGTTGAGTTCACACTTCCAATCCATGAAGTTTGGTTAATAAATGAACTCCTCAATTATAAAAGTCACATCTCCACTTATAGAAGTGTATTATTGTCCTAATTGAAGCAACCCACTAGTTTTGGTTACCTGTCTGAATTTGCCTGCATTGCTTCCTGGATATTTCTTCAGGAAGAGGAGTTCTTCACATTCTGTCTTTCAACTCAGAACAGTCAAGCTCCCCAATAAAACCACTTACTACTCTTGCCTTCTGCTGTTTGATGGATGTCCTCAACCCCTTCAGAACTAAAGTCTCTTAAATTTTATTCTTTTCATTCAGTTTTCCATGAAATTCTTCCCTCTGAGGCTTGTTTTGATTAGACACTATTGTTTTGCTCACACACTATTGTTTTGCTCTGGCTATAACTGCACACAGAAGAGCGGATGGTGGTTATTCTCTAAGATTCTGTTCCTTTTAGTCATCCCCTGCATATCATCCCATATCCTTTCATTCTATTATTCAATATGTATCTATATTTGAAATATTGATGCTAGGTTGTGAAGTTAAGGATTATTGCATAGTTGTACACTGCAGGATAGACTAAAAAAATTATAGACAATCAGTGGAAGAAATGTGATACTGTCTATGAAGTTTGACAACTATCTTTTAAGATTTTTCTTTATTTTGACTCTGTTTGCATTCTATTCCTCAAAACATTTTCATATTTAATCAAAGATGGGTCATTGTGCTCCACTCAGAGAACAATATTAGAGGGGAAAATTTCTTTACTTATTCTAATTTTTTTTTGAAATATTAAGTTGATGTACAATATTGTATTACCTCAGGTGTATAGCAAAGTGAATCAGATATATATATATCTGATTGCCATTCCCTTCTCCAGTGGACCACTTTTTGTCAGAACTCTCACCATGACTTGTCCATCATTGGTGGCCCTGCAAGTTATGACTCATAGCTTCCTTGAATTACACAAGCCTGTGATTCATGCAATCAGTGCAAGAAGGCAAAGTGCTTGTCCAAGGAGACCTTAAAAATAGCTGGGAAAACAAAAGATGCAAGCAATAGGGAAAGGGAAAGAGATACCCAACTGAATGAAGAGTTCCAGAGAATAGCAAGAAAAGGTAAGAAATGCAAAGAAATAGACGAAAATGGGAAAGACTAGAGATCTCTTTAAGAAAATTGGGGATATCAAGAGAACATTTCCTGTCAAGATGGACAAAATAAAGGACAGAAAAATCAAGGACATAACAGAAGCAGAGAGATTAAGGAGCAGTGGCAAGAATACACAGAAGAACTATACTAAAAGGTTTTAATGTTCTGGATCACCGCAAAGGTGTGGTCACTCACCTAGAGTCAGACATCTTGGAGTGTGGAAAAAGTGGGCCTTAAGAGATATTACTAGGAACAAAGCTAGTGGAGGTGATGGAATTCAGACTGAGATATTTCAAACCATTAAAGATGGTGAAAGTGCTGCACTCAATATGCCAGCAAATTTGGAAAATTTGTTGTGGCCACAGGACAGGAAATGGTCAGTTTTTCTTTGAGTCTGAAAAAAAGAAATGGCAAAGAATGTTCAGACTACTGTGCAACTGCAATCATTTCACGTGCTAGCAAGATTATGCTCAAAATCCTTCAACTTAGGCTTCGGCAGTTTGTGAACAGAGAACTTCCAGATGTGCAAGCTGCATTTAGAAAGGGCTGAGGAATCAGAGATCCAATTGCCAATGTCTGTTGGATCATAGGTTAAGTAAAGAAATTCCCCCCAAAATTACATCTGCTTCATTGACCACTCTAAAGCTTTTGACTATGTGAATCAAATAAAACTGTGGAAAATTCTTAAAGAGGTGGGAATACCAGACTACCTTCCCTGTTTTCTAAGAAGGCTATATGCAGGAAAGGAAGCAACTGTTGGAACCAGACTTGAAACAAGAGAGTGGTTCAACATTGGGAAAGAAGGATGTCAAGACTATATATTGTCACCCTGCTTCTTTAACTTATATGCAGAGTACATCATGCCAAATACCAGGCTGAACGACTCACAAATAGAGTCAAGATTGCTGGGAGAAATAACAACAACCTCAGATATGCAGATGATACCACTTTTACAGCAGAAAACAAAGAGGAACTTAAAAGCTTCTTGATGAGGATGAAATAGGAAAGTGAAAAAGCTGGCTAAAATTCATCATTCAAAAAACTAAATCCTGGCATCCGGTTCCATCACTTCATGGCAAATAGATGGGGGAAAAGTGGAACCTGTGACAGATTTTATTTTTTGGAGCTCCAAAATCTCTGCAGCCAATAACTACAGCCACGAAATTGGAAGCTGCTTGTTCCTTGGAAGAAAAGTTATGACCAAACTAGACAGCATATTAAAAAGCAAAGATGTCACTTTGCTGACAAAGGTCCCTATGGTAAAATCTATGACTTTTTCCAGTAGTCATGTACAGATGTGAGAGTTGGATCATAAAGAAGGCTGCGTGCCAAAGAATTGGTGCTTTCAAATTGTGGTGCTGGAGAAGACTCTTGAGAGTTTCTCACACAGCAAGGAAATCAAACCAGTCAATCCTAAAGAAAATCAACCCTGAATGTTCATTGGAAGGACTAAAGCTGAAGTCCCAGTACTTTGCCCACCTGATACAAAGAGCTAGCTCACTTGAAAAGACCTTGATGTAGGGAAAGATTGAAGGCAGGAGAAGGGGGTGATAGAGGATGACATGGTTGAGTGACATCATTGACTCAATGGACATGAGTTTGAACAAACTTCGAGAGATAGTGAAGGACAGGGAAGCCTGGTGTCCTGCAGTTCATGGGGCTGCAAAGAGTTGGACATGACTTATTTCTGAATAACAACAATAACTCTTTTGAAAAAAAATTTTTATATACATCCAAGTATTCTTTTGAGTTCCGTGTGCTATACAGTAGGTTCTTGTAATTATTTACTTCACATATAGTAATGTGTATGTGTCAATCCCAGTCACTTAATTAATCCCTCACCTCTTCTTAGCCCCAAGTTACATGTTATTTTTTCTACACCTGTGATTCTGTTTTATAAATATTTGCATCATTCTCTTAGATTCCATTATCATATGATACTGCTCTTTCTTTTTCTGACTTACTTCACTCAGTATGACAGTCTGTAATTCCTTGCATGTCACTGCACATGGCATTTTTGTTTCTTCTTATGGCTGAGTAATATTCTATAAACTGTGGAAAATTCTGAAAGAGATGGGAATACCAGACCACCTGACCTGCCTCTTGAGAAACCTATATGCAGGTCAGGAAGCAACAGAACTGGACGTGGAACAACAGATTGGTTCCAAAGAGGAAAAGGACTATGTCAAGGCTGTATATTGTCACCCTGCTTATTTAACTTCTTCTACATCATTGGAAATGCTGGACTGGAAGAAACACAAGCTGGAATCAAGATTGCCGGGAGAAATATCAATAATCTCAGATATGCAGATGACACCACCCTTATGGCAGAAAGTGAAGAGGAACTCAAAAGCCTCTTGATGAAAGTGAAAGAGGATAGTGAAAAAGTTGGCTTAAAGCTCACACTAAGTAAAGTAAGATCATGGCATCTGGTCCCATCACTTCATGGGAAATAGATGGGGAAACAGTGGAAACAGTGTCAGACTTTGTTTGGAGGGGGGGGGGGGGGGCAAAATCACTGCAGATGGTGACTGCAGCCATGAAATTAAAAGACACTTACTCCTTGGGAGAAAGGTTATGACCAACCTAGACAGCATACTGGAAAGCAGAGATATTACTTTGCCAACAAAGGTCCATCTAGTCAAGGCTATGGTTTTTCCTGAGGTCATGTATGGATGTGAGAGTTGGACTGTGAAGAAGGCTGAGTGCTGAAGAATTGGATGTTTAGAACTGTGGTGTTGGAGAAGACTCTTGAGAGTCTCTTGGACTGCAAGGAGATCCAACCAGTCCATTCTGAAGGAGATCAGCCCTGGGGTTTCTTTGGAAGGAGTGATGCTAACGCTGAAACTCCAGTACTTTGGCCACCTCATGCAAAGAGATGACTCATTGGAAAAGACTCTGATGCTGGGAGGGATTGGAGGCAGGAGGAGAAGGGGACAACGGAGGATGAGATGGCTGGATGGCATCACCGACTCGATGGACGTGTCTGAGTGAACTCCAGGAGTTGGTGATGGACAGGGAGGCTTGGCGTGCTGTGATTCATGGGGTTGCAGAGAGTCGTACATGACTGAGTGACTGAACTGAACTGAACTGAACACATTTTCTGAATCCATTCATCTGTCCTTGGACATTTATGTTCCTTCCATGTCGTGACAGTTGCAAACAACTTGTCAATGAACATGGAGGCGCATGTATCCTTTGAACCACACTTTTCCCTGGATATATGCCCAGGAGTGGGATTGTTGGATCATACGGTAGCTTTATTCTTGTTATTTAAGGAGACTTTAACTGTTCTCCACAGTGGTTTACCAGGGTATAGCCCATGAATAGAGCAGTAAGATTCCCTTTTCTCCACGCTCTTGAGAGAGTTAAAGCTTAGGCAATCCAAGTCGCCTTTAAGGAGGAGGTGAACATTCTCACTCATGCTTTCCTTATGCCTTATGCAACAAGGTATCTTGCCTGAGAACTGGCCTCTCTAGGAACTAATGTTCACACTGCACAGTGTCTAACTGGTGGAAATGCTTTTCTTTGGCTTTATGTTAATGATTATAATTGTAACACATCTTGCCCAGGAACCTGTTTCTCAAGATTCATAATCTGAGCCGTTGCCCAGTACCGTTCTCCCCGGCTAATCTTGTGCCAAATTATCTCAGGATGTGTACCTTGGGAAAGGGTCTGGTGGAACTCTTACAACTTTGAGGTCTTCTTTTTATCTATTCTCAGTAGCCAGCTGAGAAGTACATAAGGCTGCACTTAAACTAGTGAGGCAGACACTCTCCTGCCTTTTCCAGTGACATTGCTGGAAGCCTTTTCCATCACTGTTACTTTAATAGACTTTATTGCACAAAGCGCTGAGTGACTGGGCCTGCATGCTCTGGTCCCGGGATGAATCCATGTCTCTGGAGGGCATGATCATGCACATGTTAGCAGTCTCAATGCTGGGCTACCACTCGCCCCAGAGTTTACTGTTGTAGTAGCTTTGATGATGGCCATTCTGACTCGTGTGAGGTTAAGTCTCATTGTAGCTTTAATTGGCATTTCTCCAGTAAATATTGATGTCAAGAATCTTTTCTTGTGCTGCTTGGCCATTCACATGTTTTGTTAGAAGAAATCTCTAGACCATCTGCCCATTTTTTACTTTTTTGTTTTATATGTATGTTGAGCCAAATGAGCTCTTTATAAATTTTTGGAGACAAATCTCTTGTTGGTTTCATCTTTTTCAAATATTTCCTCCCATTCTGTGGGTTTTCTTTCTGTTTTGTTTACAGTTTCCTTTGCTGCGGAGAAGGTTTTGAGTTTAATTAGATTCTATTTGCTTATTTTTTTTAAATTTTCTTTACTCTAGGAGAAAGCTCAAAAAAAAATCTTGCTATGATTTATGGTAAAGAGTGTTCTGTCTATGTTTTCATCTAAGAGTTTTATAGTATATAGTCTCACATTTAGGTCGGTAACCCACTTTGAGTTTATTCATGTGTATCAAAGCAGTCAATCCTAAGGGAAATTAACTCTGAATATTTATTGGAAGGACTGTTGCTGAAGATAAAGCTCCAGTACTTTGGCCACCTGATGCAAAGAACCAACTCACTGGAAAAGACCTTGACGCTGGGAAAGATTGAAGGCGAAAGGAGAAGGGGGCAGCAGAAGAAATGGTTAGATATTATCACTGACTCAATGAATATGAATTTGAGCAAACTCTGGGAGACAGTGGGGGACAGTGGAGCCTGGTGAGCTACAGTTTTAGGGGGTTGCAAAGCACTGGATACGACTTAGTGACTGAACAACAGTTAAAGAAAGTTTTATTTCATATTTTCACTTGAAGCTACTGTGTTCTCCCAGAACCTCTTGTTGAACAAACTGTATTTCCTCCATTTAAAGAAATGAAGATATTTTAAAGAGGTACTTTAGGCTAATATATGCGTTCTGTGTGCATAAGCTGTTATTTATTAACATTTTAAGGCTAATACATCTATTGAGAACAAAGATCACCAAAAAAAAAAAAAAATGACTTTATACACTAAAGATTACAAAGTTAAAGATTAAAAGGCTGATGTCTGTCAAGTTCAGAAAAGGTGATTTAAGATACAAACATTTCAGTTATTATCATTATTAGCATTTCCATATTATTGACATTGAAATTAGAGATGTTTACTAAAATGATGCATTTATTGAGAAACAGAGTGCATATTACAGCCATTTTCAGAATAGGCAATCATGTGCAATAACCTGAAAACAAGAGAATATTTATAATTCTATAATTCTATAATTTATAATTCTATAATATAATTTGTGCTATTTGGTATGTGGCCTTGTCATATATTTTTAGTTGAATGTCAAATAAGGATATCAAGAAGAGATTAGTTGGCTAGTTGGTTCTAAACAGAAGTTTTAATTGTCAGTGTAGCAGTCCATCATGTACAGTTACTCAGTTTATTTCATTCCTGAAAGTTTAAATATGGCCTTGATTGGTTTTAATTTGAAAGTAATGCTCAAAATTCTCCAAGCCAGGCTTCAGCAATATGTGAACTGTGAACTTCCTGATGTTCAAGCTGGTTTTAGAAAAGGCAGAGGAACCAGAGATCAAATTGCCAACACCCGCTGGATCATGGAAAAAGCAAGAGAGTTCCAGAAAAACATCTATTTCTGCTTTATTGACTATGCCAGAGCCTTTGACTGCGGATCACAACAAAATGTGGAAAATTCTGAAAGAGATGGGAATACCAGACCACCTGACCTGCCTCTTGAAATCTGTATGCAGGTCAGGAAGCAACAGTTAGAACTGGACATGGAACAAAAGACTGATTCCAAATAGGAAAAGGAGTATGTCAAGGCTGTATACTGTCACCCTGCTTATTTAACTTCTATGCAGAGTACATCATGAGAAACGCTGGACTGGAAGAAACACAAGCTGGAATCAAGATTGCCAGGAGAAATATCAATAACCTCGGATATGCAGATGGCACCACCCTTCTGGCAGAAAGTGGAGAGGAACTAAAAACCCTCTTGAAGAAAGTGAAAGAGAAGAGCGAAAAAGTTGGCTTCAAGCTCAACATTCAGAAAAAGATCATGGCATCCAGTCCCATCACTTCATGGGAAATAGATGGGGAAACAGTGGAAACAGGGTCAGACTTTATTTTTTTGGGTTCCAAAATCACTGCAGATGCTGACTTCAGCCATGAATTTAAAAGACACTTACTCCTTGGAAGAAAAGTAATGATCAACCTAGATAGTATATTCAAAAGCAGAGACAGTACTTTGCTGACTAAGGTTCGTCTACTCGAGGCTATGGTTTTTCCTGTGGTCATGCATGGATGTGAGAGTTGGACTGTGAAGAAGGCTGAGAACCGAAGAATTGATGCTTTTGAACTGTGATGTTGGAGAAGACTCTTGAGAGTCCCTTGAACTGCAAGGAGATCCAGCCAGTCCATTCTGAAGGAGATCAGCCCTGGGATTTCTTTGGAAGGAATGATGCTAAAGCTGAAACTCCAGTACTTTGGCCACCACATGCGAAGAATTGACTCATTGGAAAAGACTCTGATGCTGGGAGGGACTGGGGGCAGGAGGAGAAGGGGACGACAGGATGAGATGTCTGGATGACATCACGGACTCGATGGACATGAGTCTGAGTGAATTCCGAAAGTTGGTTATGGACAGGGAGGCCTGGCATGCTGCAATTCATGGGATCACAAATAGTCAGACACGACTGAGAGACTGAACCCCACTGAATCAATGAATACAGTAAAGTTGCAGGATATAAAATCAACACTCAGAAATCCCTTGCATTCCTATACACTAATAACGAGAAAGTAGAAAAAGACATTAAGGAAACAATTCCATTCACCATTGCAATGAAAAGAATAACATACTTAGGAATATATCTACCAAAAGAAATAAAAGACCTATATATAGAAAACTATAAAGCACTGGTGAAAGAAATCAAAGAGGACACTAATAGATGGAGAAATATACCATGTTCATGGATCGACAGAATCAATATAGTGAAAATGAGTACACTACCCAAAGCAATCTACAGATTCAATGCAATCCCTATCAAGCTACCAACGGTATTTTTCACAGAACTAGAACAAATAATTTCAAGATTTGTATGGAAATACAAAAAACCTCGAATAGCCAAAGCAATCTTGAGAAAGAAGAATGGAACTGGAGGAATCAACATGCCTGACTTCAGGCTCTACTACACAACCACAGTCATGAAGACAGTATGGTACTGGCAGCAAGACAGAAATATAGATCAATGGAACAAAATAGAAAGCCCAGAGATAAATCCACACACATATGGACACCTTATCTTCAACAAAGGAGGCAAGAATATAGAATGGATTAAAGACAATCTCTTTAACGAGTGATGCTGGGAAAAGAATGAAACTAGAACACTTTCTAATACCATACACAAAAATAAACTCAAAATGGATTAAAGATCTAAATGTAAGACTGGAAACTATAAAACTCCTAGAGGAGCACATAGGCAAAACATTCTCTGACATAAATCACAGCAGGATCCTCTATATCCACCTCCCAGAATACTGGAAATAAAAGCGAAAATTAACAAATGGGATCTAATTAAAATTAAAAGCTTCTGCACAACAAAGGAAAATATAAGCAAGGTGAAAAGACAGCCTTCTGAATGGGAGAAAATAATAGCAAATGAAGCAACTGACAAACAACTAACCTCAAAAATATACAAGCAACTTATGCAGCTCAATTCCAGAAAAATAAATGACCCAATCAAAAAATGGGCCAAAGAACTAAATAGACATTTCTCCATAGAAGATATACGGATGGCTAACAAACACATGAAAAGATGCTCAACATCACTCATTATTAGAGAAATGCAAATCAAGACCACAATGAGGTACCATTTCGCACCAGTCAGAATGGCTGCGATCCAGAAGTCTACAAGCAATAAAGGCTGGAGAGGGTGTGGCGAAAAGGGAACCCTCTTACACTGTTGGTGGGAATGCAAACTAGTATAAACACTATGGAGAACAGTGTGGAGATTCCTTAAAAACTGGAAATAGAACTGCCTTATGACCCAGCAATCCCATTGCTGGGCATGCACACCGAGGAAACCAGAATTGAAAGAGACACATGTACCCCAATGTTCATTGCAGCACTGTTTATAATAGCCAGGACATGGAAGCAACCTAGATATCCATCAGCAGAAGAATGGATAAGAAAGCTGTGGTACATATCCACAATGGAGTATTACTCAGCCATTAAAAAGAATACATTTGAATCAGTTCTAATGAGGTGGATGAAACTGGAGCCGATTATACAGAGTGAAGTAAGCCAGAAAGAAAAACACCAATACAGTATACTAAAACATATATATGGAATTTAGAAAGATGGTAATGATAACCCTGTGTGGAGACAGCAGAAGAGACCCAGATGTATAGAATGGACTTTTGAACTCTGTGGGAGAGGGAGAGGGTGGGATGCTTTGGGAGAAGGGCATTGAAACATGTATACTATCAGGTAAGAAACGAATCACCAGTCTATGTTTGATACAGGATACAGGATGCTTGGGGCTGGTGCACGGGGAAGATCCAGAGAGATGATATGGGGTGGGAGGTGGGAGGGGGGCTTCAGGATTGGGAAACTCATGTACACCCATGGTGGATTCATGTCAATGTATGGCGAAAACAATACAGTATTGTAAAGGAAAATAAAGTAAAAATAAAAAATTAAAAGAAAAAGTTCTGATAAACATTTTCAGGTTAATATGTATTAGTAAACACTGATGAAGCCTGTGGCACCAAAAGATGAACTCTTGCAGGAATCCTCACTGAAGTCATGAGTCAGTCTTGCTGTCCCTGTGTGGGCCTGTGACCCTGGAGTTCATTTCAGGAGCCATCACTGGGTGATGGTCAGGCTCAGCCGCTTGCTGTGAACTTGCAGCAATACAAAGATCACAACTTTCCTGCACTGTGAAAAGTAATCAGAGAAATGTAGCTATGATTTCCCTACCCTTTATTATCTCAGAATTTTTACAATATTTCCCAGTTTCTTCTGTAGATTTGCTGATTGTGCTTGAGAGTGATATATTTCCAGTCAGAACTCCCAGAAAGTCACAGCCTGTTATTTTTTTCCAGAAAGAATCTAGGTGGGGGCTCTTCTATGAGAGACAATTTTATTGTTAATAAGGATTTTACTGGACTCCCCTTTGGTTTCCAAGGTGTAAAGTTCCTAACTGTACAGGACCGCGCCCTCTCCTGGTCTCCGGCCTCTAAAAGTGAAAGTCACTCAGTCCTGTGCTCAGGCCAGAATACTGGAGTGGGGAGCCATTCCCTTCTCCAGGAGATCTTTCCAACCAAGGGATCAAACCCAAGTCTCTCACATTGCAGGAAATTTCTTTACCAGCTGAGCCACAAGGGAAGCCCAAGAATTCTGGAATGGGTAGCCTATCCCTTCTCCACCAGATCTTCCCGAGTTAGGAATTAACTGGGATCTCCTGCATTGCAGCTAGATTCTTTACCAACTGAGCTATCAGGGAAGCCCCATGTCATCTATGTTTTTTTTTTTTTTTTTCCTCCTGATGGCTCAGTGTGTAAAGAATTCACATAAAATGTAATGCAGGGAACACATGAAACATAGGTTTGATCCCTGGGTCAGGAAGATCCCCTGGAGGAGGAAATGACAACCTACTCCAGTATTCTTGGCTGAAAAATTCAACGGACAGAGAACCTTGGTGGGCTACAGTCCAAAGGATCTCAAAGAGTCAGACATGACCAAGGACACATGCACTGTGCACACCAAACAAGTATTTGAGAAACTTTCTCAATTTCCTAAGCCCTTCCACGGCAATAAGTTTTTAACTCCAATATATCCGATTAATTCAAACTTCTTACTCTAAAAAGTTGTGGTCAACATGGGAAACTATTAAGTGAAATGAAACTTGGAAATGAAGACAAAAATCTCTTAAATCTTCCCATTAAAAAGCTGTAACTTCTTAGACAAGCCGCTCATGTTAGTGGTAGGAATGGTACAGACAGGAAACTGAATGAGAGCATGGAATTGTCAGAGGAGGAGAGGAAAGGGAGCAGCATGGTTTCAAATCTCACTCAGTTATTTTCACTCAGTTCTGCATGAAATTTTTCCTTCAGAATATTTTTATTTTCTCGTTTTTCTGTTTTGTTATTCTGTTTAGGTTACACACTATTGCTTTTCTCTTTATGTCTGTAACTCCAAACACAATAGCTGTCGTTGGTTTTTCTCTAAGACTCCTGATACTCATTCCTTGCATATGATTTCTTACCCTCTCCATTCTATTATTCAATATGTATGCACAGTGGAAATATTGATGCTAGGTTGTGGAGTTAATGATTATTTCATTGGTTTGTACAAGATTGACTAGAAAATAATAGAAAATTTGTGAAAGAAATATTACATTGTCTGTTAAGTTTGGGCAACTATCTTTTCAGGTTTTCTTTATTATACTGTGTTTGCATTCTAGTCCTCAAAACATTTTTCTATTTATTCAATGATGGGCCATGATAATTCACTCAGGGAAGGTTACTAGATGAGAACATTTATTTATTTTTCAATTTTTGTTGGAATATCCTTGATTTTCAAGGTTATGTTAGTTTCTCTTATACAGTCTGGTGAATCAATTATATAAATACATATATCCACTCTTTTTTATAAAAGAGATTTTTTTCCCATACAGGTCATTACAGAGTATAGAATAGAATTTTCCATGCTACACAATAGATCCTTATTTCTGACAGTTTTATGCATAGGAATGGGTGTATAATCATCCAGATCTCCACATTATCCCTCCCATCCTCCACCCTGTTTCTTAGCACCTGGAACCTTAAGTTTGTTTTCTACATCTGTGTGTTTCTTTTGTAAATAACCTCATTGGTACCATTATTTTAGATTTCACATATGGTCAATATCACAAGATATTTATCTTTCTTTTTCTGACTCAGCCGCTTCTCTCTTGAGTTCACCCTGGACAGAGAACCCCTCTTGGGGCCTCGCACAGGAAGAGGCGGCAGGTGGGCAGGTACAATGCCGGGAAAACTGCAGGGTTCAGGAGCCAGCAGAGCTCCTGAGAGCCTCGATGAGGCCACAGCCCTGGAATCCACATGAACTCCCTCCGGCTCAGTGGTCAAGCACCCCGTTTCCAACACTGACTCTCACCAACACCTGCACATGGTGCCCAGGGATCTGAGTTCTTTTCTGACACTCAGGCCACGTCCATCGGGAGACAGTATCCTCAGGACCACCAGATCCCAGGGCCCTGTCAGGCACTTGCAGACAAAAAGATATTGGGGTTCCCTGGAGCAACCCATTTAAGATCCGGGAGTAGGGCCATTCTCCCATTGCCATGCATGTTCTCCTGACTCCCTACTGGGCCTTTGGGCTCCTGGACAGACAGAAAGCAAGATCCTTCCCAGAAATGCAGGGTCTGAGCCCTGTGGCTGTGCAGACTTGGCATCCCTCCCAGAGCCCCTGGAACGGGTGTCCAAGCGCCTCCAGCATCACACGACCCCCTCGGCTGGGTTCCTCAGTGGCGGGGCTGGAGCCCACTGACCACCAGGATGGCCCGGGCTCTGACCCTGGCAGACCAGGCTCTCCTGAAAGACACGCTGCTCTCGGGGAAGGCAGGTCTCTGTGGAAGGAGGTGGCTCCATCAGCGATGATGCCAGAGAAAGAACAGGGTCTAGAACTGTCCTAGGACTCCAAACATCCATCTCCAGGGGGAAACCTTGACCTTGAGTCGGGGTTGGGGTTCCTTGTCTCCAGTCCTGCAGGGCAGAGAGGCCTGAGGACCTCTTTCTGCTCTCCCTCCTGCTGCAGTGGCCGTGGAATTCTGGGCTGTAGGAGTTCAAACTATGGAGCTAAAGCCTTTATATACTATTTTTGATTCAATATTTTTCTGTAGCAACACTTATATTTTTTGCTAGATGTTTATTTTTTAAAAGAAAAAATTAGTAATGGTGATTTCCAAACATCACACTTGTATCATCTTCTAAAAGGCTCACACTGTGAATAGTAATTTTCTGACTGAGAGTGTTATCCAGTGGAGAAAGAGAAAAATCAGGTCAATTAATGGCATTTCCATATCCTCAGAGAGAAAGTCTCTCTATTCATTGAGTTAGTTCATTTTCCCTTCTCCAAGGAAAGACTGAGCACAAACCCCAGAGAGTTCAGACTGACTTCTCTAGGATGAACAACTTTATTAGTATCACTACCGCGTATAGAAACATCTCCAATCACATAGAGAGTAAAACAAAAGCAAGAGAGGTATATTATAAACTGTGAAGTCTGATTTAACATCAGCCTCTTGATACTTTTGGGCTTCCCAGGAGGCTCAGTGGCAAAAAAAAAAAAAACCAAAAACTCCCTGCCAATGCAGCTGACACAGGAGATAGGGTTTGATCTCTGGGTCAGGAAGATCCCCTGGAAAAGGAAATGGCAACTTCCTCCAGTCCAGTATTCTTATCTCGAAATCCCATGGACAGAGGAGCCTGACAGGCTATATAGTCCATGGAGTCACAGAGTCAGACACAACTGAGCATGCACAAGCTCTGTTATCTTGATACTTTATGTCAGGGCTCATTATTTGTATCTTTAGTAGAAAGTTTTTCTTGTGTCCCTGTTGTTAAATGCATGGCACCTGTAGATGGCACTTTGCTATCATGTGGATATTTACTTGGGCGGTTTTCTCTACCTATTACATTTTCAAGGATCCAAAAATTTGATAGCACTTCATCAGTGAATACAGGAAACTTCAAAAAGGATGTTCCAGATAACCATGTTCACATAACTCTTGCCTTTCAGTTACTTGATATTGATCTAATATTTGATTCCATATATGATCCTTACAATTATTTGACCTAAGACAATTTTAATCTTTTTTGTCAATTCTTCCTGATTTTACAGATAATAAATATTCTTTGTGTAATGAATAGTATATTCAGTTATAATATAGAGAAAATTAAAAACCAGCAATGGCAACTTTGGGAATATAAAATCTTACCATGTTTTCAAAATAGAAATTATATCCAATTTAAACTTTCCTCTTTTTCTCAGACATTATTTCAATTTTCAACTCATTGAACTTCATTCCTTCCCCTATCCCATGCCAGGTAAGGCAAAGTTTGCTGCGCTTTAGAGAACAAGCGGGCTTGCTGTGATGGAACAAGCTGAGTCACTGCTACTCCTAGAAGGAAAATCACAGTCCCTTTTCTCACTAGTGGGCTTCCCAGGTGGCGCTAATGGTAAAGAATCTGCCAGTGAAGGACACATAGAGCTGAGGGTTTGATCCCTTGGTTGGGAAGTTCCCCTGCAGGAAGGCATGGCAATCCACTCCAGTATTCTTACCTAGAGAATCCCACAGACGGAGGAGTCTGGCGGGCTACAGTCCCTGGGTTTTGCAAAGAGTCTGACTCAACTAAAGAGACTTAGCACTCAAGCATTATCACTTGTTACTGGTGAGATTATTGGTTGCTGCAATTAGGGCTATCATATAGTTTATGAAATGAAGATATGAAATTCAATCCTGGGGAGTTCAGATATTTCCAAAAAGCAACTTCTGGCTATCTTGGCCAGAGCAGTATGTGTATTTTGGGAGAGCTTGAGTACCCGGGTTGAAAAATAGAATGTGAGGAATTCATATCACTGAATGAATGAAGGCAAATTCAGAAAGGCAAGTAAATCTAGTGGGTGATAGCTCTAGATGGGTAGGTGCTATTAAAACTATAATATAGTTCATTAAATGGAGATGTGAAATTCATACTTGGATAGTTTATTCCAAAACAAAATCTTCATGAATTACAAAGGTAAATTCATAGTGAGACTTTTATCAGAGGTTGGATTGTGGCAATTGGATCAAGTAGGTTTCAAACGTTTGATTCAATCATTGGGATCCTGATGTGTTTCCAACTCTGCAAAATCTAATCATGTGCACCTATACCTTTTCACAGAGTTGATAACCCTATCACTTGGAAGAAATGGTCATGGTCATTGGAAAATATAAAGCATCCACCAAAAACAAAGCTCAGTCTTCTCTGGAGCCCGGAGCTGTGGTGTTTGGAGTTGGCTGAGCTGTGAAGACTTGAAAGTTTCTGCCACCAGCAGTGGAGCATCTAAATCTTGAACTAAATTTGAGAGTTACCTACTGAAAAAGAGTGGAAAACTTTATTAACTACAACCAAAGGTGAGATTGGGTACAATGAAATTCTGATATGATCAGTTAAAAATAAAACTTTAATGGCAGTCTGGACACAAAAGCTAGTTGTATTTATTCTGTCAGTACTATCTATGTTTGAGCACTTCCTCCAGCATTGATTCCATGTGGGATTTTCAGAAAAGTAAGTTATTTTTACCCACTATATATCAAGTAACCTCCTTATCAAATGTGGGTAAAAATAGAAAATTAGTAAATATTGTTGAGACGATTAAAGCAGTTAATCTATAGAAAAGGATTTAATTCAATGCTGAGAAATACTAGGCGACACATATTAAGTTCTCCTATTATGGTTTTAATATTGTCATGGTCATAGGTGCTGTCAATCTACAAATGATTATATTCATGCTGACTTTCGTTTCCTGATTATTGTGGTACCTGAACATTCACCAGTTCAAAATATGACATGCTCTGATGATATGAACCGACTGCAGGAAAATTTGCTTTCCTGAACTAGAAGTGACATTTTTTTTTTCTTTTTGTCTTGAAAGGAGCAGTTTTGTTATTTAAGCTGGAAGCAAGCTCTGAACTCTTTAGGACATCAGATTAAAGCCAACATTGTTTGTATGAAGTTTAAGTTCTTTGTAAACAAATTTCTTTGTCTTTAGAAAAGCACTTCTGTCACTTTGATGAGGGAAGGAACTGAGGCCATGAGGAGAGAAATGAAGGGTGTGCTAGTGTGGGTTCCAGTCAGGGAGTCATGGAAATCGAGAGAGAGACAGACTGAGGTTCTGTGTGTGCTTCTGTCAGAATCAGCTAACAAAGTAGGTCTGAAGTCATCCCAACACTTACCCTCCATTCTAATCTTTAAGGGGCTTCCCAGATGATTCTGTGGTAAAGAGTCCACCCGCCAATGCAGAAGATGCAGGAAACGTGGGTTCAGCCACTGATTTGGGAACATCCCCTGGAGAAGGAGAAGGCAACCCTTTCCAGGATTCTCGCCTGGGAAATCTCAAGGGCAGGCGAGCCTGGTGGGCTACAGTCTAGGCGTAGCAGTGAGTCAGACAGGACTGAGCACACTCACACTAATCTTTTAGCTTCTCCATGTGTTAATAATTTTAGTATGATTGAAATCCTGGTTTATTTTAAACAAAACCTTGCTAAAGACTTTTACTGTGTTTCATCTTTTGTATAATAGATCAAATTCAAGGTGTATACAGTCATCATCTCTAGGTTTGTTCTGGGGAGGTAAGAAAATAGGGAAATTAGAGTTCAAGATAGGAATTTGTGCAAAGGATTTATTTTTCCTGATGAGGGCAGAAGAAAGACTTTTTCTCTTACTCTCTCTTATTTCTTTCTTTAATTTTCAGAAACATGGATTCAGACACACTGCAGGCCTTCCAGAGGGAACTCACCTGCTCCATCTGCATGAACTGCTTCCTGGACCCCGTCACCATAGACTGTGGGCACAGCTTCTGCCGTCCCTGTCTGAGCCTTTGCTGGGAAGAAGGCCAGACTCCAAGGAGCTGCCCTGAGTGCAGGGGACTATCAGAGAGGCCTGATTTCAAAACCAATATTGTCCTCAAGAGGCTGGCTTCCCTTGCCAGACAGGCCAGAGCTGACCACGACCACAGCTCTGAGGAGCAGATCTGCGTGACACACCAGGAAGCCAAAGGCCTCTTCTGTGAGGCTGACCAGACCCTGCTCTGTGGGCCCTGCTCTGAACGCCCCGAGCACGCAGCTCACAGCCACAGGCCAATACCCAGGGCTGCTGAGGAGACCCGGGTAGGTAACGCCTCTCAAGCAGTTTGGGATCTAGAGGCTCCTGTCAGGAAGATGAGCATGTGATGATGGTGATGGTGTGGAGATAGTGGAGGTGTGATTTCTGAATGTGGATCCTCACATATAATGTGTCCTTTCAGTGTTGTTGCCCAATTGTCCACACGTGTGGAAATGCAGCATCCTGGGGCGGGTGGCACCAGGGACACAGGCTTCAGATGGGAGCCTGAGGCTTTCTTACTCGGGCTATTACAGTCTGAGCCTCAGTATCACGGCACATGGATCCCATTATCTGTAAAGTGCCCCCAGTTCTCTAGCATACAGTTCTATTCCTTGATATTCAAATATTGGCATCAAATTAATGTGGAAAAGTCTGACGACAGCCTCCTAAGTCAAGGTTTCTGTGTAACTAATAAATGCCTTTGCTCAGGAATAAAAGGATTAATATTATAGTGTCCATCTTCTGTGTTACTAAATCCCATGGGTATTTTGCAGGAGAAACTCCTGAAGAGAATGAGTTCTTTATGGAAAATGAGAGAAGAAATACAAATCAGTCTGAATCAGGAAGCTAAGACAACTCAGTCCTTTGAGGTAAGAATAAAAATGTTCCTATTTATTTGTATAAATATTGATATACTTTTACCTTAGATATTTTAAGTCAGTATAAGTTATTGTTAAAGGCTACTGGTCTCTTCCCTGGAGGAGTGGTTTCAAATGACTGATCAGTAATTGCAATTAGAACAGGCTAATATATGCTAGTTCAAAGAATTTTAGTATATTTGAAGACCAAGGCATGAAATGTCTTCCAAGGCCACATTTTGAAGATTGAAATAAGCCTTTTCAGACATGGGGTATAAGACGCATTGCACTAACTGTGACGGTGAAGGAGAAGAGAGGAAGAGAGTCATCTCTAGAGGGAAAATGATGGCTCAGGGGTAAAGAATCAGCCTTCAGTGCAGGAGCCACAACAGACATGGAATGCATCCCTGGGTTGGGAAGATGCCCTGGAGGAGGAAATAGCAGCCCACCCCAGTATTCCTGCCTGGAGAATCCCGTGGACAGAGGAGCCTGGTGAGCTATAATCCACAAGGTCACAAAGAGTTGTGCATGACTGAAGAGAGTCAGCATGCAGGGGAAAAAAACAAAAACACAAAAACAAACATATATTCAAAATGAGGTTTACTTCATGAAAGAATATCTAGAAGAATCAGAGAAAGGAACAAGAGAAAAACAAGACTCAGGTCAGAGAGGAAATAATTGATGGAGTAAGAACCTGGAAGAATCCTCCTTGGGAGACAGCCTGGGTTCCCTCAGGTGACTTGATTTAAACAGGGAAAGAGATTAGGCATTCAGAGAAAGCATGGGCAATAAGGACCTGAAAATATTCAAGACTCTTTGATGCATGTGGCAGTTTGTCAGGAACTTCCTTGATGACACTAAGGAAATAATTTGAAGTTTTCTTTTGAATGTGAACATAAGTAATGCTTTGGATCCACTATCTCTGCAGGACTATGTGGCCTTAAGAAAGGTGATGATCAAGCTTGAATATCAGAGGATGCTTCTGTTGCTCCGGGAGGAGGAGCAACTGCATCTGGAGGCCCTGGAGCGAGAAGCCAAGGAGATTTGTGAACAACTCAAGGAGAGTGTGTTCAGAATGTCTCAGTACAGAGAAAGTCTGAAAGACAGGTACAGAGAGCTGACCGAGATGTGCCACAAGCCAGACATGGAGCTGCTCCAGGTGAGAAAGGAGGGGCCAACCTCAGAGAGAGAAACACTCTTCTTTTTTTTTTTTTAATTTTTATTTTTACTTTATTTTACTTTACAATACTATATTGGTTTTGCCATACATTGACATGAATCCACCACGGGTGTACATGCGTTCCCAAACTTGAACCCCCCTCCCACCTTCCTCCCCATAACATCTCTCTGGGTCATCCCCATGCACCAGCCCCAAGCATGCAGCATCCTGCGTTGGACATAGACTGGCGATTCGATTCTTACATGATAGTATACCTGTTACAATGCCATTCTCCGACGAGCTGCTGTGACACTGAAACATTACCTATCCAGGCAGATGATAACATAATCAGCAAGATTCTGTGACCAGGGGAAAGTTACTTTTCTTGGAGTAAATCTCAGTATATAACCCCCTAAACCTTGGCACTCTCTGTTATCCACTCTTCCTGAAGACTAGAGGTTCTTATTGTCATACAGGCAAGACATTTAGAACCAGTATCAATTTTAATGCAACCTATGGTTCTTTTTATGCAATTGTCTGGTTTACCTTAATTGTTATAAGTGGTGAGATCACTTCCTGAAGACAGCAGTGGGCAGTGAGTGACACTGGAAACCTAGATGTTGCTGCAACATTGTGCAGACCCTTCCTGCCCCCTTTCCTTCCTTAATGAGACCTGAGGAAGCCCATCATGCTTTAGGTTAGGGTCTGTTATGAAGATTGCTTCTGAGTGTTACTTAGAAGAGATTTAGAAAACCATGTCTTATTATGAAACAAGAATAGGTACAGGAGATGGAAACAGAACTCTAATAATTAACATGATTTTTCATTTTTTCTTTGCAGGGCTTGCAAAATGTGCTGGAAATGTGAGTATACACTAATGATTTTTTATTTCTGAAATATTTTTGCCTTTTTGATGAAGTGGACCCACAGTTCTTGCTTGAGACCTGGGTATTTATTTCAGGTCCTCTCCCATATCTAAATCCCAGGATTCAGGATCCTTTATACATAATCCCATGTTATTTGCAGATAACAAATACACGTGCTCCTGTATACTTTGTCATCTCTAGATAACTTTACAACATATACAGTATAAAGTAAATGCTACATAAGTCATTCCCTGGTATGTGGCATTTTCAGTTTTTACATTTTTGGAAGTTTCTGAAATGTTTTGTGAATTTTTTCCACTCAGAACAACGGCAAAGGGGAAGGAAGTTTACACTGGGAATTTGGGATTGACTGGTACACACTGTATATGAAATATAGTTAGAATAGTAGCTCTGATCCTATTATAAACTAAAGGAATAAATAAGCAAATGAATAGCCCAGAATGTACAGATTGAATCCATGTGTGAATTCACAGGCACAGAACCCTTGTATATGGGTTACCAACATTGTGTTTTTGGCCATTTTCTATTTTATTTCCAAAGAATTTCAAGGGTTTCTGACCCTTGGTCTCAGTAGTTTCCTTTTCATTTGACTGAAATCAACTATATCTGAAAATCTGCTGACATTCTGGGCTTTGTCCCACCCACTCGATCCATTCTCTCCAGCCTGACCACAATAAAACTTAGCAAGGGATTTTTCTGAGGCATCACAGAGGAAGCACCTATCCTAGTGAACTGAAAGGTGAAAGAGGCATGAAAGAGGCATAGTCCCAGAGAGACTGTGATTTTGTTAATACTGAGTAGCAGTGACTCAGCCTGTTCCATCACAGCAAGCCCCCTGCAGGCAGGACCTCACAGGGAGCAGCTTTCTGCTGCCCACTGCTAAGTGAGACATTCAGGACCAGGACAGCCAGGTTGGACCTGGGTCACTTTGCTTGACAGAGAAGAGTAAACATGTCTTGTCAGTGAGCACTTCTATTTAGACACGGAATGCATCCTTGATGACTACTTTGTGAGTGAACTCTCAAAGGCTTAGCCTGAATTTTTTGCTCTCTGTAAAATGCCCAGGAACTTTGAATTGATGGAATTGAGGAAGGGAATGAAGTTTAGTGAGTGCAAATTTGGAATATTGTCTGAGAAAAATGGGGAAAATGAAATTTGATGTAATTTCTATTTAGTAAAATATATGGCAACATTTCTATATTCTCAAATGAGTAGTATATATTGTATATGCAAATCACCAAAAGTAGGAGAATCCTGAGAACATATGGGATCCTGTGGTGAAGTCTGCTGTTTTGCAATGCTCACGTGATTAGCCATTGGTCTTGACGTGGAATCGATGTTCTTTGTACAGGACTCATTTGGCACAGATACAGAAGCCTCAGCCCATGAACCCAGAGCTCCCTTCCTGGCCTGTCTCTGGATTCCTACACATGCTGAACAACTTCAGAGGTAAGAGTCAGCCTTTTGATGATCAGGACTACATTTCATTAGAGCTTCTTGGGAACAACCCTTCTTTCATTTTCATTGTATTTCTTTTTTGGTTATGAAGGTGGTGCATAAATTCCTGAAGTTGCTAACACCTTTTCTACCTCTATCAGTTCAGTTCAGTCGCTCAGTCTTGTCTGACTCTTTGTGATCCCATAGACTGCAGCACGCCAGGCTTCCCTGTCCATCACCAACTCCTGGAGTTTACTCAAACTCATGTCCATTCAGCCAGTGATGCCACCCAACCATTTCATCCTCTGTTGTTTCCTTCTCCTCTCACCTTCAGTTTCTCCCAGCATCAGGGACTTTTCAAATGAGTGAGTTCATCACATCAGATGCCAAAGTATTTGAGTTTCAGCCTTAGCATCAGTCCTTCCAGTGAATATTCAGGATCGATTTCTTCTAGGATGGACTGGTTGGAACTCCTTGATGTCAAAGGGAATCTCAAGAGTCTTCTCCACCACAGTTCAAAAGCATCAATTTTTCGGTGCTCATCTTTCTTTATAGTCCAACTCTCACATCCATACATGGCTACTGGAAAAACCATAGCTTTGACTAGATGGATCTTTGTTAGCAAAGTAATGACACTGGTTTTTAAAATGCTGTCTAGGTTGGTCATAAATTCTCTTCCAAGGAGCAAGCATCTTTTAATTCCATGGCTGCAGTCACCATTGGAAGTAATTTTTGGACCACCCCCTCCCCCCACCAAATAGTCTATCACTTTTTCATTGTTTCCCCATCTATTTCCCATGAAGTGATGGGACCAGATGCCATGATCTTAATTTTCTGCATGTTGAGTTTTAACCCAACTTTTTCACCCTCTTCCTTCACTTTCATCAAGAGGCTCTTTAGTTCTTCTTCACTTTCTGCCATAAGGGTGGTGTCATCTGCATATCTGGGATTATTTATATTTCTCCCAGCAGTCATAATTCCAGCTTGGGCTTCATCCAGTCCAGCATTTCTCATGATGTACTGTGAATTTAAGTTAGATAAGCAGCATGATAATATACAGCCTTGACTTATGCCTTTCTGGATTTGGAAACAGTCTGTTGTTCCTTGTCCACTTCTAACTGTTGCTTCTTGACCTGTATGCAGATTTCTCAGGAGACAGGTCAGGTGGTCTGGTATTCCCATCTCTTAAAGAATTTTCCAGTTTGTTGTGATCCACACATTCAAAGGCTTTGTGTAGTCAATGAAGCAGAAATAGATGTTTTTCTGGAACTCTCTTTTTTTTTTTTTTCTGATGATCCAGCAGATGTTGGTAATTTGATCTCTGGTTCCTCTGGCATTTCTAAATGCAGCATGAACATCTGGAAGTTCAGGGTTTAAGTACTGTTGAAGCCTGGGTTGGAGAATGTTGAGCATTACTTTACTAGCGTGTGAGATGAGTGCAGTTATGCAGCAGTTTGAGCATTCTTTGGCATTGCCTTTCTTTGGGATTGGAATGAAAACTGACCTTTTCCAGTCCTGTGGCCACTGATGAGTTTTCCAAATTTGCTGGCATATTGAGTGAAGTACTTACACAGCATCATCTTTTAGGATTTAAACAGCTCAACTGAAGTCCATCACTTCCACTAACTTTGTTCGTAGTGATGCTTCCTAAGGCCCACTTGACTTTGCTTTCCATGATGTCTGGATCTAGGTGAGTGATCACACCATCGATCAGATCTAATCCCCTGAATCTATTTGTCACTTCCACTGTATAGTCAAAAGGGATTTGATTTAGGTCATACCTGAATGGTCTAGTGGTTTTCCCTACTTTCTTCAATTTAAATCTGAATTTGGCAATAAAGATTTCATGGTCTGAGCCACACTCACCTCTAGGTCTTGTTTTTGCTGACTGTATAAAGGTTCTCCATTACTGGCTGCAAAGAATATAATCAATCTGATTTTGGTATTGACCATCTGGTGATCCATGTATAGAATATTCTCACATGTTGTTGGAAGAGGGTGTTTGCTATGACCAGTGCATTCTCTTGGCAAAACTCTATTAGCTTTTGCCCTGCTTCATTCTGTACTCCAAGGGCAAATTTGCCTGTAACTCCAGGTATTCCTTGACTTCATACTTTTGCATTCCAGTCCCCTATAATGAAAAGGACATCTTTTTTCGGTGTTAGTTCTAGAAGGTCTTGTAGGTCTTCATAGAACTGTTCAACTTCATTTTCTGTAGCATTACTGGTTGAGGCATAGACTTGGATTACTGTGATATTGAATGGCTTGCCTTGGAAGTGAACAGATGATTCTTTGGTTTCTGAGACTGCATCCAAGTACTGCATTTCAGACTCTTTTGGTGCCTCTATATTCACATTATAAACAACAAGTCTGATGTGTGCCACCTGTAACTTCCTGAAAACGCAAAACCAGACACACACACACACACACACACACACATATCTGACATAGGAAGAGCAAAAGGAGAGCAACCAAGTTGTTACTGTGATTATAAAGAGACTGAATATTTAGTTCTGTGAGTGACCATCAATATGTTGTTTACTCAGTTTATTTCACTCTTGAGCTTAAATCTATCATTGCTGCTTTTAATTTACTGTTTGGGCTTTCCTGGTGGCTCAGATGATAGAGTCTGCCTGCAATGCAGGAGACCCAGGTTCAAGCCCTGGATCGGGAAGATCCCTGGAGAAGGGAATGGAAATCCACTCCAGTATTCTTGCCTGGAAAATTCCATGAACAGAGGAGCCTGGTAGGCTACATACAGTCCACAGGGTTGCAAAAAGTAGAACAGGACTGAAGGACTAACACTTTTACTTTCACTTCATTATAGCTAAATTTATTACACATTGTGCAAAGAACATTTATTATTTCTAAAATTAGGGATAAATGACAGAAAAATTGAAATGGGCTTTGGCAGAAGAATTGTAATGCTCTCAATCTCCCAACAACTTTAAGACAAGTGATGCATGAACACTGTTAGTTAGAATATATTATTTGAAGCTTCCAAATTATTCATAGATGGATTTCTATCAATTCTTTTGACCTTTGAAAATGTAATAGGTAGAGATTATACCCCCTAAGTATCCACGTGATAACAAAGTGCCATCTGCAGTTTCCATAGTATTAAGTACGAAAGACACAGGAAAAGTTTTCTAATATGAGAATAAATGTTTTTAGATGAATCCTAAAGTAAACTATGAAGAGATTGACCTAAATCAGACTTCACCCAGTTCATGATATATGTATTTTTTAAAATTTTCTCTTTCATCTGATGTATTTCTGTATGCCACAGAGATAGTAATAACTTTCATTCTTCAGAGAAGAGTCACTCTAACTCCCTTTGCTGTCTGTTTTGATTTCCTTGGAGAAGGAAAATTAAAAAGCTTATTGTGTAGAGAGCCTCTGCCTCTCAGAGACATGGAAATTCAACTGGCTGACACAATTTTTACTCTTTCTGCAGTGAATAACGTTCTGAGTCTGATGATGACTGTTCACCATGCGATCCTCGATGACGCAAGTGTGCTGTTTGAGGATGACCATCCCGGCGCGTCCAGACAGCCCCAGGGTGAGGCGTGTACTGTGTCCTGGGGAGCTCAGGCCTTCACCTCCGGGAGGCATTATTGGGAGCTGGATGTGGCACAGTCTTCCACCTGGGTTCTGGGGGTCTGTAAAAGCATCTTCACAAGTGATACCAGTATCAGTGTTGGTGCTGAAGAAGCATTTTTTCTCAGTTCTACAAAGGTGAACAGTCAGTATATTCTCTCCACCACCTCCCCATCCTTAGTTCACTTTGTGAAAAGGCCTCTGGGTAAGATTGGCGTGTTTTTGGATTATGACAATGGAACTGTGAGCTTCTATGATGTTTTCAGAAGTTCCCTCATATATACTTCCCTTCCTTCTGCCTTCGCCTCCCCTATGATACCTTTCCTTTGCCTTAAATCTCTGTAAATTGGCCATTTCTCTGACCATTTATTGGAGCTTCTTCTCTGGGGATATTGCTGCACTTCACTTCCTATGAGGCCACAGGATACCTGACTGTGTCCAGCAGCACATTGTTATTTAATGTAACATAGTGGTTGTATGTTTATAAAATGGCATAAATGTGTTGTATGTATAAATCTGTTAATTAAAACTTTAATAAACATTTATTATGAAATATTTCATAGAATATAGTAAAGTGGTTTTCTTTTTAAAATAAGGATTATATGAAACTAAAGTTATGTACCATAAAGATCACTACCTTTAAACTACACGATCAATGGTTTTTAGAACTATACAAAATTGTAAAACCAGAACTATCTCATTGTGGGGCATACGCATGACCTTCAAAAGGACCCAGTGTCCAGTACCATTTACTTACTCTCAGCATATACCATCTCATCACACTCTTCAGCAAACTTTTCTCAACTTAGTAAATATTTTTACTAATTGAGGGAAATTCCTGTGACATTTCATATAGTTCTTATTTTATTTCATATTATTGTTACATTCCCACTCTCCATGCAGTACTCAGAAGAGAACACATAGAACTGTCAGGTCAATCAGTGAAGAAACACATGAATTAAATAATTCATATAGACAAAAGCCCCATAAAATCATGATGGTGTGACCACTCGCCTAGAGCCAGATATCCTGGAATGTGAAGTCAAGTGGGCCTCTGGAACTATCACTATGAACAAAGCTAATGGAGGTGATGGAATTCCAGTTGAGCTGTTTCAAATCCTGAAAGATGATGCTGTGAAAGCGGTGCACTCAATATGTCAGCAAATTTGGAAAACTCCTGCCACAGGACAGGAAAAGGTCAGTTTTCATTCCAACTCCAAAGAAAGGCAATGCCAAAGAATGCTCAAACTACCGCACAATTGCACTCATCTCACACGCTGGTAAACTAAGGCTCATAATTCTCCAAGCCAGGTTTCAGCAACACATGAATTGTGAAATTCCAGATGTTCAAGCTGGTTTTAGAAAAGGCAGAGGAACAATAGATCAAATTGCCAACATTCGCTGGATCATCAGAAAAGCAAGAGAGTTCCAGAAAAACCATCTATTTCTGCTCTGTTGACTATGCCAAAGCCTTTGACTGTGTGGATCACAATAAATTCTGGAAAATTCTCAAAGAGATGGGAATACCAGACCACCTGACCTGCCTTTTGAGAAACCTATATGCAGGTCAGGAAGCAACAGTTAGAACTGGACATGGAACAACAGACTAGTTCCAAATAGGAAAAGGAGTACATCAAGGCTGTATATTGTCACCCTGCTTATTTAATTTATATGCAGAGTACATCATGAGAAACGCTGGGTTGGAGGAAGCACAAGCTGGAATCAAGATTGCTGGGAGAAATATCAATAACCTCAGATATGCAGATGACACCACCCTTATGGAAGAAAGTGAAGAGCCTCTTGATGAAAGTGAAAGAGAAGAGTGAAAAAGCTGGCTTAAAGCTCAACATTCAGAAAATTAAGATCATGGCATCCGATCCCGTCACTTCATGGCAAAAATGAGGGGGAAACAGTGGAAACAGTGGCTGACTTTAATTTTGGGGGCTCCAAAATCAAATGCAAATGCAAATGGTGATTGCGCCATGAAATTAAAAGACACTTATTCCTTGTAAGGAAAGTTTTGACCAACCTAGACAGCATATTGAAAAGCAGAGACATTAGTTTGTCAACAAAGGTCCACCTAGTCAAGGCTTTGGTTTTTCCAGTAGTCATGTATGGATGTAAAAGTTGAACTATAAAAAAAAGCTGAGTGCTGAACAATTGATGCTTTTGAACTGTGATGTTGAAGATGACTTTTGAGAGTCCCTAGGATTGCAAGGATATCCAACTATTCTGTCCTAAAGCAGATCAGTCCTGGGTGTTCATTGGAAGGACTGATGTTGAAACTAAACTCCAACACTTTGGCTACCTGATGCAAAGAGCTGACTCATTTAAAAAGACCCTGCATGGGTATGCCCAGCAGTGGGATTGCTGGGTCATAAGGCAGTTCTATTTCCAGTTTTTTAAGGAATCTCCACGCTGTTCTCCATAGTGGCTGTACTAGTTTGCATTCCCAACAACAGTGTAAGATGGTTCCCTTTTCTCCACACCCTCTACAGCAATTATTGCTTGTAGTCTTTTGGATAGTAGCCATTTTGACTGGCATGAGATGGTACCTCATTGTGGTCTTGATTTGCATTTCTCTGATAATGAGTGATGTTGAGCATCTTTTCATGTGTTTGTTAGCCATCTGTATGTCTTCTTTGGAGAAATGTCTATTTAGTTCTTAGGCCCATTTTTTGATTGGGTCATTTATTTTTCTGGAATTGAGCTGCAAGAGTTGCTTGTATACCCCAATGTTCATCACAGCACTGTTTATAATAGCCAGGACATGGAAGCAACCTAGATTTCCATCAGCAGATGAATTGATAAGAAAGCTGTGGTACATACACACAATGGAGTATTACTCAGCCATTAAAAAGAATACCTTTGAATTAGTTCTAATGAGGTGGATGAAACTGGAACCTATTATACAGAGTGAAGTAAGCCAGAAAGAAAAAACACCAATACAGTATACTAACGCATATATATGGAATTTAGAAAGATGATAATGATAACCCTGTATGCGAGACAACAAAAGAGACACAGATGTATAGAACAGTCTTTTGGACTCTGTGGGAGAGGGAGAGGGTGGGATGATTTGGGAGAATGGCATTGAAACATGTATAATATCATATATGAAATGAGTCCCCAGCCCAGGTTCAATGCATGATATGGATGCTTGGGGCTGGTGCACTGGGATGACCCAGAGGAATGGTATGGGGAAGGAGGAGGGAGGGGGGTTCAGGATGGGGAACATGTGTACACCTGTGGTGGATACATATTGATGTATGGCAAAACCAATACAATATTATAAAGTAATTAACCTCCAATTAAAATAAATAATTATATATATATAAAAGACCCTGATGCTGGGAAAGATTGAGAGCAGGAGGAGAAGGGGATGACAGAGGATGAGAGAGTTGGATGGCATCACTGACTCAATGGATATGGATTTGAGTGGGCTCTCACAGTTGGTGATGAACAGGGAGGCCTGGCAGCTGCAGTTCATGGGGTTGCAGAGTCGGACACTACTGAGCCACCTAACTGAAAAGACAAAATATTGTTCCTTCATTGAAAAAAAATTCCAAAAGATAGCTAACATAATAGACACAAAGTACTAGGGATAAAGTCAAGAGTAGAGAGGAAACTGAGCTGCAGATTCACAACTTAAGGAATTTCTATTATTTTGTGGTTAATAATATCTATTCCATACGCTTGTTCTATGATGTTAATTTTGAGATTTTCCTGAGACAATCAGTCTCTTTTTGACAGATCTCTAACCAGCTTCTCTGTTTATCTCATTTTATCTCCTGATCTTCTCTTGGACCCTCGGTCCTTCAGTTCACAGAAGGCCATTCTCTGTGGTATGGAATCCAAGGCCTTTCCTTTTAGCCATTTCTCTTTTCATTTTCACCTTATTACTTCACTTTCCTGGATTACATCTCTGATTCTAATTCTCTTGATTGAATAACTCATTTTTTTTGTTATGTCCCATTTAGGATAAGCCCTGTAAAACTGAGTGGAAAATGTGATGAAGAGATAAGGGAATTTTGAAGGGTACAGATCTTGCATTTGAAATCCAAACATAAATTTCAATTCAGGATTTGCAGCAATTTTCATTTTATTTTTAAGGGTCAACTTAGATTATAGAATTGATATATAACAAGCGTGATGTGATTTTCTCATTTAGCAAATACAAGGAAAGGAATTTTCCTCCCCTTGCTCTGCCAAATAATTGCATCTCACACACTATAGAACTTCAAGTAAGAATTAACCTTCCATATCTTCAGTGCGAGGATGTTCATGCTCTTGGGGTGGTGATTGCATCACTGGCACCTTGTAAGTGGCCCCAAATTCTAGAAATGGAGTTTCCAATGTCCAAGGAAGATCTTGTAAAATTATTGGAAGACATGGAGAATAGTCCCCTGCTCAGTGATGGCCACACATTCAAAATACCTCTGTCCCTGATAGACTGGGGAAAAGTTACTTGGAAGATACTTCTGGAGAAATGCGTATAATGGAATGGTTAGAAACTTTTATAACATGAGCAAACTGTGCACTTTAAGAATTATTCCTGGAAATTAAGGAATATTTTAAAAATCCTCACAAAAAACAAAACACATGCACACGCGCGTGCACACACACACACACACACACACACTCTATCTCTCTTCTAATTTACTGAAAAAGCCCCTGAAAGCTTGCACAATTTTTAAAGAACTTAAGCTGTGGTACAAATACACAATGGAGTGTTATGCAGCCATTAAAAAGAATACATTTGAATCAGTTCTAATGAGGTGGGTGAAACTGGAGCCGATTATACAGTGAAGTAAGTCAGAAAGGAAAACACCAATACAGTATACTAACACATGTATATGGAATTTAGAAAGATGGCAACAATAACCCTGTATGTGAGACAGCAAAAGAGACACAGATGTATAGAACAGTCTTTTGGACTCTGTGGGAGAGGGAGAGGGTGGGATGATTTGGGAGAATGGCATTGAAACATGTATAATATCATATATGAAATGAATTGCCAGTCCAGGTTCGATGCATGATACTGGATGCTTGGGGCTGGTACACTGGGATAACCCAGAGGGATGGTATGGGGAGGCAAGAGGGAGGGGGGTTCAGGATGGGGAACACGTGTATATCTGTGGCGGATTCATGTTGATGTATGGCAAAACCAATACAATATTGTAAAGAACCTACAATTAAAATAAATAAATTTACATATAAAAAAAGAACTTATGGCCCTAATACTTCCCAAAACACCCCAAACTGAGGATCAGGGGCTGACAATAGTCCTGTCTGAAAAAGACAAGTAGTTCTCAGAGAACATACAGCTGAAATACATTCAAGATTTCAAGGAGAAATAGGAGTCCGAGGAGAAAGTGCTTCACTTCAGGGAACACAATTCGAGTGTTCAATATTCCAAGACAATGGATGTTCCCAAAAAAATATTCCAAGGGTTTATGTGTCCAGTTTTCCAAGAAATCAGATGTCCCCAAAGGAATACAAATGAAAGCCCACAAGAAGTTTTAGGACAATGTACAAGAGTTGAATCTCCCCCAGAAAACTATTTTTCCACGAGGGATTCAATTCCACAGAGAGTCTAAAAACCCCTCCAAGGACAGAGGTCAGATTTTCCATGAGGATTCGTGGTCAGGTCTAGTTGCCAGAATCTCCCTGCAGGAGACAGAACCTGCCAAGGCATCCTGAAGAATCAGAAACAGCATTGTAAGAACCAGGCTGAGGAGGTGCAGAAACAGTAGGAGGAGGACCTGGGTCCTCGGCTCTAGAGTTAGTGTCCTGAAAGATGTGCTGTAGATGGGGACCGTAGATCTGCCTGAACTTGGGCTCAGGGATTCCTTCATGTTCATGTCCTCACATTTTCTGTAAGTTGTCTCTCTTATGCAATAGATACACACACACACACACACACACACACACATATATATATATATATATATATTTGTTTTTTTTTACAACTTCTGAACCCACATGGACACATCATTGTCATGCAAGCCCATAGTTTTCACTGTTGTTATATGAAAATATTTTTATTTTAAAACATAAAGGTCTTTGAATTAGACAGATACATATTAGGCAGATAGGCAGATAGCTAGTTATTTCAGACTCTTCAAAATATTTTTATATTTTACTTTATTAAACAAATATTTGTTAAAGATGATTTTGAATTTTTTTAAAAATAACAAGCAATTAAGTAGTGCACAAGGCATTTGGTATTCAAAGTTGACCAAAACATTTATTTCCCATGGAGTGCTGTGTATGAAGTTTCATACACTGGTATGCTCTTTAATATATGCTTTTAGGATGCACTGTACATAAATGCTTTTGATTTCTTAAAGTTTCCAGAAATTTTCAATTTTTATTCTTTTATTAATAGATGACTAAAACATTGAATTTATTTGGAAATTTTCTTATCAGTTTGTGTCACTTGCTTCCCTAATTGGCTTTAATTTGCAAAATTAGGTCTAAGTTACAATTCTTTTTGCCTAAAATCAGGAGAATTTCTCCTAAGTTATTTTTGCCATGAAGTGCTAATAAGTCTTATAACCCAAGATAGATAGTGAGATATTCAGTCAAGTGGGGCTCTTCTTGTGAATTTTAGTTCAGTTCAGTTGCTCTGTCATGTCCGACTCTTTGCGACCCCACGAATTGCAGCACACCAGGCCTCCCTGTCCATCATCAACTCCCAGAGTTCACTCAAACTCACCTCCATTGAGTTGGTGATGCCATCCATACATCTCATTCTCTGTCATCCCCTTCTTCTCCTGCCCCCAATCCCTCCCAACATCAGAGTCTTTTCCAATGAGTCAACTCTTCCCATGAGCTGGCCAAAGTATTGGAGTTTCAGCTTTAGCATCATTCCTTCCAAAGAACACCCAGAACTGATCTCCTTTAGAATGGACTGGTTGGATTTCCTTGCAGTCCAAGGGACTCTCAAGAGTCTTCTCCAACACCACAGTTCAAAAGCATCAATTCTTTGGCACTCAGCCTTCTTCATAGTCCAACTCTCACATCCATACATAACCACTGGACAAACCATAGCCATGACTAGATGGACCTTTGTTAGCAAAGTAATGTCTCTGCTTTTGAATATGCTATCTAGGTTGGTCATAACTTTCCTTCCAAGGAGTAAGCGTCTTTTAGTTTCATAGCTGCAGTCACCATCTGCAGTGATTTTGGAGGCCCCAAAAATAAAGTCTTGTGAATTTAAAGCACATATTTTCTAATTCATTCAGCATCTACTATTTTCTAAGCCATGTCTTGTTGCGGAGGATAAAAAACCTAAAAGTTACAGTTCTTGACTTTATAGTATGTCACTCTATCCTTGAAGATTGAACAGATTTTCTAAGCATGTCTTGTTGCATAGGACACAAGCCTAAAAGTTACAGTTCTTGACTTTAGAGTATTTCATTCTTGAAGATTGAACAGTGAGTGTAATCAGTAATAGAAAGCATTATCGTTGAGAGGGCCATGCAAAGCATATGTAAGGTCACAATATACAAAGGGTGACTGATACAGGAGCCAAGATGAAGTGAAGGTAGTAATGAGAATGAGGCAGGAGAGGCGGAACAGTCAGTCGCAGAAGTTAATGGGCCAGGACAGTGTACGGACTCCAGGTGTGTGTCCCAGTCCTTCCCTTCCCCAGCTGTGACCCAGTGTCCCCAATTTCTCTCTCCTGTCTCCTTGAAACTCTCACTGCCAGTGCCCAGAAAAATGACAACCACTTTAGTGCAGGGGCAGAAAATTAATCCCTGCTTGTAATTTTCCTTTCTGGATCAATAGCAGGAGACATCTGGCCACACTTACTCTGGAGACTGAAACTACTAGTTGCTGTCCTCTTTCGTGTTTGCACACAGTTTGAAAATATTTAATCTGGGCATCATGTACAATATACAATCTAAGACAGGGAATTTAAATCAGCTGACTGTTTCAGGAATTCTATTGATGGGAAAACAGTTGTTTGGATGAAGTTATGGCCTGTTTATGTCTCTCTAATAGACCAATAACTCCAGAGCCCTTTGCTATACATGACTTGATGAGAGAGTGCATGGGAGGGTAAAGGCAAGTAGAGGTTTTGTCCAAAATGACTTAAAAATGATACAGTCAGTAACTGGGTTAAATGAATTTCAGTTATATAAAATTTGAGGGCATTTCCACATGAGTTTTATTTTTTCATTATGAGGTATTATTTTTAGAATATGTAAAAATGAGTAAATTCATTTCTGTCTTACTATAAACAATTCCAGTTTCCTCTTTCATGAATTTGTGATACTGTAGGCTTTTTGTATTGATTAGACTTATAATTTGTGTTTATTTTTATCTGTTTAGAAACAAAGTTTTCACTGTATTTCTTGTATTAGCTTTTAAAATATCAAGGGATTCGGCTTTGAACAAAAACAATAGGAATAAAAAATATAAACGTTATCTAGAAAAAAATGTAAGCTGTGTTACAGAAAAATATTGAATCAGATAGTATAGAAAGGCCTCATGGAGCTAGACTGAAGCCCTACAGCGCAGATTTCGGCGGTCCCAGGGGCGGGAGCAAAAGCAGGGACGGCCCTGGGGACCCTCTGACCCTGCAGGTCTGGAAACCCCGGCCTCAGCCCCGCCTCTGGTTCCGTGTCACTGCTGGGGACAGAGCTCTTGTGAGCTTAGTCTGTCCCTGGTTCTCGCATCCTTTCTGGAAGGAGTCTGTCCCTTCCCAGAGAGAGGCGCGTCTCCAGAATCTCTGCGGCCGCGGATCTGAGCTCCGAGCCTTCGCGGGGCGGCGGGGGGCTCCTCTCCGCGCCCCGCCGAGCGCGCCCGCCGCCGGGAGGAGCGCCGAGGCGGAGCGCGGGGCGCGCGGCTCCGGAGCCCGGAGGACACGTGAGGGCGCGCGGGGAGCCGGTCCCCGGCCGGTCCGCGGGAGGAGTGCGGCTCCGTCCCGCCGAAGCCGCGCAGGGAGTGCGGAGGCGCGGAGGGCGACGGAGAGCAGAGCGAGCCCTGGATGGTTGACGGCGGCTCCATCACGGGGCCCGGGCTCCTTCTGTCCCCGGGAGCCTGGCGGCGCCGAGGAGGCCTGCGTCCCCGGGGATGCTGTCGCGGGAGGGAGGCGGTTCGCACGTCGGAAGCCCGGGATCTGCCCGCCCTGTGCTGGAAACTGGGCGCGCCGGGCCACTAGGCTCTAGAGGAGATCCGCGGACTTTTGTGGCCGCGACCTCACCTCCGGCTCCGCGGGCAAGGACGCCGCGGGCCCCGTGTGCGGAGCGAGGCCGCGGGGGACTTCTGTGTCCAGGGCGACCTGAGGGGAGGCTCCCCGGGGCAGCCCAGGCGCAGCCGGCCATGGACAGGGAAGCCCGGGGCTCCTGTCTGCGCTCAGTTTCTCCTCCTCCTCGGGACGCCGAGGACGACTGCAACTCGCCGGGCTCCTCTTTCCATGGAATCTTCCATGCAAGAATTCTGGAGGGGACTGCCATTTCCTCCTCCAGCGGGTGGTCCCTGGTCAAGCATCTACCCCGCGTCCTACCGGCCTGTCTTCTGTGTCTCGCGTTGGCAGGCAGAGTCTTTACTATTGAGCCTCCTGGGAAGCCCTAGCACTAGCTTTTTTCCTCTGAGATAAATACAGCTGGCATTTCCTGTTTATTTGTTTGCGTTCAACTCCGAATATCATGCTGTTTGTTTAAATTTATTTCTTCAAATAAGCATGTACCAACAAGTGCTGACTGCCATGCAAAATATAAAAGAGTAGAAAACATGCCAACAAGGACGTGGAGTAACAGAAACTCGTTTATTGCTGCTGGCTATGCAAAATGGCACTGACATTTAGGAATAAACGTGGGCATTTCTTCCAAATCTAAACACGTGTTTGTCCAGCAATCTCACTCTTTGTTATTTGCACAAGGACGTAGAAAATGTCTGCTTACTCAAAACCTGTACACAGACGTCTGTAGCAACTTTGTTCATAATTGTGAAAACATGTGAGCAACCAAGACGTCCCTCACTAGGTGAAGAGATGAGTAAACCCTGGCACATCTAGACCCCCGAAATGTTACTCAGTGCTCAAAAGAAAGGAGCTATCAAACCACAGGAAGACAGAAAGGAAGCCTGATTGTATATAAGTAAGTGAGGGAAGACGGTCTGCAAAGGCCACAAAGGTTCAACTCCATCGACTCAATGGACATGGGTTTGGGTGGACTCTGGGAGTTGGTGATGTACAGGAAGGCCTGGCATGTCGCGGTTCATGGGGTCTCAAAGAGTCGGACCTGATTGAGTGACTGAACAGAACTGAAGTATTTTTTATTTTACACTCAGCAAAAAGTTTTGCTGTTTATTCTGGTAAATGAAATTTCAAGATTTCTGTGACTTGAGGTGTCTCCTCAATTAAAATTTCTGAACTTTCCAAGGTATGAAATCTTATTTTCTCTATGTCATTCTGTTAAGATATGTATGCACTTATATTTAGTGTGTCTGTGACAGAGAATTTCTTGAGCTTATAAATTTTAGAGGTAGCCCATTCAACATTTTTGTTAAATAATATTGTTTTTCCTTCTGATGTTGGTTATACTTTGTAAACTGTATAACAGTTGTGGAGCATATTTTTAGTTATGACTTTGTATAGCTATTTATTGAAATAGTTATATTTCAAGCAGGTTGGTTTTTGTTACTTGGGATTTATCTGTACACACGGCAGACATAAACCTCCTAAGCTAGATGGGTCAGCCAATATTAGGTTGTGAGTTTTACAGAAAAAAAAGTACAAGATGTGCTGTGTCTACCCAACAGGATGTCCTCATTTAGTCCAAAAACTTTACAAATTACAACATGAAAGAGAGGTTTTAAAACTGAGGCTTGGTGAGGTATATGCACAGAAGAGATAAGAGAATTCCAAATCTTGCCTTAACCCACAAAATTGGGTAAACCAGAGCCAGAATTTCCTCAGCATCCAACTACCTTAGAAATTAATAGACAAGAAATAGAATGAAAATTGCACAGTATTCAAAGAGATAGTTTTATTTAACATTTCATACAACTTTATACAGTTGACACGTGTTTAGTCATTCAGTCATGTCCAACTCTTTGTGACCCCATGGGCTGTAGCTGTCAGACTCCTCTGTCCATGGGATTTTTTCCAGGCAAGAATACTGGAGTGGGTTGCCATCTCCTACTCCAGGGCATCTTCCTGACCAGGGAGTAAACCCAAGTCTGATGCTTGGCAGGAGGATTCTTGACAGCTGAGCCATCCAGGAAGGCCATGCACTTAACATGTCAACCCTTAAACAAATCAGTCAATATGCTTCATAAAGGAATGCAAAGTTACAGAAAATAAAGAAGACATTAATTTAGTGATGTCAATTATTTACATTTTTGATACCTATTTTCAGATTTCTACATTGTCCTTGATCAAGAGTGTCGAGAGCACAGAAAAGGTTTGAGAGGAGAGGAAAAGGAACAGGAGAGGAAACTGCAAATGAGAGAACTATTGGCCACATTCACAAAGCTCAGGACACCACCGTCAAAATCCAGGAACACCCCCACCCGGCCCAGAGGCCTTTTGACATACTGAGGTGACAGTGGGGAGGCGGTAAAGACACTGCACTGATTGTTCTCTCTGATACAAAGAAGTAGAAAAACTCCCTCTGAGTCAAGGACCATGTCACTGTCTGTTGTCCAAGAATCATTACAAAATCCAATGGCCCAGTTGCAACAGCCCGCCACATCCACCTCCCAGTAGCATTGACCAGAAGTGAATGACTCAGCTCCCCAGGCAAGGAAATATTTAGATCTTGGTGAACAGTAGTTGACACCAGGACCATCAGGTACAGCCAGCAGACATCTCAGATCTTCAAACACAGGGACACAATGAGTGACTCTTTCATTATCCAGTGCAACGTACACTGCAGGAAGAAGGACAAAAAGATTATCCAAGATTGACAGGTCTGTCTCCGTAAGAAGATTTGAGCCAGACCAAATGGGAGAAATGACTTATGTCTCAGACCTACTGCTACCTCTTGGCCATCACTTCTACAATTTCTACATTTAAAATTGGCAATTAATTAAAAAGTTCACTGTCAGAAACCAATATTACTCGCCCTTCTCCTCAGAAAATGCACAGTAATACCAATAATAGTAATAACTCCCAAACTCTTTTCACTTTTCTTGACAAGATTTTTCACTAAAGCATGCAAGTTAAAATGAAAGCAGAATGTCTTATTTTTTAAAGTAGTTTCTTTGTGAGAATTTTCTGCCAGCATACCTTGAGGCATCAAGGGATAAATCCAATGAAAGAAGTTGTCAGCTTACTTTGTCAATGTTTTGTATAAACTGTGTATAAAATTTCCTTTTATGTTTCAATAAATTTGACCATAAAGAGGATTTATATTTTGTATTTATTACAAAGATTTTTATAAACCAAGTTAAAATTCTCTAAGCATCTCAAAACCAATGATAACATTCATTCCATAAAACCTGGTATGTACTGAATGTACATGCAAAGTTACATGTTACTTTTAAACAGTCAGTAATATACCTCAGCCTGCTACAGACCATCCATTATGTTTTCCTATTGGTTTCCCTCTAGATAGCTTACTGCTGTTAAGTCGCTTCAGTCGTGTCTGACTCTGTGCGACCCCATAGACAGCAGCCCACCAGACTCCCCCGTCCCTGGGATTCTCCAGGCAAGAACACTGGAGTGGGTTGCCATTTCCTTCTCCAATGCATGAAAGTGAAAAGTCAAAGTGAAGTCGCTCAGTCATGTCCGACTCTTCGTGACCCCATAGACTGCAGCCTACCAGGCTCCTCCATCCATGGGATATTCCAGGCAAGAGTACTGGAGTGGGGTGCCATTGCCTTCTCCAAGATAGCTTACTACCACTCATTATAATTTGTTTTTTTCCAGATGCCATTTAGTTTTACTCCATATACATTATTCTCCTATAAGGGTAAGTGTGGATATTAAAATTTCCAGCATAGTCCACAGATTAGACAGTGGGGAAAGGTAACCCATAGGAAAGTAACAGAGGCCAGTGTATCCCACCCCCACCAGAGGGCTGCCTGTTACCTTGGAATTGGTTGAGCCAGTCTATGAGTCCAGGGATGGGCCACGCACTGAGCTGTGGGACTACAGGCCGGGGCATGTGCAGCTGCACTAACTCACCCCTGCAAGAAAGGACACTTCATTACTCTTCTGGAGCTCAAATTTTCATCATAGTAATTATGGCTGCATACCTCTGAAGAGGCTTCACTTCAATCCTCAAACTTAGGCTCAGGTCCCATGAAAGCAATCTCCCAAATGAGAGAATTTATGTTATCAAGATCAAATAATATTCTCTCTCTTCTATCCCAGGGCTAACACTGCAATCTTAGCATCAAGTTCAAATCAGTCATGACAGTATCTGGTTTCCTGCAGCCAATCTCAGGGCTATGGAAAATGACTTGAAATGAAGGGCATTCAAGAGGGGCACTCTGACTTTTAATCCACTCGAGTCTCCACAGAAATGCTCAGTGTCTGTACAACCACAACTAGCAGCTGAGGAGCTTATCTTGGGTAGCAATCCCAATTCCTGGGACCCAGTTTTCCTGAGGGCATGATAGAGTCTTTCTTTTTCACCTCCCCATGTGCTGCGCATGGAAACCCTGCACCCGGGTGATCCTCTGTTGGCCCATTCTCTCTCTGATTCCACATTAGGTTTCTATCAACCCTTATTTCCTGCACATAATCCTGTCATGACTTTGGGTACATTCCCCCTGCCTTTTTCTTTTTCTAAAACTTAAAAACAGCAATGGTAGTTGTCCTCATGTGATCTTTGCACAAAATCCTGCAAGTAATTCCTCTGCCCAGCTCCACCTTGGGTAAACAACATGCAAAACTCTATCTTTGGAGAAAGGGAAATCTAAATACATCCTGAAAGAGGTTATAGTGTCCTGATAACTCATGCTCCCATTTCAGCGCCAACTGACTAATCACAGTTACAATGATCAAAACTTGAAAATGTGGGCAAGCTTACCTTTTCCACGTGTTTTCGTAACACTGTTAAGAGAGAAACAGAAAGAAAGTCTTAATGTATTTCACAGCATTCAGAGCAGAGACATAGTTTCTTGTTTCCAAGGGTAAGTGAATCTACATTTCAGCACAGTATCACATACACAGAAACAGAACGGGAAATAAGTTGCAGGGATTCCCAAATTTCTCATTATTGCCAGGTCCACATGCCAACTGGTACATCTTCAAGCATCCTTCTCTGTGGCAGTTTTTCAGTAATTGAATAAGTAGGAGAATTTAAAAAGGATTCTCTAGGATTTCTTTTACCTACATTTCCATGAAGCTTTGCAATTCTTGTGTATGGCAAGAATGGTCCTTGGTCATTAGCATTACACGGGCAGATAAAACTCTCATCACAGCAATAGAAAGCATGATTTCAAACACATGATGAAAGACAAAGGAGAGGTGGGTATTATCCAGGGAACACCATGATTCTCCAGGCCTCCGTCCTTACCTGGATCAGCTCCATGTCTGGCTTATAGCACAATTCCTTGAGCTCCTCATATATCTGCTTTAAAAGTTTCTGCTTTAGGTCCATATTGTATTGACTTTGAGTTGTTGAAAAATCTTCCTGCTTTCCTCTTCTATTTTCTCTAAACGATGTTTCTCTCCATAGTAGGCTAAGTAAAACATCTTCCAATATTCAGTATGGTTCATCTTCTTCCACATGGTCACATAAATCTAGAGAGACAATGAATTAATCAGGTCTTGTATTCCCACTGATTTCATCCATAACTGTTATCTACTTTTTTTCTTCCACATTTAGAAATTTGATACATTTATTAAACAAAAATGTCAGAACCCTTTTCTGTTGTTGTTCTCATTGCTTCTTATTTCACTGAATATGAAGTTAATGTTTTGACTCAAAACACTGACTCAAAGAGCCACTTCTTAAAAAAAGGTATCTGTGATTTAATAATAAGGTTATAAAGTGCTGCCCTTATTATGGCAGCAAATTTGGAAAACTCAGCAGTGGCCACAGGACTGGAAAAGGTTAGTTTTCATTCTAATCCCAAAGAAAGGCAATGCCAGAGAATGTTCAAATTACCACACAATAGTACTCATCTCACATGCTGGCAAAGTAATCCTCGAAACTCTGAAAGTTAGGCTTCAACAGTATGTGAACTGAGAACGTTCAGGTATTCAAACTGGATTTAGAAAAGGCAGAGGAACCAGAGATCAAATTGCCAACATCTATTGGATCATAAAAAAGCAAGAAAACTCTATTTTCTTCTTTTGCCTCATTGACTATGCTAAAGCCTTTGACTGTGGAAATCACATCAAACTCTGGAACATTCTTAAAGAGATGGGAATATCAGACCACTTTTCCTGCCTCCTGAGAAACCTGTATGCAGGTCAAGAAGCAACAGAACTGGACATGGAACAACGGACTGGTTCCAAATTGGGAAAGGAGTACATCAAAGCTGTATACTATCATCCTGCTCTTTTAACTTGCATGCAGAGTACATCATGTTAAATGCCAAGCTGGATGAAGCACAAACTGGAATCAAGATTGCAGGGAGAAATATCATGAACCTCAGATATCCAGATGACACCACTCTTATAGAAGAAAGCAAGGAGGAACTAGAAACCTGTTGATGAAGTAGAAAGAGGAAAGTGAAAAAGCTGGCTTCAAACCGAACATCCAAAAACCTCAGATTATGGCATCTGGGCCCATCACTTCATGGGAAATAGATGGGGGAAAAATGGAAACAGTGACAGACTTTACTTTCTTGTACTCCAAAATCAATGCAGATGGTGACATTAAAAAATGTTTGCTCCTTGGAAGAAAAACTGTAAAAACCTAGACAGCATATAAAAAATAGAGACATTATTTTGCCAACAAAGTTCCACATAGTGAAAGCAATGATTTTTCCAGTAGTCATATAGGGATATGAGAGTTAGACCATAAAGAAAGCTGAGTACCAAAGAATTGATGCTTTGAACTGTGGTGTTGGAGAAGGCTATTGAGAAGCCCTTGGACTGCAAGGATATCCAACCAGTCCATCCTAAAGGGAATCAGCCCTGGATAATCATTGGAAGGATTGATGCTGAAGCTGAAGGTCCAGTACTTTGGCCACCTGATGGGAACAGCTGACTCATTAGAAATGATCCTGATGCTGGGAAAGACTGAAGGCAAGAGAAGGTGATGACAAAGGATGAGATGGTTGGATGGCATTACTGATTTAATGGACATGAATTTGAGCAAGCCAGGGGAGATGGTGAAGGATAGGGAAGACTTGTGTGTTGCAGTCCATGGGGTTACAGAGAGTCGGACTTCACTGAGTGACTGAACAACTAAATCATGTTCTACAACTTACAGAGTACTCTAGTGACTAAATCTATTGAGTCTCTCTCAGGTTTTCCCTAGTAGCTCATCTGCTAAAGAATCTGCCTGCAATGCAGGAGACCCAGTTCAATTTCTAAGTCAGGAAAACCCGCTGGAGAAGGGGTAAGCTACTCACTCCAGGATTCTTGGGCTTCCCTTGATGGCTTGGCTGGTAAAGAATCTACCTGCAATGTGGGAGATCTGGCAGATCAAACAGGTTTGATCCCTGTTTTGGGAAGATCCCCCGGAAAAGGGAAAGGCTACCTACTCCAGTATGCTGGCCTGGAGAATTCCATGGACTGTACCATCTACAGGGTTGCAAAGAGTCAGACATGACTAAGCAGGTTTCACTCTCTTCCTCAGATATTTTATCTACAGATTGACTCTTTCTGCTAGGAAATATTAGCAAACGTTAATTCACAGAATTAGACAAGACCTTTCTGAAATATTTATTTTCAGGTCCACAGACTGCATGCAAACCAGAACCTTGTGTGCATGAGTACAGACTAACTCCCCCTGCCTGCTGCTCTACAGTCCACTTCTTAAGTGACTTTTCCTCTATCCTTAGAGACAGCACTGGTCAGCAAACAACCACCTTCTGGTCTTAATTCCCATCTTCTTCCTTTTTATCACTCTGTCTTTTCCTTCTTTTCTGTTAACATTTTAAAATACTTGACTCACAATGTTTTAAGGAAAAGAAAACATCAATCATTGACCAGCTCTTCATTTGGTCCTTGTGTCATCTTTACTTCCAATTAGCAGATTTTTAAGTCACAAGTGTACCAGCATAGCGTGTATGTGTGTACTCCATCAGGTTTGCCACCCCATGGACCATAGCCCACCAGGACCTTCTGTCCTTGTGATTTTCTAGCAGGAATACAGGAGTGGGTTGCCATTTCCTTTTCCACGAGATCTTCCTGACCCAGGGATCAATCCCATGACTCTTGCCTCCCCTGCATCAGCAGGCAGATTCTTTACCACTGCTCTGCCTGTGAATCTCACATTCACTTGATTCATTTCTTCGTAACATGCATTGTAAGAACTATGTGGATTCAGCAAAGGATGTTCTTGATAAAATGAATGTGGTTTCATTATAATTCTGGAAATGGAAGAAAGTCCATTGCTTTGATGATAGATTGAGTAACAACTGAATATGGAATCTGTCAGTGCAGCATAAACTCTTCAATTTCCAGAATTTTAAAACCAGATTCATCTTATCATCAAGAACCTCCTTTGCTGAATCCACATAGCTCTTACTATGTGTACTATGCATACTAAAAATGTCTTCCTGTTACACCATCCCTTCCTTTATAGAATCTATACACCTTAGGGTTCAAACAAGCCACTTTCTCTCTGGTTCCCTTAATTAGTTTACTTTAATAGCTCCTCTTTCCCTAATGGACCCATTAATACAAAGATTCCTCCAGTTATCTTCTCATGTAAAAATGTTTTTCTTTTCATCTTTAGAACACTACTGTGGTGACCATCTCATGCCTAGACTATACAGAAATTTGTGAGCTGTTTCTCTCCAGAGAAAAATCATTCACTAAGTTCCTTCCTCATTCAGCCAGGTGCCTGCTACCTATTAGAGTATTTGCCAGAACCTCAAAGTGCAACATTTATCAAACTAATATTTTCTTAAACCAAAGTAGCAGTTCCTTCTTTGTTTATATGCTCTGTGATGCTCTACCTTCAGAGCAGAAACTAGGTCTCAGGCTTCATATTTTATCCTCTTTACATTGCACGCCAATATGTCCTATTTTCTGACATTTCCCTACCATCAAGAATATCTCTTGAGTTCTATTATTTCCCACTACCTGAGCTCAATCTATTCCTGACCTTAGCTTTAAGAATTTCTCAACTTTCAGATCTAGCTTCCAGTGTCTCTGTGCTCTCTCACTTTCCTTCATATCAAGGTGACACAACGGAGAAGCACTGGCGAATGTGGTGTGGAAAAAGAATGAGACTAGTGTAAGACATGTGATTTAGTTATCTCTTCCTGAAAACTTGTTCCACAAATAGGCACCTGCCTCCAGTTCTACTCTCATCCAAGCTTACATCCATACATGTTCCTCTATATAAGCCTTTTCTGATGATATGTAAAATTCATTTTGTCCAAACTACTTATTTACCTTTATTGCTCAAATTTTATCAAGAGTACTTAATCACAATGGATCATGCTACAAATGTTATATTTAGAATTGTTCATTGACTTTCCCGCTACTCCATTTGACCCTCAATACATCTGATCCTTGAATACAAGGAAATCTGCCCCAATTCTCTATTTCTACATTGGCTTATAACAGTTATCATGACACAGCAGGCTCTTCATTGTAAACTATAACCCTAATTGTAACACCTCTGAATAATTGAGTCAGTTGTACTATATCTCCTTGTCATTCACACAATCCCGCTTAAATTACTTTTATAGTGGTGAGAAGTAGCTTTTGATGTTGCTTGTTTATTGTTTCACATCATTAAATCTTTACTCCTTGAGAATCTAGCTCTATTATTTCATCACTTCTATTTTTGGTACTCAATTCATACTTTTGAATCAACAAATGATAGATCCCAATTTCTCAGCCATGAATTTAGCTCACATTTGAAACTGATCTATCCACCATTTTCAGCCATATCTCTCAGCACTGCCTCTCTAATGATACATGTGTCAGCTAATATGGACTATATAGAATCTCAATATTGAGATAATTTCTAATTTCTATCTTCAACTCTTACATATGTACCTGCTTGACATTCCCTTTAATTTGAACTTCAATTTGTCCTTCACTATCCAAATACAAGGCTTCCCTTATAGCTCAGTCGGTAAAGAATCTGCCTGCAGTGCAGGAAAACCAGGGGTTCTGATCCCTGGGTTGGGAAGATCCCCTGGAGAAGGAAATGGCAACCCACTCCAGTATCCTTGCCTGGAAAATCTCATGGACTTAGGATGGAGGAGCCTGGTGGGCTGCAGTCCATTAGATCACAAAGAGTTTGGCACAACTGAGTGACCAACACTTAACACTTATCCAAATAGTTACAGAGAATGTCTTCCTGAATTTTCAAAAAATTTGCTTCTGAGAAACCCTAGGTTTATCTCATTGACAAATTATGATTGTGATTTTTCTATAACCATTGGAATGTTATTGTGTTAGCCAGGAAATTAGAACTTTTATTTTGATATTTTGATTTTAAAAAGAAATCCAATAAACTGACATGCCTAATTCTACATGATGAGATGAAAGCCTTTGTTATTGGCCTGTCATGTATATTGAGACATAAACATTATGATTCTTAACTAAACTCTTATCAAATAATCATCACATGTCCCCAGCTTGTGCTGAATGAATTAGAATTTCTTGCTTACCTCCCATGTTCCTATTTTGTTCGTTTCTCTGTTCAAATTTCTTTTATTTTCTTGTATCTTTTCCCACACAGACCTCATTATCATCAGAAGACTTTGCTGCAAAAAAACCAACAGTGTGAGTATCAGAGAGGTTGATATCGAATTTTTTCAGATCTTCGGGGATTAAGGATTGCAGGAAATATCAGATAATCACCCAAGAAAAAAAAAATGGTCAACTTATTGTGCCTTTTAAGACCAAGTGTCTACTGTGTAGGATGTTTGCAAACATAGAATAGATATAACATTGGAAAGGGTGCTTCTCCACAGAGAGAAACTGGCTTTCAAACTTGATTCCCCCTCACTAATTTTCATTATGTAAATTCCATCTCAGATTTTAGTTGTCCTGCTGCTAGTTCTCATCTCCTATCACAAGATTCTTTTAGCTAAAAGACAGTCTTTCTGATTAGACTCTATTAGATTAGAGTACTGGAGTGGGTTACCATTTTCTTCACCAAGGGATCTTCCCAATCCAGGAATCGAACCCAGGTCTCCCACCTTGCAGATGCGTTACTGTCTGAGCCACCAGGGAAGCCCATTTATCCTAGGACCTGGCCCACAATGCTAGTTAGTGTCTGCTTTATATTCGACATGAATGAAGAATAGTTATCTTCAGTTTCTTTGGCATTCACTCTCAGACAGAAAGTCCCCCAGATTCAAACATCCCTCTCGGTCACTGCTTACCCGGTATTCCTCAGCCGTCCACTCAACAGAGCAATGCGTGTGAGCCCCATGCTCCGCAGACATATGGCAGACTAAGCAAAGCACCTCCTTGGTGACTTTACAGAACAAGTTCTTTGTTTTCCCATGAAGCTCACACATCTTTTCTGCAGACCTGGGTGCATCATAGGGTCCTGTCCTTCTGGCAAGAAATACTCGAGTCTTCAAAATAATATTGGTTTTCAGGCTCAGTTGATGGGATGTTCCCTTGCAGACAGGGCAGTGAGGAGGCCGTTGGCCTTCCTCCCAATAGAGACAGAGACACGGCATGCAGAAGCTGTGCCCACAGCCCAGCGTGACTGGGTCTATGAAATACTTCACACACAGGGAACAGGTGACTTCATTCCAGAGGCTTTTGGAACTCATGTTTCTAAAGAGAGAAAAGAAAAAATAACACTGTTACCATGAGACCATAAACAGTATCAAGGGGCCTGAGACTGACTTCCCACTCAAAGCAACACGTTAGTGTATAGAGTAGGACAGGTGATGTATTGCATGCAATGGAAAGAGGATGCTGAGTAGCAAGGAACTGATGGTGCACAGATACATTTATGCAAATAAAAATTGTTGACAGGGAAGTTATGGACTTTAGTTGAGGACCACAATTTTTTTCCAATATAGAACATAAAGCCATTAATTCAAATATGCCTTATATTAGGAGATAGTTTGAAGAACAGGGAGAAAGTATAGATGAGCTCTGAGTAGAAGTAGGCTGGAAACTGGCCAAGGTTCACTATGAGTGAAATCATTTCTATATTGATAATACTAATGATAATGACAAGATTAAAATGATAATAAAAGAGGCAAATATTAATATTTAATTATGTTTACTAATTTTATACATTGGATCAACTTCTCTGAAATGGATTGCTTATTTTAATTTTCTCAACAATATTATTAACCAATTTTCTATCTTTGCCTACATTTTATAAGGAGGTTATTTGATATGCAGTGGGTCAAATAAGTTACTTGTCTACAAATCACACATTGAGTAAATGATTGATCTAGTACTCAAATATAGATGCTACCAATAGGGAACATAACTTAGCTCTAGTTTCCAAGATTACGTATAAACTTTCATTTTTAAGTGAACATATCAGAAATTCATTGTACCTTGATCATAACTTAGGTTTTGGTTCCATTAATGAAATGTCCTATTTCATTTAGTAAGTAACTCAGTTAAATTCAGATCAAGGAATAAGGGCTTACCTCCTGGTAGCAGTAACTTTCAAAAGTCTTCACCACCTAGCTACCTCCAAACACAACAGCTCTGGGCTCTGAAGAAGAATCAGCTGGGCTCTTTGCTGGATGCTTTATATATCCCCCAAAGACCATGCCCACTTCCTCCCAGTGACAGGATTATCAGACCTGTAGAAAGGTGCACATGATTAGCTTTTGGAAGAGTTGAAAACACACCCTAACACCATTGACTGAAGTAAAACCTCTGAAATCTACTTAATCCAATTGCCACAATCCAATCTATAGTAAAATAGCTATGCCCTAAATTCACATTTTCAATCCCTGGAAGTGTTGTTTTTAAAATAAACGAATTCCCAAAATATGAATTTTGTATATGCGTTTAATAGATTATGCTCCTGCTCAGTCACTTCAATCGTGTCCAACTCTTTGCGACCTCATGGACTGTAGCCCACCAGGCTCCTCTGTCCCTGGGATTCTCCAGGCAAGAATACTGGAGTGGGTTGCCACATCCTCCTCTAGGGGATCTTCCCAACCCAGGTATGGAACCCACGTCTCCTAAGGCTCCTGCGTTGCAGGCAGATTCTTTACCACTGAGCTACTGGGGAAGCTCTTAACAAAATATATTTCAATCCTAATCAGTAACCCATTACCACTCACTTGATCCATTGATTACTTGTCTGAATCTGCCTCTATTATTTCCTTGACTTTTTTTTTTTTTTTTTTTTTTTAGAAATAAGACTCAGTCTCATTTCATTGTTCAACTCAGCTCAGTCAAGCCCCAATACCACTTATAGCACTGGCAGAAATAGCCCTCTACTGTTTGATGGGTCTTGTTAACTTCATCTGAACTAGCATTCTCTGAAATTTTATACTGTTCATTGGGTTCTCCAAGAATTTCTTCCCTCTGTATTTTTTGTTTTTGGTAGCACACTAGTGCTTTTTTTGTTTCCATATATAACTGCACATACAGTAGCTATTGGTGGTTCTTCTCTAAGTGTCTACCCCTTGTCCTAATAACCTAGGTACTCAAGCCCTCTCATTCTATTGTTCAATATATAAGCACAATTGAAATACTGATGCTATGTTGTAGACTAAATGATCACGTCATAGTTGTATACCACATGAGTGACTGAAAGGAATCATAGTTTTTCTGAAAGAAATATGAGATTATGTGCTAAGTTTCATCAAATATCTCCAAAGGTTTTCTTTATCTTGGCTCGGTTTGCATCCTCTTCCTGCTCCATAAGACATTTTCCTGTTCAGTCAATGATTGGGCATGGACATTCACTCAGGAAGGATACTTGACATGAAAATTTAAAACACTCTCTTTCAACTACATGAGATGATCAGTCATCACAAATCTGCTCTTCTCATAAAGCCATGTCTAAAAAAGTGAAGCCTATTCTTACGATGTTAATATTTTAAAATTTATCTGTTGATATACAGCTGTTCTGCGTCTTGGTTGCTATGCATGGGCTTTCTCTGCTTACAGTGAGAGGGTCTACACTGTGCTGTGGTGTAGGGGCTTCTCATTGCAGTGGCTTCTCTCGTTGCCACTTCTCTTGCTGCAGAGGACAGGATCTAGGCTCACAGCTTCAGCAGTTGCAGCACGCAGGCTCCGTTGTTTCGGTGCATGAGTTTGGTTGTTCTGTGGCACGTAGGATCTTCCCAGACCAGGATCAAATCCGTGTCTCCTCCATTGGCAAGTGGATTCTTAACAACTGGACCACCAAGAAATCTCCAGGTTAATCTTTAATACTGTTTCCTCTTTGAATTTGAAGATTAATAATAATATGTTTATCCCTGATATTGCTTTATTTTGTGTTCCTCTGGTCATACAATACATTTACACTTTCAAATTTGATCTATGTTTTTTTTTGAGGAAAGATCATAGTGTGTTATCGTGCAATTCCATTGTATAAGATATCTTCAGGTCTAGTGGGATATAAAGTTCTGTTCATTGCCCTACTTCCCAACCCTCTCTCCCCACAAAAAATTATACCTCATTGTGAGAAATACCCTGACTAGTGGCAGTGTTGACTTTATAACAAGTTTCATTTTGACCTCGCTGAAGGCTTCAAGATCCTAGCTCTAGTTACTTTGTTTTCCTCACTTCTTTAGCTCCTCTCATTTCTGTTCACAAATCAGAATGCACCGTAATTCGAGGGAAAATTTAATCCACAAGAGGAGAGTTGTAAATATGCTCTCCCTGCACTTTGCTACCAACATTATTACTTATGTAAATTGAAAGGTGAGCTTGGACTATGTCAGCTGACAGATGGATATATGAAAATTTGAACACACCATGTGGTATGAATAAACTGTCTACATAGAATACACAGAATTTTGCATTGGGCTGTACTGTATGTTCACCTACTTGGTAAGAAGAGGAAACTTATTTTTAAAGTCTAACAATAAAATCTAGAAATATGTTGTTATAAATAAGTTGGGTGGGAGAAATCTAGGAAATGAATGAGAACAACTCTAGAGTCCTCTCTCTCATCCTGTTCCCTATAAAACATTAAAATAACAAAATCAAAGACTGTGATATATGATTATCTTGTATCCTTTAGATTGAGACAATGAGCACATCCACCACATGTAAAACATTCTCCTGCCCATTTATAGTCTTTCTCACCAAACTCTGCCCACACCAGACTCCAAGTCACCCCAGTTCCTTCCCCAGGCATCACTGATCTGTATTCTGTTGCTATTGATTAGATGTGCTTCCTAGAACGTTATATAAATAGAATTATACACTACATCCTCTTCTTTTTTAATCTCACTTTCTTTTGCTCAGAATGATTATTTTGAGATTCATCTTTTTGTAGTGTGTTTTAATATAAATGTCATTTCATGTATTGCAAAGTAGTGCTTCAGTTTATGGATATACCACAATTCATGTATCCATTCACCTGTCTAGTAGATACTTGGGTTATTCCTACTTTACTGCCATTTTACTATGGTTTATCGATATTTCCTGTAAAGCTGCTATGGGTCTTGTGCTGAAATCCTGGAGAAGAGAAGCTCTCGTTCTGTTGGGAGTGTGTATGTATTTGTATAGATATATTCTTTCATTTTTTTAGGTAAGTATTTAGGACTCAAATGAATAGATCATATATCTAACCTTCTAGTAAGTGACAACATAGCTGCACTATTTCATATTTCCAGTAGCAGAATATGAGTATTCAAGTTCCTTCATGGTTTTGCCAATACTTAGTAGGTACAGTCTTTAAAGTTTTAAAAGTGCTATATTATTTTTATTTACTTTGCATTTGAAAAGACCCTAATGCTGGGGAAGATTGAGGACAGGAGGAGAAGGGGACGACAGGAGATGAGATGGTTGGATGGCATCCCCGACTCAAAGGAGATGGGTTTAGGTAGACTCCAGGAGTTGGTGATGGATAAGGCCTGGCATGCTGTGGTTCATGGGCCACAAAGAGTCAGACATGACTGAGCAACTGAACTGAGCTGAATGATTACTGATATTGAATATCATTTAGTAAAAATATTCACCACATATGTACCTTCTGTGGTGAATCATCTGTTTGAATTTCATACTCATAATTTATTGGTAACGCTGAAGAAGCTGAAGTTGAATGGTTCTATGAAGACCTACAAGACCTTTTAGAACTAACATCAAAAAAAGATGCCCTTTTCATAATAGGAGACTGGAATGCAAAAGCAGGAAGTCAAGAAACACCTGGGGTAACAGACAAATTTGGCCTTTGAGTACAGAATGAAGCAGGGCAAAGGCTAATAGAGTTTTCCCAAGAGAATGCACTGGTCATAACAAACACCCTCTTCCAACAACACAAAAGAAGACTCTACACATGGACATCACCAGATGGTCCACACTGAAATCAGATTGATTATATTCTTTGCAGCCCAAGATGGAGAAGCTCTATACAGTCAGCAAAAACAAGACCGGGAGCTGACTGTGGCTCAGATCATGAAATCCTTATTGCCAAATTCAGATTTAAATTGAAGAAAGTAGGGAAAACTGCTAGACCATTCAGGTATGACCTAAATCAAATCCCTTATGATTATACAGTGGAAGTGAGAAATAGATTTAAGGGCCTAGATCTGATAGACAGAGTTCCTGAAGAACTATGAACAGATGTTCATGACATTGTACAGAAAACAGGGATTAAGGTCATCCCCATGGAAAAGAAATGCAAAAAAGCAAAATGGCTGTCTGGGGAAGCCTTACAAATAGCTGTGAAAAGAAGAGAAGTGAAAAGCAAAGGAGAAAAGGAAAGATATTCCCATCTGAATTCAGAGTTCCAAAGAATAGCAAGGAGAGATAAGAAAGCCTTCCTCAGTGATCAGTGCTAAGGAATAGAGGAAAAGAACAGAATGGAAAACACTAGAGATCTCTTCAAGAAAATTAGAAATACCAAAGGAACATTTCATGCAAAGATGGGCTCGATGAAGGACAGAAATGGTATGGACATAACAGAAGCAGAAGATCTTAAGAGGAGGTGGCAAGAATACACAGAAGACCTGTACAAAAAAGATCTTCATTACCCAGATAATCTCGATAGTGTGATCACTGACCTAGAGCCAGACACCGTGGAGTGTGAAGTCAGGAGGGCCTTAGAAAGGACCAACACAAACAAAGCTAGTGGAGGTAATGGAATTCCAGTTGAGCTGTTTCAAATCCTGAAAGATGATGCGTGAAAGTGCTGCACTCAATAGGCCAGTAAATTTGGAAAACTCAGCAGTGCCCACAGGACTGGAAAAGGTCAGTTTTCATTCCAATCCCAAAGAAAGGCAATGCCAAAGAATGTTCGAACTACCTCACAATTGCACTCATCTCACATGCTAGTAAAGTAATGCTCAAAATTCTCCAAGTCAGGCTTTAGCAATATGTGAACCGTGAAATTCCAGATGTTCAAGCTGGTTTGAGAAAAGCCAGAGGAACCAGAGATGAATGCCAACGTTCGCTGGATCATCAAAAAAGCAAGAGAGTTCAGAGAAACATCTATTTCTGTTTTAGTGACTATGCCAAAGCCTTAGACTGTGTGGATGACAATAAACTGTGGAAAATTCTGAAAGAGGTCTGAATATCAGGCCAACTGATGTGCCTCTTTGGAAACCTGTATGCAGGTCAGGAAGCAACAGATAGAACTGGACATGGAGCAACAGACTGGTTCCAAATAGGAAAAGGAGTACGTCAAGGCTGTATATTGTCACCCTGCTTATTTAACTTATATGCAGAGTACATAATAAGAAACGTTGGGCTGGAAGAAGTAGAAGCTGGAATCAAGATTGCTGGGAGAAATATCAATAACCTCAGATATGCAGACAACACCACTCTTATGGCACAAAGTGAAGAGGAACTAAAAACCCTCTTTTAAAAGTGAAGGAGGAGAGTAAAAAAGTTGGCTTAAAGCTCAACATTCAGAAAATGAAGATCATGGCATCTGGTCCCATCACTTCATGGGAAATAGATGAGGAAAAAGTGGAAGCAGTGTCAGACTTTATATTTGGGGGCTCCAAAATCACTGTAGATTATGATTGCAGCCATGAAATTAAAAGACACTTACTCCTTGGAAGGAAAGTTATGACCAACCTAGACAGCATATTTAAAAGCAGAGACATTACTTTTCCAACAAATGTCCATCTAGTCAAGGCTATGGTTTTTCCAGTAGTCATGTATGGATGTGCTAGTTGGGTGGTGAAGAAAGCTGAGTGCCAAAGAATTGATGCTTTTGAACTGTGGTGTTGAAGAAGATTCTTGAGAGTCCCTGAGACTGCAAAAAGATCCAACCATTCCATCCTAAAGAAGATCAGTTCTGGGGGTTCATTGGAAGGACTGATGTTGAAGCTGAAACTTCAATACTTTGGCCACCTCACATAGAGTTGACTCATTGGAAAAGTCCCTAATGCTGGGAGGGATTAGGGGCAGGAGGAGAAGGGGACAAAAGAGGATGAGATGGCTGGATGGCATCACCGACTCGATGGACATGGGTTTGGGTATTCTCCAGGAGTTGGTGATGGATAGGGAAGCCTGGTGTGCTGCGATACATGGGGTGGCATAGAGTTAGACACGACTGTGTGACTGAACTGAACTGAATAGTAAACTGATAAAGAAAAAAACAGCTAGCTATATATTTTAAAATTCAAATTTATAAACTTCTTCAGGCATGTAGGCTCATTTTAGTAAGAGAGGAAAGAACCTCTGAGAGTCAGTCAGTGGAAGCAGACAAATAGAGAAAATTTAAAGAGATTCTCTACGAATGAAACAAATTCATCTGATGGATGTGCATGATTCATAGAATATGAGAAAAAATTTTGATGAATTGTTTTCTGGTTACTGTGTATTTGTAAACACTCTGACAAAGCCTGTGGTGCCCCAAAGAGGAACTCTTGCAGGAATCCTAATCGTGGGAAAGACTCAATCTTGCTGTCCACGTGCAGGTGTGTGAACCTGGAACTCATTTCAGGAGCCTACACTAGGTGATGAACAGGCTCAGCCACTTTGTATGGACTTACAGCAATACACAGGTCACACATTTTCCTGTGCCATGAAAAGTAATTAGAGTTATGTGGCCAGGATCTTCCTCCCTTTATAATCTCAGAATTGTTATATTTTTGCATTGTGGATAGGTATTGTTTCTTCTGCAGATTTTCTGATAGTTCCTGAGAATTATATTAATATTTTTCCAGTCAGAACTCCCATGAAGTCTTAGCCTCTTTTATTCCAGAAAGATTCTAGGTAGACCCTCTTCTGTGAGAGACAATTTTATTTTTGAAATGGATTTTACTGGATTCTCCCTTTTGTTTCCACAGTATAAATTTCCTAACAATATAAAATCAACTACAAATGCAAGCTGTCTGATAATTTAAGAAGCTGGAGCTAGAGATATGACCATCAAGATGCAGCTTTGCCAATCTTGAGAAAGAAGAATGGAACTGGAGGAATCAACCTGCCTGACTTCAGGCTCTACTACAAAGCCACAGTCACCAAGACAGTATGGTACTGGTACAAAGACAGAAATATAGATCAATGGAACAAAATAGAAAGCCCAGAGATAAATCCACACACCTATGGACACCTTATCTTTGACAAAGGAGGCAAGAACATACAATGGAGTAAAGACAATCTCTTTAACAAGTGGTGCTGGGAAAACTGGGCAACCACTTGTAAAAGAATGAAACTAGAACACTTTCTCACACCATACACAAAAATAAACTCAAAATGGATTAAAGATCTAAATGTAAGACCAGAAACTATTAAACTCCTAGAGGAAAACATAGGCACAACACTCTCTGACATAAATCATAGCAGGATCCTCTATGACCCACCTCACAGAGTAATGGAAATAAAAGCAAAAATAAACAAATGGGACCTAATTAAATGTGAAAGCTTTTGCACAACACAGGAAACTATAAGCAAGGTGAAAAGATAGCCTTCAGAATGGGAGAAAATAATAACAAATGAAGCAACTGACAAAGAATTAATCTAAAAAATATACAAGCAACTCCTGCAGCTCAATTCCAGAAAAATAAGCCACCCAATCAAACAAATGGGCCAAAGAACTAAACAGACATTTCTCCAAAGAAGACATACAGATGGCTAGCAAACACATGAAAAGATGCTCAACATCACTCATTATCAGAGAAATGTAAATCAAAACCACAATGAGGTACCATCTCAGGCCAGTCAGAATGGCTGCTATTAAAAAGTCTACAAACAATAAATGCTGGGGAGGGTGTTGAGAAA